>NC_059157.1:93862235-95112235 GCF_019923935.1 Bubalus bubalis | reverse complement strand
TGTTCTTGCAGGGTGTTATTTCTAAGCTAATGTATCACCTACAGCCAAGGTCTACTTCATCACTTTCTGACTATGAATGGTATTTGGTATGTAATCCCTGCAGATGTCATTTTCCCTAATCCACTTGTTTCTAAAATTCCCATCTTGCTTCTTCACATCTCTGACCAACCAGTTAGGTAGTGAGGCACTGTCCATGAACCTGTGCAAATCCTTATAATGGGACAGTTTTATTTTTACAAAAAGTAGCTGATATAGCTGATCAAGTATACAGCAGGAAGCTCTGGGCCTTAATTTGTCTTTCAGGGTTACTACTTACAGGGGCTGCAGTTCAGTAGCAATCATCGTTCATCTTGGACTTGTTTGTCAGACAGCCTCGGTCCATGAACCAAGCTTGTGGTTTTTCTTCCTCTGATAAGTGATCATAGGGAACTCTCCATGAAGCCATAGGTGTGAGCTAAGAAAGAGACATAGAGGTAAAAATAGTAGGTTGCATGGAGATCTGGACCACTTATTTGTGCAACTCACTTAATTTCTTTAGATTTCATTGCAGTCCTAGATATACTGTTTGTGTTTTAGGATATCTTTTTGGCTCATGCCAATTTATGACTTTGTGCAATTGGGAGCACTCAGTTATCATGGACTGGAGTGTAAGATTCATCAACCAACAGCGTGCCCATTCTGACTTCCTAATCAGAAATTGGAAAGCAATCACAAAACAGGCTTGGGTCAGAACTCCTTTTATCACATAACCCTGTGTACCATTTACCCTAATAGGTGGGTTATGATCTTTGAAAATCCAGCAATCTTCCATAGGATATTTGGTATTCTTCTTTATCCAGTTGTGTTTACTGATAAAAAGTAGGAGGAGCCTTTGGGGAAGGGCTGGGGACCGCACTGACTTGTCCTCACCTGGTCTCCTTTATGATTACAGGATGGCTGCTGTGTTTCTAGGCCTTAGATACAAATATTACAATGTCAGAATATATGTCCTCACTTATATCAGTAAAGGAACTTTCCTCAGAAGTCCTCAGAAGACTTTTATTCATTTTTATTGGCCAGAATTATGTTAAATGCCCTTGCTAAAACCAGCTATTGAGAGGGGAATGGAGGTTTCATGACTGGCTTAGTTCAATCAAGATTTATTCCTGAAGTTGGAAACAGGGCCGGTTTCCTCTGAATTTAAAAGATGAAAAAAAAAATTTGTTAACACATCTAATTTTATTCAAGTGTTCTCAGATATTATCCTTAAAACAGTCACCAGCAAGTTTTCTATCAATTAACACATAGCAGACATGACCTAGGATAGAAACCACAAGACTTTTTATCCTCTTATGCACCAATATATGTTAGAATACAGGACAATGAATATTTCTGTGAAAAGAAAGAAAAAAATAAGCCTGATCACTGTTTAATGCTTGTTAGTATGTAAACAAAATGATATAATACACAATGATATAATAATCTATATGTCTGATGGAAGTTTTATTGTAGTAAGCTTTTTGTTCTAATGCTGTTCCCAACAAGTGAACCAATCTAGTTAAGAAAGTTAATTTATCTGAGTGGATCTGTTAGCATCATTTGACAGCAAAACAACTACAAAGAGTGATTGTAAATTGTTCAGAAGATATTTTTAATACCCTCTCCACATGCACACAAGCACACACTCTATTCCAGGAAAGAAAATTTTCTGTATGATACTTAGAGACTTAGCTGACCTGAATGTGAGTTTTTTCACATGGGCTTAGAAAGTTTGATCCCTGGGTTGGGAAGATCTGGAGAAAGGAACAGCTACCCATTCCAGTATTCTGGCCTAGAGAATTCCATGGGCTGTATAGTCCATGGAGTCACAAAGAGTTGGACACAACTGAGCAACTTTCACTTTTCTAGAAGAAAAGCTAGGAGGACATCCTTAGGCTCAGCATCCTTACAACTGACTGGGTGCCTGTAGAGCTGTTAAGCATCCTGAAGACCGAGTTGCTTTCAGCCTCCTTAAAGTGGAAGGACTCTGGTATTGTTATTATAGTATTATTTAGCTTAAACCAGATGCTAAGTGCATGAATTTGTCAGACAAAGACTGCCACCAGAGATGAAGGAATATTATCTTTTAGAAATACTATGTTCTGCTTTTGTGAATAGCACAGTCTCATGACTGGTTCTTTGTAAACATTTTCTAAAGACATAAAGCATTTGTGACTTCAAATTGCACCCATTTTGAAAAACCTGAAAGCTGTTTCAGAAAGGAAATGCCAAATTTATTGCAAGTCAGTACAAAAGGAAACACTTGTCTGTTGAATATGTTTCACAGAACTGAATAGTTAGTTGTCTTTTCAGGTATAAAATAATAGCCTGATGTTTTTGTACATTGTATTTTGATGGCTGGTTATCTATGGAGCCAAAAGAAAATCAAATATGGCTTTGTGAAACTGCAAGTTTTCCCAACACTCTTCTACTGGATGACTGTAAACAAACAAGTGAACAAATAAACACACAAATTTTCACAATGAAGTGATTTGAGAATTGCTGACTATAGTTAGCTATTTTCTTTCTTGCAATATTTAAAAAACAACCTATGAGTCCATGGTTTTATCAATTTTATTTGCATTATACAAAATGATATATTATTATTGGGCAGATGTAAATTGTTACATATATCCCAGGTAGGGCAAGATTTGCTTTTTCTCTTATAGAATACATATCTTAAAAAAGAACAGTCAACAATTCAATGTTTAGGTCCCAGAGTATCTGCCTTACTGCAGGCTACATCAGTAAAATAGAATAATTCTAGGTTTGTGCCCTGAGTCTTTATTGAGATTATTGTTTGTAAATTGATTGTTGATTGCTATAGTGAAAATGGGGTGGGTGTTCAAGATTTATTTGACTTGATTTTCTCCATGAACTGTGGAAAATATGGCTTCCATGGCTTGAGAGGAAAGATAAATGTCTCTGACTCTATACTGTAATATCTTTTCTATGGCATTCTTGCCAGATCAAGGTTTAAACAAATTCATTTTCAGGGTTAACATATAACTAAGTTTCTGTAAACCCCATTTTTCTCACTATGAGAAGGAAAATAAAGACGGTGAGAAGAGGATTATAAGCAAATTAGTTCCCTTGAAAAATGGAAATCACCATTCCTCTGATTCGGGGTAGGCCATCTCAATATCAATTGGTACCTGTTGCCATGGGTCTTACGAGAGAGAAGAATAGCAGAATTTAGTATGTGGTTACCTTATGCATCATTACTGTGGTATATCAGAATTAAAATCAACGTGCGATGGAGGGTCTCAATGAGGTTAACCCGCAAGACAAGAAGATGAAGTCATAAAAGACCAAAAGATTAATTAAGGGAAACCTGGCCTTTTTCTCAGTCTCTGGTACTTTCCCTGCTCTCCCATCTTTGCTCTCCCCCACTTCCACTCTACACTCTGCTGAGGTAAAGTCATCCATCATTTCTTGCATGTCTGCTTCCCAAGTCTGGTCATAGGTGACCAAGATACCTTCTTTTTTATGAACAGCAGCACTATTAGTCGAGAGAGCAGATGGGCAGCTCAGTTTGAACAAAATGTCAAGCTAACTATGGAAGTTGACCCCATCCCTCTGAGAATGACTAGTCAGACACAGCTGCTAGATTTATTCACCTGAAGTTAAACTAGGCTCTCTTCTTGGTCTCACTCTTTGCAGTCAAATTTAAAGTGAAGAAAAACAACAATAGAAAAGTTACTTTGACTTAAAATCTAATTGGCATGAAGCTCTGAGTTGATTTGATTTGCTATCTCCTTTACAACTGCCTATGAATACCTTCTGGCAAAATTTTTCAATCTTAAACTCTGTTCAGAAAACTATCATTTTTCACCCCTAATTAACCCTCCTGTCCAAGTTCTATATTTGTGCCAATTACACTATTATCCTCCCCATTTCCTAAGTGAACTATTTGATGTTATTCCTTCTTTCACTCATTACATGTATATTTTCCAAAGCCTGGACAGTCATCCTTTACAAGAAATTTTAGATTTATGCTTTCCTCCCCAGTTTCACTGTGAGCACTGAGATATAGGCTCCTAACTCACAATACCAAAACTTCTGGTGTTCATCTCTAGTCCCTTTTTGTTGTATCACATCTGCTCATAGAATAGGCACATCTATTATAATATTTGATGATATTAAAAGTTGGGGCAACAAGAGATATTTTGTGGGTTTTATTATCTGGTTTTATGAGAGATTATATAGTGACAGTGAGCAAGTCAGGTAACCCTATGTGCCCCAATTTTTTATCTGTTACCTGAGGTTAATGATCTGTATTGTTGCTGTTGTTCAGTCACTAAGTCCTGTCTGACTCTTTGCGACCCCATGGACTGCAGCATGCCAGGCCTCTCTGTCCTTCACTATCTCTTGGAGTTTGTTCAAATTCACGTCCATGGAGTCGGTGAAGCAGCCTAACCATCTCATCTAATATGATCTATTTTCTAGAGTTTCTATAAGGATTTTAAGAAAACTTCTTTAACGTATTTCTCACGTGAGAAGAGCTACATGTGTTTGTTTTTTTTGTTGTATGTTTTTTATAAAGAATTGTGCTTTTATACAGACTGATTAAAAGTCTAGTAGTTGTCTGCCAACTCTTGGATACAGTTTTTAATATGGTTGTATAAACTATTATTCTGTCTTTCCTTGCCTAAGCATTGTTAATCTTTCTCCTCAGCTCCAGTTAAACACTCAGCTGCAGTCTCTGTTCTTCCCTAGAAATCCAAGACTCAAGCCCAACCATGTGAGTGTTATCGCTTATTTAGAAATTCATCTCCCTTCTTTTATAACTAGGCTTTGTCTCAACTACTTCACACAATATTCTTGGAGGAATCCACGGTGGTTCTATATTGTTCTACAGCTTAAAAAATTAAACATACAACTTGTGCTCTAATTCCTTCTGGTTATTTAGAGATTTGCGATAGCACTGCTCTCTAGTTTTTGCATTTATACAGGTCTTCTCAGATAGGTTATAAGTTCTCTGAGGGTAAGAACCATGTTTTCTGCCTTCTTCTGTATCTACAGTGCCAGGAATAATAAAGCACTCATAAGCACTAATATGCACATGTCAAATTTAGTTGACAATTTGGAAGTTTTCTGTCAATATTCATTTGTATATACATTCTTGGAAAAAGTCCAGAGAGAGGGAAAATAAAACTTTTTGATTTGACATTTTATAGTTTAAAATAGCTAATTAAAAAGAAAATTCCCTACTTAAGAAACTGGCAAACTAAGGAGAATGTGTTTGTCAAGAAAAGAAAAAAAATTTTAACCTTGTAAAAGGCCATTTTCCTTTCTCTCCCTATAGTTCTCAACCTCTTGCTTGATCCTCTCTTTTCTCCCCAGTTCCTTCATCTAACCACACCCTTCAGTGGGGTTCCTTCCCATCTTCCAAGCTCATGCCTGCCATTCTCCCTTTTCTTACAACCAAGCTAGGTTGCCTGCTTTCTATTCCTTAAACACACCTGGTTCTTTTCAGAGACTTTAGGACTTCTGCATTTATAGATCTGTTGGCCTAGAATGCTCTTCCTCTGACTCTTCTATCTTACATTCCTTACATTCTTCTAGCAAAACTCAAGGGTACCTTTTCGGGAATCACCTCCGTGACTACCACGTTCAAGAGAAGGTGTTATTCTTTTCCCATCATCCTCTGTCGTATGACCCTGTTTATTTCCACTACAGCCCTGGCCACAGCCTGGGCTCATCATGTCTACTTTCTCCTTGCTGCTGTCTTCTTACACTGGTGTGTATGTTCCACAGTGGCTGGAACCTTAGTCTCCATGTTTATTATAATGTTTCTTGTACTTTATAAGAGTGCCTGATATACAGTGGGCACTCACATGATAATTTAATAAACAATGAACTTATAATAATAAGTTTAAGTTGCAAAAATACATAAATTATCTATTGAGGTATAAAATAAATATTCTTAAAAGGGCTGTAGTGAGGCATGGGGATACAAAATACTGACTGCTTACATATTTGCCCGCAGAGAGAAAAGGGGTCTGGAGTGAAGCTAGTATCATGTAATAAACCAATTACTTTGATAAAGCAAGGTTTCATTTCTCCCCAGATGTGAAAGGACTAATGGATCTTGGGTATATGTGTTTTTCTCCCATGCGTTTCCTGTCTATTGTGTAACAGATGAAATGAAGAGAATTATTTTAATAGCTGCTAATGTTTTCAAGCAAAAGTAAAACATGTCTTGCCCTCAGAGCTTGCCAGGGTTTCTGACTAACTCTGCCAGTTAGTTCAGAGAGGAAATAAAATTTACCTCTGCAACTTCTGCAGACTCTCATAGATGTAGAAACAAAACAATGTCTTAGCTTACGGTGTAAGAATTTATGGCATGACATTTAATATATAAATTATGTACTCTTACTAATCTAAGGAGACTTATATACTTACTTTTTTGCCCTCCTAGCTATCCATGTTTATCTCCTGCTGTCAGCTCTCCATTTCTCCCAATATACAGTTCTCAATTGCCAATAAAAGTCTGATGTTTATTCTTTCCTCCAAGTCTTGGCTGACATTACTTCCCTGGCCTACATTCACCAACCTTATTTCACGGTCCAGTCCAAGTCCTCTGTCTTCTCTGAATTATTCTTTTCTAATCTTATCCTTTGAATTTTTTTTGCTTGTGCCCTTAATCATTTGATGTTAACGTTTCCCACTTAAAAAAAGAAAGTCTTTATGTATTCCTCCTTTAATAAAAATTTGAAGATTCTCTAGGGAAGAAACTATTCCATATATATCTTTTTCAACCCCTGTAACTCCTAGCACTGTCTATATTCATCACATGTTGGTGCTTATTAAATATATGCAGAATTGAATTGGCTTGTAAGAGACCATGGAGATGATGGAAAATAGAAGTCCACATTGTATAATTGAGCTCAGTTAGGCCTGTGTTTCTAATCTTATTGCCCACTAAATATTTGCAGAGAGTTTCAATGAAGTTATAAAACTAACTTTTTTTTCTTCTTATAAAATCAGTGTCAATAAGAATGACCAGGGGCTTTCCTGGTGGCTCAGTAGTAAAGAATCTGCCTGCCAATGCAGGAGACAGATTTGATCCATGATCTGGGAAGATCCCACATGCTGTAGAACAGCTAAGTCTGTGTGGCAAAAATATTGAGCCAGCACTCCAGAGCCTGGGAGCCGCAACTGCTGAGGCCCATGCGCCCTAGAGCCCATGCTCAGCAACAAGAGAAGCCACCACAATGAGAAGCCTCTGCTCTGCAGCTAGAGAGTAGCGCCTGCTTGCTGCAACTAGAGAAAAGTAGCCAAAAATAAATTTAAAAAACAATGACCAAAGGACAACAGTCTGTAATAGAAGAAGGGAAAATTTCAGCTATTAGATCAGTGAGATTATTCTTATTAATTTGAATCTCTAATTGTCTTAAAATTTGCTTTCTATAGAGAAATATATACAGTTTAGGAGGCCCAGAAGTAGCTAAAGAGAGATTTATTTTGCAGTAGCTCATATTAAAGAAACGTGGTCATATGGATTAAAGCCAAGACCATACGATGTCTGTTTTAGTTGTTATATATGTTCAAAAGACCCACACTCTTGTTTCCCTCTGCCCCTATTCAAAGAAAAACCCCTGTGTTTATCCAGAGAATGAATTACTCCATTACTGGTTCCTTTCAGCTCTCCTGTGTAGGAAAGTATAGTCTTTGGTCAGATGAGCATTCTAAATTTTGATGATGAGACTTCTATTTTTCCTTCCTTTCTCTTGGTAAATAGGAAGGTTCAGACTGCCATAGGACTCTTCCTGAGCATAGATTTTATGGCATAATATTTTTATTTCTCCACTTCTCATATACCCAAGTCAGTATTTCTGGTGAGTTTTTTTAAACATAGTTTTAATTTCACTATTTCTTTAATTTTAAATTTCATAAAACTTTTTGCAAAGTAGGTGGAGCAAACAGTATTTTTTGAAGATCCTGACTTACCATTACAAGCGAATATCCTATTCTAAATAAAAGTGCAATGGAAGGTTCTTCTTTTTCTTCTTTTTTTTTTCAAGCTGACATACTTTCCCTATGGCAAAAGGAGAAGGGGGTGGCAGAGTATGAGATGGTTAGATAGCAATACTGAGTCAATGGACATGAATTTGAGCAAACTCCAGGAGATAGTGGAGAACAGAGGAGCCTGGTGTGTTATAGTCCATGAGGTCACAAAGAGTCAGATAATTTAGTGTGTCTGAATACAACACTTATCCCAACTTGCTTGCTCTGCTGCTGCTACTTCTGCTAAGTCACTTCAGTCGTGTCCGACTCTGTGCGACCCCATAGACGGCAGCCCAAGAGGCTCCCCCATCCTTGGGATTCTCCAGGCAAGAACACTGGAGTGGGTTGCCATTTCCTTTTCCAGTGCATGAAAGTGAAAACTGAAAGTGAAGTCGCTCAGTCGTGTCCGACCCTCAGCGACCCCATGGACTGCAGCCCTTCAGTCTCCTCCATCCATGGGATTTTCCAGGCAAGAGTACTGGAGTGGGGTGCCATTGCATTCTCCACAGCAGGCTCCTAGGTACCCACAAAATTCCCACATTCATTTGCAACTCTACCAATATAATCGCAAGAGGCCAGGAATGGCTGTTCTTTAATGTGAGTATCTGAGACCCAAAGAAACTCATCCAAACCTGTGGCACCTTGCTCTAGACTGCACCAAATGTTGCTGTCCCCTGAAAATATGTCATCACATAGGATTCTCATACTTACTCTGGCCTTCAGAAGGAGAGGTAGGAAGTGACCTCTTATTTCTGTGTAGCACCATGAAAACAAACTCCATCAAGTTAGTGATTCCAGCTAATGGGGAACAAAAAATATTAATGCAGTGTCAATAATGGAGATATATTTTTCTTTTAAAGATGAGATATTATTTATGAACTGTCTGAATCCAGAGACACAACTGGGCAGAAGAGCAGGATACCTACTTTAGTTCTCTTGACATGCAACTTTGAAGAAGGGGCTCAGAGAAGAGAGGACAGGGGAAGACTGGCAAAAGCCTCTCTATTTATAAGTATTTATAACCCACATTCTGCAGTCTTGAATTAATCCAAGAGAAACATAAACTTCACCTCTGGGAACAGAAACATTATAATATCTTCATCTAACATTATGTTTGCTCCATTCAGAATTCCTTTTGCCTGATCCAAACCAGCCAAATACAGATGAGTCTATTTCAGAAGAAAAAATATCATATTGTCTCCTTAGAGATGGAAAAATCTATGTTGGAATAAACATTATAATAAGTGTTATTATGTTGATATAGCAGTAATTTATATACTATAATGGAATACAATGATTTCAGGCCAGTACATTTTCTTGATAACCCAAATTATTCTTATTTATTGCGGTTTTACATTTTAGTCATTTGGGGTGGAAGTTATTCTAAAGTGTATTATGTAATGCTTTGCTTCTCTAAACAGAGCATAATGATCATTATATGCTCATTTTACTAATGATCAAGAGTCATCTAAATGAAGAATAATTATTATTTGGTTCTATAGCATAGAAATATTATTTACAGTCTGAAGTGAGCAGAACCTTCTCAGTGGCTCAGTTATAGAGTACAGTGAGGAACTCGGTATTCTCATGGCATGAAGAAAGAAAATATCATTCCATAAGGAAGAAGTTGAAAGGTTAAATGATTAAAGTCTGGAGTTAATATCGAGGTACAAACAACTTATAGAAATACTGGCCTCATGACACCAAAACTCAATATTACTTCATTGATTCAAAGATAGATTAAGGTATCTTGAGGTAGCTTATTCTCACACTTCCCCTTAAAATGAAAGTGAATGGTTTGAAATGAGCATAACTGCTACACAAACCACATTCCTCTCCCCCGCCCCCCACAAAGAAAAAAGATGGCTCTAGTTTTCTTATTGTTTTCCACTTTGATTATGTCTAAATGCATCTTTCAGTGAAAATATTCTACCCTTTTTAGAGTTGTAGTTATTTTTCAGGTATTCTTGAAAGGTCTCTGTATTGCTTATGAGGACCATTAAAGTTGTTTGGGTTAAATGTTAGTTGTGGGAATACTCTCTATTGTTATTAGCTCCAGTGTTGTTTGGGTGATAAACAGACAGTTTCATATCGGGTCACAAACAAATGTCTCCTTTGAAGGAAAGGACACTGCTTTGCTGTACTAATTCCCCTTCCCCCAGTAGAACTGAAAAATTTAAATAGTGGTATACACTAATGAAACTTGTTATGATGCTTTCCTAAGAGATTTGCTGCAGAATCCAAGCTATTTCTAATTTTAATTTTTCAGAAAGCTTTTCTGACCCAGTCTATTTACCCAGCGGTTAATATCATAGCATTCAGATCTCACACGCTCTTTCACTAAAGGAAGAACTTTGCATCTTTTCCAGACTGTATTCCTCTTTCCTGCTTTATACCTCTGATCTGATTAACAATGTTAAGACATTTCAGGAGAGCAAAACTGCTCTTCCTTTGTACTTAATGGCAGATAATCTTAGGGAAACAAACAAGTAACAATTTGATGAGAGACAACTATAATCCTTCAAATAACAGCTCCTAACTCTTTATCACACTCCAACTTGGTTTTTGCTAAATAGCTGGAATCTGTACATTCCTTTCTAAAAAAGGCTTACCTTTCTAATAGCACTGAAAAGTGGCCTTGTGGAGGAATGTTCTGTAGCACTAACTAGTAATAGCTTTTTCTCTGAACTCCAAGCCCTCTTAACTGACAGACAGATAAAACCCTATCATCTACTTCATTTTCTCTAATTCTTTTTTCCCTTTGCCTCTAGGGAAAAAAAAAAAGAAAATAGTTGGCAGCACATTAAGGACACAAAACAGAGAAAAATGTAGGTTCCTGAAATGTTTAAGGGAGATGAAAATCATCTATGTTTGGGAACTGCCTCATGGAATTTAGCTGGTGGGTTAGTTATCCAAATTACCTCTTGCTTTTATCCCACAGACAATATACAGCTGAATTGTTAAATGATGTGCACTTTTTTTTTTCCCCCTGAGAGCAAGATTGGGTACTTAATCAGGTCAATAATTATTCACACATTAGCACAGTCTTCTTCTTAAAGTGTAACGGTGACTCATTGGGTATATAGTCATTATTACTGATTAGAAGGAAATTATTTTTGCGCATCAGTGGTTCATGTGAAAACAGCTAAATTTATTATGCTGAGTTATTTAACAGTTGGACCATGTGAAAATTCTGGTGTTACTATTGTGATTAAGTCTTATGCATATACCAGGAGATAACTATGAAAAAGACCATACTGCATTTACTGTTAAATTTGAATTTTGCTACTAACAGACCCAAATTTCTGAAGTATGGTACTAAACTTGGACATCCATAATGCACTTCCACAATGAAATTTCTTTATAGGTAAATTTATTTGAGAAAGAAATATGGAGCAAGAAGGTAAATAATATGAAAAAAAGAAGATGAAATATGAATAAGTATAAAAAAGAGAGAAAAGCAATGAATAAGGAAGAGGAAAGAATGAGAGAAATACAATTTCACTTGGTTTGAATTGTTAAGTGGATTTCATATTTGATGAAATATCTAAAATACTTGGTTTGTGCAATTAATTTTTAATATTATAAGTGAAGGACAAATCCTACATTTCATTTCAATTGTTTTACATAGAAAATATTCCAAGAATATTATATATGTATTCCAAGAATATGCTGTAAATATAGCAGCATATATTGCTAAAAGGTAAGGATTCCCTTTTAAACATACCTACAGTATTATCTTATCTTAAAAATGCATTAGAAATAACCCATTAATATTATCTGATAACATGTCCATGTTCAAATTTTCCTATTTATATGATAGTTTATTTACAATGAGTTTGTTTACATCAGTATTCAAATAAAGTCAAAACATTGTGTTTATTTTGATGTATCTTCTTAGTATCTTTAAATCTTAGATTACCTTTTCTATTAATTTTTATTCTTGCAATTTATTTAAAACTAGATTATTTGTATGGCTTTATCTGATTGAAGCTTGTTACTTTTGGCAAAAACACTTTAAATGTGTGGTTGTATCTTTTATCAGCTGGCACATAATATATGGTTGTCTCTCTTTTGAGGCTATTAGTCAAGTATTTTGTTAAGCACTTGTTTTGTATGGGAGAAACATGTTAGATACTTGATTATTTCCCTTTATTTGCCACTTTCTAAGTAGTGAATTAGTTAAATATTATCATCTAAAATAATTAGTATATTTTCAATATAGTTTGAACTTGTGAATTTTAACATATTTGCTTGTCATCAATCCTTTACAGTTATTTTTTATACACAAATCTATAATGCTATAATAAATAGCATTTCTCTTTATTGAATTGTTTCCTCATGATAAATTGTCATGATTGAAATTACTGAGTCAAAAGATATAAAAATCTCCATAGTTTTTGATATACTGTGACATATAGTTTTTCAAATAATGCAACTTTAATGTTACTAGAAGTAAGTAGTGAATTCTTTGTAGCTACAGATTTTTAATTTACAGATTGTGACTTATGTAAAAATAAATCTTGGAAATGATTTAAAAATCAAAATGTAATATATAAAATGTAAACTGTAGTCTCCTGTCCATCCTTTCCAGCAACAGTTCTGTACTCCCTGGTGGATGCCACTTTTAAATTTTTTAGTCATTTTTTTTATTTGGCTAGGTTTTAAAATAACTCATTTTGAATATCTTCCCAAATTTCAGATATTGTATATTGGCTATCTACTATAGAAACTGAAAATTTAGCTCTGTTAAACTGCTCTCACATCCTGATGTTCCTCTTACAGATATGTGTATCTCCTCTTCCTAGCTGACGAACCCAGTTGTTAGCATTCAAGTTGAATCTTTCTTCAGCTTTTAGTTATTATGCCTATGTGTATATTGTTTAATTCAGAGCCAAACTGAGCACACACACACACAGTATTAAAACTTTTTTCTTGCACAGCTTGTATTCATCTGTGGAATTAATTTCCCATTATTATTATTATTGTTATTTAGTGTTTCTTACAATCTGTGACTAACTTTTCCATATTGTTTAACACTTCTCAGTTCCATTTTCCACTAAGTGAAAATTGTCAAATAATCTATTTTTTGGAATAATTTTAATTTAATTTTAGGAAATCTCTCCCAGAACTTTAATTCTTAAGTCTTCCACTCCAGTCTGTCTGGTTGTTCTCTAAGTTCAGTGAATAACCATCGTCCTCATATTCCATGTTGTTGTCTAGGACAATTCCTTTCACCTCTCTCCACTATTTCATGGATATCATAGAAATATATAAAAATACAACAAAACAAACACTTGTTGTCTGTTTTGTATGGCCAGCATCTGAAGCCTTTTATGTAATTGGGAAAATTCTCTCTCTGATGGACATTGTAGGAAAGTAAAGAAAGTCTTACTGTATAGTAGCTGAAAATGCTGGGCTTCCCAGGTGGCTCTGTGATAAAGAATCCACCTGCTGAGCAGGAGACGTTCTATCCCTGGGTAGGAAATATTCCCTGGGTTGGGAAGATTCCCTGGCATAGGAAATGGCAACCCACTCCAATATTCTTGCCTGGAGAATCCCATGGACAGAGGAGTCTGGTGGGCTACAGTCCATGGGGTCACAAAGGAGTTGGACATGACTTAGTGACTAAATAACAACAAAGCTGAAAATGCTAGATTCTCATTTTCTCTGATACCCTTTCACCCGGGATGCAGATGTGTGAGCTAGGATGTCTCAGTCAAATGTGTCCACGGCCAACTTTAACTTGGCTTAGGATGGATAAAGGAAGGGGCAGGGAGTGCTCTTCTCCATTGGTTTCAGAACTAACACTGTAAGGAACAGTTCTTTTTATAGGTAGGGGCAACTCAAGGCCCCCAGTCAGTTCCTAAAAGGAACTCCAGCAGTTAACTGCCCTCTCCGATTGCTGTTCTCACTGCTTCTTTTGAGCTGCTATAGAAGTTTGACCATCTGGAATCCTGCTGGAAACTCTAGATCTGTAATCACGTGATACACTGAAACCATTGTTTTGTTTTGTTTTTTTTTCTTACCTCACTTCGTACCAAGTGGCTGGAGCCATATGTATCTAGGTTGTCATCTCTGAAGTGTCCACTGATCCCCAGTGATTTTGTATACAAAATAAAAAGCTTCAGTGATTTTTTTTTTCATTTTGTTTTATTTTCTTTATTACTTACATCCAAAATCGTTAATCACAAGGCAGGATCTTGGGTTAGTTTTTGGAGCTGCATCTGTCTGGTTGGACTTTGGCACGCTGGAACCTCTGGTCCCATAAAGGGTTTGGTGTGGCCATGCTGTTCCCCGGGCCTTAAGGAAACGCCTGTATACCTCCCTGCTTTTGTGAGGGCCGGAGAGCAGGATGGTGCTGCAGCCCTTGGGGGAGTCCAGGGCCAGCTGGTTGAAGGTGAGGCTCTTACCCCCGGCCTTGAGGATGTGGTTCCACACATGTCTGCTCATGCACAGCCCACAACTTCAGTTTGGGCATTTCCTGGATACGCACATTGTTCTCCACTATAGTCCCGGCACCCACAGCTGTTTTGTCATCTGGGGCCAGGATGCTTCATCTTCTGGATCATCAGGGAAAAGGACAGAGCGCTGCCAGTTGGTGTGACCCTTGAAAAGTCTCTTAAGCACAACTTGATTGAAGGCGGTGTTGATCCTCTGGCCAGAAATCTGTACAATTTAACCAACAGACTTTGTTAGATGTACACGATCTTGGGTTCATTGAACTGAACTTTTCATTCTACCAGCCCTCACCCCACTCCCACCTCCGCCACTCCTTGAGAGATGAAAAATGTCACATTTCTCTGGGGTCAATGCAGTGGTATGGCTTGTTTTTCTAGCACATCCAATAAGTCTACAAATGACCCATGTTTTTCAGATAATGCTCTTCATCTAGGTAATCATCTAGAATTCTCTTTGGTTGTTTGAAACTAGGAACTCTGATATAAAGTTGGAAGATATATCATACTTTCCTTTCTTATTTGTTCAGTCGCTAAGTTGTTTCTGACTCCTTTGTGACCCCATGGACTGCAGCCCACCAGGCTCCTCTATCCATGGGATTCTCCAGGCAAGAATACTGGAGTGGGTTGCCATTTCCTCCTCCAGGAAGTGTCTCAACCCAGGGATAGAACCTAGGTCTCCTGCTTTAGCAGGGGACATTCTTTACCACTGAGCCACCAGGGAAGCCCTCCTTTCTTATTTCCTCCCTTGTTTTGCTTTAGAACATTCTCCAGCAGCTGCTGGTGATCATATGGAGGGAGAAATTATTTGAGAGCATGTATATTGGAAAATACTTTTCTATTCTCACAGCTGATAGTTTAGACTTAAATTTTTAAGTAGCAAATCATGCTCGGTAATTTACAAGCATGTTTACCTTGTTGTTAATTCTCCTTCTCCTCACACACAAGAGTCTCCCTGTCAGGTCTCCTGAATTTTTAACAACTGGCCATTTGGCTTCCATTATTCTAAAATGTAGTTAACATCACTACATTGTTCTAATTCTCTTTGGCTTTGTGAGTCTATCCTTTTTTTATAAGACTGATTCACTGCCTACTCTGCTAAGGAGGCAGACGAATCTGTTCCTTTTTAATTGCTTATGTGTGTGTGTGTGTGTGTGTGTGTGTGTGTATGTGTGTGCTAGACAGAATAGAAATAAATGCATGTATTAAATTCACAATGCTTAACAGAAAATTCTAAGTATATTTCTTTCATAAGCAAAAATCATGTGCTAAAGAATCCTTCCATGGACAGATTGGATAATAAAACTTAGAGTGGAATGGGAATTCAGAATTCTATTAACTCTTCTTGGGCTTTCTCATATATCTGCTCCTCACTGATTGGCACAGATTGGAATTGGTCTATTCTATAATTGTATATTTTCTACTTTCTCTATCTTACTGTGTTCAGTATTAAAAATGTGTTGATATTATTTTGTCTTATATGCCTCATCTTTATCTCTCTTTCTGTGGATAAGATCAATATTATCAAAAGGTTATAAATTTTGTTCCTTACATCCCAAATTCTAGTTCTGTATTCTGTAACCTGACTGAGTCCACTTATTGAATCTGTGCTCCTGAAGCTACTCTATCACAATAACTATGTTCAAAAACACCTCTTTCTCTTTGCTCTTTGAAATTTTATTTCCTTTCTGCATGCATGTGTGCTAAGTCTCTTCAGTCGTGTTTGACTCTTGGTGACCCTATGGACTGTATAGCCTGCCAGGCTCCTCTGTCCGTGGGATTTTCCAGGCAACAATACTGGAGAGGGTTGTCCTGCCTTCCTCCAGGGGATCTTCCCTACCCAAGGACTGAATGTGCATCTCTTACCTCCAGGCAGGTTCTTTATCACTAACACCACCTGGGAAGCTCCTTATTTCCTTTCTAATATAACTTATTTTAAGATTATAAACATGTGCTAAATAATATTTATGTAACTATTATGTTTTATTAATTATACATATAAAGCATTCTATCTTCTTATTTTTCTTTCTACCTAAAAACATTGTAAGTGCCTAGCAACTATTAGGCTTCTCTGGTAGCTCAGCTGGTAAATAATCTGCCTACGATGCAGGAAACCCTGATTCAATTCCTGGGTTGGGCAGTTCCCCTGGAGAAGGCATAGGCCACCCACTCAGTATTCTTGGGTTTCCCTGGTGGCTCAGACAGTAAAGAATCTGCCCACAATACAGGAGACCTGGGTTCAACCCCAGGGTTGGGAAGATTCCCTGGAAGAGGGGGTGGCAACCCACCTCAGTATTCTTGCCTGGAAAATCCCCATGGACAGAGAAACCTGGCAGGCTACTGTCCATGGGGTTGCAAAGAGTCGGACATGACTGAGCGACTAAGCGCCCACAGCAAGTGTTAAACATTGCAGATAGAAGGAAAACAAGAATGTGGAAAGATTAGAGAATGTGAATTTATCAGACATAAAGATGCACAGAAAGAAAAACAGGGGGAAAATAACAAGGTAGTCATTATAGTTGTAATTATCCTCTTGATAATTTCTGGATATTTGTTTTTATTTAACTATAATTATACAGCATATAAAACCTGATTCTTTTTTTTTTCTTTCAAAATAAGCTATTGGGAAAATTATTGCTAAGTGTTATATGTTGCTACAATGTAACCAGTAGCAACTGTCCAGAACTGCATACCTAATAGAGTGCTTCCTTATGAAGTTAATCTAAATGGGACCAAGAGACAGAGTATATTGCGCATTCTCTTTCTAATGTCCATGGAATACAAGTAAAGCACTTGTCAAATGAATAAATACCAAATAGGTTGCTTGAAATGAGGAATTCCTTTCTATAGATGTTTATACAAATTTATTCTAACATCCCTCTGCTCGCCAAGCTCTCTGGAGGGAAAAGAGTTCACAGAATTATCTATTGAAGTCTCTTTAATGTATTTGTCATTTCAACTTTCCTTTCTGTGTTGTTCAAGATTACAAACAGAATACACTGTTGTAAAGAGACATGAATGAAGATAGTCTGGTTTGATAGAAATTTTGCAGTCATTGTGATGTGTTAAACTGAAAACTTTTGAAAGAGATAGATAGCTACTTTTCTAGCATGTGAACTGAATTTCCCTAAAATATGAACTGAAAGAAATATGAGAAAATACAGAAAACAAATCCCCAGAAACCTCCTATATAATTTAAAATTTTCAATGGCTTGTTTTGTTATGAAAACCATTAGGTAAAATGCCTATCTATCCTACAATAGCATTGAAAGTGAAAATCTTTTTAGTTGTGTCCGACTCTTGCGACCTCACATACTGTAGCCCTCCAGGCTCCTCTCTCATTGGAATTCTCCAGGCAGGAATACTAGAATGGGTTGCCTTTTCCTTCTCCAGGGGATCTTTGCAACCCAGGGATTGAACTCAGGTCTTCCACATCGGAGGCAGGTTCTCTCACCATCTGAGCCATGAGGGACACCCTTACAATAGCTTTAAAATAAATCAAAATGACTCACACAGGTAGAAGAAAAAAAGAAGATATTCAGGGTATGAGTTTAAGTAAATAAAAGATGACTAAATGCCTCCTGGCTCTGTTGCTAGTCCAGTATTACCATAAGCACTCTTATCTAGTTTGAGAATATGTGCTTGTTTTTGACTGAGATGACAGTAAAACCTTAAAGTATGTCATTTTTGTTTCCATATTGAAAACTTCTATGGGTTCACCTTCCACCTCCTTTTGTTATTAGACAAGCAAGTCTATTTGCTTTCCTACATTTTTGTTTGTTTAAGTCAGGAATTAAAACCCCAGATTTTTTAAGAAAAAAGATTCATAAATCAGTCAGGCTTGGGAAACAGATATTTTAAATTTCTGCTTCTTTTCTTATAATGCTTTTTACTCTAATCCTCGTGGCACATTGCCCTGATCACTGAATTGTTTGCTTCATGTTGATTCAACTTGATACTGTGTTTTCATTTTATACATATAGAAATTTCCAGGACAAATACTGAAAAGTGTTCACATTGTTTAAGGGTTTAACACTCTGCTTTAAGAAAAAGATAACACAGAATTGTCCTCCATTTTCTTTTGTTAAATATGAATACTTCTTTTACTCTTTATCATCACCAAATTCTATGAACGGTTTTCTTCCCTTCTAGGCTGTCTGCTCCTATATGAACAGGGCTTCTCTTTTAGCTCACTGTTTTATCTCAAGCATCTAACATCCTATCTTTCACATACTGCTAAGTCGCTTCAGTCGTGTCCGACTCTGTGCGACCCCATAGATGGCAGCCCATCAGGCTCCCCCGTCCCTGGGATTCTCCAGGCAAGAATACTGGAGTAGGTTGCCATTTCCTTCTCCAATGCATGAAAGTGAAAAGTGAAAGTGAAGTCATTTAATGGTGTCTGACTCTTCAGGACCCCATGGACTGCAGCCTACCAGGCTCCTCCATTCATGGGATTTTCCAGGAAGAGTACTGGAGTGGGTTTCCATTGCCTTCTCCAATCTTTCACATAGTAGACAATAATTAATTTATTATAAAATGCCTGCATCCTGCCCTTTCATAAAAGGCATAGTATTTTCTTTTCACTTTCCATATTCTGTAATATTGTTTTAATATTTTTAATTATGGGATTTGGATATGAAAAATGGTTGTTGAATTGCCTTTTCAACCAGAGTGGTGTATGATGAGTGAATAACAATAGCAGTATTGTCTTATTTCACAGATTTAAAAAGAAACTTAACCATCTTCCTCCTCCCACATGTTGACATCTCAGATCTTGGAAAGGATCTACAATAATGGCATACCATGATTTAATTGTAGACTCTTCTTCCTTCCTCCCTCCACTCCTTCCTTTTCATGGATCATAACATAGTGATGACATATCTTAAAATCAGTGAAAACTTTTATTTGATTAAAGAGCATAACTACAATTGGATGAACTCCTATTGTATGTTAATGCACATGAGGTCTTATTTTTTTTTCCTATTTTACAAATCAGGAAATTTATGTCTAAAATTTAGCAACTCACTCGAGGTTATAGATCTAGCAAATGGTGGCATCTGAGCTGATATTGCTCTAGTCCAAAGATCGTGTCTTTTTACATAACTTAAAGATACACTATTCATTGTATGTGAAGTATAACTGAAGTTATAAAAACAGAATCATATATGTTAAAGTTGGAAGAAAATTTAGAGAGCATCTATGCTAATTCCATTTAGAGAGTGTCTATTCTAATTCCATTATTTTACAGATCAGAAAAGAGCTCCAGATAGGTTAAGAGCTCTGGGTAATAAATCTAGAAATTTGTGAACATAGGACTATGAGAAAAATCATGCATACTCATAGTAACAAATTGAAATACTACAGAAATGTATAATGAAAGAAACAATCTTACTGTACCCCAATTTGGACATATTCTACCTTTCTGATATATACTCTATATATATATATACACACATGTATATTTTCTAGTTTTTAAATAGGACTCAAATATATGGTTTATGATAAAAGATTTGTAAAACTCATTCTTAAAATTATTTTGGAAGTCAAAAACTAAATATTGATATGCATACATCTTCTAATATGTTTCTTGTAACCTTCATTTAAAGAAGAATTGATGCAGAGAATATATAGAACAAATTTAAAAATATCTATTATGTACTTAGAATTCATCATACCTTAACTCATTTAAACTACATCACAAAGTTTTGAGATGAAAACTAGCTATTTGTGAAGTAACAAGAGGTTAAAGAGGACAAGCAACTTACCAAAGGTGCAAGGATGAAATAATTGAGGACTCAGAATCTTTGGGTCATTTAAACCCTGGTTAATTAAAGTTCTGGGTGATGATAGAGGTAATAACTAATGGATAATTAGAGAAGAAAGCCAAAGATATTAGTAAAAGTCCCAGGATCAATCACAGAAATGAGGCCTATAGAAGCCTTGTATAATTTTATTTGACTATTTTTTATATGTGTGTGTGTATGTGTGTGCACTTATTTGTATCCTACAATTTTCTTCATATCTCACCTTATTCTCTGTGTCATATGAATGCTATTGGCAGTTAAATTTATAATTTAGTGTTTAGGTAACAGAATATTTAGTGGGAGTCTTACTGAATCTGAGGAGCAATCAACATAGCCAATGATGGGTACAATAACTTTTTGGACTGTTTCTCATTTGAAGGAAGTAATACAATCTCTTTTAAGAAGCATAACTCTACATTATTATGTAGTGATATACAGTTGTTTTACTGTATGGGATCTAAAATGTGAGCAGCAAGGACCATGCAGAAGTTGAGAGTCAAAGAGGTAGACTGTGCTCCTTATCTATTGATTACCTATGTGCTCCAAGTCAACACTTTTTGTCTGCTCTGTGAAAAGGGATCTGGACCCTTTGACAATTGGCACAATGTTAAGCCTTATAGGAAGGATGGAGAATTAATGCAGAAGGAAGGGCTTTGTTTTCCGGTTTTGGAGTGCTTGACCAGAGGTCTCCAATAGTGTGGATAGCTTCTTCATTGTTTGGCTTCTGCAGCCCCTGAATTGTGCAACTTCTCAGTCCCAGCTCCTGCAGTGCATGGCAGCCAGCAGCATCTAGTAACCAGTAGCTTCCAGGTGGCTGATTTTGTAGTGACAGGCACGTCTCTGTGAACAGCTTTCACAAGCAGCACTTTAGACCACAGATATCCATCAAGTTCTGCCAGCTAGGCACCACAGAAAATTCTCTGCAATTCAGCCAGTCATGGCTGTGCCCTTCTCACCTTCAAGGTCTATTTCTTAGTCCTGGTGGGAGTGGGAATTCTTTAGGGTGTTCTCTCTCAGCTCTAAGAGTAGTGATTGCTTCTTATGTCTGCTATTCCTATATTTTTTAGAGTTCTCTTTATGTTTTACTAGCCAACACCTCCATATTCCAATCCTTCATTATAGTTAATAATTCATTATATTAAACTTTCCTTTTTCAAATTATTGTGTGGCTTCTCCTGATTAGACGTAAGACTGTCTGACATCTATTTCTGGGCTTTTAGACCATTACCACTGTTCCTTACCATTAACAGGGTTAAATTAAAATGGATAATAATGAGGCTTTGCATAATTTTAAACATAAATAATTAATACTTCAGGTAGTAGAATCATAAAATTTGCAGGTGAGAAGGAACATTAGAAATGATTTAATGTAGTCTTCTTTTTTGAGATATGGAAACCGAGGCCAAAATAACTTTAAAAATGAGGAGATCCATATTCTACCTGTTTTCTATATCACCATTGTCTATCATAGAGTCAGTGTTCAGTGACTGTGAATTGAATTGAATTGAAATAAGGGAATTAACTTTGAAAATATTTATTGAGCACTGTGATTTAGACATAGTTCTTTCTCTCAAGAGATTTTCAGGCAAGTAGCTAATTTGGAATCAGAATTATAACTTTGGTTAAACCTATGCCCTCATTATTTTGGTTATTACCACTGATTTAATTGTGGATTAAAATCAGAAGTTGTTTTTCTTTGTGTACTCTTTGTACATGTGTCTAAATTTTCATTGGAAACAGGATGATATGGGCATATTTAAACCTAAGTTAATTTAACTCTGATATGGTTATTATAACCATCCATCTTCCAGGACAAGTGTTGTATGCTGCTGCTAAGTCACTTCAGTCGTGTCCGACTCTGTGCGACCCCATAGACGGCAGCCCACCAGGCTCCCCCGTCCCTGGGATTCGCCAGGCAAGAACACTAGAGTGGGTTTCCATTTCCTTCTCCAATGCATGAAAGTGAAAAGCTAAAGTGAAGTCGCTCAGTCGTGTCCGACTCTTAGCGACCCCATGGACTGCAGCCCACCAGGCTCCTCCGCCCATGGGATTCTCCAGGCAAGAGTACTGGAGTGGGGTGCCATTGCCTTCTCCACAAGTGTTGTATAGTTACCCATAAAAGCTCAATTTCCAAAACACACATGTATGGTTTTACTTTTTCATTTATGGGGATATTATTTTTATACAAGAGTCTTAAACTCATTTTAGATTTTAATTTGTTAGAAACCTTCTATTCCACTTCCTAGAATGATGGGTGACAGGAAATAAGGCCACAATCTTGTAGGGTCAGATTGTGAAATACCTTGTTTATTTAGCATATGTGATTTTAATAAACTTTGGCTGAATTGGTTTATGAATTCTTATAACCTTTATAAATTTATTAGATGTCTATCTTTAGCGTGTCTTTCTGGATATATTTCTTTGATAACAGTTTGTGATACTCTAGACCATTTATTTTGTTAATGTTAATTTACTACTCTTCCCCATTTGCAAGAGAGATTAGCATATATTTGAATCCATTAAGATTTTTTTTGACAAATTCTGCTGCATTTTAATCAAATATGTATTTTAAAACTTCTGGGTATAAAGATAGGACATTATAACTTTGTAATCTTCATAAATGGTTGTGCTATCCTGTACTTCATGTAGATATCTTGCCTCAATTCATTGAAAGGGGTTGGGGGGATTGAGTATCAGAATATCTCACAAAACTTGGAATAAATAGTTCAGTTCAGGTCAGTCATTCAGTTGTGTCTGACTCTTTGCAACCCCATTAACAGCATCACGCCAGGCCTCCCTGTCCATCACCAACTGCTGGAGTCCACCCAAATCCATGTCCGTTGAGTCGGTGATGCCATCCAACCATCTCATCCTCTATCGTCTCCTTCTCCTCCTTCAATCTTTCCCAGCATCAGGGTCTTTTCAAATGAGTCAGCTCTTCGCATCAGGTGTCCGAAGTATTGGAGTTTCAGCTTCAACATCAGTCCTTCCAATGAACACCCAGGACTGATCTCCTTTAGGATGGACTGGTTGGATCTCCTTGCAGTCCAAGGGACTCTCCAGAGTCTTCTCCAACACCATAGTTCAAAACCATCAATTCTTCAGTGCTCAACCTTTATGGCTCAATTGTCACATCCATACATGACTACTGGAAAAACCATAGCCTTGACTAGACACTACTGGAGATGGGTGAAGAACTAACTCCAGAAAGAATGAAGGAGTGGAGCCAAAGCAAAAACAAAACCCAGTTGTGGATGGGACTGGTGATAGAAGCAAGGTCTGATGCTGTAAAGAGCAATATTGCATAGGAACCTGGAATGTCAGGTCCATGAATCAAGGCAAATTGGAAGTGGTCAAACAGGAGATGGCAAGGGTGAATGTTGACATTCTAGGAATGAGCGAACTAAGATGGACTGGAATGGGTGAATTTAACTCAGATGACCATTATATCTACTACTGTGGGCAGGAATCCCTTAGAAGAAATGGAGTAGCCATCATAGTCAACAAAAGAGTCTGAAATTCAGTACTTGGATACAATCTCAAAAACGACAGAGTGATCTCTGTTCATTTACAGGGTAAACCATTCAATATCATGGTAATCCAAGTTTATGCCCCAACCAGTAATGCTGAAGAAGCTGAACAGTTCTATGAAGACCTACAAGACCTTTTGGAACTAACACCCCCCAAAGATGTCCTTCTCATAATAGGGGACTGGAATGCAAAAGTAGGAAGTCTAGAAACACCTGGAGTAACAGGCAAATTTGGCCTTGGAATACAGAATGAAGCAAAGGCTAATAGAGTTCTGCCAAGAGAACGCACTGATCATAGCAAACACCCTCTTCCAGCAACACAAGAGAAGACTCTACACATGGACATCACCAGATGGTCAACACCATAATCAGATTGATTATATTCTTTGCGGCCAAAGATGGAGAAGGTCTATACAGTCAACAAAAACAAGACTGGGAGCTGACTGTTGCTCAGATTATGAACTTTTTATTGCCAAATTCAGACTTAAGTTGAAGAAATTAGGGAAAACCACCAGACCATTCAGGTATGACCTAAATCAAATCCCTTATGACTATACAGTGGAAGTGACAAATAGATTTAAGGGACTAGATATGATAGACAGAGTGCCTGATGAACTATGGAATAAATAAATGAGGAATAAATCCTACCTTTAAAAAGTAGAATTTCTAATAATTAATATATTTTAGATAGAATAATTATCTGGTATAAAGTTTATTTCTTATGTAAAATTAATTAGTGAATAGACAAACTGAAGATCAGTAAATGGCTTTTGTAAGTCCATATCATTTTTTATTATAAATAATGTTCAAATTATCACACAGTTACACTCATTTCATATGCTAGCAAAGTAATGCTCAAAATTCTCCAAGCTAGGCTTCAACAGTACGTGAACTGAAAACTCCAGATGTTCAAACTGGATTTAGAAAAGGCAGAGGAACCAGAGATTAAATTTCCAACCTACATTCAATCCTCAAAAAAGCAAGAGCATCCAGAAATTGCATCTACTTCGCTTCATTGACTATGCTAAAGCCTTTGACTGTGTGGATCACAACAAACTGTGGAAAATTCTTCAAGAGATGGGAACACCAGACCACCTGACCTTCCTCCTGAGAAACCTGTACGCAGGTTAATAAGCAACAGTTAGAACCGGACAGGGAACAATGGACTTGTTCGAAATTGGGAAAGGAGTACATCAAGGCTGTATATTGTCACCCTGCTTGTTTAACTTATATGCAGAGTACATTATGGGAAATGCCAGGCTGGATGAAGCACAAGCTGGAATCACGTTTGTCAGAAGAAATATCAATAACCTCAGATATGCAGATGATACAATCCTTATGGCAGAAACCAAAGAGGAACAAAAGACCTTGAGGAATGTGAAAGAGGAGAGTGAAAAAGTTGACTTGAAACTCAACATTCAAAAAACTAAGATCATGGTATCCGGTCCCATTGCTTCATGGCAAATAGATGGAGAGTCATTGGAAACAGTGACAGACTTTATTTTCTTGGGCTCCAAAATCACTGCAGATGGTGACCGCAGCCATGAAATTAAAAGACATTTGCTCCTTGGATGAAAAGCTATGATAGACCTAGACAGAGTGTTATAAAGCAGAGATGTTATTTTGCCAACAAGGGTCCATCTAGTCAAATTATGGTTTTTCCAGTAGTCATGTATGAATGTGAGAATTGGACCATAAAGAAGGTTGAGCACTGAAGAACTGATGGTTTTGAACTGTGGTGTTGGAGAAGACTCTGGAGAGTACCTTGGACTGCAAGGAGATCAAACCAGTCAATTGTAAATTAAATTAGTCCTGAATATTCATTGGAAGGACTGATGCTGAAGCTGAAGCTGCAATACTTTGGCCACCTGATGCGAAGAGCTGACTCATTGGAAAAGACCCTGATGCTGGGAAAGATTGAAGGCAGGAGAAGGGGACGACAGAGGATGAGATGATTGGATGGCATCACCGACTCGACGGACATGAGTTTGAGCAAGCTCCGGGAGATGGTAAAGAGCAGGGAAACCTTGTGTGCTGCAAGTCTATGGGGTCACAAAGAGTCGGAGGCTACTGAGCCACTGAACAACAAAAGCAATTTTATATAATTTGCGATGCTAAGAAAAGTCACCAAAAAATATCTCTATCAAATAGTGGTTTTAATATCCCTTGTTTCAAATAATAGCTTGTTGTGAAATCATAATTTAAATCATTTGCTTTGTATTCAGTGAATCTTTTTATTTGCATTAATGCTTAAATTGGTGATATAAATGTAACACCCAGGATGTCCTGAATACTTTGGAAGGTATCTCCTTTTTCGCTTTACTGTCTCCTTGTGCTTCATATTTCCATGTCTATCTTGATTATTCTCATTTCTTAAATTCAATTCCCCTCCCACTTATTCCCCTCATACTTATTCCTTGCCTGTTCAGATCTCCTGCTGACCTCTAAAAGTCATGGCAGACAAATTCGATATGAATATGAGAGTAAGGATTTGGTCCTTTACTTCTACTGGTTCCTCCAGAGGTCATTTGTTTTATGATAGCACTTTAAAAATGCTCTATATTTTTTAAATGATTTAAAAATACAGTAGGCAAAATGATAAAACATAAAAATCTACTAAATTTACAAAACAAGAGAAAACATAGGTACCATCTTCATGAATTTTCTCTAATTTCTTTCTGTGCATTTTGGAGATATAATTAAGATTAAACTTTATAAAAATTAGGACCTTGTAGCTTTTATTTTGGGGCTTCCCAGGTGGCTCAGTGGTAAAGAATCTTCCTCAATGCAGGAGACGCAGGTTCGATCTCTAGGTTGGGAAGATCTCCTGGAGAGGGAAATGACAACTCTCTCCAGAATTTTTGCCTGGAAAATCCCAGGGACAGAGGAGCCTTGTAGACCACAGTCCAGGGTGTCACAAAGAATTGGATACTACTGAGCACCCATGCAACTTTTATTTTATATTTTGGAAATTTTCCCATTAGTAAGTAATCTTCCAAGACCTGATTTCTAGTAGCTTTATGACATTTCATCATATAGAATAGTGGCTTTTAGATGCAAAGGTGAAAGTGTTTCCAAGGAATCATACAGTGAAAGAGATGGGCTGTCCTGAAATGAAGCATGGAAACATTTAATATGTTGCACCTAATCTGAGGGAGGTGGCAGACAGAGCCCCAGCCCATGACATTCTTTACCCACAAGAACATGTCCCTCTTGTATGAATGGCCTGGAGGAACCATGAAGGAAAAGAGACAAGCCTGCCTCACAGAATTGTTCCCTTCAGTAAAGAATGGAACAAAAAGG
This sequence comes from Bubalus bubalis, assembly GCF_019923935.1. Taxonomy (NCBI): domain Eukaryota; kingdom Metazoa; phylum Chordata; class Mammalia; order Artiodactyla; family Bovidae; genus Bubalus; species Bubalus bubalis. The sequence continues at coordinate 95,085,109 of NC_059157.1, read as the reverse complement.
TGAAACTTGTCGTCCTCTCTAGCATGATAATTGCTGAACATGGAATCCATAAAAGGAACAATGAAAATCTAAGGTGATTATATAAATAATTTATAGAATAGTAATCATTCAAATTAAATCAATATTATATTTTGATCTTAATGCACTAAGAATGATGCAATCTTTGGTTACATTATTTTCATCAATTAACGCCCCCATCCTAATTTTTACAATGGGGTAGTAGCCATTAAAGTGACCCTAAATTTGCCAGTGTGTCTGGCTTACTGTAAATGGTCATTGGAGACGAAAATTAAGTGTAACATCTCTCAAAAATGTTTACGTTTCCATAAAATCCAAACTCTTTCTTAGAGTAAAATTGTTCACATCAGCAAATCTAATGCTAAGTAGAGAGGGGTTTTTCTAGAATGGAGAGTTTTTTTTTTTTCCTCCCCTAATAATAGTAGTAGGCTGAATTCTGTAGCCAAGTTTATTGCTTCCAGTAGTATATTCATGTTGGTCATGATCAGTCAACAGGCATCAATATGATACAAATAAATGGAGGCTGGTGACTATTTTGAAGTCATCTATTTTGCATATTTTAGTCTCATGATAAAAATATTTGTGACTAATATTTAGACTTGAAAAACCTTTTTACGTGAAAAGATTATTTTCTGTCCTTAGAGTGCACAAATAGATAAGCTACTTTGAAAATATAAGCTAAATGAAATGTTCATGTGTATCTATTTAGATGATAGAACAGTTTGATGGTTTTCATAAAATACATTTGAAATTATTGTTTTGTGATAATGCTATTTATATAATGGTGATATTACATCCTTAATAAATATTTGAGTTATTTGACTCCTGGTGAGCATCTTTAATTGAAGTTTACCCAGATGTCTAAATTTAGCAATTGGAGGTGTTTTTTTTTTGGCTGAGATTGGAGTTGCAATCAAACCTTGACTGTAATTTCAGTTCAACCTTTTTGCATAATTATTTTGAAGTTACCGTAATGGAGGAAAACAAAGAGCACATGTGTATGGGAGAGAGACAGACTGAGAGAGAAGAAAAGCAAGGCCATATTTTAAAATAGCATTTGATGGTTTACTAGAAAAAAGAAATAAACTCACCCAATAATGTTAACAAACAGTAAACAACTCATGTAGGATTTTAAAAATTATCATACATTTGTTCTTTATCATTCGTATAGTGCGCGATAACTTTAACAGATCATGTATTTGTTTGCTTCCCTTTGGGACCAGTTATTTCACTGCAGCAAAACGCAGTGATTCTGTTTTATAGGTCTGTGGTCAGAGTAAGACATTTTTAAAGATTTGCTTTTTATCTAATTGAAATCTATAATTTAAAAAGAAAAATAAAAAGCAAAGAAAACAAATTTTTGCCCACTGGACTTCTATATGAACTGTAAACTTTAGAGCTTGAATGAATTTAGACCTCATCTCGTCCAATAGTCTTCCTTTTACAGATGAGGCTTCTTATGTCCAGAAGGTGGTCTAGTTTTCATAAAAGCTCCTCGGAGACATGGTTGGGAGTGAGTGTAAGGTGTTTGTAGTCTTGGGCAGTTTCTTGGCTAACACCCTGTGAAGATGAATTTGTTCTTATTCTTTTGTTTAAGACCTTGTGTATTTATAGGTCCCAGGCAAGCAAGTGCTTTATCAAAGCAATTTTACTCATTATCTATTTATAATAATATGCATGACTGACAGTCATATATATTTTTATTTTCTGTTAGGTAAATTTCTATTTTAAATTGTATATTAAAAACATAATTTTTCTAAAACAGTGTCTTAAGTATCAATGTGAAGAAATAGGAAGATTTTGTCATCTAAGAGCAGGCAGCATTATAGTGGGTATAGTGGGTATAACAAATACCCCACTTATTTGTGATTATAACAAATAAGCAACTAGGAATGCTGATCAGATCCTCTTCTAAATATCATTAGAGAATTTTTAAATGACTTGGGTAAGTCCCTTAAGCTATTAGCACTTATATTTCTTTATTGCAAAAAGGTGATCATAGCTGTCCTCTGGCTGTTAACCTTTAACCAAAAGGTTGTACACACATTGATTCCTCTTTTATTGAAATATTAAGTTTCTTGATGTGTCTTTGTTCATGACTAGGCTGAATATTTTTAATGTTCTCCCAGCAGGGCTATTAAAAGAAGACTGAAAAATAGATGAAAGTTGATTCTCAAATTGGAATTTGAATTATTGCTGTGAACTTTCCCTAAGAATCATTTGATCAAATGCAGCTAGCTGCGGACAAAGTTTACCCTAAAGTGGAATACTGTGATTATCTAAGTCAGTGGCTTTCAAATGGTGATCCCTTGACCTGAGGTACCATCACTTAGAAACTTACTAGAAAGCAAATGCTTGGGTCCAACCACAGTTGTACACAGTCAAAAACTCAGGTTGAGACCCAGCCATTTGTGTCTTAATGAGGTCTACACATAATTGTGATGCATGCTGAAATTTGAGAACCAGTGGTCTAAACTAAAAGAAAACTAAAAAAGATAAACTCATGGAAGTCAAACCATCTCAGACTTGGCAACAGAACTTATGAGGTGTTGGATAGGTATTTTTTGATGTTCCCTCAAGGGACACAAGACTTTGTGTTAAGCTCACTTGGACATCTTATTCTAGCTTTAGTTTATCACTGAAAATGTTGGAAGAAGTCAGGAAAATTTTAAAGTTTTGATAGTACAGCATTAGGTCATTAAGGAAAATATCATTGCTGCTGAGACATTGGTATCAGAAATCTAATAATTTGTACTGTATACAAATAAAAGCTAAGAAAGGGGGCACTCTGAAAGATTTAGCATGTGTTAAACAGAGGGATGGTATGGGGAGGGAGGAGGGAGCGGGGTTCAGGATGGGGAGCACGTGTATACCTGTGGCAGATTCATGTTGATGTATGGCAAAACCAATACAATATTGTAAAGTAATTAACCTCTAATTAAAATAAATAGATTTATATTAAAAAAAATAAATAAAATAAAATGCTTTGATCATCTGAATGCTACTCATTTAGCACTTGTTTTTTTTATAAATAAAAGCTTGATTTGGTATTATAATAATGATGGTCTTCAGGTTTTGGGGCTTCCCTGGTTACTCACCTGGTAAAGAATCTGCTTGCAGTGCAGGAGACCCTGGTTCGATTCCTGGGTCAGGAAGATGCCCTGGAGAAGGGATAGCTTCTCCAATCCAGTATTCTTGCCTGGAGAATCCCATGGGCAGAGGAGCCTGGCAGGCTATATTCTATGAGGTTACAAAGAGTCGGATACGACTGAGCAAGTAACACTAACACTTCAGGTTTAATTTAGCTCTTTGAGATTGAGGAAATTAAAGAAGCTAGAAAGATTTGCTTCATTACAAAGGTATTAAAATTGTATATTCTTTATACAAGAAGTATTTTTTTGTAGTGGAAGTAAGTTTTTTTTTTCTGAGAAGAAAAATTATAAAACTAATTCAGTGCTGGACAGTTATGATAGTCTGAGCTATTTTTCTGATATTAGCATGAAAGAAGAATGATGCTGGAAAATGTCCAAGGCTAGGTTTGAGCAAGGTGGCCGAATATCAGTGGTTTTCAAAGCAGTGAAGTTTTGGTGTGACCAAAGGTGAAGTGGTGAGTTTCTCAAATTACCTGGGTGTCTTCTATTAAGTTATTTATGTTCCTCGATATCTCACATTCTCCCAACATCCATTTACAGGGCCCATAAGAAACATAATTCATAGATTATGCTAAATCTAATATGAATTTGTACTTAAGAATGTCTTACTTATTGTGTTTTTATTTCATTTATAATATCCATGTATCTATCTAATGTAGGTGGAACATATTACATATCAGCTAAACTTTAAAGTGTTTCTGTGAAAATAGAGGAAGAAATAAAGCTTAATCATTTCAAACTGATTTCTTTTTATATTTTTTGTAAGCTATCACAATTTTTCTACCTAGAATGGATAATTTGTTTTTTCTCCAAATACTTCTCCCTTTCTGTTATTCTAAATAAAGTTATAAAATATATTCAAAGTGAGATTTTTAGTATTGGGGAGGTTGGAATAAAAGTGAGAGTTTGAGTGTTGGGGAGGTTGGAAGGCCTGTCTTGGCCAATCAATAGATTTTTGTGGGGAAGATGCCTATAAATATTAATTGTTTAAAACCCTACTATTGTCCCTTATCTTTTTGATTCATTATCATTAATGGACTGATGTAAATTTGTTAATACCCAGTTTTTTGTTGATGCTGATTTTGTGAAAAGAAATGAAAGTCATCACTTTAGACTTTTGAATATGGAAAGCTGGTTCAGTGAGAGGTGTAGAGCCTTCTTCATCTGATCTTAGGTGAATTGCTGTCCTTGTTGAGATCAGCCCTGGGATTTCTTTGGAAGGAATGATACTAAAGCTGAAACTCCAGTACTTTGGCCACCTCATGCGAAGAGTTGACTCATTGGAAAAGACTCTGATGCTGGGAGGGATTGGGGGCAGGAGGAGAAGGGCACGACAGAGGATGAGATGGCTGGATGAAAGCCTCGACTCAATGGACATGGGTTTGGGTGAACTCTGGGAGTTAGTGATGGACTGGGAGGCCTGGCGTGCTGCGATTCATGGGGTCACAAAGAGTCGTACATGACTGAGCGACTGAACTGAACTGAACTGGCTGTCAGCTCCATGGACAGTTCTACCCAGTCTTCTCTGCTTCAACCCAAATTAACACTCTGGCCAGGGCCCTGGGTCAGCCTTATTCTTACATGGCTGCCTTCTTCTCTCTAGACATTCTTTTCCATCCATAGTCTCTGTTGCCCTCTCATCAGTATCATCAGTTGCTCTATCAGGTCAAGTCGGATCACGACATTCTTTTAAAGCTCCAGCTCTCTTCTGGAAAACATACTAAAGGCAGAAATAATGCTGAGACAAGGTATAATCAATTTTGATGCAATAGACATATACCCTGAACTTGAGGAACACAATATACTTTCAAAAATAAGGTATATACCACACAGTGGCAGAACACAAGACCCCTCTGAAGACTTTGAGTCATCTGTTATGTGCTGTTCTCATAAGTCTTTTTAATAACTCAGTTTCTTGTATACATTGCTGTGAGTACCTGATTAATATCTCAAAAGTATATTTTATAAGGACATGGTCTGTAGCTGTTTGGTGTGCTGTATGTGGACTCTGATCTTAGTGCTAACTCAAGAGTGTTTAAGAATATAAACTGGAAGGGTTCTGAAGAAGAAAACATCATTGAGAAATAGGAGAGCAAAGGAAATTTTATCAAGTGACATGAGGTGAATCTGAATACAGTGTAAAACTATTGGTAATATTAATATATGGGCTGGTGGGTACAATCTAGATAGACATGGTTGTCCTGTAATTCCAATCAGGGAAGCATCATGGAAACAAGGAACAAGGCCAGCACGTAAAGGATGTTCTTATTTAGCTTGAGCAGAGAGTTCCGTATGAAATGATAGAAGAGGAGGTTAAACGTATGAAGTGGATGGTGATGGAACACTTGGCTTAATGTGGTTTAAACTGGTTCCTGGGAGCCTATTTGGCTTATCTCTTCCCACCTTTGGAAAATCAGCCATAATGAAAGTACTTACATGGTAGAAATGGACAAATGGTACAAATTAGGGCTCCTGTTCTTCCAATAAGCACCCATACAGAACCAGTTGCTAAATATTTGTAAGCAAATCACTACATTGGTTCTTAGGTTTCAAAGGTGGTGCTTGTTTCTAGGTTCAAATAGGTAGCAAGACAAAACTGAAATATTTGTAAGATTAAAAGCCACTATTTAGCACCATCATAGTGTGGAACTATTGCAATGAATAAACTCTAAGAATATTGAAGCTAGTAATTTCAGTTAGAAAATAACATGACAAAATTGATGGTTTAGGAAGGTTTGCTTGTTTTGGCACTTTTGCAATAATCTGTTGTCTTGATTTTTTTCCTTAAGTTTCTTCATATCAATGAAACTCTTCCTGTTCTCAGAAAATAATCCTGTTTTAGGATAACTTCAAGCCCATAGAAAACCATGACACTGAGATTTAAAAAATTTATTTACTTTTATATTTATTCTAATTTTCCTTATGAAAAAGTAAATTAAACAATTTCTTATATAAATAAATCATTATAAAAATTAAATAATGCATAAAAGTATAAAAGAGCAATCACCCATAGCATATAGACAGCAATTATTAAATTTTTTTAATTATTTTAAAAATAAACCAATAATTCCAATTTCTTTTCATTCTTTCATTTTTCTTTGTAATTCTTACTATCATCTAATCAAAAATACTTAATTTTTTATTTACTCTTTCTCCTCTTTGAAAATATATCAGTTCAGTTCAGTTCAGTCACTCAGTCATGTCTGATTCTTTGTGAGCCCATGGACCACAGCACGCCAAGCCTCCCAGTCCATCACCAGCTCCCGGAGTTTACCCAAACTCATGTCCATTGAGTCCAGGCTGCCATCCAACCATCTCATCCTCTGTCATCCCCTTCTCCTCCTGCTTTCAATCTTTCCCAGCATCAAGGTCTTTTCAAATGAGTCAGCTCTTCACATCAGGTGGCCAAAGTATTGGAGTTTCAGCTTTAACATCAGTCCTTCCAATGAACACCCAGGAGTGATCTCCTTTAGGATGGACTGTCTGGATCTCCCTGCAGTGCAAAGGACTCAAAGAGTCTACTCCAACATCACAGTTTGAAAAGCATCAATTCTTTGGCAATCAGCTTTCTTTATAGTCCAAATTGCACATCCATACATGACTACTGGAAAAACCATAGCTTTGACTAAACAGACCTTTGTGGTAATGTCTGTCAAAGTAATGTCTCTGCTTTTTAATATGCTATCTAGGTTGGTCATAACTTTCCTTCCAAGGAGTAAGCATCTTTTAATTTCATGGCTGCAGTCACCATCTTCAGTGATTCTGGAGCCCCCCAAAATAAAGTCTTCACTGTTTTCCCATCTATTTGCCATGAAGTGATGGGACCGGATGCCAAGATCTTAGTTTTCTGAATGTTGAACTTTAAGCCAACTTTTCCACTCTCTTCTTTTACTTTCATCAAGAGGTGCTTTAGTTCTTCTTCACTTTTTGCCATAAGGGTGGTGTCATCTGTATATCTGAGGTTATTGATATTTCTCCTGGTAATCTTGATTCCAGCTTGTGTTTCATCCAGCCCAGTGTTTCTCATGATGTACTCTGCATATAAGTTAAATAAGCAGGGTGACAATATAAAGCCTTGACATACTCCTTTTACTATTTGGAACCAGTCTGTTGTTCCATGTCCAATTCTAACAGTTGCTTCCTGACCTGCATACACATTTCTCAAGAGGCAGGTCATGTGGTCTGGTATTCCCATCTCCTTCAGAATTTTCCACCGTTTATTGTGATCCACACAGTCAAAGGCTTTGGCATAGTCAATAAAACAGAAATAGATGTTTTTCTGGAACTCTCTGCTATTTTGACAATCCAGCAGATGTTGGCAATTTGATTTCTGGTTCCTCTGCCTTTTCTAAAACCACCGTGAACATCTGGAAGTTCATGGTTTGTGTATTGCCAAAGCCTGGCTTGGAGAATTTTGAGCATTACTTTACTAGCATGTGAGGTGAGAGAAATTTTTCAGTAGTCTGAGCATTCTTTGGCATGCCTTTAATGCTATTTGAATGAAAACTGACCTTTTCCAGTCCTGTGGCCACTGTTGAGTTTTCCAAATTTGCTGGCATATTGAGTGCAGCACTTTCACAGCATCATCTTTCAGGATTTGAAATAGCTCAACTGGAATTCCATCACCTCCACTAGCTTTGTTCATAGTGATGCTTTCTAAAGCCCATTTGATTTCACATTCCAAAATGTCTGGCTCTAGGTGAGTGATCACACCATCGTGATTATCTGGGTCATGAAGATCTTTTTATTATAGGACTTCTGTGTAGTCTTGCCACCTCTTCTTAATATCTTTTGCTTATGTTAAGTCCATACCATTTCTGTCTTTCATTGAGCCCATCTCTGTATGAAATGTTCCCTTGGTATCTCTAATTTTCTTGAAAAGATCTCTAGTCTTTCCCATTCTATCATTTTCCTCTGTTTCTTTGCACTGATCACTGAGGAAGGGTTTCTTATTGCTTCTTGCTATTCTTTGGAAAAGCATTCAAATAGGAATATGTTTCCTTTTCTCCTTTGCTTTTCACTTCTCTTCTTTTCACAGCCATTTGTAAGGCCTCCTCAGACAGCCATTTTGCTTTTTTGCATTTCTTTTTCTTGGGGATGTTCTTGGTCCCTGTCTCCTGTACAATGTCATGAACTTCTGTCCATATTTCATCAGGCACTCTGTCTATTAGATCTAGCCCCTTAAATCTATTTTTCACTTCCACTGTATAATTGTAAAGTTTTTTATTTTGGTCATACCTGAATGGTTTAGTGGTTTTCCTACTTTCTTCAATTTAAGTCTGAATTTGGCAATAAGGAGTTCATGATCTGAGCCACAGTCAGCTCCCTGTCTTGTTTTTGGTGACTGTATAGAGCGTCTCCATTTTTGGCTGCAAAGAATATAATCAATCTGATTTTGGTGTTGACCATCTGGTCATGTCCATGTCTAGAGTCTTCTCTTGTGCTGTTGGAAGATGGTGTTTGCTATGATCAGTGCATTCTCTTGGCAAAACCTTATTAGCCTTTTCTCTACTTCATTCTGTACTCCAAAGCCAAATCTGTCTGTTACTCCAGGTGTTTCTTGACTTCCTTCTTTTGCATTCCAGTCCCCTCTACTGAAAAGGACATCTTTTTGGGTGTTAGTTCCAAAAGGTGTTGTTGGTCTTCATAGAACCATTCAACTTCAGCTTCTTCAGCATTACTGGTCAGAGCATAGACTTGGATTACTGTAATATTGATTGGTTTGCCTTGGAAACGAACAGAGATCATTTTGTCATTTTTGTGATTGCATCCAAGTACTGCATTTCAGACTCTTTTGTTGATTATGAGAGCTGCTCCATTTCTTCTAAGGGATTCTTGGCCACAGTAGTAGATATAATGGTCATCTGATTTAAATTTACCCATTTCAGTCCATTTTAAGTCACTGATTCTTAAAATGTTGATGTTCACTTTTGCCATCTCCTGTTTGACCACTTCCAATTTGCCTTAATTCATGGACCTAATATTCCACGTTCCTATGTGATATCTCTCTTTACAACATCGCACCTTGCTTCTATCACCAAGCACATCCACTACTGGGTGTTGTTTTTGCTTTGGCTTTGTCTCTTCATTCTTTCTTGAGTTATTTGATATATAAAATATATAACAACAATATAAATCCACCAGTTTTTTCCTCCTAGTTTCAAGATTATATTATTTAAATTTTTAAATCCATTTATGTATTAAATAAAATTTGAAATAAATTATGAGATTGGCTTCAATATTTCTTTTTAAATTTCTTCTTCAGTTGTCCTAAACCGTTTAATTGCTGTTCTGTTTAAATACCACTGTAGCCATTTCTGAATTTTCCTATGTACTTTCCTATGTACTCCTATGAATTTTCCTATGTACTCTGTGTTTCTTGTTTTATATTAATTTCATTTAATCATTCATTGTGTAACTTATCCAACAAATACTTACTAGATAATACTATGTACCAGGCATTGCACATGTTGAATGGTATTGGGACCATGAATTCCATCCCTGATTAACTCAGAGTTCTTTTTAAAGCTCTACATAGTTCTGTTTAGCTTAGTCTAGTGACTAGTACTCTTGCCTGGAAAATCCCATGGATGGAGGAGCCTGGTAGGCTGCAGTCCATGGGATCATTAAGAGTCGGATACCACTGAGCGACTTCACTTTCACTTTTCACTTCCATGCATTGGAGAAGGAAATGGCAACCCACTCCATTGTTCTTGCCTGGAGAATCCCAGGGACGGGGAAGTCTGGTGGGCTGTTGTCTATGGGATCACACAGAGTCGGGCACGACTGAAGTGACTTAGCAGCAGCAGCAGCAGTGACTAGTGAATTGGTTTCTTTTTAAGTTCTTGCCTGTGATTTGAAGATTTAAGTAGTGAAGTAATGGACGTGAGTGCTATAATGAAAACCAAGGGGAAAGAGCAAGGGGATCATGGAGGAAAAGAATCTATATTTAAACTCTGAGTTAGAGATAGAATTCTCCTAAATAAAATATTTTAAAGAAATTATCTTTCAAAATTCACATTTCTTCACTTATTTGTGGGAAAAAAATGGGGGCACATATAGAACAAATTTTAGTGCAATAAATTTAAGAAATTAATAAGACAAATTCCTGTATTTATGGAGCTTACAAATTTTTCAGCTAAGAAGTCAGAAAAAACAGATATAGCCCTGGGGATACAGTAACAAAAACATGCCTAAGGCAATTTCATCAAAGCCCCAGAGGGTATGGATTGGCTTTCCAGAAGAAGACAAGTGAACTTGAGCTGGATCTTCAGATTTGATTATGAGTACTTCAGAAACAGAAGTGCAGAATGTCATGCAAGTTCATAGATTTCTCTAAATTAGAGATAATGTGAATTTTACAGAAGAAAACTTTAGCAATAGTTCAGAAAAAAAAATTTTTTCTTGTGCTTAAAGAAGGGCTAGTTGCCTGATGCCTCTAAATAGTCCTGTTGTGTAAGTTGAGGAAGAGGATGCTAAAGAATATTAGCTTGAGCCATTTCTTAGAAGACTTTGTGTTAAAGACTGTTGGCTACATACACATACACTGTTTTCCTTACAAATGACACCCTAAGTTTTTTGCAGAAATGATGTGCCCAAGAAAATGTACATTCCTAAGGCTTCTGGGAATGACCAGATTACACAATTTCTTATGTATTTAACTTATTTTAACAGTTATTTATTGTTATCTGCTCTAAGCCAGACACTCTTTTAGGCACTGGAAATACAGTAATTAAAACACACATACACACACACACACAAATGAAACAGACAGTCTCTAATCTGGATGAGCTTAATTCTAGTAGCGGAAAGGGAGGCCATTCAACACAAGTGGCTTCAAAAAGTAAATATATAGTAAGCTGCAGAAATACCATGGGAAAAAAACAGGCAAGAAAATGGTTTTCTTTTTAAATAGGATGGTCATAGAGAGCTCTGTTGTTGGAACAAAAATTTAGAGGTAAGGAAGAATTCCTCATTGATTTCTAGGAAGAGAGATTTCAAGGTAGGAGGAACAGAAAGTACTGATACCCCAAATCAACGATGTGCCTAGTGTGTTCAAGGAAAATCAATAATAGGAAAGATAGTCAGAGAGGAACTCAGAGGGTAGATGCTCAAGAATTCTGTGGGCATTTTACTCAGTGTGAGATTGGAAGCCATTGAAAATTTTGAGCAGAGAAATGGCAAACTCTGATTTGACTTTTAATAGAATCTCTCTGGCTCCTGTGCTGATGGTAGATTTTAAGAGATCAAGGTTAATGGAAGAGAGGGACATTATGAAGTTTTTAGAGTCATCAATGAGACATGCTAGTGGCTCAGACCAGGATGGAAGTAGGGAAGATGAAAGGAAGTGGTCAGAGTCTGTGTACATTGTATTTTGAAGATAGGTAGTTTGCTGAGAGCATGTGGGTGTGAAAATAACATAGGAGTTGGAGAAAATTATGAGTGTCTATCCTAAACTAATGGTAGATTGTTATGATTGTTAATTGAGAAACCCAGATGGGAAAGATTTGGGGGAAAAAGAGTTCTGTGGTTACTGTTCTGCTTTGGTTATTTATTTTTTTAAGGTGTAGACATCAAGGATTCAGTTGGGACCTGTAAAATTGAGAGGTCTATTAACACTTTTATAGAACTGTCATGGATTTAGGTAGGGGAGAATTCTTTAAGGGAAATATTTATTTGGATCCCTTTAGCATAAGGCAGTGTTAAAGTATTGATACTATGAAAGGTTGTCAAAGGACTGAATGTACATAGAGAGGCAAAGGGAAGAGCTGAGTCATGGGGCTTTCCCTGGTGAAGAATTTGAGTTGGGAGGGGCACTAGCAAAGGAGATTTAAAAGCAACCTGACAGGTAGGAAGTAAACCAAGAGAGTAGGGCGTTCTGTATGTCAAGGAAGTTTCAGAGAGGATAGAGAGATTAACTATTCCAAATGCATGCTGTAGTACAAGCTAGGAGAGAACAGAAAATGCCCATTGAATTTAGCAATGTGGAGTTCATCAGAGAGCTTGGCGAGACAACTGAGTGGAGTGGTGAAGTTAAGATCTGGCTTAATTGAGGCCAAGAGAAAGTGGGAAGAGAAGTGTTGGAAAGAATTGTGATACACAAGTCATTTCTTCAAGGAACTGTGCTATTAAAATAAAGGTCAAAGGAGCAGTTCTAAAAGTATGATACAAATGAACTTGTGTACAAAGCAGAAACAGACTCACAGACTTAGAGAATTAATTTATTATTACCATGGGAGAAAGGTGGGAGGGAGGGATAGGTAGGGAGTCTGAGATTGACATGTACACACTTCTGTGTTTAACCAACAAGGACCCACTGTATAACACAGGGAATTCTGCTCACTATTCTGTAACAGCATAATTGGGAAAAGGATTTGAGAGAATAGATACACACATATGTATAATTGAATCACTTTGTTGCACACCTGAAACTAGCACAACACTGTAAATCAGCTGTACTCCCAACATAAAATAAGTTAACAACAACAAAAAGTTAAGGGGACTGCAAACTTGAGATTTTTCTTAAAACTAAGGTTTAGAAATGACAACATGTCTATTTGCTGATGAGAAATAATAAGAGACATAGAACAGTATTCTCTGGTGGATGAAATAGACAAATATTATGCACAAGAGGAAGTTTTAGAAAAATATTCAGTCAAAGCTGGCAGGTGAGAAGATGTGGAGATGGAAGTTTATGGAAAATTTCTGTTACTTGTTTCAGGTTTTGTAGGCAAATATACAGCAAGCTCATAAGCTGAATGTGAAGATGTCCTATGGAGATATGGAGGCTTAAGTAGAGCAAAATGTGTGAACTAGGCCTTGTTGGACAGTGGTGAAATGAATGAACTAGGGAGGCTGCTGCGTACCAGGAAGCCCCCTTTCCACTCTTGCCTGCATGGATTAAGGATGCAGTGATGAAAGCACAGTAGCTATCTTGCAATTATGGCATAAGAATTGTGTGGCCAGCATTTCACATGAGTAAATGGAAAGAACCTTTCATTTGTTTGTAATTTTGGAGACATTCTACCTTTCCTTCACTTACATCTAGACTTCCCAGTGTATGAGAAAAATAAAATGTCTGGGTAATCTTTGATAGTTCTTTGATCTCCTGAACTCTATTCTAAAATATACTATAAGCTTGGCCTTATTTATTAGTTGAAGGAATTCACCAAAGTTTTTGAAAAAGAATATGACATGACATGCAAAATGCTGGGCTGGATGAATCACAAATTGGGATCAAGATTGCTGGGAGAAATACCAACTACATCAGATATGAAGAAGATACCACTCTAATGGCAGAAAGTGAAGAGGAAGTAAAGAGCCTCTGGATGATGGTGAAAGAGGAGAGTGAATAAACTGGCTTAAAACTCAACATTCAAAAAACAAATATCATGGCATATATTTTTATAACTCCACGGCAAATAGGTGGAGGAAAAATGGAAACAGTGACAGACTTTATTTTCTTGGGCTCCAAAATCATTGTGGATGGTGACTGCAGCCATGAAATTAAAAGACACTTGCTCCTTGGAAGAAAAGCTGTGACAAACCTAATGTGCGTCAGTCACTCAGTCATGTCTGACTCTCTGCAACCCCATGGACTGCAGCCTGCCAGTCTCCTCTGTCCATGGAATTCTCCAGGCAAGAATACTGGAAGGGGTAACCATTATCTTCTCCAGGGGATCTTCTTGACCCAGGGATCGAACCCAGGTCTCCTGCATTGCAGGCAGATTCTTTGCTGTCTGAGCCACTAGGGAGGCCCCTAAGTGTGAAAGTGTTAGTTACTCAGTCATGTCCAGCTGTTTGTGACCCCATGGACTGTAGCCTGCCTGGCTTCTCCGTCCATGGAATTCTCCAGCCAAGAATATTGGAGTAAGAAGCCATTCACTTCTCCAGAGAATCTTCCCAACCCAAGGATTTCTTGCACTGTAGGCAGATTCTTTACTGTTTAAGCCACCGGGGAAGCCCCAAAAACCTAGACAACATATTAAAATACACAGATATCACTTAGCTGACAAAGGTTTCTATAGTCCAAACTATGGTTTTTCCAGTAGTCAGGTATGCATGTGAGAGTTGGCTGATGCTTTCAAATTGTGGTACTGGAGAAGACTCAAGAGTTTCTTGGACTGTATGGAGATCAAACCAGTCAATCCTAAAGGAAATCATCCCTGAATATTCATTGGAAGAACTGATGCTGATGCTCCAATACTTTGGCCACCTGGGGTGAAGAATCAAGTCCTTGGAAAAGACCCTGATGCGGGAAATATTGAAGAGAAAGGACGAGTGGTGGCAGAGCATGAGATGTTTGGATGGCATCATTGACTCAATGGACATGAATCAGAGCAAACTACAGGAGATAATGAAGGACCGGAGAACCTGGTGTGCTGCAGTCTATGGGTTCACAAAGAGTAAGATGCAACTTGTTAACTGAAAAACAACACATGACATGACTGCTACTGAGGTTTAGAAGATCACTCTGATATGACAGTTGGATTTTCCCAAAGTATGCATAACCTCCATTTCTTGATGACACTGGTTTGGCTTAGAGTCAAAAGCATTGCATAGAATTTACTGATGCTTGTGCCTGGAAGGAGCATTTTTCAGTCAAAACTCATTGAAATATGGTACTAACAGGTTGTTTTTGTTGTTGCTGTAGTTAATTATTAGGTGAATGCAATGGTGTTAAAGATGCCTGAGAATAAATTGCTGTAGGCCTTCAAATTCATAGCAGTAGACTTTAGGTTCCCATAACAGGTTTTGGAGATACCCTGCCAGTGTTCCCCTGTAAACAGTCAGAGTGAATTGTGGCCTTCAAAATATCATAAAGGTTCTATTTCGTCATTGAAGGTCCTGTATTCATTTTAGGTTGCTCAATACATAAGTCCTTAAATAATCATTTCTTATGAAATAACAGAGAGATAGATTTTAAAAACTGAGCTCATTTTGGCATCCTGTAAAGTTTAGCAAGTAATAAGCTTTCATTAACTCTGTTAAAATTCTGTCTGATATTCTCCAACTCACCTGAACTGCCTCTTGAGAAATCTATATGCCGGTCAGGAAGCAAGAGTTAGAATTGGACATGGAACTGGTTCCAAATTGGGACAGGAGTACATCAGGGCTGTATATTGTCACCCTGTTTATTTAACTTATATGCAGAGTGCGTCATAAGAAATGTTGGGCTGGGTGAAACACAAGCTGGAATCAAGATTGCCGGGAGAAATATCAATAACTTCAGATATGCAGATGACACCACCCTTATGGCAGAAAGTGAAGGAGAACTAAAGAGCCTCTTGATGAAACTGAAAGAGGAGAGTGAAAAAGTTGTCTTAAAACTCAACATTCAGAAAACGAAGATCATGGCATCTGGTCCCATCACTTCATGGCAAATAGAAGGGGAAACAGTGGAAACAGTGGCTGACTTTATTTTTTGGGGCTCCAAAATCACTGCAGATGGTGACTGCAGCCATGAAATTAAGAGACACTTGCTCCTTGGAAGTAAAGTTATGACCAACCTAGACAGCATATTAAAAAGAAGAGACGTTACTTTGTCAACAAAGGTCGTCTCGTCATGGCTATAGTTTTTCCAGTAGTCATGTATGGATGTGAGAGTTGGACTGTGAAGAAAGCTGTGTGCCAAAGAATTGATGCTTTTGAACTGTGGTGTTGGAGAAGACTCTTGAGAGACTTTTGGACTGCAAGGAAATTCAATCAGTCCATCCTAAAGGAAATCAGTCCTGAGTATTCATTGGAAGGACTGATGTTGAAGCTGAAACTCCAATACTTTGGCCACCTGATTCAGATAACTGACTCATTTGAAAAGACCCTGATTCTGGGAAAGATTGAAGGAGGGAGGAGAAGGGGACGACAGAGGATGAGATAGTTCGATGGCAACACCGACTCAATGGACATGAGTTTGGGTAAATTCTGGGAACTGGTGATAGACAGGGAGGCCTGGAAGTATTGCAGTCCATGGGGGTCTCAAAGAGTCAGACACAACTGAGCAACTGAACTGATACTGATTCTCCAACTCACGGTAACATCTGCACAGATATATGTGATGGTATTCTGGACTCATTGGAAAAGACCTTGATGCTTGGAAAGATTGAGGGCAGGAGGAGAAGGGGACGACAGAGGGTAAGATGGTTGGATGGCATCACTGACTTGAAGGACATGAGCTTGAGCAAGCTCCAGGAGTTGGTGGACAGGGAAGCCTGGTGTGCTGTAGTCCATGGAGTTGCAAAGAGTCGGACACAACTGAGCAACTGAACTGAACTGATTTTGGGAATACTGAGATAGTCGACTTATTTTGTGGCAACAATTTAAAAATACTTTTCTGCTCAAACTACCAATTTATTGTGACAAAATGCTAATTCTCATGATTTTGAAGTTCCATGTAAATGACTACCTGATGGAACTTTCTAAAGCTAAATCCAAATGACTGTCTTATTTCGTTGAATTTTTTACCTATACATTTCTTGTTTTGTGCCAAGCATCGGGCTAGGTGAAGAGATAAAGCAGTGGACAAGAAAGACAGGCCTAGTCAACAAAGGGCAAATCTATTTTATGAAAGAAAGAGAACTAAATTTACTGACCACATATTAAGTGACAGTTAAATATACATCAAACCCTTGACATATATTTTACATACTCACTACTCTGCCATCCCATCGCTTAGTTCAGGTTCATACAACTGTAATGCCACCACAATTGAATGTCTTTCTAGTTAAAAGTAATTAAGGGGATTTAGAAATGAACATAAGGTGGGAGCCTCTTGTTGAAAAGTCAACAATATTTGAAATATATTCATGTAACCTGAATAATATAGCACCTAGAAGTTTTGATATAATGAAACTTTATTCTAGATTTTAATTAGCTACTGTGCAATGAACATTTTAGAAATTATTACCACTAAGATAGCACTGGATGTAAGATTTAAATGTCAAGGATTCTTTAAACTGAAAAAAGTCATAGTAATTACTAGAGGATAAATAGTGCCTCTTTTTAAAAATATAGAGTTTGATTACTTGGTTTGTGGACTATTCTGGCTTCATCATTGTCATTTTCTTGAACTTTCCTTAGCTCAATTTAGAAAGTTTTCTCTCTTTCTTATGGCTTTTTCTTCAGAAGGTTCTTCAAAAGAAGAAGGCAGTTGAAATTCATGATTAAATGAGGTATTTTTATATGGAAACTTGCTATAGTTGCATAGATTGTTGTTTTTCTGGTCTTTTACTTAATCTCCTAGCTTTCTCATTGTTTTTTCTGCTTTAGAAGGTGTAATAAGTTATGTTCATATTACAAAGAAAATCTACTAACAGGGTGGTACAAACCTTCTCAGTATGGGAAGATGGATGGTTTTATTCTATTACCTTTCCTTTACAGCAATTTCAACTTTTTAACCAATTAAAATAATAGCAATTTGATTAACACAAATTTTATGTTTAAATTTTTTAAATAAGTGTGGAAAGAATTAATGTATACCTCTTAATCCTCTGATAAACCCATCTGGGCAATAAGCATAAATTTTAGGCAATATTTTACATTTGAAAAACAGTATCAAAATACTGGTTTAGTTATCATATCACTGAATTACCTACTGTTTTGATGCTCAGTAGCATTAACATTTATGGACTCACTAAAGGGACCTGAGAGTAATTTTTCCTTCATGAAAGTTCAAGACCTCAACTACAGAGGAAATGACACTTCCTAAATTAGACATATGCTTGCGAAGAAAATATTTCCTAACCAGTTATCAGGTACAGTGACTTGGGGGAAAACACCCAAAACACCAACAAAGAATAGGTGGTAGAGAATATCATTTGCACATGAAAAAATCAGAATTTCCATCAAGCTTAGTAACCTGAATGTTTTCCATGACACAAGAAGATCCTAAACAAGATCTTTATTTTCATTAAACAATCCATAGCTGACAATTTTACATGAAAGACAGTTTGCTAAAGAAGTAAATGTTTATGAAGATTTTTTAATTTCTTGTTTCTCTTTACTTTTTTGCAAAACAATTTGAAAAATACATTAAACCTAGAGTTTTGTGCATTTATTGTTTAAAAGAAAATATCAGTAAATGCAGCAGTTAAAATTGTAGTGTGTCCTTGGTAAGGTGCATATATGGTTGGTAAATTAATGTCATGAATTAGTAATTTAAATTAAACTTTGTATTGAGGTCATTGCTAATGTTGCTATAAATATATGGGCTTCTCTATAGATTTTGTAGTTTGAATATAATATTGATTATCTAGATAACTAGATGCATACATGTATGTATGTATTTTTTGTAATAGGTATATAAAGACCCTTTTCTGAGAAAAGAAGTCTTGAGAATTATTTTAGGGCAAAATTTCCCTTGTAAGAAACATAAAAAAAATTTACTCTATAATGCCACCGACATTTGGGAAAGATGGGCTATTTTTTTAAGTGAATAAGTGGTATACAATGTTCTGAACATTGATTTCTTGGTCTATAAAATGGGGCTTGAAAAGGAGGAGGTCTGGAGAGGGAACTGAATAATACTGCTTGAGCTTATTGTCTATTTTTGCAGGATTATAAATTTCTAAGGGATAGTGTAAACTGAGCATGAATTTATCTTTTTTTCATAGTTCTCTAGGTTTACAAATTGGTTATCTGACAGCTTCTTGCTCTTGTGAAATACACATTTTCCTTCCCAAATGGAAAGGCAGAGAGCTTTTTTTATTGATATAATTAAGAGTGTTACTGCTGGAAAACAAATTTTAAAGCATTGCCTATGTAGTGTTCCAATAATTGATAAATTTATAAATAAATGAAATTTAGACAAGGAAGTTAATTGATAAACAATCTTTTTAACAGCCATTTTTACAGTACTGTTAAATAGGTAAAATGCTATAAAAATGTTTTGTATTTTCTTTTTGTTAAATGACTTGATAAAATGTATTATATTCCTGGATTTGGTGGGGGGTATATTTATTGTTCAAAAGAAAACCTGTGTCAATAGATGAAGCACTTAAAAATCTTTAGATGTTGTAAAAAAATTTTAAAAAGCCAAAGTTACTGGATCTACTTAGTAAATTACAACTTTAGTGTAATAAATGGATCATATATTCCAATGACTGCTTTGGTTGGTTTCTCTAATAGTGCTTTTCTAATACTGTTCAGACAGAGTGCAAAGATTCAGGGTGAACATGACCCTGGTGAGATAATGCTATGTGCTTCTTGTGTGTCTGTGCTAGAATAAAAGTAATGGGAAAGACTGTAGAAAAGAGAGAACCAAAAAATGGGGGAGAATACTATGCACGAATAAAAAAAGTGAAGTTGGAATATTATGGAAGAAGCAATACATAGGTACACAGATATCATTAAATATTTCAAATTTAGTAAAATATTATTTTGAAAATATTTACCATTCAGGCCTTTTCTGGTGGCTCAACAGTAAAGAATCTGCCTGCAAGTGCAGGAAATGCACGCAAGAGACACACATTCCATTACTGGGTGGGGAGGATCCTCTGGAGTAGAAAATGGCAACCCACTCCAGTATTCTTGCCTGGAAAATTCCATGGACAGGGGAGCCTGGAGGGTTACAGTCCATGGGGTCACAAAGAGTTGGACACAACTGAGCAACTGAACACAAACACACATTTAACATTCAGAGAGGATGATTCACTTACCTAAATTTATAATAATGGTTAAAATATATTTTATTACATATTTACTAACGTGTTTTATAAAAGAAATTATATAAAAACTGATACACTTTTTTAATCTGAGAGCTCATGATTTGGGACTAACAATATGGCTGGGAAATGAATAATTATAGAATAAACAGAGTATTGACAGGGAAATCAGTTATTAGAATTAAAAACTGCAGGTGTTTTGTTGGTAAAAAATCAAATAGAATTTTGATTAAGAATGTGAACTCTGAGTCAGATTGCTTACATTTCAAATACAGGCCTTACTTACAAGCTGTGCGATATTGTACAGCACTCTATATCTCACTTCATCATCTGAAAAGGGAAGATGATGATGTGCTGTGCTGTGCTTTGTCTCTCAGTCATGTTTGACTCTTTGCAACACCATGAACTGTAGCCTATTGGGCTCCTCTGTCCATGGGGATTCTCCAGGCAAGAATACTAGAGTGGGTTGCCATGCCCTCCTCCAAGGGATCTTCCCAACCCAGGAATCAAACCTGGGTCTCCTGCATTGCAGGCAGATTTTTTACCAGCTGAGCTACCAGGGAAGCCCCGAAGATGATAATAATAGAACCCCAATTCATAGTATTTTTAAGAGGATTAAATTGTATACATATATGAATATGTTATTATATGATTGTGTAATTGTGATGTGTGTAATTATGAATGTGTTTATGTATAAGTACTTGTATATGTATATGTGATTGTGGACTGTATGGAATTGTGTTTGTGAAGGTGTGCGTATGGCTATGTGTACGTGTATGTGTATATATGCATATGTGATTTGAGTATGTGAGTATGTGCAAAGTTCTTTGAGTCCTTTACACATAATTGGTCTTCCATTGGCATGCATTATAGCTATAAATGATACTTGCATTGAAAGAGGGGAAGAAAAGGAGGAAGAACAGGGGACAGACAGATTGAAAATATTTCAACTATGGACATTTCGAATGAAATTAGCATCCTTTTGTTTGTGCGCAGAAGGATGAAGACTAGTTAGGAAGATTAATGCTGAAGGATTAACATAGTAGCTACTGAAAAGAAGACAAAGGGGCAGAAGGTAACACCTCAGAGGAGAGTGAATGGTAGTCTCTTAAATGTAAGCAGTTCATAAATTAGTGAGTGAGAAAATTATCTCTCTCCATGATTTGATTCTTGGTTCTCTACTCTGACTTCTCTAAAGTAGAGAAGTAAAGGGTAGAATTTTTCTCCATTCAGCTAATATGTTTCTGTGGGTACATATGCTCATGTCCCCCAAACAGTTAGGTTATATATGCCTTTGAAATTTTTAAACAGTGCTTCAGAGGGTTGTTGCTGTTGTTATTGTTTCTTTTTGATATTACATTAAAATTTAGCTTATTTTAGGATTAAGATACTGTGATTTTATTCTGCTGGCTTGTGAGCTTTAGTGTTAACCTTGGGAAGTATTTACTGAATGTTTGCACGAGAAGAATTTATGTCGCTAGGAGGATGGTAAATATACATGTTAAATATACCAAGGGTGACACATGGTGGACAACTATCTTTACTATGTTTATTGCTAACTTTGCATATTAAATATTACCTAGATTTTAGATGCAGAAGCATATTCTGTCAACATGTAAAAATGTACTCCATTTTGCTTTTATTACATAAATTTCTCTCATCCTGTTCTAATGTGAACTACAGAACAATACCTTCCACAGAAAGTTATGAAAGGGTACAGATGAATTCAGTAGGTCTGTTTACAAAGACAACCACTGAGGAAGAAGTTATAACAATGATAAACTTAAATTTACTAATTTTAAAATTTCTGAAATATGTTGAATCCATTGATCAATTAGCTCACATGTTAGTATCTCATTGATAGGTAGTAGTATTCTCTAAATCTTAATTGAAAGCAAAGGTTTGTGATTATTTAAACATCTTTCTTTCGAAGAGCACCAAGTATTTCTGAAAGTTATCTGAGCTCCATATCATTTTTCATGAAAGCCAACAAATGGGAAGCATGAATATTTTCATATTAAAGCTAGAGAGCAGGAATTAACTTGAGGTAGAGTGACTTGCTCAAGATTATACATGAAATGAATTGATGGGAGAATTGATGACTTGGGTTGGCAAGTTCAATGACCATCTGAGTTGAAAAGATGTTTTACTTGAGAAGGTCATTGAGAGAAAAGGGTTCATTCAGATGTACTTAATGGAGCTTATACCAAATTTTACTTTATATTCCTTCATAATATCCCCAAATATGGAAAAAAATTGGCTAGAGATTTCAAAACTACATAACTATGCTTAACAGTATTTTCTCTGTATTAATCTCCATACAGCCAGGGAAATATATTCCTTAGCATTTTCCTGAGATACCAGAATAAGTCAAATTATAATTCATTAATTTCAAAGGAACCAACATGTGGCCTCTGAATATTTAAAGAAGATATCTTTGCCTCTTGTATTTTAGACAGAGTCAGCTTCTAACCATCCTTACAATGGGGATTTCTCTGAAAAAGTGTTCCTTATGTTGCTTTACTTAATCTGTCCAGAAGGTTGAAAGTTCAGGCTGATGTACATGAATCAAGGGTAATTTAATATACAAATCATTTATTACCATTGTCTGTCATGGTAATTTCCTTAGAATCTCATCATTAATGTCAGGGAGTATTAATTGAACACTCAATTTAGACTCCAGAGGTGTCTAAAGAGCATAAGAGGCAGGGCTTCCCCTGAGTGGGCTTATGATTCATTTAAAGAATAAGATATATTTGAATATATAGCTCACATAATGAGGTAGGATATGCTAAATACTAGATCAGTGGTAAAGCCAGTGAAGGACACTGGAATTTAGTAGTGACAGATTAAAATAAATTAGAGCAATCAGAAGAGGGGGAGGTTCATTTTAAAAAATATATAAAAAATAAGCTAGTCTTCAAAGGAAAATTATGACCCAGAGCAAAATTGACAAATAGATTTCAATTTGAGTGAGAATTCCAATTAATAGGTAATGGCTTCCCAGATCAATGTTAAAGATTAGGTGACCAATCAATGTATCAAAATATTACCTTTATTGATCAGAAATTCAGTTTGCAGAGTATATCTCTTATTTGAGACCAAAATATAACTTCCTATGACTTTAAAAAATTAAGCCTTGAGATTTGGCTGAGGAAGATTGTGAGTGGACAGAACAGATCTTTTGCTAACCAGTTGCTTGGAAAACCTCAGGATACTTCACAACCAGTTGAGGTAGGATAAAGAAATAATATATACACACTTCAGTACTCTTGCCTGGCAAATCCCATGGATGGAGGAGCCTGGTAGGCTGCAGTCCACGGGGTCGCTAGGAGTTGGACACGACTGAGCAACTTCACTTTCACTTTTCACTTTCCTGCATTGGAGAAGGAAATGGCAGCCCACTCCAGTGTTCTTGCCTGGAGAATCCCAGGGATGGGGGACTCTGGTGGGCTGCCGTCTATGGGGTCGCACAGAGTCGGACACAACTGAAGTGACTTAGCATAGCATAGCATACACACTATTATATATAAAATAGATAACCAACAATTACCTACTGTATAGCACAGGGAAATATATTCAGTATTTTGTAATAACCTATAAGTAAAAGGAATCTAAAAAGATATATGTATATCTATATCTTTATTTATGTATAACTGAATCTCTGTGCTGTGCGTCTGAAACTAACCTGACATTGTAAATCGGCTATACTTCAATTAAAAAATTAATTAATTAAAGAAGAAAATAGAATGAGCGGGCAAAGAATGTGTTCAACTTTCAACTGGGCAGAGGAGAAGAATAGGAAAGGAGTATACTCTCTTTATAGACAGATGAATTCTGGAGGTAGAGCAAGAGTCAATATGCTTGCCCATACATGAGCAGTGCCCTTTACCTCAGTCTCACTAAGTTATTCCTCCATTATGGGAAGGAGTAAACAAAAGAGTTGGAAAATATGACCACACTTTTCCTATTAAAACTTCCAGCATTCTAATGCTATTTTATCAGCTCAGGTAAGAATGCAGAAAGAGGACTAAGTTCCATTGTATTTGCCATGGGTGTGGGGTGATGGATTGGTGGTATGTCTGATGCACATTTTCCATTCCTAAAGTTGACCATGAAGACATAGTAATCAATGATAATGTTGAGAGAGCAAGGCATGGAGGCAGAGATAGGTGATCTGATCCAGGTAAAATGATAACTATCTTGCCTTGATTATGAGGCCAGTGTTGGAGAATGTTGGGGGATACTTGCTGCTGCTGCTAAGTCGCTTCAGTAGTGTCCAACTCTGTGTGACCCCATAGATGGCAGTCCACCAGGCTCCCCCGTCCCTGGGATTCTCCAGGCAAGAACACTGGACTGGGTTGCCATTTCCTTCTCCAATGCATGAAAGTGAAAAGTGGAAGTGAAGTTGCTCAGTCGTGTCCGACTCTTAGCGACCCCATGGACTGCAGCCCACCAGGCTCCTCTATCCATGGGGTTTTCCAGGCAAGAGTACTGGAGTGGGGTGCCATTGCCTTCTCTGGGGGATACTTAGCTATCACCTAAAAATTTTTTTTTTCTCCCTCACAAAGGACTCACAGCCATATTCTTTGTTCTCATCTCTTCCTTTTGTGGCTTTCCTGGTGGCTCAAATGGTAAAGAATCAGCCTTCAGTGTGGAAGATCCAGGTTTGATCCCTGGGTTGGGATGATCCCCTGGAGAAGGGAATGGCAACCCACTCCAGTATTCTTGCCTGGAGAATCCCATGCACAGAGGAGCCTGGCGGGCTGCAGTCCATAGGGCCACAAAGAGTCGGACACAACTGAGCAAATAACACTTTCACTTCTTCCTTTATATCTTGGAGAACACTGCCAATGGGTCACTTCTAGTCTTGCCAGGAGGAAGACACTGTTTCCCCCAACCTCTTTCCTTTGGCTGAAGATGCTTGAATGTTCCAGACAATTTTTTCTGAATAGCAGTTTCTGTTTGTGAGCTGTTCAGTGTCCAATGGGCTTTTGAATGTAGAAATATAAGTTTGAGAAGAGGGGTGAATAAGTCATGAAAGCTCATAGCAAAATTACTTTAATAATTCTTGTCTTTTTGTTTCCTGTGTACTCTTTTCTATTATAATTGTTTATTAAGCCATTAGTGTTTTGGGAGCATTTGATAAAATTTCTGACTCAGATTCTTATTTATATATTTAGATA
This sequence comes from Bubalus bubalis, assembly GCF_019923935.1. Taxonomy (NCBI): domain Eukaryota; kingdom Metazoa; phylum Chordata; class Mammalia; order Artiodactyla; family Bovidae; genus Bubalus; species Bubalus bubalis. Next base: position 95,060,095 of record NC_059157.1, on the reverse strand, counting down.
TTCTCTTGAGGCAGGAAATCTGAGTCTGTTTATCCATGATTGTAAATCATGTAAATCTGGGTCAGTTTACCCCTAATAGAATGTATATTTGCAATCCCAGACAGTTGTGGGATGATGGGCAGGCGGAGATAATAACTGCTATCCTGTTATGCTTTTACAAGTTGATGCTGATGCATTATTATGACCTAGATTCACATTCTGACTACAACACTGAAGAATCTGGAGACCTGAAGCAAATCATCTGATCTCTCTAAGCCTCGGTCTTCACAGCTGTGCATTAGCGATAACACTTGCTGCCTTGCCTACCTCACAAAACTTTATGAGGACAAAATATAACAACAGAAAGTTAGAAAGTTTTACAGACATACATAACTTTTTATAACATCACTGAGATAATTAAAGTGGGCTGTAGGACCATACATTACCTATCCTTAACTTAAGCTGTTTCTTGTAGGAAATTTATTAAACTCCATTCTGTATTTACTTCACCATCAAAACACACAGCCAGTGGGCCCTCTAGCAGCACTGGCTGATGATAATTTGGATACACCATTGTCTTTCATCATGGCAAAAATAGACTAGTAAAGAAATATCTAAGCTTATTGAGTGTGCACTGTCCTTAACTGACTATTAATATATACAGGAGTGTTACAAAATTGGAATTTGCTTTTAGTAGCTTACATTTTCTTTTTTGAATATAGAAAAAATGCTTTGAGTTTTATGAGCATTAATCTTAGTATGAATTGTTTACTGGTTGTTTATTATTATCTGGTAACTTAGAGGATAGAATTTTATATAAGAAGTTTGATGATAGAGTAGAAATGGAAAATGTAGCTCATTTGTTTATTTCATAGGATGCCTGTCATTATCTGTATTGGTGACATTAAGTGTCAGTGTATCAATTCCAGGCTGCTTTCAACATGAGCTGTGTATTCTTTTAATGGCTAGCTTTATTCACACCTCTATTTTTAGTAGATATCATTTAATCTTGAAGTGTAAAAAACCATAACACAGTCATCATTCTTAAGTACATCTTGAAAACACATTCTTCTGAAAATACTCACTTTCCACTAGAGTATATTTTGGACACTGAAACGTTGACTTGGGAACAGATTGATAATTGGCATTGTTTTGCCCTTACAAATGATTATTTTGAAACTAAATAAAAAATAATGTTGATTGTGTTGTATAAACCCAGCAGGTTCCTAAAGTTTCAGTTTTATTTTGTATCAAAATATTTGTCAGTAACTTGACTAATAAATATTTTTAAGTGGTATAATAGTCGATCAGTATAATAATCTGTCAAGCATATCTATTTTAGATACACACAAGCATACACATATGCACGTGCATATATGCTGGACACATCATAAAATGCTATGATATAAAAGTTAAAAAAAAGAAAACTATAAAGACTCAAATACTCTGTCCTTTGTGTCATTAAAGATTATGTTTTTGGAACTTGGGAAATGGACCGGTTCTTAGAGCACCTTCTTTATCTTTATCAGAAAATATAAAAAACATAGGTCTATTTTAAACTCTGTTTCCTGTTAATTCTAACTCCTTGCTTTCCAGATCCCTTTGGGACCCAGTCAGTATTGTAAATAGTGGTGGCCAATCCTTGATTTTCCTTACTCCCTGAAGACCAGTGCATAGATGACTTTGACACTTTTCTTTGCTTGGTAGAGATTAGAGGAGCAAATGTACCACACCAATGAATAAGCGACAGGGGACTCTATTTAGTATATAGCCCAGTTGTTTTGCAGAAGCTGTACCACTGGTAAGAGCTGCTGGGGTCACCACTACAGAGAACTCTTTGCTATATACTGAAGGCAAAATCTTCAGACTAAAATGATGCAGCAATGGCAAAAATAGTGAGATGCTGAGTAAAATCTTTGCATTCTTCAGGGGTCATAACAGCAAGCCATGGATCCAATGCTGCCTTACATATTAGCAGCAGAGGATGAGATGATTAGATAGCATTACTGACTCAGTGAACATGAATTTGAGCAAACTCAGGTTGATAGTGGACAGGGAGCCTGCTGTGCTACAGTCCATGGGGTCACAGAGAGTCGGACACGACTTAGCGACTGAACAATAACAAGCATTCTTAAAGGGAATAAGTGTCCTCAAGTTGAAGCAGTTGGTAGGGTTTTACTATTATTCTGAACAAACTTATAAAGAACAAAAGTGAACCCATATTTTTTGATGAGAAAGAAACTAGTCAAAAATAAAGACCTAAATTTTTAGTTGGATAGCAGATAGAATTTATCTGAAATATACATGAAACATATATTAAAACTATAAAAAATTGATTATTTAACATTTTGTATTAATTCACTTAATAAATAAATTTCAGAGATAGATGGATTACATTTTAATTCTGGGTGACACATTTCTAAGACTGCTTAGTCCAGATTTTATTTCAAATGCTATATAATTAAGTGGATCATCCACATAGATCCACATGAATCCACAGTTTACTCAAAGGTCACTGGACTCTTAAGAATACAAAATAAGATACAACATCACCAGCACAGGAATATCTGAGCCTTGGTAAGCCTCAGAAAAATTGAGAATGTTATTCACTCACTGTGATGTTAAAAGACTATGATCTCATTTTAGGACTATGTAGATAGTGGCCAGACAAAGAAAGGAAAAAAAAAAAAAAAAGAGCTGATTCATGCTGAAGAAAGAAAATCCTAAATAATAAGGCAATGGCTCCAAAGCAGTGACCAGGAAATTACTTTCTGAGTAAGATGCTCCAGGGCAAAAGTCTTTCTTTAACAAATATTGTTTAAGGCAGTGAAATCTGTTTGCCATCACTTTTTCTTCTCCTAGGTGATTAAATGCAGAAGAAAAACAGTCATTTGATAGCCACAGAAGCTATTTACTGAAAGTATATTCAATCACCATAAACATTATTTTTACAGCAAGACTAGTGAAAGATACTATGGGGGATCCCATAAAACATTTTTTAAAAGAAAAAAATGATAGTACCATATATTTTTATGAGAGTTTCAGAGTGATCTGTATGCAGCTGTTTCCTCCAAGTACTGCCTGACATTGCAAGCTCTGCTTTTGGAGCCAGATGGCATAAAATTCAGTTCCCAAATGCGAGAGATTTCAGAGGCTAAAGAATAGGTTCAGGGCTTGTTTTATTTTGTGACTAAGGATGATTCCTAATTATCTTCTGTATATTTCTCATCTATAAAATGAGATAACCTATTGTAATACAGGGGATCTTCATTCAGGGCCTGTTTTATTTTGTGACTAAGGATGATTCGTGATTATTTTCTGTATATTTCTCATTTATAAAATAAGATAACCTATTGTAATACAGGGGATCTTCCCAACCCAGGCATCTAACCCAGGTCTCCAGCATTGTAAGTGGATTCTTTACCAGCTGAGCCACAAGGGAAGCCCATTGTAATATAAGCACTAGATAATTATAAAGCATTTCATTGCCATATATTTTAAAGACAGAAAGAAACAGAAAAGCCTGATATGTCTTCAAATTGAAATTTTCCTTTTTTTTTTTTTTTTTCACCCCTGTCTCCTTTCGAAAACGTGACATAAGTCATTCTGTAGGAAAAGACTATCACATTTATTCTCTTGGATTTCCAAGTAGAAGCTGCAGGTTTAGTTTGAAAGAGAAAGGACAGACTCAAACTCTCAAGGTGTAGAAAGGCTTTTTCTAGGGAAAGTGTGGGGTGTTACAAAAGGGAAGTTGCCAATGGATGTGAATGGGACAAAACAGCTACTATAAGCTCTGGTTTGAGTATGGGGCTCACTTATGTGGAGCTGGGACCTTTTATCTAGGCTGACTTAAGTGACTACACAGTCCTCTGATGCTGGGACCATACTCCTTATGTTGCCCTTTGACTGTGGGCATAGCTGTCTTGTCCTCTTTTGTCTTAACCCTTTCTTCCTGGAACCTTTTCATTTTTCTCATCCTTTCCTGGTCCAAAGGCAGGAGTTGCCTCTCTAAACCCTCAGACTTTTCCTTAAGGATGTAGACTACTGAAGCACAAAGATAGAAAGAGACTCAACATTTTTTTTTAATTTTTTTCCAGTTCTGCCCTATCACCTTCTTGAGACAATAATTATATGTGCATGCTTAGTTGTTCAGTCGTGTCTGATTCTTTGCCACTCCATAGACTGTAGCCCACCAGGCTCCTCTGTCTGTATGATTCTCCAGGCAGGAATACTGGAGTGGGTTGCCATTTCCTTCTCCAGGGAATCTTCCTAACCCAAGGATCAAACCCAGGTCTCCGGCACTGCAGGTGGTTTCTTTACCTTCTGAGCCACCAGGGAAGCCTGATAATAAGTATAAAATTACCCAAATTAGTTTTTCTCAACATTGGTTGCACAAAAGAATCATCTCTGGGAACTTTTGAGAAATACCAGTGCGTGAGCCCACCTCCAGAGATGTATTGCAGGCAAAAATATTTTTTAAAAGCATGCTAGTGGGTCTGAGAACATCTGGTTAGGTATTTGAATAGGAAAAGACAAAGATGAGAAAGGAAATGAAGAAGCAATGATGAGGAGCTATTAATTAACAATTTAAAAATTATTTTGCATATAGTAGTTTAAACTACAAACTGTGTTTAGAGTTGTCTCAAAATCAAGTATACCTTCATATGGAAGGCTTCACTATTCAAAGTATTCAGAATGATATATTACAGGCTTGGGAGATATTTTCAGAGTATTTTGACTCATAGCAGTGTGACTGGAATGTATGTGATATCTATGAACATAATTATATTGAAGGGGAACTGTAGAGCTGGAATCCACATTTCTGACATACTAGAATAGCAATATTATAATCTTAGTAATTTTAGTTCTTATATTGTTACTAGGCATTGTCCAAAAAACTCAAACTAGCATTGATATATAAAAATCTAAAATAGAATCAATGATAAATCTGTACTTTTTTAAAAATGGAAAAGTGACAATGTTGCTTAATTTTTCTCTTGGAGCCATTATACTGTGACTTCTTGTGGAAGTCTGGACCCTGAAAATTTATCTGAAATGCTCCAATTGCATACATATTTTGACATATGCCTGACTCAGGTGACGTTTCCCTAGGCTTATGCATTGACCCAGTGTTTTTCTTCTATATATGTCCTCCTCAGAGTTTTTCTTCCTTTTCCATAGTTTCAATTCCCCTGTTACTTGGATGATATTCAACTCTGTCACAGTTCCTTTATCTTCTTAAATTGTTTTACATTTTCAACTAATTGTTGAATCATTCCAAAGGAAATGTTTTCATGATGCCCTATGGTGGCAGTTATCTCTGATCCCTTTTCATATGGGAAGCTTAAGAAAGTATATACTGGATTTTAATGGCTCCCTTCCTTGTTTTCAATCCATTTGTGCATAAGAACGATGTGAGAGTACAATGTAGAAAAAAAATAATAAACAGGATGATATGTTATTCATAATTATATTAAAGAAGCCCTGGGATATTCCTCAGTTATATTTCAAAATATTTATGACAGAACTATATTATATTCTTTCAATATACTTAAAACTGTATATTCAAGTAGAAAAACTACAATTAAATAATAAAATCCGTGCATTTAAAAATAAGTAACTATTTCTTTTAATAAATGTAACAAACATCCTATATAATTTTAATAGTATGTTTTTCTCTTGAGAATGTGCTGAACTACTGGAAAATGATAATGGACGTAGTACTCTATTATGTGAATTTACTAAACAGAGACTTAAATTTAAGAAAAAAACAGTGAATGTGAGCTCTAGGATACAGAATTGTGAGTTTATCCAAAAATATTTAAATTATTTTTACATAGTATGTCACTCCCTTCTCTCTCTGTCCCCAATGCCTAGCTACTGCTATATGGAGAAAAATACTTAGGTTAGTTTCTAGGATTTTAGTTATACCCAAATGCATGTAATTAAAAGAATTTAATATGGACTTTAAAATTATACTGAAGTGTGTGTATGTGTGCAATTACATGCCTAGTGGCTAATAAACCAAACAACTTTTAAGTAATAAAAACATACTAATGATAGTAATTATAAAGATAAAACTAACTCTCAGGAATTTTAGAACTTGATATTGCAGAGTTCTGAAATGTAGGCTATATTTTTTGAAGAGTAAGCCATTGCACAAAAGCATACTTGTATAAATGAAAAGTTAAGATGAGTTTATTTTTATAAATAAATGGATTTTTCATGTTTTATTTGTCTTGAAACCACCACAACATATTTGCAGCACTATTATAACCAGAGGCTGTTTTGAAGTTATGCTGTGAACGTTAGCCAGTGTGTCAAGGCTAGGCTGGTATGCCTGCTATTTACTTTTTGTATGAAGATTTTTTTTTTTTCAGATGATTGAACCATTTTTGATTTGATAAGCACTGACCTGCACAATGAGGGTGTAGTTTTCCCTGCCCACCCTGGATTTTTTTTTTTTTTTAAATAAGTAGGGAAACAAGTAGCTAATTATAAAATTTCCAATGAGTGTTTGATTTTGTTTTCATCACAGAAGTGTACATTCTGAGGAGCTGGCAATAATCTGAAATGACTTCAACAACTTGAACCAGTTTTTCTTCTCTGTTTGCCCAGATGGATATGTGCTCCTCTGGGTTGTCCATGAACATTCTCTTTACCTTTGATTTTGCTGGAGTATTTCTCTGATCATGTGGTCAATCATTGACTTATATTTCAGTTCTGCTGCAAGGAGAAATTTGTCTGATATTTGGAGGCATGTGGAGAGCTAAATGGGAATGTCCCAAAGATAGCCAGACAAAGTATGAGATATTTTCCCTTTTTCAAATAAATAATAATTATAAAATAGGAAAATAAAACTTTTTAGAGCTTGGGACTATAGAAATTCATCTGTGTTAAACCTGTGGAAGATTAACCATAGCTAGCCTGCTAGAGCAGAGAAGGCAATGGCACACCACTCCAGTACTTTTGCCTGGAAAATCCCACAGATAGAGGAGCCTGGTAGCCTGTAGTCCATGGGGTCGCGAAGAGTCAGACACGACTGAGCGACTTCACTTTCACTTTTCACTTTCATACATTGGAGAAGGAAATGGCAACCCACTCCAGTGTTCTTGCCTGGAGAATCCCATGACGGGGGAGCTTAGTGGGCTGCCGTCTATGGGGTCGCACAGAGTCGGACACGACTGAAGCGACTTGGCAGCAGCAGCAGCAGCAGCCGCCTGCTAGAGAGCCCTTGTCCAGCTGTAGGTGCAGATGTGTGCTTCCTTTAACCAGCTGTAGCTGGAACCATGTGAGTGGATGAACATTCTATCTAAAAGAATTAAAGAAAGCCCCAGATGGAGTCCAGAGCAAACCCCAGAAAGGCATCCTAAGGAAAACTAAATGAGAAAAACCATAAAGATTAAGTTTGCCATTTGTGTCAAAACAAATGAATTGTGTATAGGAGCCAAAGGTTACTAGGTAATCAGAAGTGGTTTCAGCTTCAGTTATGTGTTTAATTCATACAGGATAAAGCACTTATACTAAAAACATATGTTTTTGAAATAATTCCCATAATCATTCTGGGGGATGATATAATACAATTTTTAATGTACATATGAGGAAACATAAAACCATAGTGCGCAGTTAAATTATTTATTTATTTATTTATTTTTAACTAGAGATGTCATTTCTTAAGCTTCTTGTTTTGACAGATGGGCTTAGTCCATTTTAGAAAGCCACTTCCTCAATGATCACAGTTATTTTTCATGTATACTTAAAAGAAATTGTATTCCCTATTTTCTTTTGAAAAATTATATTAACAAATGCAAAGTGTTTGGTAATTGAATATCCATTAATTAAGCCAACTTACATTGAACTCTCATTTTGCTAAGGGAACAATTTCACAAGAGTTTCTGTTCCCACTGGCTTTACTTCCTTTTTTTTTGAGGTTTCTCCAAGAATGAACATTTTAGTAGTGCTCTTCACATGATATGCTCCTGAAAAGACATATGCTGTGATCATTGTTCCACCGAAATGCCGTGAAATAAAATATGTTCATAAGGTTTTAATTTTTGCTTTTTGTTTCTTATAATCTGAAATTAGTATTTCTGAAAATGAGCCTGCCTAGGGCTGCTTGCCTTGAGAATCCCATGAACAGTATGAAAAGGCAAAATGATAGGATACTGAAAGAAGAACTCCCCAGGTAAGTAGGGGCCCAATATGCTACTGGAGATCAGTGGAGAAATAACTCCAGAAAAAATGAAGGGATGGAGCCAAAGCAAAAACAACACCCAGTAGTGGATGTGCTTGGTGATAGAAGCAAGGTGCGATGTTGTAAAGAGAGATATCACATAGGAACCTGGAATGTCAGGTCCATGAATCAAGGCAAATTGGAAGTGGTCAAATAAGAGATGGCAAGAGTGAATGTCGACATTCTAGAAATCAGCGAACTGAAATGGACTGGAATGGGTGAATTTAACTCAGATGACCATTATATCTACTACTGAGGGCAGGAATCCCTCAGAAGAAATGGAGTAGCCATCATGGTCAACAAAAGTGTCTGATATGCAGTATTTGGATGCAGTCTCAAAAACGACAGAATGATCTCTGTTTGTTTCCAAGGCAAACCATTCAATATCACAGTAATCCAAGTCGATGCCCCAACCAGTAATGCTGAAGAAGCTGAAGTTGAACGGTTCTATGAAGACCTCCAAGACCTTTTAGAACTAAGACCCAAAAAAGATGTCCTTTTCATTATAGGGGACTGGAATGCAAAAGTAGGAAGTCAAGAAACACCTGAAGTAACAGGCAAATTTGGCCTTGGAATACGGAATGAGGCCGGGCAAAGACTAATAGAGTTTTGCCAAGAAAATGCACTGGTCATAACAAACACCCTCTTCCAACAACACAAGAGAAGAATCTATACATGGACATCAACAGATGGTCAACACTGAAATCAGATTGATTATATTCTTTGCAGCCAAAGATGGAGAAGCTCTATACAGTGAGCAAAAATAAGACCAGAAGTTGATTGTGGCTCAGATCATGAACTCCTTATTATCAAATTCAGACTTAAATTGGAGAAAGTAGAGAAAACCACTAGACCATTCAGGTATGACCTAAATCAGATCCCTTACAGTAGAAGTGAGAAATAGATTTAAGGGCCTAGATCTGATAGACAGAGAGCCTGATCAACTATGGAATGAGGTTAGTGACATTGTACAGGAGACAGGGATCAAGACCATCCCCATGGAAAAGAAATGCAAAAAAGCAAAATGGCTGTCTGGGGAGGCCTTACAAATAGCTGTGAAAAGAAGAGAAGCAAAAAGCAAAGGAGAAAAGGAAAGATATAAGCATCTGAATGCAGAGTTTCAAAGAATAGCAAGAAGAGATAAGACAGCCTTCCTCAGTGATCAATGCAAAGAAATAGAGGAAAACAACAGAATGAGAAAGATTAGAGATCTCTTCAAGAAAATTAGAGATACCAAGGGGGTATTTCATGCAAAGATGGGCTCAATAAAGGACAGAAATGGTATGGACCTAACAGAAGCAGAAGATATTAAGAAGAGGTGGCAAGAATACAAGAAGAACTGTGCAAAAAAGATCTTCATGACCCAGATAATCACGATGGTGTGATCACTCACCTAGAGCCAGACATCCTGGAATGTGAAGTCAAGTGGGCCTTAGGAAGCATCACTACGAACAAAGCTAGTGGAGGTGATGGAATTCCAGTTGAGCTATTTCAGATCCTGAAAGATGATGCTGTGAAAGTGCTGCACTCAATATGCCAGCAAATTTGGAAAAGTCAGCAGTGGCCACAGGACTGAAAAAGGTCCGTTTTCATTCCAATCCCAAAGAAAGGCAATGCCAAAGAATGCTCAAACTACCGCACAATTGCACTCATCTCACATGCTAGGAAAGTAATGCTCAAAATTCTCCAAGTCAGTCTTCAGCAATATGTGAACCGTGAACTTCCTGATGTTCAAGCTGGTTTTAGAAAAGGCAGAGGAACCAGAGATCAAATTGCCAACATCACCTGGATCATGGAAAAAGCAAGAGAGTTCCAGAAAAACATCTATTTCTGCTTTATTGACTATGCCAAAGCCTTTGACTGTGTGGATCACAATAAACTGTGGAAAATTCTGAAAGAGATGGGAATACCAGACCACCTGACCTGCCTCTTGAGAAATCTGTATGCAGCTCAGGAAGCAACAGTTAGAACTGGACACAGAACAACAGACTGGTTCCAAATACGAAAAGGAATACGTCAAGGCTGTATATTATCACCCTCCTTATTTAACTTATATACAGAGTACATCATAAGAAATGCTCGACTGAAAGAAACAGAAGTTGGAATCAAGATTGCCTGGAGAAATATCAATAACCTCAGATATGCAGATGACACCAGCCTTATGGCAGAAAGTGAAGAGGAACTAAAGGGCCTCTTGATGAAAGTGAAAGTGGAGAGTGAAAAATTTGGCTTAAAGCTCAACATTCAGAAAATGAAGATCATGGCATCTGGTCCCATCACTTCATGGGAAATAGGTGGGGAAACAGTGGAAACAGTGTCAGACTTTATTTTTTTGGGCTTCCAAATCACTGCAGATGTTGACTGCAGCCATGAAATTAAAAGACTTTTACTCCTTGGAAGGAAAGTTATGACCAGCCTAGATAGCATATTGAAAAGCAGAGACATTACTTTGCCAAGAAAGTTCTGTCTAGTCAAGGCTATGGTGTTTCCTGTGGTCATGTATGGATGTGAGTTGGACTGTGAAGAAGGCTGAGCGCTGAAGAAATGATGCTTTTGAACTGTGGTGTTGCAGAAGACTCTTGAGAGTCCCTTGGGCTGCAAGGAGATCCAACCAGTCCATTCTAAAGGAGATCAGCCCTGGGATTTCTTTAGAGGGAATGATGATGAAGCTGAAACTCCAGTACTTTGGCCACTTCATGTGAAGAGTTGACTCATTGGAAAAGACTGTGATGCTGGGAGGGATTGGGGGCAGGAGGAGAAGGGGACGACAGAGGATGAGATGGCTGGATGGCATCACAGACTCGATGGACGTGAGTCTGAGTGAACTCCGGGAGTTGGTGATGGACAGGGAGTCTTGGTGTGCTGCGATTCATGGGGTCGCAAAGAGTCAGACACGACTGAGTGACTGAACTGAACTGAACTGAACTGAGGGTTGCTGTAACAAAGTACCAAAAACTAGGTGGCTTAATGAACAGAAATGTACTTTCACAGTTCTGGAGGCTAGAAGTCTGAAATCAAGATGTAGGTATAGTTAGTTCCTGCTGAAGGCTGTGCAGAGATTTTGTTCTATGTCTCCTAACTTCTGGTAACCTAAGGGGTTCTCTGGTTTGAGGATGAATTCTTCTTAAGTGTTCACACCAGCTTCCCCCTATGCATGTTTGTCTCTTTGCCTAAGTTACCCTTTTTAAAATGATACACTCATATTGAATTCAGTTCAGTTCAGTTCAGTCACTCAGTCGTGTCCGATTCTTTGTAACCCCATGAATTGCAGCACGCCAGGCCTTCCTGTCCATCATTAACTCCCAGAGTTCACTCAAACTCACGTCCATCGAGTGGGTGATGCCATCCAACCATCTCATCCTCTGTTGTCGCCTTCTCCTCCTGCCCCCAATCCCTCCCAGCATCACAGTCTTTTCCAAAGAGTCAACTCTTCCCATGAGGTGGCCAAAGTACTGGAGTTTCAGCTTTAGCATCATTCCTTCCAAAGAACTCCCAGTGCTGATCTCCTTTAGAATGGACTGGTTGGATCTCCTTACAGCTCAAGGGACTCTCAAGAGTCTTCTCCAACACCACAGTTCAAAAGTATCAATTCTTTGGCACTCAGCCTTCTTCACAGTCCAACTCTCACATCCATACATGACCACAGGAAAAACCACAGCCTTGACTAGATGGACCTTTCTTGGCAAAGTAATATCTCTACTTTTCAATATGCTATCTAGGTTGGTCATAACTTTCCTTCCAAGAAGTAAGCGTCTTTTAATTTCATGGCTGCAATCACCATATGCAGTGATTTGGGAGCCCCCCAAAATAAAGTCTGACACTGTTTCCACTGTTTCCCCATCTATTTCCCATGAAGTGATGGGACCAGATGCCATGATCTTCATTTTCTGAATGTTGAGCTTTAAGCCAACTTTTTCACTCTCCTCTTTCACTTTAATCAAGAGGCTTTTTAGTTCCTCTTCACTTTCTGCCATAAGGTTGGTGTCATCTGCATATCTGAAGTTATTGATATTTCTCCCGGTAATCTTGATTCCAGCTTGTGCTTCTCCCAGCCCAACGTTTCTCATGATGTACTCTGCATAGAAGTTAAATAAGCAGGGTGACAATATAAAGCCTTGACGTACTCCTTTTCCTATTTGAAACCAGTCTGTTGTTCCATGTCCTGTTCTAACTGTTGCTTCCTGACCTGCCTATAGGTTTCTCAAGTGGCAGGTCAGGTGTTCTGTTATTCCAATCTCTCAGAATTTTCCACAGTTGATTGTGATCCACACAGTCAAAGGCTTTGGCATAGTAAAGAAAGCAGAAATAGATGTTTTTCTGGAACTCTCTTCCTTTTTCCATGATTCAGCAGATGTTGGCAATTTGATCTCTGGTTCCTCTGCCTTTTCTAAAACCAGTTTGAACATCTGGAAGTTCATGGTTCACGTACTGCTGAAGCCTGGCTTGGAGAATTTTGAGCATTACCTTACTAGCATGTGAGATGAATGCAATTGTGCAGTAGTTTGAGCATTCTTTGGCATTGCCTTTCTTTGGGATTGAATTAGGTCCACCCTAATAACCTCATTGTAACTTGATCATCTGTAATAACCTTATGTCTGATTAAGGTCACATTCAAAAATCCTATGGCTAGGACTTCTATATAATAGAGGGGAGGACACAATTAAACTCATAATAATGTTCTAAACAGGATTAATGTAAATTTAATGGTATTTTATATTGTCATGTTTGTAGAATATTTCATTTGTTCATTTCCATCAGTTTTTAAACATACTCAAGACTTGACCTATTGAAAAAATTCTATCATTTTAATATATCACTTCAAAGCATCATCTTAAAATTTTCTCTTCTTATATTTGAACCTCTTTAAAAAAAGAATTCTGTGTTTGTGGTCTTTGTTTCCATACCCCACACTCACCCCACAATATGTTTTTACATTATACCACCCTGATGAAATGGTTTCCCATGTGGCGCTAGTGGTAAAGAACTAACCCGCCAATGCAGGAGACATAAGACACGTGGGTTCAATCCCTGGGTCAGGAAGATCCCTGGAGGTGGGCATTGGCAGCCCACTCCAGTATTCTTGCCTGAAGAATACTATGGATAGAGAAGCCTGGCAGACTGTGGTCCATAGGGCAGAAGGAGTTGGACGCCAATGAAGCGACTTAGCACACATGCTCAGTGATGAAATAGCTCCTAATTAGGTTGAAAATTACCTCTATTTTGCTGTATCCATTTGAAATTTTTTTTCTACCCTGAATTCATTTCAGGATCATTGTTGAGAAAAACAGTCTCCAAAAGGCCCTAGGCTTCCCTGTGTTCTTCCTGACTGTGCTAAGCAATCAGGTTCCTGACGATTCTTTGTTGTTGTGTTGTTCACGGTTGTTCAAAAGTCACTAAGCTGTATCCAACTTTTTGTGAGCTCATGGACTGGAGCATGCCAGGCTCCTCTATCCTGCACTATCTTCCAGAATTTTCTCAGATTCATGTCCATTGAGTCAGTGATACTATCTAACCATGGCATCCTCTGCCACCCCATTCTCCTTTGCCTTCAATCTTTCCCAGTATCAGGGTCTTTTCCAATGAGTCAGATCTTTGCATCAAGTGGCCAAAGTATTGGAACATCAACTTCAGCATCAGTCTTCCCAATGAATGTTCAGGGTTGATTTCCTTTAGGATTGACTGGTTTGATTTTTTTTTTGCAGTCCAAGAGACTCTCAAGAATCTTTTCCAGCACTGTAATTTGAAAGCATTGTTTGTTTCTCAGCCTTCTTTATGGTCCACCTCACACACCCATACATGACTACTGGAAAAACCATAGCTTTAACTCTAGGGACCTTTGTTGGCAAAGTGATGTCTCTGCTTCTTAGTATGGTGTCTAAGTTTATTATATCTTTCCTTCCAAGAAACAAGTGTCTTTTAAATTCGTGGCTACAGTCACTGTCCGCAGCAACTTTAGATCCCATGTAAATTAAATCTGCCACTGTTTCCACTTTTCCCCATCTATTTGCCATTAAATGATGGGACTACATGCCATGGTCTTAGTTTTTTGAATGTTGAGTGTCAAGTCAGCTTTTTCACTCTCCTCTTTTTCCCTCATCAAGAGGCTGTTTTGTTGCTCACTTTCTGCCATTATAGTGATATTATCTGCATGTCTGAGGTTGTTGATATCTCTCCCAGCAATCTTGATTCCAGCTTGTGCTTCATCCAGCCCAGCATTTCGCATAATGTACTTTACATAGAAGTTAAATAAGCAGAGTGACGATATACAGCCTTGTCATACTCCTTACCCAATTTTGAACCAGTCCATTGTTTCATGTTCAGTTCTTACTTGGGCCATTTCTCAGGGTTGTGTTTCCAGCAAGCAACCCTGAGGAGTAAGTGACATTTTATTCCAGATAAAGAGCATGCTTGTCTCCACCTTACTATAAAAGTGGTTAATCTTCCATGCTCAGTGTTTCTTTCCTATAATGCAACCCACTAAAGGTATCCATATTGGGCACCCCACACTCCATGGGATTTCGGACACATAGGGAACCAGCAAGAGCATCATGTGACTATTTTTGCCATGAATCAAAAAGTCCTTTGTCTCTAGCCCAGAATCTCATGTCTTCTGTGTTCATGAAGTAGAAACAGACATTCACATAGAGAAAACTCCTTGGCTCTCCCCAGTTCTTCTTAATCATTTAACATTATTGGACATTCTTCAAGTGTTGCCTCTCTGGCCATGCCTTTTAGATTTTCTTTGCAAGCAGTTCCTTTTCTACTGGGTCATCAAACTCTGGAGTTTCTTAAAGATCAGAAACAGGCCTTTTTAATTGTCCCTTACCAGGAAATTTCAACACATTCATAGTTCTAGTTACCGTGCAGGTGCCCAAATTTATTTCTCTAGCCCAGAGATCTTCTCTGGTATATCAGTATATCCAACTATTGAGTTGACATATCACTTGAATAGTTGGAAGATATCACAAATTTATATGTACATGACCAGATTCATGGTCTTTTTCTTCAAATCTGGTCGTCTTTCACCATTACTTCTCACAGTAAATGGCATCATCATTCATTCACTAGTTCTGGCCAATCCTCTCTGTTTCCCTCACTCTTCCTATCTAATCTGTCTTGAAGACCAATTGCCTTTATCACCTCCGTATCTATGAAATCTGTTTTCTCTTCATAGTTACCTTCACTCTGCTCTTAGCTTCAGTTATCTCTTAAGAGATCCTGCTTAACATGTCCTGCTATGTTCATTCTGTTCTCTCCTCAATCTATTCTTCAACTGAAGCTAGAGTGAATGATCACTTTAAAACTCACATTGAATCTTGTCATCCTGTTTAAAACTTTTGTTGTACTTAAGGTAAAAATCAATTTATTCCTACTCATTCTTTTGATTACAGATCCTGGAAAGTTTTCCATGACTTCCCAGTTAGATTTGGATCCTTTGATACATACTCTGTTATAAACCCATTCCCTTTCTTCAGAGGACTTTTGCAGATAGTACTTATATATCCTTAGTGTGATTATTTAATTCATATCTATGTCTCTTCTCAGACAGTAAGATTCATGAGAATGAGGCCCCATGTTAGCTCACTCGTATCTCCAGCAAGGAGTTCAGTGTTTGTCCCCAAATTGACACTCACATTTTGAAAATGAACAGAAGAGAATGATATATATAGAGAAGCGACAGTACATTTTTCCTTATCCTAAAATGTTTATTGTGTGTAAGCTAACAATTCACAGAGAGGTCAGTGGGATGTTTTAAAATGATAATTCGAATTATATTAGCCCTCAAAACCCTTCATGAACTTCCATCACAATCAAGATGAATCCAAATTTCTCATCTTGTCTCTAAAATCCTATGTGATTTACCCTCTGTACAACTCTTTCTCTCATCCACTATGATAAACTCAATTGGTTATTCCTTCCTCATTCCCACTCAAAAGCCCATGTGCCACCTGTTCTTCTTAATCTTTGCTTATTTGGTTCCTTTTGTCATTTAGATTTTGGGTTTAATATTACCCAGGTTTCCTGTCTGTCAAATCTAAACTGGTGATTTAGTCATTCTCTCATCACTTTTCATAAATTACTGTTTTTCCTATTTGCTTTTTATAATACATGTTCTATAACTCCTATACACACATATGCACACATGCCTAACCCCACTAGAAATTTCCTTGCATGTAGATTTTCTTCTTCATTGCCATATGCTAGGACTTAAGACTTCCATGTATGTGGTAGTCACAAATAGATAAGTTTTGAACAAATCAACACACTTTAAAATTTAGGGGTCAGATAATTTCTAACAATGCTGTTTGGTTTAATAAATTAAAACTGCTTCAGGTTACCAAATATGAGACTGATTATGATTTCTAAAATGACCCAAAATAATTTTTTTATAATTTGAAGTTTGCCTCTAAAACAGTAGGGAATGAGTCTAGGGAATCACTAAGTCTATGATGTTTTTCTGTTTTCTTCATTGCTGATTTACATTGAGAACAAGTTGTCTATACCTTTTAGCAAAGTAGATTGAGTGAAGATTTAAATTAATGTGACAGAATGTGCTGATATTTAATTTGAGGTTAGTGTAAACACAGAGGAGCCAAAGGCTCCTCTAACAGTCCTCTGATCTTGAAATACAACTTCCTCTGTACCCTTCCAGTATTGAAAACAATAGTCTGTACCACCATGGATGCTTTAATACTTACAAAAGCTGAACTTAATTATTTCAATCTCTTTACCTTTCAGGTGTAGATTAATACTTTTTCTATTTTTTTTTTTCTAGTCTTCTAAAGGTACTCACTTAAGAGCAAGATAGATCATCTGCCTCTCCTTTGAATTATATTGACATCACAACTATGAATTAAAGATTGAAATCTATAAGACTCCTAAACAGGAGGTAGAAACATATTTTAGAAAGAAGTTAGAAAAAAGTTAGCATGGGTTTGATATTTTCATAAACACCAGAGGGAGAAACTATAGCTCAGATGGAGCTCAGTACACCCCCCCCCCTTTACTTGTTTCCATTAGGTAGAAATTCTCCTATGCTGTTGACAACCTTTCTGAGATATGTTCTGGTCTTTCAGGATTAGCTTTAGGCACAATTTTGAAATATTTGGAATTATTCTCGTGAATATTGTATTAGTACTTCCCTTTATTTTGACATTGCCAGTCCATTGCATCCAGGGATGCAAAATTTTAGCTCCTCATTTTTATCTTTTTGGACATACTCTATAACTTTCTCTTCCTTTTTGCTCCTTCATCCCATCAATGGCTCTGTTTAATCTTATTCAGAAATTCAAACTGGTTAGGAAGAGTTAATTATTTAATGTATCTCCCTTTCAGAAAATTTATTTCTCTGTAAATTAGGGCCTATCCCTTCACTCAAAAATGTGACTTTAATGATCTTCCTGTTTAGGGAATTAGTGGCTATTTTTTGGTAATCAAGTACGAACAGTGCAGTTCAGTTTGAATTAGCAAAGACATATTAGGGATAAATCCAAAAATCATAGTCTTGTGGAAAAGGCTATGATTTGGCAAACACCTTTAATAACAGTGTTAACAGTTTTTGAATATGGCAGTCTCCCAAAGGGCAAGAGACATATCATGATGACATATAATCAAGTTTGTCCCTTCGGACTTGTGAAGTGTAAGCCCTGAATAGTGATAGGGTGGTAAGGAAAATAAAACCCAAGGCCCTTTTTTGGATACCAGTGAGCCAAAAAGAAAACAAACAAGGTCAATACCAATTGTAGGATGCAATCATGAAGGCCAGTTGTGAGCCGCTTTCATGTGTGGTTGTCAGAGCACAGTTTCATGCTTCACAATTAGGTGCCTTTTCAGGAACCAAAATCCACATGTGCTTATTCTGATGTTGCTGGGATCTGGTATTTCAAAAAAGGAGGTCCCTATGGAGAATCTCAAGCTTCCTGATGGCTCAATGGTAAAGAATCCACCTGCTAATGCAGGATACCTGGATTCAATCCCTGGATCAGGAAGATCCCCTGGAGAAGAAAATGGCAATCTACTCCAATATTCTTGCCTGGGAAATCCCCTGGACAGAGGAGCCTGGCGGGCTGTTGTTCATGGGGTCACAGAATTGGACAGGACTTAGCGACTAAACAACAGCAACATGGAGAATTTCGTTCACCAGTGGGTAAATGTGGAAGTCCCTTGCTTAAAACTTCAGATCTTTAATGAGAATTAAATGTTTGTTATTTTCTATTTCTCATCTTTCATTTTCTACTACAACTCATGCATTAGTAGGCATGATTATATATTATTATATAAGAAAATGATATATATTATTATTATATAACAAAATATCCATCAGTTAAGAAGCAGCCTGGATAAGTTAAGCAAAATAACATTTGTTCAGTGTGGAGCATTCTATTTGTCAATAGTAAGTGGCAGCAGTTACCTAAACATAATATTGTTATTAATAATAATATGATCCTCTGCATGTAACAGTTGAGCAGAGAAAGACTTTTTTCTTTTGTTTTTAGAGACAGTTAGCAACTATATTTTTATTAAATAAAAGAATAGTCTTCTAGTTAGCACTGTTTAGAAGACACCTTTTCCACCTAAAGCCATGGAACCCAGTAAGACAGGGACTTAATTGAGGTGGGTAATGGCAGAACCACTTTGAACTGATGAACATGAAGGATAGAGATGAATGGTCTGGTTTGAATCAATTTGGATAAAGGGTAAGCAGGCATTGTTTAAGGTATTGTGGCTAACATATATGTACTAAGTGCCTAACACACATACATATGAATATAGATATAATTACATTTACATATATGAATCCAGTCAATGGATATATTGCTATCTCTGTCTCTGATTGTTCCCTCTAACCTTTTATTGCCTCTCCATGATAATTATTTTTCTCATTTTATATATAAGAAAATTGGGGCTTAAGTAATTTTAATGAGTCCCCAGATTGCATATCAATCTACATGATATTAAGGTTTTTCTGACTCTAAAGTTTGAGTCATGGACTACTTTCAGAAAGAAATCATAAGATAGAGCAGGCTAGAACAGTGGAAGAGAAAGTGAGGATGAGTGCAGAGATATAGTGTCACAGTTTGGGTATTAGGCATTCCTGGGTTTGATGATAACTCAGTCAGAAACTACCTGGGATATCTTGGTGAAGATAATCAACTGTTGAAAGCTTTGACTTCCTCATCTTTGATATGGGGCTAATGATACTTCTTAACAGATGGTTGTAAGGGTTTTATGAGATAAAATATGTGAACTGCTTAGTAGACAGTAGTAGGCTGGTCTGGGATGTAGGAGACTTGGAAGTTGCCACTCTGTCCTAACAAGTCAAAGCTGAACAAACTGGAAAATCAACAACTCTCCTTAGGTCTGTAAGGGAAATGAGGTCACAGGACAAACTGCTGCCTTCAAAATTGGAGAGATTGACAGGCAAATAGAGTAAATCAGTACTTACTGGAGCAGAAACCTGCAAGTAGAAACATCAATGGAAACAAGTACAGGGAGAGGAAAACCTGAATTGCAATTGGTGAATTGCTGGAGGCTCAGTGTGGACAACTCAGAGTTAAAAAGTTGGGAAAGAGGGTAGTTCCCTGGTGACCCAATGGTTAGGATTTGGTGTTTTCACGCTTTCATTGCAGAAGCCCAGGTTCAATCTCTGGTTGGGGAACCATCCCACATGCCACCAAAAAATGTTCAGGGGACCCAGTCAAATCCTACACACCCTGCCATCTTCATAACTTTTATTTCCAGGAGCTCTATCACGACCTCGGTCCTCACAGTGAGTATATATAAATCCCCTCATGCTTCTTTCAAGGGGAGGGGAAAAGGAATCATTTTGAAATATTCCTGAGCATTTGGTTCTTCTTAATAAGGTCTGCCCTCGGGAGAAAGTATTTAACCAAAACCTAACTTCTGGGGTTTTATCAGGGCCCGACTGACCTGTGGAAAGAAAAAACTCAACTCTGGTTCCATTAAGTCATCCTGTCCCCCCAAGGGGAGGATAGAATAAAACAAAACAAAACTGAAAAGCACTTGCAAAGTCTGAGTCTAGAGGCATAGACTCACTACAGAACTAAGACCTAATCACAGGGGTATAGAATGCTTCCCTTCCCCTCCACCTCACCACTACAGTTTCCTTCATCTAGTGCATCATATCCAGCTATAAAGAAAATATTACAAGACATACTAAAAGGCTAAAAAACAGTTTTAAGAGACAAAGCAAGTACTGGAACTAAACACTAACATGGCAGATGTGAATTATCAGACCGGCAACTTAAAACAACTATAATCAATATGCTAAGGGAGCCAACAGATGAAGTAGACAGCATACAGGTGGGCAATGTAAGCAGAGAGATGAAAATCCTAAAAAAGAACCAAAATTGAGTGTTAGAGATCAAGAACACTATAAAAGAAATGAAGAATGCCTTTGATGGACTTATTATTAGTAAGCTGGACACAGCTGAGGGAAGAATCTCTGTGTTTGATGATATCTCATTTGAAACCTCCAAAACTAAACAATAATCAGAAAACAGACTGAGAAAAATAGAGCAGAATATCCAAGAACTGTGGGACAACTTCAAAATGTGTAATACATGTGCAATGGGAATATCATAAGGAGATGGAAGAGTGAAAGGAAAAGGAGAAATATTAGAAACTGTAATGACTGAGAATTTTCTCAAATAAATATCAGATACCAAACCACAGATCCAAGAAACTCAGAGAACACTAAGAAAGAGAAATAGTTTGTTTTTTTTTTTTAAAAAAAGAAGAAGAAAGAAAGAAAGAAAAAAGAGAAAACAAAAAACTACATCTAGGTATACCATAGTCCAACTAAAGAAAATCAAAGGTAAAGACTAGTAGGCATTTGATGATTAAAAGACCCCAGAAATATTCTCAAACCTGGGTCTCCTGCATTGTAGACAGATGCTTTACCTTCTGAGCCACCAGGGAAGTCCTTATATAACTATTGCTATAACTGCTGCTGAGCTTCCCTGGTGGTTTAGTCTGTAAAGACTCTTTCTGCAATGTGGGAGATTTGGCTTCAGTCCTTGGGTTGGGAAGATCCCCTGTAGGAGGGGATGGCAACAAACTCCAGTATTCCTGCCTGGAGAATCCCCACGGACAGAAGAGCCTGGTGGCATACAGTCCATGGTGTTCGAAAGAGTTGCACATGACTGAATGACTAAGCACAGCACAGCACATAACTGCTGTTTGGTAAATTGCATATAGATAACACCATGCTGTGCTGTGCCATGCTCAGTCCTCAGCCATATTTACTCTTTGCAAGCCCATGGACTGTTCCTCTACCCATGAGATCCTCCAGATGAGAATACTGGAGTGTGTTGCCATTTCCTTCCCCAGGAGACCTTCCCAGCCCAGGGACTGAACCCCCATCTCCTGCATCTCCTGCTTTGGCAGATGGAGTCTTTACCACTGAGCCACCTGGGAAACCCTAGGTAATACCAATACTTATTACGTAAGCCCCTAGTAAGATAATACCATAATGAGCCTAATTACAAGAAACTGATTATTTTGCCATATTTGTTTCTTTACTGCAAAGGAAAGTGGGCTTATCATTGTTAGGGAAATATACAGAAACTGATGGACTCTTGAGACTTTTCTGACACAATGGACATGAGTTTGAGCAAACTCTGGGAGACAGTGAAGGACAGGGAAGTCTGGTGTGATGCAGTCCACGGGGTCACAAAGAGTCGGACACGACTTAGCAGTTGGACAACAACAGCAAAGTCTTTTCTAGTCACCCTTGTGTTGCCCAGCACTTTTTATTAGTTAGTGCCTGAATGGGTCTTCTCCTTGCTTACCTTATCAAGTAATATAGATCTAAAACAAACATTAATGTCAGCATATAGATTGCTCTTCATAAGGGTCGAAGGGAGAAATCATTAAAAATTGCCATAAAAATATAATATTTGTGTTCCCATGGTTCAATATCAAATTATGTACAAAATGTAGGAGACTGTTTTCTATGTAATGAGAGGTTAGCAAGCAGTGCATACTGTTTCAGATGACTGTTACGTCAACCTTTACCTCAACCTTTGGATGATATTTCCTTCTTTGCATTAGAAATTATCTAAGGCTAATTTAGTGAATTATTTTAGGTCATGAAAGGACAGCAGAGTTTGCTTTCTAGTCTTCATCCTTCCTGTCATATGACTGCTCTTCCTCTTTCATCAGAACATTTGCCACAAAGCACTTTAAAAAGGTTCTTGTTTTCTAAGGCCTCTCTTGGCTTCATCTCCTCCATGAGGATGTAGCAGGGGTATCCACACTTCACCTCCAGGACCTAAAGTATGGAAACCTGTGTAATTTCCTCTTCTGAAAGGAAATAGGGTTGAAGTCTTGACAAAAAGAGAAAGGAGGAGAATTCAACAGAAAATAGTAAATTCTTCCAATTAGAATCCATGACAATTCCACAGCTTTTTCTTATTCTTTTATATTAACTCTAGAATCTCAGTAAAATTTGTGTCCATCTTTGCAGGGACTCATTTTATTAATGGATGTGAATTGTCTGGCTTTATTTTCCAAGTCAATATCTTTACTTGTGGAAAATTCCTATAAATTTCTTAATAACAGAAACCTCTTAGTTTCTTCATATTATATTTTCAACCTGTAAGTTCTGAAAAAAACAATCTATTTTACCAAAGATGTGAACATAGGAAAATATCACAATACAATATAATAGGGGAGAAATTTGTACACAAATTATCATTGTGCCAGATTCATTTGCATAATGAATGAAGCACATGCCTTGGGTCAAGGACTGATTTCTTTCCTATCCTACATGGCATCAAAGACCAGGATAATATTTAATAAATAATATTACCACTTGACTGGAGTTATTACATCTGGGTGGAGGTGTCAAGGAATATTTGCTTCATTTGTGCCTCCTTTTAAGGGCATCATTAGAAATTTGGTTTTTAGATTCAATCTTGTTCTGATATTCTGAAACAAGGTGAAGTCTAAGTTCTACATTTCCTGTCTCTAGAAGGAATATTGAGGAAATGAATACAGAATTTGGAACTTGGATTATTTTCATTATAGTAGACATTTTGTAAAAAGATGATTATTCCTGGATTTAGGAAAAAAGAGAGGCCAGATGGTGAAAGTAAAAAAGCAACATTCAATTTAAAATTACTATAATAATAGAGAAATAAAGGAAAAGCTCTCATACTAAAATGTTTTACATTATCTGTTTTAACTATATCTAGCATTGTCCAGAATGAACATCCTTAAGAATATGTGTTTTAACTCCAGATTCTTAAGAGGTCATCACAAACAAAAAATTAGTAAAAATATAGTAACAGTATAGGCTTCCCAGGTGGGTCAGTGGTAAAGAATCTGTCTGCCAATGCAGGAGACACAGGAGACCTGGGTTCAGTTCCTGGATAGGGGAGATCCCCTGGGAGAGGAAATGGCAACCCACTCCAGTATTCTTGTCTTGGAAATCACATGGGCAGAGAAGCCTGGCGGGCTGTAGTCCATGGGGTTGCAGAGTCAGACACAACTACACTACTGAACATGTAAACATAGTAATAGAGTCCTTGACAGGATGCTTTCTGAACTGAATTTTTGAATTTCTAATTTCTGTTGTTTTTATGAAAAACTCTGTGTTGTACATCTACTGAAAACAGCTGATTGATATTCTTTGTGGGTTTACCCATTTAAGTTCCTCTACGAGAGGACAGAAGTCAAGACTTTATTCAACAGATATATATAAGCATATTTTATGATCAAAGCACTAATTAGAGATTTACTTTCAGAAATGAGGGCAGGGAACTCTAGGGGTAGGTTTGTGTTGATGGTGCGAG
Source organism: Bubalus bubalis (assembly GCF_019923935.1). Classification (NCBI taxonomy): domain Eukaryota; kingdom Metazoa; phylum Chordata; class Mammalia; order Artiodactyla; family Bovidae; genus Bubalus; species Bubalus bubalis. The sequence goes on along the minus strand of NC_059157.1, from coordinate 95,036,062 downwards.
ACCAAATTTATTGAACTGCTTTCGACATAGATTTGCAAAAAGTAAAATATCTTTTAACATCAGAGAGGAGCTTGCATCAATCCAAAGATGGACATTTATATATATTTAGTCAAAATTCTGGGTTGTCCCTTCAAAACTTAATCTTTGAAAATATTGGTGATCCATCTTATGCATATCTATATCCACTTTTTAAGCATATTTGTGTCATGTCACCAAGTGTGTATGTCAGAAGTTAAAGATAGACTCAAAATATCTGGATAATGTTGGCCTGTGCTTTCTCTTAGAACATGAAATAAAAAGAGAAATGGGGACTCTAATTGTTAGTTCCCTAAATTTGAAAAAGAATTGTGTATGTGAAGAGGTGGCAAGAATACACAGAAGAACTGTGCAAAAAAGATCTTCACGAACCAGATAATCACAATGCTGTGATCACTCATCTAGAGCCAGACATCCTGGAATGTGAAGTCAAGTGGGCCTTAGAAAGCATCACTACGAACAAAGCTAGTGGAGGTGATGGAATTCCAGTTGAGCTATTTCAGATCCTGAAAGATGATGCTGTGAAAGTGCTGCACTCAATATGCCAGCAAATTTGGAAAACTCAGCAGTGGCCACAGGACTGGAAAAGGTCAGTTTTCATTCCAATCCCAAAGAAAGGCAATGCCAAAGAATGCTCAAACTACCGCACAATTGCACTCATCTCACAAGCTAGTAAAGTAATGCTCAAAATTCTCCAAGCCAGGCTTCAGCAATACGAGAACCGTGAACTTCCAGATTTTCAAGCTGGTTTTAGAAAAGGCAGAGGAATCAGAGATCAAATTGCCAACATCCACTGGATCATCGAAAAAGCAAAAGAGTTTCAGAAAAACATCAATGTCTGCTTTATTGACTATGCCAAAGCCTTTGACTGTGTGGATCACAATAAACTGTGGAAAATTCTGAAAGAGATGGGAATACCAGACCACCTGACCTACCTCTTGAGAAATCTGTATGCAGGTCAGGAAGCAACAGTTAGAACTGGACATGGAACAACAGACTGGTTTCAAATACGAAAAGGAGTACGTCAAGGCTGTATATCGTCACCCTGCTTATTTAACTTCTATGCAGAGTACAGCATGAGAAACGCTGGGCTGGAAGAAACACAAGCTGGAATCAAGATTGCCGGGAGAAATATCAATAACCTCAGACATGCAGATGACACCACCCTTATGGCAGAAAGTGAAGAGGAACTAAAAAGCCTCTTGATAAAAGTGAAAGTGGAGAGTGAAAAAGTTGGCTTAAAGCTCAACATTCAGAAAATGAAGATCATGGCATCTGGTCCCATCACTTCATGGGAAATAGATGGGGAAACAGTGGAAACAGTGGCAGACTTGATTTTTCTGGGCTCCAAAGTCACTGCAGATGGTGACTGCAGCCATGAAATTAAAAGATGCTTACTCCTTGGAAGGAAAGTTATGACCAACCTAGATAGCATATTGAAAGGCAGAGACATTACTTTGCCAACAAAGGTCCATCTAGTCAAGGCTATGGTTTTTCCTGTGGTCATGTATGGATGTGAGAGTTGGACTGTGAAGAAGGCTGAGCACGGAAGAATTGATACTTTTGAACTGTGGTGTTGGAGAAGACTTGAGAGTCCCTTGGACTGCAAGGAGATCCAACCAGTCCATTCTGAAAGAGATCAGCCCTGGGATTTCTTTGGAAGGAATGATGCTAAAGCTGAAACTCCAGTACTTTGGCCACCTTACGTGAAGAGTTGACTCATTGGAAAATACTGTGATGCTGGGAGGGATTGGGGGCAGGAGGAGAAGGGGACGACAGAGGATGAGATGGCTGGATGGCATCACTGACTTGATGGACGTGAGTCTGAGTGAACTCCAGGTGTTGGTGATGGACAGGGAGGCCTGGTGTGCTGCGATTCATGGGGTTGCAAAGAGTCAGACATGACTAAGCGACTGAACTGAACTGATGTGTATCAGATTACTCTGTTTTTAATTTTTAATCATGTTATAAACACTAGGATAAATTTCAAATCAATCCTGTGGTAGATTACCTGTAATGATTTCTGTAACAATTATCCTTACCTTTCTGTGCCTGCCCACTTGCAGTGTGACTTAAGCATTTTCCCAACTGAAAGTTGAATCCTTTTGCCCACCTGGAATCTGGGCTCACCATGACTTTCTTTGAATATGGCAAAAGTGACGTGCAGTCTCTGAGTCTGGTTCCAAATTGACCTTGCAGTTTTTGCCTTGAAATGTTTCCACCATCATATGCTACTTAGCATACTGTAATATGAAAGGCCACGAAGAGTAGAAAAAAGCCATCATAGTAGATGTGTTCAAGATCAGCCAGCTGGCAGCAACCATCAAAATGTGATTGAGGCTATCTTACATCTTCCGTCCCCAATTGTGCCATCAGATGACTTCATTCATTTGAGTGACTGTAAAATAAACCAGCAGAAGAACTGCCCATATGAGCATCTAGTCCAACAGAATTATGACCCAATAAAGTGATTATTGCCTTAAGCCACATTTTGTGGTGGTTTTTTACACAATAAATGACTGAAATAGATTCCTACTGTTTAATTTATTGAATCTCCTTCATGTGATTCCTTGAGCAACAATCTTACCTTGATTTTTACTTAAAATTGCAATCTTGCTAGTGCATTAAGTAGCAGTATATATATTGAGTACTTTCTGCATGTGGTGTATGATTACACACCTCTCCTTTTCTTGGGCTTTACAAAAAGAAGTAACCAGAAGACTTTCTGTCCTTATACATTGACATAGTAATTCAGTTCTATAGATAAGTGTACTTGAGAAGCTATAGAATAATTTATGTTTTACTCTGCACACATGCATGGATATATGTACCAAAGACAGCATTACAAAATCATAAAAAAAAGCAGAAGAATTATCAGAGGGCAAATTCTGAAGGATGAATTTTAACATGGGCCCAGGGAAAGAAAAGCTTGGTGTTAATGCAATTCTGAGTGATAATATTAAGAAAATAAGAATTTGTTTCAGGAAGGCTAAGAAGCCTCAACGTTATTTGTAGTTTCTGTTAGTAAGCCTTAAGCACCGTGTTCACTGTGGTGTATTAGATAAATTTTGTTGTTTGAACTATCATTTCTGTAATAAAGTGTTGCCAAAATTGCAAACATTTTTAACTTGAAAAAAAAATTCTTTCCTCCTAATATGTTTCTCTCAGTGTTAATCATAATCATTGAAGAAATAGCTATGTACTTTAAATTGCTTTAATTTATTTTCTCTTTATTTTTTGATTCTTTCTCTCCCACTTTCCTTTCTTCCTTTCCTTCTACCAGTTTGATTTATTGGCTTTTTGTTCTGAGAGGTATTTAAAGAGTGATAGGGTTTTACCATTAATGTTATTGTTAGTAAATAAATGAAAACAGGAAACAAGGACCAGAAAAAATAATTATCGCCTCAAAATATAAAATACATCTGATGTATTTATTCATAGGGTAAGGTCTAAATTAAAGCAATATTATTTACTAAGGAAGAAATATAAATGGAGCCATACTAATTCACTCAGTCTGCTTCCAAAGCCAGCTTTTACCGTTTTCCTGATTCAGTCAGAAGTGTGAGCACTTGAGTCAGAGAATTGATTCCAAAGTGGGAAATAAGTGTTAGTCTTAATTGTATCAGACATTAATACTTTACACTGCAAATAATTGCTATTTTTCTAAATGCCTCTTATTGGGACACTCCAATTTGATACTTGGGCTCCTCTCTAAAAGCAGTGTGTTGCTTGGCCTTGTTGCCAAGCAACATCACACTGTGAGAAGAGCTGAATTCTGAAAATTTAGTGGTGGATTAAAAAAAATCTTAATCTATAAGTTAATATTAAATAACATATGTCTTTAAATTATATGAAGCAGAACTTAACTTCTTAGGATCTAGACCATTTTCTAATCAAAATATGTTTTCATTTAAGTTACAAAAGACTTTAAAATACATAGCATATGTCATCTTCTAAAAATTTAATAAGCAATTATATTACAAACAAACCTAATGTTTTATTGTTGTGCAGCTATTAGCACAACTATTAGTTGTGCTGATGGCATTTTAACAGAGAGGGTCACTCCTGCCAAACATTCATGAAATGAAGGTGTCTGGAGACAGTTCTCTATGGTCTCTTGTGTTTCTGCATGTCTTGCAAGTAGAGGACTGAAAGCCTTTTATCCAGGCTCTCTTTTCAAGGATGCTTGTATAACAAATAATTTTGGAAGGCAGAGAAGTATCTCCCTCTAGAGCAAAAAAAAAAAAAAAAAAAAGCAGGTTTGCTTACCTTTGAAAGGTGGAAATAGTGGCTCCTTCTGGAGTGAAGAACAAGCATGTTTACTGCCCATTATAAAAGGTTCACGTTTTCTCTAGGCTCACTGTTCCTCTTAGGTAATGCAATTCACTGTGTGTACAAGTATTATATCACCTGGTTGTCTGCATCACCCTGTGGGAACTGGAGCTTGAGGAACCTGCATAGAAAAAGCTAATTTTCTGGCTCTTGTTACTGCTGTGAGTAGTAAAATCCTTTGTCTTGTGATTACTCTCACAGAGTTACAGACTGACTTGTTAGGCTAAAACTAGCATAAATTCTTGTACCCATTATGGTTCTTGACAGAAAGCACACTTTCATTGACAGTTAATATTACAATAATTGTATCAACTAAATGAGGCTTTAGGAGACTTGATTCTTAAAAAGTAAGAAGCAAACAAACAAACAACAAAATCAATTATAAGTAGCAGCATGGAATGTGGGTTCTAAGCAGTGTAAGAATGTTAAATTTGTGCTTCAGTTTTAATTGTATAAAATAATTTGTTCTTTTTAAAAGAAGGTTAACCTTGAACCATAAGTAATTCTTCGAGTAGGCACATCTTCCCAGAATCTTTCATATCATTCCATTTAAGCATTTTTCTTTTTGTCCAAACATATATCTCTAATCATGCCTAACTTAAGGAAAATCAAATTGCTAACATTTGGTCTTAATGTTAATGTATACTATTACATTATGTTTTATAATAAATATATATTTGGTTTTCATTCCAGTTTCTGGCATTAAGCTCCTAAAACCCTTGGGATTTCCTAAGTGATGAGAGCAACAAAATGTGTCTTTTGTTATGTTAATGAAGTGACTTCTGAAATGTTCACCTAAAAAAAAATTGAAAAGGGTGAGATTGGTTGTCAGGGGAGCTAGCACTTTATAATGAGAACCTGTGATTGGAGGGTTGGAACTTACATCACCCCCACCTACCCCCACCTCCCAACTAAGGGGAAAGAATCTACAGATTGAATTCAGTAACAAATGGCCAATGACTTGTTCAGCCATGCCTGTATAATACAGCCTCCACAAAAACCCAAAAAGGTGAAGTTTGGAGAGTTTCCAAGTAGGTGGACACGTGGAGATTGGGGGAGTGACTTCTAGAGATGTGGAATCCCCACATCCTTTCCTCATTCCTGCTCTATATATCTCTTCCTCTGTTGATTCATAGCCTTAATATCCTTTGTAATAAATTAGTAATCTGGTTACTAAATGCCTTTACTGAGTTATGTGAACTAGTTTAGCAAGTTAATTAAAGCCAAGAAGAGGGTCTTGGGAAGTTCAGATTTATAGCTAGTCAGTCGGAAGTACAGTTAACAACCTAGACTTGTGATTGGCATGTGAAGGAGAGGGGACAACCTTAATGGGACTGAGCCCTTAGTCTGTGGAATTTGATGCTATCTCCAGGTAAATAGTGTCAACATTAAGTTGAATTGTAGGAAAATTATTTGGTAGCATGAGGAAACTCCCTCTTTCCCACTGCCCTCTAGTGAAATTGTGTGCAAACCCTTTTAATACTACTGCTTCACATTTTATAAAATGCATCAAAATTAACCTGGAAGATGTTAAAACGCAGATTACTGAAGACAGTTCCTAGGGTCTCTATTCCTGTAAGTCAAAGGCAGGCTGAAGAGTTTACATTTTAACAGTTTCCTAGATAATATGGATATTTTTGATCTGGGGAACAGTCTTTGAGAACCACTGGAAGTGGTATAGCATGTTTAAACAGCTCATCATTTAGAATCATACTGACTTAATTTAGAAATTCCAGCTCTACAATTTACTAGCCGTATAACCTTGGAAAACATATAATTTCTGTGAGACTCAGTATTCTCATCTGTAAGGTAGAACTATTACTTATAATACTATTTCAAAGAAAGGTTTTAAGTATTAAATAATTCATTGAAAGTGCTTTGCATACTAGTGACATAGCCCTCCCAGATTTCAGAAAATACTGCAAAGCCTCAGTAATCAAAATAGCATGGTATTGGACAGAAACAGACATATGAATCAATGAAACAGAATAGAGATACCAGAAACAAACTCATATGCTTATGATCAGTCTTCCAAGGAGGAGACAAAGATATACAGTGAAGAAAAGAGCCTTTTCAACAAGTGATATTGTGAAAGCTGCACAGTTCAGTTCAGTTCAGTTCAGTCATTCAGTCGTGTCTAACTCTTTGAAACCCCATGAATTGCAGCATGCCAGGCCTCCCTGTCCATCACCAACTCCCGGAGTTCACCCAGACTTACGTCCATCGGGTCGGTGATGCCATTCAGCCATCTCATCCTCTGTCGTCCCCTTTTCCTCCTGTCCACAATCCCTCCCAGCATCAGAGTCTTTTCCAATGAGTCAACTCTTCACATGAGGTGGCCAAAGTACTGGAGTTTCAGCTTTAGCATCATTCCTTCCAAAGAATACCCAGGACTGATCTCCATTAGAATGGACTGGTTGGATCTCCTTGCAGTCCAAGGGACTCTCAAGAGTCTTCTCCAACACCACAGTTCAAAAGCATCAATTCTTCGGTGCTCAGCCTTCTTCACAGTCCAACTCTCACATCCATACATGACCACTGGAAAAACCATAGCCTTGACCAGATGGAAAGCTGCATAGCTGCATGTAAATCAGTGAAGTTAGAGCACTTCTCACAACATACATAAAAATAAGCTCAAAATGGCTTAAAGACTTAAATATAAGACCATAAAACTCTTAGAAGAAAACATAAGCAAAACATTCTTTGATATAAATCATACTGATATTTTCTTAAATAAAAGCAAAAATTAAAAAATGGGATCTAATCATGCTCATAAGCTTTTGCACAGCAAAGGAAGCCATAAGCAAAATGAAATGAAAAGACAACTAACAGAGTGGGGGAAAATGTTTGCAAGCAAGGAGACCAACATGGAATTAACTTCCAAAATGCACAAACTGCTGACAATACTAAAAAGAAAAAAAAAAAAAAAAAACCTAATAAAAAAATGGGCATAAGACCCAAAGAGACATTTCTCCAAAGAGGACATACAGATGGCCAACAAGCACATGAAAAGAGGCTCAACATTACTATTCAGTTCAGTTTAGTCACTCAGTCATGTCCAACTCTTTGCGACCCCATGCATCGCAGCACGCCAGGCCTCCCTGTCCATGACCAACTCCCGGAGTTCACTCAGACTCACGTCCATCAAGTCAGTGATGCCATCCAGCCATCTCATCCTCTGTCGTCCCCTTCTCCTCCTGCCCACAATCCCTCCCAGCATCAGAGTCTTTTCCAGAGTCAACTCTTCATATGAGGTGGACAAAGTACTGGAGTTTCAGCTTTAGCATCAATCCTTCCAAAGATATCCCAGGGCTGATCTCCTTCAGAATGGACTGGTTGGATCTAGTTGCAGTCCAAGGGACTCTCAAGAGTCTTCTCCAACACCACAGTTCAAAAGAATCAATTATTCGGCACTCAGCCTTCTTCAGAGTCCAACTCCCACATCCATACATGACCACAGGAAAAACCATAGCCTTGACTAGACAGACCTTTCTTGGCAAAGTAATGTCTCTGCTTTTGAATAAGCTATCTAGGTTGGTCATAACTTTCCTTCCAAGGAGTAAGCGTCTTTTAATTTCATGGCTGCAGTCACCATCTGCAGTGATTTGGGAGCCCAGAAAGTAAAGTCTGACACTGTTTCCACTGTTTCCCCATCTATTTCCCATGAAGTGATGGGACCGGATGCCATGATCTTCGTTTTCTGAATGTTGAGCTTTAAGCCAACTTTTTCACTCTCCTCTTTCACTTTCATCAAGAGGCTTTTGAGTTCCTCTTCACTTTCTGCCATAAGGGTGGTGTCATCTGCATATCTGAGGTTATTGATATTTCTCCCGGCAATCTTGATTCCAGCTTGTGTTTCTTCCAGTCCAGTGTTTCTCATGATGTACTCTGCATATAAGTTAAATAAGCAGAGTAACAATATATATATAGCCTTGACGTACTCCTTTTTCTATTTGGAACCAGTCTGTTGTTTCATGTCCAGTTCTAACTGTTGCTTCCTGACCTGCATACAGATTTCTCAAGAGGCAGGTCAGGTGGTCTGGTATTCCCATCTCTTTCAGAATTTTCCACAGTTTATTGTGATCCACACAGTCAAAGGCTTTGGCATAGTCAATAAAGCAGAAGTAGATGTTTTTCTGAAATTCTCTTACTTTTTCCATGATCCAGCAGATATTGGCAATTTGATCTCTGGTTCCTCTGCCTTTTCTAAAACCACAATGAGATATCACCTCACAGTGGTCAAAATGGTTATTATCAAACAGTCTATAAATAATGCTGGAGAGGGTATGGAGAAAAGGGAACCCTCCCACTCTATTGATGGGAAGGTAAATTGATACATCTACTATGGGGAACAATATTGAGATTCTAAAAAAACTAAAAATAGAGATCATATAATCCTAAAACCCCATTCCTGGCCATATATCTGGGCAAAACTATAATTCAAAAAGATGCATGCACCCCAATGTTGATGGAAGCACTATTTACAATAGCCAATATATGGTAGCAGTCTAAATGTCCACTGATAGATGATAAAGAAGATATGGTATAGATATCAATAAAAAATTACTTAGTTATAAAAAGAATGAAGTAATACTAATTCCAACAATATGGATGTACCTAGAGATTAGCGTACTAAGTGAAGTAAGTAAGAGAGAAAAAGACAATTAGCATATCACTTGTGTGTAGAATCTAAACTGTGATACAAATGAATTTATTTATAAAGCAGAAATAGACTCACAGACATATAAAACAAATTTATGGTTACCAAAGAGAAAAGAGGATAGGAGAAAGTGCAGATTAGGAGTTTGGGATTAGCAGATACAAATTATTATATATAAAATAGATTAAAAACAAAGTGCCACAATACATCACAGAGAACTATATTCAATATCTTGTATTAAAATATAATAGAAAGGAACATGAAAAAGAAAAATGAATATATATATATATATATACACACACACACACACACATATATGGCTTCCCTGATGGCTCAGACAGTAAAGAATCTGCCTGCAGTGCAGGAGACTAGGTACCTGTTGAAGGAAATGGCAACCCATTCCAGTATTCTTGCCTGGAGAATCCCATGGGTAGAGGAGCCTTGTGGGCTAAAGTCCATGGAGTGGCAAGGAGTTGGACAAGACAGAGCAACTAACACTCAATAGTCCTCCCTTACTGGTTTTATCTAAACCAACAAATGTCTCTGATGCACTTATACAAAGGGTTCCTGTTTTCACCTGAGTAGCTAGAAATAAAGACACATAATTGAACATGAGCATAAGTGTATGGTGCTTAGTAGGTATTCAACAAGTGGTAATATCATCATTATATTCAGTTCAGTTCAGTCGCTCAGTTGTGTCCGACTCTTTGTGACCCCATGGACTGCAGCACGCCAGACCTCCCTGTCCATCACCAACTCCCGTTTACTCAAACTCATGTCCATTGAGTCAGTGATGCCATCCAACCATCTCATCCTCTGTCGTCCCCTTCTTCTCCTGCCTTCAATCTTTCCAGGCATCGGGATCTTTTCTAATGATATAGTCTAAAATAAACTTTTCCTTGACAATGAAGATTTACAAAAGAACTCATACCATTTGTTTAAAAAATACAGTTATGATGTTAATATTTTATATTTGCTGTATGAAAAAGATACAAATATCTTCAATTCAGTTCAGTTCATTGCAGTCGCTCAGTCGTGTCCGACTCCTTGTGACCCCATGAATCGCAGCACGCCAGGCCTCCCTGTCCATCACCAACTCCCGGAGTTCACTCAGACTCATGTCCATCGAGTCAGTGATGCCATCCAGCCATCTCATCCTCTGTCGTCCCCTTCTCCTCCTGCCCACAATCCCTCCCAGCATCACAGTCTTTTCCAATGAGTTAACTCTTCGCATGAGGTGGACAAAGTACTGGAGTTTCAGCTTTAGCATCATTCCCTCCAAAGAAATCCCAGGGCTGATCTCCTTCAGAATGGACTGGTTGGATCTCCTTTCAGTCCAAGGGACTCTCAAGAGTCTTCTCCAACACCACAGTTCAAAAGCATCAATTTTTCAGTGCTCAGCCTTCTTCACAGTCCAACTCCCACATCCATACATGACCACAGGAAAAACCATAGCCTTGACTAGACAGACCTTTCTTGGCAAAGTAATGTCTCTGCTTTCGAATATGCTGTCTAGGTTGGTCATAACTTTCCCTCCAAGGAGTAAGCGTCTTTTAATTTCATGGCTGCAGTCACCATCTGCAGTGATTTTGGAGCCCAAAACAATAAAGTCTGACACTGTTTCCACTGTTTCCCCATCTATTTCCCATGAAGTGATGGGACCGGATGCCATGATCTTCGTTTTCTGAATGTTGAGCTTTAAGCCAACTTTTTCACTCTCCTCTTTCACTTTCATCAAGAGGTTTTTGAGTTCCTCTTCACTTTCTGCCATAAGGTGGTGTCATCTGCATATCTGAGGTTATTGATATTTCTCCCAGCAATCTTGATTCCAGGTTCTGTTTCTTCCAGTCCAGTGTTTCTCATGATGTACTCTGCATATAAGTTAAATAAGCAGGGTTATAATATACAGCCTTGACGTACTCCTTTTCCTATTTGGAACCAGTCTGTTGTTCCATGTCAGGTTCTAACTGTTGCTTCCTGACCTGCATACAGATTTCTCAAGAGGCAGGTCAGGTGGTCTGGTATTCCCATCTCTTTCAGAATTTTCCACAGTTTATTGTGATCCACACAGTCAAAGGCTTTGGCATACAAATATCTTAGAACTAGTTAAAAGTATTTTTATTAACTTAACATGTGATCACTGAAGCATATCATTTACCTGAACAAATAAATTCTCCCAGGCTTCAGTAAAATGTTTTAATGTATACCAATCTTTTTTGATTATTGAAGCCTGCATATATTCCTGTGAATGGTACCGTGTACGTATCTTTCTTTTGATTGTTTTCATTTAAAACTGGACATTACCTCATGATATCTATTGTAGCAGACTGTTTTGATTTTTCAGATATTGCTATAAAACCTGGGAAAGTCTGTAAGGAATTATGAGAAAGTAGTCAACTTCCAGTTTGATGATGTTTTATGAAGATATTTTTCCTTTACTAAATGAAAGGAAATACTCTTTTTTGAGGTATCAGAAAAAGGTAATCCATAAGAAATACTATGTGTCTTTTTGTATTATTAGGAAGCCTCATTTTCAAAATGTCTTTTTTAACATTTGTATGTATGAATGTACGCATGTATACACATGCATAATTCTCTAGTCACAATTAGTAATAAAACACGGAGGTTTTGAAAGTCTACTTAATCCTTATAAACCAAAATATGGGCCAAAGATAGAAAGCATTAGCATCACTGGGGAAATTGTTAGAAATGCAGAATTGTAGACCCCACTCCAGACACATACTGAATTAAAATTTGAATTTTAACAAGATCTCTAGATGATTCTTATGCACTTTAAAATTTGAAAATTACTGATTTAATAATGTCTCTGATGGTGTGAATTAATTTCCTTTTTTCAACTGATATATATTTCTTCTTTCTTTTAAAAGCAATGCATAGTTTGTGATGCTCTAATAGGAAGAAATAGAACACATTTTTTTTTCTCAAGGAATTAATGTTACCTGTCTATATTAAAATTATATAAAACTAGGTGAATGTCACCAATTATCCTCAAATTCACACAGAAGTAGATATAAAATAGTTAAAAAGCAAGTTCTTAATAATTTACAGTGCAGTGTAGGTTAAGAAGAGGGATAAATGTTGATCACTGTAACTCCCAATTACTATATTCCTGCCCAGTGGGATTACTTGTTATTCTCCCCAACAAAAAAGTGGTAAGTTTAGACGCACACACCCTTCTCATGGCTCCACCCTGATGAGATCAGGTCTTTAAAAAGAGGCAGGGGTCAGGAAACAGCATGTACTTGATTGCAAGGATGGAGCCCGTCGAGTCTGCGCCCACAGAGAGATCATGCTCAAGATCATTGATGGTATTTATGCTGCTAACAAGAACAAAGATCAAGAACTTTGTGTGACTGATAATGAGAGTTTTGATACAAGCTTTAAATCACTCCAGGAAGAATTACACAAGGCATTTCCAAGGGAAACAGCAGATCACAGATGACTAAGAAAGTCAGGCTGTCTTAGACATGGGGAGTTCACCAAATTTTCTAGTGGGTTTTCACTATTTCTCAGCTAAGAGGAACTGGAAAGTAATGACACTAATAACAAAACCTTATGACTTAAAGTTTGGTTATAATTATTAAAACTGAATCCATAATGAACCTTCTGTTGTCTGTATAAAGTCTGAAATTAAATTTTCTCTCCGGTGTTACCGGCAACAGCTGTAAGGGTCTGTGGCTCACATTGACAATTGTAGCATCCAGAATGATCAATAACAGGAATGTTTTCAGGTCTCCTTTATGGATCTGGGAGGTGCATTTTGTGGTGAATTTAGAAACAGTTCTGGTACAAAGTGATTGCTTTTAAACTCTTGCCAGTTTATCAACTTGAGAAACTTCCCTTAGGTTCTCAGTTATGACTTAGCAGGAAATCAGCAAGCTTAGTCTGTTTTTCACTTTTCTTCCCTTTTTTCTTCTTGTTAGTAATGACATTCCTATAATTTTAAAAAGCACATTCAATGTATATTGTATTCTATCACCCTTATTTATCTTTTCATTGAAGTTCTCATTCTTGGACCTTATACTAAAGCTCCTCCTTTGATTTCTGTCCAGGAATTTATAGGCTTATGTGTTTATATATGTTTATGAAGGATTCCCTTGTTATGCCTTTGAACACTTCAAACACATCAATACCATTTTAAAAATGTTTATTCTTATAAACTTGAATATTATTCTTTACTTCTTTGAATTTGTATGTTCATCTGTGACATTTTTCTGTGTTAATTTTTTCTCTTTCTTCTACACTAATCTAATTCTTCCAATTTTTTTCAGTTAATTTTCCTGTTTTACATGTATATTTTCTTTTTATGTTTAAATAACCCACATAGTATTTACTCATCTTACTTTATTTTACTGTTCTTAATTACATCAACTAGCATTTACTGAAATATTTTAAGTAAGAATGGAGATATTGTGGACTCTTGTCTCATTTTTCAAATCTTAACAAATTTTGGAAAATTATATTTTATTTTACATTTTTACCTCTTACATTTAATGGAAATGTCTGATGAATTTCTTTGATAAGTTTGGGGCATATACTGGGAAAATGAAGTATTTGGATCCTTTGACCTATGTATATAATGCATTGTTAATAAATTAATAATAAAACACTTTTGAACTCTTAAAATAAATCCTCTTTGGCTATGACATTCCAGAATATTTTTACTTCAATGAGTTAATTTTGTTCTTTCTCCTAAATTCAAGGTGTTCAATATGCCACCCTGTGTGTCTTCTCTCTGAAGCCTGATAATTGGTACTGAAATAGAACCTTGAGGTTGGTTGCTAATGCTGAACTGTCTGATTCTCTGTAGTGGTGGTAGCTAGGTCATCTTTATAGAGGGGGAAAGAGCTGGCTTATTCACCTTGTGGATTTAGTTATTAAAAGCTGCAATCATTATTGATAGTCTCTCAGTGATCACTCAACCAGGGCACAGGAGCCACCTTATTTATGAGTTTTGGATAATGCTCTTCTAGAAACCTTGGAATTTGAAAGGAGCAGTATTGAAAGATGGGTTAGAAGGAGGTTTGGAGAAGATATCTATGGTTCAAACTTTCAGAATAGCCAAGAATGCAAAAATATATTAAAAAAATATTTTTCTTTCTAAGTTGAGTTTTAAAAGCATTATTTACATTCAAACTGCCCTCTCTTAGTATATGGATATGTGTATAGTTTATATATAATTGCAATAATTACTGAAAATAGGTCTTTAAAACTCATTAATCTTCATTTATATATGATCTGTCATTTCCATTTAATAACTTGTTTTCCTCTAGAGTTACTAGAAGTGTTAACAAATTTCTGATTAGAAAGTTGATTTTTTTGTCTAAATGTTACTGTTAAATAGAATTCTAATGCTATTGCACTGTGTTAAAAATGTGGCATAATTATTTTCTGCTATGTGGAATTTATTGAGATTTTGGACTGTAAAAGTTATATGTGTATGAGTATATTTAATTGTGTTCCCCAAATTTTCTATAGTATTAGTTATTTTCATGCCATTTTTTTCACTGAACTCTAGATTTTCAGAAATGTGCACTTAAATAGCATGTTGTATATCAGTTTTTAACTTGTTTTACCAGACCTGCATATAATATTGCAAGCTATATGGTTTGGTGAATATTGGACCATTAAAGTTTTTATTTTTAATTTTGCTTGACCTCCTATCCTAGTTAAGGCTTTCTGTCTTAATTCTACTTCATCTGATATTAGCTGTGTTGCACTCAATTTCTTTTGTCTGGCATTGATCTTCAAATCTTCTGTGCCACCTCTTTAATTTAAACCATTCTCTGTCATGTTTTTCCCCTGTAACCAGTATACTGGTGATTTTTTAAACAAAAAGCAAACAAAGCACTTTAATTTGAGAGTTTTTAAACTATAAATCTGTTTGACTCATATTTTTGTTGTTAGGAATATATCTGTTTTTATGCTTGTGGTATTTTAATGATTTTCTATTTTACATTTTTTATTATTTCTCATTTTTTCCTCTCTTTTTAAACAAGTTTTATTTGTTCCACTTTTCATATTGAGTTTTTAAAGTTTTTAGTTTTTCTGGTGATTATCCTAATATATTATTTATTTATTTGTAATGAAAAACAGTTTATTAAAAAGGATTTCAAGTTGATTTAAATGTTTATTGAGATTTTATCATGAACCAGTCACTGTGTTTGGTGCTCTCACAAAGCTCTGCATTTTCAACACCACTGGTAAACTGTGAAGGAATTTTAGAGATTATTCTAATAGTTTCTATTTTAATATTTACTAGAAATATAGCTAGACTATAAAATTTCCTGTATCATTTTGCTTATAATGAGGTTAAGCATATAAAATGAGTCAACCTAAAATTGATTAAAAATATTAAGTAACTTGTAAAGGAATTATGACAATATATAAACATCTTAAAGGTAAATGCAGACTTCCATATTATATCTTCATAGTAATATATTTTGGAGATGAGAAAATTTGTGCTTAGTGCTGCTCTGTGCCAGGCTATGATTAGGGCTTTTGAAAAATATCAGAAAACAAAAGAGAAGAAAATCTTCGCTCTCACAGAGTCTATTTCTTAGTGGAGTAATACAGCTGGCAAAAAAAAAAAAA
This sequence comes from Bubalus bubalis, assembly GCF_019923935.1. Classification (NCBI taxonomy): domain Eukaryota; kingdom Metazoa; phylum Chordata; class Mammalia; order Artiodactyla; family Bovidae; genus Bubalus; species Bubalus bubalis. The sequence continues at coordinate 95,020,419 of NC_059157.1, read as the reverse complement.
AAAAAAATCATAAATAAGTAGTCAAATAGTTTATTTGAAGATAATAAATGCTGTGGAAGAAAAAATAGAGTAGGATAAAGGGGATAGTGAGCAGCAGGGGCTGCTGGGGCTGCTGGTGATGCTGATGATGGTGGAGGGACCATTATGAATGTTTCTCAATGTTCTATTTTAAAAGATTTTAAAACTCCAAAAATAGTTGTATGGAAAGTTTATATATCTTTCTCCTAGACGTAGACTCACCAGTTGTTGAATCTTTTTGTCTAGTGCTCTGTGTCTCTCTCAGACACTCTCTGCACACACACAATTTTAAACCATTTCAGAGCAAGTTTCAGGCACTGTGACATCATACCCCTAGATAGTCAGCAAGTTTAATCACTGCTAATCAAATGCTGGCCCAAAGCTGAAAATATAAGTAGTAGCTAGTGATATGATGCTGAAGTAAATTGGGGCCCAGCAATTTATACTTTATTAAATCTCCTTCAAGTGATTAAGATGTATAAGTATGTTCAGGAACCAGTGGCTCAATTTAGGGTCAAAGAGCTTGTAACAAAATTTAAACAGCAGCAGCAGACACAGGCCACCTGAGACAATAGTTTCCTGAAAGGTAGAGCTTGCCGAAGGGAGGAAATCCTTTTCATATGTCCTGCTATAGTGAAAGATGAAACTGAAAATTATGGCCTGCCAAGGTTCCAAGGTTTTTCCAAAACAATTTTAGTTTCTTGATACTTACTGACTAGTTTAATTTCTTTCGTATAACTTTTAGGTATAATTCACTTGAAAAGCAGAACGTATTCAATTAAATTTGTTAATAGAAGCCTTAAATTCTAGAAAGAGTTAATTTTATGCTTTTATTTCTTTACCTAGGATTTTTTAAAAAAGTTTTTATTTTTCCTCTGTATATGCATTCTTCAAGCAAAATAAAGTACAAAGATATTTAATTGTTTAAGTTTCTTGGGAATATAAGTAATATCAAAAAATAATATTAATGCTATGCTAAGTCACTTCAGTCATGTCCAACTCTGTGCGACCCCATAGACGGCAGCCCACCAGGCTCCCCCGTCCCTGGGATTCTCCAGGCAAGAACACTGGAGTGGGTTGCCATTTCCTTCTCCAATGCGTGAAAGTGAAGTTGCTCAGTCGTGTCCGACTCTTAGCGACCCCATGGATTGCAGCCTAACAGGCTCCTCCGTCCATGGGATTTTCCAAGCAAGAGTACTGGAGTGGGGTGCCATTGCTTTCTTCTTAATACATCATTTCTTTTTTAAAAAGTGTGAGTTATGGGAATTTCCTGGTGGTCCCGTGGTTAGGGCTCCATGATTCACTGCTGAGGGCCCATGTTCAATACCCCGTTAGGGAACTAAGATCCTGCAAGTTGCACTGTGCAGCCAAAAAACAAACAAAAAAAGGATTCTGTTGTGACAAAGCCTCCTTCCTTGACCTAATTCTCCTCATTTTCCTCGGAGTCCTCTTTCTGACTAGGCCCCGACCTTGGGCTCTGTTCCTGGCCCACTTTTTCTAGTTTTCTGGAGAATCCTGATGAGCTAGTTTAGAGAAAATCCTCCCCGCTTGGTGTTAATTCCCCTGACCTGACTCAGAAAGAATCCTACTAAGTTGTTTAGCAAAAATATCACCCTACCTCTTAGTAAGTTTTCTATCCACTAACCCTTTATCCTGCTTCAGGCTATATAAATCCATTTTTATTGTTATATTTGGAGTTTAGCTCAATCTCTCTCTCCAGCTGTAAAATATGGCTAAAGAAACACCCCTAAAAAAATCTGCCTTAATATTCTTTGTATCGTCAATAATTTTTTCTTTAACAGTGGCAAAGAACACACGGAAACAGTCTTCCTCTAATCCTAACTTGGAGACACATAATCTACATTATGGGAATATACATTATAGGAAGTCAAAAAATACCTGGAGTAACAGACAAATTTGGCCTTGGAGTATAGAATGAAACAGGGCAAAGGCTAATAGAGTTCTGCCAAGAGAACTCACTGGTCATAGCAAACACCCTCTTTCAACAGTTCAAGAAAAGACTCTACACATGGACCTCACCAGATGGTCAATACCAAAATCAGATTGATTATATTCTTTGCAGCCAAAGACAGAGAAGCTCTATACAGTCAACAAAAACAAGACCAGGAGTTTGACTGTGGCTCAGATCATGAACTCCTTATTGCCAAATTCAGACTTAAATCGAAGAAAGTAGGGAAAAACCACTAGACCATTAAGGTATGATCTAAATCAAATCCCTTACAATACAGTGGAAGTGAGAAATAGATTCAAGGGATTATATTTGGTAGACAAAGCCTGAAGAACTATGGATGGAGGTTTGTGACACTGTATAGGAGGTAGTGATCAAAACCATCCCCTAGAAAAAGAAATGCAAAAAGTTAAAAAGATCCTCTGAGGGGGCCTTACAAATAGCTGTGAAAAGAAGAAAAGCCAAAGGCAATGGAGAAAAGGAAGGATATACCCATTTGAATGCAGAGTTCCAAGAATAGCAAGGAGAGATAAGAAAGCCTTCCTCAGGGATCAGTGCAAAGAGAGGAAAACAATAGAATAGGAAAGAATAGAGATCTCTTCAAAAAAATTAGAGATACCAAGGGAATATTTCACGTAAAGATGGGGACAATAAAGGACAGAAATGGTATAGACCTAACAGAAGCAGAAGATATTAAGAAGAGGTGGCAAGAATACACAGAAGAACTATACAAAAACGATCTTCATGACCCAGATAACCATGATGGTGTGATGACTCACCTAGAGCCAGACATCCTGGAATGTGAAGTCAAGTGGGCCTTAGAAAGCATCACTACGAACAAATCTAGTGGAAGTGATAGAATTCCAGAGGAGCTATTTCAAATCCTAAAAGATGAAGCTGTGAAAGTGCTTCACTCAATATGCCGGCAAATTTGTAAAGCTCGGCACTGGTCACAGGACTGGAAAAGGTCAGTTTTCATTCCAATCACAAAGAAGGGCAAACCCAAAGAATGCTCAAATTACCACACAATTGCTCTCATCTCACAGCCTAGAAAAGTAATGCTCAAAATTCTCCAAGCCAGGCTTCAACAGCATGTGAATCATGAACTTCTAAATGTTCAAGGTGGATTTAGAAAAGGCAGAGGAACCAGAGATCAAATTGCCAACATCTGTTGGAGCATCAAAAAAGCAAGTGAGTTCCAGAAAAACATCTATGTCTGCTTTATCGGCTATGCCAAAGCCTTTGACTGTGTGGATCACAACAAACTATGGAAAAGTCTTCAAAAGATGGGAATACCAGACCACCGGACCTGCCTCCTGAGAAATCTGTATGCAGGTGAAGAAGCAACAGTTAGAACTGGACATGGAACAACAGACTGGTTCCAAATCGGGAAAGGAATACGTCAAGGTTGTATATTGTCATCCTGTTTATTTAACTTATATACACAGTACATCATGAGAAATACTTGACTGGATGAAGCACAAACTGGAATCAAGACTGTGGGAGAAATATCAACAATCTCAGAGATGCAGATGACACCACTCTTATGGCAGAAAGTGAAGAAGAACTAAAGAGCCTCTTGATGAAAGTGAAAGGGGAGAGTGAAAAGTTTGGCTTAAAACTCAACATTGAGAAAACGAAGATCATGGCATCTGGTCCCATCACATTGTGGCAAATAGATGGGGAAACAATAGAAACAGAGAGAGGCCTTATTTTTTGGGGCGCCAAAATCACTGTGTTGGTGACGGAAGTCATGAAATTAAAAGATGTTTGCTCCTTGGAAGAAAATCTATGACCAACCTAGAAAGCATATTAAAAAGCAGAGACATTACTTTGCCAACAAAGGTCCATCTTGTCAAAGCTTTGGATTTTCCAGTAGTCCTGTATGGATGTGAGAGTTGAAATATAAAGAAAGCTGAACACTGAAGAACTGATGCTTTTTGAACTGTGGTGTTGGAGAAGACTCTTGAGATTTCATTGGACAGCAAGCAGGTTCAAACAGTCCATCCTAAAGGAAATCAATCCTGAATATTCATTGGAAGGACTGATGCTGAAACTGAAACTTCAGTACTTTGGCTATTTGATGCAAAGAACTGACTCATTGGAAAAGAACCTGATGCTGGGAAAGACTGAAGGCGGGAGGAGCAGGGGACAACAGAGGATGAGATTGTTGGATGGCATCACTGACTCAATGGACATGAGTTTGAGTAAACTCCGGGAGTTGGTGATGGACAGGGAGGCCTGGCATGCTGCGGTCCATGGGGTCACAAAGAGTCAGACATGACTGTGTGACTGAACTGAACTGAACTCAATCTACACTAGTATCTTTGAAAATCCTGGCGAATCATGAAGTTAATGTATAACCTAAAATTTCCAAAATTTATTTGATTATTAAGTCCTTTTGAAATGGAATAAATATATTAAACTTTCATTTTCAGTGTGAAGAGGAAAAATGGTATGGATCTGTATTGCTAGTTCAGGTATAGTCCAGGAAACATCAACATCAATATCATCTGAGCATTTGTTTATGATAAAGGATCTTAGGCGCCACCTCAAGTCTCCAGAATCAGATCTATTGGTAATTAGTATACATGAAGAATTTGAAAACATACATATAGATAAAGTAAAAGAGATGATATTGCAATATTTATTTTATTGACACTTCAGTATATAAAATGTGCTTTTTAAATAATGATAGATTAAAAGAAATAGGTTCCATAAATGTGGGTTGCATGGAGAAAATCCCCTAAGTTTAAAATTTTCTTACAGAGAGATGTTCAAGATAGATTAAAAGAAAAACAAAGCACAAAAGTAACTTTTGGACCCAGCTGTGCTAAGTAGTTTGCATGGCATTGCTTTTTATTTTTCAGATTTAATTTTATTCAGAGAGTTTATAGACACAGTTTTAACATTGTCAGATAGTATTACTTGTCCCATAAAGAAAAATAGGACTCTTTTACCCTACCCTACCCTCAAATTCTACTTTTCAGGAGGTACCATTATAAATAATTTTTGATATATATATATATGTATCTCCAACCCAGGGATCGAACCCAGGTCTCCTACATTGCAGGCAGATTCTTTAGCATCTGAACCACCAAGGAAGTCCATATATATTATATATATATATATATATATATATAATATATATATGTGTGTGTGTGTGTGTGTGTATTTTGCTTTTTAAACTTTGGTATTAACTTTTGACTTTAAATTGACATCGATGTTTTACTTTCCTTGTATCTCTCTTTTGACCCCTTCCTGCTGTCCCCCGATGCCATACTTCCAAAACGTATCACAATTTCTGTTAAATTAACATTCAGGGTTTACATTTCTTACTATAACAATATTGTTCCTTTTTATCCATAGAATGTTAAATAATTACATTACTGTTTAGTGCATCTATTTTTATGGGGATAGTATCCTCTCTTTTTTCATCATTTCTTATTATTCTTTTTTGCTTATTACTGATTTATTTCAAATTCTCCCCAAAACCTGAAACATCACCTCATAGTCCAATATCACAAGGATTCTATCAGTTCCATATATTTTCTGTTAAAGACATTCTTCCTGAAGACGACTGTCTGCTTACTTTGATCTGGACTGTCTGTTCTGTTAGACAGATGCACAGATATTTTCCAAGAACTGCATTTTGCCACCACTGGGGACTTCTATTCCACTCCTTCTTTCTTTAGGTCCTCTGCTTACAAGGCGACTTTTAATCGGTTAGGTTTTTTTTTTTTTTTTTTTTTTTCCACTTCTTTGTTCCTTGAAGCACCTTATGACCTCCAGATGGGTGAATCTAGTAGCTGCAGGCAGTGGGGGTACATTTGTTTGAAACTTAGATATGCAAAAATGCTTTTTTTCTTCCCTTAGGCTATATTGCTGCAATTGTTCCACATATAGATTATATGCTTCTAGATTTTAAAGTTTTAATTTCTCCACTCATCCACCATTTCTGAAGCAATTTGTCAACGTGACTTGGTGTGAGTCTCTTTAAATTTATTGTTCTAACAGATATTTTAAATCTAAAAGATTATTGCCTTTTTGAAAATTTTGGGGAATTTTCTTGATTTATGTCTTGTTTTACTCCTTTCCTCCATTATCCTCTTACTTGCTATTCCTGAAAATCAAACTATTTGCCTATAGAAACTACCAGATTGTTCTTGATTTTAATTATCTTTTCCATTCTCTTTTCTTTTCCTTCTTTACTTTTTCAGTGGTGTTGTCAGGTTTATATTATAACTCTTATTCATTTACTTTTTATTTTTGCTTTTATCATTTAAATTCTTACAAAAGTAATTTTATTCTTTCATTGTACATGTATGTATTGTGTGTATATATATATAATAAAAGAATAAAATATATACACTACTATATTTTAAAAGCATAGCATTCCATATATATTTCATGGATCTTGTATTCTCTTTTATCTCTTTGAACATAATTAAAAGATGTTTATCTGCTAGGTTTTTATACTACATTAGGTTTTTAATCTATTCCTTCTTTTATCTCAATTTCCTTCTACCTCTATTCTTTTAATCTTATTTCTGTTTTTATGTTTCAACTTAATTTTCAAAGTAATTGTAAAAGATAAGAGCTGTTTTAAGCTTCACATTATATATAAAAAAGTATTAAAATAATTTCCCCCACATAACTTGGCAACAAACTGATCTAGCCAAGCTAAGGCATGACTTCCCTGTTATCCCTCATAAGCTATATTAACCCTGCCTTTTCCACATTAATACTGGAGGACTGATTATTTTAGAAAAGCTATTGCTGAAAAAATAATCCTGTGAATAATCAGAGAGAACAGTAAATATGACTCATTGATTATATGTTTAAAATTATCCAATCTCTCTAAATTTTTATAAATGTTTAAGAAGATACAGTTATTCTTACAATACATATTTGTGTGATCATATTATTTATAGCTGGGATTTCTTTGGAAGGAATGATGCTAAAGCTTAAACTCCAGTACTTTGGCCACCTCATGAGAAGAGTTGATTCACTGGAAAAGACTCTGATGCTGGGAGGGATTGGGAGCAGGAGGAGAAGGGAATGACAGAGGATGAGATGGCTGGATGGCATCACCGACTCGATGGACGTGAGTCTGAGTGAACTCTGGGAGTTGGTGATGGACAGGGAGGCCTGGTGTGCTGCAATTCATGGGGTCGCAAAGAGTCGGACACGACTGAGCGACTGATCTGATCTGATTATTTATAGCAGATAAACAGTTTATATATCCTAACCTTTGGCTGAGCTTCCCTTGTGGCTCAGACATTAAAGAATCTGCCTTCAATGAGGGAGACCTGGGTTCAATACCTGATTTGGGAAGATCCCCTGGAGAAAGGAATGGTAACCCACTCCAGTACTCTTGCCTGGAGAATCCCATGGGGTTGCAAAGAGTTGAACACAACTGGATGATTAAAACTTTCACCTTCAACCTTTCATTAAAAGGTTATAATTTTAGCATGTATCCTATAAAGAAAAATAACTGAGTTACTGGTAAGATTTTCTCTCTGTGTTTCTTCCCTGAAACTTGAAGTGTTGACAGGGGAAATGAAAAACATATTTTTGGTTTAATTTAATGGTTGGAAATCCATATATGCGTAAATGTCTTTCAAGTTTGGTTTATTAGAAACTAGCAAAAACAAATACCCATCCTAGCTGAGCAGCATAAAAATTAGCCTATATCCTGAAACATTTTGACCTTTTCTTCCATCCCTGCTGTGTCCAACTCTTTGAGACCCCATGGACTGCAGCACACAGGCTGCCCTGTCCTTCACTGTCTCCAGGAGCTTGCTCAAACTCATGTCCATTGAGCTGGTGATGTCATCCAACCATCTCATGCTCTGTCACCCCCTTCTCCTCCTGCCCTCAATCTTTCCCAGCATCAGGGTATTTTCTAATGAGTCAGTTCTTTGCATCAGGTTGCTAAAGTATTGGAGCTTCAGCTTCAGCATCAGTCCTTCCAACTGATTGATTTGAAAGTTTGATTTCCTTTAGGATTGACTGGTTTGATCTCCTTGCTGTCCAGGGGACACTCAAGAGTCTTCTCCAGCACCACCATTTGAAAGTATCAACTCTTCAGTGCTCAGCCTTATTTATAGTCTAACTCGCATGTCCCTACATGACTACTAGAAAAAAACCATAGTTTTGACTCTACAGACCTTTGTCAGAAAAGTGATGTCTCTGCTTTATAATATGCTGTGTAGATTTGTCATAGCTTTTCTTGCAAGGATCAAGCATCTTATAATTTTTCAGCCGCAGTCACCATCCACAGTGATTGTGGAGCCCAAGAAAATAAAGTCTGTCACTGTTTCCATTGTTTTCCTATCTATTTGCCATGAAGTGATGGGACCATATGCCATGATTTTAGTTTTTTGAATATTGAATTTTAAGCCAGCCTTTTCACTCTCCTCCTTCATCAAGAGGAGGTGGTAGTTCCTCTTTAGTTCCTCTTCACTTTTACCATTAGGGTGGTATCATATACATATCTGAGGTTGTTGATATTTCTCCCAGCAATCTTGATTCCAGCTTGGGATTCATCCAGCTCAGAATTTAGCATGACTTAAAAAAAAAAAAAAAAAAAAAAGCTAAATTTAATCCTGAAGAATGCCTTGTGTTTATACAAGTTTCTTATAGAATGTCCAGGAAACACTAGCCCATAGAGAGTAGCCAGTATTATATGATAAAGGGCCCATGGACAGATATTTGTGCAATTTTGGGTTAAATAAAATTTCTACAAGACTCCATAGAGATATAGATATACTGATTTGCATAACAACTTTGCAAAAAAAAAAATACCAAGGGTATTTAAAAAGATATAGAATACATTTTACTATTTATAGTATCTATATTTGGTGGAACACTAGAGGTTACAATCTATAACTCATCAACCAAATTTACAGGTGAATAAATTAAAATTTTGAAAATATCATGTGCCTTGCTTGAAGTTAGTTTATAATATCTATCATTTTATCTTAGGGTAACCATGCCAGGTTAAAAACTCCAAAATTTTTGAAGAGTGATAGTGGGAGCAGACACAGGTAAACCTATGGCTGATTCATGTTGATGTTTGGTAGAAACCAACACAATATGATAAAGCAGTTATCCTTCAATTAAAAATAAATAAATTAGAAATGAATAAATAAATGAAAGTACAAAATTTTTTTTTGACAAACCAGGAGAATTTAGAAGTTAGTGAAAGAAGTCAGATAGCAAGAATGCTGCTGCTCCTTAGTCTCGTCTGCTGCTGCTGCTAAGTCACTTAAGTCATGTCCAACTCTGTGTGACCCCATAGACGGCAGCCCACCAGGCTCCCCCATCCCTGGGATTCTCCAGGCAAGAATACTGGAGTGGGTTGCCATTTCCTTCTCCAATGCATGAAAGTGAAAAGTGAAAGTGAAGTTGCTCAATCATGTCCGACTCCTCGGGACCCCATGGACTGCAGCCTACCAGGCTCCTCCATCCACGGATTTTCCAGGCAAGAGTATTGGAGTGGGATAGGTGGACACAAATTAAGATATCTGTATACAGGGCTGAATACACAATTTGTGGGCCCCAGTAAAAATGAAATTCAGAGCCCTTTATTTAAAATGCAGGAAAGAAAATATTCAGTAAGATACTAAAATATAAATCCTTCTTGTTTTATGTATTTATTTATTTTTGGTTGCCCTGGGTCTTTGTTACTATGAATGGGCTTTCTCTAGTCGTGGTGAGCAGGGCTACTATTCCTCGTGGTGCACAGGCTTATCATTGCAGTGGGTTCTTTTGTTGTGGAGCACCAACTCTAAGGTTTGCGGGCATTAGTAATTGTGGCAAGTGGGCTTAATTACTGTGCAGCAGGTGGGTTCTTCCCAGATGAGGGATTGAACTCTTGCCTGCCACATTAGCAGGTGGATTCCCAACCACTGGACAACCAGGGAACTCCAAGTTTTTTTGTTTTAAAAAAATTGTGTTGCTTATAAAATGTAGCAGGTTTAGTAGAGATACATGAGTAATAACAAACAAAAATTACAGAAAAAATAAATTTAGTCTCACAGCTTATGATTATGATATATAATGATACTTTATTACATGTAATTATATATATATTGATAATATTTTACTAATGTTATATTTTGATTTTTCTGACTTGATTTTCCAAACTTTATTAGGTCATCAAATTTGTACTTTTAGCAACTTTATTTTTAATCTACATAAATCAAAGTAATATCAACTATAAATAATTATTGAATATTTTTTGATAATGTTTATTTTTGCTGATACAGTTGTTACTACAGATGGAGTAACTTTCCAATAATTATTTTAAAATAAACACTTTAGAGCTGATTCTTGAAAATATAATTTTTTATATTTTCCTGAAAAATAGTTTTCCTAAAATTATTTAATTTTTCATAAGAATCAGTTTCATGTGAGTCTAATTTTAATTTTAATTGTAACTTATACAATGTCTTTTTAACATATCTTTAACATTTCCTGTAACTTGTGGAAGTTACACAGTAAAACAAAATCTTTTGGAAGTTACACAGAAAAGCAAACAACTTCATGCTTTGTTTATAATTCAAAATGTTTATGCTTTCTCTCACTGTGTCTTCAATTATAAGAAAAACTAATTTAAAAGTATCTTCTTTATAAATGGTTCATTTGAAACTTCACATGAAAATAGTCTTCTTTTTCATCAAATGTGACAATTTCAAAATCAATTTCTATGTCTATGGGTATATGCTTTGCAACATTGCAGCAGTATTCAAAACCTGAGTTTAAATCCTCTGAAGAATTCTAATAGTTTGCTGATATGTATTGCAATATTCATGTGTACACTTGTGATTTGTTATAATTCAGTGACAAAGTTTACAGCAGGAGCACTGGCAGTTCTTGTAACAGGAGCTGACTACAGAGTTACTCTTTGTGATTTGTGCAGATGTGGCAGGGACTGGCTGTGGCAGTGAATGCATGGACAGGCTGGTGCCCCACCACCGCTGCTGGTGTTCTTGCTTCAGCTACCATTGCTGCTATTATTGCCACCAGTCTGCATCCAATACCCAGCCCAAACTGGTTTCTTGGAGCCCCGTGGTGCCACGAACTGGCCCAGACTTGAGCACCATGTGGCCAGGTCACCTGCTTAGTGTGCATGCTGCCCACCAGGGTTTCTGACCTTGGCTTGTATTTGCATTTAGTGTATCTCCTCTTCCCATGTGTGTGCTCTGTTGTCCCATTGGATTTTATTTACAACACAAGTTTAAGTTAAAATTATGAGTTCCAAGACAGTAAGAGCAGACTATTGAACCAAATGTAAGATCCCTGAATGACCGCACAAGTTACATGTTCTGTTGCTGGATCTGTCTCTGTGTATGGAAGTCATGTTATCTCCTGAGAATCTTAGGTCCCAGTGTGCTGAAATCTTTGAACCTTAATCTGAAGTCTTTGAAAATGCCTAGAACTCAAAGTTGAAGGATTAGACTGTAGTATTCAAATTTCTCTCTATAAGTGTTTAAGTTCTATTTTTCACTATCTTACTGAGCATCATGTTACCCTCCTGTCAATAGTTAGGTATGGTTTGTAGACACTGAATACATAAGCATCAATGATCATGTGAAAACCATGCTTTTTGATATTTAGTGATGACACTTTCAGAGATGTATAGTTAGTGGTCATTTATGGCAGTTAATTTATTAAAATTTAATGACTGAAACTTTTTGAAATTAATATTGTTCAGTTCAGTTCAGTTGCTCAGTCATGTCTGACCGTGCAACCCCATGGATTGCAGAATTCCAGGCTTCATTGTTTTTCACAAACTCCTGGAGCTTGCTCAAACTCATTTACATTGAGTCGGTGATGCCATCCAAATATCTCATCCTCTGTTGACCCTTTCTCCCGCCTTCAACCTTTCCCAGCATCAGGGTCTTTTCAAATGAGTCAGTTCTTTGCATTAGGTGGACAGAGTATTGGAGTTTCAGCTTCAGCATTGGGCCTTCCATGAATATTCAGGACTGATTTCCTTTAGAATGGACTGGTTGGACCTCCTTGCTGTCCAAGGGACTGTCAAGAGTCTTCTCTAACACCACAGTTCAAAAGTATCAATTCTTCAGCATTCAGCTTTCTTTATAGTCCAACTCTCACATCCATACATGACTACTGGAAAAGCCATAGCTTTGACTAGATGGAATTTTGTTGGCAAAGTAATGTCTCTGCTTTTTAATATGCTGTCTAGATTGGTCATAGCTTTTCTTCCAAGGAGCAAGCATCTTTTAATTTCATGGCTGCAGTCACCATCTGCAGTGATTTTGGAGCCCAAGAAAATAAAGCCTGTCACTGTTTCCACTGTTTCCCCATTTATTTGCCATGAAGTTATGGGACCAGATGCCATGATCTTAGTTTTCTGAATGTTGAGTTTTAAGCCAACTTTTTCACTCTCATCCTTCACTTTCCTAAAGGGGCTCTTTAATTCTTCTTTGCTTTTTGTCATAAAGGAGGTATCATCTGCATATCAGAGGTTATTGATATTTCTCCCAACAATCTTGATTCCAGCTTGTGCTTCATACAGCCCAGCATTTAGCATGATGTATTCTGCATATAAATTAAATAAGCAGGGTGACAATACATAGTCTTGATGTACTCCTTTCCCGATTTGGAACCAGTCTGTTGTTCCATGTCCAGTTCTAATTGCTGCTTCTTGACCTGCATACAGATTTCTCAGGAGGCAGGTCAAGTGGTCTGGTACTCCCATCTCTTGAAGATTTTCCACCGTTTGTTGTGATCCACATAGTCAAAGGCTTTGGCATAGTCAATAAAGCAGAAGTAGATGTTTTTCTGGAACTTTCTTCCTTTCTCGATGATCCAAAGGATGTTGGCAATTGGACCTCTGGTTCCTCTGCATTTTCTAAATCAAGTTGAACATCTGGAAGTTCTTGATTTACATACTGTTGAAGCCTCACTTGGAGAATTTTGAGCATTACTTTGCTAGCATATTAAAAAGCAGAGACATTATTTTGTCAACAAAGGTCCCTTTAGTAAAGGCTATGGTTTTTCCAGTGGTCATGTATGGATGTGAGAGTTGGACTATAAAGAAAGCTGAGTGCCAAAGAATTGATGCTTTTGCACTGTGGTGTTGGAGAAGACTCTTGAGAGTCCCTTGGACTGCAAGGAGATCCAACCAGTCCATCCTAAAGGAGATCAGTCCTGGGTGATCATTGATAGGACTGATTTTGAAACTGAAACTCCAATACTTTGGACACCTGATGTGAAGAGCTGACTCATTTAAAAAGACTCTGATGCTGGGAAAGATTGAGGGCAGGAGGAAAAGGGGACAACAGGGAATGAGGTGGTTGGATGGCATCACCAACTCAATGGACATGGGTTTGGGTGGACTCCAGGAGTTGGTGATGGACAGGGAGGCCTGGTGTGCTGCAGTTTATGGGGTTGCAAAGGGTTGGACTTGTCTGAGCAACTGAACTGAACTTGCTAGCGTGTGAGATGAGTGCAATTGTGTAGTAGTTTGAGCATTCTTTGGCATTGCCTTTCTTTGGGATTGGAATGAAAACTGACCTTTTTCTGTCCTGTAACCACTGCTGAGTTTTCCAAATTTGTTAGCATACTGAGTGCAGTACTTTCACAGCATCATCTTTTAGGATTTGAAATAGCTCAACTGGAATTCCATCCCCTCACTAGCTTTGTTCGTAGTGATGCTTCCTAAGACCCACTTGACTTTGCATTCCAGGATGTCTGGCTCTAGAATGGTGATCACACCATCGTGGTTATCTGGGTCATGAAGATCTTTTTTGTATAGTTCTTCTGTGTATTCTTGCCACCTCTTCTTAATATCTTTTGCTTCTGTTAGGTCCATACAATTTCTGTCCTTATTGTGCCCATCTTTGCATGAAATATTCCCTTGGTATCTCTGATTTTCTTGAAGAGATCTCTAGTCTTTCCCAGTCTATTCTTTTCCTCTATTTCTTTGCATTGATAGCTGAGGAAGGCTTTCTTATCTCTTCTTGCTACTCTTTGGAACTCACATTCAAATGGCTATATCTTTCCTTTTCTCCTTTGCCTTTTGCTACTCTTTTTTTCACAGCTATTTGTAAGGCCTCCTCTGTCAATCATTTTGCCCTTTTGCATTTCTTTTTCTAGGGGATGGTCTTGATCACTGCCTCCTGTACAATGTCATGAACTTCTATCCATAGTTCTTCAGGCACTCTGTGTATCAGATCTAATCCCTTGAATCTATTTGTCACATCCAGTGTATAATCATAAAGGATTTGATTAGGTCATACCTGAATGGTCTAACGGTTTTCCCTACTTTCTTCATAAATCTGAATTTCTACCAAATGATCACATTAAAAAGCCATCTACCTTAAACTTAAGGCAGTGAATACAGTTGTTTAAAAAAGTTATATGTGCTTCTAAATCACAGAAACTTGCTTTTGATAGAATCTGCTTCCACTTTATAATTGTACCCTATAGAGACAGATATTTACATATCAATCTGTAAAGGAACTGATGAATTGCATTCAATAATTATTGAACTTCATGAAAATTAGATTTTAAATTGTGATTATATATATAAATTGACTAATAAATTATTCTAACATATTATTCATAATTTCATAACAGATGAAAATTTGTTGTATTAGGCATGAATAGTTGTAAAGGATTGGCCAGACATTGTGACATAATATTTTTCAATGAATTTTATCAGAATTGATTAGCTACTATTTTTCAGATACATGGAAAATGAACATGACCTCTGTTTTAAAGGACCTTAAAACTCAGGAAAAAATACTTGTTTAAAAATGATCACAAATTTTCTATAAAAAAGTGAGCATTTGCTTAAATCCACCAAGATTTCACAACCAATAATGTGTAATCTAATTTTTTGACTTACTGTTATCCTTACTAATATGCTGTAAGCTGACTATAGCATTTAGTAGGTGCTTTATGAATAGTATGATTATGTACAAGGACTTGTGGAAATTTTGTCAACAAGATGCATAGCATTGTCTCCTCCATTTCAAAGATGCAGAGCTTATATTTCTGAGAGATTTGAAAAACATCCTCAAGTAATTCAGCAAGTTATATAATTGACAAATGAATTATAAGCCAATTGTGTTTGACTCCAAAGTTCCACTATACTGGCTTGTGCTTTTGGTGTTTCCTTTGACATATCATATTGTGAAGGTCCTGTCTGGAGTGGATTTTCTCAGCTGTGCACAGCATTTTTCAAAGAAAGATTTCTAGGGGGAAGCCAGTAAGGGCAATAAAAGAGGGAATGGGGGGTGGAATTTTTGGTCAAATATATTTGGCTGCATTCCCTTCCTCCCATTGGAAATTAAAAAATATATTGTGTGTCCAATGATCTGCAATGCCTTACAAAAAGTAAATCACTTGTGCTTGCTCAGTTAGCACATATACCAAAAATATTCAAAGGAATAGAATGTTAGCATAGTCCTTGTATAGGCATAACACATAATTTTTGAAGCACTACATATTTCTGTATGTCTTACCTATTCCAAGATAAATTTTAGATTGTATACATCTGATAAATTTTTACTGCAACAGTATTTCTCAAATGTCTTTATTTCTTAATAGCTGTTATCATATTGTAAAAATATTGTTTCATCGAGTAAGTTTTTGAGAAAAATGATGTGGCGCTATAGCTCCAGAGAGACAATATACCTCTGTTCAGAAGCATTAACCACAGCATTTTGGACTATAGAGAGACTATCTTAATCACTTTCTTACAGTTAGGATCTAGTTTGCTTGTTTTACGGTTATTCTTATTGTGGGGAGAAATATCCTAAAGTCACAAGTAAGTTAATAAAAATTACGTTTAAATGGTTATCTCACAAATTTGGGAGGAGATTATTTTTACAGAAGGTGGCCGACCAGGTGGCTTTTGTTAACTGATCAGTGAATTGTCATCGGAGTAGTGATGTAACATAGTAAAGCAGTAGTAAAATGTGTAGGGGTGGTTGTGTATAGGAGATTTGACCAGAGGAAAAAAGGGGAGTTCAAACTTATTTAAAAAAGAAAAGAAAAAGAAATTTAGGACTACATTTAAATCACAAAAACCTGCAATCTAAGAAGAGTACTGATCACAGGTAAAAGAAAGCAAACAAAAAGTAAAGGAAAAAAACTAGTTCCTGACATTGTTTAAAAAAATATACAAAATAGTAAAAGAATGTTAATTGTTTTAATCTTCAAGTTTATTTTGTCTACGTCTGCATTTTCTAAAACTATTTTCAAAAACTTAAAATTTTTTCTGAAGGTGGGGAAAATTAAGTCTTTACGGTTTGTTATATCTGCCTGCCGTATTCCTTCACTTTGCCTGGGCTTCTGACTGATTGTATCATTAATTGCCTTTTGGTGGGCATGCTAAGTCACTTCAGTTGTGTCTAACTCTTTGTGATCCTGTGGACTGTAGCCCACCAGGCTCCTCTGTCTATGGGATTTTCTAGGCAAAAATACTGGAGTGAGTTGCCATGCCCTCCTCCAAGGGATCTTCCTAACCCTGGGGTGGAACCCATGTCTCTTAGTTCTCCTGCATTGGCAGATGGGTTCTTTAGCACTAGCACCACATGGGAAGCCCATTGATTGCCTTAAACTAGTAATTTTCTTTCAGAAAATCAGGACACCAAAATCGTATGGTTCTTAAACCCAATTGGATATCAGTGCATAAGAAGGATGTCTTTATTTTGGCTTGACAGTTACCTCTTTTAGAAGGATCAACTCAATGGAGTTTTAGTAAAGTAGGTCTTAATATACTCAAAGTTGTCCTCTCAGCTAAGAATCTATAGACTGAAGATTTGAAGGACATGAGTAGGTAATGTTCTGAGACACACTCCAGATTTAGTAAATAATAAGTTTTTAAAAGGAACACTTCTTTAGCTAGTAGCTCAAATATTTGCTCTTGGAATATCATGCTGGGCACCAGACGGGGTATGATAGGGACAGCAGGGCTTAAAAAATTTCTATTGCTTTGGTGCCCTGCAGCAATCTTTTGAATGGAACAGGTATTTTCAAAATAACACTTGCCTAAAAGAATCCATAGTCTTTGTAGGAGTATCAGCAGCTTGAAAACTTCCTGACTTGGGTTTTATTACTGGAAAAAAATCCAAATGAAACTTCTGTTAAGAGCATATAGCCACAACAGGGGTCCTGATGTGGGTCTCTTTATAATAGCAATGAAGGTAGGCTGCATTTTAGATCTCACTAATTTCCCAACATCTGTTTCTTATTCAGTTTCCTAGGTCTGGGATTCTTTTCTGTAATGCTAAGTGTATATTAATTTTGTAAAATAATCACGAAAAAGAATATCTCCTTGTGTATTTTCTGTGGCGGTAAAACAAATATGCAACTAGAACAGAAAAAATTAATGTGAATTACATTTTTATTGTTTTATTGTAAGAGAAAGAATTTCAGTTATTCAATTTGAACATGGATGCCTAGGTATGCATACATTCAGAAAGTTATTAGTTCTAAATAAATATCTTCTTTCATCTTGAAAAATAATGAAGTGTGCATTTGAATTACATGAAGTATTTCCCTATTTCATCATCACAGTCCACAAGAGGTACATACTTAGATATCCTCAGCGTTCTCAGATTACTTAGAGTAATACCTCTCAATGTGTGGTTCAAGCATCTCAGCAATGAATCACTTAGTGCACTTTGGTCTTCATACTACTAAACATATAGATAACTGAGTTCCTCCCAAGATTTATGAAATCAGAATGTAAATGGGGTGGTGCTCTGGGAACTTTATTTTTACAGAAGATTTTCAGTTACAAAAGATTTTCAGTTAGTTTGTGGTAAGATTTGACGATATCTGCCTTAATGTTGAAGCAGAAATAATTTCTTGTACTCTAATTCTGAAGTGATTTTTTTTTTTTCTTTTCATGAAAGGTGTATATTAGTCTCCTCAGGTTGTCATTACAAAATACCACATACTGAGTGGCTTAAACATGTAAATTTATTTTCTCATGATTCTAGAGACTCGAAAGTCCAAGAACAAGATGATGGTAGGAGTCAGTTTCTAGTGAGGACTCTCTTTCTGGCCTGCAGACAGCTACCTTCTCATTATGTCTTCACATGGCCTTTCCTTGGTGCACAGAGAGAGAGAGAGTGAGTGAGATCCCCATTGTCTCTTATATGAACACTAATCCTATCAAATCAGGGCCGTAGTCATGATCTCATTTGACCTTGATTATTTCCATAAAAGCAAATACAGCTACGCTGGATGTCAGGGTTTCAACATATGAATTATGAGGAGACCCCAACATTAAGCCACTAATGACGTACAATATATTTTGGTCAATTATTCAGTTCCTTGAACTTATGGTTATCAGAAAGGAGGGGTTGGGGGAGGGATAGTTAGGGAGATTGAAGTTGAATGTATACACTGATATATTTGAATGGATAATCAACAAGAATCTACTGTATAGCATAGGAAACCCTGCTCAATATTATACAACAACCTAAAGGGAGAAAAAAATTTGAAGAATATATGCATATACATGTATAACTGAATCACTTTGCTATGTGCCTGAAACTAGTACAACATTGCTAATCAACTATAATTTAAAATAAAAAATTAAAAAATATTTAGTTCCTTCCTCAAGACTGCAAAAATGTAACTGTAAAAAAGCATTAATTCTGTCCAACACTTGAAAGAAACTCTAGTTTTGAAAATTCCTCCTTTCCAGGACAAAAACTTTATAAGGATTTATGATAAATTTTGTATCTTAGAACACAAATTGAGTTAACAATCTTTCAAATTTATATTCTACGATTGTTCTAAGGACAAAGGATAAGCCATTAAAAAAATCTGGAATAGTTTCAGATTTTAACCAAATCAACATTACCCAAAGCTTAATTCTGGGCCTGGGCTCAGCAGACAGTTATGGAGAGTAGAGGTGGAGGGTAAGGTCTCGTAAAGGATGACTGAAATTTGAGAAGCTGAAGAAAAAGCAAGATAAATGTAGGAAACTTAGAGATTGGGGTTTCAGGGAAAAGAGTGTTTACCGCCTGATGTTTGTGTTGATTAGAATCAAAGAAACACAGACTTGGCTCCTGGACAGATGTAGGTGTGATCCCTGTTTCCAGGTGGATGAGGATACTTAACCTATCTGATATCTAAGTCCTATTATAAAGTACAGTGTCTTATTATCTTTTTATTAAAGGATTAAAAAAAGTCACAACTTGGTGGTTTAGAATAGCACCAATGTATCATTTCACAGCTTCTGTAAATCAGGAGTCTGGGCCTAACTTAGCAGGATCCCTTGCTCAGGGTCATGCAAGTCTGCAGTTAGGGTGCTAGCAGGGCTGAATTCTCATCTGGATGCTGACTAGGGATAGACATGATTCCAGTCTTACTGGGTTTAGTAGCAGAGTTGGTTTCCTTGAGATTGTATAATTGAAGACCACAAATTTCTGTTGGCTATTCACTGTTGATTATCCTTCATAATGGCAATTCCTAGAGGCTACCTGTGCATTGCTGTGCTGTCGTTTCAGTCGCGTCTGACTCTTTGCAGCCCTATGTACTGTAACCCACCAGGCTCCTCTGTCCATGGGATTCTCCAGGCAAGAATACTGGAGTGGGTTGCAGTGCCCTCCTCCAGGGGAAATTCCAGACCCAGGGATCAAACCTGTGTCTCCTGCATTGCAGGAAGATTCTTTACCAAGAGCAGCACCTGGGAAGTCCCAGATACCATCCGTAAGTTCTTACTATAAGGACCACCTCAACATGGCTGTTTATTTCATCAAACAAGCAAGGAGATACTCTAGATCTATTCTACTAATGCAGAATCTCATATAAAATAATTACAGGAGTGACATCTAACATAACCTAATCAAGCATGGCTTCCATCACTTTTACTGCATTTTATTGTGAGAGGCAAGCCAGAGACTCCAGCTCTACCTAGGGGGAGGGGGTGATTATACAAAAGCATGACTCACTGGGGGGTCACCTTTGGGTGTGTCTGCCACATGGTAATATCCACACAGGTCTCTGAGGATTAAAAGAAATTATAGGCATGAAAGTCTTTGTCCTTATATGTAATACTTATACATGAGCCATTACTGTGTTCTACTGACATGACTACTAAAGAAAGGTTCTTCTAAGGTAGTGACTGATCTTTTGACCTTGCCTCACCTCCTAGACTCAACTCAGAGCAACCAGCAAGTACACCTTGCCTGTCTTGACAGGTGTCACACATATTCCTTATGATGAGTTTACGTTAAAATCTCAGTCTGGACTGACTCTTGCAGTGGGGAGCGGGGGTACTACGAAGAGGGAATCATGACAAAGTACTTTCCCTCTCTGCTCCTGCTTTGCCCCCTTAACACACACCTTGATAATATATCTATATATCTGTCTCAGCATTCAGGGGCATTTTGCTATTCTGTTTATACTCTGGGACCCTCTTAAGCACTTCCCTTGTGTACATACCCCTTAGTAAAAGAGTCTAATAGTACATCAAACTAACCATAAACTTTGTTTCATCCCTATACCACCCACTACTTCTGGACTTTCATTTACCTGAATATTGAAAAGCTTAAACTAATTCAACTTATTCCTTAATATATTACCTTCTCCTAGTAGACACTAATAGACTCAGTGCTTGTACATAGATAAAGGCAAGCAAGGAGAAATAAGCTTGGAAACATATCTTTTCCTAATTGAGCCTTCAGATGAGAAGGCAGCCCAATCTCATCACATTGCAGCCTTGTGAAAATCTGTGTTGAAGACCCAGATAAGATCCAGGTAAGTGATACCTGGACTCCTGAGCTATAGAAGCTATATTCCTTGTGATAATGTTTTAAGTATTTTACATAACCTGTGCAACAGAATCATCACAAGGAGACCTTACCACAACTCTCAAATATCTTTCTTTTTTGTTCAGTGTAGAGCTTACGTTCCAACATACAAAACAATTACATGACTTTAAACTGTTCAATGTCTCACTGACATTTCTTACAAGTGCACTTTTCTGGAAAAAGAACTAAATATAATCACTCTTAGAATAGTAATCAATGTTTTATTATTCTCCACAGCTTACAGGGTACTTCAGAATGTATTCTTTCCATCCACATATCATATATGAAAGATGTTTCATTCGTGGTTCTCTGAGAATTCTGTGAATTTCTCTTAGATACTTAATATTGTCAGGTGGCAAGCATAAAAATACAAATAAAAATAGATTTCCTTAATGTATATTTTCCAGAGAAAATGGGATAAATAGATTTTCATCTACAGTTTAAATTACAATGGTTGTGAGAATAAATGCTCCATGACTATTGAGGTGGTGTTGGTAAGAAGATGTAGACTTTGTTTTACTGAAGCAGTTCTTGTATTGGAATGTTTAAGAAAAACTGAATTAGAATAAAGTTTCTGCCCTCTGAATTAAAAATATCCAGGAAATAGCTGTTTAATTGGGCATATAGTGTTTTATTTCAGCACTTCAGGGACTGTGAAACACAAGTAGGTGTATTAAGCAGCTCCGGTATGTTCACACACCAACTAGTCGCCCTCGGCCACCTGCAGAAGATAACTTATCAAGCATGGAGCCTCTATCATCAGATTGTGTTTCTATGTGTGACAGGCGGTCTCAAGGACCAGGGGAAACGGCTTAGTTGAATCTTTTTTTCATGGCTTGAATGAAACTCAATGAAGTGAATCAGTTTCCTATAAAAATGGGAATATCAGTCTGTTGAAGATTAAGGCATTTTCTCACCTTTAGCATACATTGGATTAAAGGGATGAAAGGAGATGCAGTTTGCAATATGGATGACTTGATACTGAGTGGTACTGTACGGGCAGCTAAGGGTCTCACTTCTTATGCTTTACCCTTTACCCCATCCCTAAGCTGAAACAATTAATGTGGATAAAACTTAGCAATTCAGTGTAAATGAAGCAAAAAAATAGGTAATACATAAACTTCAAACTGAGACCCAAGATTGGCTACATAATTTTCACTGTACATTGTAAAGTGAATATGTAGAATTCATTTTCCAAAAATTATTAAAAATTTCAAGATGGGACAATAGAGTATTAAAACAATCACAGGGCCCTTCTGAGCATGGTCTCAGGTCTCACACTGTGAAACTGGCCCTACAAAGGTTACCCCCTTCAACTCTGCAATCCTCCAAACGTCAGTAGCAGAGCTGTCCCTAGGGTAAAAGAAACATGTACCTTCACTGTACCGTAGAAGAAGATGGGATCCTGGGAGGGTTGGAGAATGTGCTATTGATGTTACCTGTGAGCTGATTCCCCAGACACCTGAGGCTCTTGGATTGATTGTGGCTCTTGACCCATATGCCAAATCCATGTACAGTGTTCTGTTTTGTTCTTTCTTTCTTTTACCACTTGGTACTTATTTTAGTACAAGTACAACATTAAGAAAACTAAGATCATGGCATCTGGTCCCACCACTTCATGGCAATAGATGGGGAAACAATGGAAACAGTGACAGACTTTATTTTTTGGACTCCAAAATCACTGCAGACAGTGACTGCAGCCATAAAATTAAAAGATGTTTGCTCCCTGGAAGAAAAGCTATGACCAATCTAGATAGCATATTAAAAAGCAGAGATGTTACTTTACCAACAAAGATCCATCTAGTCAAAGCTATGGTTTTTCCAGTAGTCATGTATGGATGTGAGAGTTGGACTATAAAGAAAGCTGAGCACTGAAGAATTGATGCTTTTGCACTGTGGTGTTGGAGAAGACTCTTGAGAGTCCCTTGGACTGCAAGGAGATCCAACCAGTCCATCCTAAAGGAAATTAGTCCTGAATATTCACCTGAAGGACTAATGCTGAAGCTGAAACTCCAATACTTTGGCCACCTGATGTGAAGAGCCAACTCATTGGAAAAGACCCTGATTCTGGGAAAGATTGAAAGTGGGAAGAGAAGGGGACGACAGAGGATGAGATGGTTGGATGGCATCACGGACTAATGGACATGAGTTTAAGTAAGCTCAGGGAATTAGTGATGGACAGGGAAGCCGGGCATGCTGTGGTCCATGGGGTGGTAGAGAGTCAGACATGACTGAGCAACAAACTGAACTGAACACATGAATTAAAACACTGGCAGGAAAAGTGAGTTTTTTCCCATTTGCTATTCTGTATCCCACATATGGCTCTGGACCTTCAAGGAAAATTCTTATTTTTTTTTTTTGTTTGTTTCTTGGCAGAGGCTACATGTTCATGTCTTTATGAAATGTTGTAAAGTATACTCATAAAAGCACCAGCTTTGGAGTCAGATATATATAGGTTTTATGACAAATTCTTCTTTTTCCATGTTTTTCCCTGTTGATCTTTGGCAAATTATCTATCTTTCCTGAGTTCCCATTTCCTATTGCAAGTAACAATAAAAATACCTACTTTATAAACCTGTTTTTTGTGTATTAAAAGAGATAATGTTTAGAAAGCCAAATGCCCAGCATATTATAATATTAAAAAATATAACACTCATTTTGGTATTATTCAAATTTCTAGTCATACCTTGCAGAAAGCATCGACTAATTTTATCTTGATATAAAAAAGTTAAAATTCAGAACCATAGAATTAGAGAAAACTTCATAGATTTTCTGGTTTAGTAGCTTTTAAATTTCTTGGGAACATAGGTCCTTTTGAACTCTTTTTTTAAAATTTATTTTTAATAGAGGAAAAATAGCTTTACAATGTTGTATTGGTTTCCGCCATACAACTATGCAAATCATCCATAATTATACACATCTCACCTCCCTCTTGAGCCTCCCTTCCCTCCCTCTTGGTCATCACAGAAAACCTGGCTGGGATCCCTGTGTTTTTAGCAACTTCTCACCAGCTATCTGTTTTACACCTGGTAATGTATACATGCCAATGCTACTTTCTCAATTTGTCCCACCCTCTCCTTCCCAACTATGTCCATAAGTCCATTATCTACATCTGAGTCTCTATTCTTTCCCTGCAAATAGGTTCATCAACATAAAGCAGTGGACCCTCTTTCTCTGCAAAAGTTACATATGAATTCAGCATTCTATTTCAGGAGATTCCTTCACTGTCTGAAGGTCAACATTGAAACCTCTGAATGCCATTTTAAAAGAGTATATTAAATCTTATATTTAGTCTTCTATTCACAAAACAGTGTTGGGATTGTCCTTTAAATATTGAGCTCCCATTATGAGCTCAGTGGTGAAAATCCGCCTGCCAGAGCAGGAGACATGAGTTCAATTCCTGAGTCAGGTAGGAGGAAGGAGGAAATGGCAACCCATTCCAGTATTCTTGCCTGCGAAATCCCATGGACAGATAAGCCTGGTGGGCTACAGTCCATGGGGTCACAAAGAGTCAGACATGACTCAGCGTGCACACACAGGAGCACATTATTGAAAAGCAACCCTTTGTCCTGAACATGGGTCTTTTTTTTTTTTTTTCTTTGCCACAAAAATGCTGAGCACAGCCTAGAAATTAATGAGAACATCAGATAATGATGCAAAGTTTTATTTCAAAGGAAATCACAGCAATAACTTTCCTTTTGAATGCTTCTGTATTCTGAGAGACCCTCAGTGCTGTGAAGTTCTTTCTTTTAAGTGACTTCATCTAATGTGCCTCTGCTGCTCACATCACTAGTGATTTTATGCTTGGGCAGTGGAGTAGAATAGCAGCTCAGGTTTAGAAAAGTAGCAGAGCTAGTTGGGCTTTTCAATATGACCTTCAGGTTGTCACATTGATCCCTGTTTTGTTTTCCCCTTTCTAGTTAATTATTCTATTTATCTTTATTTATTTATTGCTTCCGTTCCTTTTCCTCCTCTCACATTAAATTTTAGGTATAGGTTGCAAAACATTTTGAAAGGTAATATGAATGTCTAGTTTCTAGCTGATTCCCAACCTTTGCATTTGATTGTCCAGCATTTATTCCAGATATTTTCCTCCTCCTTGGCTACTTCTACCTTTTCTAATCACACAACAAACTTCTGGCAGCAGCAGATGCACTGATACTTTCAAAGAGACCTTGAAAGTAAAATGAAAAGGGAATAGAAAGGCAGAGATGCTCTGTCACTTAACCTCATAGCCTGGTTTTCATTTTGTTATTTGTCTGGTTTTCATTTGACCCACATAGGTTGCTTCTCATTCCTAAGCACACATTCCAGGGTTTATGTTCATGACTGAGAGATGCAAGGAGAGAGTATGTGATGAGTAACTTCCAAAGGGTAACCCCAAAGAGGGCTGTCAGATTTCTCTTTATGGACATTTTGGCTCCAAGTCATTTTTATATTCCTCCCAGCTCTAGATCAAGCTGATGTTGAAAGGTAGGATGTCTTGATTGTTTCCACATTTCTTGCAATGATATTGCAAGGCAAAATCCAGGGAGAATGAAAACATCATCTGTTATGTTTAGCCAGGATGAAGTTGTATGACATTTAAAGTGTTGGAGAAGTGAAAGTATCTGCCAACCTGGAAGTTTTTAATCCCCATTTCTGAATACTTACCGACTTGCCACGTGAATCCCCCAGTGCTGATGTCCTGTCTGAGGCTGACATGCCATCTGCTCTTGTTCATATTGCACGTGATCTGATGTGAACCTCAAGGACCTTTGTGAAGCTAAGCCTTCTTTGACTCCTGAATAATTAACTTTCACCCAGAGTCATCACATTTTGCCTTCTGCCCACACAAGTTTCGTTTAATAGGAAAGTAATTGACATGTGGCAGGTAAGAAATGTCATAGTAATGGAAAGAAACTTCAGTTAAATGCATACTTTAGCAGGGTCATAGATCTTTGACAGAGTTGCCCAGATTTTTATTACTTAGCGTGTTTGTATAATTTATCCATATTTATTTTTAAAACTTATGTGCAAGCTTGTTCAAATTTTTCATTGCTTCTCCTCTTCATAATAAAAAGGAGAAATGTTTCTTGTATGCGAAATGTCATCAGCAGGAAGAGGCATTAACAGAAGTCTTGTCAGAGCTGATGTCAAGAGAAAGCAGAATAGGATCTGATCTTTGTTCTAGGAGGTGATGAAGTTGCAAATAGAAATCATTGTGCTAATGATTTAAGTCCCAACAGTTTGTCCTTTCAAGATACAGATTCACTCCTTCAGTGTGAAAAGTTTTTAATTTTCAAAAGTGCAGTTATTAAATTGTAAATCATTAGAAAATCTTAGGCTGTATCTGTTAATCCCACGGTGCAAAGCCAATTAGACACTCAGTCCTGTATGAACAGGACATGGAATAGTATCAGAATGTGAAGGGTTGGAGGGCAAAATAGTCCTGAAAAGTCGAAGGTCCAGAAAGAAAAATCATCTGTTTCCTGGTTTGTTAAAATTAGACTCTACTTTTAACTGTGACACTTCAGTCAAATAGAGTGATGAGATGCAGAGAAATGACCAACAGCCGTCTTTGCATTTAAATTACTGATAGATGCTAGAAAAATGTCTGACTGATGTTGCTATTACTGTGTCCTAAGTGAATTAAATAATTAAAGTATTCCCAGAACTCTCCACAGTGTTATGGCCCTTTTAAAATTACAATTTTATTATTAGCCTGTATACATGGAGAATACCTGTTACTTTCATTTTTATCTGTAGAGGAATCATTGATGTATGCATGATTGATGCATTGATGTATGTACTCATCAACTATGCATGAGTGTATAGTACTTTATAAGCAAGTACCTTAGAGAAGAAAACTTAAGTTTGAGAATTGAGTTTCAAATAGCTAAAGACATTTATTCACAGTTACATCAGAGATGTCTGTGTGTAATGTGCATTTTTATCTGTATTAGCTTTAATTTACATGGCTTAAAATGTATAAATCATTTATGGCAACTCCATCACTATGATTGTACTTAAGCATGCAATTTAAAAAATTTCTAATAACATTTACAGTCATTTTCTGGGATGACTTTTCTATATTAAGTCAATAAGGAAGAAGGAAGCATGACAATATATTATTATTCAAATAGAGAAATAACACATATTGGCATTTCTTTATAGCAGAGAATTCTTCATGCTTCCTTTATAATGTTGCTTCCAAGAATGTATCTCTGGACAGAGGAATAATCTTACTCTTACTTAAGCCTTAGGAGTATAGGGTACATCTATTTTTCCTAAATTTGTTTTTGTTGGAATGTGAGGAAAGAATGATATATTCATGATTCCAGCATTTTCTCAACCAAAAATGTTATTACCTGGCCTACACCATTTCTTATTATTTTTTTAAATATGAAACCTATTGCAGAATTAGAAAACCTATATCACATTTAGCTTTATATTAATCTTATTTACAAAAATCGTATAGAAAAGAATATATAGGACAAGTGAGTGCTGTCAATTATAATAAAGTTTTTTAGTTGTGACAGAATGAAGAAAGTTAATTTAGAAAAATAATGAGGACAATCTAATATTACTTTCTTCCATGTTTTTATCTTAGAAAATCAAAGCATTTTAGAATGTAATCTTATAGCACAGAATCCAGACTCTCACCAAAAGCACTCAATAAATTTTAATTATTCCTTTCTGATTTGTGTGGCTACATAGTTATTCTTCTGGTTTCACCAGTGTTATTTATCTAATGATTTTTTAATTAATTAGTACCCATTTTAAATGAGATTTTAACTATTCTGAAGCAAAAATTCTTACATGGCCAGAACACAAAATCCATCTCAAGCTGACTTAAAATTATATGCAAAATCCTAAACTTTTATTTTCCTGTGGGCTCTCAAAGACATTTAAAGGACTCTGATTTTTTGGGAGGATATTTTTATTTATATTAATTAATTTATTTTAATTGGAGAATAATTACTTTACAATATTTTGTGATGGTTTTTGCCATACATTGACATGAATCAGCCATGAGATATTTGTGAACAAGTGGTAAAATAGAATTCCTACAAAGGCAATAATAACCAATTAGTAAGTCTTAATGTTTCAGAAATTGGTGCTAAATTAGTTCACCTGTTCTTTTGAATAAATTGAGAACTTAGGAGAAAGTAAAAGGGAAAAATGTTATAAAAATCCCTTGCTTCACCAGTGGTTGTCCATGAGAGAAGCATTTTCCCATTTATCATGAGAAAGCATTCACTTTAGCTCTTAGAAAAGAATTATAAGACTAGTGGTGTCAGCTGTCTCACTGGGCTTTCCAGGAGAAGCTGTGTCTGGGAATCATCTTGGGTAAAATTCAAAGGCCTGAACATAAGTGGGTTGGCTACTAGAATGTGGTTTCCTGTGTTTTTAAGGGTGGAGTGGTAGGGATGATATATTGTTATAGGGGAGTGAGTGGGTTTAAGAATCTAGGGCACTTAAAATTTAGAAGACTAAGTAAGGTTGAAGGCTTTGTTATCTCACAAATATAATCTAGAACAGTTTACTAAATCTCTCTGAGCTTGTTTCATCTTTTCTAAAATTCACACCTGTGCTATTTCAGGCAACTGAAGTATGAGATATGCTGGAAACCAGGTACCCAGGACTGGGAATATGTTTCAGTTATTTATTTCTGCATTACAAATCACCCCAAACTTATTGTCCGACAACAAGATGATTCATTTTTCATGATCTTGTGGGTTGACTGAGTGAGTTTACTGCTGATCTAACCTAGATGATTCATGTTGCCTCTAGGTCTAGAATTGTCTAGGAGCAGGACTCAGTGGGCTGTTGGACAGGGTGACTCAGTTTTCCTCCACTGGGCCTTCCCATGGAGCTAGTTTGGGATTTCTCACTGCCTCCTGATCTCAAGCAATGTTCCTATAGGGAGGATTTTAGGAATGTGAGAATAAATGGTACAGAGCTCCTAGAAGATGTTGGAAGTCCTCCTGTGTCCCTTCCACCATGGTTTATAGACAAAGCAAATCACAGGCTAGCCCACATTCAATAGGAGAAAAAGTCAGACCCACCATTGGATGAGAGGAGTGGTGAAATCACTATGCAGAAGGTATATTATATGGAAGATATTATTATAATCATATTTGGAAATAGTTTACTAAAGGAGGGAAATTCTAAAGCTGGGACTTGGGCATAGGGTGGTGCTGAAATACACAGACTGGTGATAGTAACCTCTTCTGCAAAGGAAACCAGCGATTCAAGTTGCAGTATCCAAAGTTCATGCTCATGAAGAATTTAATCTTGGTTAAGAGCATGGATTATAGAAGCAAAACAATTTGAGGGTTAAAATCTAGCTTACAGTTACCTGTTGTTTTTCAGTGACTAAGTCGTGTCTGACTGTTTGTGATCCCATGGACTGCAGCATGTAAGGCTTTCCTGTACTTCAACATCTTCTGGAGTTTGCTCAAACGCATGTCCATTAAGTCGTTGATGCCATCCAACCACCTCATCCTCTGTTGTCCTCTCCTCCTCCTTCCTTCGATCTTGTCCAGCATCAGGGTCTTTTCAAATGAGTCAGCTCTTCACATCAAGTGGCCAAAGTATTGGAGTTTCAGCTTCAGCATTGGCCTTCTCAATGAATATTCAGGACTGATTTCCTTTAGGACTGACTGGTTTGATCTCCTTACAATCCAAGGGACACTCAAGAGTCTTCTCAACACCACAGTTCAAAAGCATCAATTCTTCGATGCTCAGCTTTCTTTATGTTGGACCATACATGACTACTGGAAAAACCATAGTTTTAACTAGATGGACCCTTGTTGGCAAAGTAATGTCTCTGCTTTTTAATATGCTGTCTAGGTTTGTCATTGCTTTTCTTCCAAGGAGCAAGCATCTTTTAATTTCATGGCAGTCACCATCCGCAGTGATTTTGGAGCCCAAGAAAATAAAATCTGTCACTGAACTGCTACTATCATTGTTACCATTCTTAGTGACATTGCTTCCAGTGACAGTCTCAGTTTCCTATTTGATTAAGCTCATCTGTGCCTCAATATGCTTGTCTATAAAATGAAGAGAATAATATATTCTAGCCCATGGAGTTATTTTAAAGACTGAGTAATTACTCTGTGGAAACAGCATTACTAGAGTTTTATTTCGAACCACTCTTCATTGGCTCAGGAACTAAATTCAGTCTGGGTCTGTAAGTGAAGACCCTGAATGGATTCAGCCCCGGAAACCAGGAAGAGAAAGATAAATGCAGGAGCTGTAACAACGTTGACTCTATCTCACTTAATGGTTATGATTTTAAAATTTAACAGTGTATATAAAAGAACTTTGTAAATGACTATAATCAAGCATGTTTCCAGAGGCAAATAATTTTTAAAAAAATGTACTTGCCAAATTTTCAAACTAAACATCTGGGGATAGAATCCACGATATTATGTGTGAAGGCTGAGGTCCCTGACAGGCAGTCTAAGGCAGGTGGGAGGGCTGAAGCTGCAACAGTATAAGGACAGAGTTTGGGACTTAAGCAGTTATGAAGGAAAAGGTGACGAATGTATTGGGATGAGAAGATCAGAGCCTGAATGCGTGGGCGGATCTCTCACCCATGTGTGCAGTGGAAATACAACAGCAAATCCCATGATGAGGTTGATAATCCCTCTGCCCGGGGTTTTAAGCAGTTTTTCTGATGTGGATGGATGAAGGCTCACAGGTGTGTGCTGAGCCCCAGAATAAATTCTGCAGGTGCTGGTGATTGCAGCAAAGGTCTAGGTCCCTTTAGAGAGTCCTCACTGTCTGAACAAATGAAATGATTTTGAATGCTTCTGCTTGCTATAAAAAGATGGCATGATTTCATGCTCCTCTGGATAGCTTTTTAGCAGAGACCTGGGCCAAGAAAATTATTCTCCAAGAATCCACTAAATTTTTATAATGGAAACAAATTTCTTTCTTCATATAAGTAACAATTCTATTTTAAATTTATGATATGAGAGTGGAGGTTTTTAATCACCCTGTGTATGCTTTACTGTTGGGGCTTTCTGTGTAGCCAATATCTGGCAAGGATGTCATTGCTGTATTGTTTTAAAATAGGAAGGTTTTAGAACAGACATTTTGTTCATTATATCTATGGTTTTATATTGTATTTAGAATTAGTCAAGAGTATGGTGCCAGATTACTTATTCCGTAAGAAAACATGAAGTTATTTAAGAAAGGCAGTTTATGTTCAGGTGAAACTACTAAACAGTTGAGACTGTATCCAAAAGACTAATTTTCCTCATTTGCTTATCTCTGCTTCTTCTTACCTCAAGTACCAAGAGAATGATTCCTCTAAACTAATCACTACTAGCTAAACTCAAGTAATATTCTAGAAATGGATTAAGATGAAAAGTTAACCAGTTCCATGATTCTTTTCCCCCAAAGTGTCATTAATTCAGATAAAATCATTTTCAATTTTGGAATTTTGCCATATGTTCAGAGTCATCTTTATAATTGCAATATTTACAATGAAGTTGTTCCAAAAGTAAATTTTTTTCCCATAGTTTTCCAACTTTATGCAGCATCTCTGGGGGAGTAAGATGTTTAACTCTGGAAGACACTAAAAAAGATACAGAAATACAAAAACCACAGACTAGTAGGCAAGAAGCAGAAGTTAGTTAATGAGTTGACAAGAGTGAACGGGGTGTGAGTTCAGAGGGATTCTGAAAGGAATCATTGAACTTTAATAAAATGATGAAAAAGCATCTTGACAGAAAAAAAAGTTCATGAACCATTCTTCTGAGCTATACAGTAGAGTAAGCCTGTGAAACTTTTTTTTCTAGAAAAAACCCTGTTACATTGCCACTGAATTAAAAATTATATTTTTCCCATCAGAATATTATTGACCTAAAACAAGAGTATTCCTCTCCTATGCCCCAATGTTAAATTAAAACAAGTTTAAATTATGAAAAAGTTATTTTTCAGATTTTATGACTTCCTGTGAAAAATAGTAAGCTATTTAAATGCTGAATTTCAAATCAAAACAGCCTTAACAAGATTTGTGTCCCCTGTAAACCACACTGCAATCAATAGAAAAACAAATTAATAAAGGTTAAGCCCTGTACCTTATTTCTTTAGAAGCATATAATTCAAATATTTTATCAACTTTTAAGAAAATGTTTTCAAAAACAAAACCCTTTCTGCCATTAAGGTGTGCAATCAAGATAAAATGTAGTCATGGTACGTCTCTATACTGGGTCAAAATTATATCATATTGAAAGAAATGGTTTCTCTTGGCTTAGTTGTTGCTGTTTAGTTGCCAAGTCATGTCTGACTCTTGCAGTTCCATATACTGTAGCTCACCAGGCTTCTCTGTCCATGGGATTTCCCAGGCAAGAATATTGGAGTGGGTCTCCAGGGGATCTTCCCAACCCAGAGATAGAATCCATGTTTCCTGCATTGGCAGGCGGACTCTTTACCACTGAGCCACCAAAGAAGCATCTCTCTTGGCTTAATTTATTTAGCAAGCACTTTATCCTCACTATGTGCCAGGCACTGTTTTTAATGCAGTGCTAATATAACTCATTGAATTCTCATAATATCCCTATGAAAACAAAATCATTGTTACCTCCATTCTACAGATTAATAAACTGAAACATAGAAAGTTTGGGCAATTGCTGGAATTCATGCAGCTCCAAGTAGCAGAGCAAGTATAGGAATTCTGGTAGTTTGGCTTTGGAGTCTGTGCTCTTAACACATGATGCAGCTACTCATACAAAATATGCCTTAATAGATAATACAACCTGAAAATGTCATTAATTAAGTAGGAGTTCCAAATGCTAGAGGAAATCCAAACTACTCACTCCTATTTTCATTTCTAGCTGTATTTTTTATGGTCACTTTAACCTCTGAATTTCTGACTTCAACTCATCTTTGCTCCCAAATGGTTTCTTTCTATATACCTGTATTGGATGATGACTCATTCGTTATTTTACTACCTTAGGTTAAACCTAGGGGTTATTCCAAACTCAGTGTCTATATCTAATTAGTTATTAGTAAGTTATTAAATTTAAATCTTGATAAATATTCTCAAAACTAACCCCTCTATGCCTTTGCCACTTTTATTGCCACTTTTAAGGCTTTTTTTCATCTTATGATAAGACACATTGTAACCTAAATGTGTTTTTAAATTTCTTTCACTGTAGCCATCCTTCACTTTATTGCTAAAGAGATCTTTAAAAAATGTTTACTTGATCATGTTTCTCAGTTAAAGAACTTCACTCCTTCCCTCTAGCTTTGGTATAAATATAAGGCCCTTTTTGATCTGATTTCTTTCTTACCTCCCGCTACTGCCCTAATCATACTTATGGATGATGTATCAAATACCAAGCATCATGCAGTTTTTAGCCTTCCCTCTTCGTATTTACTATTCTCCTCTTCTTGGGCCAAACTGCTCACCACTTGTCCTCTTGGCAAACTCATGAATACCCAGTAAATGTCCATCTGATGTGTCCAGCAAGCCTGCTGTACCTGGAAGACTTAGTTACACATTGATACGGATACAGCCTTCTGTTGCATTTACCATGACTCTAATTATTGGGTTGGCTTGAAGCTTCTTTCAGGTTTTTCCTGAATGGTTTTTCCCTCTACATTTATATACATACATATATATGTATGTATATATATATTACATGTTGACTTAGACTTTTATCTTCTTCGTAAAAGTGAAAGTCACTCAGTCATGTCCAACTCTTTGCAACCCCATGGACTATACAGTCCATGGAATTCTCCAGGCCAGAATACTGGAGCGGGTAGCCTTTCCCTTCTCCAGGGGGTCTTCTTAACCCAGGGATTGAACCCAGGTCTCCTGCATTGCAGGCGGATTCTTTACCAGCTAAGCCACAAGTAAAGTCCAAGAATACCAGCATGGGTAGCCTGTCCGTTCTCCAGCAGATCTTCCTGACCCAGAAATTGAACCAGGGTCTGCTGCATTGCAGGCAGATTCTTTACTAACTGAGCTATCGGGAAAGACTTATCTTCTTAAGGGGACAGCAAATTAACAGCAGGCCAGTAAATGTCAGTGCAATAAATTTGTTGTGCATCTCTCTTCTAGCTTACTCTGAAAGTTTTTATGCTATCAGAAGATGTAGAAATTTGAGAAATAGTGCATTCTAACACACAATGATGGTTTTAAGGGGAAAGATAGTGGGAAAATGGGTTACAAAATTAGAGAAGAATGTGTTTTTTTAAAAGGTGAAGGAGGAATCAGTCTTTATTTGAGCTGAAGCCATTTTCTCTTCTAATTGTCAAGATTTTACTTTCAATACATTAATATCTAATTCATTAACGTTCTACCTGGGGCTGTCTTGACTTGACATTCTACTATGGAATGTCATTTGGTATATATGTTTACACTCTTTTGTGTTCCCAATAGTTAAGCCTAGCAATGTCAACAGTAATTCAGTTGGGTCTCTTTCATCAGAAATTTCGTAGATGGCTTTGATTGCCCCTCAAATTTTAACTGTGCTCCTCTGCATTTTACTATCTATTACCCAGAAAAATTCCTATTATCTGGCAGATGGAATTAATTTTGTACATTTAATATGTTTAAAAAAAAGGTAAAACTGGAGATATACAAACCCTCTCTAAGAGGTATTTATGTTTTCCTTAAAGACTATTTTTTTTTAATTGGCCAATGACTATCATGTTTTCATAACTAAATCCTTACAGCTGGGTTTAGCAAAGAAATGGCTTTAACTTTGTTGAGCAAATTGCTGTGATTACAAATATATAGGCAATTTATAGATTATCCTACGATTTATCATACAAATGCTTAACTGTATTTCATAGATTTCAAAGCTGCATTTGAGGTGATGTTAAAGAATATTTGTGTTGTGAATCTGAATCATAATGTATTTCTTAGATTTCAGGAATACCATATCTAAACTATTGGTTGATCTCCCTTTGAATGTAAGAAAGTTTGATTACATTAACATTAAGTTTAAGCAACAGGTTGTTTTATTTCAATCTTGTGACTCCCATTAACATGTTTCAAGGAGTTTTAGAAAAAGAAAGGGGAGAGAAATTCCCCCAAATGGAAGAAATTATTTTCTTAATAATTATGTTCTATATAATTTTATTTGCTTGAGTTATTAACATTTGTTTAACATTTACCCTGATTACTTAGACACAATTAATGATGATTATTTTATTTTAATATTTTCTCTTTCATTTATCTATTATTGCATAAAAATCATGCCAACATTTAGTGACTTAAACTACAATCATTCCTTTTTCGCATAAACCTTAAATTTGCTCAGTGTCCAGTAGGACAGATAATCTCTGATCTACAGCCTCTGGGATGACTGCAATACCTGTAGTGGGGTTGAGCAAGCAGCCCTCCCTCTTTATAGTTATAATTTCTGAAGTATATTTCCCTCTGTGTTTGTCCACAATGGTGGTTTCAAGGTAGTCAGACTTCCTGCAATGCAGTTCAGGGCTCTGTGAATGAATATTCCTAGAAAGTAAGATATTTTTTGACTTCATCTCAAAAAGCTTGCAACTATGTAATACCCTCTTCTGACCTAAACTACAACTAGAGTGGCCTTGGCAGTATGACTGGACTACCAGGTACTTTTGAAGCTGCTATCTCTGTGCTGTTACTGGAGCCAGTGTGCTTGTACATGAGCCCTTTAAGTGTGGAGTCTTAGTTTCCTTCAACCCTCCAGCTCTCCCAGATAAAAGCCCTGCTGGCTTTCAAAACCAGATGGTATGGGGACGACTTTTCCTGGTGCTATTACCCAGGGCTAGAGTGCCAAATGTGTGGCTGAGACACCTCACTCCTTAGGAAAGATCTCCTTCGGAAAGACAGTGCCCTGCCTGTGAGTCACTGTGGTGGGGGTATAGGTCCTGAATAGATTGCATCTCTATCCCTTCTACCTGTTTCAATGCCTTTTTTCTTTATATTTTTAATTGAAGAAGTTCTGTTTTGCTAATTGTTGGGTCTTTTTCAGAGATTTTTTTTTCTATATGTAGTTGTGTTTTAAATTTGTCCATGGGAGTAGTAAGCTTAGAATCTTGGTGCTCTACCATATTGATTCCATCCTTGGATACATTTTTTTTTTTTTAATTCATTCATCCACTAGTTGAAGAACATGTGGATATTTTCCAGATATTGGTGATTGTGAAAAACGTTTCTGAAAGAGTGTTACTTTAACACATATATAAAAATATGGAAGTTGCTTTGGAACTGGATGATGGGTAGAGATGGGAGAAGTTGAAGGTGCATGGTAGAAATAGCCAAGAGTGTCTTGAAGAGAATGGTAGTAGAAATATGGATGTTAAAGGTGATTCTGGTGACAGCTTAAAAAGGAAAAATGAGCTATGGAGAAAACCTTAAACCTTTATTATTCCTATATTATCAGCAATGGAATTTTGTAGCAATATGGGTAGAAATACTAAAGGCTATTCTGGTGAAGCCTCAGAGAAAAATTAGAAACATATTCAAAAACTGGAGGAAAGATATTCTTTGTTATAGTGACAAGGAGCTTGGCTGAATTGGGTTCCAGTGTTTTTTGGAAGTTGGAAATTACATACACTGAAACTGAATATTTAGAAGCTCAGATTTCTAAGCACTGTGTTGAAGGAGTGGCTTTGCTTCTCCTTAACTCTTTTGTAAATGGAGTGAGGATGGGATGAACTGTCCTCTTAACTCTTTTGTAAACTTTCCTTAACTTTTTTGTAAGAGGAGAGAAGTAACTTGAAAGAATTGTTAAAACAAGAAACAAGAAACCATAACTTGAAATAGTTCTCAGCCTATCCACATTGCAAAAAATGAGATAGCAAGTTCTGAAGAGAAGACTAAGAGTGTGACTGAACAGTCATTGATTAGGAAATTGTGAGTGTGATTCGTGGATTTGATCAGCCACCTTAACCAAAGCCATGAAGGGAAATAGGATTATACTAGCAGAGACAAGGTCAATTTGAATTAAAGGGGATAGATAAAATGAAATAAAATTAAGGAAATCTGTCAGCTGTCAGACTTTTGGATTCTTCAGGACAGGTCAATGGGTGCATTTAACTGCAAGAACACTTTATCCTTCAAGAAAAGAGAGTAATGACCCCAAAGTTGATTCACAGATCATTAGGACTGCCACTCTCTCCACTGGTATGGGAAACAAGGTTTCAGCTGACTGGGAGGCTATCACAGAGGTCTATGTGGGTGGATTTACCACAGAGAGCCATTGGAGTAGAGATGCTTTAGTGACCCAAAGGAGTTGTTGGAGTAACACTGTTACTCTGTCCTGTAGGGCAGAACACCAAACCAAAAAGGATTATTCTCAGACCTTAAGAGCCAATGGAATTTGACTTGCTAGGTTTAACTTTCTTGGAAAACACCATTCCTTCTCCTTCTGATTTCTTTCACGTGGAATTTAAATGACCCTCTTATGCCTGTCCAACCACTGTATTTTGCAAGCACGTAGATTGTCTGGTTTTACACGTCTACAGCTTGAGTACAATTTTGCCTCAGGATGAGCTGTCCTCTTCCTATCCATGTCTGATTTAGATGAGACTATGGATTTTAATCTTTAGAATTGATCTGGAAATGAATTAAGACATTAGGGATGTTGTGCTGCAATAAGTGTATTTTCAAGGAGGACATAAATTTGTATATTTTACAAGATAGTAAAAGTTAGTTTACTTAGCATATGAATGTTCAGTATTTCATGCATTATTGTTGAAATTACTAACTTCTGTTGAATTATCTTTGTATCTTTGTAGGAGATCATTTTTTTTTTTACATATGCTTCTATTTCTGGATTTTTTCTGTTTAATTGACTTTTATATCTGTTGATTTGTCAATACTACACTTACTATTTTAGCTCTATAGTATGCTTTAAATTAGGAGATGTGAATCCTTCAGGTTAGTTCTAAGTTTTCCAAAGTGTTTATCCATGTTGTCATTTATTTTTCTATATAATTTTTAGATTCCTATTGTTTATTAAACAAAGTAAAATAGAACACAAACAAAACAGACTTCTGAAATTTCTGATGGGATTACATTCACTCTCTACATCTATTTGGGGCCTCCCTGGTCGCTCAACTGGTAAAGAATCTTCCTGCAATGTGGGAGACCTGAGTTTGATCCCTGGGTTGGGAAGATCCCCTGGAGGAGGGAACAGCTACCCACTCCAGTATCCTGGCCTGGAGACAAAAGTCCTTTTAACAATATTGACTTTTCATATCCATGTACATGGTATATCTCTTCACTTATTTTGGTTCATTGATTTATCTCATCAGTGATTTTCCAGCATATAGATAATTCAAATAATTTGATGGATTTATTTCTAAGAATTTTATATATTTAGTATTATTTCAGATGGCAATAATTATTTTAATTAGTTTTTCATTTATAGTTTGAAGATACAATTAATTTTACTTATTGATTCTAGTAGCTTTTCCCCCCCTCTCTGGAGACTTTGGAATGTGCTATACAGAAAACATGTTTCTTTACATAAAAAGTTTATTTTTTCCTTTTAATCTCTACCATTCATTTCCTTTTCTTGTATAGTTGTATTGGTATGATTTTGAATACAATGATAAATTGGAATAATGACACTGAATAGCTTTGTTTTATTAAGTGGCTCAGCAGTAAAAAATCTACCTGCGATGCAGAAGCCACAGGAGGCCAGGGCTTGATCACTGGGTTGGGAAAATCCTTTGGAGAAGGGCATGACAATCCACTCCAGTATTCTTGCTTGGAGAAACCCCATGGACAGAGACTGGTGGGCTACAGTCTATGGGGTCTAGAAGACTTGGACATGACTGAGTGACTAAGCACACACACCTGCATTACTCATTTTCAGCTCATGCTCTGCCCCAAATTTTCTTATCTCAATTGGTAGAGACCTATGAGAAAGTTTTGCAGATGAGGGGAGACTTCCTTTTTGTCCAAGATTCAGCTATTTCAAACTGATAAACTTGTCTAGACTAGGACTATGGCAGTTAAATTGAATTTTGGCTTTTTTTCTTATTTGTTTAAATGGTGGGTTGGTGTCTCTTTATTCTGTGCTCTGTCACAGATATGACATTTTTGTACCTTGTTTCTCATTGGAGAAGCTTGTTTCTCTTTGAAATTTACCTGGTTGACAATCCCTTATGACTTATGCTCTCTGATTGTGATTCAAGAAATTGTGATTTTGTGTTTTTTCAGCTTTTATTCATTGTGAAGGTGGAAGCAACATTCTTTGCACTGTTTTACGTCTAAGCAGAAGAGGTAATTTTATATCTGTTCTTTCTTGACCTGTTATTGGGTGCAGATTCAGTGGCTAAAAGCTAAATCACATAATAAAATTATGGAAATGTTTAAAGAATCATTTGCTAAACTATTTTCTAATGTGATATAATAAAAAATCTTATTTAAAGGGAGTGTACAATATAGAGGTAAATTTTATTTAAAGGGAGTGTACAATATAGAGGTAAAAATTTTATTTAAAGGGAGTGTACAATATAGATACCTCTATATCATTTTTATAATTACTGTACCATCTATTATGGGCTTCCCTGGTTGATTGGACAGTAAAGCATTTGCCTACAATGCGGGAGACCCAGGTTTGATCCCTGGGTCGGGAAGATCCCCTAGAGAAGGAAATGGCAACCCACTCCAGTATTCATCCCTGGAAAACCCCATGGACCGAGGAGACTGGTGGGCTACAGTCCATGGGGTTGCAAAGAGTTGGACACGACTGAGCGACTTCTCTTCTCCTCACTTCACTTCACTATCTATTATAGCAATTAGATAAGTGTTATAAGCTCTACATTATAGATAATTTCATTTACAGGAAGGTTAAATATTTTCTACAGCCAGTTAATGTTAGATCTTAAATTTGAATCCAACCACAAAACTGACATTTCAACTTATATCTTTATAACTTGGACTTATATAATTTTTTCTTGCAGTAAGGCCAATAAATTTCTAGAAATGGAACTAAGTTTGTGGGGTATAAATATGTACTCATTTTCAATAAAGAACAAGAAAAAACATATAAGCAAATAAATATCATGAGTACTATATTAGTGACATGAATTAAGTGCTGTGGGGATGCAATTTAGAGTGATATTAATAATTCTACTTGGAAAAGTCATGGATTAATTTACAATGAAGGTAATTTTTAACGTATGTCTTGAAGGACTAATAAGATTTTGCAAGGATAAAATGCTGACATGCTTTTATTTATGCCAAAACATATACATGTACAAAATAAATGCTTTATCCCAAAGGAAGTGGAAATTTCAGTGTGGCAGAAGGCAGTGTGTATAGTATAGTTTGGTGGATATAATATAAGACTGAAGATGAGGAATGGGACCAGATCGTGAAGAGCTTTGATGCCAAACTAAGGTTATAATAGGAAAACATT
This sequence comes from Bubalus bubalis, assembly GCF_019923935.1. Lineage (NCBI taxonomy): Eukaryota > Metazoa > Chordata > Mammalia > Artiodactyla > Bovidae > Bubalus > Bubalus bubalis. The sequence goes on along the minus strand of NC_059157.1, from coordinate 94,980,241 downwards.
GGAATGTTTTAAGTCAATGGGGGACAAAATCAATTTCACGTTCAGCGTTTTTCTTGATGGCATTAGTAGAAATGATAAACAGTCATGTTAATTGACTGTAGGTATGAGGAATTACTAGCAGTCCTTAGAATATTCCAGGTGAGTCCTAAGCTAAGGGAAATACAGGGGGAATTTAAGACAAAGTTATATAGGCTTTTCTCAGCTGAAATTTTAGATAAATTGTTGGGTAATTCACAGAGACAATAAGAAAAGAGTGACCTATTAAAACTTGAGGTCATTTACAACTTAGGAGATGGGTAACAGCTTTAACTGAGATAGCATATTTAATATTCAGTGATACTAAAACGATGATAACTTATAGAGGACACGATAGGGTTAATAAAAGCCAGTAGACACTGTATTATTCTGAATGTATTCATAGAATAGAATCAATATGTATTTATTGGTTATCAGTTTAGTGTAGAGAAACATTTCAAGGTGGTTTGAAAGACACAAATCTGTCCCCATTCCACAATTGCACCCTCCAAGTATACAATCGAGATGGGGAGTTGACTGTAACGTGTAATTAAAAGCAGTACTGGGAAACAATAGAGATGATTTTCCAAGGCAGTGAATGATTAATTGCTTAATGATTTACAAGATTTAAAAGGAGAGAGGTTAATTAGCAGTGGCCAGAAAGAGACGTAATAGAAGTTCGAGGAAATACACAGTATGTCAGCTTTCCTCAGGGGAAAAGCAAATAGAGTTACTGACTATTAGGTTTTTGGGAATGTGTGTGTGTGTGTGTGTGACTGAATAATGAAAATTTAATTTTAAAATGTTGAAAGTTTCAGACTGCCACTTTTGGGTTTGCTGGAAGTTCCAGTGATTCGAGCTAGAAACTGGACTTTGTATTTCTTTACATTGACTAGAGAACTTGCTACTCTGGTTTGCTCTTTTACTCATGCTTATATAAAGCAAATAGCTACCCTCTCCTTATAGTGTAACCTTGAAAAAGAGAAGTAATCAAAGTGCAGCTGCTTCCAACCAAATGTGTTCTGTTTAATGACAGAAGTTAGGTTTATCTTATGCAAAACTGTTTCCCTGCTGAGACAGAGAAATCAATTTTTTTTCTTTGAATCTGTATATATGCTACCCCATGACTGGAAACCATTATTTGTCCTTAGGAGATAGTGTTCGTTTACATCTGAACATTTACTTGCATTTATTAGAAGAACAGATCACTCCAGGAAAGTTGTGTAAATCTGATAGTGTCTTCACTCCATACAAGAAAGGCTATTAGCTGGATGGAGACTGTCACAGCCCAACTTGTGGTACTTTATTAAAATCCTACACACAATGCTATGTCATATTTTATTTTATTTTATTTTTTAATTTTATTTTATTTTTTAAACTTTACATAATTGTATTAGTTTTGCCAAATATCAAAATGAATCTGCCACAGGTATACCTGTGTTTCCCCATCCTGAACCTATGTCATATTTTAAAAGCCAGATACATATGATTATCTTGATTCCCAGATCCTATTTTGTAGGTGGAAATGGAAATTTCCCTATAAAATAATAATAATAGTAATTAAAAAAAATCTCTCTCTCTTGAGAAGGGTAAAACTCTGGTAAGAAATGTTGGAAGTCTTGGATGGGAGCAGAATTTCTTTTTGTTCCAGAATGGAAGCAGAGTTGTACTGAGACACTAAACCTTGGTGGAGTCTGAGTTGACTTTCCCCGTGTCAGTTTGCCAAGAGCTAGGCTGGGACACTGGCTATTGTATCCTCACTTTTCTTATCCCTTTAGTGAAAATGTTTTAAAAATATTGTGTCTTAATCCAGGGCACGATTTGAGAAATGAAAAAAGCAACTCATTAACAACGCTTGCATTGTGTGAGGGACAGGAGCTTTATTTAGGAAGCTACTTGCTAGTAGCAGGTTTAGGGAGCATCTGTAGTCCAAAATGAAAGTGATGAGCGGAGGGGATTTGAAGAGAATATGTACATACTTTGTTAGTCTCAAAAATTTTAAGTTTCTCAGAAGTGAAGTGGAGAACTTTGTACAAGCATGATGGACTTGTGACCTCTGTGATTGAGCACTGAAAGAAAACTAAAAATCAACATCTAGAATATGGTTACAGAAAAATATAAAACTCCATTACAATCAGCTCAAGGTTCGGGGAACTCTTTTTCCATTGAAGGTGCATTCCTACATAAAACACTGTTTCAGTCAGTTTTTCTTACTCAAAAGCATCTCTTAAAATGGAGTGTGCTCAATAAGCCATATGAGATTTTTGTAATTATTAAGTTCATGCAACCAAGCAACTAATTTCAACTCATTCCCATTTAAAAAATGAAAAAGCAACACACAAACAGAATATGGAAATAAAATACTTGAATAAATTGAAATGTCAGAACCCAGTATTTTTCAAAACTAAAAGTATGTATTCTTCAGGTACTCTGGGGATTTTCAATGAGACTACTTCAGCTGTTTACTTTAGCACTTAAAGAGACTATATCTGTATAGAACTTATTTAATTAATATTCCTCATCAGAGTAAATAGCATTGGAAATGAAAGGTTAGTGGTGGGTGTGGTAAATCACTGAATAGCTCTAATCCTCTAAATGGCACAAGTATATGGTAAGATTATTAATGGTCCTTGAAAAATGTTCTTCTCAGCCTTCCTGTTTAGTGATCCTCAAGGCTACAATGTTTTGATATGTGTTATTGAAACCCTTTTGTATGTATGTATTCCTTCTGACTCACAGCCTACTATTTGCCGGTATCTAATCTAGAGATCTTGTTGGTTAAGCAACCTCTTTGTAACTCAGTTTTCCTTGATTCAAAATGGTACAAATACTGCTTTATGATGGTCTTAAGAAATAATGAAGTAGGGTGTTCTTTCTATGCCATAAAGTTGCTTAAATAAAAGGAAACTTCTTGAGTACAAAATTTCCATAGCTTATTTCTCTTAATCAGTTAATCAAACTATATGAAAACAAACATAAAATCAAAAACAAAGTTAAACTAATGTTTTTGTTCTTTAATAACATTAGCAGATGTATAGAAATGTATCTAAATTAAATGAACGTTTAAAAATCAAATGCAGTATTAATTAATTAGCTAGTCAGTAAGTAATTAAGTAAGTAATAATATTGAGTCTACTATTCGCCAAGCATTGGGTTGAGCCTTCAGGATATAATGGTGAACAAATGGTGACTGATCTTAGAGTTTAATGGAAAGGACAAACACTGACCTAGAAATTGGAAATGTAATATGTTTAAAAAGTTGAAGTAAAGAATAAAATGGAACCTTAAAAGAATAGTGTGAACCTAGTATGAGAGCTCGTTTATGGTTCCTGTGGCAGAAATGTAGAGTATTTGTAAAATGGAGTAAACATTATGGATAAAATCCTTAAGATGAGAGGAATGGGGAGTGGAGTAATTTCAAGAAACTGAAATAAAATTATAAATATAATGTATACATTGCATTTTAATAAAATATATAGCATATACATATTTATATATATATATATATAAAACATATATAGAGAGAGACGGAATGGAGAAACACAAGATCTATACATACAGAATCATGTATATGAGGATAGGATGGCTTTGGTCTTTATGTTATTTATTCATAGAAAAACATTGGAAGATTTTTAAAATGTGAGTGACATGATCGAATTTATATTTCACAATATCTTTCTGGATGCAATGAAAAAAGAAGATTAGAAAGAGTAAGAGAATTGAACTCATTAGGAGAAATGATGGTGACTCAGACTAATATAAAGGAATGGGAAAAGAGAGAAGTGGAACATTTTGAGAAATAATTGGCAGGTCAAATTGAAAGGACTTGGTGATTCATTAGATGGCAAATGTGGGAAAAGGGAGAGTCTGTGAGGACTCCCAGATTTATTGTTTGCATAATTTGGCAGATAGTGGTGTTAACTACTAATGTGGGAAACACTGACAGGGGCTCAGAGCTCGTCATTATGGGATTTTTTAAAAAAATATTTTTGAGAGGATAATAAGTTTACTTCTGATCATGTGTTTGAAGGGGCTTTTAGTTATGCATATGGAGATAATAATTTAGAGTTTGTACGTATAGCTCTGGAATAGAGTAGAGGGAAATGCGTTTCAGATACAGATTTATAGGCTATTAGCTTATTAAATTAGCCCAAGGAAAATGTATAGACTGATAAGAATGTCTAAGAGTGAATCTAAGGTACACTAATTTTTGGGTCACCTGGGAAAGAAAATCTAGCAAAGGAGACTAAGAAAGAGAAGCTAGGAAGAATATCAGAATTTTTAGAAGTTCAAGTAGTCAATATTGTGGAACACTGACAAAATAATGCCATATACAAATGCAAACATTTCTAGTAAACTCATACTAGGAGTTGGTGATTGACAGGCGGGCCTGGCGTGCTGCAATTCATGGGGTTGCAAAGAGTCGGACACGACTGAGCGACTGATCTGATCTGATCTGATTATTGGATGTCAAGATTAAATGAACAGCTAATCACTCTTCCTTTCCATATTTATCCAAAATTTTGTATCTGTATTTTGAAATCATCCAATCAACTGCCATATCTCCTTTAACAATATGTATCGTATTTCTGCTCTTACAGTTACTTCACCATCTCCACACTAATCCAGTATTTTACTATGACTTCCTAAGGATTTCTCACCTAGTTTACTCAGGTCTCATCACCCCCTGCTTTAATGCACCTTATGAACTAAACAGTTAGTTTTCCTAATTTATAATTCTAATTTTACCAGTGTCCTCATAAATCTTCAATGGCTCATTTTTTGCTCAATTTATGATGAATTTCTATGCGACAGGAGTATGGGATATATAATAAATTACACAGTTTTAATTGTACTACAAGTGACTATTAAATAAAGTGGTAAGTTAGACCTTATTAAGAATTTGAGATTTGAGCAAATACTTGATGCAGATGGGGTAGGTAGTGCCACAAGAGTCAGGAGAAATGTATTCAAGGAACCACTCATAGGCAGGAGTGTGTCTCGAACACATGAGGATTAGTAAAATGGACTATTTGGCTGGCAGGAGGAGTGTAGTAGGATTTCAAGGAAGGTGAGAGGTGGGGTAGATTATGAGGGCACTGTAAGCCATTGTAAGAATTTAACTTTGCTCTAAATGAGATGGAAAACTATTGGAGAAAAGTGTGGTGAGAAATAAGATAATTTGCCCTCCTCATAAGCACTAAGGTCTTCCCTGGTGGCTCAGATGGTAAAGAATTTGCCTATAATGTGGGAGACCTGGGTTTGATCCCTGGGTTGGGAAGATCCCCTGGAGAAGGGAAAGGCTACCCACTCCAGTATTCTTGCCTGGGAAATCTCATGGACAGAGGAGCCTGGTGGGCTACAGTCCGCGGGATTGCATAGACTCAGATACGACTGAGTGTCTTTCACTCACTCACTCACTCATAAGCACTAAAAGAATCACTCTTGCTGCTGTGTTGAGTATAGATAATAAAAACGTGAAGACAGAAGTTCTTAGGAAGCTTTAGAGTTGCCCAACAAAGTGATTCATACTAGGTTGGTAGCAATGAATATGGTTGGAAGTAGTCAGATTTCATATGTGTTTTGAAGGAATAGCTAAAAACAGTTGCTGTTGGATTTTATGTGCTATGTCACAGAAGATCTTTTCCTTCTCTCTTTCTTTCTCTCTCCCTTCCCACAGCACGCCCCCCCCACCCCGAACCTTTATTTTTTGGCTTGAATAACTTAAAAGTTGGAAACATCAGCTGTGGTAAAGGCTGAAATAGAGTAGTCTCTGACATAGAGCTGGGAGATTATGAGTGCAATTTTTGATCTTCTGAATTTAGAGTGTTTCAGATTTTAAAGTGGAGATCATTAGTAGGCAAATGGATTGAAGAATTAGAATTGGGAATGGGATATCTAAATAAAATATATCATTTAAGAAGTTTCAGCATACAGATGGTATTTAAAGCCCCAGACCAGATGAGGTTACCAAAGAAATGAACATGCTAGAGAAGAGAAGACAACCCAGAAGTGAGCCCTGCATCATTACTACAACATTAAGTAATCTGGGAGACAAGGAGAACCTAAACAGAATGAAGGAAAGGAGTAACCCATAAAGCAAAAAGTGAAAAAGAAAAGAGCCAAGTCGGGGGGGAATCATCAAAGATTAGGAAACAACAGCTGTATGAGATGCTGCAGAATGGTCAGATAAGATTGGGAATGAAAATTGACTTTAGGGGATGTAAGTATGAGGAAGTCATTAGTGGCCCTAACATGCAGTTTCACTGGGGTGATGGAGGTGAAAAAGTTCTCAAAGTGGGCTTAAAGATAATAATAGGAGATGAAGTGGAAACCTTAATATGGCAACACTTTCAGAATGTTGCTGCAAATGGGAGCAAGAAATGGGAGAGCAGCTTGCTGGAAATTGTGAGCTCAACATGTTTGTATGCCGTTAGGAATGATCCAGCAGAAAGAACAAACGATGTGAAGGGAGTGGAGTAATGCTGGAATTAGAAGGGCTGCATTCTAGCACCTGGATTTCCAAGTATTCTGAGTGCCCTACATGTGTCAGCTTGATTCATTCTCATGCTATCCTATAGGATAGTTATTAACATCCCCATTTTACCCAGGGTCATAACTCGTTAGTAGGTGGTAGAGCTAGGGACTGAATTCAAGCATATTAGCTTCAAAGCCTCAGCTGTTAAACTCTGACATCTGATTTCCTGTCCCGTATGCAGGACTTTGGCCCCTGTGACCTTGCAGGAGCTGAATTCCCATCTGCGACAGCCTTTTTCTGAACTGGAGCCTAGCATGGCTATACGTGGTTCACTTCAACTCAGTAATGTGTAATTTTGTTACAATTCTTGTTTACAGAGATCATTACAGTGGTTTTAAGTTGTATTTTTCTTTTAGAATTTCACTTTTTATGTTTAATCATCATTGTTATTTGTTTGCTGTAGGAGAATGTATGAATGTATTGACTTACTATGCCCCAACCCTATATATTTATGAAGACTCATAATGACATTTACAATTTAGGAAATATTGCAAATTCAATTCTAAATTCTTATTTCATGTTTTTAAATTTATTGGCAAACTGTCTCATATTCTCACTGTAGCGTTGAACTTGTCATTTTTCTTATGTTTTTCATTCCTAATATTTTGCTCCATGCATTGAAATTTGCTTAAATTTCCTTACGCTTAGTTTTTTAATTTTTAGAGAATGCCCTCTGTATTCTGAGCTGATAATCCATGTTCCAACACCTTATTCAACATTCTATTCAAAAATAACTTTCTAGGAATTCTCTCTGGATTCACTTCCTATACCACTCAGATCACATCTTTCATTTTTATAGTAGATTGTTCTCTACTGACTGATAAATTGTAGCTATTCTCTAGATATATTCAGTATTTCAGATCCCATAAATATGTTTTAGTTTCTTAGAGGGCTGCAATATTGCCATCTGAGTTTTTTAAAAAGTACATTCTTTCCTGGCAATGAAAACTATGTTTTGGGTAATAACTTCTACTCAAAGTTCTATATGCTGTGCTAATCGCTTCAGTTGTATCTGACTCTGTGCGACCTTATGGACTGTAGCCTGGCTCCTCTGTCCGTGGGGATGCTCCAGGCGAGAATACTGGAATGGGTTGCTGTGCCCTCTTCCCTATCTTTCCAACCCAGGGGTTGCACCTGTGTCTCCTGAGTCTCCTGCATAAATAAATTAATCCTCATCTTATCTGTAATGGGGACAAAAATTATAACAAAAACCATAAAATGAGATGTGAATTCTTTTCTTTATAAGGAAGTGGCAGATAACATTCAAGAGGAAATTAAATACTTATTACATAATTTCAATTGTTCATTCATTCAACAAGTATTTTTCTTTAACTTCTAGGTTCCAGGCACTGTCCCAGGCACTGTTCTAACTACTTGAACATGAGTATTGAACAAAGCATAGTAAAGTCCCTTTCATCATTAAGCTCCATATAGATCCTATAGGATAAGCAGATGATGTAATGTCAAGATTCATCTAAAGAAGTGAATCTGGAATAAATAATTAAATGAACAACAATTATTTTTTTTGATGGATAGTTCTAAGGCCTAAATTTTTGGTGAAGAGTTAAGTGGTCTACTTAATAACATGAGGGTTACTGTAGGGTAGGGACCTTTAAGGGGGGGAAAACAAGAAGTTCAGGGATGACTGTCAGGTATCACCACACATTCACTGACATGTGAGATACCCAAAATGACAACTTTGAGATTAAATGGGAATACAGTTCTTAACTTTTATTTAGGGGGCTTCAGTTCAGTTCAGTTCAGTCCCTCAGTCGTGTCCAACTCTTCGCAACCCTATGAATTGCAGCGCGTCAGGCCTCCCTGTCCATCACCAACTCCTGGAGTTCACACAAACTCATATCCATCCAGTCGGTGATGCCATCCAGCCATCTCATCCTCTGTCATCCCCTTCTCCTCCTGCCCCCAATCCCTCCCAGCATCACAGTCTTTTCCAATGAGTCAACTCTTCGCATGAGGTGGCCAAAGTACTGGAGTTTCAGCTTTAGCATCATTCCTTCCAAAGAACACCCAGGGCTGATCTCCTTTAGAATGGACTGGTTGGACCTCCTTGGGTCCAAGGGACTCTCAATAGTCTTGTCCAACATCACAGTTCAAAAGCATCAATTCTTCGGCACTCAGCTTTCTTCACAGTTCAACTTTCACATCATACATGACCACTGGAAAAACCACAGCCTTGACTAGATGGACCTTTGTTGGCAAAGTAACGTCTCTGCTTTTGAATATGCTATCTAGGTTGGTCATAACTTTCCTTCCAAGGAGTGCTTAGATGATTAAATTTTATATCTTGTTATTTATTGTCTCTTTACTCTGTGTTCCTTTTTTTTCCCCTGCCTCTTTAAAAATTGACCATTTTTTTATTCAATTTTATCTTCTATATTAGCATGTGATTGCATGCATGATGCTAAGTTGCTTCAGTCGTGTCAGACTCTTTGCAACCCTATGGACTATAGCCTGTCCGGCTCCTCTGTCCATGGGATTTTCCAGGTAAGAATATTGGAGTGGGTAGCCATGCCCTCCTCCAGAGGAACTTCCTGATCCTCGGATCAAACCCACATCTCTTATGTCTCCTGCAGTGGCAGGCAGGTTCTTTACCACTAGTGCTGGGAAGCCCAACTTATGATTAAACCCTATCTAATGGATCTAGGCTAGTGGGTCTCTGGGCTGCCCTGGTAGCTCAGTGGTAAAGAATCTGCCTGCAATGCAGGACACCTGGTTCGATCTCTAGACCAGGAAGATCCCCTGGAGGAGGGCATGGCAACCCACTCCAGTATTCTTGCCTGGAGAATCCCATGGACAGAGCAGCCTGGTGGGCTGCAGTCCATAGGGTCGCCCAGAGTCGGATACAACTGAAGTGACTAAGCAGCAGCAGCAGCAGTTGCTCTCTATATTTGTGACTACTTGGCAATACTGGAGACCTTTTTGGCTGTTCCAGCTGGGAGATGCTACTGGCATCTAGATGACGGAGGTAAGGAATCCTCCTAAACATACTGGAATGCAAGGGCAGGCTTACAAAACAAAAATTACCGGGCTCAAAATGTCAACAACTCCAAGATTGAGAAAGTATGCTCTCAAGTGTTTACAAAATAGATTTTTAAAATTATGTATTTGTTCACTTTAAATTTATTTATCTTAATTGGAGGATAATTACTTTGGACGAAGAAGGAAATGGCAGCCCACTCCAGTATTCTTGCCTGGAGAATTCCATAGACAGAGGAGCCTGGTGGGCTACAGTCCATGGGGTTGCAAAGGGTCAGACAAAACTGAAGCGACTTAGCTCAATTGCTTTACAATACTGTGATTGTTTTTGCCATACATCAAAAAGAAATTATTTATTTCTTTTGAAATTGTAGTTGACTTACAACATTTTACGTACGCAGCACAGTGATTCAGTTTTATATGTATATATATACTTTTTCAATTCTTTTCCCTTATAGGATATTACAAGATATTGAATATAGTTTCCTGTGCTATATAGTACATCCTTGTCATATGTATATGTTAATCCCAATCTCTTAATTTATTCCGCCTCCACTTTTTCCCTTTGGTAACCATTAGTTTGTTTTATTTCTGAGTCTATTTCTGCTTTGTTAATAAGCTCATTTGTATCTTTTTTTTTAAAGATTCCACATATAACAGATATCATATGATTTGTCTTTCTCTGTCTGACCTCACTTTGTATGATAGTCTCTGGGTCCACCCGTATTGCTGCAAATGGCATTATTTCATTCATTTTATGGGTGGGCAATATTCTGTTTTTAGACTATTACATCTTGTTCATCCATTCATCTGTTGATGGACACTTGGGTTGTTTCCAGGTTTTGGCTATTCTAAATCTTGTTGCTATGAACATTGGGGTGCACATATCTTTTCTAATTAGGTTTCGTCTTTTCCAGATATATGCCCAGGAATGGGATTGCTGGATCATATGGTAACTCTTAAGAAACCTCTATACTTACACAATATAGATCTCGAATTTACAAGCATCTTTTAAATATTATTATAAAATTTCAAGTAAAGTGCAGTGTTGAGACTTTCTCAGTATTCCTGCTCCTCTCCTAGAGGTAAACAACTATTCTCTCTCCTTTCAAATGTTTCCTGAAAGCTTCTCTCTTTTCCCATTGCAATGAACTCTGCTTGTAGTAGTGCAGGCTCTTAAGCATGGGTAGGTATTCCACCTTTCTCCCACTGGCAGATGGCTTTTGCCTGTTAGTACAGGCCTAACCCAGGGGTAATATATCTTGCCAAGTGCCACAGCAAGTCTTGGAGAATAGGAGGTCTTCAACTCATTCCCTAACAGGGACTTATGCAAGAGAAGACTCCAAGAAGATAGCAGATTCTGTGCCTGTCCTGAAGCATGAATGGTGCCTCCAGGTGCTGCTACTCAAACCTCAAACCTACACCAACCCCTGATGTCCACACCACCCAGATGGCATTCACAGATCTTCTACTTTGCCCCTAATTTGGGGGGAGAATTTCTTGGAGGTCTGTGAAAAAGACTGGAGAGTGGATGAAAGTTCCCTTTGTATCTGAGGTGCCCAAGTATTCTAAACTGTTGCACTAGTTCACACTGAATCATAATTAATTTATTAAATTTCAGTTGTTTCTTTCTTACATACTTATATAAAGGTTACCTTCTTTCCCTCTCTTCCTATTTAATGATGCAACTAATTGAAACCATGCAATCTAATTCTCCAAGGGGTTTGTTTCCATTTGAAATATAGTTAATCAGGTTTATTTGTGGTTTCAACTTTGTAAAGGTCTCCAAAAATTATGATTTCTTAAGTTATCAAGCCTTTCCTTGTTAGAGTTTTGGATTCTCACTTAGCACCAAGTAACATAGCATTGAAATACACAAAGCAGACATGGTACAGATATGCAAATACACAAAGACTGTACAGGATACTACAGTCTACTCAGCCAATAACCACAGTCTATGGCAAAGTAGTGGCATGCTTGGGGCTGACCAATGGTTCATTATTTAAAGGTAAAACCTTATAGTGTGAGTATTCATCACAATTCATACATGCAGACATATGCACATATACATACATCAGAACTTTCCCAACACAGTTCTCATCTTGTGATTTCTACATCTTGTGAACTTTGTATTTTCTTGTTTGATTCTATTATAATTCTATTCTATGTAAAACATTGATTTCTACCTGATAAATTGATTTCCCCACCCATTAATTAATAAAATTATAGTTTACAAAATATTGGTTTAAACTGTATTTCTATAAGTGAAATAATTGTTTCAAAAGTACACATTTGTATAATCTCTTTTAGTTAAGAAATTAAATAGAATTTGTTAAATTTTATTAAAAGAGAGATACTGTGAAAAACCTTTGCTTACCTAACAAAAATGATGACAGGAGTACTTGAAAAAAAGAAGTAAATACATTAGAAAGTGCTGAGATCAGTGCAAAAATATGAAATGTCTGTCTACCTAATTCATGAATATAACCAAGACAAATAGAAATGTTTAATATAAATAGTAAAGTTCTCTCTTCTCTCTCCTCTTTCCCTATACCACTAACCAAATTAATTACTATAATGGCTTTAGTGTTTTCTTGTGTACCCTTCTTAAAATTTTATATATAAGTTCAAGAAAAGGCATATGCACCTTTTATACAGAGAGTAAGAACAGCTCACTTCATTCTGTATCATTTTATAACATACATCTTTCCCTCAATTAATCCATCTTAGAGCTATTAAGTACTTTTTAATTCATTTTAAACTTCTGCCTAATAAGGATTTTAAAAATAAATCATTTTCTTATTTATGGATATTTAGATTTTATTTTTCAGTTTTTAACTCTTACACACAGTGCCACAACCAATCATCTATCTTGTATGTATTGGGGCCACATTTTCATTTCAATCTTCCCTTCAGATAAGTACCTAATAATGGAATTAGTTGGTAAAAAAGCATATGCATGTTAAGTATGTTAAATTTTGATATTAAGTATGTTAAATTTTGATATTGGTATGTTGCCTTCCCAAAGATCATTTCACTTTATTTACCTTCTGTTTGTATGTGAGAATACCTCATTACTCAGATTTCGATTCTATTCCTAGCATCGTACATATTTGTAGTATTTATTATTCTTTTGATGCTTGACTTAGTTCTATTTTAATATCATATAGTGTGTGTATGAGAGAGAGAGAATGAGTATGTGTAAGCATTGTGTGTGTATGTGTGTTGTGACTTTTGTCCTTCAGTAATTCATGGCAGACAGCTGTAATATAAATTTGGGAGGTCATACTTTATCAATGTGAAAAAGTTAAAAAATCTGAACAAATTTCAACATTTTTATTTTCTTCTATGTTGTTTTTAGATATATGTTGCAACATAAAAATCACACTTCAAACTTAGTAACTTAAAACAATAGTATTTTTTTCCAATAAGTCTGGGCTGACTGGTATCAACAGGATAGTTCTTTCACTTGTCTTTTTAGAGATTATCAGTGTTGGGGGGGCAATTTAACTTTGTTGAAAGTAATGTGCATTTCATATTATTAATGTAGAATACTAAAATGGGATGCAAACTGATGTGGAGAAAGGAAATTAATGAATATGGGTACTTTGGGTACAAAACCTGATGATCAAATAAATTATTAAAAATTATATCTACCCAAGTGATTGATTTTTTTCTAACATTAATACAATGAGTTATTGAATCTGAGCTTATTGAAACCACATTCTGTTTAAGGTTCCCTTCAAACAGCCTGATGGGAACATCTATAAATTGTCCTGTTTCTTCTGTTTCCCACCCTAAATGCCCCAATATAGTTCTATTTATTTAGTTATTATATATCACCTACTGTCTTTGCTCCAAAGCACTCTGTGGACAGAACACATTCAATCAAAATGTAGGCTAGGAAATGCAGTTCTGTTGACTAAGCCGATTCTAGAACTTCTCTCTAGGGCACAACCTTAAAACACAACATGAAACAACATTTTGCTATTTAATTCCTCAGCAGAAAAGTAGCTCTGCTGAGATGGAATAAAGTTAGGACTGCCTAGGTTAACATGGACATTAGGTATTGATAATGATCAGAGTCTGGGTTACTCAAATACTATTTTAAGTAAGGAAACATAAGACCAATGTTGCCAAGTTCAAGAATTATAATTGTAAACATACATTCTTCTCATGTGGGTGGAACTTATGCTTGTGGCTGTAGGGTAGGGAAAAGAAGAAAATCAACATTGATTCAGTAAGTTTTGACATCTCTGAGGAACAAAGGTAGAAACTCAGATCAGGGTGTTCAGTATTTGAATCAACATAGTCAGTCTTTGGATGCTCAGTCAGTGCTACTAATATTGCTCTTTACGATTGCACTATTCCAGCTGGAGATGCTTCTTGTCAGCTTCATCATGAGCCCATTGCCCTGATTTCTGCTGTCATCATTTCCAAGTATTTATACAGCTTTGAAAGTATTTACATAGCTCTGCATTTCCCTCACTTGGAGAAGGCCAGGCCAGTTTATTATTATTAGCTTCTATTGTTTCCAAATGTTCCACACTGAATTCAGTTGTGCAAAGGGGATGCTTTTAATACTTGGTACTAACACTATCAGCACTCTTCTGTAATCTCTTTCTGCTTATTCGCCTCTCTCATGTTCTTTATTAATAAACTCCATACCTTGCAATCATTTAGTCTCCACTTTAGCAGCATGCAGCAAAAAAAGAGAAAGCTGGTATTCTGGATTTCAAGAAATAGATCTTGAAGTGAAAGTCCTACTGTTCAACTGATATCTTGCTTCAACCCTTTGCCTTTGTATCAATACTTTGTTATAGACAAGTGGCTCTGCCTTCTATGATTCTTCATCCCTAGACCATGTAAGCCTGCCATAAGTAGAAGCCCACAAAAATAGTGTGATGGCAACTTCAAAGAGAAGATTGTATCCTGCTTCTGCTGAGACATAATATAAAAGAAACAAATGTTTATATGTGTGCATATATATATACACACATATACTCTCTCACATTGTTCTCTCTCTCTAAGAGAGAGAGAACAATGTGAGAGAGTGCATGTTGGTAAGATGATAAGATTTTGCATTCTCTTTTCTAAGGGTCTACTGAGTAAAACAGGAACCCTTTAAAACCTAATGCAAGTCCATTGATTTTGTTGTTGTTGAATGTGAGACTGCATGCTTATCATCATTTCTGGCTCTAATTCCTTTCAGTTGTTTACAATAGTTTCCAGTTCATGGGCTAGGATAAATCAGAGAGTACAAAACAGGCCCTTTTAAAGTCTTCAGGTTTTAAGACAGAAATCTGGATATGAACTTAAAACACTTATGATGGTCAATTTCTGTGTCAGCCTTACCCTCTGTTTATTGCTGTCATTTAATTATCTTATTTTTCATCTGTCTCCAATACATACCCCTATGTACATAATTGAATTACACCATTTTGTTCATTCAATAACTGTGTTATACCTATGGCAAAATACTTCATTCTAGATACCTTATTCACTAGACCTTCTATTTTGATTCTGTATAATATTAGTTCTACTTTTTAATTAAATTCCATGCTAAATAACTATCTCTATGGGTTAGTTGAGAATAACAAAAATATGACGTATCATACAATTTTGAAATTTAATAATTAAAACATCTGGAAATGCATTTTTTTTTTATTCAGAAGAATCTAAAACCCCATTAGGAAGCTTTCTTTTGTCTGACTAATGATGTATAAGAACAGTGAGAGTCATGGGTGACGGTTTTTCTTGGAAGAAATCAATTACTGTCTCATCTACTCTTTCCCTGTGGGAATAGAATGAATGTCAATACAATTCCAGTTGGCACAAAACCTTGCAAAATGTTTCCCTTTCCTGGCTAACATTTGAAAATGTTTCAAGTGAAAGATAGCACTAACTCTGATGTTTGTGTAATTTCTTTCTCCCTTCTTGCCTTTCTTTCACTGGATCACAGAAGCAATGCGAATTATACTAGATTAATATGATTCAGTTATTGTACTCTGAAATGTTTAATTTACCCTCATTGTAAGAATTTGAGAAATATTTAAACTTATTTTCTTTTCTAACCTGATTTGAAATCCAATAAGATAACTCTGAAGTAAAATTAGCATTTTTAATTTGTGTGAAAAATTTGTCTCTTGCTGATGGGGTTGGTGATGAAAAAGAAGTGACAAATTAATGTCTCTTATTTTTTAATTATTTAAACAGCCAGAATCCTGTCTTCCTCAAGTTTGGCCATAGGCTAAAGCTGTAACCCTCTTGAATGTTAAAATCATAAATAATCTAGGGATCCTGTCTTTTGCGACAAGAAATTCTAAGACAATAGTAAAAGAGGGCACTAACTATTCTCTTACCTCCCACAACTATTTGGTATAGATCCAACTCAAGCAAGCTATTACCTGCTTCTCCCTGGCCAAAAATACCCATTCATTCTGAATAAATTATGCTCCTCAAAGACCATGAAGCTTCCCACTAAACTCCATGTGATATTTAACACAATCCAAGTGGTTGTAAAAAAAAACTAAAAGAACTCTACATGTTAGACAGAGGAATGAGTAAAGGAGATTTCTAATGCAAACAGAAGTACTATGAGTAGGTAAATTGGAGACTAGCTAACTTGCTGAATAAAGTCATGCAAACTCAATTGAAATAAATGAGACTGGGTCTGGGTCACGAGTTTGCAACCTTTGCAGAACAGATCAATATTTTTAAAGTTCCTTTTAAGAAACCGTCACCCTAAAAGACTCCTGGGGAAGAGGGAAAATGCCCATTGTTACACGTGTTATAGAAACTGCACATAGTACATCTCCCTTTGCAGATTTGTAATGTGATCAAAGACATTAAAACAGTAGTCTCCAAATGGGGTCCATCAGTATCATAGGGTGCACAAGACAATTCAGCAGGAGGTAGGAAGGAAACTTGAGAACAATGTTTTTTAATTTTAATTTTTAATTGGAGGATATTGCTTTACAATGTTGTGTTGGTTTCTGCTGTAAAACAGGGCAAATCAGTTATAAGTATACATATATCCCCTCCCATTTAAACCTCCCTCCCACAACCCACCCCCCCCCACACACACACCACCTCACCCATGCTAAGTTACCAGCTGACCAGGCTGAATTCCCTGTGTTATATAGCAACTTCCCGCTAGCTATCTTCCCAGGTGGCACTGGTGGTAAAGAACCCGCCTGCTAACACAGGAGACATAAGAGATGCGGGTTTGATCCCTGGGTCAGGAAGATACCCTGGAGGAGGGCATGGCAACCCACTCCAGTATTCTTGCCTGGAGAATCCCATGGACAGAGGAGCCTGGTGGGCTACAGTAAAGTGTCAGACACGACTGAAGCAACTTAGCATGCATGCACTAGCTATCTCTTTTACATATGGTGATGTGTATAAATCAATGCTACTCTATTTTTATGATATTTTTATTTTATTTTGTGCATTTTATAAAGTATATATTATTATCATGAGTAAGTTATTCAATTTACATGTGAACACACACATTTCTATTGGGAATATGTGCTCAGCTGTTATTGATAAAGTGTATGAATAAAAAACTTGCACACTTCTTCATTAAAGCATCTGAGAACTTTTGTAGTAAAGCAACATTACTTTGAAGTTGTATCACCATAGGCTACTTTATGTGTGTATATGCATCCTTGATTATGATCCAGTGAAACACACTCTGTGAATCACAGTTTTAGCAGCCAGAGGGTTGGTTTTTTTTTTGTCCCCCCCCCACCCCATTTACTATATCTTCTAACAGGCAAATGATAATGACTTGGATTTTAGAGTGTTTTGCAAATGTTATTCCTGGAAAGTCTTGATTAGAGAGAACATAGTAAAGCAAATGTATCAGGAAGAATTTTTACCTTCTTGGCAGCTGAGAAGTTAGCCTATCAAACTTTAATGGATGCTGTTAAAAGACATGAGATTCCTGGGTCACAGATGAATGACGGCCTAACTGGTAGCCAGAGTGTCAGCATTTTGGGGTGGGGTTGTGAATCATTCTCTAAGACTCACTTCCCACAAGTAGACATGAGGAAAACTGGCTAACAGCTGCATAGATCATAAGCTGCTTTCAGGTGGGAAATCCTGAGTTTTAGGGGGTTTGGATTTTATATAATGGGATAAAGCATGCTTCCACTTCAGATAAAGACACTATATCTGTCTTTCAAGGCTGTTCATTATTGTCCTTGAAAAAAAATTGTCATGAATCAAAGGCAGTTGATGCCCCTGCCTGCAAAATATGTAGAAACATGCAAAATCGTGGAGAATTGTCTCTCATTTAAGCTGTGCTAATGGATTTGGCTTTACAAAGAGTAAGTCAGCATACCTACACCTAACCAATGATCTCTTTCAAATTCTTTCACACAGGATCATCTTTGTGGAAACACAACCAGTGCAAACATGCAAAGCCCATTCTCAGAAGCCACACCTTGACTATGGTTTAATGATCTGTGATTGCTCCTGGTTATTGTCTTGAAACTCTTAATAACGTTATCTTCAGTTAGTTCAGTTCAGTCGCTCAGTTTTGTCTGACTCTGCGAGCCCATGAATCACAGCATACCAGGTCTCCCTATCCATCACCAGCTCTTGGAGTTCACCCAAACTCACATGCATTGAGTCGGTGATGCCATCCAGCCATCTCATCCTCTGTCGTCCCCTTCTCCTCCTGCTCCCAATCCCTCCCAGCATCAGGGTCTTTTCCAATGAATCAACTCTTTGCATGAGGTGGCCAAAGTACTGGAGTTTCAGCTTCAGCATCAGTCCTTCCAATGAACACCCAGGACTGGTCTCCTTTAGGATGGCCTGGTTGGATCTCCTTGCAGTCCAAGGGACTCTCAAGAGTCTTCTCCAACACCACAGTTCAAAAGCATCAATTCTTTGGCGCTGAGCTTTCTTCACAGTCCAACTCTCACATCCATACATGACCATTGGAAAAACCATAGCCTTGACTAGACAGACCTTTGTTGGCAAAGTAATATCTCTGCTTTTTAATATGCTATCTAGGTTGGTCATAACTTTCCTTCCAAGGAGTAAGCGTCTTTTAATTTCATGGCTGCAGTCACCATCTACAGTGATTTTGGAGCCCCCCAAAATAAAGTCTGACACTGTTTCCACTGTTTCCCCATCTATTTCCCATGAAGTGATGGGACCAGATGCCATGATCTTTGTTTTCTGAATGTTGAGCTTTAAGCCAACTTTTTCACTCTTCTCTTTTACTTTCACGTTGTCTTAGATCTTATGTTTTGTAAATGAAGTCCTATGAGACAATAGAGCAGTTGTCAGGCCCTTGGAGTCCTGGTTTATGCATATCCCATCTCTTGCTGCCTCCCTGCCTCCTGAGAATCAATTCTATGCCATTTACTGTCCCTGACACCCCATACTCTGCCCAGCCTCCCCACCTGAGGAAGCCTGTTTCTCTCTAGGGCAGTGACTGGGTTATGTTAGTTGGGGGAGCCCTTTGTTTGCTGAAGCCCTTCTCCCCACATGAAGGCCTTGGATGGATTGTAAGAGCAACAGTCACACATACATCCAGAAGGTAGTCAGGCTGCGACCATGGAAGAAGGCTCCTAGCCTCACCTTGATCCAGTGCACTGTAAGTACTGAGGATACATCCATGTGTGCATAGGAGCTTAAAGACCCTGGATACTTCCTGTTCTCCATGGTTTGTGCAGCAAGCCTGTGGAAAGAGGAAGTGCCTAGTTTGACTTTTCCAGATGAGCCTTGCCCCCTTCAGGGTCCAACACATCCATCTAACAGCAGGAAGGAATAGTTGCCCAGCATGACCTGAGCTGCCAGCAGGGCCCCCAGAGATGTTAGTGTTTGTACTAGCCCAGTGAGTATCCAGATGCCCAAGGGAGCAGTCCTCCTGCTGACTCCATGCCTGGCAGGGTATCTTTTCTGCCTTCCAACCTTCCTGAGTCTAGTTTTCATTGTCTTTCATAGTCATTTTGAGGCATCCTCTGGGGATTAACTCTGGCATAAAAATTGCATAATTTTCGTAATTATTTAAATGAGTTAGAGCTTTCATATTTCCAGCTAAAACTGGCATTGTAAAATATAAAAAGGAATGCTTAAATTAAATGCCAGTAATTAAATATTTTAACTTTCCTTTATTTAGAGTGATATTATATGACAGAGAAAATACATGATGGCAAGCCGAGAAAGAGATAGCAGGAGAAAGGGAAAGTTTATATATAGCATTTTTTGGTGCTTTTCCTCCACCCTGTTTTTGCATCAAGGATCCTTGCATTTTCATTTTGCACTTGGCCACTGTGATTTATGCATCCAGCCCTCCTCACCCAAGATATCCCTGCTTCACCTCACTCATTGCCTTTTACCTCAGAGCCCACTGGATTTGAAAACTGTTGAGGAGGTGCCCAAGCTCTGCATCTGTACCATACTCTTTTCACTTTTTTTTTTTTTAAACAAATGACAAAGAATCCCTGCTTCTATTGTCAAGAGGACAGTCTTACAACCTATCCCCTTGCATACTGCACCCTTTACTCTTGTTCTTGTCAGGGATCTCCACTTGAATTTATCCTTTCACTTGAACCATGAAATCTTCACATTTTTCACCTCTCCTGTACAATTCATACACACTTATACTGTTAACTTTAACATGTACAAATAACATTACATTCAAAACAGGAAAATCTCTTAACCCTTCAACCCTGCTTTTAGTTGCCTTTTCATTTTTCTTCTTTCATTTGCAGCAAAAATTTTTAAGACTTGTGCACATTCATTGTCTCCCTGTCTTCGCTTCAAATTCAGTCATCTTCCCACGCCACTCCTGCTACTGTCTGTATATCTCCACTGAATTTGCTTATTAAATTACCAAATAATCCTTTAATACCAAATTTGCTGCTTGCTTATCTAGTCCCCATCTTACATGACTCTTCAGCACCATTCAACATAGTTAATGACTCCTTCCTTCTCGGAATTCCTGGTTTCTGTGACTTCTCACTCACCTCACTATTCATCCACCTTGTTGGCTACTTATCAGTTTTCTGCTGACTCTTTCTCTTTCAAGTTGGAATGCATCCAAAACCATATGCTAGGAGAACAAGATGGTGGAGAGGTAGGTGGATATGTAGTACATCTCTCTTCATGGATATATCACAAATACACCTTCAGACACAGAAGTGCATGCAGAACACCAACTGAAAATGGACAAGAGTACCTGACTAGAGGAAAAAAATATATAGAACCATGAAAAACTGGAGATCAAGCCCTGAGCCTTTGCAGTGGGAGCACTGAATCCAAAACCCTAGACTACCAGAGAACTAACCCTAGGGAGTATCAAATAGGAATACAAAGGAAACCACTTGAATACAAGACCCAACATCACCCGACCACCAGTAGCACCTTGTGCAGGATGCCACATCTAAATAACAAACAAAACAAATATACAAAGCAATCATCAGCAGACAGGGTACCACCTCATTCAGCCTTTCCTATCAGAGGAAAAACAAACAAACAAACAAATGCTCAGCACAAATCTCAGCCTATAGGAAGCTTACACAAACCACTGGACCAAACTTAAGTGGGCAGAAACCAAAAGGAAGAAATAATTCAACCTTGAAGTCTGGGAAAAGGAGACCTCCAACACAATAAGTTAAAAAAAAAAAAATAATGAAAAGACAGAGAAATACTACACAAATGAAGGAACAAACTAGCAACACAGAAATCCAAATAAATGAAGAGGAAATGAGAAAACTACCTGAAAAAGAATTCAGAATAGTGATAGTAAAGATGATCAAAAACTTTGAAAACAAATGGAGAAAATGCAAGAATCAATTAGCAAAGACAGAAGAATTAAAGAATAAACATACAGAGACAAATAACACCATTACTGAAACTAAAAATACTCTAGAAGGAATCAATAGCAGAATATCTGATGCAGAAGAACAAATCAGTGAGCTGGAAGATAAAATGGTGGAAATGACTTCTGAAGAGCAGAATAAAGTAAAAAGAATGAAAAGAACTGAGAATAGTCTAGAGACCTCTGGGACCATATCAAACACACCAACATTCTAATTATAGGGGTCTCAGAAGAAGAGAAAAAGAAAGGGTATGAGAAAATTATAGTTGAAAATTTCCCCAACATGGAAAAGGAAATTGTTAATCAAGTCCAAGAGGCACAAAGAGTCCCATACAGGATAAACCCAAGGACAAACATGCCAAGACACATACTAATCAAACTAACAAATAAAGACTATTAAAAGCAGCAAGGGAGAAGCAAGAAGTAACATCCAAGGGACTTCAGATTATACTACAAAGCTACAGTCATCAAGACAGTGTGGTACTGGCACCAAAACAGAAATATAGATCAATGGAACAAGATAGAAAGCAAAGAAATAAACCCAAGCACCTATGGGTACCTTATTTTTGAAAAAAAGGGGCAAGAATATACAATGGCGCAAAGACAGCCTCTTCAATAAATGGTGCTAGGAAAACTGGATAGCTACATGTAAAAGAATGAAACTAGAACACTTCCTAACACCATATACAAAGACAAACTCCAAAAGGATTAAAGACCCTAAATATAAGACCAGAAACTATAAAACTCTTAGAGGACAACATAGGCAGAACAATTGATGACATAAATCAAAGCAAGATCCTCTATGATCCACTTCCTAGAGTAATGGAAATAAAAGCAAGAGTAAACAAGTGGGACCTGATTAAACTTAAAATCTTTTGCACAGCAAAGGAAACTATAAGCAAGGTGAAAAGACAGCCTTCAGAATGGGAGAAAATAATAGCAAATGAAACAATTGACAAAGGATTAATTTCCAAAGTATACAAGCAGCTCATACAACTCAATGCTACAGAAACAAACAATGCAATCAAAAAGTGGGAAAAAGGCTTAAACAGACATTTCTCCAAAGAAGACATACAGATGGCTGACAAATACATGAAAAGATGCCAAACATCACTTGTTATTAGAGAAATGCAAATCAAAACTTCATTGAGATATCACCTCACATTGGTATGAATGGCCATCATCAAAAAGTCTACAAATAATAAATGCTGGAGAGGGTGTGGAGAAAAGGGAATGCTCTTGTTCTGTTGGTGGGAATATAAACTGATACAGCCACTATGGAAGATGGTATGGAGATTCATTGAAAAACTAGGAATGAAACCACCATATGATCCAGCAATCCCACTCCTAGGCATATATCCTGAGGAAACAAGCTCTGGGTTTTTTCTTTTTTTTTTGAGCTCAGTAAATGATATCATCATCTATTCAGTTATACAAACCCTTTAACTTTCACATGCTGTTCATCAGCAAAGACCATTTTCAAACCTTTAAGCCCAGTTGAAGTCAGTTCTCTTGTCTGCTCAGATACCACCATAGCCTGATTTACCAATACTTCCTACTACAAGACACTTGACTAGTTTCCATACTTGCCGTCTGCAAACCTCTCAGTAAGTTGAGTGATTTAAAAAAAAAAAAACAACATAAATTATGTTAGTGTTTAACTCTTAAAAATGGGTCCCTTGGCTTTATAAGATCACACACTAAACTTGGTACCCGCTTAGGTTTCTACGCTCACCCTGTATTATTTTCCCCAGCATATTCCAGGTGCATTGCCTCCCCACCCCATTCCTCTCTCATCCCACAGAGCTCATTTTCTGGACAGCAGACACCTTAAAGGACTGGCTCATATCTCAAACAGTACTGGGAAGATAGTGTCCAATACATGTTAAATAAATAAATACATTATTTATCTTTCCATTTATCCATCTTTTCTAGGATGGATTTATTAAGTATCCCATATATTATTATTTGAGGATAAATTTAATATTTTTGCATTTAGAAAATACCACCAGAATCTCTGTGAAACACATACTTTCATTTATAATAGTCTCTGTTTTTAAAGTTGTTCATTTAATTCCCTAAAACAGAAGCACTTATTTGTTACTTTAATGTTGTGGTTTGGTTATTTCCTTTAGACTATTAGAGTAATTGATTGGTAGAATCATGGTTGTGGGAAACCATATAGCTTAATGGAATTCTTGAGAACTAGGAATTAAAATCCATCCTGACTTTATGCCTCTATTATTCTTGACCCTGTGCACAGCCTTATCTAGAGAATGGTATTAGTATAATATCTTTATTGGTGATGAACAACTTTATGAAACAGAGTATTAAGTAGGTCTATCCTACTTCTGGTAAAATAAGGGTGAAAAGCGAATATGAATAGCCTGGAAGCCCCAGAGAACTCACATTTACATCTGATCTTTTACATTTTGGAGATTCTGATAATAAAACAAACATTTTCTTTGTGTAAATTTGGATGCTCTGTAGAGAAACATTCAGATCAATTAATAAGGTTATCAAATTGTCTATTAATTTATATATATATAATTTATTTAATTTTAATTGAAAGATAATTATTTTACAATATTGTGTTGGTTTCTTCCATAAATCAACATGAATCAGCCACAGGTATACATATGTCCCTTCTTGATTATATAATCATTCAGTTCAGTTCAGTTCAGTTCTAGGACCACCAAATGAATAGGTAGAAGGCAGGTAGGGGTGGAGTTTTTGGATACTTCAAAAGTTGACTGAAGTAAGTTATGACTGACCAGTGAGGCACAAGGGAGAGGACTTTTTTTTTCTGCCAAGACTAAACACACTCATCTTCAAGACTGTTTTCTCTGGGAATCCTCTCACATTGTTTAAGTCTCAAATTCTCTTATCACAGGGCTTCTTGTGCTGCACCAGCTTTTCATTCCTTGATGTCTCAATTAAGCTATAGACTCTGTGAGGACAAGATCTGTAAATGTCCTTACTATGGCTATTCCCCTACTGAATTAAATGATTAAATGAATGGATAAATGGAGCTAAATAATGAATGAATAGAATGCTAATGCAATAGCTCATTATCATCTGAAAGAATAGCATGAAGGTATATAGAAACCTATGACAGATCTTCTTTAATGTTTGATGTCTCTTATTTGAACCAGGTAAAGGGAATTAAAAAAATAACCCTGGAATGATTTTTTTTTATTATTATTTGCACCCTGTATGAGACTGTTTGCTAGGTTTAACAATGATAAAAAAGAGAGAAAAAGAAAAAAAAAAGTAACTTCATGATGAAATTCTGACTCTATTTCTTACTGTGGTTTATTGGTTATGGTTTATAAAATTAAGAAAATGCCTGTCTTGAAACACATCTTTATTGTTGCTCAGGGACTCAGTCATGTCCAACTCTTTGTGACCGCATGGACTGCAGCACCCCAGGCTCCCCTGTCCTCCAACGTCTCCTAGAGCTTGCTCAAACTCTTGTCCATTGAGTTGGTGATGACATCCAACCATCTCATCCTCTGTCATCCCCTTCTCTCCTGCCTTCAATCTTTCCCAGCATCAGGGTCTTTTCCAGTGATTTGGCTCTTCACGTAAGGGGCCCAAAGTATTGGAGCTTCAGCTTCAGCATCAGTCCTTTTGATGCATTGAATATTCAGGATTGATTTCCTGTAGGACTGGCTGGTTTGATCTCCTTCCAGTTCAAGGCACTCTAAAGAGTCTTTTCCAACACCACAGTTCAAAACGATTAATTCTTTGGCACTCAGCCTTCTTTACGGTCCAACTCTCACGTACATGCATGATTACTGGAAAAACCATAGATTATACGGACTTTTTCAGCAAAATGATGTCTGCTATTTAGTACACTGCCCAGGCTTGTACTCCACAGCTTCTCTTCCAAGGAGCGAGCATCTTTTAATTTCATGGCTGCAGTCACCACCAGCAGTGATTTTAGAGCCCAAGAAAATGAAGTCTGTCACTGTTTCCATTGTTTCCTCATTGTTTCCTCTATTTGCCATGAAGTGATGGGACCAGATGCCATGATCTTAGTTTTTTGAATGTTGAGTTTTAAGGCAGCTTTTCCACTCTCCTCTTTCACTTTTGACAAGAGGTTCTTTTATTCCTCTTCGGTTTCTACTGTAAGGGTGGTGTCATCTGCATATCTAAGATTATTGATATTTCTCTCTGCAATATTGATTCCAGCTTGTGCTGCATCCAGCCCAGCATTTCACATGATGTATTCTGCATATATGTTAAATAAGCAGGGTGACGATATATAGCCTTGACCAGTTCCTTTCCCAGTTTGGAACCAGTCCATTGTTTCATGTTCAATTCTAATTGTTGCTTTTTGACCTGAATACAGGTTATTCAGGAGGCAGGTAAGGTGGTTTGAAATTCCCATCTCTTGAAGAATTTTCCACAGTTTGTTGGGATGCACACAATCAAAGGCCTTAATGTAGTCAATGAAACAGAAGTAGATATTTTTCTGGAATTCTCTTGCTTTTCCAGTGATCCATCAGATGTTGCCAATTTGATCTGGTTCCTCTGCCCTTCCCAAATTCAGCTTGAACATCTGGGAGTTCTCAGCTCACGAACTGTTGAAGCCTATGCTATGCTATGCTAAGTCACTTCAGTCGTGTCCGACTCTGTGCGACCCCATAGACTGCAGCCCACCAGGCTCCCCCGTCCCTGGGATTCTCCAGGCAAGAGTACTGGAGTGGGGTGCCATTGCCTTTGTTGAAGCCTAGCTTGGAGAACTTTGAGCTTCTCTGGTGGCTCAGGGGTTAAAGCATTTGCCCACAATGCAGGAGACACAGGTTCAATCCCTGGGTCGGGAAGATCCCCTGGATAAGGAAATGGCAACCCACTCCAGTGGGATCACAAAGAGTCAGATAGGACTGAGTGACTTCACTTTCACTTTGCTAGCATATGATATGAGTGCTATTGTGCAGTAGTTTGAACATTCTTTGGCATTGACCTTCTTTGGGATTGGAATGATAACTGACATTTTCCATCTTGTGGCCACTGCTGAGTTTTCCAAATTTGCTGGCATACTGAATGCAGCACTTTCACAGCATCATCTTTTAGAATTTGAAATAACTCAGCTGGAATTCCATCACCTCCACTAGTTTTGTTCATAGTAATGTTTCCTAAGGCTCATTTGACTTCACACTCCAGTATGTCTGACTCTAGGTGAGTGATCACACCATCGTGGTTATCTGGGTCATGAAGATATTTTTTGTATAGTTCTTCTACGTATTCTTGCCACCTCTTCTTGATATTCTCTGCTTCTGTTATTCTCCTTTGCCTTTTGCTTCTCTTCTTTTCTCAGCTATTTGTAAGAACTCCTCAGACAACCATTTTGCCTTTTTGTGTTTCTTTTTCTTGGGGATGGTTTGCATCACTGCCTCTGTACAATGTTATAAATATCTGTCTGTAGTTCTTCAGGTACTTCTATCTATGAGATCTAATCCTTTGAATCCATTTTTCATTTTCACTGTATAATCATAAGGGACTTGATTTAGGTCATACCTGAATGGCCTAGTGGTTTTTCCTACTTTCTTCAATTTTGGTCTGAGTTTTGCAGTAAGAAGTTCATGATCTGAGCCACAGTCAGCTCTGAGTCCTGTTTTGCTGATTGTATACTGCTTCTCCATCTTCAGCTGCAAAGAATGTGGTCAAACTGATTTCAGTATTGACTACCTGGTGAGGTCCATGTGTAGATTGTCTCTTGTGTTGTTGGAAGAGGATGTTTGCTATGACCAATGTGTTCTCTTGTCAAAACTCTGTTAGGCTTTGCCCTGCTTCATTTTGTACTCCAAGGCCAAACTTGCCTGTTACTGCAGCTATCTTTTGACTTTTTTTCACTTTTGCATTCCAGTCCCCTATGATGAAAAGGACATTGTTTGTTGGTGTTAGTTATAGAAGGTCTTGTAGGTCTTCATATAATCATTCAAACTTCAGCTTCACCTAGGCTTAATGTTAGTAAAATTAGCAAAATTTTAGCCACTAAATTAAATGGTAGATATTATCATTATTACTTCATTGGTGGCTCAGCTGGTAAAGAATCCACCTGCAATGTGGGAGACCTTGGTTTGATCTGTTGGTTGGGAAGATTCCCTGGAGATGGGAAAGGCTACCCACTCCAATATTCTGACCTGGAAAATTCCATGGACTGTATAGTTCCTGGAAGAAAAGCTGTAACAACCCTAGGCATCATATTAAAAAGCAGAGACATCACTTTGCTGAAAAAGTGTGTATAGTTAAAGCTATGGTTCTTTCAGTAGTCATGTATGGATGTGAGAGTTAGACTTAAAAGAAAATTGAGCACTGAAGAACTGATGCTTTTTAACTGTGGTGTTGGAGAAGCATCTTGAGAGTCTCTTGGACTGGAAGGAGATCAAACCAGTCAGTCCTACAGGAAATCAATCCTGAATACTCATTGCATTGAAAAGACTGATTGCTGAAGCTGAAACTCCAATACTTTGGCCACCTGATGTGAAGAATAGACTCATTGGAAAAGACCCTGGTGCTGGGAAAGATTGAAGGCAGGAGGAGAAGGAGACGACAGAGAATGAAACCGTGAATGGCGTCACCAACTCGATGAACGTGAGTTTGAGCAAGCTCTGGAGTTGATGGACAGGAAGCTTGGCATGTTGCAGTCCATGGGGTTACAAAGGGTTGTACATGACTGAGCGACTGAACTGAACTGATTATCATTTTCTTGTACACCTTGGATAACAATTAAATTTTTTTATATATATATTTTACAGCAATATTAAATTTTTAGACTTTTTTGTCTTTTTTTAATTTTCCCCCCAGAAGTTAATTCATGCTTAAGATAAGACAATGATTTTTAGAACATATAGAATAAAGCATTGCTCTTCAGAATAATTCCAATAAGTTATTAATTATTAAGCATTTGCATATTCAAATATCCTTTTGTAGGATAATTATTTCTTTTTTAAATATCAGACTTCTAAGTTTAAGTTCTAGAGACCTGAAGTTAGAATCTTTAGTTTCAGAAGTTGTTGATATCTCACCTTTGAAAATAGAATTAAGTTGGCAATATTTCTTCTAAAAATAATTAAGTAGTTCAAGTAACTTATATTCTAGACAATGTTCATTGTAACACCTGTGTGCCTCTGGACTATATACTTGTGGTAAATGTTATCTGCCATACTAATTACGTCTTTTTCTAGTCTCCTCTCATTTCTTCCACCTCCTCAATTTGCAGATAAAGATTATGCTACATGAGTTAATCTGTTTTGAAAAAAACAAAAAGCCATTCACTCAACCCGTATGCACATTATTCCCCCCTTATTTCATACTTACTTGAAATAATCATATGTATAAGTATAAACAGTAGATTTAAAAAGAGATTAGGCTCTTGTTTTGTGAATGGTTAAATGGTACTGTAATTTTTAAAAATGGCTTTTCAGAGGTGAATTACTGGTTCAAACATGGGTAAGGTAGAAACGATCAGAAGTTATTACCCTCTGAAAGTTTATAGGTAATTTTTGTCCAGTTTATAGCTTTCCCATGGACTGGTGCCCAGCCTTAACTATTACAGGTATTTTAAGACTGCTGATAGGCGTTTTCCCTGAGAAGGGATATATGACTGGTCCCTGGAGTCTGGTATTAGAGAGCTATCCTAACTCAGGAATAAAACACAGTTGAAAACTTTTCTTGTAGCCTTTTAAAAATTCCATATAATACATAGCTTTCAATTCAATCCAGTTAGATGAAATGAATACTTCTGTATCAATTAGTAAATGCTAAGAAGTACTATTCAGAAGACACTAAAAATCAAGCTCACTTCAGTTTTTTTGGTGTTGTTTTTAGGATACTATAGTCTTTAACTGATAGTTATATAACTACATTTTTCCTGATTTCTCTCCACACAAGGAAGTTTGAGTTTCAGTTGAATTTAATCAGGGAAAATTGATTTTTACTGGGACACTTGTGTGTTAATGAAGGTTCTTAAAATCTGTCAGGGCAAGTGTTTCTTTGGTAAACCATACCAATTCATATTTATCAAATTTGACCAAAGATATTTGGGAATAACTCAATAATAGCACATTTCAGGGGAAATAAGAGTCAAGCATAATTTAAAGAGTTAACCTCTTTATTTAAGAATGGGTATTATTACTAAATGTTATCAGGAATATCTGACACCACTCTCACTTTTGCTTTAAATAGTTGGTAATCATTTGTCAGATCTCTGTCCCAGCCCATCCATGCTTTATGGTCTGGATTCATGATTTATGGCCCTGTGTGTTTGTGTGTGTGTGGATTTATATATAGGTGTATGTGTTTACATGTGTTTGTGCTTCAGTTTTTTGTTGATCCTATTGGCTGA
Source organism: Bubalus bubalis (assembly GCF_019923935.1). NCBI lineage: Eukaryota > Metazoa > Chordata > Mammalia > Artiodactyla > Bovidae > Bubalus > Bubalus bubalis. The sequence continues at coordinate 94,950,493 of NC_059157.1, read as the reverse complement.
ATTGATAATAATGTCTTGTATTGTCTTTGTTCAGATTATGTGTCTATTGGAATTCTTCAGACACCTTCAACAATACCTCAAAGTCAAACTACAATCATTCCTGAGCTTGCTGACTTAATTAAAAATCTAACAAATATCTCTGCTTATCTGTTTATCTGCTTTGTTCTGCTGCATTTTTCACTTTTTCACATTTCCCTAGTTTTCCTCCAGCGTTTATATCTGTATTTGGGCAGAAAACTCTTTATGCTTGAGATTTGTTCTTTCCCACTTTCTGAATGAGGTGGAGATATTCCAAATTTGAGGATAACCCAATTTGAGGTAGGAACATTTTGGTTTTATGCATTATTACTAGTAGCAGTTATTTGGTATAAAACAAAAGAGAGATTGTTTTCTGATACATTATCTTGCCTGCTGTCTTGTTCTTTCTCCTTCATTAAAAAGCAGTATATATTAATTGCAGAAAAAATTGAACATAAATATAAAAGAAAAAATGAAAATTCCCCATATACTCAACTCCTTGAAAGAAATTTTGTTAACTATATGCTATGCTGCCTTCTGGTCCTTTCCCAGTAAATATGAATGCTTGTTTACATATGTTTTAATACATTTAAATAAAATGTATTTGTATATACATGTATTTATACATAGGAGGACTTCCATGGTGGCTCAAATGGTAAGGCGTCTGCCTACAATGCAGGAGACCAGGTTTCAATCCCTGGGTGGGGAAGATCTCCTGGAGAAGGGAATGGCAACCTCAGATATGCAGATGACACCACCCTTATGGCAGAAATTGAAGAGGAACTAAAAAGCCTCTTGATGAAAGTGAAAGTGGAGAGTGAAAAAGTTGGCTTAAAGCTCAACATTCAGAAAATGAAGATCATGACATCTGGTCACATCACTTCATGGCAAATAGATGGGGAAAGAGTGGAAACAGTGGCAGGCTTTATTTTTTTGGGCTCCAAACTCACTGCAGATGGTAATTGCAGCCATGAAATTAAAAGAGGCTTACTCCTTAGAAGGAAAGTTATGACCAATCTAGATAGCATATTAAAAAGCAGAGATATTACTTTGCCAACAAAGGTTCGTCTAGTCAAGGCTATGGTTTTTCTAGTGGTCATGTATGGATGTGAGAATTGGACTGTGAAGAAAGCTGAGTGCCAAATAATTGATGCTTTTGAACTGTGGTATTGGAGAAGACTCTTCAGAGTCCCTTGGACTGCAAGGAGATCCAACCAGTCCATTCTAAAGGAGATTGGTCCTGGGTGTTCATTGGAAGGACTGATGCTGAAGCTGAAACTCCAATACTTTGGGTACCTCATGCGAAGAGTTGACTCATTGGAAAAGACTCTGATGCTGGGAGGGATTGGGGGCAGGAGGAGAAGGGGACAACAGAGGATGAGATGGCTGGATGGCATCACTGACTTGATGGACATGAGTTTGAGTGAACTCCGGAAGTTGATTACAGACAGGGAGGCCTGGCTTGCTGTGATTCATGGGGTCGCAAAGAGTCGGACATGGCTGAGTGACTGAACTGACTGAACTGATACATAGGAGAAGGCAATCGCACCCCACTCCAGTACTCTTACCTGGAAAATCCCATGGACAGAGGAGCCTGGTAGGCTGCAGTTCATGGGGTCGCTAAGAGTCGGACACAACTGAGCGACTTCACTTTCACTTTTTACTTTCATGCGTTGGAGAAGGAAATGGCAACCCACTCCAGTATTCTTGCCTGGAGAATCTGAGGGATGGGGGAGCCTGGTGGGCTGCAGTCTATGGGGTCGCACAGAGTCGGACATGACTGAAGCGACTTAGCAGCAAGCAGCAGCAGCAGTATTTATACCTGGGCTTCCCAGGTGGCTCAGTGGTAAAGAATCCACCTGCTGGATGCAGGAGATGCAGGAAACGTGGATTTGATTCCTGGGTTGGGAAGATCTGGAGGAATAAATCGCAACGCACTCCAGTATTTTTACCTGGAGACTCTGAAGGCAGTGGAGACTGTTGGTCTACAGTCCATAGGGTTGCAAAGAGTCAGACACAACTGAAGCAACTTAGCACCAACACCACACATATACTTATATCCAGGGATCATAGTTTATATAAAATACTGTAGCCTATTTCTTTTCTATTACATTGTGAAAATCTTCCATGTCATTAAACTTCTTTAAAAAATTTATTTTCAAAACTTTACTATAAAGAGAAACATATAGTTGTAGAAGCATGATAACTTAAAGAAAGAAACTCAACAGTCACAACACCTAGATATATCCTTCTCTGTTAACATTTTCTTCTCTTTCCTCCTAGACTTTTACATACATATGCAGAATAATTTCGGAGAAGGCAATGGCACCCCACTCCAGTACTCTTGCCTGGAAAATCCCATGGGCAGAGGAGCCTGGTAGGCTGCCGACTATGGGGTGGCTAAGAGTCCGACACGACTGAGCGACTTCACTTTCACTTTTCACTTCCATGCATTGGAGAAGGAAATGGCAACCCACTCCAGTGTTCTTGCCTGGAGAATCCCAGGGACGGGGGAGCCTGGTGGGCTGTTGTCTATGGGGTCGCACAGAGTTGGACACGACTGAAGTGACTTAGCCACAGCAGCAGCAGAATAATTTAAAGATAAACACTAGTATTATATGGTACAACCCATTCTATAAGAATCTTTTGAATTTATTTTGACTATTTTTCTGTCATAATTTTTGTGTAAATATCATTTAAAATAACTGCATAATAATCTAATTCTTAATGTTTAAAGCATTTTGCTAGCCAAGTCAAGGCAACAGTGATTGAATTCTATTCAATCAGCTATTCATTGACTGTCAAAAATGTCATCTTGCAAACCTTAACTATTTGCTGCTTATTGTGAATTTTATAAGAGCAAGAATAAAAAGGGGAAGAAGAATTAATAAGTCTTTGCATATCTTTCCCTCCTCTCTTTGGAGTTGAGTGTTACAAAATCTTACTGTCATTATTTGTATTACAATATTTCTTCAGCCATAAGAGTATTAAATCAATTATGGATTAGCTGGTGATATCTATTCTGTGTTATAATTTATTCTTTTCCCTATTTTTTTTTTTTAAAGCCCTTTTTATAGAGATTTAGAGACAATAATACAAACAACATTAGAGTTAAATGACAAGTTGTTAACAAAATGTGGATTATGTGTTTGGATGAAAAAGACCTGATTATGAATTTGAAGTTTAGGTTCAAATCCTTATTTGAAGTTCAGGTTCAAGTGTTTCAAATGGAATTAACCCATGAATGCAATAGGAAAGTAGTGGAGAAGAGTGGCCTCTAGGAATGAGGTGAGAACAACACAAAAATGTTGCAGTATCATTGTAATGTAAAGATGGGACACTGTTACCCACTGTAAGATCTGAACCCTGAAAGGAGTTGAAGGAAGGCCAGATCCCAGTTTCATGAAGATTAAATCTCATATCATTTTACTTGTCCTCAAGAAAAGTGATGACAAAATTATGACTATAAATTTGGATAGGAGAATAAAGGGAATATTTAGTATGAGAAATCATAACAAATTACAAATTATAAAATGCTAAAACATACCACAATCATCACAAAATCTAGAATAATATCCTAATATATTCATTAATGAAATTTCTGACAGACATCTATAATCATTTTTCCTACACTTCTGGCAGCAAACTCTATTTGCTTTTTCATATGATAGATATTTTGCTGTATCATCTGCTATGGAGAATAGAAAGATAATTAAGTCTTTCCTCTAGCAAGGTTCATGTGAAATTGCTCTTTGTAATTGATAGTTTAGAGAAGTTTCTTTCTGTTTCATAATTCATTACTGATAATGTCATACTATATTTCAGGATTGTTGTCAAATTTGAGAAAGCCACTCTGAATTTATCAAGTGTGAACAGGGAACTTAAAATTTCTCTTGTGCAATGGCTAACCTTAAATACTCCTTGAATTCACAACATTCATAAACCACTCTGCTAGAAGTGTCATTATGTCCTTGTTAGGGCATATTACTATGTTACCTTCTTTGATATGTTTTCATGTCAAGTCAGCAAGAAATTCAAATCATTTCCCACTGATTCATTCTTTACTTAGATTATTTATAAAAACCCTCAAATCTATTTATTGTTTCTATTTGAAATACCTCTTTCACTTAATAAGTACTTTGGTAATTTTTTGTTATTATAATTCATTTCCCAGAGTTAGAATAATTTTTTTTTCATTTCACTGAAAAGGAATATCTACATACAGTAAAATGCAAAGATATTAAATGGACAATGCAAGGTTTTGACAAACATACATGCATGTCACTTCAGTTCAGTTGCTCAGTAGTGTCCAACTCTGCGACACCATGGACTGCAGCACACCAGGCTTCCCTGTCCTTCACCATGTCCCAGAGTTTGCTCAAAATCATGTCCATAGAGTCGATGATGCCATCCAACCATCTCATCCTCTGTTGTCCCCTTCACCTGCCTTCAGACTTTCTCAGCATCAAGGTCTTTTTCAATGAGTCGGCATTTCACATCAGATGGCCAAAGGATTGGAGTTTCAGCTTCAGCATCAGTTCTTCCAATGAAAATTCAGGACTGATTTCCTTTAGGACTGACTGGTTTGATCTCCTTGCAGTCCAAGGGACTCTCAAGAGTCTTCTCCAATACCACAGTTCAAAAGCATCAATTCTTTGGTGCTCAACTTTATTTATAGTCCAACTCTCACATCCATACATGACTACTGGAAAACCATAGCTTTGACTAGCTATCAGGGAAACCCTGATAGCTCAGTTTGTAAAGAATCCGCCTGCAATGCAGGAGACTCCAGTTTGATTCCTGGGTGGGGAAGAGCCACTGGAGAAGGGAAAGGTTACTCACTGTAGTATTCTTGGACTTTCCTTGTGGCTCAGCTGGTAAAGAATCTGCCTGCAAAGCGGGAGACCTGGGTTTGATCCCTGGGTTGGGAAGATCCCCAGAGAAGGGAAAGGCTACCCACTCCAGTATTCTGGCCTGGAGAATTCCATGGACTATACAGTCCATGGAGTCACAAAGAGTCATACAAGACATCCATGTCGCCAATATCTTAACTGAGATGTAGATGATTTCCATGAGTTCAAGAACATTTTTTTTGTGCCTTTTCAGTCAATCCCCACCCCCAAACCCTTGTAGGCAAGTATTCTTAGTTCTAACATGATTTATTAGTTTTGCTTATTTTTGTATTTCATATGATGCTGTTCAGTTATGTCTGACACTTTGCGATCCCATGGACTACATACAGTAGATGATTCCCTGTCCTTCACTCTTTCACAGAGTTTGCTCAAACTCCTGTTGATTGAGTCAATGATCCCATCCAACCATCTCATACTCTTTCATCTGCTTCTCCTCCTTCCTTCAAACTTTCCCAAATTCAGGGTCTTTTTCAATTGGTCAGCTCTTCACAACAGATGTCCAAAATACTGGAATTTCAGCTTCAGCATCAGTCTTCCCAATGAATATAAATATTCCAATGAATATAATTAAAATATTTATATTTATATTTCATATACATAATTTCATCAAGTGAGGCTTAGAAAGCATCACTACAAACAAAGCTAGTGGAGGTGATGGAATTCCAGTTGAGCTATTTCAAATCCTGAAAGATGATGCTGTGAAAGTGCTGCACTCAATATGCCAGCAAATTTGGAAAACTCAGCAGTGGCCACAGGACTGGAAAAGGTCAGTTTTCATTCCAATCTCAAAGAAAGACAATGCCAAAGAATGCTCAAATTACCGCACAATTGCACTCATCTCACATGCTAGTAAAGTAATGCTCAAAATTCTCCAAGCCAGGCTTCAGCAATACATGAATCATGAACTTCTAGATGTTCAAGCTGGTTTTAGTAAAGGCAGAGGAATGAGAGATCAAATTGCCAACATCCGCTAGATCATGGAAAAAGCAAGAGAGTTCCAGAAAAGCATCTATTTCTGCTTTATTGACTATGCCAAAGCCTTTGACTGTGTGGATCACAAAAAACTATGGAAAATTCTGAAAGAGATGGGAATACCAGACCACCTGACCTGCCTCTTGAGAAACCTATATGCAGGTCAGGAAGCAACAGTTAGAACTGGACATGGAACAACAGACTGGTTTCAAATAGGAAAAGGAGTACGTCAAGGCTGTATATTGTCACCCTACTTATTTAACTTATATGCAGAGTACATAATGAAAAACGCTGGGCTGGAAGAAGCACAAGCTGGAATCAAGATTGCTGGGAGAAATATCAATCACCTCAGATATGCAGATGACACCACCCTTATGGCAGAAAGTGAAGAGGAACTAAAAAGCCTCTTGAAAGTGAAAGAGGAAAGTGAAAAAGTTGGCTTAAAGCTCAACATTCAGAAAACGAAGATCATGGCATCTGGTCCCATCACTTCATGGCAAATAGATGGGGAAACAGTGTCAGACTTTATTGTTTTGGGCTCCAAAATCACTGCAGATGGTGATTGCAGCCATGAAATTGAAAAAACACTTACTCCTTGGAAGGAAAGTTATAACCAACCTAGAGAAGCATATTGAAAAACAGAGAGATTACTTTGCCAACAAAGGTCCGTCTAGTCAAGGCGTTGGTTTTTCCATTGGTCATGTATGGATGTGTGAATTGGACTGTGAAGAAGGCTGAGCACCGAAGAATTGGTGCTTTTGAACTGTGGTGTTGGAGAAGACTCTTGAGAGTCCCTTGGACTGCAAGGAGATCCAACCAGTCCATTCTGAAGGAGATCAGCCCTGGGTGTTCTTTGGAAGGAATGATGCTGAAGCTGAAACTCCAGTAGTTTGGCCACCTCATGAGAAGAGTTGACTCATTGGAAAAGACTGATGCTGGGAGGGATTGGGGGCAGGAGGAAAAGGGGATGACAGAGGATGAGATAGCTGGATGGCATCACTGACTCGATGGACGTGAGTTTGGGTGAACTCCAGGAGTTGGTGATGGACAGGGAGGCCTGGTGTGCTGCAATTCATGGGGTCGCAAAGACTGGGACACGACTGAGCAACTGAACTGAACTGAACTGAATGTCATGCAATATTTTCTCTTTTGGTCATGGTTCCTTTTATTTGATGCTTTTAAGAATCATTCATACTCTTATATGTAACAACAATTTATTCTTCTATTTCAATTGATAAGTAGAATTCCATTATATATGATTATTTGTCTACTTTTGTTAGGAATTTAGGTACAAGCTATTGTGAATATATTTATCCAATTGTTTTAACACTATTTGTTGAGAAGTCTCTGCATTGAATGGTTATCTTTTAGATAATCAATTGAGTATTCATTGAATTATTTGTTTATGCTTACACTAAATTCTGCTGCAGCTGATTATGGCAGAGTGGAAGGACATGTGCTCATCTTCTCCTGTGAGAACTCCAAAACTACAACTCACTGCTGAACAACCATTGACTAGAGAATGTTGGATCCCACCAAAAAAAGATAACACATGTCCAAGGGCAAAGGAGAAGCCCCAGAAAGATGGTAGGAGGGGTGAAATCATTTTTAGAATCAAGCCCCATACCCACCAGAGATGCTCAGAAGGCTTTAACAAACTTGTGTACATCAGGACCCAGAGACCCCTCAGAGACTGAGCCAGAACTGTGTTTGAGTGTCTTCTGCAAAGATATGGATCAGCAGTGGCCTGCCGCAGGGGCAGGGGCTCTGGGTGCAGTAAACCTGGGTATGGCATAAGCCCTCTTAGAGGAGACCGCCATTAACCCCATCATAGAACCATCAGAACTTACACAAGACTGGGGAAACAGATTCTTGGAGGGAACAAACAAAACCTTGTGTGCACCAGGACCCAGGAAAAAGGAGCAGTGATCCCATAAGAGACTGACCCAGACTTGCCCATGAGTGTCTAGGAGTCTCCAACAGAGGCGTGGGTCAACTGTGGCCTGCTACAGGATTTGGGACACTGAGTGTAACAGTGCTTGCATGGGACCTTTTGAAGGAGGTCACCATTATCATCATTACCTCCACCATAGTTTGGCCTCAGATCAAAAAACAGGAGGGAACATGGCCCTGCCCTTCAACATAAAATTGGATTAAAGATTTACTGAGCATGGCCTTGCCCATCAGAACAAAACCCAGTTTACCCCTCAGTCAGTCTCTCCCATCAGAAAACTTCCATAAGCCTCTTATCCTTCTCCATCAGCAGGCAGACAGAACGAAAACCACAATCACAGAAAACTAACCAAACTGATCGCATGGACCACAGCCTTGCCTAACTCAATGAAACTACGAGCCATGCCATGTAGGCCACCCAAGATGGGCCGGTCATGGTGGAGAGTTCTAACAAAACGTGGTCCACTGGAGAAGGGAATGGCAAACCACTTCAGTATTCTTGCCTTGAGAACCCCATGAACTGTGCGACTGAACTGAACTGAATTGAACAGTAAGTGAAGTTAACACTTTTGCTTTGTTCCCTGTTTTAGAGAAAAAAGTATGCAATATGTCATTATTAAAATGGTGTTAGTTGGAAGTTTTATATAGCTGCCATCTATCATGTCAAAGTAGTTCCCTTCCATTTCTAATTAACTAATAATCTTTTTTTTCATTAATGAATGTTGAATTTATCAAATAATTTTTCTGCATTGATTGAGATTATTATATGGTTTTTCTCCTTTATTCAGTTGCAGTATACACCCAAATGCCCATTTGGAATTTCAGCATGTGACCTTCTTTGTAAATGGGGTCTTCACAGATACAATGTAATTAAAATGAGATTATACTGGATTAGGTAAGCCTTAATACAAAGATTAATGTCATTTATAACTTTATTGCTACTTCTATCTTGGGTATTCCTTTCGAAAAGTGTATGGATTCATTACATATTCTAAAGTATTGTCTATAGATTATAAGATAAAGTCAAGCATGTACCTGCTGATACTTTTTATGTTGACCTGTCTTTATACTTAGAAATGTCTCTTAATAGTAGGCTTCCCTGGTGACTCAGATGATAAAGAATCTTCCTGCAATGCAGGAGACCCATGTAGAGAAGATTCCCTGGAGAAAGAAATGGCAACCCGCTCCAGTCTTCTTGCCTGGAAAATTCCATGGAGGACTCCAGAGGAGTCTGGCAGGCTATAGTCCTTGGGGTCACAAAGAGTTGGAGATGACTGTGTGACTATCCCTCACTCACTTCAATACAAGGATTGACATCTTTAGAAGAAGAGAGAAATTTAAGCACAAAAACAGAAAGGAGAAGCCATGTGAATGTTAGGCCAGAGATTAAACATTATATGTACAAGCCAAGGGATGTCAAGAATTGCCAACAATCACCAGAGGCTAGGACAGAAGTGGGGGGTAGATTCTCTCAGAATCTTCAGTAGTAACTGACCCTACTAACATTTTGATTTGGGATTTATAACATCTGGAAGAATTGTAAGAGATTAAATTTCTTTTAAGTCATTCAGTTTGTGGTACATTGTTACAACTCTGGGAAACTAATACAGATTTTGATATTAGTTTCCCACAATATTATTTCCCGTTTCCTGGAAAGCAGAGTCTGAGATGGATATCTGTGTACAGGATTTTTTTTTTTTTTTTTTCTGAATCAATACTTGAGTCAGACCAAAGGAGTCAGAGGTGATCAGAGGAAGAAATTGGACTTGGATGCAATCACAACAAAAGCCTCACCTGAATCAAATGTACTTCGAGAGTAGAATGACCTTTGACCTGTCCCACATTAGAGAATGGAGACTGGGATTTTACTCTCACATCAGTCACTCTCTTCTAGCACTCAAGGAGAATGAATGCTTCAACCCAGAAGAGGTTGGGGAACCTGAACAGCACTGCAGCCTCTACTGTAGTCAAGCCTTGTACTATTTGGATCTATAGTTTTTGTACTGTTTCTGGGAGCAGTTCCTTTAGAATTCTGATGAGAGTTCTTGGGAAAAAGACTGTTAGTGGCATAAATTAAAGGCTCTGCAGTTGCAGGTTGTGTAAGACTAAAGTTGATATTCATATTTCATGATTTATTTACTCTACTCTCCATTTTAGTTTTTGCGCATTCATGATTTGATTCAGTTCTGTTCAGTCGCGTCCGACTCTTTGCGACCCCATGAATCGAAGCACGCCAGGCTTCCCTGTCCATCACCAACTCCCGGAGTTCACTCAGACTCAACGTCTATCGAGTCAGTGATGCCATCCAGCCATCTCATCCTCTGTCGTCCCCTTCTCCTCCTGCCCCCAATCCCTCCCAGCATCAGAGTCTTTTCCAATGAGTCAACTCTTCTCATGAGGTGGCCAAACTACTGGAGTTTCAGCTTCAGCATCATTTCTTCCAAAGAAATCCCAGGGCTGATCTCCTTCAGAATGGACTGGTTGGATCTCCTTGCAGTCCAAGGGACTCTCAAGAGTCTTCTCCAACCCCACAGTTCAAAACATCAATTCTTCTGCGCTTAGCTTTCTTCACAGTCCAACTCTCACATCCATACCTGACCACAGGAAAAACCATAGCCTTGCCTAGATGGACCTCTGTTGGCAAAGTAAAGTCTCTGCTTTTGAATATGCTATCTAGGTTGGTCATAACTTTCCTTCCAAGAAGTAAGCATCTTTTAATTTCATGGCTAATCCATGAGCAATACACTGGTCACTTCTTTTTTCTCAGATTATGGCTATTGTAGTTGTTCAAATATGATTTTGGGGGAAGGAAATGGCAACCCATTTCAGTATTCTTGCCCAGGAAATCCCATGGACAGATAAGCTTGGTGGCCTACAGTCTGTGGAGTCACAAAGAGTTGGACACAACTGACCACTCACACATATATTATTTAAGTGGAGCAAAGAAATAAAAAAGACATCCAGTTGGATCTCTCTGAGCTGTAAAATACACTCTTTCCATCACCTATTGTGTATCCTTAGCCCTATCTCCTCCTAATAGACAGGGTAAATTATATTTGCCTTGTAGTGACTTCTTTTTTTTGCATGCTTGTCTCAGCACACAGCCTAAAGTACTCAGGTGATAGCCATAGATTGAAATTTGATGAAACTACTATTATATTTTCCTAATGGACCCATTCTTCCTCTGGATATCAAGACCTCTCTACTCATAAAATCTAGAATTGTAGAATGGCCGTGCAAAGAGTCACTGAGGGTGATGTTAAATGAGGCCATTTCTGATTTCTCATTTTGTTCTCCAACCCCTGTTTTATTGGGGATACCACACTATAAAATGATCATTGATTTAGAATACATACTACATCCTGGAGGATGGTACCAATCCTTGCAACATACCATCTTCAAGCTTAAATCCCAGCTGTGTCTTAAAATTCTGTTCTCTAGCTTAATAGGCCCACAGCTTTGGGTGTTATGATATATGATAGGATGAATGGACACCATAGTCATATAGCAACTTTCAAACCTTCTTTGCTGTAAAATTTATCTCTTAATTTTTAAAAAACTTTGTATTTTGTATTGGGGTATAAATGATTAATAATGTTGTGATAGTTTCAGGTGAACAGTGAAGGGACTCAGCCAAAAATGTATCTCTTATAGATGCAATCTTATGTTGTGTGAGATCCCATGATGCTGTGTCCAACACTCTGAAAGCTTTCACACAGTGGTTCTTTGGGCTGGGTAGGCAAATGTATGTGCAACATATATATATATTGATTCTAGTAAAAATAAACCTTGGACTTTTCCAGGATGGAAGGTGTCTGAAAAAGTCAACTTACTATGAATTGGGCTATTTTGAGGGATAGTGGTGTATCAGTGACTCAGCAATGGTCTCTATTACTGGCAGGTTGAAAATTAAGTAGCAGTGGTGTGTAGCTCAGATGTGGTGAGTGTGTGCTTACAATTTGGGGCACATACATAACTTCCATACCTGTAGCCATATACTCACTGTGCCAGGAATAGTCAAAGACAAAAACTAACTGATGTTAACTGATCACATACAACTATTTAGTTGTCTTTGACTCATTGGTAAAGAATGTTCTTTGGTGGGATTTAAAATGGCACACAGATCACACTTTGTGCCTATTCCTATGAATTTTACATTATTCTATGGTAAAAGGACTATCTATTTGATGGTAAGTGGCTTACATTATTCCCAGGTGACTCTAGTGGTAAAGAATCCACCTGCCAATGAGAAATGAGTTCCATCACTGGGTCAGGAAGATCCTCTGGAGGAGGGCATGGCAACTCACTCTAATATTCTTGGACAGAGGAGCCTGGCAGGCCACAGTCCCTAGGATCTCAAAGAGTTGGACACAACTGAAGCAACGTAGCCTGCATGCACACAGCTTACATCCTAAAATCTCCTATGCTCTAGAAATGCAAATTTTATATTAAAAGAGCATATGGTTGAAAAGAGCATCTGTGGGTTGGGTATTGAGGTATAAATGAGGAATATTGGATGAGGCTGTGGTACTAGCATTACGAAGGACATATAACCACTACCTTGTCATCCTCTACTTTGTCTTTTGGAGACAGACCAATTTATGTTTAAGTCTCACTTTCTACCTGGGACACAAACAGGAAGAATCTAATTTATAGTATTGCCTTGTTTTCCCACTTTATAAAAAAAATAATAACTATACATGGAGGGGAATAAAACTTTCCAAAGACTTCAAGTTTCATTTTATGCTTTTTGCTTTTAAGCTTAGTGTCAGACTGATTAGCAAGTAGAAGAAACTAGTTCTTCAGCTTGTGAGCTGGGGGGCAATTATCACTAAATGTAGACAGTATAAATATTATAAATTCAACCCCAAGCTACTTTCTGTGAGAGGAGTAGAGGATGTCCTTGTTGCGTTCATGTGTATGTCTTCAGAAACAAAGAGCAGAATGTTTCATTCATATAAATTGGAAGGGATATTAAAAATAACTTTGAATTTATGTAATATCTTGCTCCTGAACTCACACCTTGAGTATTTCAGAGATTAAGGACTGAATAATGTGTTTAATCTACCTATGACACAATTGTCCTCATCTCACTGGCTAGCAAAGTAATGTTCAAAATTCTCTAAACCAGACTTCAACAGTATGTGAACCATGACCTTTCAGATGTTCAAGCTGGATTTAGAAAAGGCAGAGGAACCAGAGATCAAATTGTCAACATCTGCTAGATCATCAAAAAAGAAAGAGAGTTCCAGAAAAACATCTACTTCTGCTTTACTGACTATGCTAAAGCGTTTGACTATGTGGATCACAACAAACTGGAAAATTCTTCAAGAGATGGGAATACCAGACCACCTTACCTGCCTCCTGAAAAATCTGTATGCAGTTCAAGAATCAATGGTTAAAATTGGACATGGAACAACAGACTAATTCCAAATTGGGAGAGGAAATCATCAAGGCTGTAAAAATTGTCACCCTGCTTATTTAACTTATATGCAGAGTACATTTTGTGAAATATCAGGCTGGATGAAGCACAAGCTGGAATCGAGATTGCTGGGAGAAATATCAATATCCTCAGATATGCAGATGACACCATCATTATGGCAGAAAGCGAAGAAGAACTAAAGAGCCTCTTGATGAAAGTGAAAGAAGAGAGTGAAAAAGTTGGCCTAAAATTCCACATTCAGGAAACGAGGATTATGGCATACAGTCCCATCACTTCATGGCAAATAGATGGGGAAACAAAGGAAGCAGAGAAAATCTTTATTTTGGGGGCTCCAAAATCACTGCAGATGATGACTGCAGCCATGAAATTGAAAGGCATTTGCTCTTTGGAAGAAAAACTATGACCAACCTAGACAGTATATTAAAAAGCAGAGACATTACTTTGCCAACAAAGGTCCATCTAGTTGAAGCTGTGGTTTTTCCAGTAGTCATGTATGGATGTGAGCATTTTACTCTAAAAAAAAAAGCTGAGTGCTGACAAATTGATGCTTTTGAACTGTGGTGTTGGAGAAGACTCTTGAGAGTCCCTTGGACAGCAAGAAGATCCAACCAGTCCATCCTAATCAGTCCTGAATATTCACTGGAAGGACTGATGCTGAAGCTGAAGCTCCAATACTTTGGCCACCTGATGAGAAGAGCTGACTCATTGGAAAAGACCCTGATTCTGGGAAAGATTGAAGGTGGGAGGAGAAGGGGATGACATAGGATGAGATGGTTGGATGGCATCACTGACTTGGTGGACATGAGTTTGAGCAACCTCTGGGAGTTGGTGATGGACAGGGAAGCCTGGCCATGCTGCAGTCCATGACATCGCAAAAAGTTGGACACAACTAAGCAACTGAACTGAACTGAATGTTCAGAAAGTAGGCAAGGAAACCTATTTGTGTAAATGCTATTTCATCAGAGGTAGACTTTCCAACTGATCACTTTATTCAAATGCTCAGGTCTTCAGGAGACCCGATCAAGTTCTTGTCTGAGCATGCCTAGAGTGACTATTTTAAGGCTGAGCTTCAGGTATGACATACTGTATTATATCCAGAACCTTTTTACTATGTTATCGTCTCCCCCACTGGTTTAATTTATGTATTTAATTTTAGTTTCCAGGGTGCAATGTGGCTAATTACTTGAGAACTGCAGAACCTTACAAATGAAATTTTTTGCTTCTATAATTTATGGCATATTAAGTATAATAATGTACATTTAATTTCCTCAAAAAAGATAATTATGCTAATAGAAATATTTGAATAAAAATTGTACTTTGTGCTGGATTATGTTCTTTACCTACTAATTTATATTAATACAAGTCAGTAAGGGATTTCTAATAAGCTACTTCAACCCTAGGCAGGCAAGTCTGCAAACATCATAGAAGCACCACCCCCGCCTTTGATATGTTGAGGAAAAGTGGATATCTCACAGTCCAGGATAGCCAGAATTCCTATTAGATAAAAGTTCATGGGGAATATTATCTAGTAAAAGACACAATTTGGGTATATGGACTTCAGCAGAGGAAATAAACTTATAGGTGGATATCTGAGAACAAAGTCATCTTCTTTGATAATCATTTTGTATTCATTATAAAAACCAATCAAGAATTGTGTGAGCATTTTGTAGAAAGAGGTCTTATCTCTATTTCAATATTTAAGGAAATATGGTTTTTAAACTCAAATTCAGGCTTCTGACAGGTTCTCCATAACCGTGGTAGAGTACGGAGTTTGAGGGAGGGTAGAGATTAAAACTATGAACCAAGCACTTTGGTTTTATTGTGGCCATTTTTATTCATGTATTCTACATGAGAATTAGTATTTTTAAAAAAAGTTTTATTGCCTTTGTTTTGAAAATATAAATCAAAACCACAATGAGATACCATTTCACGCCAGTCAGAATGGCTGCGATCCAAAAGTCTACAAGCAATAAATGCTGGAGAGGGTGTGGAGAAAAAGGAACCCTCTTACACTGTTGATGGGAATGAAAACTAGGACAGCCACTATGGAGAACAGTGTGGAGATTCCTTAAAAAACTGGAAATAGAACTGCCTTATGATCCAGCAATCCCACTGCTGGGCATACACACTAAGGAAACCAGAATTGAAAGAGACACGTGTACCCCAATGTTCATCGCAGCACTGTTTATAATAGCCAGGATATGGAAGCAACCTAGATGTCCATCAGCAGATGAATGGATAAGAAAGCTATGGTACATATACACAATGGAGTGTTACTCAGCCATTAAAAAGAACACATTTGAATCAGTTCTAATGAGGTGGATGAAACTGGAGCCTATTATACAGAGTGAAGTAAGCCAGAAAGAAAAACACCAATACAGTATACTAACACATATATACGGAATTTAGAAAGATGGTAACAATAACCCTGTATACGAGACAGCAAAAGAGACACTGACATATAGAACAGTCTTTTGGACTCTGGGGGAGAGGGAGAGGGTGGGATGATTTGGGAGAATGGCATTGAAACATGTATAATATCATATATGAAACGAGTCGCCAGTCCAGGTTCGATGCACGATACTGGATGCTTGGGGCTAGTGTACTGGGACGACCCAGAGGGATGGTGTGGGGAGGGAGGAGGGAGGAGGGTTCAGGATGGGGAACACATGTATACCTGTGGCAGATTCATTTTGATATATGGCAAAACCAATACAATATTGTAAAGTTAAATAAAATAAAATTTAAAAAGAAAAAAGAAAATATAAGTACTCATTTAGGGAAACATAGACTTCTAAGTCATCATTAAACGTGGAGTATGCAATTAATGTACTTGACTTGAAGACTAGTACTAGTCACTACTTACTGGAACACTCAACCTCAACAGGTAAATTTGGTTGGATATTGTTGTTGTGTTATTAAGTGAACTTGGTTTGTGCTTAGAAACTTACACCTGTTTGTCCACTTACATGAAAGACACAATTAGAGAATATGTAAATTTTCTCATATTTTTATTTTTTGTTGTCATTAATGCATTAAAATTCACTAATTCAGCAAACGTGCATATTATGTGCCCATTATCAGTCAGTTCACTTTAGTTCAGTCTCTCAGTCATGTACAACAATTTGCGACCCCATGGACGGCAGCACAAAAGGCTTCCTTGTCCATCACCAACTCCTGGAACTTGCTCAAACTCATGTCCATTGAGTCAGTAATGCCATCCAACCATCTGATCCTATGTCATACCCTTCTCCTCCCGCCTTCAATCTTTCCCAGAATCAGGGTCTTCTCCAATGAGTCAGCTCTTCGCATCAGGTGGCCAAAGTATTGGAGCTTCAGCTTCAGCATCAGTCCTTCCAATGAATATTCAGGACTGATTTCTTTTAGGATTGACTGGCTTGATCTCCTTGCAGTCCAAGAGACTCTCAAGAGTCTTCTCCAACACCACAGTTCAAAAGCATCAATTTGTCAGCGCTCAGCTTTTTTTAGAGTCCAGCTGTCACATTCATACATGACCACTGGAAAAACCACAGCTTTAACTAGATGGACCTTTGTTGGCAAAACAATGTCTCTGCTTTTTAATATACTGTCTAGGTTGGTCATAGCTTTTCTTCCAAAGAGCAAACGCCTTTCAATTTCATGGCTGCTGTCACCATCTGCAGTGATTTTGGAGCCCCAAAACATAAAATTTGTCACTGTTTCCATTGTTTCTCCATCTATTTGCCATGAAGTGATGGGACCGGATGCCATGATCTTAGTTTCCTGAATGTTGAGTTTTAAGCCAACTTTTTCATTCTGCTCTTTCACTTTCATCAAGAGGCTCTTTAGTTCTTCTTCACTTTCTGCCATAATGATGGTGTCATCTGCATATCTGAGGATATTGATATTTCTCCCAGCAATCTTGATTCCAGCTTGTGCTTCATCCAGCCCAACATTTTGAATGATGTACTCTGCATATAAATTAAATAAGCAGGGTGACAATATACAGCCTTGACATACTCCTTTGTCAATTTGAACCAGTCTATTGTTCCATGACCAGTTCTAACTGTTGCTTCTTGACCAGGATACAGGCTTCTAAGGAGGCAGGTAAGGTTGTTCTGTACTCCCGTCTCTTGAAGAATTTTCCAGTTTGTTGTGATCCACACAGTCAAAGGTTTTGTCATAGTCAATAAAGCATAAGTAGATGTTTTCTGGAACTCTCTTGCTTTTTTGATGATCCCACGGATGTTGCCAATTTGCTCTCTGGTTCTTCTGCCTTTTCCAAATCCAGCTTGAATATCTGCAAGTTCACGGTTCACATACTATTGAAGCCTGGCTCGGAGAATTGTGAGCATTACTTTGACCCCTTATGTGCTTTGTTGTATGCCAGGTGTTACTTGTGATGGATTCTATTGTGGGAAAACCAGACTAATATCTGCCTGCACAGAGTTATTAGACATGTATTATCATAGATTTAAAGGGCTTAAAGTTGGATCTATCCATTACTTTTTCTGTCTATAAATGTAATAAGCTGTTAGGGCAATATCCAAACAATATAGAACAATAAAGAGTGAAAGCTTTCTATTAAGGCTACATTGGGAGGTCATGACTAAGAGCAGGGGTCTGATGCATAGAATCAAAAAGGCTCAGCTACATATCCTGCCTTGAACATATATTAGTTCAAAGTACTTCAGTAAGTCATTTTCATTTTCTAAGTCTTAGTTTCATTGTCTTATAATAGAGACAGTTATAATAGCTACATAATAAGCAATACCTTGCACATAATAAGCACTCAGTAATTAGTAGCTATTTATAATACAACAGTTGATGAGTCACCTTAGTAACTCAACTAGCAAATGTAACATACAGATGCATCTTTGCATTTTTAAACAAATGATCTACCTCAACTCAATAGAAATGTGTTACCCAATTTGTGGATAAATCTCAAAGCACTGCAAAAATTAAAGAAGAAATTCTGCCATGTGGTTCAGTTAATCTATAATGGAGAAGGTGCCACTCTGGTTCTTCACAAGCAGACAATGTAACTGTTGACATTAAAAGCCTCAATTTTCTATAAATATAAATAAAATTTTAGAATTAGAATGGTGATCAGAGACCTTATTTTCCAGATGAGAAAACAGACAGAGAAATAAGAAATGAAGGATATTAAGACTTATTTTGCTTTTTTTCCCCAATTATCTTTCTGTAATTTGAAATTTGGAAGAAAAATACAATTTTCTTCAAATACTCCTTAGACATTTACTTAATTTCATACAATGCTCTTTAAATGCATAAAAGGTAAAACCAGGAAGAGGTGAGGCAAATCTAAGAAAACAACACTGTGAATTCTAGTCACATTCTCATGCCACTTTCTTGGGCTATTAAGATGTCTGAAATTTGGTCTCTTGTTCATAAGAAAACTATTCCCTTTGTCTGTTTGATGGCATTTTTTTTTTTTTTACACAAGATTTCCTGTAAAAATCAGTGGTGGCACCAAGCCAAAATTTGAAAGTAAGACTCATGGAATGCATTCTCAAAGAATTTAGTCAAAGTCATAGTTCTTTGATGAGGGATTTGGTGCTTTTATGTCAGCACTGTTGGCCTTTCATCCTGCAATGTCAATAATCTTTTTCATGAGTTTTAGCTTATGTACCTGAGGATTGTTTGCCTATAAATTACATCATAAAATTAATACTGCATTAATGTTGAAGACAATTGTTCTTGTGCTTCTGAGCTTTTGAGCTACAGTGGAATCCAGTTATATTCTAGCTTATGGGAAATTCTAGGCTTTTAATATTTTCTGTGTCTAATGAGCTCACAAGAGATGTTACCTGTGCTCTACAAAATTATGGGTGTTTTATTAATTATTCCTCTAAATTAGCCTGTCTGAGGTTACTTTGTCCCTGGACAGTTAATTATTCCTTTCTCTGTGTTCCCATAACACTCTGTTCACACCATTATTGTAGCACAGAACACATTGTCTTATAATTATCTATTTACATTTATTCGTCTTTCCCACTAGACTTGGAACCAGTTGAGAGAGAGATCTAGCAAACTTTATTGTTAATAGACCAATATGTAATTTGGTGAGGATCCAGACTAGAGTTGATATATGGTAGCGCCATGTACACTTCTACATATTTGCAGAGGTTTGCTGTATTAGACATTTCTCATGAATTTGGTTAAGGTTTTTATGGTGATAGTCTATGTAAGGATGACAGCAAGTGGAGAATTAGTATTTATTGCATGTCTACTGTTTACACTGTACTGTGCTTAGTAGCTCAGTTGTGTCTGACTCTTTGCAACCCCATGGATTATAGCCTGCCAGGCTCCTCTGTCCACTGCTATTCTCCAGGCAAGAATACCTGAGTGGGTTGCCATGCACTCCTCCAGGGGATCGTCCCAACCCAGGGATTGAACCCAGGTCTCCCTCATTGCAGGCAGATTCTTTTACCAACTGAGCCACCAGGGAAGCCCAAGACTATCTCATTTAATTGTCACAGTAACACGTGCATAGTGGCAGCATCTACAATTTGTTTTAATATTAATATTAGGAAGATTTTACTCAATACATTTAGAAATCTTTCCAATTTCATCAGGTCCTAAAGAATTAGGGCTTGAAAGCATTACCTTAGCCCTCCAAAGCCATTATGTTATCATTCAGTCTTCTGGCCAGACAGAAAGGACCAGATCAAGGTTTAGGAGAGAGTAGCATATTGAAAAGCAGAGACATTACTTTGCCAACAAAGGTCCGTCTAGTCAAGGCTATGGTTTTTCCAGTGGTCATGAATGGATGTGAGAGTTGGACTGTGAAGACAGCTCAGCGCCAAAGAATTGATGCTTTTGAACTGTGGTATTGGAGAAGACTCCTGACCATCCCTTGGACTGCAAGGAGATCCAATCAGTCCATCCTAAAGGAGATCGGTCCTGGGTGTTCATTGGAAGGACTGATGCTGAAGCTGAAACTGCAGTACTTTGGCCACCTCACGCAAAGAGTTGACTCATTGGAAAAGACTCTGATGCTGGGAGGGATTGGGGGCAGGAGGAAAAGGGGCCGATAAAGGATGAGATAGCTGGATGGCATCACCGACTTGATAGACGTGAGTTTGAGTGAACTCCGGGAGTTGGTGATGGACAGGGAGGCCTGGCGTGCTGCGATTCATGGGGTTTCAAATAGTCGGACGTGACTGAGCGACTGAACTGAACTGAACTGAAAACAGTTAAAAACAGCCAAGAGATTTTCTAAAAGGACAAAGTACTTCATAATTACAGGGGGTAAAGTTTTACTCATAATATAATGGAAAGAAAGGAAATGCTGTACTTCAGGTCTTTGGTGGCCATTTGTCCATTGGTTGCTTATTGCTTACTGTGAGTCAAATATTATCCTGGTAAACTCCTGGAGCTGGTGATGGACAGGAAGGCCTGGCGTGCTGCAGTCCATGGGGTTGCAAAGAGTCAGACTCAATTGAGCGACTGAACTGAGTGACTGAACTGAACAGAACTGAACTGATCCTGGTATATGGAGATTTTCATACTGTTCATGGGGTTTTCAAGGCAAGAAGACTGAAGTGGTTTGCTATTCCCTTCTCCAGTGGACCACGTTTTGTCAAAAATCTCCATCATGACCGGTCTATCTTTGCCCTACACGGCATGGCTCATAGTTTCATTGAGTTAAGCAAGGCTGTGGTCCATGTGATCAGATTGGTTAGCTTTTGGTGATTGTGGTTTTCATTCTCTCTGCCCTCTAATGGAGAAGGATAAGAGGCCTATGGAAGTTTTCTGATGGGAGAGACTGACTGAGGGGGAAACTGGGTCTTGTTCTGATGGGTGGGGTTATGCTCAGTAAATCTTTAATCCAGTTTTCTGTTGAAGGTTGGGGCTGTGTTCCCTCCCTGTTATTTGACCTGAGGCCAAATTATGGTGGAGGTAATGAAGATAATGGCGACCTCAGACTGCAAGAAGATCCAGTCATTCCATCCTAAAGGAAATCAGTCCTGAATTTTCATTGGAAGGACTGATGCTGAAGCTGAAATTCCAATACTTTGGCCATCTGATTCAAAGAACTGACTCATTTGAAAAGACCCTGATGCTGGGAAAGATTGAACTCAGGAGAAGGGGACAACAGAGAATGAGATTGTTGGATGGGATTACTGACTTGATGGACATGAGTTTGAGCAAGCGCAAGGAGTTAGTGATGGACAGGGAAGCCTGGTGTGCTGCAGTCCACAGGGTCACAGAGTCAGACACAACTGAGCAACTGAACTGAACTGATATGGAGATTAGTAAGTAATTGCCCCTCATAGTGGTAGGAAATGAATGTTTAATCAAACATATTTCTTGTTATATGGATTACAAGTATCTATGACAGCATGTGAAGCAATGAAAAGTAAAAGTGTTAGTCAATCAGTTCAGTTCAGTCACTCAGTCGTGTCCGACTCTTTGCGACCCCATGAATCACAGATGCCAGGCCTCCCTGTCCATCACCAACTCCCGGAGTTCACCAAGACTCATGTGCATCGAGTCAGTGAGGCCATCCAGCCATCTCATCCTTTGTTGTCCCCCTCTCCTCCTACCCCCAATACCTCCCAGCATTAGAGTCTTTTCCAATGAGTCAACCCTTCGCATGAGGTGGCCAAAGTACTGGAGTTTCAGCTTCAGCATCAGTCCTTCCAATGAACACCCAGGACTGATCTCCTTTAGGATGGACTGGTTGGATCTCCTTGCAGTCCAAGGGACTCTCAAGAGTCTTCTCCAACACCACAGTTCAGAAGCATCAATTCTTCGGTGCTCAGCTTTTTTCACAGTGCAACTCTCACATCCATACATGACCTCTGGAAAAACCATAGCCTTGACTAGACAGACCTTTGTTGACAAAGTCTCTGGTTTTTAATATGCTATCTAGGTTGGTCATAACTTTCCTTCCAAGGAGTAAGTGTCTTTTAATTTCATGGTTGCAATCACTATCTGCAGTGATTTTGGAGCCCCCCAAAATAAAGTCTGACACTGTTTCTACTGTTTCCTGATCTATTTCCCATGAAGTGATGGGACCAGATGTGCTTACTATTATTAATTATTAGTATCTACAGGCTATTATTATTCAAGGTAAACAAAGTTAAGTAGGCACTTACTAGGTAGACAAAACAAAAAAGAACTTTCAAAAGCTACAGCTTATGAGAAAGGGAGGAGGTGACTTTGTTTTTATTAAGTTTTTTAAAAGCAAATTAAAGATTCAGAAATGACCTAAATCAAATCCCTTATGATTGTACAGTGGAGGTAATGAATAGATTCAAGGGGTTAGATCTGGTAGACCAGTGCCTGAAGAACTATTGATAGAGGTTTGTAACTTTGTTCAGAAGGCTGTGAACAAAATCATCTCAAAGAAAAGGAAATGCAACAAGGCATAGAGGTTGTCTGAGGAGGCCTTACAAATAGCTGAGAAAAGAAAGAAGCAAAAGGCAAAGGTGAAAAGGAAAGATATACCCAACTGAATGCAGAGTTCCTGAGAACAGCAAGGAATGATAAGAAAGCCTTCTTAAATGATCAATGCAAAGAAATAGAGGAAAAGACTAGAATAGGAAACACTAGGCTTGAGATCTGTTTAAGAAAATTAGAGATTCCAAAGAAACATCTTATCGAAGAATGGGCACGATAAAGGACAGAAATGGCAAGGACCTAACAGAAGCAGAAAATATTAAGAAGAGGTGGCAAAAATACACAGAAGAACTATACAAAAAAGGTCTTAATGACCTGGATAACCCTGATTATGTAGTCACTCACATAGAGTCAGACAACCTGAATGTGAAGTCAAGTGGGCCTTAGGAAGCATTACTATGAACAAAGCTTATGGAGGTGATGGAATTCCAGCTGAGCTTTTTCAAATCCTAAAAGATGATGCTAGAAAAGTATTGTACTCAATATGTCAACAAATTTTGAAAATTCCACAGTGGCCAAAGGACTGGAAAGGTTCAGTTTTCGTTTGAATCCCAAAGAAAGGCAAAGCAAAAGGATGTTCAAACCACTGGACAGTTGTGCTCATTTCACAGGCTAACAGGGCTTCCATGGTGGCTCAGGTTGTGAAGAATCTCCCGCAATGCAGGAGACCCTGGTTCAATTCCTAGGTTCAGAAGAGTCCCTGCTAAAGAGATAGGTTACTCACTCCAGTATTCCTGGAATGTCCAGGAATTCCTAAGTTGATAAAGAACAATGAGGGAAACCTGGGTTCAATTCTTGTGTTGTGACAATTCCCTGGAGGAGGGCATGGCAATCCACTCTAGTATTCTTGCTTGGAGAACTCCCATGGACAGAGGAGCCTGATGGGCTACAGTTCATGGGGTTGCAGAGAGTTGGACACAACTAATTGACTAAGCTCAGCAGAGCACTTCTAGTTGTGCAAACTAGATTTAGAAAAGTCAGACGAACCAGAGATCAAATTGCCACAGAAATTCATATCAAATTGATTATAGAAAAAGCAAAGGAATTTCAAAAAGCATCTGGTTCTGCTACATTGACTACATTA
Source organism: Bubalus bubalis (assembly GCF_019923935.1). Classification (NCBI taxonomy): domain Eukaryota; kingdom Metazoa; phylum Chordata; class Mammalia; order Artiodactyla; family Bovidae; genus Bubalus; species Bubalus bubalis. Next base: position 94,926,699 of record NC_059157.1, on the reverse strand, counting down.
AAGCCCGTGTGTGGATCACAACAAACTGTGGAAAATTCTTAAAGACATGGGAATACTAGGCAACCTTATCTGCCTCCTGAGAAACCTGTATGCAGGACAAGAAGCAACAGTTAGAACCAAACTTGAAACAATGGACTGGCTCAAAATTTAGAAAGGAGAACCACAAGGCTGCATATTGTCACCCTACTTATTTAACTTGTATGCAGAGTACGTCATAAATCACAAGCTGGAATCAACATTGCCAGGAGAAATATCAACAACCTCAGATATGCAGATGATAACACCCTAATGGCAGAAAGCAAAGAGCAACTAAACAGAGTCTTGATAAGAGTGAAAGAGGAGGATGAAAAAGCTGGCTTAAAACTCGGCATTCATAAAACTAAGATCATAAAACTAAGGTTCCATCATTTCATGGCAAATTGATGGGGGCAAAGTGGAAACAGTGACTTTATTTTCTTGGTCTTCACAATCACTGAAGTCAGTGACTGCAGCCATAAAATTAAAAGCCATTTCTTCCTTGGAAGAAAAGCTATGACAAAGCTAGACAGCATATTAAAAAGCAGAGACATCACTTTGCCAACAAAGGTCCAAAAGTCAAATCTATGGTTTTTCTTGTAGTCATGTATAGATGTGAGAGTTGGACTATAAAGAAAGCTGACTGCCAAAGAATTGATGCTTTTGGACTGTGGTATTGGAGAAGACTCTTGAGAGCCCCTTGGATAGCAAAGAGATTAATACTGTCAATCCTAAAGGAAATCAACTCTGAATATTCATTGGAAGGACAGATGCTGAAGCTGAAGCTCCAATATTTTGGACACCTGATACAAAGAGCCAACTGGGTTGGAAAAGACCCTGAAGGTGGGAAAGATTGAAGATAGGAGGAGAAGAAAATGACAGACGATGAGGTGGTTGGATTGCATCACTGACTTAATGGACATGAATTTTTAGCAAATGCTGGGAGATAGTGAAGGACAGGGAAGCCTGGCATGCTGCAGTTCATGGGATCATATGAAAAGTCTCATATGCATATATTTAGTTTGAGGATGACAAAACAAATGAAAGACATTTCTAGTTCACACATTTCTAGTTAAAATACTGTAATCTCCCATACATAGAGAGGGGATTCCCAGGTGGGCTAGTGGTAAAGAACCCACCTACCAATGCAGGAGATATAAAAGACTTGGGTTCAGTCCCTGGGTTGAGAAGATCCCCTGGAGGAGGGCATGGCAACCCACTCCAACATTTTTGTCTGGAGAATCCAATGGATAGAAGAGCCTGATGGGTGGCAGAGAGTTGGACATAATTGAAGTGACTTCAGTTATATACAAGTCAGAAGTGGACTGCTTCAGGGGCAGGGGCGCCAGGTGCAGTAGACCTTGGTATGGCATATGCCCCCTTGGAGGAGGTCACCATTAACCTACCATATAACCCCCAGAACTTACACAGGACTGGGGAAACAGACTCTGGGACGCCACAAACAGAACCTTATGCACACCAGGACACAGAAGAAAGGAGCAGTGACCCCACAAGAGACTGACTGAGACTTGCCAGTGAGTGTCCAGGAGCCTCTTTCAGAGGCATGGGTCAGTAGTGGCCTGCTGCAGACCTGGGGGCACTGAGTGTAGCAGTGCCTGCATGGGACCTTTTGAAGGAGGTCACTATTATCTTCATTACCTCCACCATAGTTTGGCCTCAGGTCAAATAACAGAGGGAACACAGCCCCGCCCTTGAACAGAATATTGGGTTAAAAATTACTGAGCATGAGCAATATTGCACAGGGACCTGGAATGTTAGGTTCATAATCAAGGCAAATTGGAAGTGGTCAAACTGTAGATGGCAAGATTGAACGTTGACATTTTAGGAATCAGCAAACTAAAATGGACTGGAATGGGTGAATTTAACTCAGATGACCATTATAGCCACTACTGTGGGCAGGAATCCCTTAAAAGAAATAGAGTAGCCATCATAGTCAACAAGAGTCTGAAATGTAGTATTAGGATGCAATCTCAAAAACGACAGAATGATCTCTGTTCGTTTCCAAGGAACCCATTCAATATCATGGTAATACAAGTCTATGCCCCAACCAGTAATGCTGAAGAAGCTGAAGTTGAACAGTTCTATGAAGACCTACAAGTCCTTTGGGAACTAACACACAAAAAAAGATGTCCTTTTCATTTTAGGGGACTGGAATGCAAAAGTAGGAAGTCAAGAACCACCTGAAGTAACAGGAAAATTTGGCCTTGGAGTACAGCATGAAACAGAGCAAAGCCTAATAGAGTTCTGCCAAGAGAATGCACTGGTCATAGCAAACACCCTCTTCCAATAACACAAGAGAAGACTCTACACATGGACATTACCAGATGGTCAATACAAAAATCAGATTGATTATATTCTTTGCAACCAAAGATGGAGAAGCTCTATACAGTCAGCAAAAACAAGACTGGGAGCTCACTGTGGCTCAAATCATGAACTACTTACTGTCAAATTCAGACTTAAATTGAAGAAAGTAGGGAAAACCACTAGACCACTCAGGTATGACCTAAATCAGATAAATTCAAGGGATTAGATATGATAGACAGAATGCCCAAAGAACTATGGACAAAGGTTCATCACATTATACAGGAGGCAGTGATCAAGACCATCCCCAAGAAAAAGAAATGCAAAAGTGCAAAATGGTTGTCTGAGGAGGCATTACAAATAGCTGTGAAAAGAAGAGAAGCGAAAAGCAAAGAGAAAAGGAAAGATATACCCATTTGAGTGCAAAGTTCCAAAGAATAGCAAGGAGAGATAAGAAAGCCTTCCTCAGTGATCAGTGCAAAGAAAGAGAGGAAAACAATAGACTGGGAAAGACTAGAGATCTCTTCAAGAAAATTAGAGATACCAAGGGAATATTTTATGCAAAGATGGGTACAATAAAGGTCAGAAATGATATGGACTTAACAGAAGCAGAAGATATTAAGAAGAGGTGACAAGAATACATAGAAGAACTATACTGAACAGATCTTCATGATCCGGATAATCATGATGCTGTGATCACTCACCTAGAGCCAGACATCCTGGAATGTGAAGTCAAGTGGGCCTTAGGAAGCATCACTATAAACAAAGCTAATGGAGGTGATGGAATTCCAGTTGAGCCATTTCACATCTTGAAAGATGATGCTGTGGAAGTGCTGCTATCAATATGCCAGCAAATTTGGAAAGCTCTGCAGTGGCCAAAGGACTGGAAAGGGTCAGTTTTCATTCCAATGCCAATGAATGCTCAAATTACCGCACAATTGCACTTATCTCACTCACTAGCAAAGTAATGCTCAAAGTTCTCCAAGCCAGGCTTCAAAAGTACATGATCCATGAACTTCCAGATGTTCAAGCTGGACTTAAAAAGAGGAAAAAGAGATCAACTTGCCAACATCCATTGGATCATCGAAAAAGGAAGAGAGTTCCAGATAAACATCTACTTCTGTTTTTCTTTCTTTTTTTTTTTTTTTTTTGACAATGCCAAAGCCTTTGACTGTGTGGATCACAATAGACTCTGGTAAATTCTTCAAGAGATGTGAATACCAGACCACCTGACCCGCCTCCTGAAAAATCTGTATGCTGGTCAGGAAGCAACAGTTAGAACTGGAAATGGAACAATAGACTGGTTCCAATTGGGAAAGGAGTATTTCACGATTGTACATTGTAACCCTGCTTATTTAACTTATATGCAGAGTACATCATGAGAATTCCTGGACTGGATGAAGCACAAGCTGGAATCAAGTTTGCCAGCAGAAATATCAATAACCTCAGATATACAGATGACACCACCCTTATGGCAGAAAGCGAAGAACTAAAAAGCCTCTTAATGAAAATGCAAGAGGAGAGTGAAAAAGTTGGCTTAAAACTCAACATTCGGAAAACTAAGATCATGGTATCTAATCACTTCATGTCAAACAGGTGGGGAAACAAATGAAACAGTGACAGACTATTAATTTTTGGCTTCAAAATCACTGCAAATGATGATTGCAGCCATGAAATTAAAAGATGTTTGCTCCTTGGAAGAAAAGTTATGACCCACCTTGAGAGCATATTGAAAAGCAGAGACATTACTTTGCAAAAAGAGGTCCATTTAGTCAAAGTTAAGGTTTTTCCAGTAGTCATGTATGGATGTGACAGTGGACTATAAAGAAAGCTGAGTACCAAATAATTGATGTTTGAACTGTGATGTTATAGAAGACTCTTGCAAGTCCCTTGGGCTGCAAGGAGATCCAACCAGTCCTTCCTAAAGGAAATCAGTCCTTAAAATTCATAAGAAGGACTGATGCTGATGCTGAAACCCCAATATTTGGCCACCTGATGTGAAGAACTGACTCACTGGAAAAGACTCTGATGCTGGGAAAGATTAAAGATGGGAGGAGAAGGGGTCGACAGAGGTTGAAATGGTAGGATGCCATCACCAACTCAACACACATGAATTAAGTAAAATCTGGGGGTTGGTGATGGACAGGGAAGCCTGGTGTGCTGCAGTCCATGGGGTCACAAAGAGTTAGACACAACTGAGCCAGTGAACTGAACCGAACTCAGGCGACTTAGCACATGCTTGTAAATTATAAGTAAAACTGCCAGCAACTGTATTGACAAGTAGTATTCTGAAAAATTTGTTTGTTTGTTTTTACTAGGAAGATATAGAATGAACTAAACATTCTGAAAAAATGTAGATAGTGAGTTCAGTTCAGTTCAATTCAGTCGCTCAGTTGTGTCCGACTCTTTGCGACCCCTTGAACCACAGCACACCAGGCCTCCCTGTCCATCACAGAATCCAGGAGTCCACCCAAACCCATGTCCATTAAGTCGGTGATGCCATCCAACCATCTCATCCTCAGTCATCCCCTTCTCCTCCTGCCTTCAATCTTTCCCGAATCAGGGTCTTTTCCAGTGAGTCAGCTCTTTGCATGAGGTGGCTAAAGTATTGGAGTTTCAGCTTCAACATCAGTCCTTCCAATGAACACCAAGGACTGATCTCCTTTAGGATGGACTGCTTGGATCTCCTTGCAGTCCAAGGGACTCTCAAGACTCTTCTCCAACACCACAGTTCAAAAGCATCAATTCTTCAGTGCTGAGCTTTCTTCACAGTCCAACTCTCACATCCATACATGACCACTGGAAAAACCATAGCCTTGACTAGATGGACCTTTGTTGGCAAAGTAATGTCTCTGCTTTTTAGTATGCTGTCTAGGTTGGTCATTACTTTCCTTCCAAGGAGTAAGTTTCCTTTAATTTCATGGCTGCAATCACAATCTGCATGATTTTGGAGCCCAGAAAAATAAATTCAGCCACTGTTTCCACTCTTTCCCCATTTATTTGCCATGAGGTGATGGTACAAGATGCCATGATCTTAGTTTTCTGCATGTTGAGCTTTAACCCAACTTTTTCCCTGCCCTCTTTCACTTTCATCAAGAGGCTCTTTAGCTCTTCATCACTTTCTGCCATAAGGGTGGTGTCATCTGCATATCGGAGGTTATTGATATTTCTACCGGCAATCTTGATTCCAGCTTGTGCTTCTTCCAGCCCAGCATTTCTCATGATGTACTCTGCATATAAGTTAAATAAGTAGGGTGACAATATACAGCCTTGATGTACATACTCCTTTTCCTATTTGGAAACAGTCTGTTGTTCCATGTCCAGTTCTAACTGTGGCTTCCTGATCTGCATACAGATTTCTCAAGAGGCAGGTCAGGTGGTCTGGTATTCCCATCTCTTTCAGAATTTTCCACAGTATCTTGTGATCCACACAGTCAAAGGCTTTGGCATAGTCAATAAAGCAGAAATAGATGTTTTTCTGGAACTCTCTTGCTTTTTCCATGAGCCAGCGGATGTTGGCAATTTGATCTCTGGTTCCTCTGCCTTTTCTAAAACCAGCATGAACTTCTGGAAGTCCACGGTTCACGTATTGCTGAAGCCTGGCTTGTAGAATTTTAAGCATCACTTTACTAGTGTTGTGAGATGAGTGAAATTGTGCTGTAGTTTGAGCATTCTTTGGCATTGCCTTTCTTTGAGATTGGAATGAAACCTGACCTTTTCCAGTCCTGTGGCCACTGCTGAGTTTTCCAAATTTGCTGGCATATTGAGTGCAGCACTTTCACGGCATCATCTTTCCGGATTTAAGTAGCTCAACTGGAATTCCATCACCTCCACTAGCTTTGTTCGTAGTGATGCTTTCTAAGGCCCACTTGACTTCATATTCCAGGATGTCTGGTTCTAGGTGAGCAATTACACCATCCAGATTATCTGGGTCATGAAGATCTTTTTTGTACAGTTCTTCTCTGTATTCTTGCCATCTCTCCTTAATATCTTCTGATTCTGTTAGGTCCATACCATTTCTGTCCTTTATCGAGCCCATCTTTGCATGAAATGTTCGCTTGGTTTCTCTAATTTTCTTGAAGAGATCTCTAGTCTTTCCCATTCAGTTGTTTTCCTCTGTTTCTTTGCATTGATCACTGAGGAAGGCTTTCTTGTCTCTCCTTGCTATTCTCTGGAACTTTGCATTCAAATCAGTATAACTTTCCTTTTCTCTTTTGCTTTTCACTGCCCTTCTTTTCACAGCTATTTGCAAGACCTCCTCAGACAGCCATTTTGCTTTTTTACATTTCTTTTTCTTGGGGATGGTCTTGATTCCTGTCTCCTGTACAATGTCATGAATCTCTGTCCATAGTTCATCAGGCACTCTATTTATCAGACCTAGTCCCTTAAATCTATTTGTCACTTCCACTGTATAGTCATAAGGGATTTGATTTAGGTCATACCTGAATGGTCTAGTGGTTTTCTCCACATTTTTCAATTTCAGTCTGAATTTGGCAATAAGGAATTCATGATTGGAGCCACAGTAAGCTCCTGGTCTTGTTTTTGCTGACTGTATAGAGCTTCTCCATCTTTGGCTGCAAAGAATATAATCAATCTGATTTCAGTTTTGACCATCTGATGATATCCATGTGTAGAGTCTTCTCTTGTGTTGTTGGAAAATAGTGAGTAGCTGGTAGTATGTTTATTATGTCATATCATGACTTTGATGTGAATGATTAGCATGTATTCAACATAGTTATGATCAACAAAATACATGCTTACTGAATATATAGACTGTCTGCACTAAACATTCCATTTTGTAGATCCTATAGATATGTATTTATTACCCAAGCCTGATCACATATTTTCACTAATTTAAAGTTAAACTTGCATTGTGACCTAGTTCTCTTTCAGTTCAGTTCAATTCAGCTCAGTCACTCAGTTGTGTCCGACTCTTTGCGACCCCATGTATCGCAGCACGCCAGGCATCCCTGTCCATCACCAACTCCCAGAGTTCACTCAGACTCACGTCCATCAAGTCAGTGATGCCATCCAGCCATCTCATCCTCTGTTGTCCCCTTTTTCTCCTGCCCCCAATCCCTCCCAGCATCAGAGTCTTTTCCAATGAGTCAACTCTTCACATGAGGTGGCCAAAGTACTGGAGTTTCAGCTTTAGCATCATTCCTTCCAAAGAACCCAGGGCTGATCTCCTTCAGAATGGACTGGTTGGATCTCCTTGCAGTCCAAGGGACTCTCAGGAGTCTTTTCCAACACCACAGTTCAAAAGCATGAATTCTTTGGTGCTCAGCTTTCTTTACAGTCCAGCTCTCACATCCACACATGACCACTGGAAAAACCATAGCCTTGACTAGATGGACCCTTGTTGGCAAAGTAATGTCTCTGCTTTTCAATATGCTATCTAGGTTGGTCATAACTTTCCTTCCAAGGAGTAAGTGTCTTTTAATTTCATGGCTGCAGTCACCATCTGCAGTGATTTGGAGCCCCCAACAATAAAGTCTGACACTGTTTCCACTGTTTCCCCATCTCTTTGCCATGAAGTGATGGGACCAGATGCCATGATCTTCGTTTTCTGAATGTTGAGCTTTAAGCCAACTTTTTCACTCTCCTCTTTCACTTTCATCAAGAGGCACCAAAATCATTACTGTGCTTGATCAAGCCAAGTAAATACTTGAAGTTCTTTTTTAAAATTCTTTGTTTATGAAACAAGATGATCTAAACCACTTCTACCACTTCAATAGCAAGTTGGTTCTTGAATCTGGCTGATTACTTCTCTGACCTTTCATAAGCTGTCTGTCAGAAGATCAATTCATGGACTTCCCTTAGGAGTTAAGCCTATTGTCCAATTTTTCAAAGTATTAAAAAGATCTTTTCCCCCCAAATGTAAGTTCAAAGTACCTTTTCTGTAGCTCTAGGGAACTGATCTTTTTCCTACTTTATTCGGAGACTGTGAATAACTCCATTACTTCATTTATATTTTTAACTTGAAGTTATAGACTGTGATCAATTGTCGACTAGTCATTTTTTGTGACCTCCTAGAGAGATATGGTGCCCCCTCAGTATTTCTCTACTTTTTATCAATCAACCTTTTTGTCAGTTCTGCTATCTTTTTGCCTCCAGGTTTTTCCCTCTCTTTCATTTACCTGCAGGAGTTTGGTCTGTACCACAATATCCCTTCTGATTGTCACGCTAGGACTAGGTAGCTCTTGCTATTCATCTGCCATGCAGCCTCTTTGTCATGTAGCCCTTGTATTGTATCTGTCCCAGCTGCGTGTTTTTCTTTCTTTGTAATGCTAGTGATACTCAGGAGTTGGTTTAAGTGCCCACAGTCACATTCCAAAGCTACTAAGAATTACATCTTTTCCTCAGTCTGAAACTCCATTTGACCTGAATAGAGTATAGGTGATTTCATGCTTCTAAACTTGTTCCTTAAGTTTTATCAGAGCTGAGTTTGCAGGGCCAGCAGGTTTCATTCAATATTATTTGAAGGGGAAGATTTTTTAAGAAATAATAAATTATTCTTTCTGAATTGTGTCTTTCTTAGATTGTCATACACTGAATTTAATATTTGTGCAAAAATTATGTAAAAAAAGTATGTGTAAGGCATGGGTTAAATGCTTCAAGAATTAAAATTATTCATAGGAAAGTCATTCTTTCATTTATTAACTGTTTTTGGAGGGGATGGAAATGTGTTTGGGCTCATGGAGCCACCATGTTACCAATGCTACAGTTGTTTGAGAGTGGTATATAAAATGGATAATAGTCCCACTTATGGAACTGTAGCTGTTCAGATCCTGTATTTCCCACTTATCTGACTTGCTTAAACCTTTTGCTTCTCCTCTGTAAAACTGAATATAATAATAATACCTATCTCATGATATTGTTAAAGATTTTAAATGGGGTCACCTATGTAAAATACTTAGTGCTTCCAAGCACTCAATAGAAGTTGCTATGTTTATTTTGTGCTTATAGAGGACACTTGCTCTTTTGGCTGCCTAGAAATCATATTTTTCTTATTTGGAGGAGATCTCTAAATAAAAACTGGAATAAGAGCCAAAAAATCTGGACTAAGTGGAAAGAAAGGGGAAATAATTGCTTTGCCTTCCTCTAGAAGTTACAACATTATCACCTGGGCTTGAAATAAAAGCCCATACTGTGTTTGAAATTGGTATTTGTAATCATCATGGGGATTATGGAGCAACAAAGTGAAACACCAGCCCTAGTGATGGGTACTGTAAGCTTATACCTTTGTAGGCAGATAATTTCTTGGCTTCCCCAGACTTGACTACTTTTTCAACTCAGAAAGAGCTCCTGGTTCTGTATGAGTTTCTCATATCTGTATGGACACTCTTAACAGGCAGTAAACTGGTGCAATGATAGAGCTCATCTCATTGTTTTGTCTCTAAGGAATTGTTGTCTTTTGTTGCCTAGTGTCTAGTATCTTGAGTGCCTTTTTTCCCCATGTATTTTGTCCATTTGTTTTAGATATTTCATGTGGGAGGTTGAATCTGTTCTCTGTTACTTTCTTTTTTTTTTTTTTTTAATTTTATTTTATTTTTAAACTTTACATAACTGTATTAGTTTTGCCAAATATCAAAAGGAATCTGCCACAGGTATACATGTGTTCCCTTCTTTTGACTAGAAGTGGAGTCTGTAATCTAGTTTTTGTCAAGCACCCAGATCCAAATCCAGTAACTTTGATGAGACAGATTGTATACTGATGTCCTTTGTTACTATCTATGATCTGCTATATATATCTATTCAGTTCAGTTCAGTTCAGTCGCTCAGTTGTGTCCGACTCTTTGCGACCCCATGAATTGTAGCACGCCAGGCCTCCCTGTCCATCACCAACTCCTGGAGTTCACTCAAACTCACATCCATCGAGTTGGTGATGCCATCCAGCCATCTCATCTTCTGTCGTCCCCTTCTCCTCCTGCCCCCAATTTCTCCCAGCATCAGAGTCTTTTCCAATGAGTCAACTCTTCACATGAGTTGTCCAAAACACTGGAGTTTCAGCTTTAACATCAGTCCTTCCAAAGAACACCCCAGACTGATCTCCTTTAAAATGGACTGGTTGGATCTCCTTGCAGTCCAAGGGACTCTCAAGAGTCCTCTCCAACACCACAGCTCAAAAGCATTAATTCTCAGCTGTCTTCACAGTCCAACTCTCACATCCATACATGACTACTGGAAAAACCATAGCCTTGACTAGACGGACCTTTGTTGGCAAAGTAATGTCTCTGCTTTTCAATATGCTATCTAGGTTGGTCACAACTTTCCTTCCAAGGAGTAAGTGTCTTTTAATTTCATGGGTGCAATCACCATCTGCAGTGATTTGGGAGCCCCAAAATATAAAGTCTGACACTGTTTCCACTGTTTCCCCATCTATTTGCCATGAAGTGATGGGACCAGATGCCATGATCTTCATTTTCTGAATGTTGAGCTTTAAGCCAACTTCTAAACTCCACTTTCACTTTCATCAAGAGGCTCTTTAGTTCTTCACTTTCTGCCATAAGGGTAGTATCATCTGCATACCTGAGGTTATTGATATTTCTCGTGGCAATCTTGATTCCAGCCTGTGCTTCCTCCAGCCCAGCATTTCTCATGATGTACTCTTTGTAGAAGTTAAACAATCAGGGTGACAATATACAGCCTTGACGTACTCCTTTTCCTATTTGGAACCAGTCTATAGTTCCATGTCCAGTTCTAACTGTTGCTTCCTGACCTGCATACAAATTTCTCAAGAGGCAGGTCAGGTAGTCTGGTATTCCCATCTCTTTCAGAATTTTCCACAGTTTATTGTGATCCACACAGTCAAAGGCTTTGCCATAGTCAATAAAGCAGAAATAGATGTTTTTCTGGAACTCTCTTGCTTTTTCCATGATCCAGTGGATGATGTAAATTTGATCTCTGGTTCCTCTGCTTTTTCTAAAACCAGCGTGAACATCTGGAAGTCCACGGTTCACGTATTGCTGAAGCCTGACTTGGAGGATTTTGAGCATTACTTTACTAGCGTGTGAAATGAGTGTAATTGTGTGGTAGTTTGAGCATTCTTTGGCATTACCTTTCTTTGGGATTGGAATGAAAACTGACCTTTTCCAGTCCCGTGGCCACTGCTGAGTTTTCCAAATTTGCATATTGAGTGCAGCACTTTCAGAGCATCATCTTTCAGGATTTGCAACAGCTCAACTGGAATTCCATCACCTCCACTAGCTTTGTTCATAGTGATACTTTCTAAGGCCCCACTTGACTTCACATTCCAGGATGTCTGGCTCTAGGTGAATGATCGCACCATCGTGATTATCTTGGTCATGAAGATCTTTTTTGTACAGTTCTCCTATGTATTCTTGCCACCTCTTCTTAATATCTTCTGCTTCTGTTAGGTCCATACCATTTCTGTCCTTTATTGAAACTATCTTTGCATGAAATGTTCCCTTGGTATCTCTAACTTTCTTGAAGATATCTCTAGTCTTTCCCATTCTGTTGTTTTCCTCTGTTTCTTTGCATTGATCGCTGAGGAAGGCTTTTTTATCTCTTCTTGCTATTCTTTGGAACTCTGCATTCAGATGCCTATATCTTTCCTTTTCTCCTTTGCTTTTCACTTCTCTTCTTTTCACAGCTATTTATAAGGCCTCCCCAGACAGCCATTTTGCTTTTTTGCATTTCTTTTCATGGGGATGGTCTTGATCCCTGTCTCCTGTACAATGTCATGAACCTCAGTCCATAGTTCATCAGGCACTCTATCTATCAGATCTAAGCCCTTAAATCTATTTCTCACTTCCACTGTATAAACATAAGGTATTTGATTTAGGTCCTACCTGTATGGTCTAGTGGTTTTCCCTACTTTCTTCAATTTCAGTCTAATTTGCCAATAAGGAGTTCATGGTATGAGCCACAGTCATCTCCCGGTCTTATTTTTACTGACTGTAGAGAGCTTCTCCATCTTTTGCTGCAAAGAATATAATCAATCTGATTTCGGTGTTGACTATCTGGTGATGTCCATGTGTAGAGTCTTCTCTTGTGTTGTTGGAAGAGGGTGTTTGCTATGACCAGTGCATTTTCTTGGCAAAACTCTATTAGCCTTTGCCCTGCTTCATTCTGTATTCCAAGGCCAAATTTGCCTGTTACTCCAGGTGTTTCTTGACTTCCTACTTTGCATTCCAGTCCCCTCTAATGAAAAGGGCATCTTTTTTGTGTGTTAGTTCTAAAAGGTCTTGTAGGTCTTCATAGAACCGTTCAACTTCAGCTTCTTCAGCGTTACTAGTTGGGGCATAGACTTGGATTACTGTGATATTGAATGGTTTGCCTTGGAAACGAACAGAGATCATTCTGTCGTTTTTGAGATTGCATCCAAGTACCGCATTTTGGACTCTTTTGTTGACCATGATAGCTACTCCATTTCTTTTAAGGGATTCCTGCCCACAGTAGTAGCTATAATGGTCATCTGAGTTAAATTCACCCATTCCAGTCCATTTTGGTTTGCTGATTCCTAGAATGTCGACGTTCACTCTTGCAATCTCCTATTTGACCACTTCGAATTTGCCTTGATTCATAGACCTAACATTCCAGGTTCCTATGCAATATTGCTCTTTACAGCATCGGACCTTGCTTCAATCACCAGTCACATCCACAGCTGGGTACTGTTTTTGCTTTGGCTGCATCCCTTCATTCTTTCTGGAGTTATTTCTCCACTGATCTCCAGTAGCATATTGGGCACCTACTGACCTGGGGAGTTCCTCTTTCAGTATCCTATCATTTTGCCTTTTCATACTGTTTCATATCTATTATACACTCACAAAAAAATGACATTTTTGCATAAGCAGAATTGGTTTCTGCTGGTTAACTCAGGAAACAGGAGGTTTTAAAACTGCCGAGTATGGCTTCAGTTGTAATTGTGGGAGTATATTCCACACTTAACTCTTGGGGCTCGAGGTTTGAAGTTGATTTAATAAATATTTCTTCCCAAATATTCATCTGGCATTCTGCTCTCCTTTGTTTACTGAAGAGAGTAGGTAGGTGATAACTCTGATATATTTATTATTAAACATTCTATTTATGCCTTTTCATAGTGATATGTTGACTCTATAAAACTGTGACACTATATTGAACTATTGATAATGGACATGAAGGGGAAACTTAGCCAATATCATGGGTGCCATTGGAACTTTCAATGACTATGATTCGACCTGAAGTAGAGTCATCAAGATGCTGATCATGGTGTCATACCTCGTGTAGCAGTCTAACTCTTCCATTTTCAGACAATGAGGATTTTGTTAATCATTCTACCCTTCATATTCCTTATCTGTTAAATCGAGGTCATGAATTATGAAGATTACATAAAATAAACTCAATCAATGGTATCTATTATTATTTTCAACTCATATTTCATTCTTATTTAAGAAAAAATGAAAAAATTTCCAGAATGTCACTCCATTGTATATTAAAAAGTATGGGTTGAAAATTCCTTACAAAAGCTTTGAGATATTATTACAGTGTCAAGATTATAATGCAAAATAAAACCATGGTCTTGACATTCATCACTTCTTTCCTTTATTTCTTACATAGAATTTCTACCATACTCAAGAATATTTCCTCTGCATTGTCTTCGGTTATTTATCCTATGCCTATTTCAAAGACTCTTCAAACTTCACTTCTCTAGCAGATACTCTTTCCTCACAGCTCACCAAAATATATCTCTTCTTTCATTTAGCTACTTCCTAAAATTTTTATTTCACAAAATTACCACTGAAGTTTAAGTTTGGCAACCTCTGCAATAGTGAGGCCTAGTAAATAATAAAATTATCTTATACTTCAGCACTTTTTATAATATGGACTTTGCTGATTTTTATTTGCTTACCATTTGGTCTCCATATTTTAGTATTTTACTTAATTATTTGTTTTATTTTATATTATTTAGTTTTTACTGGAGTATAGGTGATTTACAATGTTGTGTTACTTTCTGCTGTGCAGCAAAGTGAATCAGATATATATATATATACATATATATATATATATATACACATACATATATCGACCCTTTTAAAAATTATTTTCTGATATAGATCCTTACAAGAGTATTGAGTAGACTTGCCTGTGCTATACTTACATCCTTGTTGGTTATCTATTTTGTATATGTGTGTGTTTAGTTGCTCAGTTGTGTCTGACTCTTTGAGACCTCATGGACTATATATAGCCTTTCAGGCTCCATTGTCCATGGAATTTTTCCAGGCTAGAATATCAGAGTGGGTTGCCATTTCCTGCTCCAGGAGATCATCTGAACCCAGGGATTGAACCTACGTCTTGCATCTCCTGCAATGACAGATGGATTCTTTACCATTGCATCTTTTGGGAAACCCCATTTTAAAGTGTGTATATGTCAATCCCAATCTCCCAATTTATACTCACGCCCTTCCCCTCCAGTAATCATAAGATTGTTTTCTACAGCATAACTCTACTTCTGTTTTGTAAATAAGTTCATTTGTACCATTTGTTTAATTTCCACATATAAGTGAAATAGTATGATATTTGTCCTTCTCTGTCTAACTTACTTCACTCAGTATGACAATCTATAGATCCATCCATGTTGCTGCTCAGCCATAAAAAAGAATGAAATAATGCTATTTGGTTTATTGTAAATAATGAATTACTAAATACGTATATCTGTATGTAGTGCTCTTTTAAAATAGGGTTACTGCCCTTGCTAATTTTATTTTATTTAATAGAAGTGTTCTAGTTAAAAAAAAATTCCATTATGAATTTTTTCTGTGTCTACCACAATATCAGAAGATGAGTAACACGAAAAAATTGCCGGAGCTTATCCCCCTGACTTATTTAATTATCTTTTTGTTCTTCATTTGAAGAAATGAGGTTGAAGAGAAATGCATTTTTGTCAAAAAATAATATTGAACATCTATCACTTTTTATAATTTCCTGTGTTTTTTGTCTTCAGTCAGATTCTATAGAGTGATAAATTATTTGTATATTCATAAAAAAAAGGGAAGCCTGAAGTGCTGCAGTCCATGCAAAGAGTCAGATGCAACTGAGCGGCTGAAAAAAATAATAAAAGAGTTATATTTTTCTTAGTCTAATCTACCTTTCTCCAAATAAATTAACAGCAACTAGAGCAAGAACAAGAGAACTGTCTAAAGGCTACCAGAAAGAAGAGTCAGTTGGTGTACACTCAGCTCAAAACCAATGCATGTTTGAAATCTGAAACACTACAAACTTGAAAATACATAAAATTGACATTTAATTGACTTACATTTATTTCAAGGTAGCAATAGTGGTAAAGAACTGCCTGCCAATGTAGGAGACATAGGTTCCATCCTTGAGTCAGGAAGATCCCCTGGAGGAGAGCATGGCAACCCAGTCTAGTATTCTTGCTAGGAGAACCCCACAGACAGAGGAGCCTGGCAGGCTACAGTCCATAGGGTCACAAAGAGTCAGACATGACTGAAGCGACTCAGCATGCATGAGCTTTTGTACTTCCACCTTGTGTGAATTAGGGCTTTTTAAATTACAGTGTTTCCATACTCTAGTTTCTATCATTCATTGAGGATCCATGGTTAAAACTATTAACCAATATTCCTGACTAGCTCTCATCATGCATATACAGAGACATGTGTTTATGTGCCATCAGCTCTACTACTGAATAATGATCTTTTCTGAAAAGTTATATTCAAATAGGCATTCTTGGTATTAAAAAGTACTATAACATAATTCTTTAGAACTGTTGATCAAAAACTAAGTATTGCTGAACATTTATTATAGTATAAGACATTGGCCTAGGTGCCAGAACAATATAAAATATGACCATTGCCTTTAGGAAATGGAAAGTCTAGTTGCAGAGATATGGAGGCACATCTAAACAAGTGAAAAATCATTTTTAAATTATTGATATCTCATATGTGCTATTTCAAGTATATAGGATATATATATATATGTATTCTAAGAATATAAGAATGTAAGATATATGTATCTTATATACTTGTATCACTTATATTTACATACTTACATCACTGTTTCAGTATATAAGATGTAATAGTAAGTAAAAGGCAGAGTCCATAGAAGTATATGGAATGGAAGATTATAATATCCCTAGGAAGAATTTGCCTGGTTATTTGGAGGTGAATTATATGAATATCAACACAATTGTGTAATTAAGAAATGCAAAATATGGATATACATGTATTCAAAAATATAGTAAAATACACTAGGACATGTGTAATTTAAAATCTGAGATTTAGTTATCTATTGTAACTATTTTGACTATGTGTGATTTTCAAGTTAAAAAGAACTTAAATTTAGATAAAAGAAAACTAAGTTGATATTAAAAAAAACAGTAGATAATTTTCTTTAAAATTAAGCTATTGGCTTTTGAATGTTTAGTTTGATTGTTTGAAAAATATATATCTGTTCAGAGATTCTCTGGGTCCAGGAGCTTTTCCCAATAAATAGAGTGTATCAGACTTGAGACTAAAACTGATATTGGAAAATCATTTGATCTAACAAAAATTGACTTCTCTCATTTTTAAAATGGAGATAATAAAAGTACCTGCCATGTAAAGTCATTGGAAGATATTCAATGAGATAATATAGTTTCTCAGCTTTATATTGTATTAGATATTATGAGTTCTAATGTATACATAAAATACCTATTAATATTATTAGATCATACATATCTGCCTTGTAAATTGAAGATCTTAGGATCAATTTTATATAATGCTGTTCAAATCCATTACAGGTCACATGATTCTGTACCCTTTCTTTTAAGAGATAAGTTGTTGTTCAGTTGCTCCATGGTGTCTGACTCTGCAACCCCATGGACTGCAGCATGCCAGGCTACCCTGTTTTTCACCATGTCCCAGAGTGTGCTCAAAATCATGTCCATCGAGTTGGTGATGCCATCCAACCATCTCATTCTCTGTCATCCCCTTCACCTGCCTTCAGACTTTCTCAGCATCAGGGTCTTTTTCAATGAGTCAGCATTTCACATCAGATGACCAAAGGACTGGAGTTTCAGCTTTAGCATCAGTCCTTCCAATGAATGTTCAGATTGACTTCTTTTAGGGTTGATTATTTTGATCTCCTTGCTGTCCAAGGGACTCTCAAGAGTCTGCTCCAACACCACAGTTCAAAAGCTTCAATTTTTTGGTGCTCAGCCTTCTTTATGGTCCAATTCTCACATCCAAACATGACTACTGGAAAAGCCATAGTTTGACTATACAGACCTTCATTGGCAAAGTGATGTCTCTGCTTTTTAATACACTAAGTTTGTCATAGCTTTTCTTCCAAGGAGCAAGCATCTTTTAATTTCATGGCTGCAGTCACCATCTGCAGTGATTTTGGAGCCCAAGAAAATAAAGTCTCTTGCTGTTACCATTTTTCCCCTATTTGCCATGACGTGATGAGACCAGATGCCATAACCTTTGTTTATTGAATGTTGAGTTTTAAGCCAGCTTTTCCACTCTTCTCTTTCACTTTCAACAAGAGGCTTTTTAGATCCTCTTTGCTTTCTGCCATTAGAGGTTTTCTGCAAATATGAGGTTATTGATATTCCTCCCAGCAATCTTGATTCCAGCTTGTGATTTATCCAGCCCGGAATTTGCATGATGTACTCTGAATATAAGTTAAATATGCAGGATGACAATATTCAGCCTTGAGGTACTCCTTTCCCAATTTTGAGCCAGTCTGTTGTTTCAAGTCTGGTTCTAACTGTTGCTTCTTGTCCTGCATACAGGTTTCTCAGGAGGCAGATAAGGTCGTCTGGTACTCCCATTTCTTTAATAATTTTCCACAGTTTGTTGTGATACACACAGTCAAAGGCTTTAGTGTAGTCAATAAAGCAGAAGTAGATGTTTTTCTGGAATTCCCTTGTTTTTTTTCTGTGACCCAGTGGATGTTGGCAATTTGACCTCTGGTTCCTCTGCCTTTTCTAAATCCAGCTTTTATATTTGAAATTTCTCAGTTTACATACTGTTGAAGCCTAGCTTGAAGAATTTTGAGAATAACCTTGCTAGCATGTTAAATGAGTGCAATTGTACAGTAATTTGAACACTTGGCATTGCCCTTCTTTGGGATTGGAATGAAAACTGACATTTTCCAGTCCTGCGGCCACTGCTGAGTTTTCCAAATTTGCTTGTATATTGAGTGCAGCATTTTAACTGTGTTATCTTTTAGGATTTGAAATAGTTAAGCTGAAATTCCATCACATCTTCTAGCTTTGTTCATAGTGATGCTTCTTAAAGCGCACTTGACTTCACACCCCAGGGAGTCTGGCTCTAGGTGATTGATTACACCATTGTGGTCATCCCGGTGTTAAAGACTTTTTCTTTCTTTCTTCTTCTTCTTCTTTTTTTTTTTTAATAAAGTCTTATGTATATTCCATCCCCCTCTTCTTAATATCTTCTGCTTCTGTTAGACCCATACTTCCTGTTCTTTATTGTGCCCATCTTTGCATGAAATTTCCCTTGATATCTCTAATTTTCTTGAAGAGATCTCTAGCCTTTCACATTCAATTTTTTCCCTCTTTTGCTTTTCATTGTTCACTTAAGAAGGCTTTTTTTTTTTTTTTGGTCTCCTTGCCCTTCTTTGGAACTCTGCACTCAGATGGGTATGTCTTTCCCTTTCTCCTTTGCTTTTCACTTATCTTCTTTTCTCAGCTCTTTGTAAGGCCTCCTCAGACAACCATATTGCCTTTTTGTATTTCTTTTTCTTTGGGATGGTTTTGATCACCACCTCCTGTTCAGTGTCCTCCCCCATCTGTAATTCTTCAGGCCCTCTATCATTTCTAATTCCTTGAATCTATTTGTCACTTTCACTGTATAATCATACCTGAATGGCCTAGTGGTTTTCCTTACTTTCTTCCTAATACTCAAGAGATGAGTATTAGGAAGAAATTGTTATTTTTCACATACAAAGTAAGAAAAACAGAATCTCATCTGTTAAAAGAATAATTATTAGTTCACACAACTAGTAGATAATATTAATTAACCATCTTTTATGCACTAAGCATTTTGATGTTGTTGTTCAGTCACTAAGTCATGTCTGACTCCTTGCAACCCCATGGACTGCAGCACTCCAGGGTTCTCTGTCCTTAGCCACCTCTTAGAGCTTGCTCAAATTCATGTCCATTGAGTCAGTGATGCCATCCAGCCATCTCATCCTCTATCACCCCTTTCTCCTCCTGCCTTCAATCTTTCCCAGCATCAGAGTCTTTTCCAGTGAGTCGGCTCATCACATTAGGTGGCCAAAGGATTGGAGCTTCACCTTCAGCACCTGTCCTTCCAATGAATATTCAGGACTGATTTCCTTTGGGACTGACTGGTTTGATCTTCTTGCTGTCAAAGAGACTCTTCTCCAGCACCACAGTTGAAAGCATCAGCTCTTTGGTGCTCAACCTCCTTTATGGTCCAGCTCTCACCTCTCTACATGACTACTGGAAAAACCACGGCTTTGACAATACGGATCTTTGTTGCTAGCATTATGCCTCTGCTTTTTAATATGCTGTGTAGTTTGGTCATAGCTTCTCTTCCAAGGAGCAAGCATCTTTTAATTTCATGGCTGCATTCGCTCTCCACAGTAATTTTCGAGCCCAAGAAAATAAAATCTGTTACTACCTCTACTTTCCCCCCCATCTATTTGCCATGAAGTAATGGGACCAGATGCCAGATATCAGTTTTTTGAATGTTGTGTTTTATGCCAGCTCTTTCACTCTCCTCTTTCTCCATCTCAAGAGAATGTCCCTCTTCACTTTCTGCCATTAGTGTGGTATCATTTGCACATCTGAAGCTGTTGATATTTATACTTAAGCAATTCTCTGTGGTAAGTACTGTTGACCTTGGTTTATAGATAAGGGGACAGGTTCAGAGTGCTTAGATGAATTGTCCAAAGTCACATAGGTGATAGTAAAAAAGCAGATATGTCAATCTAGTTTTAACTATCTTCAAAGATTAAGCTTAATTTTGAACTGTGATGGATATGGAGATGTGCTGCCCTAGTTCTTCTGATGTGCAATATCCTGTATCAGCTGTTCCCTAAAAGATCCTCAGTGAGTTTCCAGGGTGGCCAACACTCAGTGACTGACACGGCAAACCTAATTGACTGTTTTGACTCAGCTTACAACTCTGATGGACCATTTTAATTCCAAAGCCTCTTAGGTGCTTGGTTGAGGTTTTCAGCGTGCTTATATTACAAACTGAATTTTTTCTCAGCCTGATCTTGATCCCTGGACCTTCTTGCACCAGTGTTGATTCCAAGAGTACTCCCTAAAATATCCTAAACACTAAAGTCAATCTCAGTTTTGTTTCCTGGAGAACACAACTTGCAACACAGATGATCAGTTAGAGAATGGTCTATTAGATCCCTCCAGCTATCTCTTAGTATCCCAGTTAATTTTAATGTTTTTTTTTTAAGGGATGTTTTAATGCTAACTATGGAATCACATTATAAATCCTTTCTGGCTACTTTATTTGTATAGATTTTTACCTGATGAAATGAGACAAAATTGATAGTTTTAAAATTTATGGTTGAATGTAAGTGAAATACATTTCATTCTCTGGAATAGATATCTTACAATATATCTTGGTGATACATATTTGTAAAATGAACAATAACTGGTTTTGGTAAAAAGATGGACTTTTAGACTGTGGGTTGGAAAGACTGAATTTTTGCTTTGCCCATTCACATAACTAGCTGGATTACATAGTGTAGCTCTATCTTCTTTTAGTGTCTTATCTCAAGAAATAAAATGTTTCTGCTTGATTCTATACAATTCCAAGAATGTGTTTTTTTTGTTTCTGGTTGATCTTCATAATTTTTTTTTAGCATTAAGCCTCTCTGTTTCCTCTAGTCTTTCTATGAAGTAGTTAATGAACTAGAAACAATTGCTTAAAAACACTAGTAGAGTTTTAAAGGTACCCTGAAGTGAATCATTTACAGTGTAAATAAGCACCACTTAATTTATGTGATTTGTAAATTCAGATTTATCTATTGGAGTATATTACTTTTTCTAAGAAAATTTGACCTTTGACAGTGTGGTATAGGTAGCTTCTAAAAACGGTCACACTTTGGAATGCAGTATCAAAGGTGAAAAAGGGCACCATATTGAGGCCACATTTTAACATTCTCACCAATAAGAATTCTCCAGTTTTTGTGACAGAGAACATTATTTCTTAGTTTTTGTGACTGAGAGCATTACTTCTTAGTTCTAAAATATTTAGAGCTTCTGAACTGTATTCAACAGCAGTGAGTTGTACATGTCCTTAAAAATAGCCTTGACATCCTTAATACCCTCTGAGAACACAGAAGTACACAGAGATTTTATTTTCACTGCTTTGGGAATAATGTACATTCTGCTTCATTTCTCCAAATAAGACTATGTTAAAGTTATTTATTTTGCCAAGTTTGTTCAAGGAAATATTATCCTAACTACTAATCTAGGCTCATGCTAAAATATCAAAACTGATGATGCATTATGAAACATAAAATTTTAACCAAACAAAGAATGAACAGATAGTGCAAAAGAGATGCCTCCGAAGGAAATGTGCTATATATTAAGGATTATGTATAAATTAAAAATCTTAAAAATAATAATTTCCAGGATGTCTTTTGAGCACAGTGATAGATTTTAAAAATCATTTGTCACATTGTAGGTCATATATCTAGATAGTCTCAAAAATAAACTCTAATAATAATCCCTGAACCTGGCTACCTCACCTTCCTGAAGTTCCTAGATTGTCATTATTGAAAATCATTGCTTCTCTTCTTCTCGCTCATGGAACTTTGTTTTCACGTCTCTTGCACTCAATTCCTTCTCCTTCTATTACATGTAGTTGTTTATATAGTCTCTCCTCTTATAAACTTTTGAGTGCAGAAGTTTATTCTCCTCTAAATCTTTGAAAATCTGATTGAACTATGATAAGAGTAATCGCAAAATAGTATTGGATGAAAATGGGTTAAATCTAGTCTGAAAAACATTTCCATATTCTGCATTAACTTTTTATTTTTAACTGTAATCTTATATAAACAAACAATCAGAAAAAACATAATACAATTTTGGCAACAGAGCATTTATAGCAACAAAAGTTGTTCTAAGGAATGGAGAATGTTTTAAAAGTTAGAATCCAAACTAAATATGAACATGATGTTGAAGAAGAAGTAAGAGGCATAATTATTTTATGGCAACTGTTGTTATTATACTGTAGATGATTTAATTCTTTATAAATTTTAGAAATCTCTAAAAATGAAAGAAAAACTTCAAAATCTCAACAGATCTCTTTGGAATTTGCCATCTTGATTTCTTGATTTATATTTTTCAGTATGAAGAGACAGAAATTAAACATAAATATAATTTTGCCTGTTCATTAAAGAAGCTAAAATATAAGGATGCAATTAGGATTATCTCCTTTCCCAGTGGTTTCAGTAGCCTGTGCTGTATTTTCTTTTTCCATCCTGTAGCAAAATATCTTGTAGATCTCTTCATCATCAATTTCAGAACTGAAACTATCTCACTTATATATAATAAAATACCTAGTCTTATATGAGTCAGAAATTTCACTCCTTTCACCTGTTTCACCTAGTTTTACTCTACTTCCCCTCAGAATGGTGAAAGGGGTATTATCTGCTTCCCTTCTGTCCACCCTTGCTAGACTGCTTCTGACTCCTCTAGGACTGGGAAACAATAGGAGCATTAGCAGAAAAAGGCAGTATTACAATGGGTAGCATTTGTCACAGGTCCCCATACAGCATATGTGAGGTATTTTTGTTGACTATTCTGAGGTTCCCTTTATTAGGGACCCCGATAGTTCATCCTTTACATAGGTAATAGATTTTTTTTTAAAGTTTATTTATTTTAATTGAAGGATAATTGCTTTATAATATTGTGTTGATTTATGCCACACCTCAACATGAATCAGCTATAGTATACATAGGTTTCCTCCCTCTTGAACCTCCCTCCCACCTCCCACCCCATCCCACCCCTCTAGGTCATCACAGAGCCCCAGTTTGAGTTCCCTGAATCATACAGCAAATTCCCACTGGTTATCTATTTTACATACAGTAGTGTGTATGTTTCCATGCTACTCTTTTCATTCATCCCACCCACTCCTTCCCCCTCCCTCACCTGGGATTCATAAGTCTGTTCTCTGTGTCTACATCAAATTGCTTAAATTTCTGTTATAGCCCTCAGCTCCTGCACTCAGACTGTATGCCCTAAAGAAACTCTTCCTGGGGTCTTCTTGACTCAACAATCAGCCTCCTTTAGTAGGGTTATTGCCACATTGCTTATATCTTATTATTTTTTATAGTATCTAATTATGACATAAAAACTACATATTTTGTTTTGAAATAGAATGACATTTATTATAATATGACTTATTACATGAAAAATATGCCCAGTATGACTTCCAACTTGTTAAAAAGCCATATGGGTATTTGCACAAACTGGTAAAATTATGTCCTTAAATATATTAAGAATCTTTAACTCTGAGATTTCAAGTGGTTTTTATTTTCTTCCTTGTAGTTTTCCCCATTTTCCAAATTTTCCATGATGAACACTGATTGTTTTTGTAAAAATAACAAGAATAAATGCCTTTTTAAAAATAGCATCTTAGAGGATTTTGATGTGAAAAAGAAAAGCTATTTTGAAAGTTAACGTTACTGCAGTGCCTGATGGAGGCAGCAACAGCCCCAGAAGGAAACAGACGAGGTGATGCTGTCACAGTTTAGAGGCAGCTTACATCATGAGTGGGGTGGGTTGAATACTGTCTCCCCCAGATTCAAGTCCCCTGAGAGACTCAGAATGTGATACTTGGAATAAAGGTCTTTGTATATATAATTAAGATAAAGATCTTGAAATGATATCATCCTGGAGATTCAGGTGGGCCTTCAATTCAGTGATTGAGGTCCTTATAAAAGAGAGGCAAATCTGAAACTCATCAATTCACAGGCAGAAGTCATGTGAAGATGGAGGGCGACTTTGGAGGTATCCAGTCACAAACCAAGAAACACCAAAGGTTGCCCTCAATCTTCAAGAACTGGGACATAGGCAGGGAACAGAATCTCTCTCAGACCCTCTAGAGGGAACCAACCCCACTGAGAGCTTGATTTTGGCTGCTGGTCTCCAAAACTGTGAGACAATAAATTTCTACCATTCTAAAACTTTAAATTTATGAAGATTTGTTGCAGCAGCCTCAGGAAACAAATATAATAAAAACCAGGAACACATACATTGGTTGATCAGTTTCTACTTGGGTTTTATCAATATTTCACAACATTTAAGGTAATATTCAAGAACATGAATATGAATATGATAGAAATCAAAATGGTGATTGAAAAATTATGACTAAAAGAGAGTTATACAAAGGTTTGCTTTATGTTCTTGTGTAATATATGAAGGATAGTTCAAGAAGCTATTTTCTGCTCTCTTACTGTGCTCTCACATACTGTGTTATGGGAGGAGTGGGTGGATGTTTTTGATTTGGGTTTTTTTTTTTCTCATTTAACTTTTATTTTTTTTGTTTTCTTAAATCCCAAATGGCAAGTTATATTTTTTTCTAGTGTTTCCTAAAAATGTGAATTGGACTGTATATGAAATATTTGGGGGCTTCCCTGATGGTTGAAATTGTAAAGAATCTGCCTGCAGTGAGTGGGTCGGCAATATCCCCTTGGAGAAGGAAATGGCAACCCACTCCAGTATTCTTGCCCAGGAAATCCCATGCACAGAGGAGCCTGGCAGGCTACAGCCCGTGAGATTGCAAAGAGTCAGACACGACTGAGTGACTAACACACACTAACACATGAAATATTTAAATCAGAGAGCTGCTTTAAAAAATAATCACTGCTTGCCACAACACTTCCAATTGAGAAGCAGAAGGTGCTAATACCTGTAACTTCAGACCTTTTCAATGCATTGGATGGAATAACAAAACATGTTATGAGCTGTGATGATTATTTCAAGAAGATTGTTTTCCACATCTAATTTTTCAGTTTATAGCAAGCATTGGTTTTCTAAATCTGGGCCCTGGAAATGGTTCTTAGGGTCAATCCAAATCTAGGTGAACAGTGAATAATCAAGAAATCCAGGTTGCATTGTGTGGCACAATCCGAGTTCTACAGCTTGAGATAAGACTTGTGTTGCATGAGGAGTGTGAAGAGATGTAATACTGATATTTAGGATGTAGTTTATGAAATCCTGGATCTCTGTTTATTTCTTTGCCCTATCATTGGTCACTCTTAGCTGAAAAAGAAGGAAAGGAAAAATAGTATAAATGAAACTTTAATTTACTAATGTGATATGAGTGTAATGAGAACTTAATACTTATTATTTATTTGTGTATTTGATATGATATTATTTATTATAATGTATTTTATATTAATATTCTTTAATTTATTAATGTTGAAATTATTTTAATTTGTAATTTATACTTTATTTTTTTCTAAAGAATTCTAAATAACTTTATAATATTAAAATCAGTACTGTGAAGTAAAAAAAATCGGAAATCCTTTAAAAGAGTTTTTGACCTAGTGTTCATAGTTATAATCTGTGAAATTCCTGAGTGTTTATGTTTAATTTTACTGTATGTGCTCATTAATTGGGGGGTGGCTTCATAACTTGATCATGTTGTCCAAGTAGTAATAGGTCCAGAAGTGTTAGGGATCACTACTTTGGAAAGAGAAGAAAGATCATTGTACATAACTCAGAATAGTTAGTTATACTTATTGAATATTGAGTTTCACTTTCAGAATTCTTGTAGACAAAGTAAAACACACACACAAGCAGAGAAGCTATATATAGCTCTTGTATAATAAAGAAGTACAATTTCATTTGCAGGGATAGAATATTTTAAATACTGAGCTTCCAGGGAAATAAATCATATAGCTGGTTCAATAATAAACATAACACAATTTAATTTCTAAGTATCTTTGACAGCAGGATTGCAGAAGATATGAATGCTTTAAATTTATGTTTCTGGTGAAATAGAATGAAAGAAAAGCTGAAGACATACCTTTACATCTTAACTGTGAAGGCATGACTATGTGTTGGGGATAAGTAATACAGACCAGATGTAATAATATTGAAATATAACTCCAGCCTAGAGAAATGGAAGTTTAACATATCTTTTAGATGAGCTCCTTCAAATATCAGAGAGGGCATGTGGTGAATGTCAGTCATTGCATTGTTGAATTCTTTGGTACTGGCCTAAAGAGAAATTGGTTGAAGAAGGATCATTTATTCTAAGAACTTGATATTAAAATGACAACTTTTATTGATTTATATCATGATGAAGAGACCATCTAAATATGCATAGGTGTGGATAATAGAAGTGACCCAAAACATGATCAAACTTTTCTCAAAAGTGAATATTTTATCCCAAATACTTAGAGAATTTCTCAGGTAGAAGTTACCCAATTAGAGTTACTCAGATGTTAGAATTTAAATTCAGGACTTAGTAAGCTGCTTTAAACCATTTGAATCATAATTAAGAGGCTATAGGATATTTACTTTTCCCAGAACAAAATATTGATGAATCCACTAGTACATTTTTGATGATTTTATTTATATTATCTATTTAGACAATTACAAATATTTAACAAAGCTGATTATATTCTTTGCAGCCAAAGATGGAGAAACTCTATACACTCAGCAAAAATAAGACTGGGAGCTGACTGTGGCTCAGATCATGAACTCCTTATTGCCAAATTCAGGCTTAAATTGAAGAAAGTGGGGAAAACCACTAGATCATTCAGGTATGACCTAAATCAAATTCCTTATGATTATACAGTGGAAGTGAGAAATAGATTTAAGGGCCTAGATCTGATAGATAGAGTGCCTGATGAACTATGGATGGATGTTTGTGACATTGTACAGGAGACAGGGGTCAAGACATGGAAAAGAAATGCAAAAAAGCAAAATGGCTGTCTGGGGAGGCCTTAAAAATAGCTGTGAAAAGAAGAGAAGTGAAAAGCAAAGGAGAAAAGGAAATATATAAGCATCTGAATGCAGAGTTCCAAAGAATAACAAGGAGAGACAAGAAAGCCTTCCTCAGCGTTCAATGCAAAGAAATAGAGGAAAACAACAGAATGGGAAAGACTAGAGATCTCTTCAAGAAAATTAGAGATACCAAGCAAACATTTCATGAAAAGATGGGCTTGATAAAGGACAGAAATGGTATGGATCTAAAGAAGCAGAAGATATTAAGAGGAGGTGGCAAGAATACACAGACAAACTGTACAAAAAAGAGCTTCACGACCAAAATAATCATGATGGTGTGATCACTCACCTAGAGCCAGACATTCTGGAATGTGAAGTCAAGGGGGCCTTAGAAAGCATCACTACAAACAAAGCTAGTGGAGGTGATGGAATTCTGGTTGAGCTATTTCAAAGCTTTAAAGATGATGCTGTGAAAGTGCTACACTCAATATGCCAGCTAATTCAGAAAACTCGGTAGTGGCGACAGGACTGGAAAAGGTCAGTTTTTATTCCAATCCCAAAGAAAGGCAATGCCAAAGAATGCTCAAACTACTGTACAATTGCACTCATCTCACACTCTAGTAAAGTAATGCTCAAAATTCTCCAAATCAGGCTTTAGCAATACATGAACCTTGAAATTCCAGATGTTCAAGCTGGTTTTAGAAAAAGCAGAGGAACCAGAGATCAAATTGCCAACATCTGCTGGATCATCGAAAAAGCAAGAGAGTTCCAGAAAAACATCTATTTCTGCTGTATCGACTATGCCAAAGCTTTTGACTGTGTGGATCACAATAAACTGTGGAAAATTCTGAAAGAGATGGGAATACCAGACCACCTGACTTGCCTCTTGAGAAACCTATAGGCAGGTCAGGAGGCAACAGTTAGAACTGGACATGGAACAATAGTCTGGTTCCAAATAGGAAAAGGAGTATGTCAAGGCTGTATATTGTCACCCTGTTTATTTAACTTATATGCAGAGTACATCATGAGAAACACTGAGCTGGAAGAAGCACAAGCTGGAATCAAGATTGCCGGGAGAAATATCAATAACCTCAGATATGCAGATGACCACCCTTATGGCAGAAAATGAAGAACTATAGAGCCTCTTGATGCAAGTGAAAGAGGGCAGGGAAAAAGTTGGATTAAAGCTCCACATTCAGAAAGCAAAGATCATGGCATCCGGTCCCATCACTTCGTGGGAAATAGATGGGAAAACAGTGGAAACAGTGTCAGACTTTATTTTTTTGGGCTCCAAAATTACTGCAGATGGTGATTGCAGCCATGAAATCAAAAGGTGCTTACTCCTTGGAAAGAAAGTTATGACCAACCTAGATAGCATATTCAAAAGCAGAGACATTGCTTTGTCAACAAAGGTCCATCTTGTCAAGGTTATTGTTTTTCCAGTGGTCATGTATGGATGTGAGAGTTGGACTGTGAAGAAAGCTGAGCACCAAAGAATTGATGCTTTTGAACTGTGGTGTTGGAGAAGACTCTTGAGAGTCCTTTGTACTGCAAGGCGATCCAACCAGTGCATTTTAAAGTTAAGTCCTGGGTGTTCTTTGGAAGGATAGATGCTAAAGCTGAAACTCCAATACTTTGGCCACCTCATGTGAAGCCACCCCTCAGACGAAGGACCAGGTGAGTCAACGAAGAGTTGACTCATTGGAAAAGACCCTGATGCTGGGCGGGATTGGCAGCAGGAGGAGAAGGGGACGACAGAGGATGAGATGGCTGGATGGCATCACCGACTCGATGGACATGAGTTTGAGTGAACTCTGGGAGTTGGTGATGGACAGGGAGGCCTGGCGTGCTGTAATTCATGGGGTCGCAAAGAGTCGGACACGATTGACAAACTGAACTGAACTGAACTGAACAAAGTTAATATAGGTTTAGCATAGTTGTAACAAGCTTTTTTTTTTTTTTTTTTTCTGACCAATTTTTTTAAGGCTACATTTAGTTCTTAATGGGCTTCCCTGGTGGCTCAGTCAGTGAAGAGTCTGACTAACACACAGGAGACCTGGGTTCAATCCCTGGGTTGAGAAGATCATCTGGAAAATGAATTGGCAGCCCACTTCACTATTCTTGCCTGGAGAATTTGATGGACAGAAGAGCCTGGTGGGCTACAGTCTATGGGGTCACAAAGAGTTGGACATGACTGAGTGACTAACTTTAACTTTCTTTCACTTAGTTCTTAATAATAAATATATATTTTCAGAATAAATGTTGTTTGATTCCTTGTTCTTTTAGACATGGATATGTATCCAATCAGTCTGATAACCATGACAACTATTATATTCCTATACTTATTCATTACTGCTTCATTCCAAGAGATATGAGAGTTTAGAAAGAGTTCTTTGTGTATTGTTTCAAAATGTGGGGGAGTGGGGAGTCTCTAATGTTCTATTTTTCCCTCTCAAATGATAAAACCTGAACAACAACAACAAATCTGAAAGCTATTTGGAGTTTTTAAAATATAACTTTCACTACTTTTGGCTTTTTTATATTCAAAATCTTTTTTGTTTTACTCATTAAGGTATTATGAAGAAAACATAAGGAAAAACTCCTTGACCTTGGCCTTGTCAATGAATTTTTTTGGAATGACATCAAAAGCACAGGCAATAAAACCAAAAAATATACACACAAGACATCAAACTAAGAGCCTTCTCCACAGCAAAGGAAACAACCAACACAATGAATTGACAATCTATGGAATGGGAAAAAAATATTTGTAAACTATATGTCTGATAAAGAGTTAAAATCCAAAGAATATAAAGGACTCCATAGGAGTCAACCTCAAACAAACCAAGAAACTTGATTAATAAATGGGAAAAGGACCTGAATAGACTTTTTCCCCCAAAAAATATACAAATGGAAAACAGGTACATGAAAAGATGCTCAATATAACTAATAAACACGGAAATGCAAATTAAAACTACAGTGAGATATCACCTTTCATCTATTAAGATGATTTATCAAAAAAGTAAAAAATAACAAGTGTTGGCAAGGATGTGGGTAAAAGAAACTAATGTACGCTTTTGGTGGGAACAAAATTTACTACAGCTATTATGGAAAACAGTGTGAAACTTCTTCAGCAAATTAAAAATTGAACTACCATATGATCTAGCAATCCCATTTCTGGGTGCAGAGTACATCTTGCGAAATGCCGGGCTGGATGAAGCACAAGCTGTAATCAACATTGCCGGCAGAAATATCAATAATCTCAGATATGCAGATGACACCACCATTAGGGAAGAAAGTGAAGAACTAAAGAGGCTCTTGATGAAAGTGAAAGAGGAGAGTGAAAAAGTTGGCTTAAAACTCAACATTCAGAAAACTAAGATCATGGCATCTGGTACCATCACTTCATGGGAAATAGATGGGGAAACAATGGAAACAGTGACAGACTTTAATTCTGGGGGTTCCAAAATCACTGCAGATGGTGACTGCAGCCATGAAATTAAAAGACATTTGCTCCTTGGAAGAAAAGTTATGACCAACCTAGACAGCATATTAAAAAGCAGAGACGTTACTTTGCCAACAAAGGTCCATCTAGTCAAAGCCATGGTTTTTCCAGTAATCATGTGTGGGTGTGAGAGTTGGGCTATAAAGAAAGCTGAGTGCTGAAGAATTGATGCTTTTGAACTGTGGTATTGGAGAAGACTCTTGAGAGTCCCTTGGACTGCAAGGAGATCCAACCAGTCCATCCTAAAGGAAATCAGTCCTGAATATTCATTGGAAGGACTGATGCTGAAGCTGAAACTCCAATACTTTGGCCACCTGATGAGAAGAATTGACTCATTTGAAAAGACCCGGATGCTGGGAAAGATTGAAGGCAGGAGGAGAACGGGACAACAGGATTAGATGGCATCACTGACTTTGTGGACATGAGTTTGAGTAAGCTCTGGTGTTGGTGATGGACAGGGAAGCCTGGTGTGCTGCAGTCCATGGGGTTGCAGAGTTGGATATAACTGAGAGACTGAACTGAACTGATCCAAAGGAAATAGGATGACTACCTCAAAGAGGTGTCTTCACTTTCATGTTCATTGAAGCAACATTCACAATTGCCAAGACATGGAAACAACCTGTGTTTATCCATAGTAAAAATATATAT
The DNA here is from genome assembly GCF_019923935.1 of Bubalus bubalis. Classification (NCBI taxonomy): domain Eukaryota; kingdom Metazoa; phylum Chordata; class Mammalia; order Artiodactyla; family Bovidae; genus Bubalus; species Bubalus bubalis. The sequence goes on along the minus strand of NC_059157.1, from coordinate 94,895,284 downwards.
GTACATTGGAATACTATTTAACTATAAAAAAGAATAAATCTTATCATTTGTTACAGTGTGGGTGAGCCTAGAAGACATTATGGTAAGACATAAGCCAGAGAGAGAAAGACAAATACTATTTGGTGTCAGTCATACATGGAATCTTAAAAAGTTGAACTTGGAATGGGGGAATAAAATAGTTGTCACCAGGGACTGAGGAGTGGAAAAAATAAGAGGTTGGTCAGAGGATAAAACTTTTATAAGACTTTTTAAACTTATTTTTTAAATGGAGTATGATTTCTTTACAATGTTGGGTTAGTTTCTCCTGAACAACGTGAATCACCTATAAGTATACATAGATCCCCTCTCTCTTGAGCCTCATTCCTGTGCTCACCCCATCCCACCCTTCTAAATCATCACAGAGCACTGAGCTGAGCATCTTGTGGTATATAGCAACTTCCCACTAGCTATCCATTTTACACATGTTAGAGTATATATGTCAATGCTACTCTCTTAATTTGTCTCATCCTCTCCTTCCCTCCCTGTGTGCACAAGTCTGTTCTTTATGTTTGTGTCTCTTTTCCTGCCCTGCAAATGGGTTCATCAGTGCCATTTTCTAGATTCCATATATATGCATTATTTATATAGGATATTTGTTTTTCTTTTTCTGACTTAGTTATAAGTAAAATACTGTATTGTATGTTTGAAATTTGTTGACAGTAAATCTTGTGTTGTCAAAAATAAAAAAGCACAAGAAACAAGTAAACAAAAGCACTTCAAACAAGTAACTACGTCAGGTGATGGACGTGTTAATTAGCTTGATTGTGGCAATCATTTCATAAGACATATGTATATCAAACCATCAGTTGTATACCTTAAATATATACAAATTTTGTTTGACAATTATCCTAACAATGCTGGGAAAAGATATTAAACAAAATACACAAATATATTCAGTCCAAATAACAGTTTAAATGACTACTCACATACTTAAAGGACTATTCATATATATATATATATGTATATGTAAGTGTGTAATAATGTGTGTATATGTATGTGTGTATATATGTATATATATATATGGAAGGAGGTAGACATTCAGTATATTTACATGGCCATATTGAGCATATATGTTTCATAATCTATACTGAAGTTGTGCTTCAGTATGAATGTATATATATGGAAGGGGGTAGACATTCAGTATATTTACATGGTCATATTGAGCACATATGTTTCATAATCTATATTGAAGTTGTGCTTCAGTATGAATGTCAAAGATAGAATTGTAATAAAAAATAATTTAAAAAATCATTACATTAAAAATATCAATATTAATTATAATCTTGCCCCATTTGGTTGGATAATCTTTAATCAATGTTTTACTTCCTTTTATAATATGTCTGTTTCGAAAGCAATAGACTCAAATGTCCATAGGTTAGTTAAATGATCTATAATTAAATTGAAGAAAATTATGTAAAGCTTTTAAAAATGTTTCCAAATGTACAGTTTTTTATATGCCATATGAACACACAGAGAATAAATGGGAATATATTTATCCCATAACCTGCAAACTATCATTACATGAAAATGTAAATGTTTTGCAAAGCACCTATAACAGAAATCAGAACACACTCAAAGTGTTAATACTCAAAAATGTATAAGACTGCAAATGGAAAGTTCTTTTCCATCTTCATCTAACATGCTATACCCTGATGACACCTAATAGCTGTAGGTAGTGTTTGGAAAACAATGTTTGCATCTCTCAGCTGGCATCCATGAAAATGTGCAGAAGTTCTAACTGCTAATAAGTGTTCTTGATGACTTTGTCACCCACTGGTTACCATGGCATCAGAACCTTAAAGTGCATATGTACACAGTCTCACAGATTACTGCAGTGGGATGAATAGATTCCACATGGACCCTGGCAGGGCGAAGGTTAAGATGCCAAGCAGCCATACGTCCCCTGCTGATCCACTAACAAGAGTAAGCAGATCAGCAGGGACCTTATGGAGGAGTGCTGATGAGCCTAATTAGCAGCAGATGCTAGATTCATGGACACAAAGGATAGAAGAGAAGGAAATGAAGACTTGAAAGTACATCTAATCCTAATTACACCTTCATGCTAGTGAACCTCCCCCTACCCCTACAAACAACCCCAAGTACTTGCTGTTGAGGGACCAGGTGAATGTCAAAAGGTGTTTCCTTATCCTCATACCTTTTGATCTTTTAATTCTTTGGTCACAAAAAGAGATATATGGATAGTTAATTTCCAAGATTCCTTTCAATTTTACATACAATGTTCATTCCCAATTTTATGGATTCTTCTTGAAATTGGCCAGAATCTTGAAATTTGGATATTGAAAAACACTTTTGTTTGTTTAGAAGAAAGAATGTTGTAATGTCAATAGAAAAAGCCTGCATGATGGAATAAGAAAAACAAGGATTTTATTCTTCATTCTATTTCTATGTATCTTGAGCAAGTCTCTTCAGTTGCTTCATTTGTGAAATTAAGACGACAATATCTAACGTGCAAGACAGTGGGGGAATAACTTAATGTTCATATAATACAGCAGAATTTCCATGAGCCTATTTGCAAGTGTAAGAGAAACTTAAATACAAGTCAGAAAATATATTTATGTCTTATACAAAGAAGACTCTTGACTGAGATGACTAAAAGTACTATAATTTCCTTAATTATACCTCACCTCTTAGGATCTTTGATGTCCAGGCTTTCATACCTATACTTTAATTTTGTTCTTTTAATTCACATTTAAATCCACATTTGACAAGCTTAAGTCTTATGACTGTCTGAAGTTTTTTCACACCTATTGGTTTTCACATTTGGCATTTCTGATGATTACAGTCATTATTCCAATTATATTAAGTTTAAGAGACATACCTTTTATCACTAGCACAACACATTCTTTTGTTTTATATTTGCTTGAAAATAATACAGCAAATGCAAAGATAGTAAATCTTGAAATGTTCGTCGGCACAATTCTGAATTCTGTGCACAAAAGACAAAGAGGTATGAGTTAAAACATTGGAAAGCTAAATGGCATAAAAACCAAACAAATATTAAGTGCCTATAAATATAGCATATTCCTTACATTGTGAGTCACTTTTTTGACAAATTAATTGTCCAGTTTTTTACTTTGTAATTTTTAAACAAATTTGAAGTATTTTACATCTCTTCATTTACCAGGCTGTTAAAAATCTCATGAGCCACTGAAAAACCTGAGGGGATTTAATATGATTTATCTGTTTGCTGTTTTCTAAAGTATATATCAAAATCATTAGTTTCTCTTAGGCTACTTAAAATTTGTATTACTGTCTTCAGTTTAGAAACAACGAAGAAACAGTAGAGAAAGCAAAGACAATTAACCTAGAAACAATTTCTATTAACATTTTGGTGTATAATTATCCAGTTTTTCTTTTTCTTTTTTTCTTTTAACCATGCAGTAACTTATTGGGAAAGTACGTGACTAAACAATATTGCCACATTTGTGAATTACATGACACAGTGTGTGTATGTGTGTGTGTGCTCAGTCATGTCCAACTCTTTGGACTCCATGGACTATAACCCGCCAGGATCCTCTGTCCATGGGATTCTCCAGGCAAGAATACTGGAGTGGGTTGCCATTTCCTCCTCCAAGGATGACACAGTATATCCAGTAACAAAGCTATTTTTGAATCCTTTAAAAGAAGCTACTGGTAATAGAGGATCACTGAGTCAAGATTAGGAACTCATCTTTTGCCTTCATTGATTCTGTTCAGTAATCTATATACTCTTTAGGCAATAATAATAGTAATAACTTCTGTAACATCATAACAATGTTTCTAAAGCTTCAGAGTTAACAAATTGTTTTGCAATGTTGATCCAACTATCAACTGTCAAACTTAGGACATTTTTAAGCACTAAAGATAAAACCTCAAATATCTTCTGTAGCTCTCAGTATGGAATTAAAATTAACTTTATATAGGCAAAAGTGCATAGTCATGGTTGTTAGCAATAAACAGCAGAACATTTCATGAACAAAAAATGTGTCCCATAATTAGACGTTTAGATGAGTTAACACTAAATGAATCAGAATCACAGATGGGGCCTTTATCCCCTTTGAAAGTATGTTTTCATGTTTCATGTTTTAGTTAAAACCTTAAGAGTAGAATTATTTAGCAACAAATTGGTTGCTATTTTATTGATCCAAATCATACAATCAATTTATGATGCTTGATAAAGGCATAATTCTATCATCTCTAATGAGGTAGAATTTTAAAAGTGGAGCTTTTGAGGTTGAAAAGGCAGCTGCAATGTGTTTCTTATGAAGCTTTACTGTGAATTCATTATAATGGATTATTATGACATGACTGGATGAAAACAGCAATCTAGTTTGCTGAGAAGCTCCCTCTTCCTATAATCATCCTAGGGAATTTAAACCATAAGCTAATGTCACATTCAAGTGCAGATTTAAGTACTCCTGAGTGATGACATTTGGTGAGGTCTAATGTTGGCAATACCTCAGTATTTAGATTTTTAAAGGGAGTGTGAACTGTGTCATTCATTTGCTTTTGCTATATCCCCTTTTCTTCTCATTATCAACATAGTAAATATTTTGTAGGAGTAAATAAATCCAAAATCCATAAAATAACAACAGCTAGGGATAAGATTTTTAGGTGACACTTGGCATATACTTAACCTAAGTATATGCCAGGGTTTAAAATATAGTTATTTTTAATTATGTGAAGTCAACAGGATCATTATTTTAGCCCCTTCACTGACTCAGTAAAACAGAATAATCTTAGTTACTTAGAAAAAAAAATTTTATATTTTAAACTAAGGACCCTCAAATATCTTAAATACTTCTAAACTTCCCCATTTAAAATTCTTTTTCATAGAAAGATTAAAAGCAAAATGAATTGAAAAGGAAAACAAGAGTTTTCGTGCTTTTCTAGTTAAATTGACATCTCCCTATTAAAATGTATTACAGAGTGTGCAAATGCTTATGTTGTCTAATCACTTAGAAGCATTTCCTTTGTAAAAGTGTAGTAGCATAGGACAGGTACAAAACATCAAGTCTTGGTTATTCACTTTGATGGGGAAAAAAAGAATAGAGAGTGCAAAACATTGAAATATATTCTGTAATTTTCTTAAAATGCAATAGTCACATTTTTTTTTTCTTTTTTAATTATCTTCCCTATTTTTGTCATCTCTATATACATCAGTAGGCTAATGTCTTAAGGAAGTCACTTTGAAGAGGCAATTCATAACAGTAAGAAAAGTTTCTTCACATTTTATTTGCATTTCTAGAAAAACTTTTTAAAATCTATTTGTTCGTCTCACTCTAGGTGAGTCAGTCTCTAATCCACTCCCCTAAAATCTCTCTCTGACCTCAGCCCACCCAGCATTACCTGCTTGTCTCTTCCCCTTTCTTTTGCCCCTGCTTCTCTTTCCATCTTTCAATCAGTCTCAGCTCTTTCTGGTGCATTTTCCCAAATCGAAACCAATTTCTAGTGCTCCTTTCCTCCTTCAGGCCACTCTGCCTGATAAAACTTGAGTGTGTATGTGTCTGTATACACATACACATACAGGGGAAGTGTTGGTCATTGCCTATTAAAGATAAAATTTTCCTTAGCAGATATTAAAGGGAATGAGACTCAAATATTCTTATTTTAATCATCTTCTCCATTCCAAAAAGCAAATTTGTAGGCATTTTTCAAAGAAATATAGGTAAGTAGATACCTAGTATTTTGATGCAATCTTTTTTTCTCACAGTTGTTTTGTCCCTTTTAAAAAGCCTGGCTTATTTAAGTTGGGTTCAAAATCAAAATATAAACTTCTTTAATAAAAAGCAATACTGAATAAACTATATAATAGATGCTTCTGTTTGACAATGATAGACTTTCCAAAAAATTTTGAATAAATGAAAAAGTGAATGAACAGATATTCCCTCTCCATTTTTGAGATTAACTCCAATCCCAAACTATTTTTTAATTCTTTCCATTTCTGGCCTAGTCTTCTTTTTACTTTTAGAGATGAGGCCAAGGTGATCACGACTTATTGTTTGCATACATTTTCAGTGGTTAAAGCAAATATGTTCAGATTTTGATGCTAATGCATAAATAGCTATACAAAGTTGTCTAACTATATGAGTGTCTCTGTTAGCTTTGCATCTGGCCTTTTAAGTCAGGTCAGTCCACTTATGTACCATGTCTAAACTTACTTTTAAGTCAAAATAAGCTGCAGGTTAGAGGAGGCCCTGTTCAGTTGAGTTCAGTCTCTCAGTCATGTCCGACTCTCTGCCACCCCATGGACTGCAGCAAACCAGGCCTCCCTGTATACCACCAACTCTGGGAGATTACTCAGACTCATGTCCATTGACTCAGTGATGCCATCCAACCACCTCATCCTCTGTCATCCCCTTCTCTTCTCAGCTTCAATCTTTCCCAGCATCAGGGTCTTTTCAAATGAATCAATTCTTCTCATCAGGTGGCCAAAGTATTGGAGTTTCAGCTTCAGCATCAGTCCTTCCAATGATTATTCAGGATGGATTTCCTTTAGGATGGACTGGTTGGATCTCCTTGCAGTCCAAGGGACTCTCAAGAGTCTTCTCCAACACCACAGTTCAAAGGCATCAATTCTTAGGTGCTCAACTTTCTTTATAGTCCAACTCTCACATCCATACATGACTACTGGAAAAACCATAGCCTTGACTAGATGGACCTTTGTTGGCAAAAAAATGTCTCTGCTTTTTAATATGCTGTCTAGGTTGGTCATAACTTTTCTTCCAAGGAGTAAGCATCTTTTAATTTCATGGCTGTAGTCACCATCTGCAGTGATTTTGGAACCCTCCAAGATAAAGTCAGCCACTGTTTCCACTGTTTCTCCATGTATTATCCATGAATTGGTGGGACCGGATTCATGATCTTTATTTTTTGAATGTTGAGCTTTAAGCTAACTTTTTCACTCTCCTATTTCACTTGCATCAAGAGGCTCTTTAGTTGTTCACTTTCTGCCATAAGGTTGCTGTCATTTACATGTCTGAGGTTATTGATATTTCTCCCAGCAATTGTGATTCCAGCTTGTGCTTCCTCCAGACCAGCATTTCTCATGATGTACCCTGAATATAAGTTAAATAAGTAGGGTGACAATATACAGCATTGATGTACTCCTTTTCCTTTTTAGAATCAGTCTGTTGTTCCATGTCCAGCTCTAACTTTTGCTTCCTGAACTGCATACAAATTTCTCAAGAGGCGTCAAGTGGTCTGGTATTCCCATTGCTTTCAGAATTTTCCACAGTTTATTGTGATCCACACAGTCAAAGGCTTTGGCATAGTCAATGAAGCAGAAATAGATGTTTTTCTGGAACTCTCTTGCTTTTTTGATGATCCAGCGGATGTAGGCAATTTGATCTCTGGTTCCTCTGCCTTTTCTATAACCAGCGTGAACATCTGGAAGTTCACGGTTCACATATTGCTGAAGCGTAGTTTGGAGAATTTTGAGCATTACTTTACTAGCGTGTGAGATGAGTGCAATTGTGTGGTAGTTTGAGCATTCTTTGGCATTGCCTTTCTTTGGGATTGGAATGAAAACTAACCTTTTCTAGTCCTGTGGCCACTGCTGAGTTTTCCAAATTTGCTGGCATATTGAGTGCAGCACTTTCACAGCATCATCTTTCAGGATTTGAAATAGCTCAACAGGAATTCCATCACCTCCACTAGCTTTGTTCATAATGATATTTCCTAAGGCCCACTTGACTTCACATTCCAGGATGTCTGGCTCGAGGTGAGTGATCGATCACACCATCGTGATTATCTGGGTCGTGAATCTCTTTTTTGTACAGTTCTTCTGTGTATTCTTGCCACCTCTTCTTAATATCTTCTGATTCTGTTAGGTCCATACCATTTCTGTCCTTTATTGAGCTCATCTTTGAATGAAATGTTCCCTTGGTATCTCTAATTTTCTCAAAGAGATCTCTATTCTTTCCCATTTTATTGTTTTCCTCTATTTCTTTGCATTGATCACTGAAGAAGGCTTTCTTATCTCTCCTTGCTATTCTTTGGAACTCTGCATTCAAATGGGTATATCTTTCCTTTTCTCCTTTGTTTTTGGCTTCTCTTCTTTTCACAGTTATTTGTAAGGCCTCCTCAGACAGCCATTTTGCTTTTTTGCATTTCTTTTTGGAGGCCCTAGCTTTTTGTTTAATGACCGCCAGTCTACACCATTTTCTCCCACCCTCTTATCTCACTGATTGCAGAGTTTCTGTACTGAATGTGAATCTTGGATTCTCTTTTCTCACATTTGGTGACTACATTAATTTCCTTTTGGCATTTTAGACTATAGATATGTTGGAATAACTTTTGGATTTCCTTAATCATTTGAACTTGAGGTCTTCTCTTGTCTACACTTGAGTTTTATTACAGTGCCTAATAACTTCAAGTTTACTCCTGAACTGATTTTCCAGAGGTTGATATTATACTGGTATAAATAGAGTAGGGATAAATAAGGAAGTAAACTCTACATCCCTAGAAGTAATAGGGGCTGGCTAAATGGTATAATTCATTTCAGATTAAGTTGAATGGAGAGTACCCATATAAGGGCAAATGTGAGTTGAGTATACTTAGCTTTGCATTGGCAAAAATGCTAACAGTGGCGATGTAATTAGTGGGATGAAGCTAAATCTATACTGAGGAAAGAGGTAGTAATAATTTTACTTTCCATTTTTTCATGCCAGCATAACAAACATTGGATTAAATGAAGATTAAATGATTAACCAGAAAACAAATTGAGGACTTTTACACATGGTGGGATTGTTGAATAGTATGTGACATAAAGGCAGTCACGGAAATAATTTATGATTAATGAGGAAGATTAAGTTATGTTACTTGCCTAGAAGCTTTAGTTTTCCAACACCAAATTCCAGAGTAGTTTAGAACCCCCAACCACCAGCCTTTATGCCACACCAGGCAACGTTTTACAGCCATTCTTAAGAAAAATAGACAGGTACAGTATATATTTTCCAGTATTAACCTGAAAAGCATAGTCCTCTAAAATAGAGTCTAGAATGTCGCCTCCTTGTGTGTAGTAGAATATCTCTACCTGACCATGACCTGACCTTAGAAACAAAGGATCTGACACCACGGAGTTTGCAATACCTAACCCTATCTCTCCCTTACCTTTCCTAGAAAAGGGATTTGCTGAAAGCTATCAGGGAGTTTAGGGTTTTAGAGCATGAATCACCCATGTCCTTGCAGAACTCTGCAGTTAGCCTTTCTCTGCTCCAAACTCTGATGTTTTGGTATTGCTTGGCCTCACAGTACTTTGGGTACACAGACTTGCATTTTGGTAACAGTCAGATAAGGCTTCCCTCATGGCTCAGTGGCAAAGAATCTGCCTGCTAGTGCAGGCCACTCAGATTTGATTCATGGGTCACAAAGATCCCCTGGAGAAGGAAATGGCAAGCCACTCCACTATTCTTGCCTGGGAAATCCCATGGACAGAGGAGCCTGGTGGGTTACAGTCCATGAGGTCACAAAGAGTCAGACACAGTGACTAAACAACAAAAAGAAAGTGTACTAGAAAATTAGTCTTGGTAGCAGTTAGGTTACAGGAATTTAGTTAGTAAAACTCTAAGTTTAATATATAAACTGCAGACATATTAAGAATTGATTCCTGAACATTTACTGTAACTTTATTCTGATTAAAGTGTCTGTATTCATCTGTTGGTGTCTACGTTTTTGGCCCCCAAATATGAAAAGTTCTTTGTCATTTCATGATTGTAGAAATACTGACTTTTTAAAATACAGTTTCTTCTCCATCCCAAATACTTTCAGGAACCCCAAGTGTCAAGAGTTCTCTTCTGATTATTGCTCTTTGTTTTTGAGTGCAGATAGTTATGCCAGAAGTTCCTAACATTTTCACAGCAGTAGTTGTTCAGCTAGAACATTGCTACCTTCAACATTTCCCATAATGTGAATACATCCTCACCTTGTATTAAGACATATAGGTGTAACATGAAGCCATGCCCACTGCCAGTGGAACCAGAAGCAGGTTCTTGTGCTTCAATCACATATATTTGTGATTGGTACAGTTGGGAAGGAAAGAGTTGCCTTCTTCATTACTTTTCCCTTGATAGCATGCACAGAAGACTATGGGAAGCTCAGAGTGGCCAATGGTTATGTAACATTCCATAGGCAAAATTAGGTCCATTGAGAGCAACTCTAAGGCACAGTGTCATCTTGGAAAGTGAGAGTAGCCAAGGAAAAAAACACACTCCACAGACAGAATTTGGGCAATCCAGAAGCTGAAAATATGATTAGTTTTTATGGGCAGGGTAACTTCATAGGCTGTGTGTGAGGATTATTCCAACTATTCAGGAGAAGTGGTGGGGATTTCTAGAATTGGGCCACCATTCATTAGCTTCTGAAATGTCATGTCATCTGTGGGTGTGTCATTTAGCTTGCTAATGTATTACAGTGCACATATAATGAGGCTCATAGTCTACTGAAAGTTGAATCTTCCACCATCTTGAACCTAGTTGGTTCCAATCAGTTTATGTCATATGCTCAAGGGCTGTGTCATTCTTTTAGAGGTTGTGCACTGCCCTCTTCCCTCCTGTTTCGTTCCTCCTTCAGAGACTTTATTCCCATATTGTTTTGGGAGGCAGAAGGACAACAGCCCATCTTCCATAATTGCTTCAAAGCTGACAGATATTGACCCTGCCTGTCAGGGAGTAAAAATCTCTGGATGCCTGATATAGGAGCCTCAGGGGTTGGACAGTGCCTTGTTTTAAGTTGGTATGGGCTAGAATCCTCACATAGCCATCATCTTGATGTGGAACTGTTGTAACTGCTTCTGTCGCCTTCCTATGAATCTTTTTGATGCAGCACTTTGTAACAGCATCAGAGTTCAACAATAACTGTCTATAAATGACAAAAGGCTTAAAAGGCATGGTTAAACTTCTGATTAAAGTGTAATCAGATAATAAAACTTGGTTACATAAACAAGAATTACAAATGATTACATTTAACTTAAAACACAAATAATCTTAGCTAAATATTTCTTTTATGAGGTACTTCAGAGGCCATCTAAAGCACCCCAAACTTAACTGGAAATCAAAAGAAATTTAACTACAATGTGATATTTGGGAAGCTTGTCAGAAAATTGTAAAACAGTCAAATAAGATGATAGGTCACTTTGAGACAATACTTCTTCACATGCAGCTATTTTTTTAATATCAATAAAACTGCATTAAAATGGACATTTCAAGTTTCCTTATTCATCCTTAATACTTGGGACTATAAACTGTTACTTCATACCTTCATGATAGCTATCCAATACATCTGAGTAGTATTAGGCAAAAGGACCTTACTTTTTATAAAATATGGTGTGTAATTTGCATTAACAGTTTAGTATTCAAGTAAATCAAATATACACTGTAGAAATCTCTGAGTAAAATTTTCCTTCTCAAATTTAAAATGATTTTCTGTTATAATAAGGCATTTTATTTTTGAATAATTTTAAAGTAATTTTAGGTAATTAAAATATTAAAAGGTAATTTTGAAAATTGGTATGAAAGAAATCTGTGTGTGTGTGTGTGTGCTCTTATTATAGCAATTTATTTTTGTCTTTCACAGCTTGAACTTAATGCAGCTAAATATAAAATCTTTAAATTTTGAGGGAACAAATAATTTAGGAAGAAAAAAATTGTAAAACTGGCTTCAAGTATTTTCACATTAGAGTTTTATAATCTCTCCTACTCAGGAAATTAAGATGATAGAAAAATTCATATTACTACCAAACATTGCAAGTAAGAAATTATATTTGAAAGTTTTTTCCCCCAAGAACTTTAAACTATAAACTTCACATCTAAATGTTCAACTATTTGTTTATGTCCATGTAGTGAATATTTGATGCTACTTTTATAACTATCCAGAAAGTCAGTTTCATTCTTTATGAAATATAAACTGTGTTACCTGAAGCAAAATAATTGCCCCCATGAGAGTCTTCTGATTATATTGATTTTTTCATGATTGGGTTGTTAATTTTTGGAAATTTATTTAGTAAGAATAGTTTTGTAATTAAAGAAAAATCTCTCTGGAGTAATAAATATGCCCCAACATCTTAGAGGAAGAAAAGAATCACATTTTGTATCTTATTTAAATACCAAAATAGTTGTTAATGATGATTGTATGAGAAGCTCTCTTCTAGTAACTGTTTTCACTGAGCCAATCTTTTTCCTTGTATCTATGCCATCTTTCCTCATGCTTGTCTCTTAAGCTAATAAATCAAAAAAACTATGGGGGACTTCCTATGAGAGGTTTATCTGGGCCAGACTGAGAAAATGAGCATGTCAATACTTTCCTTTCCATAACTGGTCAGAACTCATTTGTATGGTCACAAATAATGACAATTTTGTTCTTTGTCCAAAAGTAAAAGGAAATGAGCCTGGTAAACAGCCAGTAGTCTCTATCACAATTATAAAGGAGCTATACATTGCTTTCAGTTTTGAGTGCATATGTAAGAGTGGAAATACTAGGTGGTATAGGAACTTCATATTTAACTTTTAAAGCTTTATGGAGAACTCCAAACTGTATCCCATAACTGTTGTAACATTTTGCATTCCCATCACCAATGTACAAGGGTTCCAATTTTTCCTTATACTTGTCAAAACTTATCATTCATCTTTATGAAGTTAGATATCCCAGAGGGTGTAAAGGAGTATCTTATTATGGTGGGTTTTTTTTTTTTTTTTTTTACATTTTCCTAATTACTAATGGTATTCTGCATATTTCCATATTCTTAGTAATCATTTATATATCCACTTTTAAGAAATGTTTAAATCTTCTGTATATTTTAAAATTAGGTTATCCATTTTTTTTAACTACTGAGCTTTAACCATTTATTTTTTTAAAATATAAATTTATTTATTTTAATTGGAAGTTAATTACTTTACAATATTGTGCATGATACTGGTTGCTTGAGGCTGGTGCACTGGGATGACCCAGAGGGATGGTATGGGGACGGAGGAGGGAGGGGGATTTGGGATGGGGAACACGTGTATACCTGTGGCTTTAACCATTTAAAAAAATATATTCTAAATATGTCTCTTATCAGACATGATTTGTAAATATCTTCATCCATTTTGTGGGTTGTCTTTTTATTTTCTTTATTTAATTTATGCAATTTTTAAAGTTTGCACTCCACTTACCATTATTAAAAAATATCAGCTATTAATATATTCCCTGTGTTGTACAATATATCTTTGTAATGGGGTCGCACAGAGTTGGACACAACTGAAGTGACTTAGCAGCAGCAGCAGCAGCCTATTCTATACCCAATAGTTTGTATTTCCCACTCCTCCATGTCAGTATCACCTCCCCCACAACTAGTAACCTCTAACTTGTTCTCTATATCTCGTCTGTTTCTTTTTTGTTATATTCACTAGATTCCACATGTAAGTGATATCATTCAGTATTTGTCTTTCTCAATCGGAATTCTTTCCTTCTATTTTATTGATGGGATCTTTTGGACCACAATAGTTTTAGTTTTGATAATGTCCAACTTATGTAATTTTCTTTTTGCCACTTGTGATTTTTGTGTCCTAAGAAACCATTTCCTAGTCCAAGGTCAAGAAAATTTAATCCAATATCTTCTAAGAATTATATATTTTTAGCTCTTACATTTAGATATTGAATCTATTTTAAGTTAATGTTTATATTTAGTCTGAGGTCAGATCAGCTTCATTCTTTTGCATGTGGATATTCATTTGTGTTAGCACCATTTGTTGAAAAGATTATTCTTTCTACATTGGATGGCTTAGCACTCGTGTTTAAAATTGACTGAATGTAAATTTAAGGGTGATTTCTAGAATATTAATTCTACTTCATCTGTCAATATATTTATCTTTATGCCAGTACCATACAGTGTTGATTATTGGAGTTTTGTTATAAGTTTTGAGATCACGAATTGTGACTTCTCCAAATTTATTGTTCTTTAAGATTGTTTTAGGTATTTGGGATCCCTTGAATTTTTATATGAATTTTAACATTGTCTGGTCAATCTGCAAAATATTAGCTGGTATTTTATAGCAATTTTATTGAATCTGTAGATCAATTTGAAAAGTAGTGCCATCTGAACAATATTAAGTATTGCTACTCATGAACATCAGATGTGTTTTCATTGATTTTAGCTCTCTTTAATTGCTTTCTGCTGGCCTTGTGGCTCAGATGGTAAATAATCCACCTGCAATGTGGGAGACCTCGGTTCAATCCCTGGGTTGGGAAGATCCCCTGGAGGAGGGCATGGCAACCCACTCCAGTATTCTTGCCCTGTGAATCCCCATGGACAGAAGAGCCTGGTGGGCTACAGTCCATGTGGTCACAGAGTCAGAGATGACTGAGTGACTAAGCACAGCAGTATAGTTTTGTATTTCTTTTGTAAAATTTATTTTAAAGAATTTCTTTGATGATATTGTAAATGAAATTGTTCTTTTAATTTTATTTTCAGAGCATTCCTTGGTAGAATATAAAAATATAATTGAAATTTGTGTTTTGATTCTGTATTCTTCAACTTTGCCAATCTCATTATTAATTCTAATTGTGTATATATATGTATTCCTTATGACTTTCTACCTACAAAATTATGTGATTTGGAAATAGAGATCATTTTACTTCTACTTTTGCAATCTGCCCTTTATTTATTTTTCTTGCATAATTTCCTTGGCTGAAACCACCATTGCAATGTTGAACAGAAGTGCTGAGAGCAAGCACCCTTGTCATGATCCCGATTTTAGGGGAACTTGTGCAGTTATTCATAGTCAAATATGTTAATTGTAGGCTTTCCATAGATGACATTTATCTGGTTGGGGAAATTTCCTTCTATTTCTAGTTTGATGAAATTTTTCTGTATTTCTGTTTTATTTGTTTTGATTGAAGACATTAAAAAAAATTCAGTGAAAGCCACAGTTTGCTAAGCTCTAAAAGGAAGTTAAACACTATGTTCACTTTTTTAAAAAAAATGAATTTTAATATACAGCACTTTGTCTGCTGTGTGGTTGAGTCAACATTCCTATGGCAACACTGACTTTCCCAGTTACTCTGCCAACTTCTGTGCTTCATTCACAATGTCACAACATGCTAAGTACTGTGCTTTTAAGAAAATTCTGCATGATACATTGAAAATAGTCACTAGAAAGACAAAGGTTCAAGATAATGGCATAGGAAAACCCTGAACTCACCACACCCCTTACCTCCAACTTGGTAATGTGCATTAGGGAGGCATACCACAAAGGCCCTCACCTCTGTGGATATGCCTACCTCAGGCAACAGCAAACAATGGTTTAAAGGGAACCTAGACTATATGCGAAAGAAATCTATTTACTAACACTAGAGCATTTGCGGAGAAGGTGATGGCACCCCACTCTAGTACTTTTGCCTAGAAAATCCCATGGAAGGAGGAGTCTGGTAGGCTGCAGTCCATGGGGTCGCTAGGGTCGGACACTACTGAGCAACTTCACTTTCACTTTTCACTTTCATGCATTGGAGAAGGAAATGGCAATCCACTCCAGTGTTCTTGCCTGGAGAATCCCAGGGACTAGGAAGTCTGGTGGGCTGCCGTCTGTGGGGTCGCACAGAGTCGGACACGACTGAAGCGATTTAGCAGCAGCAGCAGCAGCAGCAGAGCATTTGCCAAATGGACAAGGAACTACTATTAATAGTACTCTCTCTCTCAGGTTGGAGGTGCCGAAGAGTGCCATTCTTGTGTATGTATGTTCCTTCTCTGTCTTGATAGCAAGAGTGGGAACATGGTCCAAGCCCTCTACCTGGCCTGGCAAGGCTGCCAGCATGCACCCCAGTTCCCTGGTCCACAGCAGCCACAGCCATCCCCCTAGGGCCCTGGTGTAGCATGTCCCATACCCCTAGCCTGTACCCACTCCAGCCACCCCCTGGCCAGCCAAAGCTGCCTGGAACATGCAGACTACAAAGGAGACATTTCTAAACAAACTAATGCCTTCAATACCAGGTGAGAAAGAGGTAGCTATTTTATCTAATTAATAGAAGAAACAAACACAAATCTGTCAAACCAAATGAGGAGACAGAGGAATATATAAAAACAAACAAACAAACAAAAATAAAACCCTGGGTTAAAAAACACGAATGAAATGGAAATAAGTAATTTATCTGATAAAGAGTTCAAAATAATAGTTATAATAATACTCCAAACTCAGGAGAAGAATGGAGAAAAACAATTAGAACGTCAACAAGAGTTAAACATATAAGAAAGGACCATTTAGAGCAGAAAAATATCATAACTGAGACAATGAAAAATACGCTAGAAGGAATCAACAGATCAGATGATACAGAAGAACAGATCAGCCATCTGCAAGACAGAATAGTGGAAATCATTCAATCAGAACAGAAAGAAAAAAAAAAAAAGAATATTTAAGGCACCACTGGGACAATATCAAGCATACTAATACTTGAATTGCATGTGTCCCAGAAGGAGGCAAGATATAGTAAGGGGAAGAAAACTTATTTGAAGAAATAATGGCTGAAAACTTCCTTAACCTGGGAAAGAAAACAAATATTAAGGTTCATGAAGCACAGAGATCCCAAATAAGACATATACAAATTGAAATACTGATAGTTAAAGACAATTTTAAGGCAGCAAGAGAAAAATAAGCACATATAAAGAAACTCCATAATACTGTCAGGTGACTTTCTATCAGAAACTTATATTGAAAAAATGAACAGGGCTTGAAGAACCTGTTAAGTTCAGTTCAGTTCAGTCACTGAGCTGTGTCCGACTCTGCGACCCCATGAATCACAGTATGCCAGGCCTCCCTGTACATCACCAACTCCTGGAGTTTACCCAAACCCATGTCCATCAAGTCAGTGACGCCAATCAGCCATCTCAACTTCTGTCGTCCCCTTCTGCTCCTGCCCCCAATCCCTCCCAGCATCAGAGTCTTTTCCAATGAGTCAACTCTTCGAACGAGGTGGCCAAAGCTTTGGAGTTTCAGCTTTAGCATCATTCCTTCCAAGGAACACCCAGGGCTGATCTCCTTCAGAATGGACTGGATGGATCTCCTTGCAGTCCAAGGGACTCTCAAGAGTCTTCTCCAACACCACAGTTCAAAAGCATCAATTCTTCGGTGCTCAGCTTTCTTCACAGTCCAACTCTCACATCCCTACATGACCACTGGAAAAATCATAGCCTTAACTAGACCGACCTTTGCTGGCAAAATAATGTTCTCTGCTTTTGAATATGCTGTCTAGGTTGGTCATAACTTTCCTTCCAAGGAGTAGGCGTCTTTTAATTTCATGGCTGCAATCACCATCTGCAGTGATTTTGGAGCCAATAAAAATAAAGTCTGACACTGTTTCCACTGTTTCCCCATCTATTTGTGATGAAGTGATGGGACCAGATGCCATGATCTTAGTTTTCCTAATGTTGAGCTTTAAGCCAACTTTTTCACTCTACACTTTGACCTTCATCAAGAGGCTCTCTAGTTCTTCTTCATTTTCTGCCATAAGGGTGGTGTCATCTGCATATCTGAGGTTATTGATATTTCCCCTGGCAATCTTGATTCCAGCTTGTGCTTCTTCCAGCCCAGCATTTCTCATGATGTACTCTGCATAGAAGTTAAATAAGCAGGGTGACAATATACAGTCTAGACGTACTCCTTTTCCTATTTGGAACCAGTCTGTTGTTTGTTCCATGTCCAGTTATAACTGTTGCTTGCTGATCTGCATATAGATTTCTCAAGAGGCAGGTCAGGTGGTTTTGTATTCCCATCTCTTGCAGAATTTTCCACAATTTATTGTGATCCACACAGTCAAAGGCTTTGGCATAGTCAATAAAACAGAAATAGATGTTTTTCTGGAACTCTCTTGCTTTTTCCATGATCCAGCAAATGTTGGCAATTTGATCTCTGGTTCCTCTGCCTTTTCTAAAACCAGCATGAACATCTGGAAGTCCACGGTTCACGTATTGCTGAAGCCTATCTTGGAGAATTTTGAGCATTACCTTACTAGTGTGTGAGATGAGTGCAATTGTGCGGTAGTTTGAGCATTCTTTGGCATTGTCTTTCTTTGGGATTGGAATGAAAACTGAACTTTTCCAGTCCTGTGGCCACTGCTGAGTTTTCCAAATTTGCTGGCATATTGACTGCAGCACTTTCACAGCATCAAGAACCTGTTAGCTGATACCAAATGATTAAATGAATGTGTAATTCAAATACTAGAGAGAAAAGGGAGACTGGGACAGGAAAACATATTTAAAAAATAATGGTTGAAATCTTCCATTTTGTTAAAAGTTAGATATTTGAAGACATAAGGTTCTAAATATTAAGCCGAATGAACCATTAAAAAAATCCCATGCTAAGGTATATATATCATGATAAAACTTTTAAAAGCCAAAGATAAAAAGCAAATCTTGAAAGTGTTGCAGAAAAGGGGACCCCTTCCAGGGCCCGAAACTGGGATCTTGTCTAACACTCAGAAATGAATTATCTGAGGAGACACATGTGCTGACTAAGCAAGAGATTTTATTGGGAAAGGGCAGCCAGGTGGAGAGCAGTAGGGTAAGGGAACCCAGGAAAAGTGCTCTGCTGCATGGCTTGCAGTCTCGGGTTTTATGGTGATGGGATTAGTTTCTGGGTGGTCTTTGGCCAACCATTCTAATTCAGAGTCTTTCCTGGTGGAGCACGCATCACTCAGCCAAGATGGATGCCAGTGAGAGGGATTCTGGGAAGTGGATGGACAACCAGTGCCTCCTTTCGACTTTTTCTGAACTCTTCTGGTTGGTGGTGGCTTATTATTTCCATATTCCTTATCAGGATCTTCTTTCATAAAACAACTCATGCAAATGGTTACTATGGTGCCTGGTGGGTGGTTTCAATCAGTGTGCTTCTACTAACAAAAGCAGCAGGAAAAAACAAGAAAAAACATATATTCTGTGCAGGGGAAGAATGATTCAAATTGTGGTTAACTACAATGTCCACTCACCCACCCACAAAAAAAAAAAAAAGAACAAAAAATATCTTTAGAGTGTTGACTTTAAAAAATCTGTTCACCTAGAATTTAATATCTGACTAAATTTATTTCAACAATGAAATTAAATTGAATTTTTTTTCCAGAGAAATAAAGTAAAACTTTGTTACCAGGAGACTTATAAGAATTGTGATAGGAAGTCATCTCAAGGTAAAAGGAAATGATAATAGATGAAAACTTATGTCTTTAAAGGGAATGGAGAAATGATAAATGAATGGCATTTTTTCCTTTTTAATCCTAACTTTGTTAGAAAGTTTATAAGTTGTTAAAATAAAAGTATAACATTGCTTTATGGAATTTGTTACATATAATTGTATTACATAAGAGCTATAACAAATGAGGGAATAGAGATATATGGTTAAATATTTTTATATTTTATAATTTTACATGTAGTAATTAAGCTATGTTAAAGATTATATACATATGTATATATGTATATAGGCTTCTATATATAATAGTTACAAGACAACCACTATGAAAATAATGCACAAAAGAATATACAAAAAAAAAGCTGCAGGAAATTAAAAATTAAAGAGAATTCTGAAAAAGTTTCAGTAATCTTGTTAAAAGTTAGTAAAGGAGAAATAAAATGGAAAAAAAGTTGAGATAAGTAGAAAATAAAAAGGAAACTGGTGTACCTCTATTATATTAAAATTTTACATAAATTATATATATATATATATATATATATATATAAAACACTGGTGAAAGAAATCAAAGAGGACACTTAATAGATGGAGAAATATACCATGTTCATGGATTGGAAGAATCAATATAGTGAAAATGAGTATACTACCCAAAGCAATCTATAGATTCAATGCAATCCCTATCAAGCTACCAATGGTATTCTTCACAGAGCTAGAACAAATAATTTCACAATTTGTATGGAAATACAAAAAACCTCGAATAGCCAAAGCGATCTTGAGAAAGAAGAATGGAACTGGAAGAATCAACCTACCTGACTTCAGGCTCTACTACAAAGCCACAGTTATCAAGACAGTATGGTACTGGCACAAAGACAGAAATATAGATCAATGGAACAAAATAGAAAGCCCAGAGATAAATCCACGCACATATGGACACCTTATCTTTGACAAAAAAGGCAAGAATATACAATGGATTAAAGACAATCTCTTTAACAAGTGGTGCTGGGAAATCTGGTCAACCACTTGTAAAAGAATGAAACTAGAACACTTTCTAACACCATACACAAAAATAAACTCAAAATGGATTAAAGATCTAAACATAAGACCAGAAACTATGCAACTCCTAGAGGAGAACATAGACAAAACACTCTCCGACATACATCACAGCAGGATCCTCTATGACCCATCTCCCAGAATATTGGAAATAAAAGCAAAAATAAACAATGGGACCTAATTAAACTTAAAAGCTTCTGAACATCAAAGGAAACTATTAGCAAGGTGAAAAGGCAGCCTTCAGAATGGGAGAAAATAATAGCAAATGAAGCAACTGACAAACAACTAATCTCAAAAATATACAAGCAACTCCTACAGCTCAACTCCAGAAAAATAAATGACCCAATCAAAAAATGGGCCAAAGAGCTAAATAGACATTTCTCCAAAGAAGACATACAGATGGCTAACAAACACATGAAAAGATGCTCAAAATCATTCATTATCAGAGAAATGCAAATCAAAACCACTATGAGACACCATTTCACCCCAGTCAGAATGGCCGCGATCCAAAAGTCTACAAGCAATAAATGCTGGAGAGGGTGTGGAGAAAAAGGAACCCTCTTACACTGTTGGTGGGAATGCAAACTAGTACAGCCACTATGGAGAACAGTGTGGAGATTCCTTAAAAAACTGGAAATAGAACTGCCTTATGATCCAGCAATCCCACTGCTGGGCATGCACACTGAGGAAACCAGAAGGGAAAGAGACACGTGTATCCCAATGTTCATTGCAGCACTGTTTACAATAGCCAGGACATGGAAGCAACCTAGATGTCCATCAGCAGATGAATGGATAAGAAAGCAGTGGTACATATACACAATGGAGTACTACTCAGCTATTGCAAAGAACACATTTGAATCAGTTCTAATGAGGTGGATGAAACTGGAGCCTATTATCCAGAGTGAAGTAAGCCAGAAAGAAAAACACCAATACAGTATACTAACGCATATATATGGAATTTAGAAAGATGGTAACAATAACCCTGTGTACGAGACAGCAAAAGAGACACTGATGTATAGAACAGTCTTATGGACTCTGTTGGAGAGGGAGAGGGTGGGAAGATTTGGGAGAATGGCATGGAAACATGTGTAATATCATGTATGAAATGAGTCACCAGTCCAGGTTCAATGCACGATACTGGATGCTTGGGGTGGTGCACTGGGACGACCCAGAGGGATGGTGTGGGGAGGGAGGAGGGAGGAGGGTTCAGGATGGGGAGCATATGTAAACCTGTGGCTGATTCGTTTTGATGTTTGGCAAAACTAATACAGTGTTTCAGGTTTAAAAATAAAATAAAAAAAAAAAATAGTGGAAGTTTAAGAGCAAAAAAATAAAATAAAATAAACAGAATGGAAAAAAACTTAAAAAAATAAAATAAAATAAAATTTTAATAAGCTAAACAGTCCAGTTGAAAGAGACTATCCAAATGGGGAAAAAAAAAATAAGTTTTCTCTCCAAGAAACACATTTTGAATATAAAAATAAGATGAAAATAAAGGAACAAGAAAAATTTATTGTGCAAGCAGTAATCTTGTGAAGGCTGGAGAGACTAAATACCAGAAAAAAAAGCTGTAATTTATTAGTGGACATAGGAGAAACAGCTTGTAATGACAAAAACTCAATACAATGACAATATAATAATAATAAATGTGTACTATTCAATGACAAAGCTTCAAAATAACATGGAGCAAGTTTTGAGAGAATTAACAGGAGAAAGAAACAATTCCACAATCATAATTCCTCTCTCAGCAATTGAAAGATCAAGTCAAAATATCAGAAAAAAATTAAAATCTCAGCAGTACTATCAACTCCAGTGATTTAATTGATATTTATATTTCAAAAATGTGCTATACAACAGGAGAATACACATCTTCTTTAAGTGTACATTATCTATTACCCAGGATACAAACATGAATCACAAGACTTTTCTAAAGTTTTAAATTATGCAGAAAATTTTTATTTACCACACAACTAGAAACAGTAATAACAAGAAAAATGTCAAATATTTTGAAGATAAACATATATGTTAATTACAGAGCCAACGAAGATTTCATAATTTACATTTAGAAAATCAGAAGTAGAAAGTATAAATTAGAATACTGTGAAATGAGAATAAATTGTCCAAATTAGTGGGAAAGAGATAGAACAGTGCTTTGAGAGACGTTAATACTTTTATTTTTAAAATTATTTTTATTAGAGTATAGCTTATCTATAATGCTGTGTTAGTTTCTACTATACAGAGAAATTAATCAGTTACACATATACTTATGCCCACTCTTTTTAATCTTTTGCCATATAGGTCATTATAGCATCTTGAGTAGAGTTTCCTGTGCTATACAGTAGGTTCTTATTATTCATCTATTTTATGTATAAGGTATGTATGTCAATTTCAATCTCCCAACTTATCCCTGCTCTTTGCCCTGGTAACCATAGGTCTGTTTTCTGTCTGTGACTCTTGTAAATAAGTTCATTTGCACCATTTTCATATTATGCAATATTTGTATTTCTCTGATTTATTTCACCCAATATGACAATCTCTGTATCCATCCATGTTGCTTCATCATGTTATTTCATTCTCTTTATTGGCTGAGTAATATTTCATTATATATGTGTACCACATCTTCTTTATCCTTTCATCTGTCAGTGGACATTTTGATTGCTTCTATGAACTGATTAATATAAATAATGAAAATTGGGGTGCATATATCTTTTCAAATTAATTATTTTCTCTGTATTAGAGAAAATCCCTGATAGCCCAGGAGTGGGATTGATGGATCATATCATAGCTCAATTTTTAAGGAACCTCTATACTGTCCTTCTTAGTGGCTACACCAATTTATATTTTTACCAATAGTGTAGGAGGGCTTCCTTTTCTCCACACCCTCTCCAGCATTTATTGTTTGTAGATATTTTTGATGATGAAGTTAATGCTTTTAAATGCCATTCATAGAAAGAACAATCTCAAATCAGTGATTTAATCTTCTATTAATACCTTAAGAAACTGGGAACAAAATAGCAAGTGAAACCCAAAATGAACAGATGAAAGTAAATAATAGCAAAAAAGCAGAAATCAATGAAATAGAAAAAGAAAACAATAGAAGAAAATCAATGGAACTAAATCTAGTTTTTTAAAAACTTAATATAATTCATAGATCTCTAGCTAAGTTGATTAAAAAGATAGAGAGAGAAGATACAAATTACTAATACCAGGAAAGAAAGATGGGACATCACTGTAATCTCTTCAAACTTTGAAATAAGAAAATATTATGAGTGACTTTATGCTAATAAATTTGAAAATTCATAATAAACATGAATTTCTAGAAAGATATAAATTAATACTGACAAGAATATATAGTAACAAAATGAATCTTAAAGGTAAAAGTTAATGTAAACTTTTAGTAGAAAATACAAAAATATTTATAATATTGAGTTAGGCAAAGATTTCTTTAATAGAACCCTGGAACAATAATAATAAACCCTGGAATACAAGGAAGAAAAGAAAGAGAAACAAACAAAAGATAGGATGAAAGAAAATTGTAATACAGAAGATATAAACCCAAGTATATCAGTAATCAGGGTATATCAATGTGATTAAAGTTTTAAATATTAGAAAGGTAAACATTCTGAGAATGTGTAAATAATATGATTGTATGTATAGAAAATATCCAGGAGAATGGCATTGAAACATGTAAAATATCATGTATAAAATGAGTTGCCAGTCCAGGTTCGATGCACGATACTGCATGCTTGGGGCTGGTGCACTGGGACGACCCAGAGGGATGGAATGGGGAGGGAGGAGGGAGGAGGGTTCAGGATGGGGAACACATGTATACCTGTGGCGGATTCATTTTGATATTTGGCAAATCTAATACAGTTATGTAAAGTTTAAAAATAAAATAAAATTTAAAAAAAAAAAAAAAGAATATATGGATATATTATTAGAATTAGTAATAGCTTTATAAGGCTGCTGGATACTGTCAATATATAAAAATCAGCTAGTATATTTCTATAAGCAGGACTAAACAGAAAATAAAATGCAAAAATGTCACTTAGCAGCATAAAATATGACACACCTATAAATTATTAGCCAAAGATAATTAAGGTCTTTATATGGAAAAACTAATTATTTTTTTATGTTTCTGTAACATTACAGAGAATAATGAAATAAAAACTTAACCAAATGGAGATATATACTATATTTATAGATTTGAGACACCAATCCTATAAAGAAGTCAATTATTCCAAACTTGATCTATAGTTTCAAAGCAGTCCTAATTGCTTTGTGTGTGTGTGTGTGTGTGTACATGTCTATAGAATTATTCAAGCTAATACAAAAATTCAAAAAATAAGTAAACCATTCTTAAGGGAAAATAATCAGCTGGTTCAGTTCAGTTCAGTTCTGTCGCTCAGTCATGTCTGATTCTTTGAGACCCCATGAATCACAGGACACCAAGCCTCCCTATCCATCACCAACTCCCAGAGTTTACTCAAACTCATGTCCATCGAGTCAGTGATGCCATCCAGCCATCTCATCCTCTGTCGTCCCCTTCTCCTCCTGCCCCCAATCCCTCCCAGCATCAGGGTCTTTTCCAATGAGTCAACTCTTCGCATGAGGTGGCCAAAGTATTGGAGTTTCAGCTTCAGCATCAGTCCTTCGAATGAACACCCAGGACTGATCTCCTTTAGGGTGGACTGGTTGGACCTCCTTGCAGTCCAAGGGACTCTCAAGAGTCTTCTCCAACACCACAGTTCAAAAGCATCAATTCTTTGGCGCTGAGCTTTCTTCATAGTCCAACTCTCACATCCATACATGACCATTGGAAAAACCATAGCCTCCACTAGACGGACATTTGTTGGCAAAGTAATGTCTCTGCTTTTGAATATGCTATCTAGGTTGGTAGTAACTTTCCTTCCAATCAGCTGGTGGAACTTGCTGAAGCAGTTTTCAAGAGTTGTTTTAAAAGTACAATTATAAAACAGTGTGGCACTGGTTCCAGATTAGACAAATAGAGGAATACAAGGCAATACTGATTTTAGACACCTCTATAAATTTTAGACACCTCTTTATTAAGAGGGGGAAGGGTAGTCTTTTCAATAAATGATCTGGTGAAAATGATAAATTTTATATTTTTTAAAAAACTACATAATTTCATATGCAAAAATCAATTCAGGTAGACTGGAGACTTAAATCACTTCTATAATGTAGTACTGGAGAATATGGTCATGTCTTCAGGATAAGATTATTTCTTCAACAGGTGGCATAAGGAAATGATTGGCAAAGTTAATTTATTCAGATTTATTTTTGCTAAATGCTGTGGTATAGGAGATGATATTGGAAACATATATGTATAAATGACAAAAACTTCATATAAAGAACTCTTACAAACTATAAGGGAAAATTCACAGACAACCTAATAAAGAAATGTGCGAGACTTGAACAAACACTTCACAAAATATAATTTATAAATGGAATATATGAAAAAGTATTAAACACAGTAAGAGATGCAGGTTCAATTCCTGCATTGGGAAGATCTCCTGGAGGAGGGCATACCAACCCACTCCAGTATTCTTGCTTGGAGAATCCCCATGGACAGAGGAGCCTGGTGGACTGCAGCCCATGGGGTAGCAAAGAGTCAGATACAACTGAGCACCTAAGCACAGGACAAACTGCAAAATGGGGAATTTTATAAAGGCAAAACAAAAATATGGCAAGATTACATAAATTGCTTGTTAAGAATTAGGATTGGGGATGGCAAGAAGTAAAGGTGCTTGTTAAGCAGGAATTGGTTGGGGATTTGCAATGATTGCTGTTGCTATGGGGTGATGGAGACTTTGGAACTACAGGGATACTGCCAGCAGCTGGTAGCAGATATTGTTTTGAAAATGGCTGGTGGTGCCCTTGAGTTTGATATGGTTCAGAGAAAATTCAAGTTCTCACTGATGCAGGAACATGTCCGAAAACATATCCACACTGGTTACCTGGTTTCATTTTGGACCATTGTTACTCCATTTTGTTTTTTTAATGATCTTGAAAGTCATCAACTTCAACAACTTCATCTTCAGAAGTCTATATTTTAATACTGTCTAGAAATATATGGTAATTCTTTAAATCTGCCAAGGTATGTGGCAGTATGACAAGAGGATGTTTGAAGCCAAATAATACATGTGGTACCACTTTTATTTGAATTCTGGAAGTGGAACAGGAGAATTTTCATTGCTAAAGATAAAACATGATTTTATATTAAAATGATCACAAATATAGTAGTGAATGCAACATTGCATGACTTTGAAAGCTAACTTTGGGTTTTAAATATTTTTCACTTTTAAAACATATCTTATTTTCCTTATGCTGCTGCTGCTAAGTCGCTTCAGTTGTGTCCGACTCTATGCGACCCCATAGACGGCAGCCCACCAGGTTCCCCCGTCCCTGGGATTCTCCAGGCAAGAACACTGGAGTGGGTTGCCATTTCCTTCTCCAATGAGTGAAAGTGAAAAGAGAAAGTGAAGTCGCTCAGTCGTTTCTGACTCTTAGCGACCCCATGGACTGCAGCATACCAGGCTCCTCTGCCCATGGGATTTTCCAGGCAAGAGTACTTGGAGTGGGATGCCATTGCCTTCTCTGTTCCTTATGCTACTTCAAGCTATATTCCTCCAAACCACCCATTATATCCCAGCAAGATTCTCACAAAAAAAATACAAGTACAAATACACACAAACACACACACACACAATTTGCCTGGAAATTTTTGGAGTTCACTACTGAAAGTCACTACTGAAAAATCCTCCAGTTCAGTTCAGTTCAGTCACTCAGTCATGTTGACTTTTTGTGACTCCATGGACTGAAGCATACCAGACCTTCCTATCCATCACCAACTCCTGAAGCTTACTCAAATTCAAGTTCATTGAGTTAGTGATGCCATCCTACCATCTCATCCTCTGTTGAACCCTTCTCCTCCCACATACAATCGTTCCCAGCATTTGGGTCTTTTCAAATGAGTCAGTTCTTCTCATCAGGTGGCCAAAGTATTAGAGTTTCAGCTTCAGCATCAGTTCTTCCAATGAATATTCGGGAGTAATTTCCTTTAGGATGGACTGGTTGGATCTCCTTGCTGTCTAAGGGACTCTCTAGAGTCTTCTCCTAGAGAAGGCAATGGCAACCAACTCCAGTATTCTTGCCTAGAGAATCCCGTGGACAGAGGAGCCTGGAGGGCTGCTGTCCATAGGGTTGCACAGAGTCTGACACGACTGAAGCAACATGACATGCATGCATACTTTGGAGAAGGAAATGGCAAACCACTGCAGTATTCTTGCCTGGAGAAACCCAGGGACAGAGGAGGGTGGTGGGCTGCCGTCTATGGGGTTACACAAGAGTCGGACACGACTGCAGCGACTTAGCAGCAGCAGCAGCAGAGTCTTCTCCAACACCACAGTTCAAAATCATCAATTCTTCAGTGCTTAGCTTTCTTTATAGTCCAACTCTCATATCCATACATGACTACTGGAAAAGAAATAGCTTTGACTAGACTGACATTTGTTGGTAAAGTAATCTTTCTCCTTTTTCGAAACATTACTAGGTTGTCTAATGTTTCTAGGTTTAGAAACATTACTAGGTTGTCTAGACATAAACATGTCTAGGTTGGTCATGACTGTCCTTTCAAGGAGCAAGCATCTTTCAATTTCATAGCTTCAGTCACCTTCTGCACTGATTTTGGACCCCCCCGCCAAATAAAGTCTGTCACTGTTGCCATTGTTTCCCCATTTATTTACCATGAAGTGATGGGACCAGATGCCATGATCTTAGTTTTCTGAATATTGAGTTTCAAGGCAACATTTTCACTTTCCTCTTTCACTTTCATCAGGAGGCTCTTTAGTTCCTCTTTGTTTTCTGCCATAAGGGAGGTGTCATCTGCATATCTGAGGTTACTGATATTTCTCCAGGCAATCTTGTGCTTCACCCAGCCTGGCATTTTGCATGATGTACTCTGCATATAAGCTAAATAAGCAGGGTGACAATATACAGCCTTGACATACTGATTTCCTGATTCAGAACCAGTCTGTTGTCCCACATTCAGTTGTAACTGTTGATCTTGACCTGCATACAGATTTTTCAGGAGGCAGGTCAGGTGATCTGGTATTCCCATCTCTTGAAGAATTCTCCAGTGTGCTGAATCCACACAGTCATAGGCTTTGGCATAGTCAATAAAGCAGAAGTAGATATTTTTCAGGAACTCTCTTGCTTTTTTGATGATCCAACAGATTTTGGCAACTTGATCTCTGGTTCCTCTCCCTTTCAAAATCCAGCTTGAACATCTGGAAGTTCATGGTTCACTTATTGTTGAAGCCTGGTTTGGAGAATTTTAAGGATTACTTTGCTGGCATGTGCTGCTGCTGCTAAGTCGCTTCAGTCGTGTCCGACTCTGTGCAACCCCATAGATGGCAGCCCACCAGGCTCCCCCATCCCTGGGATTCTCCAGGCAAGAACACTGGAGTGGGTTTGCCATTTCCTTCTCCAACATGAAAGTGAAAAGTGAAAGGGAAGTCGCTCAGTTGTGTCCAACTCTTAGCGACATCATGGACTGCAGCCTACCAGGCTCCTCCGTCCATGGGATTTTCCAGGCAAGAGCACTGGAGTGGGATGCCATTGCCTTCTCCGAATTGCTGGCATGTGAGACAAGTGCAATTATGTGGTAGTTTGAGCATTCTCTGGCATTGCTTTTGTTTGGGATTGGATTGAAGACTGACCTTTTCCAGTCCTATGGCCACTACTGAGTTTTCCAAATTTGCTGGCATATTGAGTGCAGCACTTTCACAGCATCTTTTTTTATTTGAAACAGCTCAACTGGAATTCCATTATCTCCACTAGCTTTTTTCATAGTGATGCTTCCTAAGGCCCACTTGACTTCATATTCCCGGATGTCCGGCTCTAGGTTGGTGATTACACCATCGTGATTATCTGGGTCGTGGAGCACTTTTTGTACAGTTCTGTGTATTCTTGCCACCTCTTCTTAATATCTTCTGCTTCTTTTAGGTCCGTACCATTTCTGTCTTGTATTTATTTATTTATTTATTTTATTTTTTAACTTAACAATATTGTATTGGTTTTGCCATATATCAAAATGAATCCACCACAGGTATACATGTGTTCCCTATCCTGAACCCTCCTCCCTCCCCATACCATCCCTCTGGGTCGTCCCAGTGCACCAGCCCCAAGCATCCAGTATCATGCATCAAGCCTGGACTGGCGACTTGCTTCATATATGATATTATACATATTTCAATGCCATTCTCCCAAATCATCCCACCCTCTCCCTCTCCCAGAGTCCAAAAGACTGTTCTATACATCAGTGTCTCTTTTGCTGTCTCATACACAGGGTTATTGTTACCATCTTTCTAAATTCCATATATATGTGTTAGTATACTGTATTGGTGTTTTTCTTTCTGGCTTACTTCACTCTATATAATAGGCTCCAGTTTCATCCACCTCATTAGAACTGATTCAAATGTATTCTTTTTAATGGCTGAGTAATACTCCATTGTGTATATGTACCACAGCTTTCTTATCCATTCATCTTCTGATGGACATCTAGGTTGCTTCCCTGTCCTGGCTATTGTAAACAGTGCTGCAATGAACATTGGGGTACACGTGTCTCTTTCAATTCTGGTTTCCTCAGTTTGTGCTCATTTCTGTTTGAAAATTTCCCTTGGTATCTTTAATTTTCTTGAAGAGATCTCTAGTCTTTCCCATTTTATTGTTTTCCTCTATTTCTTTGCATTGATCACTGAGGAAGGCTTTCTTATCTCTCCTTGCTATTCTTTGGAATTCTGCATTCAAATGGGTATATCTTCCCTCTTCTCCTTTGCCTTTTGCTTCTCTTCTTTTGATAGCTGTTTGTAAGGCCTCCTCAGACAAGCATTTTGCCTTTTTGCATTGCTTTTTCTCGGGGATGGTCTTGAACACTGCCTTGTATACAATGTCACGAACCTATGTCCATAGCTATTCAGGCACTCTGTCTATCAGATCTAATACCTTGAATCTACTTCTCACTTCCACTGTATAATATTAAGGGATTTGATTTAGGTCATACTAGAATGGTCTAGTGGTTTTCCCTACTTTTTTTTGATTGAAGTCTGAATTTGGCAATAAGAGGATCATGAACTGAACCACTGTCAGCTTCTGGTTTTGTTTTTGCTGACTGTGTAGAGCTTCTCCATCTTTGACTGCAAAGAATATAATCAATCTGATTTCGGTACTGACCATCTGATGATGTCCATATGTAGAGTCTTGTGTTGTTGGAAGAACATGTTTGCTATGACCAGTGTGTTCTCTTGGCAAAAGTCTGTTAGCCTTTGCCCTGCTTCATTCTGTACTCCAAGGTCAAATTTACCTGTTACTTCAGGTATTTCTTGACTTCCTACTTTTGCATTCCAGTCCCGTATAATGAAAAGAACATCATTAGGAGGTCATGTAGGTCTTCATAAAAACATTCAACTTCAGCTTCTTCAGCACTATTGGTCAGGGCATCAACTTGGACTGCTGTGATATTGAATGGTTTGCTTTGGAAATGAATAGGGATCATTTTTTAGTTTTTGAGATTTCATCCAAGTACTGTATTTTGGACTCTCTTGTTGACTATGATGGCTACTCCATTTCTTCTAAGGGATTTTTGCCCACAGTAGTAGATACAATGGTCATCTGAGTTAAATTCACTAACTCCAGTCCATTTTAGTTCGCTGATTCCTAAAATGTTGGTGTTCACTCTTGCCATCTCCTGTTTGACCACTTCCAATTTGCCTTGATTCACGAACCTAATATTTCAGGTTCCTGTGCAATATTGCTCTTTACAGCATCAGAGTTTACTTCCATCAATAGTCACATCCACAACTGAGTATTGTTTTGGCTTTGGTTCTGTCTCTTCATTATTTCTGGAGTTAGTTCTCCATTGATCTCCAGTAGCATATTGGGCACCTACCAACCTGGGGAGTTCATCTTTCAGTATCCTATATTTTTGCCTTTTCATGATGTTCATGAGGTCCTCAAGGCAAGAATACTGAAGTGGTTTGTCATTCCCTTCTCAAGTGGACCACTTTTTGTCAGAACTCGCCACCATGACTTGTATGTCCTGCGTGGCCCTACACTGTATGGCTCATAGTTTCACTGTTTTCGACAAGACTGTGGTCCATGTGATCAGATTGGTTAGTTTTCTGTGATTGTGGTTTCCTCCAGTCCTAGACAAACTGTGAAGGTTTGTAAGAGGCACTTTAGAAGACAAGCTTTAAAATCTTTTTCTTACACTGCTTTTTAATGCTTTGGACACTAACAATTTTTTATTTTATTTTATTTTATTTATTTATTTCAATTAAAGGCTATTTGTCTTGTCAAGGCTATGTTTTTTTTTCCATGGTCATGTATAAATGTGAGAGTTGGACTGTGAAGAAAGCTGAGCACAGAAGAATTGATGCTTTTGAACTGTGGTGTTGGAAAAGACTCTTGAGAGTCCCTTGGACTGCAAGGAGGTCCAACCAGTCCATCCTAAAGGAAATCAGTCCTGGGTGTTCAATGGAAGGACTGATGCTGAAGCTAAAACTCCAATACTTTGGCCACCTAATATGAAGAGCTGACTCATTTGAAAAGACCCTGATGCTGGGAGGGATTGGGGGCAGAAGGAGAAGGGGACAACAGAGGATGAGATGGTTGGATGGCATCACTGACTCAATGGACATGGGTTTGGGTGGACTTCAGGAGTTGGTGATGGACAGGGAGGCCTGATGTGCTGTGGTTCATGGGGTTGCAAAGAGTCAGACACAACGAGCGACTAAATGACTGACTTTACAATATTGTGGCAGGTTTTGCCATACATTCACATGAATCAGCCATGAGTATACATGTGTTCCCCACCCTAAACCTCCTTCCCACTTCCCTCCCCATCCCATCCCTCAGGGTCATCCCAGTGCATCAGCCCTGAGCATCCTGTCTCATGTATCAAACCTGGACTGGTGATATATTTCACATATGATAATATCCATGTTTCAATGCTATTCTCTCAAGTCATCTCACCCTCTCCTTCTCCCACAGAATCCAAAAGTCTGTTCTTTACCTATGTGTCTCTTTCGCTGTCTCGCGTATAGGGTCATTGTTACCATCTTTCTAAATTCCATATACATGCATTAATATACTGTATTACTGTTTTTCTTTTGACTTACTTTGCTCTGTATAATAGACTCCAGTTTCATCCATCTCATTAGAAATGATTCAAATGCATTCTTTTTAATAACTGAGTAATACTTCATTGTGTATATGTACCACAGCTTTCTTATCCATTCATCTGCTGGTGGACATCTAGGTTGCTTCCATGTCCTGGCTATTGTAAACAGTGCTGCAATGAACATTGAGGTACACGTGTCTCTTTCAATTCTGGTTTCCACAGTGTGTATGCCCAACAGTGGGATTGCTTGGTCATATGGCAGTTCTATTTCCAGTTTTTTAAGGAATCTCCACACTGTTCTCCATAGTGGCTGTACTAGTTTGTATTCCCACCAACAGTGTAAGAGGGTTCCCTTTCCTCCACACCCTCTCCAGCATTTATTGCTTGTAGACTTTTGGATCGCAGCCATTCTGACTGGCATGAGAGGGTACCTCATTATGGTTTTGACTTGCATTTCTCTGATAATGAGTGATGTTGAGCATCTTTTCACGTGTTTGTTAGCCATCTGTATGTCTTTTTTGGAGAAATGTCTATTTAGTTCTTTGTCCCATTTTTTGATTGGGTCGCTTATATTTCTGGAATTGAGCTGCAGGAGTTGCTTGTATATTTTTGAGATTAATTCTTTGTCAGTTGCTTCATTTGCTATTATTTTCTCCCATTCTGAAAGCTGTATTTTCTCCTTGCTTATAGTTTCCTTTGTGGTGCAAAAGCTTTTAAGTTTAATTAGGCCCTATTTGTTTATTTTTGCTTTTATTTTCATTACTCTGGGAGGTGGGTCATAGAGGATCCTGCTATGATTTATGTCAGAGAGGGTTTTGCCTATGTTTTCCTCTGGAAGTTTTATAGTTTCTGGTCTTACATTTAGATCTTTATTCCATGTTGAGTTTATTTTTGTGTATGGTGTTAGAAAGTGTTCTAGTTTCATTCTTTTACAAGTGGTTGACCAGTTTTCCCAGCACCACTTGTTAAAGAGATGGTCTTTTCTCCATTGTATATTCTTGCCTCCTTTGTCAAAGATAAGGTGTCCATAGGTGCATGGATTTATCTCTGGGCTTTCTATTTTTTCCCATTGATCTATATTTCTGTCTTTGTGCCAGTACCATACTGTCTTGATGACTGTAGCTTTGTAGTATAGCCTGAAGTCAGGCAGGTTGATTCCTCCAGTTCCATTCTTCTTTCTCAAGATTGCTTTGGCTATTCGAAATTTTTTGTATTTCCATACAAATTGTGAAATTATTTGTTCTAGTTCTCTGAAAAGTATCGTTGGTAGCTAGATAGGGATTACATTGAATCTATAGATTGCTTTGGGTAGTATGCTTATTTTCACTATATTTATTCTTCCGATCCATGAACATAGTATATTACTGCATCTATTTATGTCATCTTTGATTTCTTTCATCAGTGTTTTATAGTTTTCTATACATAGGTGCCGGGGTCCAGCCCCGGCTGATCCAGGGTATTCGAAGGAGAGACGGCATAGGCGAGGGTCAGGAAACAACTGCTAAATAAAACGTTAATTAAGGATATAAAGAGTAATAGAATGAGGATAGCTCAGTAGGAAAATTCAGTGGAGAAAAGAGGCTGAGTAGCTTGGTTTATGCGGGAGACCAATAAAACTTCAAGACAAGAAGTTTGCACCACTTACGTAGGCCACAGGTGTCCTTCCGTTCTCCTGAAGGAGAGGAGACACTGAGGCCTCCCCGGTCGGATCTTAAAAGCCCAGGCATAATTAGCAAGTATGGCAGATTCCACGCTCCAGATGGAGACTCAGCCAGAATTTAAAAGAGAGACCGACATGGGGAGACCGAGTTTCGGTGAACAAGGCCTGCACTTTATTTTCCAAAGTAGTTTTTATACCTTAAGTTGTGCATAGAGGATAATGGGGGAAGGGGTGGAGTCATGCAAGGACAGCAGTTCCTGGTCCTAATCGAAGCCAGGCTTTCAAACTTATATGCAAAAATTCAGGTGAATACATCATCTTTTGGCCCGGAGGCCTGTTAACATTTTAAGAAACTTATTTTTCTCTAAAGGTGATTATTCCAAAGTCAGACACAGGCTTCCAAAAAAGCATTGGACAAAGCTGCATTTTACATTTCTATACACCCATTATATCAATCAACACACCACCAAGGACACAGTAGGTAAGGAGTATGGAGACTTAGCAGCAAACATTGGCTCAATAAGTGAAAAACCCTTCACCAATACAATTTCTAATCAATCTTTTAACTACTCAAAAGAATCTGTGTTTAGACAGTTTAGAACATCTCCTGCCTCTTACAGTTGGGAGGCTCTGAACAATCACATGTGGCCAGAAAAACCTATTCAGGCAGGCTAGAGGACTTCCAAAGGAGTTTGTAGGTTGAAACACTGTCACACCCAGGAATTATTAACTGGAGCTGTAAGCTAACTCTCTTTTCAGAGAGAGGTAGTGGGGGACAGCCCGCGTAAAGTCAGAGGTGTAGGTGAAAGCACAAAGCAGAAAGTAGGCAGACTCTGGTTTTGGGGGTAGATGCTCGAGAATTTCCAGGGGGACTCCTGAGGCTCGATCCCGCCTTTGCGTATGCCGAGCCTCCTTCCTCATGACCTTTGTCATGGGCGGAGTTCCTCACGCTGGCTCCCGGCAGTGATAGAATTCCAGTTGAGCTATTCCAGACCCTGAAAGATGATGCTGTGGAAAGTGCTGCACTCAATATGCAATATGCACTCAATATGCAATATGCCAGCTCCCGGCACATAGATCTTTTGTTTCTTTAGGTAGATTTATTCCCAAGTATTTTATTATTTTCATTAAAATGGTGGATGGAATTTTTTCCTTAATTTCTCTGTTTTTTTCAGTGTTAGTGTGTAGAAATACAAGGGATTTCTATGTGCTAATTTTGTATCCTGCAACTTTACTATATTCATTGATTAGCTCTAGTAATTTTCTGGTGGAGTCTTTAGGTTTTTCTATGTAGAGGATCATGCCATCTGCAAACAGTGACAGTTTTACTTCTTCTTTTCCAATCTGGATTCCTATTATTATTATTTTTTTTTTCTGCTCTGATTGCTGTTGCTAAAACTTCAGAACTATATTGAATAGTAGTGTTGAGAGTAGGCATCCTTGTCTTGTTCCTGACTTTAGGGGAAATGCTTTCAATTTTTCACCATTGAGGATAATGTTTGCTGTGGGTTTTTCATATATGGCTTTTATTATGTTGAGGTATGTTCCTTCTATGCCTGCTTTCTGGAGGGTTTTTATCATAAATGGATGTTGAATTTTGTCAAAGGCTTTCTTTGCATCTATTGAGATAATCATATGGTATTTATCTTTCAATTTGTTAATGTGGTGTATCACATTGATTGATTTGTGAATATTGAAGAATCCTTGCATCCCTGGGATAAAGCCCACTGGTCATGATGTATGAACACTAACAATTTTAAAACAACGCAAATTTATAATTTTAGAATTTAGAAATATACTAAAACTGAAAACTATTTTGAAGTTAAATTATGTTACTTGATAAACATGACTGCTTTATGCTGTTTTGCCCAAATGAAGTTTCTCCTCCTGCTCAGAGGTATAGGCAAATCTTACTTACTCAGGCTTCCTTTACCTGATCTGAGGTAAGACACAATTGAGCTAATTTTAGCCAGAGGCAGACCTGAGGCAAGGTTAAGAACTGACTGAATTTTGAAGATATATAACCATAGCATAAGAAAGAAGAACAAGACATCTGAGAAAGAAAGACAGAATAAGTTGTTGGAAGAAAATTATGTGATTTATGGCCCAAAAGACTAGAATTAATGACTGTTAGCATTAAAACTTTTAATCTATAACATTTTTATGAGATGAGAAAACTCAGTGTTAATGCATTACATTTTGAATCACTGACTCATGTGAAGATATTGATATTTTATTCTCCTTTATTTAGATACTTTAAAATTCATTTTGTCATACTCATGTCTCTGTATTATGTCCCCTCTACTTTTAACATATACCAATATCACCACTAAGAAAGTCATTCTAATTTAGAAGACTTGACTCTATTTCCTGCTTTTCTAATTTGAACAATCATAATTTAGTGTTTTTTTTTTTTTACTGTATTGAAGCATAAAGACATGAATTTCCCAGAGACAGAAATGACTATGAAATCAGTAAGCCACACAAATTAGCAAAAATGGTTTTTATTTTAATATTAAATTTTGATTTAAGGAGCCTGTATCTCCTGAAAATATCAGTGAATTCCCATGAACTATACCCTTGCAACTTCCATACATGTGCAAAGGTCAGTTTGCCTTTTGGTGAAATAAAACCAAACACATTCTGTTCAGTTAAATAATAGAGTCTGCTATCTGTTATTGTCTGGTGAACAAGTTTATTTTTGAAGCCAGCAGTGTGCAGGAGAGGTAGCTAAAGCTCCTACAGACTGCTTTGGAGTATGCTTAAAATCCTTGAGTGAGTGAAGTAGCTCAGTCATGTCCAACCTTTTGTAACCCCATGAACTGTAGCCTACCAGGTTCCTCCATCCATGGGATTTTCCAGGCAAGAATACTGGAGTGGGTTGCCATTTCCTTCTACAGGAGATCTTCCCCAGCCAGGGATTGAACCTGGGTCTCCCGCATTGCAAGCAGACACTTTATCATCTGAGCCACCAGGGAAGTCCTTGAAGACTTATTTTATTCTTTTACCTTTATGAGAAAGGAGATTTTCATGAGGTTTGGAAGTTTTATGCTATTAAATCTTACCTTTTTCTACAATATTGCTTTCAATCCCATACCTAAGAATGTCATTTTAGATAGCAAGGATTTTATGAGCCTTCTTGTATTTTTTGTGAATAACTTTGGGAGCTTCCAAGATAGACAATCCTCTCTGTTTTCAACCCAAAGGGAAGAAAGGCA
This sequence comes from Bubalus bubalis, assembly GCF_019923935.1. Lineage (NCBI taxonomy): Eukaryota > Metazoa > Chordata > Mammalia > Artiodactyla > Bovidae > Bubalus > Bubalus bubalis. The sequence continues at coordinate 94,857,973 of NC_059157.1, read as the reverse complement.
GAAATATGTTTTATAACACTCTCAGTTCTTTTTAACTTGAGGCATGCTTTCTGGCCTTGTGACCATGGAAAGAGAGAAATGAAATGAAGCCTACACTTATGCCTGTTCCCAACGTTCTCCCATCTAAGAATGACAAGAAAGTAAAGAGATCTTACTTCCTTCATCAGACCAGGAGTTTAAAGGAAAATAATTGTATGCAGTGCTTAAACTTGGCTGCTAGTTTTGGTATTTATAATGGGAAAATAAAGAATCTATGGAGGAGTTTCAATAATTGAAATAACGAAAGGGATTTTTAAAAGGAAAATCCTATTTTATATGTATATATGTGTATATATATATATGTCATATTTATATATACAAACTCACGCACACACACATAGTTTGCTTTACAATGTCATCACTATATTATAGTACAAAGAATAAAATTTTTCCCTCTCTATTAGTCTGGAATATTTAGCATGGACCTCCCTAATTTCTACTGGCCACCAGGAAATATTTATTCTTCAATTTCAAAAGTTATAGGAAATTAGATATGTGACAAAGGGGATATTGTGAAGTATGGAGAACATTTATGAAAAGGTGTTTTCCTTCAGTTGTCTTGAGAGTAATGATTTCAGGTTTCAAAGTTGTCATGATAGGAAAAAAGGAAAATAGAAATACTTAACTAATTGGTGATTCTTTAATAGAACCTACTTATCTCTGATGATTTTCCCAGGATTAATTGAATCTTATACTTTGAAGGAAATGGCAACCCACTCCAGTATTCTTGCCTGGAGAATCCCATGGAGAGAGGAGCCTGACAGGCTACAGTCCATGGAATCAACAAGAGTCGGACACAATTTAGTGACTAAACCATCACCACCACATACTTTGAAGTCCTAATTGGAGGGGACACAGAAACTGTCTCACATTGGTCTTTCCATTTGAGAGACGTCTGAATAGATTCTGTTTTTAATCTTTAATAATATTGAGACTTTGTTTTTTTAAATCACTTTAAAGTTCACAGCAAAATGGAGGGAAAGGTACAGAAATTTCCTGTATAGACTCTGCCATACACATTCATAGCCTCCCCCATTATCAACGTGCCCTGCCAGAATGGCACATTTGTTATAACTGATAAACCTACAGCAACATCCTAATCACTTAAAGTCCATAGTTTATCTTAGGATTCACTTTTGCTGTTGTACATTTTATCTGTTTGGGAGATGTGTAATGACTTATATTGATTATTATGGGATCATTCAGAGTATTTTCATCACCTTAAAAATCCTGTGCTCTACCTATTCATTCTTCCCCAACTCCAACCCTTTTGGGCTTTTTTAAGGTCTAATATTTATTCTGTTGAGCAAGGTAAAAAAAGAAAAATCTCTGCTGGGACACTGACTGTAAATAGTACAGATCCCCATAAAATTCAACCCATATGATAGTCTTTATGCAGACTCTGGAATAGAAAAACCGTTCATTCCACTATCCTTGTGACTCCAAATTATCCACCTCCCATCTTTTCTGGATTTTCTTCATCTAAACATCAACTATAACATGTTCAAACCTATTTCCTTTTGCCCTAGCCTTCTACAATAACCTCCTACAACCACATTCTACAAACAAGATAGCGATAAAAGTGTCAGTTAACTTATTAATTTGGTATTATGACCAAATGTTTTGTGAAGGTTTTTGTCAGGTTGTTAGAAAAAAGCAGTAATGATCTACCATCTTAAATAGTTTTTGAAATTATATAGTGATACCATTTCACTCAGGGGATCAGATATCACATCTTCAGGAATTTTGATCATTAAAATATATTTTTGAAATGGTAATTTATAAAAAGTTGAAAAAATGTTTTTAATGTCACCTTTCAATGATGTTATTTTGATTTTATCGGTTTGATATTTACAAATGCAGCACATATGTTCTGAATATTTATATAATAGTACTAACTAATATCACCATAGTGAATTTTTAATAGGTCAAAATCAAAGGAATTAGAAAAATTACTGGAAAATTTCCCCCATTCTATTGCCTTTGTTGAGTTAAAATCAAAATAATTTACAAAAAGAAGATTATCTTCATCTTTCTGTACCAAGTAGGATTGAGGTGTGAGGCTTTATCACTTTTGCTTTACATATTTATACTTGCTGAAATAATTATTCTAGAAATGTAGACAAAATTAATTGGTTACTGGTTTTCTTGTAATAACAGTTGCCCAATGAGCCTATGATAAAACTACTGATAATATATCCCAAAACAAAATTTAGGATGACATCATAATTCCACAAGCAACAGCAAGGACTCATTTAGCTGCATACAATTACTTTATATTAACAATAGCAAATTATTACTAAATGACACTTTTGAAACTTGAAACAAAAAAAAATTGTGATTTTTTAAATATCCTATGCATTTTATATTTTCAAAATTATTTATGCTAAGTAATGATGAAAGTGAAAGAGGAGAGTGAAAAAGTTGGCTTAAAACTCAACATTCAGAAAGCTAAGATCATGGCATCTGGTCCCATCACTTCATGGGAAATAGATGGGGAAACAGTGGAAACAGTGTCAGACTTTATTTTCAGTTCAGTTCAGTTGCTCACTCATGTCCGACTCTTTGCGACCCCATGATCGCAGCAAACCAGGCCTCCCTGTCTATCACCAACTCCCAGAGTTCACTCAGACTCAAGTCCATCAAGTCAGTGATGCCATCCAGCCATCTCATCTTCTGTCGTCCCCTTCTCCTCTTGCCCCAAATCCCTTCTAGCATCAGAGTCTTTTCCAATGAGTCAACTCTTCGCATGAGGTGGCCAAGGTACTGGAGTTTCAGCTTTAGCATCCTTCCTTCCAAAGAAACCCCGGGCCTGATCTCCTTCAGAATGGACTGGTTGGATCTCCTTGCCATCAAAGGGACTCTCAAGAGTCTTCTTTAACACCACAGTTCATAAGCATCAATTCTTCGGTGCTCAGCTTTCTTCACAGTCCAACTCTCACATCCATCCATGACCACAGGAAAAACCATAGCCTTGACTAGATGGATCTTTGTTGGCAAAGTAATGTTTCTGCTTTTCAATATGCTATCTAGGTTGGTCATAACTTTTCTTCCAAGGAGTAAGTGTCTTTTAATTTCATGGCTGCAGTCACCATGTGCAGTGATTTTGGAGCCCCCAAAAATAAAGTCTGACACTGTTGCCCCATCTATTTCCCATGAAGTGATGGGACCAGATGCCATGATCTTTGTTTTCTGAATGTTGAGTTTTAAGCCAACTTTTTCACTCTCCTCTTTCACCTTTATCAAGAAGCTTTTTAGTTCCTCTTCACTTTCTGCTATAAAGGTGGTGTCATCTGCATATCTGAGGTTATTGATGTTTCTCCCGGCAATCTTGATTGCTTGTGCTTCTTCCAGCCCAGCGTTTCTCATGATGTACTCTGCATAGAAGTTATTTTGGGGGGCTCCAAAATCATTGCTGATGGTGATTGCAGCCATGAAATTAAAAGACACTTACTCCTTGGAAGGAAAGTTAGGACCAACCAGGATAGCATATTCAAAAGCAGAGACATTACTTTGCCAACAAAGGTCCATCTAGTCAAGGCTATGGTTTTTCCAGTGGTCATGTATGGATGTGAGAGTTGGACTGTGAAGAAAGCTCAGCGCCAAAGAATTGATGCTTTTGAACTGTGGTGTTGGAGAAGACTCTTGAGAGTCCCTTGGACTGCAAGGAGATCCAAGCAGTCCATTCTAAAGGAGATCAGTCCTTGGTGTTCATTGGAAGGACTGATGCTGAAGCTGAAACTCCAATACTTTGGCCACCTCATGTGAAGAGTTGACTCATTGGAAAAGACTCTGATGCTGGGAGGGATTGGGGGCAGGAAGAGAAGGGGACAGCAGAGGATAAGATGGCTGGATGGCATCACTGACTCGATGGACATGAGTCTGAGTGAACTCTGGGAGTTGGTGATGGACAGGGAGGCCTGGCGTGCTGTGATTCATGGGGTCACAAAGAGTCGGACACAACTGAGCGACTGAACTGAACTGAATACATATGGTTGTTATTTTCTATTATGAAGAAATAATCTGTTTTATAAAATGATTGTATTTTACTTGCAATAAGGACCTAAGTGAAGTGAAGCAAGTGATGTAATAGTTAAGAACATGTCTTATTGAAGTATAATTGGCAGATTTCAAAACTGGAAAAACTTAGATAAGAACATGCATCTGGAACTAGAATGTGTGTACATGCTAAGTCGCTTCAGTCCTATTGGACTGTTTGTGACTCCATGGACTGTAGCCCACCCAGTTCCTCTGTCCATGGGATACTTCAGGCAAGAATACTGGAGTTTGTTGCCATGCCCTTGTCCATGGGATTTTCCCTACCCAGGTATCAAACCCACATCACTTACATCTCCTGCATTGGCAGGTGAGTTCTTTACCACTAGTGCCACTTGAATGTAAATCCTGGATTCATTACTTCTATCTGTGTATATTGGCATGAATTACTGACCTTTGAGATCCACTTTTCTTAAATGTAAATGTAAAATATGGCTAATAATCTCTTCTTCACAGAATAGAAATTAGAGCCGAGAGACAGGAGTCTTATCTGACTCATCAGAAAGACTCTACACATATTTAGTTAATGAAATATTTACAAAAGTGGACTTTTCTAAAATAAAGGCAGTAAACAATAGAGAAAATTTGCATTCTTAGAGATTTATAATGATTTTCCCTAGGTTGGGAAGACCCCTGGAGAAGGCAATGGCACCCCACTCCAGTACTCTTGCCTGGAAAATCCCATGGACAGAGGAACCTGGTAGGCTACAGTCCATGGAGTCGCAAAGATTGGACACAATTGAGTAAGTTCAAAAGCAAATATCATAATATAGATAATTCAATTTCACTTTTAATAACATACAGTTATAATTGCATTGGCAATGATTTGATAGACTATTTAAATTTTTCATTTGCTTCATGGCTTTTCCAATATAGTACTTCTTTTATTTTTGCTATCTGTTAGTAGACAAATATAAAATAACTAGTAACTTTGCTCTTGAAATTTGGATAGATTAAATGATGAACAAAAAATAATCACATCCTCTAATCAAGTACCAAAGACCAGAGCTGTCATATTGGCTCTCAGCATATCAAGAAACTGAAACAAAATTTTTATTTAACTTCCAATTTAATCAAGTGTGTTTTTCATATGAAAACTGATAATGAACACTTCTTCACATAATTTTTAAGACAGTGACATTATCCTTACAAAAATCTGATTACAAAAATACTTTTAGAATTTATCATTAAAAAAGACATCAAATATCAAAGATAATCTATTACCCTGGCACATCTTTGCATTTGCCAATTATACCAAGACTTCTAAGTTCCTCCTGTTAATCATAAAACTAAATGGGTAATAAATGCATGAGAACAGTTTTTTGAAAAATAATTTCACAATTCTGCAATTTAAATTTGAGAAGAAGAGTGATTTCTTGAGATAATATGTTAATATTCCATCTCTCTATTTTTCTCTCTCTCTTCCTCTCTCTGACTCTTTCTTGCTCTCTCTATCATACACAGACATATAAGTGTGTGTATGTAAGTAACTTGCTGTTTAAAATGCTTAGCTAATTACAGGTTTGAAGGATTGCCTCATATATTACTGAGCAATTCACTGTATTATTTAATTTTTCTGGGTCATTTGAATAGAGTTTAGGTACATTCAACTATCATGAGTCTTATCTGTTCTACTTGTAATGGAGGCTCAGGATCAAATTAAATGATGTTACAATTCCATAAAGTTTTAGCCCAGTTTTTAAGAAACTTGAGTCAAAGATTACTTTTATACACCCTCAATTCTGTTTCTTCCCTAGTGAATGTAGTTGTCTTACTAGTTTTTCAGTAGTTTTGAAACTTTCACAGAATTTCATAATCCTGTGCTTCAGTACAACCACATGACTTCTACCTGTTTACCCTGTTCATTGCACTGAGTTCTTTTGAAATGAACATTAGATAACAATAGATAAGTCTTAAAGAATTAATCTTTTGCAAAAACTGGAAGCTTAAGTTCATTATCAACTAGCCGGATTGTTGGCCTAAAACTTTTGGATGAAGACACCAAAAATAATTGAGAAAATAATTATTTATTATTATTAAAATAATATAATATTATTTAGAAATTAGTAAATTTTCTCTAGAAACCTTTTCCCCCATGCATTAAGATTTTATATATATATATATATATATAGTTATGTGTAAAAATAGTCATTTATTAAGGAAATAGATTTAGAAAGGATAGTATAATAAATATTAAAATGTGTTTCTTTGAAGGATGGGACTGTTAGGAAATTTATTTATGATTATTATACATATTTAAAAAATCATGCAAAAGCTCAGCCACTTCATAAACTCATCAAAAATAAAATATATGGAAAGAGTGAAAATTTTTTATAATTTTGAGTCTTTCATTTAAGATTCAAGCATTTGGAAGTCAGTGGATTTTTATTACTTAGTTTATTTTTAAAAAATTTTATTGGCATACAGCTGATTTACAATGTTATATTAGTTTCAGATGTACAGCAAAGTGAATTATTTATTTATACATATATGTATATCAGCTTTTTTTTAGATTATTTTCCCATATGTCATGCAGAGTATAAAGTAGAGTTCGCTGTGCTATGCAATAGGTCCATATTAGTTATTTATTTTATATATAGCAGTGTGTATATAGTAGCTTTCCTGGTGGCTCAGTCGAAAAAGACTTTGCCTATAATGTGGGAGGCCTGGGTTCTATCCCTGGGTTGGGAAGATCCCTTGGATAAGGAAATGGCAACCCACTCCAGTATTCTTGCCTGGAGAATTCCATGAACAGAGGAGCCTGGTGGCTACCATCCATGGGGTCACAAGTATTGGACATGACTGAGTGACTAATTTTCATTTAACTTACAATGTGTATATGTCAATCCCAATCTCCCAATTTCTTCCCTTATCCCCTGGTAACAACAAATTTGTTTTCTACATCTGTGACTTTATTTCTGTTTTGTAAATAAGTTCATTTGTACTCTTTTCTTTTTAGGTCCCATGTATAAGCAATATTGTTTGATATTTGTCTTTCTGTATCTGACTTACTTCACTCAGTATGACAATCTCTAGGTCTATCCCATGCTGCTGCAATTGGCATTATTTTGTTATTTTTTATGGCTGAGTAATATTCCATTGTACATGTATCACAGTACAGTGATTTAGAGATGGTATTTATCATTAAATAATATATCAGATAAACATAATATTCATCTTGGTTATGTCTATTTTGAAATTATAATAGTATGGAATTACTGAAGGTAAACAAACAGTTACGATAGCGTACTGTATCAGTTACTACGTATTATTATGTAAGTCACTAGTATGTGTATTCTCTTTGTATTTGTGTGTGTTTATACATGTCACGGGACTTCCCTGGTGGCTCAGATGGTAAAGTGTCTGCCTGCAATACAGGAGACCCAGGTTCGATCCCTGGGTTGGGAAGATCTCCTGGAGAAGGAAATGGCAACCCACTCCAGTATTCCTGCCTGGAGAATCCCAGGGATGGAGGAGCCTGGTAGGCTACAGTCCATGGGGTCGCAAAGAGTCAGACACGACTGAGCGACTTCACTTTACTTCACTTCATATATGTCACAGAGAGAGAGGTAGAGAACTCCAGAGAAAGAGACAGAGAAAGGTAAGGTTAACGAGACAAGATTCTTCTGAGTACTTTTTTCTTTTTTTGCAATATTGATACATTGTTATATGCTAGATAGCACACTCCCTTTTTTAGCCTATTCTCCTTTTTCTGTTGCAGTATCACATTCCAGGTACCATATTACATTTACTTATCATGTCTCCTTAGCTTTCTTTTGGCTGTGACATTTTCTCAGAATTTTTTTTTTGTTTGTTTTTGATAATCTTGTTTGTGAGGAATATTGATAAATTATTTTGCAAAATAATTGCCCCTCAATTGGGTTTTGTCTTATTATTCCCTTATGATTATTGTGGGGTTATGTGTTTTGTGGAGAAAAGTCACAGAACTAAAAAGTCATTGTCATCACATCATGTACTATCTATATGACTTATCTATTAATTTTAACTTTGATCACCTATATGTTGTTATCTTGCCTCATTTTTCCATATTCTTAGGAAGGAAGTCATTATGTGTAGCTCATATTTGTAGGATATAAGCTTTTCTTTACTTCCTTATAGATGAGATATGTATCTAAATTATTTTGGAATTTTTCTATTGTGAAATTTGTTTATTATCCCATATGTATTAATTTAATCATTTATTTATATTGGCATGAACTCATTAAAATTTATTTTATATGTCAGGTTATAAGCTAATACTACATTTTATTGCTTAAATGGCTTCAGTGTTGGACACTGGGAGCTCATCCATTTGGATCCTTATGACATACACTGTAGTTTTCTTTTCCTTTTTTCTTCTTTTTCTTTCTTTTCTTCTTTCTTCCTTCCTTTCTTCTTCTTTTTTTATTACTTTCTTATTTTTTAGCAATATAAGATGTTCCAGGCTCATCTTATACATTCCCTGTCCCAGTTGTCAAGTCAGTCCTTTCTCTGAGGATCGCTAGTTTATTTCACTGAAGAATGGTATTAGAAACCAAGATCTGAGCACAAGGTGTGCTCATTGTTACTGGGGTGTCATTAACTTTAGACCTTCTCAGCTGACAAAACAATGACATGTGTGTATACTAATCCACATGTTTACACATACACACACACACACACACATGCATTTTCTGGATATAACAACCTGTACCTATATTAAGTTATACACATGCATTTATATTGATGCTTCTGAGTCTATTCCATTGCCACATTCTAGCCTTTTCTTCCTTATTTGTAACCTCCTACTTCATCAATAAGAAACCTGCTTCTCATCATTGACCATTCATTTAATTAATTTTCAATTCCAGTATACATATGCACTTGTTTAAAATTAATCTTTACTCCTATGAGAAACAACTTTCTGTACCACAGTGTAGTACTTGTGGGCAGTTTCTTTGTCTTTAGTATCATAGTTTCCACTCATTCCTATAGTTAAAAATTAGGTCAACATTTTTTTTTTTTTTATCCCCTCCATTGAGTTTCTTTCATACATATGTAGTCTAGCTTTGATTTTCCTGACACATTCTGCATGACATTTCAGTTTCCTGAAAACCACTGCTCTGTTTATTGCCTCTGTAATGTTGTATTTTCCAAGATATCACATAAGTACAATAATATAGTGCATTGCCTTTTCAGATTGGCTTCTTTATCTTAGCAATATGCTTTTAAAACATATTCATCCAGGTGTGACTTGATATATCATTGCTTTTTATGACTAAATTATACCCCATTGTGTAAATGTACCACAGTCTGTCTATCCATTCACTTATTGAAGGCATATTGCTTTCAGCTTTGGGGAATTATGGATAAAGTTGTTATAAACATGTATGTGCAGGTTTGTGTATACATAAGTTTTCAATTTTTTTTTTCATATGATAAAAAGAAAATGACTCTTTGACTAAATGGGATAAATATGCACTGTTGAATTAATTGCGATGCCAATATTTCTAATGAATGATCATTTCATAAGTGAAGTGGCTTATTAATGACTTCTAAAGCACTCCAGTGTCTCCACAGTGTCTAATTGTAAAACTGCTAAGTGATATATACAGTAATGTTTCCTAAGGAATTATTCTCTTCTTTGATCACCAATAGAAAGTATGTATATTTAAATAATTTGGGACTTGACAATTATTTCAGAAACTTGAACTGACACTAAGAAATACTCTTGGCAAGATAATTAGAAGTTTTAATCAGAAGAAAGATTTAAAATAGTTTCCTTTACCAATCAGCTTTTGAATATAAAATATATCTAGATAAGTTCTTACTGATAAACCGTGAGAAAAATATCCAAACATATATCCTTCAATCATTTTTATCACTTCAAACACATCAAAAATTTTGTTTTTCAGTATGGTGTATAATATTACAAATACTAAAATGAACAAAATAAGATCCCCACTGCATACAGATTGCATACTATCACTGACATGTCATCAGTCACTTAACAATGTGGCATAGATTATAATAAAGGTATATAGGATATGTTGCAGAAGCATATATAAGAAAGAACTTGCCCCAGGAGGAACATTTAAATAGTTTTTTTGATTATGTGGAAGTATATTGGGTGGGCAGGGAAATAAAAGAGACATGTAAGGCGGTGAGTGGCAAAGAAATTCTTTTTTTTAAGAAATTCTAAACAGAAGGAACAATATTTTGAAATGAATGATTTATTTGGAGATTAATCACTTGATATGACTATAGCAGTGTGGTGGAATTAGAAATAATAGAATGAAAGGAGAAATAATAGAATGAAAGGCCTTATATAATTTTTTCAAGGGATTTATTTTGACTTTATCTGGTGGATTGTGGTAAAAAAATAAATGAGATTTGTTTTAAAAGTACCTAATGTTTAACTATTTGGAATTCTTTGATGTACTATAAATAATTCATTTGCCATATTGGATCACATTCTTGTTGGAAATCATGTTTTTACCATTCTACTTAGTATTTTTGTGTACACACTTATTTTGTTATATTTTATTTTGCTTTGCCTCACTTTCATTTTACCAATACATAATCCCTGATGTCTTTGTCTCTGTTCAAGCTATGTCCAAGTTAATTTTTACATGGAAAGAATAGTCTTGACACATTAGGAAACAATCTTTCTTATTAGACAACTCCATGTCTATCATTCGTCCAGGTACCAATACCTTAGTAAAGGAAGTTTCTTGTGTCTGGAGTCCAGAAGCTCTGTTTTCATGGATCTCACTCCTGGGACCACCACATTCTTGCGGTACCTGACAACTCACTTGACTCTTCTCAGTTATTTTTGGACTAGTTATACTCAGTCACAATGCCTATCTTTGTTACTATAGACTCAGATCTGTAAAATCACAGTGACTTTCTTATTTCATAGGGAACACAGAAAGAAAGGTGAAAGAGACCCAGTCACCAAATAAATGATTCACCTGTATTTGTTGTCTCAAGAGATTGCAGTTCCTTTAGTTTATTTATACCCTTAGCTGATAGTTCCCAGGGGAAGGAGTGGCTGCTTCCTCACTGAGGAAACATTCCCCGGGCTTGGCCTGAGGTAAATAGTGGTCTGAGGAGCTGTTCCAGGAACTCTCTTTGTTTTGTTAATTAAAAAAATACAGAGCAAACAGAGAACAACAGCTATAAGCTGTAGGCTTTTTTGAAAAAAGTGCTGATCATACAAGAGAGGAAAGAGAGAGGTGAATGGAATAGTAACTGACAATGAAGACAATGTGGTTTTGATAAAGATTACTAGATTATGAATACATTTATATCTGATGAAATATGCTTTGGTTATAAGATTGCTTTGTTTTGGGGGGAGATAAATGTTTTTCATCTTTGAATTATGAGTATTAAATATGACTTTTGAAACTGCTGAGTTCTACATTTTGGACAATTTAAACTTAACAAATGAGGTTTTTTTTTTTTTTTTTTTTTTTTTTCAAGAAAAGAGTAACAAAACATGCATGCCCCAAACTATAAAGTGTGTGGGTAGCAACTGAGAACATAAATAATCTAACTTCAAAAAGTAAATTCCTTCTCACTCAGGACATTATTATTAATAATTGAAACTATGCAGCTCCCCATGGGTATTATTATAACTAACTTAGAAAGTACGAGTGAAATAGATGTTTGCACTCTACAAGCGAGAAACAATAACTAAGGGTAAAGATTAAATTGATACCTGAAGGGGTCAATGAGCAATATGTCCGCTTCTGAGAGTCAGTGAACAATGAACAGTGGTACAAACAAGAAAACATTTTTTTTTCTGACCCGTGAACTGATTACAACAGATACTCTGGAAAGACAGATGGTTTAACTTTAACAGCCTTCACCTATAACACTGAGCAGTTAAGGATTCACTGACAGGGTAGAATTACAGGGATAATATTTTCTCAATAACAAATTGCAGTTGAACAAAGTAAATGACATAAGTAGACCCTTCAGGAGGTTGTAGCTTTGTTCCTGAGCAGAAATGTTTGTATGCAGTCAGTTTGTGAAAATAAACTCTATTGGTATTTGAATTTCTTTCTACTTGTCAGAAATGTCCGAGGATACTGGGGACAGGATCTTATTTCTTTCCTGCGAGGCTTATTGGGTACATAGTGAAATACTTTCAACATTCCAATGTGGGTGGCAGTTGGGGGTGATCTCCTTCATAATCTGCTTTCACAATTAGAATGGAAAGTGGTTTTAAGCTTGAGTGTCAAAAAATGTATGTTTTATGATAATAAGTAAGAGAAAAAAGAGCAGAGCATACATATGCTACAACAAGGAAGGAAAGTCACTCTGGTTCTTGAATACGCAACAGAAATCATATTTGCTGAATAAGATAAATCACAAAGTTAACCTCAACCAACCACTTACCAGCTGCTTGAATTTTCTAGTCTTCTGAGCTGCTATGAAGCCAATGTTTTAAACTACAATCTATGTCTTAAGTTTGGTGCTATTTGCAAATGACCAACCTAGATAGCATATTCAAAAGCAGAGACATTACTTTGCCAACAAAGGTTTGTCTAGTCAAGGCTATGGTTTTTCCTGTGGTCATGTATGGATGTGAGAGTTGGACTGTGAAGAAGGCTGAGTGCCGAAGAATCGATGCCTTTGAACTGTGGTGTTGGAGAAGACTCTTGAGAGTCCCTTGGACTGCAAGGAGATCCAACCAGTGCATTCTAATGGAGATCAGTCCTGGGTATTCTTTGGAAGGAATGATGCTAAAGCTGAAACTCCAGTACTTTGGCCACCTCATGCAAAGAGTTGACTCATTGGAAAAGACTCTGATGCTGGGAGGGATTAGGGGCAGGAGGAGAAGGGGACGACAGAGGATGAGATGGCTGGATGGCATCACTGACTCGATGGACGTGAGTCTGAGTAAACTCCGGGAGTTGGTGATGGACAGGGAGGCCTGGCGTGCTGCGATTCATGGGGTCGCAAAGAGTCGGACATGACTGAATGACTGATCTGATCTGATCTGATCTGAAAATATATTGGTTTTTTAAAAAAATTTGCTTTTCCTTTATGTTTGAAAAAAAACTATTATTATAATAAAGAAAAGCTTAGAAAAAAATGGACAAATCTATAATTTCACTACTCTAACCCAACAATCTTCATAGACACTTATCTTTTATATCTTAAAACCTCAAATGATTGATTTGTTTTCCTTTTACCTTGCCTCTTGGTTCTCATACTGGCATAAAAACACACTGGTATTTATAATAAAATTGCTTCTTTAGATTCAAAAATACTTCAGTATTCATCATACAAAATTGCCATTGTACATATCATTTTAAATGCAGATTTTTAATAGGAATTTAAGTACCTGAATTGGCTCTTCATTTGCTAAAGTAAGTCTATCATTTAACTTATAAAACTGCACTTAACTAACTAAATAAAATAAGTTATCACAACAGAGGAAATCCTTTCCAAAACTAGTGAAGTCTGCTCAGTAGTGTCCGACTCTTCGTGACACCATGGAATGCAGCCTACCAGGCTCCTCCATCCATGGGATTTTCCAGGCAAGAGTACTGGAGTGGGGTGCCATCACCTTCTCTGCCAGGGAAGCCCTTAAATATAAGAATACAGTCTCTCAGAAAACCTCCTATAGAGACACAGAACTTCAGATCCAAGTACTAACATCAAAGATTTCAAGGGAAGAAAGGAAGCCAGGTTGAAAGAAGAAGGGGGAGGAGGTGGGAGAGGGGGGCGAAAGGGGTGGCCTTACAGACATCCCCTGCCACCTACAGATACCCAGGCATTATGGGACTTTTCCCTGGGCTTCCAGAGAAGGGAGGACTGGAACTCGGCCCTACCAGAAATCAGCAGACCAGACCAGAACCAGAATTCGAGTTCTTTGCCAAGAGGAGGTGATCAGTCTCCAATCCTCAGCTCAGGCTGAGGGCCCTTCAACCAGATTCCTGCGTGCAGGACCAGGGGACTAGAAAAATGGGGAAGGATAGGAAGGGTTAAGGAGAGGAAAGAGAGAGGGAAGAGGAGAGAGGTCAATAGTCTCTTGTTCCTTACCCAGTCGGGGCACTCTGGCCAGTTGTCCATGTCAGGAGGAGACCAGGGACAAAAGGGTCCCAGTGCGGCCGCTCGGTCTGGTCCATTGGCAGGCAAGCTGGCCCCTGAGTATCCCGAGTGGTCAGGATGTCAGTCTCAGTGAAGAAGAGTCCCCGCCAGAGTCGCCATTTGTTGCAGGAAGACGGACTCCTTCCAAAGCCCGAAGTGGGGCTCTTGTCTAACACTCGGAAATGAATTGTCCGAGGAGACACGTGCTGACAAAGCAAGAGACTTTATTGGGAAAGGGCACCCGGGTGGAGAGCAGTAGGGTAAGACTGAAAGTAAAATTCTAATTCTCTTTGTATAGAATAATGACTCTAAAATTAATGAATGCATAATTACATCCAATTTGTTCAAAGGGCAATGTTACTCGCTGCTGCTGTTGTCACTTCAGTCATGTCCAACTCTGTGCGACCCCATGGACTGCAGCCCACCAGGCTCCCCCGTCCCTGGGATTCTCCAGGCAAGAACACTGGAGTGGGTTTGCCATTTCCTTCTCCAATGCATGAAAGTAAAATGTGAAAGTGAAATCTCTCAATTGTGTCCGACCCTCAGCGACCCATGGACTGCAGCCTTCCAGGCTCCTTCATCCATGGGATTTTCCAAGCAAGAGTACAGGAGTGAGGTGCCATTGCCTTCTCCAAATGTTACTCTACGAAAGCTAAAAACATCAAGGTAATTTCGCCTTTTAAATTTATCAAATTTCTAAATGTGTTTCAATTTTATAGCTTTTAAAAATTGCATGAGAGAATTTGCTGTCTAGGATACCTAAGACATTTTTTAAAATTGCAAAACATTTCAAATGCCATGTTTACCAAGAGCAAAGTGCACAGAATGAGGAAAATAGAACATTTTTTGATTTTTTAAATGTTTAGAATGATATGCACAATATTCATGAAGCATCAGTTTTATGTACTCTAAGCACACAGTCTAAAGCACCTTTAGCAACTATAATGCAATCATAATCCAATTTTGAAAGTACATTTAAAAAGGCCAATAAGAAATCTCAAAACTAAATGCTTCATTTGTAATGTTTCTCCTATTCTAAGATATTCACGTAGAGATTGGTGTCTATATTATTTTACATAATTTTATTTATTATTATATTTTACCTCTCCATTTTTATCATCTTCCTTTCCTTCACGAGTTGCTTTTAGTTGCTTTCTTAGGACATTTGAAACTTACTTGAAACATCAATAGCAACACCTTTCATACAATTCTTAATTGCCTGCCTTACTATTTAAAGAGTGCTTCTAATTATTAAATTGTTAACAGTTGAGCACTTCTTCTTCTAATAGATATGTCTGCATGTGTAGAATTGTGGTGAGACTAAGATTTTGAAGCAAATGGGAAAGACCTAAAATAGTTTGAGACAATAGAATCCCTTTTCTTTAGCTCTCTTTTAGCTGTTTCATAATATTCCCTGTTCTGTTATGTCAAAGTTTATCAGCCTTTGTCATTTTATCAAAATTAGGTTTCTCGCCTCTCTTTTTTTGTTGTTCTTAGTGAAGTTTGTCTTACTTCTGAAAACTGCTTAGAAATTTTTGTAAAGCTAAAGGGAATTTTGGATTCCTTTTTTATTTCTCTCATGTACTATCTTTACGTAAAAAATATTCGCATACATCCATTTAGGTCTTTTCTAGAATATCTATTTGACATGGGTTTCTTACAGTGTTCTCTATTTTCTGTTTCATGTGTATATTCTTTTAACATTTGCATAAGCAGTTTGGGTATACTTAGCTTTTTCTATGTGTATTTGTACATTTCTCTCTCTCTCTCATACATACACATGAACACACACGCACACACACATACACACACACACACAGGTTGTGAACATATGGCCCACCTCTCCATTAATATCCAGTGTTTTAGTGGTGTGGGGAAAAAGAACATTTGAGGAGATTAATGAGTTTGTTTAGTTTTAAGGAAAGTAATATTGGATTTTGTAGCAGGACATTAAAGAATATATCATTTAAAAAAGAATATATCATGCCTACCAATCTATTTTGTGTAACTGTTGCCTGAATCATTGTTTAATGGTAAAATTTGTGTATCTTATTCTCCTTTTGTATTCCCATCTTGTGATAGAATATAGGAATAATCATTAACAACTAAATTTTTTCTGTTTTTTCTCATATATCTTTTTATTATTTGCTAGTTGGTAACACTAATATGCTATTTGATCATTTTGAATCCATTAAGACCATTTTGACCAATAAATAAGAGTTTTCTGTAAAAATTGCAGGTAATCTCTACTTGTATTGCATTTTTGCTTTATCATGTTACAGAAAAGTAGCTTAAACCTTTTGTCTAACTCAAACTGAATAACTATCATTTTAAAGTTTTGACTAAAATTGTTCATAAGCAGTTGATAAAATTTCTGTGTAATGTTAAAGCAACCAGCATGTTAGAATCAAAATTAAAACAGCTGAGAGGGTGAAGAAGACCATGAGATTATCCTCATTTTGAGATGAAAACAAACCAAGTACATTCTCGGCAATGCTTATTGACAGATGTACACTAAACACTGGTGATCAACGCTGAACTCTCTTTTTCTGAATTAAAAATCACTCATTTTAGGTCTATGGTCATTTATGTCACGGCCGTCCTCCCTCCCTCTTCTTACAGCAAACCCAAGCCTCATTATTAGATTTTCTGATGTAATGATAGAATAAATCATAAATACCAATGTACTTTTTTATCTAGAAATTTACTCAGTGTCTCTCATTAAGTTAACAGATATCAACTCACACTCTATAAAAATATTAAATTCTTATTTTATACTTTAATTATAGTTATAAATTATTAAATATGCCTTAACAAATATGTCTAATGCTGCTGCTGTTAAGTCGCTTCAGTCATGTCTGACTCAGTGCGACCCCATAGACGGCAGCCCACCATGCTCCCCCATCCCTGGGATTCTCCAGGCAAGAACACTGGAGTGGGTTGCCATTTCCTTCTCCAATGCATGAAAGTGAAAAGTGAAAGTGAAGTCGCTCAGTCGTATCTGACTCTTAGCGACCCCATGGACTGCAGCCTACCAGGCTCCTCCGTCCATGGGACTTTCCAGGCAAGAGTACTGGAGTGGGTTGCCATTGCCTTCTCAGAAATATGTCTAACACTAAAATGTAATTTCTGTTAATATTTTCACTGACTTCATTATTGTAACAGTTTTATATACCAAAAAATTATATTTATATCATATATAAAAATATCAATGGTGCTACCTAATTCTAATTACATTATAACTGCTAGTTTGTAATACAGTCCTTGGAACTTTTATCTAGCTCTGAGATACTTTGTCATTCACTTAGCATAGATATATCACTTATATCCATAAGAAAGATAAAACTCTTAACTCTACTTCAGTGAATCTGTTGTCAAGCCACATTCTTGTCATTTAAAGGCAAGGATGCAATTGCCTCAACTAAAAAAAGAGATCCTGCATGCAGCAACAAAGAACCAGTGCAGCCAAACAAATAAATGAAAAACTTAATAAAGGCAAAGATCATTTTATGTATAACTCAAGAATAGCAACTTCAAAATTTGTTGATCAATCAGATAATGTTACTGTAAACTCTATTATAAAGTTTACAATGTATGTTAGTTTTGCAATAATGTCTTACAAATATTATTAATCTTAAGAACTGAAGTATTTGATGTGACCCTGGCATTTCTTGCTAATGCATTATTGTTCTTTCTTGCTAAATGGTTCTTTGTTCTCCTCAGCTTATCTTCATCACAAATTTCTCTGATAGGTTATATATTTGTTACAGTTTAGTTTATGATACCAAAACTTTAGTTTTTAATATGAAAATATATATATATGTGTGTGTGTGTGTGTGTAGTTTGGTTTCCTAGGTGGTGCTAGTGGTAAAGAACCTGCCTGCCAATGCAGAAGACGTAAGAGACGTAAGTTTCAATCCCTGCGTCAGGAGGATCCCCTGGAGGAGGGCATGGCAATCCACTCCAGAATTCTTGCCTGGAGAATCCCATGGACAGAGAAGTCTAGCAGGCCAACAGTCCATAGGGTCTCAAAGAGTCAAACACAACTGAAGTGACTTAGCACTCACACACGTATATATATATATATATAATTTTTTTTTTTCACCTTGGAAACTAAAGTTTTGTATTTATATACATATGTATGTAAAGGGATTGAGCCCAGGTCTCTTGCATTGCAGGTGGATTCTTTACCATTTAAGCCACCAGGGAAGCCCATATATATATTACATAAACTATAAACTAGAGTTTTTATATACATACACACACACACACACACACACTCTGAAGAATGGGTTTGAGCACACATCATCATCTCTTCTAATTTACTGCCACCCTTTTCCCTGTGAGATCCAAGGACAGAGCTCTTGGCATACCTGCTTCCAACTACCTCTTCCACTTATGTTTTGAGAGTCTCCATTTTGAAAACTTTTGAAAATTTGATCTTGGTGTCTCTAAGTAAATAGAATTGTTGGGAATAGTTTTTGAGTCTAAAGAACTCAGTGTTACTGAGTCAAATCTATTTATACTCCACTTCTCCCAAGAAGGATTTGAAGCCCCAGCCCTCCAAGTGACTTCTCTCTGAAGAGCTAGTTTGCAGAACTGGCCAAACAAACATCTCTGTGGTAATAGATGAGTGATGGAGAGAGCTGCTCAGTCTATGGAGAGGAAGTAATTTTGACAAGAAACACAATTTAGGGAGAAATCTATAAAATATAAGATACATATTCTGGTTTTATAAAAGTGCAGCTGAATGGGTTAATGGAGAATTTTTAAAAAAATCTTATTAAAGTAGAATGAAAAAGAAATGACTAAAACTAGCTATTGTAATCCCAGTCAAGTCACCATTATATGTTCACATTTCTCTGGAATATAGTAGAAATGTGATGGATATTTATGCATAAACTATTGGAAAAAAAACACTAAATTGAAATGTGGATTAAACATAACCTGAATTAATGTGAGCAAGTTACTATTTTTTTTTAATAGCTTGATTTATCCATACATTTCAAAAGTTGGAATGTAAGGACTAATACTCTTTAAAACTTTTTGAATATGAATTTGGAGGTTTGGGAATTCTTTCTTCCAATTTTAGGCTGTCTCCTTTCATCCACAGCTTGTAACACAGTGATGTTTAATTTCTTTACCTGTGGCGGATTCATTTTGATATTTGGCAAAACTAATACAATTTTGTAAAGTTTAAAAATAAAATAAAATAAAAAAAAGTTCTAAGTTTGGTACCAGTAAAATATGCATAATTATGAATTTTTAAAATTCTCCATATAGGAAAATTTAGTTTTCTTGCAGTTAGTTTTCTCATGCACTGTATACTCCTTTTTCTGTTTGTTTGTTTTTAAATGGGAGAGAGATACATATGTAGTAAATAGTAAGGACAGCCTGCAATTTCATCATTAGTGGTTCATTCCCCCATGTTAAGACATTACATATCCGTTAAGACCTATGGGAGATATTGAACATGAAATGATTAAAGTCTATAATAAATTAATCTGCTAAAGTAACAAGCAAGTTCCTAAATACATGACTGTGGAATACATAGAGTTTGTGGTTTCTACCTGGAGCTAGAGTTGACTATACACCTCCAGATGCCAAAGCAGCCAAACCATACTCTCATCAACAAAGTGGAAGCTTGCATCAAGGAGAATTTGGTCACCATTTCCTGATATCTGTACTTCTTTTTATTTCTGTATATGCCTTTCTATTACAACTCTCACTTCTCTCATGATCTCACATTTGTATTATTACCAGAGGACCTTGTTATGCTGGTCTTTGTCTTGCCTCCCTTCAATACCACCTCTGTGCAATTTCCAGAATGCTCTTTCTAAAACACAGATCTTATCATATTACTACAGAGAGTATGTGAATTTCTTATTTTGGCAGAGGATCTTCTTAGTCCAGCCTAAGTCTGTTCTCTGTCTTACCACTTTTTCCTTTCATGGCACCTGTCTTGAATTACTTGAATTTCCTCAAACAGAATGTCCTCCTTACTGCTTCTGTGCCTTTGTACATGATATTATAGTTGCCCATATTCCTCTTGTCCTCTTTCCTTTTCTAACTCATGAACTCTTTATTAGTTTTTGCTGTCACAGCTAATATATCCTCTCCTACATAAGGATCCCTTGGATTCACCAAAACAGAATAATCACTCTTCCTTTGTTTCATTTCTTTATTTGGTGCATACCTAAATTTATTTATTGCCATATGTGATTACCAATACTTGATTAAAATACATGCTGTCTGAAGTCAGGGCTGTGTCATACTTGTCTTAACATTCTCAGTTTCTTGCATGACGTGGGGCATATTGTAGAGACTCAATAAATGTTTAACTAATGCAAGTGATTGTGTTCTGAAATTGGCCTTTGTCTAACTTTCAACAGTAAAAAAAAAAAAAAGAACCATAATTCTTAGTTTAATGCAAAGGAATAAATTATTAGGACTTCAAATTTCTCACTTTATCATTTTAATATTCTGATCTTTAAAATATTATTAAAAATTCAGATACCTTAGAGTATTCATAAGTTTTTCAAGTTGACAATTAGACAATGTTAAATTAGTCTAACTGTGCCACAGACTAGATTATCTGGAAAACACACTCTGAGGTGGGAATTCGTATGCAAAATATTTATTGGAGTATTCTGTTGGGAAAAATTGCTGGAAGAAATAGGAGAACAAGATTGTGCAGAGACAGAACTTGAATTATACAATTGCACAAAGGCCTTAACTATTCTCAAGCAGAGTTTTAGAGCTTGTCAGAGATGTCTCAAACAGAGGCCAAGGAGCCAAGCCTCCCCATAGACCAGTCCTTTGAAAACAGATGTTCCTGAACAGGAGTGTAGTCCTGGGTGAGGTGCGCACTCACTCTAAGGGCAGTACCTAAAGATGTCTACTTGTGACCTGTCAGCAACCAGCACCCCCGGAGCCGCAGGAATGAGGGGCTTAGTTGTAGGGGCCTTAGTTGTACCTTAGAAGGTAGGTCTGGGTAGCACATCAAAGTGTCCCCCACTCTACACTTCTTAGAAGTCTTCTAATTAATGAATATTTTGGTTAGTCTTTTACTTGGGTCTCACTCAGTCTCCAATTAAACTGATGATTTGCTAGGTAGGAGTAACTAGTATCTAAAGTTCTTTCCATTCTTCTTACAATGAAATTCTGTTCTCCTCTTAATGTACTGTTCACTTCTTCGCTGCTGTAGCCACAGGCTTTTATATTCTTTTTATGAGCAGCAGCTTCAGAAAAATAATTAGAAAAGGTAATCATTTAGAACCACACTAAAACAGATAGCTCACAAATAAATACAATTAAGCTATTGTGTTTATTTACAGGGCTGCTGTTAAGATAATTAGAGAAAGAAAGTAATATTGTGTTCAGACAGAAGCAGTGGGAGGAAGAGGTTAGGCTTGTAGAACAAATTAAGCCATAAGAATATGCTTTACTGAAAAATATGACTCTTATCAACATATGTTTTTACTTAACTGCACTGACTAAAGCAATTTTCAATGATAGTGACTCCTGGCTCTTTATATCCATCACTATCTTGTTCTTACTGAAACATTTTTAATAAACGGACTCTGTTGGATAATGACTTTAGGAAAACATCATGTGGAAGCCAAGGAGAACAACAAATTGAGGTGAAAGAAATCATCCTAAAGTGGCTAAAATTATGAGCTTTGGATTATGATTTATTGTAAATGGTACATTTGAGGCCTCAGGATTTTTTCACATGAAGGGTCATATTGGTAGCCAGGGAGACATAAAAAGGAAAATTTCCCATATGAACATTCTCTCTTTCAAACGAAGGAGAAATAAGATTAAAGACAAGTTTTATGATATTGTCACAGGAGCTGGGTTTTTTTATGATTTGTTTTATTTATTTTGCTCTAGGTATTATTTGTTCCATTTAATCCTTCCTTTTTATTAGAAACACTATTCTAACTGCCCTGGACTGTCAGTGCTGAACTCTGATTGGAGATCATAGCAGATCTCAGTGGAATTATAGTATATGGTGCCTCTAAACTTGCTGTTGCAAATATAGGTCTGCTTTTCTTTTCCCCAAAATCAAAACTTTCCACCACTGCTAATTTTTTTGTGTGTGTATGGTAGTAATATAACCTTAATATCTCAATATAGATAACTCTACGTTCACTCACCTTCATTGCTTCACAACCTATCTCTGCATTTTACAGATTATACAACCAGAGTGTAATCTGTAAAAGAAAATTCAAGTCAAACATTAAAAATAAAAGGCTTGAAAGGAAAAGTATGTCTATGCTAAAGAGGGAAAATAGATAAATGCTTTACATGACACATGGCAAAATATCCTGATTTTTCCTTTTTCCTCTGAGTCCCCAAAACCTCATTTATCCCTGGATTTGCTGTTCAAGTAACTGTCAATCCCCTTTTCCAATGACTTCCCCATTCCAGTCTCTGCTGGTTCTTCTGTTTCTTCCCACTTCTCCTTCCTAATTGTGGGATCTTTTCTGTTCTGATATACACACACAAACCAATTCAACCCAGTCTCTTTTTGTTTCAAGTCTTGCATCAAACATTACACTAAAAGACAAAGAAACTCATTAATGAAATCTACATGTCCACCACAAATGGCTCTAAACAGTGTTTTGAATACCCTAATATCATAATTTCAGTATCAATTACATATAATTTTGCTTATCATTATCATTCTACAATTTTAACTGATTAGATGTTTAACTGATTAGATGGCCAATACAGGATAAAGGCCAATATAATATAAAAATCAATATTTTAAGAACATATGCTAACAAAAAGATGGTGTGTTAAAACATCTGCTTGGCTATATAAGATAATGTGGTTTGTTTCTAGAAGGCACCCATATGAAAGGATTGCTAAAGATTCTGGATGGGCTTAGTTAATATGGAAGAGATGACCACAGTACTTTTTTTGACTAGGAAGATGGTCCTCATAATTGATTCTACTTCCTTTGAAACTGACTTTCCTGTGCTTATTATTTGAGATGTATATATTTAAAACTCACAGTGTACTCATGTATACTTTATATAGTTCTTTTGACAATATTGGAATAAAATTCTGATTTTTTTTTTGTCTTCAGTTCAGTCGCTCAGTCGTGTCCGACTCTTTGTGACCCCATGAATCGCAGCATGCCAAGCCTCCCTGCCCATCACCAACTCCCGGAGTTCCCTCAGACTCACGTCCATCTAGTCAGTGATGCCATCCAGCCATCTCATCCTCTATCGTCCCCTTCTCCTCCTGCCCCCAATCCCTCCCAGCATCAGGGTCTTTTCCAATGAGTCAACTCTTTGCATGAGGTGGCCAAAGTATTGGAGTTTCTTAACTGACTCTATATTTTGTTCTGTTTAAATATGTATAAATTGTCTCTTCTCTCTGTCATAAAATTCATTTAATTTGTTTCTACCTCAGTGGTCCTTGTACAGTTATTGTCTCTCATAGATGGGAAGAATGAGGCTCAAGTAAGTTAAAGGGCACAAAGATGAATACACATTAGAAAGCTAAGCGAAGATACTAAATCCCTTCTTTTATCTCTAAATCTAGTACTTTATTCATTACACCTCAGAATCCCATTCAAAAGGGCATAACTGGGACATAGGTTATGAGAATAAGCTGCGTTTAAATGTTCCACATAAAGAGAGTATAACAGTTGATAGAATGAGTACGAGAGGTGGGGATGCTGACTAAGGAATCTTATCAAAGCTGCAAAGTACATGCATTGCATTTCTCCATGCAACAGGGTAGTCTTTGAGGTGTGAACTGCCTTTAGCATAACAGAAAAAGAAGGCTTATGTAGTAGATTCATTTCCAATGCATCAGACTCTTTACATAAGGAAAACTGGGTGGAAGGACAGGGCTTATTTAATTCAATACTGCTGGTCAAGTTATGACTATGAAGTACATACATTTCCATATTTCCTGCTTTGAGAATTGTATCTAGTTGTATGTAGGAATTTTGGAACCATATATATATATTAATATTATCAAATGCTTTTTATATCTCAAAAATTTTGTATACCCAACATCTTTTAAAATATTATATCTGCTTGTAGCCAGGAAATATATTTCAAGAAATATTTGTCTCCATTTTATCCCATTCCCTCATTTCTCTGACACTAATTCTCTCTTCTTTCCATGGTGCTTTTCCATGAGATAGGATCAAAGCCCTTTCTTTTATTGCACTTGGCATCTGGAAGAAAATTCTTGCATTTTTCTGCGTCACTGATGCTATCTCTCTTTTTTTTTTCCATAGAGTTTTTGAAAGTCTCTTCTCTCTTGCCTAAAAGCTTTGTTAATTTGCTTCTCTCTTTGTGGTTATTTAACTATGTAATTGTATTATTTAACTTTATAAATCTTTTGAGATTCTGAGTATGTAAGTTGCAGTGTGAGTAAAGTATTCCATGAATTGGATTTGTGAGTTCAATGGAAAGTTTCGCTTAAACAGCATTTGCACTAAGTTGGATTCTTTATTGATCTTTACTTTTTGCAATTTAAACCAGTATGATACAGGACAGGAAAAACAGATTCAAAATTATCAACTTAAGGTTTTTTTTATCATTCATATATAATTGATTCTGTATTAAATGTGTTAACCTCCCCTGCTCCCTATTTCCCCGATGACTCAGATGGTATGATGGCAGATGACTCAGATCTGCCTGTAATGCAAGAGACCTGGCTTTGATCCTGGGTTGGGAAGATTCCCTGGAGAAAGGAATGGCAACATAGTCCAGTATTCTTGCCTGGAGAATTCCATGGACAGAGGAGCCTGGAGGCTTTCAGTCCAAGGGGTTGCAAAGAGTTGGACAGGACTGAGTGACTAAGCACAGTACAAACACTACAGTAGGTTTTATGTTAATTGGAAACTGGTTGATATTTTATTACATAAATAAGCAAGATAACATTGCTAAGTTTCAAACTTTCTAAGCCACATATACTCCATAGTAACAATGATAACTATTCTTGTTGTTTATTTTGGTTTTGTTTGTATGTAATTTTCTATTGTAAATGCGATGTGTTCAGTTCAGCTCAGTTGTTACTCAGTCGTGTCCGAATCTTTGCAACCCCATGGACTGCAGCACACCAGACTTCCTTGTCCTTTACCATGTCCCAGGGCTTACTCAAACTCATGTCCATTGAGTCAGTGATGCCATCCAACCATCTCATTCTCTGTCGTCCCTTTCTCCTCCCATCTTCAATTTTTCCCAGCATCAGGGTCTTTTCAAATGAGTCAGCTCTTCGCATCAGGTGGCCAAAGTATTGGAGTTTCAGCTTCAGCATCAGTCCTTCCAATGAATATTCAGGACTGATTTCCTGTAGGATGGACTGATTGGATCTCCTTGCAGTCCAAGGGACTCTCAAGAGTCTTCTCCAACACCACAGTTCAAAAGCATCAGCTGTTAAGCACTCAGCTTTCTTTATAGTACAACTCTCACATCCATACATGGCTACTGTTAGAGCCATAGCTTTGACTACATGGGTCTTTGTTGGCAAATTAATGTCTCTACTTTTGAATATGTTGTCTAGGTTTGTCACAACTTTTTTTCCAAGCAGCAAGTATCTTTTAATTTCATGCCTGCATAAACTGTTTGCAGTGATTTTGGAGACCAAGAAAATAAAGTCTTTCACTGTTTCCCTTGTTTCCCCATCTATATGCCATGAAGTGATGGGACTTGATGCCATGATCTTAAGTTTTTTGAATGTTGAGTTTTAAGCCAGGTTTTTCATTCTCCTCTTTCACCTTCATCAAGAAGCTCTTTAGTTCCTCTTCACTTTCTGCCATAAGAGTGGTGTCATGCTCATATCTGGCATGATTGATATTTCTCTGGCAATCTCGATTCTAGCTTGTGATTCTTTCAGCTGGCATTTTACATGATGTACTCTGCATATAGGTTAAATAAGCAGGATGACAATATACAGCCTGATGTACTTTCCCAATGTTGAATCAGTCAGTTGTTCCATGTCTGGTTCTAACTGTTGCTTCTTGAACTGTAAACAGGTTTCTCAGGAGACAAATAAGGTGGGCTAGTATTCCCATCTCCTGAAGAATTTTCCAGTTTGTTGTGATCCATATAGTCAAAGGTTTTAGCATAGTCAGTGAAGCAGAGGTAGATGTCTTTCTGGAATTCTCTTGCTTTTTCTGTGATCCAATGAATATTAGCCATTTGATTTCTGGTTCTTCTGCCTTTCCTAAATCCAGTTGTACATCTGGATGTTCTTGGTTCATGTACTGTTGAAGCCTAGCTTGGAGGATTTTGAGCCTTACTTTGCTAGCATGTGAGGTGAGTGCAATTGTGCAGTAGTTTGAACGTTCTTTGGCACTCTCTTTCTTTGGGGTTGGAATGAATACTGACCATTTCCAGTCCAGTGGTTACTGCTGAGTTTTCCAAATTTGCTGGCATATTGAGTGCAGCACTTCCACAGCATCATTTTTAGGATTTAAAATAGCTCAACTGGAATTCCATCACCTCCACTAGCTTTGTTTGTAGTGATGCTTCCTAAGGCCCACTTGACTTCGCATTCCAAGATATCTGGCTCTAGATGAGTTATCACACCATCTTGGTTATCTGGGTCATGAAAATCTCTTTTGAATAGCTCTTCTGTGTTTTCTTGCTACCTTTTCCTAATATCTTCTGCTTCACTTAGGTCCATATCACTTCTGTCCTTTATTGTTCCTATTTACATGAAATGTTCCCTTAGTATCTCTAATTTCCTTGAAGAGATCTCTTGACTTTCCCATTCTATTTTTTTCCTCTATTTCTTTGCGTTGATAACTTAGAAAAGTTTTATTATCTCTCCTTGCTATTCTTTGGAACTTGGTATTCAGATGGGTATACCTTTTCTATTCTCTTGCCTTTTGCTTCTCTTTTCTCAGCTATTTGTAAGGCCTCCTCAGACAACCATTTTGCCTTTTTGTATTTCTTTTTCTTGGGGATGGTTTTGATCACCACCTCCTGTTCAATGTTACAAACATCTGTCTATAGTTCTTCAGGCCCTCTGTCTATCAGATCTAATCCTTTGAATCTATTTGTCACTTCCACTGTATAATCATACCTGAATCGCCTAGTGGTTTACCCTACCTTCTTCAATTTACGTCTGAATTTTGGAACAAGGAGTTCATGACCTGAGCCACAGTCAGTACCTGGTCTTGTTTTTGCTGACTGTATAGAACTTTTCTATCTTCAGCTGCAAAAAATATACTCTATCTGATTTCAGTACTGACTGTCTGTTGATGTCTGTGTGAAGACTCATCTTTTGTGTTGTCAGAAGAGGGTGTTTACTATGACCAGTGAGTTCTCTTGGCAAGACTCTGTTAGCCTTTGCCCTTCTTTTTTTTCTTCAAGGTCAAATTTGTCTGTTACTTCAGGTATCTCTTGACTTCCTACTTTTGCATGCCAGTCCCCTATAATGAAAAAGACATCTTTTTTTTTGGTATTAGTTCTAGAAGATCTTGTAGAGATCATTCAACTTCAGCTTCTTTGGCATCAGTGGTTGAGAGATAGGCTTGGATTACTATGATGTTGAATTGTTTGCCTTGGAAACAAATCAAGATCATTCTGTGATTTGTGATTGCACCCAAGTACTGATTTCAGACTCTTTTGATCACTATGAGGGCTACTCCATTTCTTCTAAGGGATTCTTGTCACAGTAGTAGATATAATGGTCATCTGAATTAAATTTGCCCATTCCCATCCATTTTAGTTCACTGATTCCTAAAATGTTAATGTTTACTCTTGCCATCTCCTGTTTGACCACTTCCAGTTTACCTTGATTCATGAACCTAATATTCCAGGTTCCTATGCAGTATTGTGCTTTACAGCATCGGACTTGACTTTCACTACCAGACACATCCACAGCTGGGCGTTGTTTCCGCTTTGGCTTAGCCTTTCAGTTCCTTCTGGAGCGATTTATCTCCTCTTCTGCAGTATGTTGGGCCCCTACCAAACTGAAAAAGTTCATCTTTCGGTGTCATATCTTTTTGCCTTTTCATACTGTTCATGGGGTTCTCAAGGCAAGAATGCTGAAGTGGTTGGCCATTCCCTTCTCCAGTGGGCCACATTTTGTCAGAACTCTCCACCATGACCCATCTGTCTTGGGTCACCCTGAATAGTGTGGCTTATAGTTTCATTGAGCTAGACAAAGCTCAATGAAAATGTTATTTATGTGATCAGTTTGGTTAGGGAAAATATTTTAAAGGGGTTAACATCATTTGACTTTTGCCTGTTGCAATTTGCCCTTTGACTTTCTACATTCTTAATCTTTCTCATTCTTCCTGTGAAGAAATAAAAACAAAGCCTATTTGTTTAGCAATTAACACTGTGAGCCTAAGGAAAACAGTCACACCTATGAATGTGATAGAGATGAAATAGAGGAAAAGTCTGGGTCAGTGGTGAAATGATGGATCTGTCATATGAACTTTGTACTATTTGAAAACTTCTTGATAGAAAACAAAAATAATCCCTTATTAAGTGAACATAGTTTTAGTTGCATATATCTGCATGTAAAACTTAATGATTGTAGTATCAGAAAGGCAATGAGACAGAGATTTACTTGCAGATGTTTACTGTAGAAATAAAAACAATGTCTATACATTTAGCAATTATGCTGTGAGCCTAAGAAAACATTCACACCTACGAATATGGTAGAGCTGAAATAGGGGAAAAATCTGGGTCACTGGTGAAATTTGCCATATGAACTTTGTTCTATCTGAAAACTTCTTGACAGAT
Source organism: Bubalus bubalis (assembly GCF_019923935.1). Lineage (NCBI taxonomy): Eukaryota > Metazoa > Chordata > Mammalia > Artiodactyla > Bovidae > Bubalus > Bubalus bubalis. The sequence goes on along the minus strand of NC_059157.1, from coordinate 94,829,051 downwards.
GACAAAAAAATAATCTCTTATTCTTTTAAGTGAATATAATTTTAGTTACATATATCTTCATGTAAAACAATGATTGTATTATCAGAATTGGAGTGGGTTTGGGGCTCCATTATAGTTGGGCAACATGAAAGACAGATAATTTTATCTGACAAGGGAGGCTGTCCTTACCCCTCCTCTTTGCATCTCTACAAACTATCAGGTCCAGGTTGAATGCTCTTACTATGCTTCAGTGGCCCTGTTCTTACTTCTGTCATATCTTTTATTGTACAGATTTATAGTTGTTTGTTTGACTTTCATCACTTCAGAGATCAGGTTGCCTGGGAAACAAACAATGAGACAGAGATTTACTTGTAGATGTTTAGTGTAGTGTATCTTCCAGATCAACTCTTAGGGGGGATTAAAATAAGAGGGAATAGGAAGTGGGAAGATTCAATCTGTGATATGGTCACAACAGAGGCCTCAGACAAAACCAGGGGATAGGGTGCTTATGCTGCTGGGATAGTGCTTCATAATGGACAATTCTGAGGCAAGAGGACTGGAGTATTACATTCACTCCTTTCCCCTATACAACCAGTCTTTGGAACTGGGCTTTTCTCAGAGAGGGAACATAAATTTTAGCAAGGAGGCTTTATTTGGTTGAGGGCAGTTCTCAAAGGGACTTCCAGAACATGGCCATCAGTACTCATGCTTTAGCTCTTATGAGGAGTGAGTAGTACAGTCCTGAAAAGTGGATGCACACTGTAGTAGACATGGAGAAATTATGACCAAACCCCCTCTACAAAAGCATTTGTTCTTCAGCTTCTGGAAATGTAGTCACCAGTCATCACTGAACAGCCCCTTTAAGGTCTGGTTCTGTTGCAAAAAGCTGTCTTTGGTCTAAGTTCTAGGAAACCCCATGCAGTGACTGATCAAGGTGGAGTATGAAGTCCTATCCATTTTTGCCCAAAGCAAGGAAAGCCCAAAGAGGTATTTCAGTTCCAGAGTTCCCCCTGGGGTGGACAGTTTGACTTCTGCAACTACCCAGTGCTACTTCCTCCTACCTTCCACCAATGTTGCTGATATATTCTAGAGCTCCAGTGCTTTGACTGTATGCTCTTAGATATGCTCAATTCCAAATTTCAGAGTTCCACTATTTCCCACCAGGGCCATGATCCTAACCTAGCATGCATGCTGGGCCAGGGACTTTAACTTTCGCTAGAGCTAAGTTCTCAGCTTTTTTAGCCCATGGTTGTAGGAGATGAGTTTTATTATGCTCCCAAATAACATTAAATTCTATTTGATTTTCACGCTTTATCTTCATTTGCTGATTCAATAACCTGAACTTTTCAGTCTTTCTCAATATACCTAGGCCACCCAACAGGGCCACCATGTTCCTATTAACTTTATAATTAATATTTTGTATATCCTCTTAAAAGCCTTAACTATTGTGCATGCTTATGCTTGCTCAGTGTCTTAGTCATGTCCAACTCTCTGTGACCCCAAAGACTGTAGCCTGCCAGGCTCCTCTGTCCATGAGATTATCCTGGCAAGAATACTGGAGGGGTCACCATTTCCTTCTCCAGGAGATCTTCTCAACTCAGGCATGGAAGCCGAATTTCCTGTAGCTCCTGCATTGGCAAGTAGATTCTTTACCACTAATTCTGACCTATATATTCCCTACTACTAGTATCCCAATCCAGTTTAACACTTGTAATTCTGACAATTGCACTCCTGTAGAATTCTAAGAGTGCAATTATTGCCTCATTTACACTTGTGATGCATCTTCATTGCCCTACAACTGTCTCCAAAATCCCATTTTCTCAGTACTAACTAGCCCCTGGCATCATCAGCTCTCTTAGTTTGTATTTTCCATGCAACAGACTCAGAGATGGAGATTTTTGTTCAGAAATGGTATCTAAGGAGGCCTAAGGAACAATTCCCATTGGGAATGAGAGAGATGGGTTTTGGCAAAGGGAGAAGTCACTGCAAATCAGTTGGAACATAGGCTTCAACCAAACCACCAGAAAGCTATGGAATTCCTGGGATGCTATTTCATGGTTATTCTCCTTGAGGCAGGGGAGCCAGGATTTTATTCACTCTTTGTCATTGAATGTGGATTGCCTCTGGGGAAGAGGTATGATATTATATCAGACAGATCTCTTTAGCTAAGGGAAATGCTCAGAGAGGGACCCAGCTGAGAGTCATCAACCCTCCCAGGAGCTAGGGGAATGAATGCCTTATGCATGAAGGGAGGGTCTGGGATTACATGTATTACACTCAGTCTGGACTTTGAGTTTCTTTCAGAGGAATTTGACTTATTGATCTTCACATACTCAGAGTCCAAGATGATGCCGGCATTTAGTAGAAGATTGAGAATTTCTTACTGAATAAATATAATACTAGCTGTTTACTAACAGACCAGTACAGTTGTTTGTTAATCAAAGATTCAAAATAATTATTTACCATTTTTACTTAAATAGAAGAAAACAGGAAGAGTTGTTAACTTCTTAAGTATGAGGTTATTAATAGCAAAACCTATTCAGTTATTTTTCATCTCAACACTTATTTGTTGAATGCTTTAACATGTGCTGGGCATTATGTAACACATTAAGGCAAATGCTTTCTCTTAATGGAAGATATATTTTAGCTTTCTCATTTTGTTAGAGAAAACAGTTAGCTTCCCTTATCTTTTTTTTTTTTTTTAATAGCCTTGTTTGAAAAGGCAGCATGAAAACTGATGCTTTATTATGTTCTTTGAGCCTCCACCAGCCATTATAATGATCATCTCCCCTGCTCTAGAATGGCTGACATTTGTTGACTAGGAGAAAATAACGATAATTGTTATATCAGCCACTCCCATTACACCTGTGTGTTTAGAGCCTTTATTCTATTTGAAGCTGAATATAGACTAGACATGGGAACAAGAGCAATCTAAAAGAGACAATCATCTAAACTAAAACGTTTTGATTGTATCCTCAACTTGGCCTGTACTGATATATAGGAAGTGTGCCCCTGCCTAGAAATGAAACTCCTCCTCATAATCCTTTTTGCATAAGTAGCAACCAAAATACTGCAATAGTGGGTACTTGTTGACTTGCATCTGCTACAAAGGTCAGTGGCACATCATTGTCTTAACTAACAATTGGCCAGAACTTATATAACTTTCATTAATCACCTCTAGTACTGGTTTATCACCACTGGTTTATCAAACAGACTACCTAGATTGAAAAGACATGTCATGCAACTACTCAAATATAGAGATTGTTTAAAAATATACTCTTTTTTCACAATGGATTTTTGCCTCAGTAAACAATGTGTTAACACCCTAAAGTAGATGTTTCCTAGAGCAAATTCAGTTAAAAATAAGCAAAGCTGTGACCAACTGAACACATCTCTTTCACTACATTTCCCTATCCTTCTCAGTCATGCTGAAAAAAGAATTACTACTTTGATCCATTATAAATAGCCAATAAAATTAAAAAAAAAAAACATATTTTAAGGGACATCAATATGGTAAAATGAAAAATGGGTATTTCCTTTGACTAATATATCCTAGGTTGTGTTGACAAAAACCACTAGAGGTGGCATGAGCTTCAGGAGTAGGGGGTATTCAGGTTTACACTATACTCTACTTATGAGATAATAGCATCTATATTTATTTTCTTGGGCATCCAAGGTGGCTCAATGGTAAAGAATCTGCCTGCCAATGTAGGAGACCCAGATTCAGTCCCAGGTCAGAAAGATCCCTGGAGAAGGGAATGACAACCCACTCCAGTATTCTGGCTTGGAAAAATCCAATGGACAGAGAAACCTGTTGGGCTATAGTTTAGGGGATCGCAAAGATTTGGACATGACTGAGTAGATTTATTATCTTACAAATAATTTTCAAAAACATTTTTCTTATATTTCAGTTTCCTGCACTATTTTCTTCCACTTCTCATCTATGATCTTATCCTAGAGTTACCATTTTTCATTCTTGCAGTAATTTAAATATTTAAATTCCCACCATATTTCTGAGAATCTATATAATAGTTGGGTCTAGTATTTTTGAGCTTCCCTTGTGGCTCCCAAATAGGAAAAGGAGTACGTCAAGGCTGTATATTGTCACCCTGCTTATTTAACTTCTATGCAGAGTACATCATGAGAAATGCTGGGCTGGAAGAAGCACAAGCTGGAATCAAGATTGCCAGGGGAAATATCAATAACCTCAGATATGCAGATGACACCACCCTTATGGCAGAAAATGAAGAGGAACTAAAAAGCTTCTTGATGAAGGTGAAAGAGGAGAGTGAAAAAGTTGGCTTGAAACTCAACATTCAGAAAATGAAGATCATGGCATCTGGTCCCATCACTTCATGGGAAATAGATGGGGAAACAGTGGAAACAGTGTCAGACTTTATTTTTGGGGGCTCCAAAATCACTGCAGATGGTGATTGCAGCCATGAAATTAAAAGACCCTTACTCCTTGGAAGGAAAGTTATGACCAACCTAGATAGCATATTCAAAAGCAGAGATGTTACTTTGCCAACAAAGGTCCATCTAGTCAAGGCTATGGTTTTTCCTGTGGTCATGTATGGATGTGAGAGTTGGACTGTGAAGAAAGCTGAGTGCCGAAGAATTGATGCTTTTGAACTGTGGTGTTGGAGAAGACTCTTGAGAGTCCCTTGGACTGCAAGGAGGTCCAACCAGTCCATTCCAAAGGAGATCAGTCCTGGGTGTTCTTTGGAAGGACTGATGCTGAGGCTGAAACTCCAATACTTTGGCCACCTCATGCAAAGACTTGACTCATTGGAAAAGACCCTGATGCTGGGAGGGATTAGGAGCAGGAGGAGAAGGGGACAACAGAGGATGAGATGGCTGGATGGCATCACCGACTTGATGGACATGAGTTTGGGTGAACTCTGGGAGTTGGTGATGGACAAGGAGGCCTGGCGTGCTGCAATTCATGGGGTAACAAAGAGTCCGACACAACTGAGTGACTGAACTGAACTGAACTGAACTGTGGCTCAGCTGGTAAAGAATCTACCTCCAAGGCAGGAGACCTCAGTTTGATCCCTGGGTTGGGAAAATCCACTGGAGAAGGGAAAGGCTACCCACTCCAGTATTCTGGGCTGGAGAATTCCATGGACTGTATAGTCTATGGTGTTGCAAAGAATTGGGCACGACTGAGTGACTTTCACTTTCAAAGTATAAAACCTATGTTGTTAAGACAAATAACTCTGCTTTAGAGAAGTTTAGAGTTTTGTTTTGCCTAAATTAATAACAGAAGCAACTATTTAAACTTTTTGAAAGTCCAATCCATTTGTATCTGATATCCCAGGTTTAGCCATCCTTTTAAAAATTTTATTATTATTTTTTTAACCAAAAATTAGTCATAAAAGAGAGTCTTATTCTGGGTATTTAGAGTAGTTTTGTATTGGTTTCTATATAGATTACTGATCTAGTTCAGTGATTGTCCAACATTGATGTGCATAGGAGTCACTGAGGGGTCATATTAAAATGCAGATTCTGGTTCAGGAAGTCTGGGACAGGACCTGAAGATCTACATTTCTAACAAGTTTCAAATCTTATCAGTGCTTCTCATCTGTGGTAGCAAAGGTTTAGTTAATACGTTCTCTCACTGATGAATTATAATTATAAAAATATAAGCAACTTTCTTGTGAGAAATCATTATAAAAATACTTATGCCTAATAAAGACAAAAGAAACTAGGAAAATTGTCTCAGAAGATTGGATACAAAATATTACTGAAAAAGATGTGTAATTTAAAATAGTATATAGGGAAAAATAACTCCAAGACAAAGTAAAAGTTCATGATTGTGAGCTCTGTCTTGAAACTGTTTTTATTTCCTAGATATGGTGAGCATCTTTACTGGTATCATTTTGACATTCTTTCTGTGATGCTTGGTGATAACTGGAAGTATATCATAGAAACAGTGGGAGGTTAAATAGAAGGAGTGGGAGCAAAGCTTTCTGTTTTGAGTTTAAAAAAGAGATATTTGATATTTTTTATATTTGGATGAAGTTGGGTGAAATTCTTATTCAAACTTCATTACAAAAATACTTATCCCTGGGGAAATCACTGCATTTCCATGTCTATCATTTTTAATGTGATATATGAAAGTGTTGTATTAAATATTCTCAAAAATTCCTCCCAATTTTAATAGCCTGTGATGATATGATTCTGGTATATATTCATGGAAAGATTTTATAGCCTACTTTCTGAACACTCACAAATTTTTTTCAGAGCTGCTGCAATTGATGTCAGCCAAAACCAGCATACGGCAAAACATCTCATATTCCTCTTTCCAATCTCTTTTCAAGCTCTAAAGCTACATTTCAGTTCTTTAATAAATAACCAGTTCTATTTATCCATATTTTTCCTTCCAACATAGCTCACCTAATGAATCCCAAATTGCTTGTTCTGACATGCTTAGCTAGATATTTAAGGTCAACTTTAATTCCAACTTTCAAGTATGCTCCTGAACTTCTGGATATAGTCATAAAACACAGACTATCTATTAGGGTTTCTTATAATTAATCAGGGTAATGAATATTTTAGGTTTGTAACACATTCAACAATGATAGTAATAATAACCTAGTGAAAGTGCAGATATAATTGAAAATCCCTGAACTTCATTACAAACCAGTAAATTAATAAACTTACAAAATGATGATTCAACTCAAATACACAAGTACTTCTGATTAATGCTTTAAAACTATGGAATTTATGTATTTAAAATATAATTGAGGGCTTCCCCAGTGGCTCAGTGGTAAAGAGTCCACCTGCCAGTGCAGTAGACAGAGGTTCAATCCCTGATCTGGGAAAATCCCACATGCCTCGAAGAAAATAAACTCTTGCACCACAATTATTGACTGTGTTCTAGAGCCCCTGATCTGCAACTGAGCCCATGCACCACAGCTACTGAAGCCCGCGTGCCCTAGAGCCCATCCTCCACAAGAGAAATCAACTAGAGAGTAGCACCTACTCACTGCAACTAGAGCAAAGCTCACACATCAACAAAGACCCAGCACAGCCATAAATAAATAAATAAATAAATAAAATTATTTTAAAAAATAATATTGAAACTTAAAAGACTAGCCTATACCTGAAGTTTCAGAAATCCATCATTACATAAAGTAAAGCAACATCTGTATAGTGAAAAAAGAAGTTGTCTTCCTGAGAGGTATTGATAAGTAATAGACACTCAAGGGAATATATTCAAGCTTAAGCAGTTAAGGATTCAATGAGTTAAGAATGATGCTGTTGCTAATGCAATATACTAAGAATTAGCTCTCAAATAGGCTGATCAATAAATTTTTACTGTAATTTAAATTTTGAGAAAAACTTAAAGTAAAAAATACCTAATGCATTGCAATACTATAATTATAAAAGGCTATAAATCCTACTCAAGTATTTTCTCTTATATCTGATAAAGCAAAAGCTGTGCATGCATGCTAAGTTGCTTCAGTCATGTCAGACTTTTTGCAGTTCTATGGACTGAGGCCGCCAGGCTCCTCTGTTCATGGGATTCTCCAGGCAAGAATACTGGAGAGGATTGCATTTCCTCCTCCAGAGGATCTTCCTGACCCAGGGAGAAAACCTGGGTCTTGTATGTCTCTTACATTGGCAAGACAGTTCTTTACTGCTACTGCCACCTGGGAAGTGAAAGCTGATGCATTGACAACTATCGCTATGCTTATAGAAGTTTTCTTATTTATAAACTTTTTCATTCCAAAAAGCATTTGGGTTGTCTTTTACAAAAATATCTTGATTATTTAAAATAAAGATGAAAACCTAAAAATATAAGCCATGTAAAGAAAGCAGTGATATATAGAAACAGCCTAAATGTACATTAATGGTTCAATGGATAAAGAAAATGTGAAATATATGTACATATATATAAAGATATTCATGCAAAGAAATAAATCATGTCATTTGTGACAACGTAGATGAACCAGAAACTGGGAGGTCATTGTGCTAAGTGAAATAAACAGGGGAAAACAAACACTGCATAGTACACTGGTATATGGAGTAAAAAATAGTTAAAGTTATAGAAAAAGAGAGTAGAAAAGTGGGTTTGCCAGGCTCTGTGGAGGGGTGAACATGGGGAGAGATTGGTAAAAGGGTATAAGCTTTCAGTTATAATAAGTCTGAGTATCTAATGTATATGTGTCTATAGCTGATAATACCATATTGTGTAATTAAAATTTGCTAAGAGAATAGAACATAAATGTGTTCACATATATTTATATAAATATAAATATATATCATATATAAATATACATCATATATATCATATAAGTATATATACATATATATAAATCATATATATATCACATATATAAATATAAAATATCATATATCATACATATATCATATATATAAATATATATCATATATAAATATGTGAGGTGATAGATTGTTTTTTGACTCATTGAGGGTACATTCTTTCACAATGTATATGTATATCAAATCATCATATTGTACACTTTAAATATCTCACAATTTTATATGTCAATTATACCTCAATAAGCTGAAAAAAAATCTAGAAATCTGTTTCCAAGATAAATACACAACCAAGAAGTTATTTTTTAAATTTGCAATGATTTAGAAATTATACAGAAGGATTAAAGGCATTAATTATACCAGAGATAAAGAAAAAACAGAACTTGCTTAAAGTGTAGTATAAAACTGTCTTGATAGTGAATAAATATATTTTTATTTCATTAAAAACATAAAAGAAAGAGGAGATACAAAAGTGACTTAAAACATAAAATGATTATGCAATTATTTCAGCCCTAAGCTTCCTGTCAATTAATGCACAAACAAGATGATATATGTTGTAAGATGTCCCCTGAGCACAGAAAGAATACTGCTACTTCAAGAGACGTAAATGTTTTCCTGACAATAAAAAATGAACATTTATCACATAGTTTTCTCTATAATGGTTATTGAGTTCTGATGTAGTTCTGATGTAGTCAGAAAATGTCTTTCTAATAGCCATGTTTTATACCTATATTTTCCCTTCATGGATCATAGTTTTGTCATGGAAAGGGGGCTTGCATAACTCAATGAAGCTATAAGCCTTGCTGTTCAGAGCCAACCAAGATGGACGGGTCATGTTGGACAGTTCTGACAAAATGTGGTCCACTGGAGAAGGAAATGACAATCCACTCCAGTATTCTTGCCTGGAGGACCCCACAGACACTATGAAAAGGCAAAGAGATATGACACTGGAAAATGATCCTCCCCCCACCTCCAGATAGGAAGGTGTCCAATATGCTACTAGGGAGGAGCGGAGGGCAATTAGAAACATCTCAAAGAAGAATGAAGTGGCTGGGTCAAAGTGGATATGACACTTAGATATGGGTGGATGCATCTGGTGGTGAAAGTAAAGTCCGATGCTGTAAGAAAAATATTTCACAAGAGCCTGGAATGTTAGGTCCATGAATCAAGGTTCAGTTCAGTTCAGTTCAGTCATTCAGTCATGTCCGACTCTTTGCGACCCCATGAACCACAGTATGCCAGGCCTCCTTGTCCATCACCAACTTCCAAAGTTTACCCAAACTCATGTCCATTGAGTCAGTGATGCCATCCAACCATCTCATCCTCTGTTGTCCCCTTCTCCTCCTGCTTTCATTCTTTCCCAGTATCAGGGTCTTTTCAAATGAGTCAGCTCTTCGCATCAGGTGGCCAAAGTATTGGAGTTTCAGCTTCAACAACAGTCCTTCCAATGAATATTCAGGACTGATATCCTTTAGGATGGACTTGTTGGATTTCCTTGCAGTCCAAGAGACTCTCAAGAGTCTTCTCCAACGCCACAGTTCAAAAGCATCAATTCTTGTGCACTCAGCTTTTTGTATAGTCCAACTCTTACATCCATACATGACTACTGGAAAAACCATAGCCTTGACTAGATGGACCTTTGTTGACAAAGTAACATCTCTGTTTTTTAATATGCTGTCTAGGTTGGTCATAACTTTCCTTCCAGGGAGTAAGTGTCTTTTAATTTCATGACTGCAGTCACCATCTGCAGTGATTTTGGAGCCCCCAAAATAAAATCAGCCACTGTTTCCCCATCTATTTGCCATGAAGTTCTGGGGCCAGGTGCCATTATCTTAGTTTTGGAGATAGTCAAGTAGGAGATGGCAAGATTGAACACTGACATCTTAGGAAGTGGTGAATTAAAATGGATAGGAATGGTCAAATTTAGTTAACAGGGCCATTATATCTACCGCTATGCCAAGAATCCCTTAGAATAAATGGAGTAGATCTCATAGTCAACAAAAGAGTCTGAAATGAAGTATTTGAGTGCAGTCTCAAAAATGAGAGAATGATCTGTGTTCTTTCCAAGGTAAAACATTCAACATCACAGTAATCCAAGTTTATGTCCCAACCACTGATGTCAAAGAAGTTGAAGTCAAACAATTCTATGAAGACTTATCTTCTAGCACTTAACACCAAAAAAGATGTCATTTTCATCATAGAGGATTGGAATGCAAGTGTGTGGTCTGGAAAATGTGTGTCCACCACAAGGACATAAAGTGAAAAGAGAAACTGCAAAGGTAAGAATAGCTATCTTGCTTGTTACTGGGTTTGTTTGACACACTTGGCACTAGTTCAAAAAACAGACCTAATAGAACTGTGCCCTATCACCAGGAGATTTGCAGGCTGAAGATACATTATACCGGTCTCATCCAGTTGGACCTGCCTTGTTTTAGTGATGCCAGCAAGGGGAAATGCTACACCTGATCATATGGTACATTTCCTTCTACTTCCTCACAGAAGACAGTCAGAGATTGGTTATACACAATGCTGTCATTACAGACATTGATGCATAAAGCTGCTAAGAACCCTCTCCTGACATTTACACTTGTAACCTTACTTAGAACCCCTATAACTAACTGAATGATTTGTCCTGTCAAGCGCTGCTTCCCATTTGATGATTTTGTAGTTAAAGGGAAAAACAAAAAGATTCTGATCATTACCAGGTTAATATGTGATTGCTACTGGGAGTTATTCACAAGTTTTTAGAAAAACACCATGGTCCTTTAGTTCAGGACAAGTTCTAGGTAAGGTATTAACCTTCCACATCCATCTTAGCTTACCAAGGAAAAAATTATTCTTATTTAGAATGACTTTTTAAATTGTCGGAAGAAGTTACTAGTTTGGTTTCTGTAGATTAGGGAAATTTTTTCAGTTGAATTCCAGCCACATAACTGTCTTTAATATGTCTGTAAGATTGTTTATGTAGGGTTTTTTTTTTTTTTCAAAATGAAAACAACATTTTTTGAGAATATTTTAACTTGTACTACTGGATGATAAATTCAGATTTTACTGAACAATGAGCTGAGTTTGGTTACAAATAACATAGTAAAAATAGCACTGAGAACTAGGATGCTCTTTTTTAATGCCTCTACTCCAATGAATTGAAAGTTTTAATCTGAAGAGGCTGAGGGGAATAATTGTCTTTACAAGAGCCATATTCTCTTCTTTGCCTAGTCATCTTTACTTTCTCAGGTTAATGATTTCCTACTATCCATGTTCATACCTGTTAAAGAAATTATGAGACCTTTGTTCTAAATCGCTCAAAATCCACACGTTAGTAGTTTTATTCTAACATTTATTGTTGATTTAATTGTTGCTACTTGTTAGGTACTAACTTTTCATTATTAGAGATTTGCTTTCTTTCTGTGTTTTCCCACAGAAATGCTTGCTCTAAGTGCTCATGGTCTTAAAAATGGAAGCAGATATCAGTCCTGTTTTCTCATGCCTTGGTGGGTTCTGTCTCTTTACCTTCTGCTTTGAATCTGTGGTCATTGTTTCAATGATGGGCAACACTGCCCGTCAGACGTTCAAGCTGAAAATTAGGAGTCATTCCAGAAAGCTTCTTTCTCTCTCTCTCCGCCACCAAATTGTTTTTGAGTCTTATTTCTTCTACTTCCTATATTCATCTAATGTTTTCTATATTTTAATCCAATTCAGGTTCTCATCACTGCTCAGTTGAAATTCTGTAATATTATTTTGTTTTAATTCAAAGTGTCACCAGAGTGACCTTTCCAATAAGCAAATCTGAAATTCCCTTCCTCTGAATAATCTGTAGTTCCCCATTGCCTCTTTGTTTGTATTATGTCTGTCTTGCATCTTAGATTCCAGCCATGTTAAATTCCTTGATGGCTCCATGCTCTCTCACACCTTTTTGCCTTTGCTTGATGTTTTCATTGCCTGAAGTTCACAGCTCAGATTTATACAGTTAGCGAATTCCTACAGGTTATTTAGCTCAATTTACCTCTTCTGGGAAGGCTTCTCCAAATCCCTTAGGCAAACTAAGATGCTTCTTTTTCTGTGCTACCACTGCTACTACCTTCAAAGTAGTCATTATGTTTATTATGGGTTTGTTTCTTTTCTGATTCCCTAGCAGCGTCTGAAATTTACATTGACAATTGGAGAGATTAAGTAATTTGCCTAAGGCCACCTAGCTTGGTAGTAAAGAGCAAAAATTGGAATACAGATGGTTGGACTTCAAAAATCCAGGGTTTACCCCACTAGTTATACCAGCTACTGTCATTTATTTTGGAAATGATTGGTTACAGAATGCCCTTTGATCTGCTGTCAGGGCAGGTAGGCCAGGTTTTTTTTTTTTCTTTTCTGTTTTTGTCAATATGAACTGAGATTTTGGATTGTAAAAGGCTTTGCATCAGGCTGAAATTATTTAACCATTAAGGACATTTTTTTGAGTCTTCCCTACTAACTGATTTTTCTGACCAAAACTTTTTGGTATTTTCTGTTTGATGAATATTCTCTATGTTCAGGTAAAAATTAAGGACATCAAACTCTTTCTTCTACCAAAGATCCCCTCTCACTCTTCTTACTCAAAAAGTATTCTGACTTTCACTTCTATCAGTCTTATTCAAACCATGCTGTCAACTAATTAGGAAGAGAATTTAGTAACTTAAGTCAGTTAGCTACAATTTGCATTATTTTAGGACATTCTTAAAAATAAAAACTTTTAAGATCCAGAAGTATGGGTCTCTTATAGAATGGCAGGTTGTGGGATTTTAAAGGATATACTGTCTAGAACTTATCTCAAATCACAATGTTCGGATAAATTTCTGTCTGAATGAAGCTGGTGGTCCTGCTTAAAAATTACCTTTTAATCTTGAAAAACTTACTACCAACATTTAGCGATGAAAGCTTAAGACCTTCTCTCAATATTTTATTCCTCCTAACTATAGGCATATAGTTAGGAGGAATAGGCATATAGTTAGTCATTCATAGGCATATGAATGACTCCCGATCTTAAATTTTCTAGTAAGTTGCTTCTGCTTCAGAGAAAAGAGGAAATAGAGACACTGCTGATCCAAATGACACAGTAGGAGCTCCTAAAGTCACTTCACTGTTCTATAATTCACATCACTTTATTTCATTACGTTGATTTAAAATTATCTGTTATGATCTCATCCTCCATTAAACACACAAAACTAATGAAAAATTAATTATATACTGCCTTCTTGTGTTTTTTGTAAAGTTCAACAGCATGTACTATAAACTAGCAATTATTTGTAAATGCCAAATTTAACACAATATTCTATCAAGCTTTTGATTAATAGGAAATATTTACTTCATTTGCCTATTACATGGGTTTAAGATTTTAAAACAAAGAGAAGAAAAATTATCTTTTTGCTATACTCAGGAATCTAGTGCTTATAACACAACTTCTTCTCAAACTGTGAAAAGAAGAGAAGCGAAAAGCAAAGGAGAAAAGGAAAGATATAAACATCTGAATGCAGAGTTCCAAAGAATAGCAAGAAGAGATAAGAAAGCCTTCTTCAGTGATCAATGCAAAGAAATAGAGGAAAACAACAGAATGGGAAAGACTAGGGATCTCTTCAAGAAAATCAGAGATACCAAAGGAACATTTCATGCAAAGATGGGCTCGGTAAAGGACAGAAATGGTATGGACCTAACAGAAGCAGAAGATATTAAGAAGAGATGGCAAGAATACACAGAAGAACTGTACAAAAAAGATCTTCACGACCCAGATAATCACGATGGTGTGATCACTGACCTACAGCCAGAAACATGGTACAAGCTTGTAACAAAACTTAAGCATTCTGGAGTTATGCAATGTTTCCTTGTTCACCATGGTTTATTGAGGACACCATTCAGAGAAAGTACAGATGACGTTCTCATACTTTTTAATAGCTTACTTGAGAAAATGTAAAATATGGGTAAACTGATTTTAAAATGAAAATTAGAAAAAGTAAGCATAAGTTATTGTTGGAGTTTAGGAGCATTGCATTGTTTGATTTAGGTCAAATGGAGCTGAGAATGTGTGGATGAGGGGGATAAGACACAGAGAGAGAACAAAAGAGCAATCATAAAAGCAAGTCTCTTCCCCCATGGGCTACTTGAAATGGGTTGAAATTTTCTATGTAATCTTGCTCTACCCATTAAGTTGAAACATTAGCTTCTCTCTGGGAGATTAGAGAATGGAACCAAATGGCCATATTTCATGATGCATGTATTGATCTAGGAGAGATATGACAGAAGAGAATGGCATTTCCTTTCAAGTGTAAGCTAGGATTGAGAAATCAGGCTGCTACTGGAAGACAGTCTTAATAGCATCAGGAGACCACCTACAACTCCTTTATTTGTATACAAACTACTCACTTTCACTCAAGTAAACACCACCATTTTATATCTCTTTAAATTGTACTTTTCCCTTTTCTAGGATGAGATGTATCTGCTATCTTCCTTCATTAATCCTCCATTAATCCTCTTAGATTCATCCTTTAAAATTTTGTTTGAAAAAATATATCTGCAAAGATTTTTATTGATGTATTTCTCATTACATTGTGTGTGTTCTCTCCTTTGTAAAACAAAGCATAGGGTATTTGAAGGTTATGACTATTTTTTCCCATCTTTGTATCTGAAGAATGTGTTCAATAAATATTTATCAAATGAATACATTCTAAGAGCTTGATCATATTTTTGGTTCACTGAAAATTAGTTTCACCACGTCTAACAAAATGTTCAAGTTATTGTTGTATGACTTTGACATAACTAATCTGAACAAGTTCTCTTGAAGAAAATATTCTATATTTATATTAAATTCTGCTTAGACAAATATAGCTTTGCCTATATCTTTCCTTTTTTTCTTTATTCTGCTTTCTTAATTTTTTCTTTGTTTTGTTTAAATGTATTAGCAAAGGACCTACTCAATTCAAACAGCTTATCAAAATCACTTTATGTAATGTTGCTAAAAACTGTTTTTCTGCTTAACTTTCCATCATTCCAGGAATTAAAATTTTAGGGAACTGCTTGTATTGCATAGGCATGAGAGCATGTGTGTATGGTTTTTTATTTTGTTTTGTGAGGGTTTTTTGTTTGTTTCATTAGTCCCAGCTTCTAAATGCTACATTTATACTTTATTTTGTAATTTACAACCTATAGTGTTGAAGTTTAACCATGACTCTTATGCACATAAGTAAAAAAAATCTATTCTGTTCAGTAAAACCTTTCCTAAAGTTTACTCTGCTTTTTGAGCTGTTGTAAAATGCTGACATCGAAATTTCTAATGAGAGAGACAGAGACTTTGAGGACAACAGTGATTCATACCCTAAACTTCTTTCTCAGTCTCCATATTTCTTCTTGTATGCTGGTGCCTGATGTGTGAGAAACTCAAATCTTAAATTTGTACTTAGCAGCAGCAAGAGAATGTGGTCACTTATTTATGAACGTCATGCTCTGAAATTGTTTTATATCCACAAAGTAGCAATAAATTTAAATGGGGCACATTACCTTCATTTAACCAATTTAGGGCATGTAATATAAGCCTAGCTTGGTAATGTTACATAGTAATTCACTACTGCCAAGGCATTAGTCCAATATTTTCACTCTCTTGAAAAACCCCACATCTAGAACTTTTCTGTAGAGGTGACCTTTATAATGATAGAATCCATGTCTAAAAGGTGAAATGCTCTCTATGATTATGGGTTTTCTGGTTTGATATATTGTTTTCAGTTCTTTGGTTGTTCAGCTGTTTGAATGAAAGCATATGATGGTTCTATGCCAGTGATTCTAAGGCAGCTGGAGTGACTTTTTCTTTAAGGTCTAATTCATAGAAATCATAGGTTCTGTAGGGGTAGAGATCATTTGCTTATTAGTCAATATATTATTTTTAGTATTTAGTACAATATGTTAAGACATAAAAATGAAGGTGAGGGAAAGTATTTCTTTTATTTAATTGAAGAATTTCCTTAAATAAAGAAACGTTTCACATATTCCTTTGTCTAATTTAATGCTTGGAACAATTCCATAAGTTAGCTTTTATCATTCTTATATTATAGGTGGCCATAATAGGTTTATGAAGATTGAGCAATTTTCTAATGTTATACTGAAAGTAACTGTCTGATGAAGATTTTGAATCCAGATTTCTTTGACTTCAAAGACTATTAAACCAGTTTTGTATAGTATCTCCATATTTTTCCACTGACTCTGAAAATTGTATGGCCAAAAGCAATGAACTTTCCTTTTTATCTTTTTCTTCTACTGCTTCTTCCCTTTTTTCATTCAATTTTATAGATTTTTTATGAAAAAATTGATATATATATATATAATTGACATACCACATTATATTAATTTCAGGTATATGACAATAATATTCGTACATAGTATGAAATCATCACAATAAGTTTACTTAACATCCATCTGCACGTATAGCTACAAATTATTTTTCTTGTGATGAGAACTTTTAAGATCAATTTTCATAACAACTTTCAAAAATATATAGTACACTGCTGCTGCTGCTAAGTCGCTTCAGTCGTGTCCGACTCTGTGCAACTCCATAGACGGCAGCCCACCAGGCCCCCCCATGCCTGGGATTCTCCAGGCAAGAACACTGGAGTGGGTTGCCATTGCCTTCTCCATATATAATACACATGTTGATGCAAATAACTTTGTTTATTTTACCAGCTCTACAGGATTACAGTATGAAATATACCACAGTTTGCATTCACAGTGTCACATTGGTGAATGTTTAGATTGTTTACATTTTATATGCTAGTAAAATTTAATGATTTAATGGATAATCTTCTACACATTTTCTTGTGTGCTGGTGAAAATTTCACAAAGATATATACCTATACATGAAATTTACTCTTAAGTATGTATAGCTACTAGGTATTATAGCATTACTCTCTCTCTAAAGTAATTGAAAAAATTTGTATTCCAATTAGTGATACTTAAAAGTTCATATTTTTCTATCCTTTGTCAATATTTTAAATTATCAGATATTAATTATCTTGCAAATCTGGTCAGAGCTAGAGTATTTTATTTATTGTTTTAATTTATTTCCTTAAAGAATGTTGACCATACTTTCATATATTTTATTGGTCATTAGAATTTTTTTTTATGTAATTTGAAAATTTGTCTATTTTTTCTATTCATCTTAAAAATTTAAATTGTATTCTTCATATATTCTAATTACTAATGTTTTCCTGTTATATATTGTGGAAATATTCTCTTCCAGCCTGTGTCTTTATTTTTAGTAGTTCTTAGGAATGGCTGGAATAAAATCACCTGGAGAGTTTTTTTTTTTAATTTCCATTGCCTCATTATCATCCACCAAATTAAACCATCAATATCAATGGTTTATTAATGGTCTATAAATGGTTATTAATGGTTTATTAAACCATAAATGGTTTATTAAACCAAAAATAAACCACTCAATATTCTCCCACCCACCCAAATTAAACCATAGGGTAAGGGAAGGAGGGGTATGAAGTTGAAGGTTTACTTATTATTTTTTTTTAATGTAGTCAGCTAATTCTGAGGCAAAGAGAATATTGAAAAGCAATAATTTACTAGGTTCTGACATTTTATGGGCTCTGTGTTGGTTTTCTGAAAAATTCAATTCAGTTCAGTCACTCAGTCGTGTCTGGCTCTTTGTGACCCCATGGACTGCAGCACACCAGGCCTCCCTGTCAGTCACCAACTTCCAGAGTTTACTCAAACTCATGTTCATTGAGTCAGTGATGCCATCCAACCATCTCATTCTCTATCATCCCCTTCTCTTCCTGCCTTCAGTCTTTCCCAGCATCGGGGTCTTTTCAAATGATTCAGTTCTTCGCATGAGGTGGCCAAAGTATTGGAGTTTCAGCTTCAAAATCAGTCCTACCAATGAACACCCAGGACAGATCTCCTTTAGAATGGACTGGTTTGATCTCCTTACAGTTCAAGGGACTCTCAAGAGTTGACACGCAGCTTTCTTTATAGTCCAATTCTCACATCCATACATGACTACTGGAAAAACCATAGCTGTGGCTAGATGTACCTTTGCTGGCAAAGTAATGTCTCTGCTTTTCAATATGCTGTCTAGCTCGGTTGTAACTTTTCTTCCAAGGAGTAAGTGTCTTTTTATTTCATGGCTGCAGCTACCATCTGCAGTGATTTTGGAGCCAAAAAATTAAAGTCTGTCATGGTTTCCAATGTTTCTCCATCTATTTGCCATTAAGAGATGGGACCAGATGCCATGACCTTTGTTTTCTGATGTTGATCTTTAAGCTAACCTTTTCACTCTCCTCTTTCACTTGCATCAAGAGGCTCTTTAGTTCTTCTTCACTTTCTGCCATAAGGGTGGTGTCATCTATATATCTGAAGTTATTTATATTTCTCCCAGCAATCTTGATTCCAGCTGGTGCTTCTTCCAGCCCAGAGTTTCTCATGATGTTCTCTGCATATAAGTTAAATAAGCAGGGTGATAATATACAGCATTGATGTACTCTTTTTCCTATTTGGAACCAGTCTCTTGTTCCATGTCCAGTTCTAGCTGTTGCTTCTTCACCTGCATACAGATTTCTCAAGTGGCAGGTCAGGTTGTCTGGTATTCCAATCTCTTTTAGAATTTCACACAGTTAATTCTGGTCCACACAGTCAAAGGCTTTGGTATAGTCAATGAAGCAGAAATAGATGGTTTTCTGAAACTCTCTTGCCTTTTTGATGATCCAGAGGATGTTGGCAATTTGATCTCTGGTTTCTCTGCCTTTTCTAAAACCAGCTTGAACATCTGGAAGTTCATGGTTCATGTATAGCTTAAGCCTGGCTTGGAGAATTTTGAGCATTACTTTACAAATGTGTGAAATGAGTGAAATTGTGCAGTAGTTTGAGAATTCTTTGGCATTGCCTTTCTTTTGGTTGGAATGAAAACTGACCTTTTCCAGTCCTGTGGCCACTGCTGAGTTTTCCAAATTTGCTGGCATATTGAGTGCAGCGCTTTCACAGCATCATCTTTCAGGATTTGAGATAGCTCAACTGGAATTCCATCACCTCCACTAGTTTTGTTCGTAGTGATGCTTCCTAAGGCCCACTTGACTTCACATTCCAGGATGTCTGGCTCTAGGTGAGTGATCACACTATCGTGATTATATCGTCATGAAGATTTTTTTTGTATGGTTCTTCTTTGTATTCTTGCCACCTCTTCTTCATATCTTCTGCTTCTGTTAGTTCCATACCATTTCTGTGCTTTATTGAGCCCAACTTTGCATGAAATGTTCCCTTGGTATCTCTAATTTTCTTGAAGAGATCTCTAGTCTTTCCCAGTCTATCGTTTTCCTCTATTTCTTTGCACTGATCACTGAAGAAGGCTTTCTTATCTCTTATTGCTATTCTTTGGAACTCTGCATTCAAATGGGTATATCTTTCCTTTTCTCCTTTGCTTTTCCCTTTTCTTCTTTTCATAGCTAATGTAAGGCCTCCTCAGGTATCCATTTTGCTTTTTTGCATTTCTTTTTCTTGGGGATGGTCTTGCTCCTTGTGTCCTGTACAATGTCATGAACCTCCGACCATAGTTCATCAGGCACTCTGTCTATCAGATCTAGTCCCTTGAGTCTATTTCTCACTTTTACTGTAAAATCATTAGGGATTTGATTTAGGTCATACCTGAACGGTCTAGTGGTTTTTCTACTTTATTCAATTTAAATGAATTTGGCAATAAGGAGTTCATGATCTAAGCCACAGTCAGCTCCCAGTCTTTTTTTTGCTGACTGTATAGAGCTTCTCCATCTTTGGTTGCAAAGAATATAATCAATCTGATTTTGGTATTGACCATCTGGTGATGTCCATGTGTAGTCTTCTCTTGTGCGGTTGAAAGAGGATGTTTGCTATGACTAGTGCATTCTCTTGGCAGAACTCTATTAGGCTTTGCCCTGCTTTATTCTGTATTCCAAAGCCAAATTTGCCCGTTACTCCAGGTGTTTCTTGACTTCCTACTTTTGCATTCCAGTCCTCTATAATGAAAAGGACATCTTTTTGTGTATTAATTTTAGAGCATCTTGTAGGTCTTCATAGAACCATTCAACTTCAGCTTCTTCAGCATCACTGGTTGGGGCATAGACTTGGTACTGTAATATTGAATGATTTGGCTTGTAAACGAACAGAGCTCATTTTGTCGTTTTTGAGACTGCATCCAAGTACTGCATTTCAAACTCTTTTGTTGACTATGATGGCTACTCCATTTCTTCTAGGGGATTCTTGCCCACAGTAGTAGATATAATGGTAATCTGATGTAAATTCCCCCATTCCAGTCCATTTTAGTTCTCTGATTCCTAAAATGTCAATGTTCACTCTTGAAATCTCTGGTTTGATCACTTCCAATTTGCCTTGATTCATGGATTTAACATTCCAGGTTCCTACGCAATATTGCTCTTTACAGCATCAGACCTTGTTTCCATCACCAGTCACATCAACAACTGGGTGTTGGTTTTGCTTTGGCTACATCTCTTCATTCTTTTTGGAGTTATTTCTCCACTGATCTTCAGTAGCATATTGGGTACCTACCGACCTGGGGAGTTCATCTTTCAGTATCCTATCTTTTTGCCTTTTCATATTTTTCATGTGGTTCTCAAGACAGGAATACTGAAGTGGTTTGCCATTCCCTTTTCCAGTGGACCACATTTTGTCAGAACTCTCCACCATGACCTGTTCATCTTGGGTGGCCCTACACGGCATGGCTCAGTTTCATTGAAAGAATGAAAAATTAGAAAACATAAAGATGCTGAGCCAATTTGCAGCATGAATCTTTTTTCCCCCAGAATGATTCACAGTTTATGAATCACCACATTTGGTTCAGAAACTGTTTTCTGTACATTTACACTAAATAGTCTAATTCTATGTTTCTGTCTCTTCTTTCCCTCCTTGCTATTATCTTTCATGTCTCCTGTTGATCCAACACAACAGTTTCTTTGAATTTTACCTCAAAAAGAAAGACTTCAGATTTATATACTGTTTACTCCCACAGAAAATGTTTGGATGTTTTCATACTATAGGGGAGGAAAAATAATTTTCCCTCTAATCTGTGTTCTTAGCTGAGACTCCTGTGATAAAAAACAGGTAAATAAACTCTGAGCCCACCCATGTGTCTATCTACGTGTAATCTTTTCCCTCCTAAAAAACACTTTACTTGTTTCCCTACTCTCCCCCACCAAAAAAAAAAACAAAAAACAAAAAACAAAAAACAAACCATGGATAGAAAGAGAGGCTAATAAGAAGAAAACAAAAAACGTTATATTTACATAGGAGACACCCAAGGAAAAGTGAGTAACTCCCAGAGGTGGCTTGGATTTCAGGGTTAAATACCAGCTTCCCTGATGGCTCAGATGGTAAAGAACCTGCCTGCAGTGCAGAAGACCCAGCTTCCACGCCAGGATTGGGAAAGTCCTGTAGAGAAGGGAATGGCTACCCACTCTGGTATTCTTGCTTGGATAATTCCATGGACAGGGGAGCCTGGCAGATTGTAGTCCATGGGGTTGCAAAAAGTCAGACAGGACTGAGTGACTAACACTTTCACTTTAATAGGAAAAGGTGAAGAGGCGGGGATGTAGGTCTCTTAGGGAAGAGGAAATGATTCCCAGGAAAGATGAATGGGCACTTAGAAGAATGGTGGGAGGTATGATAGTTTGGGACACAGTTTGTCCAGAGATGATGACAACTTCTAGTCTCCTCCCTTGTAATAGGAGTCAATCTTCCTTGCTTGATGAAGCTCCCTGGGGAGAGGATTTATGACAAATAAGTTCCTTTTAGAGATCTGTGTTTAGGCAGATAAGGGAAGCCCAGAGAAAACCTCTCCTGCATTTGCTATCTTTCAAGAGCCAATAGCTTGGAATAATCAACATAACAGAGCAGCATATTTTGGGGTGGCCTTCAATACAAAGGCTTCAATACAAATGTTAACCTTCAATACAAAAGGCTCGCATACTCTGGTCTACACTTTGGAAGCACCACTTTTTAACATGCCAAGCTTCCATATTCAAACTCTTCCATTTTATAAAATACTCTACAAAAATATGATGTTCCTATTCTCTTAGAAATGCCAAGTGATTTTTGGTTTTCTTGAGGAATACTTAGAGGAAATAATTATTTTCAAAAATCAAATCTTACATAGATTAGAACGGGAGATTGCAAGGGAGACCACTTGTTTTTCTCTTCATCAGTTTTCTGCCTTATCCTTTAAATTATAGTTCAAGAGGCTGTCCTCCCAAGAGAGATGAAGAGTTTACATTGTAATCAAGCATCAGAAGAATCTGAGCATAATGTTAAAGTCCTGAGTGCTTCTGAGGTCGCAGGAAATGGTGAAAATGCCCAAGGACAGAGCTGAGAGAGGAGCAGAAGCCTCAGCAGAATGAGGAAACAGGTTAAATTCAGGAGGGAGGTTAAATTCATTCCATTTCTGAGGTGAGAATTATTTATTTTTTATTTATTTATATTTCTTCTTCAGATCATATGGAAACCTCATTATTTGGTGCAGTGGAGCATGGTCTGCCATGTTTGTTCATCTGGCTCTCTCTGGTAAGGGTAATGAGGCAGGAAATGATTTTACAACTCTTGATCTTTAATCCTAATTCCTGAGTCATCAATGGCTCTTTGTTTTGCTATCTTTTGTTTGAAACTAGCCAGAAGCAATGCCTAAGGAAAAATCTGGAAAAGGACAGAGGGTTTACAGGTTGGATGAGGCACCTTCTTAGTGGGTTTGACTGTCCTCCTTTGCCCCATTGCTCCTCCACCAAAAACTTGGCAGGTGGTTAGGGGCTCCTCATCTTGCGTTCTGCCTCACAACAGACTGTCTATTATGCTCTTCCTTCTGCTCAGTCAGACATATCAGCAGAGACAATGGCCTAACAGATGCTGATACAGCCGGGATCAGCCTATGTTGATTTTATGCTTATTAGTCTGAGCTAGTCACAGCCAGCTGGTTGCTGTTTGCCTTGAATGAGCAGTAGAAATACACACAACTGCAGTGGTCCCTTGGGTACATAGACACCCAGGTGCTGGTTGCCATAATCCCTCCCATTGCATGAGGAATATTTTTGGATTATTTAATGTTTTGTTTTGTTTTTAGTCCTAGAACAAGCACAGAGAGGGAATAAGAAGGACCAAGTTTATAAGACAGGTGTACTAAAAAGAATCCCTGATATTTGACACTGTTGTAACTAGAGAAATAACCTAAAGTTTAAAGCTTGCTTATTAGTTTCCTCCTAACAACACTGAGAAGCTAGTACAGATTTTAAAAGACCCATAAGCAAGCTTCCTTTAAGGCATAGCAGGTGAAATGTTGCTTGGGCAGCCAGGTGTCATGCTGACTGGTGCTTTAGTATTCACAACTTACTCCTTTATTGGTCCCAGGAGTGAAATGTTTTGAACTGGCCATAAGCACTGGGGGCTTGCTGTGACCTGCTTCACTTCAGAACTAGAAGCGTCCTGAATGCTTCAGGCATTGTCCTATCCCATAGTGAAGGAAAGTGGGAAGTTCTTATCAGGGTTGAAATGTAGCTTTTCTGGTCTAGCTGATATTTTTGCCTTGATTTATAAAATTCTTAAAATATTTTTTATTTAAGTTTTTAAATAGTCTACCTAACTTGTAATATAATCTCCCCCCACCACCACTGTCCACCATTAGTAATGCTTTACTCCTTTCCCTAAAATGCTTACTCATCCTTCCTTTTATCCCATGTTATTAACTAAATAATAATATCTTGAAAGATATATGTGGGCTTCCCTTGAGGTCAGCTGGTAAAGAATCCGCCTGCAATGTGGGAGACCTGGGTTTGATCCCTGGGTTGGGAAGATCCCTTGGAGAAGGGAAAGGCTACCCACTTCAGTATTCTGGCCTGGAGAATTCCGTGGACTATAGACCATGGGGTTGCAAAGAGTCAGACACGACTGAGTGACTTTCACTCACAAAATGTATGTATATATACATGTATAATTAATTATTCTTTTCTCACTCATATTCCTGAAAAATCATAGTAAAGAGGAAATTGAAGTGGCTGAACATATGACTTATACCCTGCTGCTGCTGCTGCTCAGTTGCTTCAGTCGTGTCCGACTCTGTGTGACCCCATAGATGGCAGCCTACCAGGCTCCCCCGTCCCTAGGATTCTGCAGGCAAGAATACTGGAATGGGTTGCCATTTCCTTCTCCAATGCATGAAAGTGAAAAGTGAAAGTGAAGTCACTCAGTTGTGTCTGACTCTTCGAGACCCTATGGACTGCAGCCTATCAGGCTCTTCCGTCCATGGGATTCTCCAGGCAAGAGTAATGGAGTGGGGTGCCAGTGCCTTCTCCAGACTTATACCCTAAGCAGATGAAATATTTGCTTTCAGTTCCAGTTTAGGAAAATATGAGATAGATATTATTAAAATATTGAAAATACCCTTGTTCTACATTTTAATGAATGATTTGGATAAGGATATAGTGGTCTTAGCAAATTTGTGTGTGTCCCATAAATATAAAGAATAAATATATTTGATGGCAGAATAAAGTTTTGAGAATAGGTCAACAGACTAGAATGAAGGGCTCAAAATAATACTTAATAATATGATAAAAAGTATGAAATTTAGAAACATCAATTTCAGTATTGGAACAGTCTGGATTAAGAGTGTTTTAGGTTTAAAAATAGCAAATATATAGTAAGAGTGTATCATTTTCCATTATTTTGCCCAAGGCAGACATTACTAATAGTACTCTTTTCCTTGGAGCCAGGATAAAATTTTAATTTTTGCTCAGGAAAATGAACAATTTTCATTGATTGATTAACACTAACAATTGATTACACTTGGCACCAGAGTTAAAACCTATTGATTTTGGATTTGTAATCTGGTCCTGGTTCCATCAATACTAGGAAAATAAGCCATGTAACCTTAGTAAAATAGTTTTCCCTCTCTAGTCTTCAGTTATTATTTCTTCATTTGTAAAAATGGGATTTGAACTATTTGATTACTAAATTCTTTTCTAATTCTGTGTTCTATTATTCTAATATTTTATGAGTAAATCAAATTTCAAAAATATAATGTTCTAGATTTAAAATAATAGATAAACTGAATTAGATCAAAGGAAACAATGTTATAATGTGAAATGGTAATAATCATGTTTACAATTGGACTTTCATGTAACTTCCTAAGTATTGCTTTGAAAAGTGATATGAATGAGTTGGAGTTATACAGAAGAGGGAAGCTGGATGGTAAATAGTTTGGAAAAATTATATGTGGAGAAACTAGGTAAGTTTCATCCCACACCAAGACAAAAAAGACAAAAATGAATAAAAGAGAAAAGTGAACATGAGCAGTGCTTTGTAATTATGAATAACTATTAAGTAAAAGAGACACTAAGTTGTCTTGTTTGAAAACATAAATGGGATCAAGGTTCCAGGAAGGTAGGTGCGATTCAATATAGGGAATAATTTTCTGTATTAAAGACTATCAAACAAAGAATTGGGTGAACTTTTGAGCTCAAAAGATACACTTCTAATAAAGGCTAGAAATTTTGGAGACTCAGCTGTGAGTCAGTCTGTCTGACTTTAAGCACTGTTCAAAGTGCTCTATTCATTTTAATGCACTTATTGACCCACTGAGGTAGGTACTACTATGATCTCTGTTTTTACATGAGGAAATGGTGGCTCAGAGAAACTGAGAAATGTGTCCAATATTGCAAAAGCAGATTTAGTAAACTTTCCAAAGTTGTCCAAGGTGACAAAGGCAGGACTTGCTACAAAGACTGTTCAGAAACTGTTAGCATTGTTCTGTGCCATCTAAGCTAAGAGTATCAGTTTGATTCTCATACCCCAGAGATATTGAAGAAGAAAATGGGAAACTGAAATGGATAATGTTTAAGGCCCCTTCTCACTCTATGATTAATACTTGAAATGGAATTGCCTACACTATACTTTTTTGGTTTATGCAAATATAGAAATTTGAAAGACTTTTAAAACTTATATTTTACTCTAGCTTTCAGCTGTTACTCTTTAGTTCTATTAGTAGAGTTGCGGACAATAGTCTAAAAATATAAATAATGACAATGTTTATATATGGGTAAAATTATCTAAAAATCTTAATATGTTTTCTCCAGTTTGATAATTTTGATAATTTTTAATATGTTTTCTACAGTTTGATAACTAGAAAATTCAAGCTTAGGAAGGTATTAAGTATAGATATAAAATGAAATAGATTTTTCTTAAAAAAGTCACTGCCTTTCTGACATCTAACATACAATATCCCTTTCCAGAAAGATATGCATCTGTATTAGTGGCATTTATGTCACTATGTCATAAATGGCACTTATGTCATTTATTATAAACACAATAAATGTTACTAAAATGTATTCCGGCTTATTCATTGCTTGTACTCGGTAACAGTAACTAAAGCACTTGTGAGTGACCCATAAAGCTCATGGGAAAGCAAAGTAATGAAGACATGAAGAATCTGGAGAAAATAAAAGCCTGGGCCTACTGTTTTCCCATCTGAAAGTATAGCTCATCATTCTCTGGGTGCACAGTCCTCCACAAGTTCCTCTGAGCTATCTGGGACATTAATAACTGAGCAGTGCAAGACTTGGAAAATCTTCCTGGGAGCTTCTGGCTTTTGTACATGCTCTGGTTAAGGAAACAAAATCATATTTACTGATTCCCTCCTCTAGGTCTTTCTAGGCATTTTTATTTGTTGTTACTTCATATGCAATTAAATTTATAACTCAGTGATATTAAGTAAGGTCATTATAACTCCAACTCAGTAAGCTATGATAAAGACTTAGATTCTGTAATCAGATTGAGTCTATCACTACTGATGCTATGATTCTGTCTCCCAGTGCTTTTATTCCTCCTGGATTATCAGTAAGCCTCAGTGACCTCTGTTGTTAAAGCTAGCACCTAGAGCATCATTCATCAAGCTGCTTCTTCTGTTGCTACTCAGACACAAGAGTAGTTCTCTGGCATCTTTCCAATAGAATTTAGGCCTGAGTTGTACTATGTTATTTATTTATTTTTTAATATTGCCCTTGCTCTGTGGTTGTCTTTTATTCTTTGTTCTTTTTTTTTTTTCTCTAATTTTTCATAGTCATGCTATCTCTTGATTTTTATATCTATTTCTCTATTTTATATACTTTTTATTTTACATGTCTATCCAAGTGTCTTTGCTCACAAATTAAAATGTATTATTTGTTATTTTTTTGTTATATGCACCTTACCAACATTTTGTCTCTTAACGACTGATCAATAAAAGGTAAAGGATATGTGGTTTCTCCTTAGTCAAAATAACATTAAGCTTGGTTGATATATGTGTTTTGATGATAACATTGGCCTCTAAGATTGCTGAGAGAAATGAGTGGTGTAAACATTATACAATATATATACAATATATATATTCAAGTGGAAGTGGTATCATTACTTCTATTGTTTATAAGGAAAGAAATTTATTATTAGAAAAAATAGCTAAAATGATTGAATTTTCTCTAAGAGATTCATATTTTGTGTACCAAAGTTAATGACATACAAGGATTGTGTTTTGTGTAGTTGATTCTCCAGACTGTGCCTTGCATAATTACTGTCACCTAGTGGGCAGGAAATGGCAACCCACTCCAGTATTCCTGCCTGGAGAATCCCATGGACAGAGGAGCCTGGCGGGCTACAGTCCACAGGGTCGCAAAGAATCGGACACTACTGAGCGACTTCACTTCACTTCACTTTAGGGGGCAGGAGGAGAAGGGGACAACAGAGGATGAGATGGCTGGATGGCATCACGGACTCGATGGATGCGAGTTTGAGTGAACTCCAGGAGTTGGTTATGGACAGGGAGGCCTGGTGTGTTGCAATTTATGGGGTTGCAAAAGTTGGACATGACTGAGTGACTGAACTGAACTGGACTGAACTGAGTAAGTACTCATTAAGTCAGTTGAATGGATAAATAAATAAATGAGTTTATAAATAAGATATAAAAAAAGGAGTGGGGCTATTATTATACCTAGTTAGTGTGCTATATAAATTATTGTACCTGAAGAATAATAGAACCCATTAGGGAAAAGACGTATGTGTTTTTAATCAGCTTTCCTGATGCCATATTATATATTTTCCTATAATTTAAAATAAAAATGAATATATTTACCATTTTTGTTAAACAAGTATATTTACACAGCAAGAAAACAGAAAAGAACCCTTAGTTGAGTATATCGTTTGATTTACTCATTCTTATTCCTAAGTGTCTCCTAAGTGTGGAATACACTAGATTAAATGATCTTCGATTTGAGCATTAAATTTTTGGTAATTTTGCAGTGTAAGTTTTTCCAGTGGAAAGGATAAAAGCAATGTTTATGAAAAGTTTGAGAATCCTAGTCATATAGAATTATGGGAATTTAGATCTTTACTGAATCTTAGTATCTAGCATGTCTAAGCCCTTGAACTGTTAGATGAGTTAAGTGAAGTTCCTATGGATTCAGTACAATGCTTGGGAGCTACAGAGTGAAACTAGTAGAACTTTATTTTCCTGGAACTGAGGTTGTCTTCACTATCCTTTATTAGCTTTGTTCTTCCCAACAGAAATTCCCCTTTTGTTACAAGTTCATTTCAAGAGGTTTTCCTAGGGTTTTTTTCCCCCCAAATCTGTTTGTTTTATTTGTTGGGTGTTTGTTCATGTGTTTATTTGTTTTCACATCTGCCAGGAAGACCTTGCATTGATCCAAAGTAGCCAGTAAATTTGAGTTTAGTAACTCCTCACTTAGGTGATAGACAGCAGCATGTCAAGACCATGATGTAGTAAATCTACTAAGATTTTGCATCTCTATTGCTTCTTTGAAGTTCCTTTTACTAGCATCCAATTTCCTGTTAACATCAAGGTTTCCCCCTAATCCATGGTTGTATGAAGGTGCTGATTACTCTTTACTGTTTTATACTGAATTTTCAGCAGCTAATTGGGAGATGTTAGAATAGAAGTTAATCTGTGGCTCCAGACTGACAGATATCTTAATTGCCCATTAGCTATTCTCTTTCACTCTTTTCACTGCATTAGGCAACCAACACCAGTCACTGAGACCTGCTCTAAGTTCATTCTGGAGGTTTCAAAGCCCTAAACAAAAGTGGAAAAAATGAGTTGTTGCAAAGAAAGGAGAACCTATAGAGACTATCTGAAGTGTTGCTATTTTACTTCCCTAGTGTGAGAAAAACTGAATACTTAAGTATGTTAAATCTCATTACTCCCTAATATTTTCTTAAAATTAGGGGGTTGCAATGCTTAGCTACTTAAAAATCATTCTACGGCTCCTGTCTTTCCAGGGTTTTGGCTTGTTGTTTGCCTTTTGTTTTTAGCCTTTTAAGATTTTTGAGAAATCTTAATCTCATTTATTGAGAAAATTTCTTCTCTCAGTTTTAGAATTATTTCTACTATTTTAGCCTAACTTTTTTTATTTTCAATTATTTGATGGTATAGATTAAGTATACTTCATTTCCTGTTATGTGTTCATTTTAATTATAGAATTGGTATCTATCATTTCTTGATACTATATTCTCTAGGATCCAAGAGCTAGAATTTCAATATTAGGATCTAATTTGAAATCTGTTGTAAGAGACCACTGGAGTTGCCAAAATACGTAATATTTTTGACTGGAAAACAGTTACATATTTACTTTAGGTTTGCAGTGGCATTCCAATTAACATTTATTGAGAAATTTAAGAAAGATTATGAAAATGAAACATATATATGGGGTTTATAACAGCATCAGAATGTTCCAGACAGACCTAGGCTCACTAGATCTCTCCTGCAGAGGAAACGTGATGAAACAGATATTTGGTTGTTGCTTTGGCTTTCCCCTTTATCTGAAGATAAAGAATCGAGTCCTAGCAATTAGAAAGTGCACACACACACACACACATTTTCTTGACTTCAAAAGATTTCCTAAGAGATATATATATATATATATTTCTTTTCTATACCCATTTCACTTTATTTCATTTTGGAACTTCTTCAGTTCTAGTCTCATTCTCTGAATCCTGTTTCCACTCAACTCCAGATATATGGGAGTAGAATCACCTTTATAATTGTTTAAGGAAAGATAAAATATAAAATGCAGAATTTTTAAAAAAAACGTATTCAAGGCTGTGCTAAGTTGCCTCAGTCGTGTCTGACTCTGTGTGACGTTATGGACTGTAGCCGGCCAGGCTCCTCAGTCCATGGGATTCTCCCAGCAAGAATACTGGAGTGGGTAACCATGCCCTCCTCGAGAGGGTCTTTCTGACCCTCCTGATCGAACCCACATCTCCTATGTCTCCTGCATTGGTAGGCAGGTTTTTTACCACAAGCACCACCTGAGAAGCCCCATTCCAGGCTACTGGAAATTTTATCAGGCACTAGAATAGTACAAATTCAACCCGAAAACTTGGAGCTCTGAGGAATTTTTTTGGACATGAAGTGAAAAAATACTGAAATATGGAAGAATTTAGAAGAAAGAAGTCTTATGAATATTGTCAAAGAGGTCATCAGCAAGTAAGTCAGAAATCAATTCAGTTTAAACCCAGAATTTTGCTAAATGCAGGTTAGTCAAATGTTCAGTAAGTCTTTTGATTCTTCAAAGAAAACATGTGAATAATGTTAATTAATATATAGTCACTTGACATAAACATTTCAGAGGGAAAAAAATGAAAATCATACATACCAGTGAAGTTAGTACAATTTCAACTTCACTAATTAATACCTCAAAATAAATCTGGATGTTGTCAAGATGAATCCAACTTTTAGATCAAGAGAATGAGGAAATAAAATTTTAATATTAGTCTTCTGGCTGTGGGATTTGAGGTGTATGTGAGATTCACCAGGTGCAGAAAAACAGGTTTTGCTGCTCTTGATTTTCTAGTTAGTCAAGTCATTGGAACTAGTGCAAGAACATTTCTCTTTGTTTACGGTTTCCTTTTTTAACTTTTTCTTTGGCTGTTATTTTTTCAGCTTCTTCACATCTATTTGATAAACTTTAGCCTCTGCTCCTCCTTTTGAAGTATTTTAACTAATTTGAGAGGTGTTCTGGAACCAAAGTAGAAAGCAAAGCAAAAAGTATGTTTGTAAGCTCAGTGTTGATTTTGGCACTGACTTGCCATGTGAACTTTAATGAGTTACTCCATCTTCTATTCATAAAAAAGATTGGAAAAGTCTTCAAACAAAATAGCAGTAATAGCTGTTGTATATATACATACTGCATATGAGTTGACTATAAAAATATTTGATACTTGCTTGATTTTTTTTCAGGTCATCTCAGTACGTATACTACTCTACATTTGACTAACATTCTTCAAGCATCAGATCATTACTTGCCTTTGCCCAATCCTATCCAATTTGAGAAGCTATATGGTTTGCAGCTTTACCATTACTTCCCTTCCCAATCTTTTAACCGTTTTGCTACATTATCTCAATGCCTTTATTCATTTAAATGCACATTCCTATTAGAATGCATTTTATTATTAGGAGTCTTCATGTACCATCACCCTGCATAACAGAGCCTATTACTGTAATCTATGTGGCTAAAGATGCTAAAGAAGTAGACTAGAATGCTGCCTATTTGATGTGTTTTGAACAGTGCCACAAAAATCCAGCTGCCTTTCAAAATGTCATCCAGTGCCTGCCTTGCCATGGTCAAAAAAGTTTAAAGCCACCGAGAAGCTCATATAAATTAGTACAAAAAGTTAAATAATATAGAAAATAAGAAGTAAATAAAACATGCACCAAACATTAAAAAATAGATGCTTTTAAATACAAAGTACATATTCAAAGTTATGAGAGCATCATGATACCATTACATAACTGGACCTATAACGAGTGGCTAATTAATTTTAAAAAATTCCAGGTAGAAAACAAACATCTGGTAGCATGAAAAAGCTCTCTACTAATTAAAGACTTGCAAATTAAAACATTGCAAAGGTACATTTAGAACCTATTACATTAACGAACATAATACCTGAGGCTAATGAGATAGAGGTAAAACTGGTACATTTATACATTAACTGGAAACAATGTAAATTGGTACAAAGCTCTTGAAAGGCAATAATACCATTCTGAAGACCTTGAAATTTGTTTCTACACATCAATTTCTTAAACCATATCAAAATTATTTTTAAAAAATGCAAAAACAAAATGAAACTTTTCATCTCTAAGTTGCTATTTACAGCATCTCAAAAAATTACTGAAACACTGAAAAATGATTTAATAATCCCAAATCTTAAATTTTAATATTAAGAAAAAATAAGCCAAATTCAAAATTATATGAACATTTTGTGTGCATATAGTCAAAGACTAAAGGCGTAGTACAAATTTTAAGAACAACTATTGACCTATTGTGTTGGGATTTCTATTTAATTGGTTTTATTTTCAAATTTATTCTTTATTATATTGTTTTAATAACTTTTGTAAAGAGGACAAAACTTTTTATAATATGAAATCTTATTAAAATTGGCAACTTGGCTAGGAGACTAATATGGCTTCGCAAGTGGTGGGACAAGTGGTAAAGAACCTGTCTGCCAATGCAGGAGACTTGAGAGACTTGGGTTTGATCCCTGGGTTGGGAAGATCCCCTGGAGTTGGGCATGGCAACTCACTCCAGTACTCTTGCCTGGAGAATCTCATGGACAGAGGGGCTTGGTGGGCTACTGTCCATGGGGTCACAAAGAGCTGGACACGACTGAAGCAACTTAGCAAACGTGCACACACGAGATTATTAAGTTTAACAAGAGTATGTCAACAACAAATTAATTAACCAACCAGCTTTTGGGATAACGAAAGGAGAATTGTTTAGGAAAAGAATACATTTCATAAAGAGATAAAACAATTGATAAATTCTGTTCAGTTCAGTTCAGTCGCTCAGTCGTGTCCGACTCTTTGCGACCCCATGAATCACAGCACGCCAGGCCTCCCTGTCCATCACCAACTCCCAGAGTTCACTCAGACTCACATCCATCGAGTCAGTGATGCCATCCAGCCATCTCATCCTCTGTCGTCCCCTTCTCCTCCTTACCCCAATCCCTCCCAGCATCAGAGTCTTTTCCAGTGAGTCAACTCTTCGCATGAGGTGGCCAAAGTACTGGAGTTTCAGCTTTAGCATCATTCCTTCCAAAGAAATCCCAGGGCTGATCTCCTTCAGAATGGACTGGTTGGATCTCCTTGCAGTCCAAGGGACTCTCAAGAGTCTTCTCTAACACCACAGCTCAAAAGCATCAATTCTTCGGCACTCAGCCTTCTTCACAGTCCAACTCTCACATCCATACATGACCACAGGAAAAACTATAGCCTTGCCTAGACGAACCTTTGTTGGCAAAGTAATGTCTCTGCTTTTGAATATGCTATCTAAGTTGGTCATAACTTTCCTTCCAAGAAGTAAGCATCTTTTAATTCTGTTAGTGAACCAAATTCAGACCTTTTCTACATTGAAACTTTACCTAAGACTGTCAAGGTACTAATGATCTTCATTGCAGTCTAAAAATGAGTGAAAATTACCTTGTTGGTAGTTATCAAGTTGGCTATATTTCACCTATTAATGTTGATGTTTTCATATATGTCCTCTTTTATCTGTATTTTTTTGTATCTTTTTCCTCCAAGTCACTCTTTCAAGTTATTTCAATATTAAAGAATGAAAAAATATAAATTCTGTATATATAAGTATTTCATATTAACATTTTAAGCATGCCACTTTATATTTTAGATGTCTTTTTATGATTTTATATACACTTCTTTTATTTCTTCACTTACTGAATATCCTGTGGTAAATCTGTTTTAGTTGCCATTTTAATTTCTAGCATTCCTTTCCAATGTGAATTAGATTTTCTTTCTGTTTACCTCTTTGTATCACTTTAAATCATGAGTAAGTCACTCAAGGTAACAGTTTGGATTAACTTCAGATCTTTCAGGAAATGCATTGTTCATATTTTTTGTTAATATCTTTAATATCAGAAAACATTTTTGGTATTCTTAAATTGCTAAATTATGATTGGCCCATAACAGAACATAAATAACTCAATAATCTCAAGTAAATTATTGCCTGAAATAAAGGTTTAAGAATGTTCTCATGGAAGGTAAAAGTCCTTCCTCAGGTAAACTTCCAAACTCATTCTATGAGGCCACCATCACCCTAATACCAAAACCTGGCAAAGATCCCACAAAAAAAGAAAACTACAGGCCGATATCACTGATGAACATAGATGCAAAAATCCTTAACAAAATTCTAGCAATCAGAATCCAACAACACATTAAAAAGATCATACACCATGACCAAGTGGGCTTTATCCCAGGTCTGCAAGGATTCTTCAATATCTGCAAATCAATCAATACTTAGGAATATATCTACCTAAAGAAACTAAAGACCTATATATAGAAAACTATAAAACACTGGTGAAAGAAATCAAAGAGGACACTAATAGATGGAGAAATATACCATGTTCATGGATTGGAAGAATCAATATAGTGAAAATGAGGATATTATCCAAAGCAATTTATAGATTCAATGCAATCCCTATCAAACCACCAACGGTATTCTTCACAGAGCTAGAAGAAATAATTTCGCAATTTGTATGGAAATACAAAAAACCTCGAATAGCCAAAGCTATCTTGAGAAAGAAGAAGGGAACTGGAGGAATCAACCTACCTGACTTCAGGCTCTATTACAAAGCCACAGTTATCAAGACAGTATGGTACTGGCACAAAGACAGAAATATTGATCAATGGAACAAAATAGAAAGCCCAGAGATAAGTCCATGCACATATGGACACCTTATCTTTGACAAAGGAGGCAAGAATATACAAAGGAGAAAAGACAATCTCTTTAACAAGTGGTGCTGGGAAAACTGGTCAACCACTTGTAAAAGAATGAAACTAGACCACTTTCTAACACCATACACAAAAATAAACTCAAAATGGATTAAAGATCTCAACGTAAGACCAGAAACTATAAAACTCCTAGAGGAGAACATAGGCAAAACACTCTCCGACATACATCACAGCGGGATCCTCTATGACCCACCTCCCAGAATATTGGAAATAAAAGCAAAAATAAACAAATGGGACCTAACTAAACTTAAAAGCTTCTGCACAACAAAGGAAACTATTAGCAAGGTGAAAAGGCAGCCTTCAGAATGGGAGAAAATAATAGCAAATGAAGCAACTGACAAACAACTAATCTCAAAAATATACAAGCAACACCTACAGCTCAACTCCAGAAAAATAAATGACCCAATCAAAAAATGGGCCAAAGAACTAAATAGACATTTCTCCAAAGAAGACATACAGATGGCTAACAAATACATGAAAAGATGCTCAACATCACTCATTATCAGAGAAATGCAAATCAAAACCACTATGAGGTACCATTTCATGCCAGTCAGAATGGCTGCGATCCAAAAGTCTACAAGCAATAAATGCTGGAGAGGGTGTGGAGAAAAGGGAACCCTCTTGCACTGTTGGTGGGAATGCAAACTAGTACAGCCACTATGGAGAACAGTGTGGAGATTCCTTAAAAAACTGGAAATAGAACTGCCTTATAATCCAGCAATCCCACTGCTGAGCATACACACTGAGGAAACCAGAAGGGAAAGAGACACATGTACCCCAGTGTTCATTGCAGCACTGTTTATAATAGCCAGGACATGGAAGCAACCTAGATGTCCATCCGCAGATGAATGGATAAGAAAGCAGTGGTACATATACACAATGGAGTATTACTCAGCCATTAAAAAGAATACATTTGAATCAGTTCTAATGAGGTGGATGAAACTGGAACCTATTATCCAGAGTGAAGTAAGCCAGAAAGAAAAACACCAATACAGTATACTAACGCATATATATGGAATTTAGAAAGATGGTAACAATAACCCTGTGTATGAGACAGCAAAAGAGACACTGATGTATAGATCAGTCTTATGGACTCTGTTGGAGAGGGAGAGGGTGGGGAGATTTGGGAGAATGGCATTGAAACATGTAAAATATCATGTATGAAACGAGTCTCCAGCCCAGGTTTGATGCACAATACTGGATGCTTGGGGCTGGTGCACTGGGATGACCCAGAGAGATGGTATGGGGAGGGAAGAGGGAGGAGGGTTCAGGATGGGGAACACAGGTATACCTGTGGTGGATTCATTTCGATATTTGGCAAAACTAATATAATATTGTAAAGTTTAAAAATAAAATAAAATTTAAAAAAACAGAAATTAAGTATTAAAAAAAAAATCCTTCCTCCATAGTTATGACCATTACAATCACCATGCAAAATTTTACCAACATACCTGTGAAATATTCCCACACATATGCAGCCTTTCTCAGATGGTTTCTTAGCATAAAATATTTTTAAGCATTAACCTTTGCTTCCTAAGTATGTGCTTGAAAACTTTCTCTATAGCAGTAAATATGTCAAGATCATAAATGAAATCACAAGTTGTATTATTATCAGACACATATTTTTACAGTAAATATAAAACATAAAATCCAAGCAAAGCCAGAAAGGTTATTCTTCTTAGGACAGGGGAGTTTAGTACTATTAAGAATGAGGTTTTATCCATTATTTAAAAAATGGCAACATGGGCTAAAGAATGTTTGAATATTTACATATATTATCTTTATGTTAAAGCTCATAAGCAAAATTTAAATGACTAGATGAGGATACAAGAAAGAAGGAAATAAATATGCTCTAGAATTCCATAATCTGCACAGCAGTTCATTTAATTCTTACTCCAAATATAATAAAACAACATCTGTCATGTCTGACTCTTTGTGGCATGGACTATAGCCCACCAAGCTCCTCTCTCCATGGAATTCTCCAGGCAAGAATACTAGAGTGGGTAGCCATTCCCTTCTTCAAGGATCATCCTGACCCAGAGATCAAACCTGGGTCTCCTGAGTCTCCTATATTACAGGAGGATTATTTAAGTTCTCATCAACCAGGGAAGCCTCAAATATAATAAAAGAACATACTACTTTACCCATCAGAATGCTAGAAAAGAGATACAATTTAGCCTCATTTTAAGGGGAAAAAGGAACCCTCGTCGGTGGCCAATGAAGAAAACCTTTTAGGAAAACAGATAATCCTGTACGTATCCTCCCTCGCCACCGACCATTTACGTGGTAACTCTATGTTATTGTGTAAAATCTGTCTCTCTTTGCCTTTATCTGTTTGTTTGTCTGTCTCTCTGTCTTTTTCTCTCTCTCTTATGGGATCTGAACTCCAATTTAAAGGTTGGCCTACCTGTTTGCTTTGATTAAAAACTTAACATTTCCATGCCTCAGTTGCTCATATGAGATTGTAATAGATTCTATCTCATAGAATTTGGAGGAATGTTAAGTGAGTTATTTCATGAGATATGCTTAGATTAGAGCCTGGCACATTATAAATTACCCACGAAGTGATGTACTTGTATTGAATGCTCAGTAAATTATCTATTCAGATTGGGAATTATTTTCAGTTGTTGTTCAGTTGCCAAGTTGTGTCCAACTCTTCCCGACCCCATGGACTGAAGCACGATACGCCTCCCTGTCCCTCACCGTCTCCTGAAGTTTGCCCAAGTCCATGTCCATTGCACCAATGATGACATCAAGCCAATCTCATCCTCTGATGCCCTCCCTCCTCTCCTCTTTTCAATTCTACTTACGTAAATATTTTACAAAATGAGTGCTAAGTAAAACTTTTTAACTACAGACTGCTTGAAGCAATATTGCCTCCACTTCAAATTCAAACTGTTCTTATCCTTTATTTTAACTCAGAAAACCATCTGCCTGTCTCCTGTGGACTTTCTGTCATACTTGACACAGTGACTGTTCTAATACTTTCTGAGATGTCTCACATTATCCAAACACATCACCGTCTTCTTTACTCTCAGAGAATGACCTTGCTTCCCACTTCTCTGTGATTAAATTCACCTTTCTCTTTGATTTTTTTCTACATCAAAATTTTCTTACCTGTTCATTTCCTTCTTATTTCTTAAGAAAAATTTCCTCTGCTCTTATAAGTCCAACTACTCTATGCCCCAATTCTCTCTAACCTCTCTCTTTGCATCTCCTCCAGTCCTTGAGACATTTGTGATACTTGCTCTCCCATCTTGACTGCATTTTTCTTGTTTATTCATGAGTTTCCATGTTCTCCTTGTCCTGAGCTTACTGTTTCTTCTTTACTATTCTTTTATCCTTTTATTTCTTAAGGCTATCTTTTCCTGCTCCCACTGATCAGTATCCTACTGATACTACTCTCTCAGAATGAATGTCAGTTGGCAAATTCTCTTAGTTCTTATGCTTCTTACTGTTAATTGCACAATATTTTAATCTTCTTTTTCTTCTTAATTCTTTTATGTTTAACTCAAAAGCTATTTTTTGAAAAACAGCTAGATACCAATTTTCAGGGAGTTACAAATGTCTGTTATAAAAGATCTCTGCTATTCAGGAATTCCCTCTAAAATAGGAAAGATATGGATGATTCTCACTGTAATATAAGGGAAAAGCAATCATTGAAAGAGATACAAGTAAGATTAATTTATTTCCTTGATGCAATGAACTTTATAACTTTATTTTCAGGATTTTTATTTGGGAGTTGTAGTAGATAACTATCCTTTTCTTTTGACAGCAGTTGCAGTGTGATGATGGTATATTATCTTAGAATGTATCGATCTGCTCTGTACAGTGACTGTTGACTGCATGATGCTCTGAGGTAAGAATACCTTTGGGAATCCACACACCTGTATATATTAAAAGCTACATGGATGTCTTAGACTTTCTTTAGTCTTGTTGTTAATATGTGTTCACACAGGAAACATATATTTACATTTAACGCAAGGCAGAGACAAGTTTTTTGGAAAGAACACAGGTTAGAGATTAAAGAGATTGTGTTTCTAATCCTGGACCTGGAGATTATTAGCTGAACTGAAGGAAATCTCTTAATTAGTCTGGGCTTCAATATACTCATCAAAATAAATGGCCTCAGTTCCTTTCTGTATTTACATTTGTCCTAGATAGTCTCATCCAGTCATATGTCTTTAAATATTATAAATGCACTGACAAGTTTCAAATGTATAATTCTAAACACAGAACTGTTTTTCCCCTGAAATCCGGTTTTGTGTATTTAGCCTACTCTTAATCATTGCCACCAACTAAAGAACTATTAGAATTTCAACCTTCTAATATCCAAAAGTGACCTCTTGATTACACTGAAGTCTCCACTATTTTAGTAAATGGCAACTCTAGACTGTCTGAAGTAAGGCATGTCTACTCCAAACCTGACTTTTTCTTTATATGAACTCAGAAAAGCATTTATTTATCTCCAATGGACTTCCTATCACAGCAAATGGCAACCCCATCTTTTCAGCTGTATAGACCACATTCTTGGAATTATCCTCGATACCTTACATTCTCTTATATTTCATATCTGATCTGAAAGCATATGCTCTTGAATTTATTTTTTATATAAATTCAGAATTTGTCTACTTTACTACTTTCTAAAACCAAAGACTAAGCTGCCATTATCTCTCAGAGCTCTTGCAACAAAATTCTACCTGGTTTCCCTAATTCAACTCTTGCACTCCCCATCAACCACTTTTTACACAAAACAGCTAGAGTAATCCTTTAAAAGTTTAGGTATGATCATATTATCTGCCAAATTTAAAATTCAATTGCATTTAGAATAAAAATCCAAGTTCTCATCACAGCCAACAAGACTAAGTAATACGGAACCTTGAATATCTCTACAGTTTGTCTTCAGTCATTCTTGCTTCATTCACTTGCACTCACCTTCTTGATATCCCTCATACATACCAAATATATTCACTTAATATTAACTCAAGTTTTGAACACTGATTATATCTTGGACTGATTAATTCCACTTTTTAAATGTATACTTAAAGTGAAAATAGGACAAGTGCTGTTCTGGTTAATCACAAGTGGTTGCCCCCAGAATGAAAGCCTTGATCTGTGGCATTCACCCTTTTCTGTGGTATAAGTTCCCCATCATGGCCAACTTCTATCTACCAACATGGTGTCCCTGAAACCAGAGTTGGGAGAGAGGAACGTAATTGGGTCTCCCAAGCCTATTAATTGGCCACAGCACATCACCTGTAATAGTATTACTGAAACACTTAATGCTCCATTCAGGGTCCCTCGATATCAGGAGCCTAGAATCAACTCTAGCAATGTAGTCACAGGATCGTTGGTTTTCATAAATTTTGCAATAATATTTTAACCACAATCAGCATGACTATTTCCTTCCATTCTAACTTCCTACTATTCACATTACACTTGCCTTCCAGGTAAGTGACTTTCATGTGACCATGGATGCACTTCTAGGGCCCAGCTATGGAGAAGCCACAGATGCTTTCATTTGGGTTCCATGGAAGAGTCTATGTTCTCACTTACTTCCATGCAAAGTTAATGTACTGCTGGCTCTTCAGGTGTAGAAATGGCTGCCAGCAAACCCCCTGCTGGCCGGTGCCCACTCATCTGGCACCATTATGGAGAGGTGCAGAGTCATACGTCATCTTGAGACTTGAGTGTTTCCATGCTGTGAAGCCATTCCATGCTGTGACTGGGCACCAAATATATGTGGGAAGAAGCAAGGCTTGTAATATACAGACTCAGAAGTTGGTCTGTGAAAAGTTCTTTCACATCTGACAGCTCATACTTAAACACACACAAACACATACATATAAAATAGAAGTTTCCCTGTATTAAAAATTATCTTAAAAATTTAACATAAGGAGTGAAGCTGAAGGAATTTTTTAAATGAAAAGAATGAATCTTATTTTTTGCTAAATCATGATTAAAAACTGATGTGTACTACTGTGAAAAAATGACATATATTGAAATGTGAAAGTAATCAAAGGGTATATGACCAAAAAATATAATGAAAAAAGGTAGTACACAGGTATTTCAGGTATAATTGATACAAATGCAGTACAGTTTTTTCTTTATAAGGATGATGATTTGTGATGTTTGTGGTATTTGAAAGTTTTAAAAATGTACATATTATGCTCAGCTGGTAAAGAACTCACCTGCAATGCAGGAGACTTTGGTTCGATTCCTGGGTTGGGAAGTTCCCTGGAGAAGGGATAGGCTACCCACTCCAGTATTCTTGGGCTTCCCTGGTGGCTCACACAGTAAAGAATCTGCCTGCAATGTGGGAGACCTTGTTTCAATCCCCGGATTGGAAAGATTCCCTGGAGGAGTGCATGGCAACCCATTCCAGTGTTCTTGCCTGGAGAATCATCATGGGCAGAGGAGCTTGATGGGCTAGAAGCCATGGGTTGCAGAGTCAGACATGACTGAGCAACTAAGCACAGTATGTTCTTATGATTTGTTTTTTCTTTCTGAATATGTATTCTTTTTTTAATTAAATTTGTATTTCAGTGTTTATTTCCTTAAGGAAGTCACCCTAAACTATCTAAGATTTAGGTCCTGTAAAACCGCATATTCTGCTGCCTGAAAGAAAAGAGAAAAATTATAAAATCATAGGACTTTTCCATGTTTAATCTAGATACATATGATAACTTCCACCAATGTGTTTTAAAGGAACAATGGAAAACAGAAGAAATTTGGTTTAATTATGTCACAAATCAAACTTGTTTAGTATACTCTTATTCTCTGAACATTTTCTTATGAAATATCTGAATCAGATTTCTTAGGCCAAGTGCATGATATTCTACTTGGGGTAGAACTTGGGGTCCTATTGCAACCCTAATTCATGAAAAAATCTATCCAGCCCCTACTGGAACTGCCCCTACTGAGTTATCTCTGTTCTCCTGTCCAGATAGGTCCAGATGTATTTTCTTTTAAAAATTGGAAGGTAAAACAGAGAAGTATATTATTAAAAAAAAAGTCTAGGCTATGTATGGAATCTGACAGGTGATTCCTTTTTTTTTTTTCTTTTAAGTCATTTATTTGTTACAGTTAGATAGAGTTAAGATGATCTCCAGGTAATTCCAGTCGTAAAGAAAAGAAAATGCTTGTCTCATCATTCAGGCAAAAATTTATTTATTAATGATATAAGAATTAAAAAAAAAACAAGAGTGTTTTCCTATTTTGTATAGAAAGCTCATACTTTGTAAACCTTTATAACACCATTTGAAAGTGTTTGTCTTTTCAAATACATACTTTTTGTTACAGGATTAAAGAGGAGGAAAACACACTTAACATTAGGCTGTTTTATATACCTCTGACAATATTAACAGTAATAATTAAATGGCTTTCTGTATTTCAAAAGTAAATCAGAAATATTAAGAGAGATTGAAGATTAGGTTTGGAATTCTACCTGTAACATGAAAATTAGACCACAAAGTATTTTTAAGGTCTTGACTAAAGTATACCCTATTTTGATTATGTATATTTACACAATAAATTCATTAATTTGATCAAGATGAGGAAAAAAAAATCAAGCATTAAGTGACTTAAAAGATTTTGTTTTTTTCCAAGACAAATTTGTTGATTTTTTTTACTATTATCAATGATGCTAGAGATCACTCTTTGAAGTGAAAATAATGCATTTTGCAATAATAATATACCAAGTAATCTAAGTTGTTTTAGTGCTCTTGTTTTGCATTATCTAACTTAAATTTTGGTCTATAAGAGAAGTATCATTTTTTTTTAATTTTCAAATCTCTGTTAAACATCTGTGTTCCTGAAATTCATTTCTAAACAACATTTATTCACAAGCATATTAGAAAAGTGATTAGGAAAGCAGGCTTTGGAATGACATGTAACTAGGTAGAATTTCTGACTCTGTTATTATCACTAAGTCACTTACCTTCTTTCAGCTTCCATTTTAACATCTGGAAATAAAGAAATGATAGCTACCAATAGTCTGTTATTGTCAGGTTTAAATGGTATATAAAATATGTA
This sequence comes from Bubalus bubalis, assembly GCF_019923935.1. NCBI lineage: Eukaryota > Metazoa > Chordata > Mammalia > Artiodactyla > Bovidae > Bubalus > Bubalus bubalis. The sequence goes on along the minus strand of NC_059157.1, from coordinate 94,785,922 downwards.
AAATGCTAGAATAGCTATCACGTTGTAAGCATTAATTATACAATAGCTATTACTACTCTTCTTACTGTATCATCCTCTCCTCAATTATTTTAAAATAAAATTTTATTTTCATGTTTTTGGGGACACATTTCCATAATTTATTATTTAATGGAAAGATCTGTGCTTCAAAGTACTCATTAAAATATGAATAATTTTCTGTAACAAAACTAAAAAATATGTGAAAATAATATTTCACGTTTCTTTTTAAAAACACCATTTTGCTTGAATTCAATTTCCCAAATTATCCTTAACAGACTTCCTCCAGTTTTTAGTTGGTGGAGACTTGTCCTAAATGACCATTGTAAGAAAGACTGTCTCTATAGCAGAGAGTTCAGGTCAAACTCAAATCTTTATTTGAAAATAGTAAAGGTAACATGAGAGAATTTAAATCATGTGAAAAGAGCATGGTAAGAAAGGATAACACTGTGAAGTTATCTTTCCATTTGACATAAAGGTCAATGGTAGGGCAAGAATTCCTTCTTTATCCGAGCCAGGAAAGACCATTCCAATACTGTGGCAAGTGGAAGTTAATGGATTTTTAGATGTGAACTGGACTCTTGGGCTGAAGGGATAGGAGACAGAGAAAGAGCAGAGGGACATATTAAAAATTCAGTATTTTAAATGGACAAATGGAACTTCATTTACTGTAAGAGAGAACTAAGATCCTGTAAAGTGATCCTTTAGCTATCAGATTCTAATATAGACACTGTAGATAAAACTTCTTTATGTGTAAAACATTATTGAAAAAGTACACAGTCATTTAAAATGTAATTTTGGAGGTTGATAAGTAATATTTTTCATTTTTGATAAATACATGAAAGTGTAAGAGTCAAATTTAGAGCCCTTGTCAGCATTTTTTAAATTAGAAAGTGTTTTCCATATGAAGTTAGATTTTTAAAAAATGACTAAGACTTTACTCTCTATACTCTGTTTTTTAGTTATAATTTTAACACCACTTTATGTTTTGGTTTGTTACAATGATTTTCTATTTTTAGCTGGATAATTTCCTCTTCCATTTTCAGTAGAATTTGGTCAGTTGATATGTAGATATATCTAGATCACTTTACTGATTAGAGGTGAGATTCCAGGCCCTATGTGTGGTTCATTAGGCTACTTTCCTAAGCAGACCACTGACAGACTGAATGTCCATGGTTTATTTTCTTCGTAGTTCATAAATGACTAAATATTGTTGTAACCACTTGAGTCTGGATTTACATTCCATGCTCTAAATAAGATGATTACAGAATGGTGCTTTGCCAGTGAATTACTGTTGAAAGGCTTTTTGAGATTTCAAAAGATTCAGAAAATGTGTCTTTAAAATTAAGATGAAGGTTTACAGACCTTTGAAAAACATGGACTCTCAGTTCTTGAATGTGAGTAAGATAAAGTTAAATGCTATCTATGAAAAAGGGCAGACCAAATTATAGATACTCTGGCTTTGTGAGAGGAATTACATTTCAGAAGAATTTGTTTGAAAGAGAATCCTTTATTATATATTTCTAAAGAATCAGAAATTGGGTAAAAAAGAAAACATAGACTACCTTTTATTTAAAAATCATAACAAGTTTATTATATTTTTCTGTTTCTTTCTGAATTACAATTAAGGACCAAACCTGGACACTGAAGGAACTAAGCACACAACATTCTAAATTCAGAGTGGGGGCAAACACGCCTTTGTCCCATTTGGACTTAAGGGGCTTCAGAAATGGCCTTACAACCCTTAACATCACCCTAAATGCAAATAAATAGGAAAGGAGGATTGGAGAAATAGGAAACTAAAGCTTTTGAGGCCAGCAGAATTCAAGGTGATAGAACAAAGAAGACAACCTCAAGAAACTTATCTGTTTAGCCAGCAGACTTGCTGACCTGCTCTGTATTAGTTAAATAAAGGACAAGGACTGGGAAGGAGTTGATGGAGTCAAGAGTGAAGGAAGTTATGTTCCTCCTCACAGTTCCCATTTCAAGTAAACACTAAGAAAGGCAGCTGGGTTCTGTCTTCCTGATTTTTCACTCAAGATGAATATCCATTGCCTGAAGGTAGCCCGGCAACAAGAAGTAGTGGAGTGGACCTCTTCCACCTCAGGAAACTGCAGTCAGAAGGCTCTTTTTCATCTTTTCCAAAGAACCCACACATATATTCTAGGGGAGAGTTAAGGCTCGGATGGCTGCCACACGTGGTCATTTCCCTTTGTGTGAATGTCCTGAAGTGTACTTGCCAGTTCCAAAAAGTGAATTTTATTTTGTGATATAAATTGGCATCATGTCAATATGAGTCAAAGGAGCAGAAGCATTAGAGAAGAGAAATTTGCTGTCTCAGTAATCATCACACCAAGAGAGTCACAACATAATAATGGATTACAGCTGGAAGAACTGCAAGACAAAATAATTTTCTAAGAGATACTTCAGGATAACTGAAAGTCATCAAGAGGGGAGGCAAAAGCTAGGATACTAGAGGAATTTTAAGTCTTTGCAAGGCAGTTATGCTCACCACTCTAGCACCAATGAAGCAAGTTATTTGAAGACTTGTACCTGTACTTGTGCTCAGTTGCTCAGTCCTGTCTGACTCTTTGCAACACTATGGACTGTAGCCCACTAATCTGTCCATGGGATTTTCCAGGCAAGAATACTGGAGTCAGTTACTATTTCCTACTCTAGGGGATCTTCCCCACACAGAGATTCAACCCACATCTCTTGAATCTCCTGCACTGGCAGCTGAATTGTTTCTTACTAACACAACCTGGGAAGCCCTATGCCTAGAGCAAACACTAAAAGCAGTCCAGCTTCTAGCCAGATTAATATAAATCCTTACAATGTAGGTCTATTTACCTCAGTTTTCATTACTGAAAACAAAATCCTGGTTTTCAGGAAAAAAAAAAAGTATATATATATATATATATATATATATGGTATTGATGAGTCTGGGTCGAAGTCAAAACCATACGTATGATATTTTGGGGCCAGAGATAGGCAATTACAAGTTTTCCCTGGCAGGTTGTGGGGAGAGAAAGAGGCTGCCTTCCCCATCCTAGACTTGGTAAAAAGTCAGCCAATTGTGTTTCTTTGGAAGAATTGTAAGCATGCACTTAGACACTCTTTTTAGTCATATCTGCCTTTCTAGCCCAGACACCTCCATTTGGATACTTTCTTACTGAGAAGAACACAACTACGTCCAGTTGATTAACATCAATATTTATAAATATTAAAATATGTACACACAACTCCAGTTAAACATGAAACACCATACAAATTCTGATTGCAATACATCCTACAAAATACCTGAACACTCCTTCTCAAAACTATAAAGGTCATCAAAAATAAGTCTCTCACAGCCAAAAAGTGAATGAGATATGAGTAGTAAATGTAATGTGGTATCCATGATGGGATTTTGGAAAAGAAAAAAAGCTTCAGGTAAACTGAAGATATGTGAACAAAGTAGAGTCTTTTAGTTCAGTTCAGTCGCTCAGTAATGTCCAGCTCTTTGACTACAGCATGCCAGGCTTCCATGGCCATCACCAACTCCTGAAGCTTGCTCAAACTCATGTCCATTGAGTTGCTGATGCCATCAAACCATCTCATCCTCTGGCATCCCCCTCTCTTCTTGCCTTCAATATTTTCCAGGATCAAGTTCTTTTATAAGTCAACTCTTCTCATCAGGTGGCCAAAGTATTGGAACTTCAGCATCAGTCCTCCCAAAGAATATTCAGGACTGATTTCCTTCAGGACTGACAGATTTGATCTCCTTGTAGTCCAAAGGACTCTCAAGAGCCTTCCCCAACACCACAATTCAAAAGCATAAGTTCTTCGGTGCTCAGATGTTTTTTATGGTCCAACACTCACATCTATATATGACTTACTGGAAAAACCAGAGCTTTGACTAGATGGACCTTTGTTGGCAAAGTAATGTCTCTGCTTTTTAATACGCTGTCTAGGTACAGTACAGTTCAGTTTCTCAGTTGTGTCCGCCTCTTTGTGACCCCATAGACTTCAACATGCCAGGCCTCCTTGTCTATCACCAACTCCCAGAGTTTACTTAAACTCATGCCCATTGAGTCAGTGATGCCTTCCAAACATCTCATCCTCTGTCATCCCCTTCTCTTTCCACCTTCAATCTTTCCCAGCATCAGGGTCTTTTCAAATGAGTCAGCTCTTTGAATCAAGTGGCCAAAGTATTGGAGTTTCAGCTTCAACATCAGTCCTTTCAAGGAATATTCAGGACTGATTTCCTTTAGGATGGACTGGTTGGATCTCCTTGCAGTTCAAGGGACTCTCAAGAGTCTTCTCCAACACCACAGCTCAAAAGCATCAATTCTTTGGCAGTCAGCTTTCTTTATAGTCCAACTCTCACATCCATACATGACTACTGGAAAAACCATAGCCTTGACTAGACAAACCTTTGTGGCAAAGTAATGTCTCTGCTTTTTAATATGCTTTCTAGGTTGGTCATAACTTTTCTTCCAAGGAGTAAGTGTCTTTTTATTTCATGGCTTTAGTCACCATCTGCAGTGACTTTGGAGCCCCCCAAAATAAAGTCTGACAGTTTCCACTGATTCCCCATCTATTTGCCATGAAGTGATGGGACCAGATGCCATGATCTTCGTTTTCTGAATGTTGAGCTTTAAGCCAACTTTTTCACTCTCCTCTTTCACTTTCATCAAGAGGCTCTTTAGTTCTTTACTTTCTGCCATAAGGGTGGTGTCATCTGCATATCTGAGGTTATTAATATTTCTCCCACCAATCTTGCTTCCAGCTCGTGCTTCCTCCAGCCCAGTGTTTCTCGTTATGTACTCCATATATAAGTTAAATAAGCAGGGTGACAGTATACTGCCTTGACGTACTCCTTTTCCTATTTGGAACCAGTCTGTTGTTCCATATCCAGTTCTAACTGTTGCTTCCTGACCTGCATATAGATTTCTCAAGAGGCAGGTGAAGTGGTCTAGTATTCCCATCTTTTTCAGAATTTTCCGCAGTTTATTGTGACCCACACAAAGGCTTTGGCATAGTCAATAAAGCAGAAATAGATGTTTTTCTGGAACTCTCTTGCTTTTTCCATGATCCAGCAGATGTTGGCAAGATTATGAGGTCCTTATTTCAGTTGTGATCCACACAAAGCCTTTAGTATAGTCAATGAAGCAGAAGTAGATAGTTTTCTGGAATTCTTTTGCTTTTTCTGTGATCCAACTGATGTTGGCAAGTTGTCTCTGGTTCCTCTGCCTTTTCTGAAGCCAGCTTGCACATCTGGAAGTTCTTGGGTCATGTGCTGTTGAAGCCTAGCTTGCAGAATTTGAGCATTAATTTCCTAGAGTGTGAAATGAGTGTAATTGTGCAGTAGTTTGAACATTCTTTGGCATTGCCTTTCTTTGGGACTGGAATTAAAACTGACCTCTTCCAGTCCTGTGGCCATTGCTGAGCTTTCCAGTTGTTAGCATATTGAGTACAACACTTTAACAGCATCATCTTTTAGGATTTGAAATAGCTCAACTGGAATTTCATCATCTTCACTAACTTTGTTCATTGTGATGTTTCCTAAGGTCCACATGACTTTGCCCTCCAGAATTTCTGGCTCTAGGTGAGTGATCACACCATCTGGGTCATGAAAATCTTTTTTGTGTACTTATTCTGTGTGTTCTTGCCACATTTTCTTAAGTCTTCTTCTTCTATTAGGTCCATATTGTTTCTGTCCTTTATTGTGCCCATCTTTGCATGAAATGTCCCCTTGATATCTCTAATTTTCTCAAAGAGATCTCTAGTCTTCCCCTTTCTATTATATTTCTATTTCTTTGCATTGGTCACTTCAGCAGGCTTTCCTATCTCTCCTCGCTATTCTTTGGAACTCTGCATTCAGATAGATGTATCGTTCCTTTTCTCTTTTGCCTTTTTCTTCTGTTCTTTTCTCAAGTATGTGTAAGACCTCCTCAAACAAACATTTTGCCCTTTTTGCATTCTTTTTCTTGGGTGTGGTTTTGATCACCACATCCTGTACTATGCTGGGAACCTCTATCCATTGTTCTTCAAGCACTCTGTCTATCAGACCTAATCCCTTGATTCTGTTTGTCACTTCTACTGTATAATCAAAACTGAAAATGTGTGAACAAAGTATAGTCTTTAGTTAATAATAATATGTCCATATTGGTTAATAAATTGGAATAAATGTGCCATATGATATAAGATTTTAATAATAGTGGAATCTGTATGATAGATTTTGTACTATTTTTATAATTTCCCCCAAATCTCCAACTGTTCTAAAATCTAAAGGTTAATTTTAAAAAATGTTTTAAAAAAATCAGTAAAAAAATGAAAAACAGAAAAGATGTGAAATGTATGCCACATCCCTTTAGTAGTAAGATCCAGAAGTTTTTCATGTTATTTCAGCTCATATTTCATCTAACAGATTTTGGTTATTTAGTCTTACCTAATTGCAAATTCAGGATATGAACCTACTTGAAAATGTTTCATTGCTAATAAAGAAAATAAAGTAAAGAAAATGGATTTTGGAGAAATGTAATGGGTAATTTATCCCACAATTCCATGAGAGTATTATTCTATTAGCATAAATTCATATAAGACAGAAAAAAACCCACAATGAAGAATTTTAAAAGCTCCTGAAGAATACTCTCAGTAAGAAGGCTGAGTTCCAAAGAATTGATGCTTTTGAAGTGTGGTGCTGGAGAAGACTCTTGAGAGTCCCTTGGTCTGCAAGGAGAGCAAATCAGTCAATACTAAAGGAAATCAACCCTGATTATTCATTTGAAGAACTGTTGATGAAGCTGAGGCTCCAATACTTTGGCTACCTGATGTGAAGAGCTGACTCATTGTCAAAGATTCTGATGCTGGGAATGTTTGAATGCTAAAGGAGAAGAGGGCAGCAGAGGATGAGATGGTTAGATAGCATCACCAATTCAGTGGATATGAATTTGAGCAGACTCCAGGAAATAGTAGAGGACAGAGGAGCCTGGCATGCTGTAGTCCATGAGGTCAGAAATAGGTGCACACAACTTAGCCAATGGACAACAACAACAAAGGAACATGATATTTAGTTACCTAGATTAAAAACTAGGTAATGCCTGTCATGTTTCAGAGTAATAACTCTAGGTAATAAAACAGGATTGTTTTCAAATCTAAATAGGAATAACAGAGAATATGAGCTCTGAGTAGCTCAAACTGTTTTATAAGGAAAATGATGCTAAACATAATATTACAGGAGATGGTGGTGAGAAGGAAAGTGTCAAGGTGCTGACTGCTTGATAATGTCAAAACAAAATACACATTGCTAAAGACTGCCACCAGAAGACCCAATGAAAGACCAAGCAGAAGAGGCAGAAGGGGTGGTCATGCCTGGGAAGTTTCAAGAGCTTGTTGCCAAGGCAGTGTTGAGTTACCCACATAGAATATGAGTCCTGTTTTATAGCATCATAAGTCAGAGGAAGGCTGTGAACCAAAGTCAGGCTGACTACCAGGGAACAAATCTTTTGAAGAAGAAATTTGTTACTACATGAGAGATCATTTAGGTAAAAGATGAATAGGCTCTAACTGGAAAGGCAGGTAAACAGTGAGGTCAAAGGGGAAGAATTTTAAGTGATAGAGAAACATGCAGCCCTGATTTTGTCTTTTGTGGTCTTTTTTCTCACAGTTAGAGACTCGAGAGGAATTTCCTGTAGTACTTTTGTAATTTCCTTGGTTCTGTCTCATTGCAACAAAAATTTGAAGTGACAGATGAACCAGTGTTACAGCCCTCAGACTGACCAGTTACAGCTCTCTGTTACAGCTCAGTTTTATTTAGAAAGTAAAGGAAAATACATCCTAGAGGTGTGAGGCCATGCAGACCCAAAAGACCCAGCCCAACATTGGCCCCTCTTTTTATATGTTTTTTCTCCTCCCCCTGAGCCTGCCCCATGTAAATTGGACTAGCCAGGAGTGCTGTTTGTTTTACCTGAGGTCCTCACTCCAGTCCTCGGACTTTCTTTTTTTCTATTTTTGTGACTTTTTTCCTTCCTTGTCTTTTAGCCACCACCAGTCTAGACTCCTTTTTCCTATTCTAACTACCTAACACAAATCATGGGACATTATTGCTTGGAGACCCTGTGAGCAACCAATTGGCTGAAGGCAGTGATATTATCACATCTTCTGGCATTAATTTGGCTAAAATGACTTCCCACTATGACCTCAAGCTTGTAGATTCCTATTGTCTTGAAAGAACAAAGAGTGGCCCCAAACTCTGCAGAAAAATTTCTGGAATCTTCAATCAAAAAGGAGTTGGTGAGGATGAACTTGAAGTGAAAAAGATTAGCTGAGGAGTTTAAGAGATATTTGTTTCAGGGCTCTCATTTCATAAATAATAGTTTTCTTTGATCTTGGACAAAGTATAAAATTCTGTCCCTTTGCATCTGTTTCCATCCAAAGTAGGAATTCTGAGCAAAATAACATTCATAAAAGGAAATTAGGCTCTATGGATGGATAATCACTATGCAAATCTAGGTTTTAATAGCTCTAATATAGCTTCTATTATTGGGAACTGTGTAGAATTCAGTGAGATTATAATAGCGTTATTGATAATAGCAGCCTAAGTACATAAGTACAATTTAATATTCTTGGTCATTTTGCATTTTAACTATTTCAGAAATGATTGCAGGAATTGACTTTGATTTACTTTTCTTGAGCCAAAAATACAGATGGAATATTATTAAAAGACACCATCAAACATTATTATTATGAGATGTGTATCCCATCATTGTATGCTGCTGTACATCCTAATACAGTAAATCGATTTTTGTAAAGACTCAACTTGCATTAAATATATAATGCATTAAAATATATAATATCCTTTTATCTTCCACCCTTGCACATACTGTTTGATAAAGATTGGGTATTTCATGACTCCTCTTATCCCAAATTTTATAATTTGTACTCTCTGGCCGGAAAGATTGAATCTGTTTGAGATAAACCTATTTAATGGAGGTTTTCAGTGTGAGTCCAGATTCGGTCTTATTCTTGGGATGAGCTACATAGCTGCAAGCCTGTCAGTGGGAGTGTGGCTGTTTAATTACCAATTCAGTTGTACTTTCAGACTAGATGTAGTGACAATCACTCTCTAAGTCCAGTGTCTTTCACCTTTCTTTTCCTTTATATATTGTCTTGCAATTTTCTTTATGTAGAAATATAATGCTTATATAAACACACATATATATTTATTTGTGTATATAAATAGGTACATAAGTACATGTGCACATATGTGTGAGTGTATGTAGAGGAGACTAAAGTTGATTGACTAAAGTAACTGATCAACATAATGTAATATGATATTACCTATTCTAATTATTATTAATTTTGGTAATTTGGATTTAAGAAGATACTTGTTTTTTAAAATAAGTAACACTATGAAAAATGATGATAAGTGGACTAGAGAAAATGAATTCTAAGAAATACAAAAGTTGCTTCTTATGCCCTTACAAAGAGATTTGAATTTACAAGATACCTTAAGATAATTATCTCATGCTGATCTTCAAGAAGATTTCCTTTTTGTCGCAGCTTTGGAGATATACTTGACAGATACAGTTGTAAGATATTTAAAGACTATAGTAAGATCCCCTGGAGAAGAAAATGGCAACCTATTCTAGTATTTTTGCCAGGGAAATCTCATGCACAGAGGAGCCTGGTGGCCTACAATCCAAAAGGTTGCAAAGAGTCCTCAGACGTGACGGAGAGACTAAGCACACACACGTACACTGACACACACACACATCCATCACCTCACATGTTTACCTTTTTTTGCTTCTATTTTCCCCATTTTTTTTCTTTTGATGTGAACATTTAAGTTATTATCTCTTCACTTCAGTTCAGTTCAGTCACTCAGTCGTGGCTTTGCGACCCCATGAATCGCAGCATGCCAGGCCTCCCTGTCCATCACCAACTCCTGGAGTTCACTCAGACTCATGTCCATCGAGTCAGTGATGCCATCTAGCCATCTCATCCTCTGTTGTCCCCTTCTCCTCCTGCCCCCAATCCCTCCCAGCATCAGAGTCTTTTCCAATGAGTCAGCTCTTTGCATGAGGTGGCCAAAGTACTGGAATTTCAGCTTTAGCATCATTCTTTCCAAAGAAATCCCATGGCTGTTCTCCTTCAGAATGGACTGGTTGGATCTCCTTGCAGTCCAAGGGACGCTCAAGAGTCTTCTCCAACACCACAGTTCAAAAGCATCAATTCTTTGGTGCTCAGCCTTCTTCACAGTCCATACATGACCACAGGAAAAACCATAGCCTTGACTAGACGGACCTTTATTGGCAAAGTATTGTCTCTGCTTTTGAATATGCGATCTAGGTTGGTCATAACTTTCCTTCCAAGGAGTAAGTGTCTTTTAATTTCATGGCTGCAGTCACCATCTTCAGTGATTTTGGAGCCCAAAAAATAAAGTCTGACACTGTTTCCACTGTTTCCCCATCTATTTCCCATGAAGTGATGGGACCATACGCCATAGTCTTCATTTTCTGAATGTTGAGCTTTAAGCCAACTTTTTCACTCTCCTCTTCACCTTCATCAAGAGGCTTTTTAGTTCCTCTTCACTTTCTGCCATAAGGATGGTTGCATCTGCATATCTGAGGTTATTTATATTTCTCCTGGCAATCTTGATTCCAGCTTGTGCTTCTTCCAGCCCAGTGTTTCTCATGATGTACTCTGCATATAAGTTAAATAAGCAGGGTGACAATATACAGCCTTGACGTACTCCTTTTCCTATTTGGAACCAGTCTGTTGTTCCATGTCCAGTTCTAACTGTTGCTTCCTGACCTGCATACAAATTTCTCAAGAGACAGATCAGATGGTCTGGTATTCCCATCTCTTTCAGAATTTTCCAGTTTATTGTGATCCACACAGTCTTACTTCTTAGTAAATTTTAATTATGCAATACAGTGTTATCAAACCACAGTCACTGTGTTTTATACTAAATCTTCAGACCTTATTCATCTTTTAACTGAAAATTTTCACACTTTTACCAACTTCTCCCTATTACCAACCCTCAAGCTCCAGCAACCCCAATTTTCTACTATGTTTCTGAGCTCAATTTTTTTTTTTTTAAGATTCTGTGAAATACCATATGGTATTTGTCTTTGTCTGGCTTATTTCACTTAGCATAATGTCCTCCAGATTTACATATGTTGTCACAAATGACAGGATTTCCTTCTTTTTATAAGGCTGAGTAATATTTCATTGTATATATGTATATACATATAACAAGGAACTTCCCTAAAACACACAAAAAATCATTTGCTTCAATTCTATAGAGCAAGTCCTTAATGATCCCTAAAATAGATGTAGTTTTAAAGAAGCAAATAGAATTGTAATTTAGTAATGTAATGATGCTGTGAAAGTGCTGCACTCAATATGCCAGCAAATTTGGAAAACTCAGCAGTGGCCACAGGACTGGAAAAGGTCAGTTTTCATTCTGATCCCAAAGAAAGGCAATGCCGAAGAATGCTCAAACTATCACACAACTGCACTCATCTCACATGCTAGTAAAGTAATGCTCAAAATTCTCCAAGCCAGGCTTCAGCAATATGTGAACCGTGAACTTCCAGCTGTTCAAGCTGGTTTTAGAAAAGGCAGATGAACCAGAGATCAAATTGCCAACATCTGCTGGATTATGGAAAAAGCAAGAGAGTTCCAGAAAAACATCTATTTCTGCTTTATTGACTATGCCAAAGCCTTTGACTGTGTGAATCACAATAAACCGTGGGAAATTCTGAAAGAGATGGGAATACCAGACCACCTGACCTGCCTCTTGAGAAATCTATATGTAGGTCAGGAAGCAACAGTTAGAACTGGACATGGAACAACAGACTGGTTCCAAATAGGAAAAGGAGTACATCAAGGCTGTATATTGTCACCCTGCTTATTTAACTTATATGCAGAGTACATCATGAGAAACACTGGGCTGGAAGAAGCACAAGCTGGAATCAAGATTGCCGGGAGAAATATCAATAACCTCAGATATGCAGATGCAACCACCCTTATGGCAGAAAGTGAAGAGGAACTAAAAAGCCTCTTGATGAAGGTGAAGAGGAGAGTGAAAAAGTTGGCTTAAAGCTCAACATTCAGAAAACGAAGATCATGGCATCTGGTCCCATCACTTCATGGGAAATAGATGGGGAAACAGTGGAAACAGTGTCAGACTTTATTTTTTGGGCTCCAAAATCACTGAAGATGGTGACTGCAGCCATGAAATTAAAAGACTCTTACTCCTTGGAAGGAAAGTTATGTCCAACCTAGATAGCATATTCAAAAGCAGAGACAATACTTTGCCAATAAAGGTCCGTCTAGTCAAGGCTATGGTTTTTCCTGTGGTCATGTATGGATGTGAGAGTTGGACTGTGAAGAAGGCTGAGCACCAAAGAATTGCTGCTTTTGAACTGTGGTGTTGGAGAAGACTCTTGAGAGTCCCTTGGACTGCAAGAATATCCAACCAGTCCATTCTGAAGGAGATCAGCCCTGGGATTTCTTTGGAGGAAATGATGCTAAAGCTGAAATTCCAGTACTTTGGCCACCTCATGGGAAGAGCTGACTCATTGGAAAAGACTCTGATGCTGGGAGGGATTGGGAGCAGGAGGAGAAGGGGACGACAGAGGATGAGACGGCTGGGTGGCATCACTGAGTCGATGGACATGAGTCTCAGTGAACTCCGGGAGTTGGTGATGGACAGGGAGGCCTGGTGTGCTGCGATTCAAGGGGTCGCAAAGAGTCGGACATGACTGAGCGACTGAACTGAACTGAACTGAATTTGTTTATATGCAAATATATTTGACATTTCTAATCTCTTACAAGTTTATGATCTTATTTCTTTTGTTAAGTATTCTCTCGGGTAATAGAAAAATCTTCTTTAATCATCTCCATATTCTATATTTTTATTGCAAAGTGGAAGAAGTAATTTTTATATTAGAATGAAAAATTCTATTTTCGTTTAAAAATAGAAGTGTAAAACAGTGTTCCATTCTAAAGTTAGGCAAATATCTAGAAGAAGAAATGAAGGGAAGATTATATAGCATAAAAACATTCAGTCATAGTACACTATCACTTTTGTCTCTATTAATCATGTAGTTACTTCCAATAGTAATAATAACTAACAAAATATCTGACTTATCTTGAATTGGTATAGAATAATACATATTCCCTGATGGCTCAACATTAAAGAAACTGCTGTCAATGCAGGAGGCATGGGTTCATTCCAGGGTGGGGAAGATCCCCTACAGAAGGAAATGGCAGTACACTCCAGAGTTTTTTGCCTGGGAAATCCATTGACAGAGAAGCGTGGTGGTCTGTAGTCCATGGAGTCTCAGATCAAACACAGCCTAGCAACTGAGCACTCATGCATGCAATATGTATTTATATCTATGCTGTATCCTCCAGTCTTCTTTATAGTAATTCTTAACTACAAAGACTATACTTTTATTTTAAGCATTACAGTAAAATAAAACATGTAAAAGAAAGCATAATGGGGATAGGAGAAAAATATTATTATAAGCGACTTAGAGGCAAATTATCCAGTTGGCAGATGGCTACCAACAATCCCTTTGATCTCTCATCAAGATTTGGATGCTATTTTCCCTCTCTTGAATCGTTGCTAGTCCTATGACTTGTTTTGACCAGGAGAAAGAGGCAAAAGTCATCTTGTGCAAGTTCTTGTGCATGGCTGTTCTTTACCAGGCATAGCACCTTTCATTATCTTTCTCTTGGGATCCAGCCACAAAGTGAAAGAGCTATGGGCAAGATTACTGTGACAAAAGAGAAAAGGCCCAAAGCAGTCTACACAGGCATTCCATTTACCACAAAAGAGGTGCGGTGAGTGTGAATGAAGCCATTTTGAACGTGCTATCCCAGCCATATTCCACAGAAGGTAGCCAAAGAAGTGCTTTGTATTTTTAGCCAACACCCCCGTGGCAAAGAAAGAAAGCTAAGTCAACTAACTGAAAAAAGTTATAGGAAGCAAGAAATAGTAAATCATTGCCATTTTATGTCACTAGATTTTGGATTCATTTGTTACATGGGAATTCAGAACTGAAACATGTTTTTTTTGGGAATATACATTCTTTTCAAGAATAAGATTTTTTTAATTGAAATATAGTTAATTTGTGATATGTTAGTTTCAAGAGTAGCAAAGTGATTCAGTTACACACACATACATATATACACACATATATATTCTTTTTTCATATTCTTTTCCATTATAGGCTATTATAAGATATTGAGTATAATTGCCTATACTGTTAACAGCAGGTCCTTGTTGTTACATATTTTATATATGCGTGTGTGTGTGCTAAGTCACTTCACTCTTGTCTCTTTGTGACCCTATGGACTGTAGCCTGCCAGGCTCCTCTGTCCATGGGATTCTACAGGCAAGAATACTTGGTTTGCCATTTCCTCCTCCAGGGGATCTTCCTGACCCAGAATGGAGCCTTCATCTTCTGCATTGGCAGGTGGGTTCATTACCACTAACATCACCTGGGAAACCTATTTCATATATAATAGTGTCCATATTTTAATCCCAAACTTCTGATTTATCTCTCTCTCCCCACTCCTGCTATCCCCTTTGGTAACCATAAGTTTATTTTCTATGTCTGTAAGTCTATTTCTGTTTTGTAAATAAATTCATTTGTATCATTTTTTTGATTTCAGATATAATTGATATCATGTGATATTTGTCTTTGTCTGACTTACTTCGCTTAACATGACAACCTCTAGGTCCGCCTGTGTTGGTGCAAATAGCATTCTCTCATTCTTTTTATGCATATATATACATATATAGGTTACATTTTATTTATCCATTCATCTGATTATGGACAATTAGGTTGCTTCCATGTCTTGTCTACTGTAAATAGTGTTGCTATGAACATTGGGAATTGGAAGTATTAGTCACTCAAGTACTGTCTGACTCTTTGAGATCCCATATACTGTGTCCTGCCAGGCTCCTCTGCCCATGGGGTTTTCCAGGCAAAAATACTGGAGTGGGTTGCCATTCCCTTCTCCAGGGAATCTTCCCAACCTAGGGACTGAGCCCTGGTTTCCTGCATTGCAGGCATATTCTTTACCATCTGACTACAAGACAAAAATTGGTGTACATGTATCTTTTCATATTAGAGTTTTTTCCAGATATATACCCAAGCGTGGGATTACAGGATCATACAGTAATAATACTTTTAGTTTTTTAAGGAACCTCCATGCTGTTGACCCTAGTGGCTGTACCAATTTACATTCTTATCAACAGTGTCCTAAGGGTTTTTTCTCTCCATATCCACTCCAGCATTTTTTTTTTTTGGGGGGGTGGGGGTAGACTTTTTAATGATCGTCATCCTGACTGGTGTGAGGTAATACCTCACTGTAGTTTTGACTTGCATTTCTTTAAAAATTTGTGATACTGAGCATCTTTTCATGTGCTTTTTAGCCATCTGTGTATCTTGTTTGGAGAAAAGTATTTTAAGGTGTTCTGCTCATTTTAAATAAGATATTTTATATTAAGCTGTATGTGCTATTTATGTGTTTTGGAAATTAATCATTTGTTTGTAGTATCACTTCAAACTATTTTCTCTCAAATCATAGGTTTCCTTTTGCTTTGTTCATAGTTTTCCTTTGCAATGCAAAAGCTTTTAAGTTTAATTAGGTCCCATTTGTTTATTTTTTATTTTATTTTCATTACCCTAGGAAATGTATCCAAAAAATTATTGCTGCAAGTTATGTCAAAGACTGTTCTACCTGTTTTCCAATAAGAGTTTTATAGTATCCAATCTTACATTTAGGTTTTTAATTCATTTTGAGTTTATTTTTGTGTATGGTGTTACAGAAGTTCTAATTTCATTTTTTTTTTTTTTTTAACGTGTAACTATCCAGTTTTCCCCTCACCACTAATTAAAGATACTCTCTTTTCTCCATTGTATATTCTGGCTGCTTTGTCATAGATTAACTGACCATGGGTACATGGTTTTGTTACTGAGCTTTCTATCCTGTTCCATTGATCTATAAATCTATTTTTGTACCAGTACCATAATGTTTTGATTTCTATAGCTTTGCAGTCTGAAGTCAGAGAGAGTGGTTCCTCCAGCTTTGTTCTTTTTTTCTCAATATTGTTTTGGCCATTTGGAGTCTTTCGTGTTTCCATACAAATTTTAAACATTTTTTAAAGTGTAAGATTTTTGAACTAAATACTTTTTGTTACAAATAAAAAGGGCCAAGCTACCCCATCTATATTCTCATGAATTGGAAATAAATATAGTTTAATTATAAGAGAACTTGGATTGATCAGTAACTACTGATCAGTTTAGAGTACTTTCAGCTGCAAGTAAAAAGTTTCTTACTTACACTTGCTCGAAGTAATAAGGACACTAATCATGCCCAAGGCCAGATAAACAACACAGTATTGATAGACAAACTTAACATCTGCAAGCAACTATGTTCTTTTCATCATTCTGTGTATCATCCTCAACAAGTTATACACTGTTTCATGGGTATAAGATGACTTATCTCTGAGATTCAGACATTACATTCATGTTTAAGGCAACAAAGATGTTGTCATACACAGGCTTCTTTTTGATAGAAATTAACTTTTTCTAGAAGCAGTTCTAATCAAATAGTAGCCATGTGCTGTGTTCCATTTGTCAGAACAGGGTCACATGACCATAACTGGCTACAAAGGAAGCTAGTAAATTCCACATCTGGCAAAGGAATAAGAATTATCATGACAACTTAGACTGGTTTTGCTTTATTATAAGTGGAAGGACATCCATACTATTCTGAACAAAGCTGTGTTCTATTAATAGTAACAAGAAATAGATGTGGTGGACAAGCAACCAAAAAGATATGGCATATTCAGTGAATTCATACTAGTACCCTATCATTCTGAGTTTGGAGGAAAATGCTTTATTTGCTTTCTTTTTAAATCAGTGACAGATATTGCTTAAAAATCCCTGGCAACAGTTAAAAGTCAATAAAAGAAAATTCATGCTTATTCTCAATTTGTTGAGAGATATTTTTAAAAAATATATAAATTATATTGAAATTTGTCTAAATCTTTTTCTTTACCTAGATGAATCACATTAATTTTTTGTTGATACTTAGAAAGTAATTTTGCAGTATTGGGATAAATCTGTTTCTGTCATGATGTCCTTTTCATTTTTAAAAGTATTTTGCTCACGTTTGTTTAGAATTTTTGTATTCATATTCATGAGTGAGATAAACCTCTAATTCTGTGATATTTTAATCTCCTTTTCAGATTTTGGGATTAAGATTACTCTAACATCATAAAATAATTTGAGGAGTATGCTCATTTCATTTTCCCCAGAAATGTTTGTATGTGATTATACTTATTTATTCCTTGTATATTATTTCTGGTTTGCATTGAAAGAGTGATATTTTTTTAGTCAGGTTTCTTGTGATGTAATTTATGTGCTATAAAACTGACCCACTCAAGATATAGTTTAATGATTTAGATAAATGTATACTAACTACATGTTTTAGATAATTACAACCACAATCAAGATGCAGATAATTTTATTAACCTCAAAGTACCACTTTTTGACAATTGTCTGTTATTCCACCCTTAGCTCCTGGCAGAAAATGATCTGATTTCTCTTCTTATGACTTTGCTTTCTTCAGGATATCAAGAAGTATACCTGGAATTCTAAGATTCACCCTTTCCTCTTACTCTCACTTATCCTTGAGCTAAGAGGAAACAACTTTTCTTCAGTGCTTCTATTTCTTCATAAAATCTATGCCTGTGTGGTAGAAAGCCTCCAACATGGCCCACAAATAGCTCATCTCCTCTTACTCATGCCCTGTGCAATATGCTCCCCTTGAACACAGGATGGAATTATTGACTCACTTCTAACTAACAGAATAAGGCATATGTGATAGGATTTCACTTCCAATATTAAGCTAGAAAAACACTGTGGTTTCCATCTTGGTGCCTTCTTTTGCTTTCAGATTGCTCACTGTGGGGAAGCAAGCTGCTATGAACTAGTGCATCTGTGTGGAAAGTACTGTGTAAATGAGCTTGGAAGCAGATTGTCTGAGATCACTCAAACTATATGAGTGAACCTGGAGAGAGATCTCCCTCAGTTGAGCTCAGAGATGATCATGGAGGCCTCGATCATGGATTTGTAAGAGATCTTAAGCCAGGGCAATCCAGTGTATCCCTGACCCTGGGAAACAGTGAGAAAATAAATGTTCATTGTTTATAGCTGCTAAAGGCGCATTAGTTTCCAATGGCTGCTGTAACAGATAGTCACACACTTGGTATCTTAAAACAATAGAAATGTATTCTTTAACAATTCTGGAGTGTGGAGGTCTGAAAACAGTTTTACTGAGTATGTATCAAGGTGCTTCAACCAAGACACACCTCCTCTGGAGGCTATAGGGGAAAAATCTCTTCTGTGATTCTCTTAGGTTTTGGAGTCTGCTATTGAGTGGCCTGTCACTGCATCACTCCAGTTTGTGTCTAATTTCCCTTTCATTTCTTTTATAAGGACACTTGTGATAGGATTTAGGGCTAACCTGGATAATTCAGAATAATCTCCTCATTGCAAATTTTTTAATTTAATCACACCCCAAAACTTTTATCATATAAAGTAACATCCATAAGCTCTAGAGATTATGACTTGATGTCTTTGGGTCTACTAACTACATGGGATAATTTGTTATGTAGTAATAGATAACTAATGGGGCTTCCAGAATGGCTCAGCAGTAAAGAATCTGCCTGCAATGCAGAAAACGGGGGTTGGATCCCTGAATCAGGAAGATCCTCTGGAGAAAGAAATGGCAACCCACTCCAGTACTCTTACCTGGGAAATCCCATGGTGGGCTACAGTCCACACGCGTGCATGTGTGCTAAGTCACTTCAGTTGTGACCAGCTCTGGAAACTTTGGATTGTAGTTTGCCAAACTCCTCTGTCCATTGGATCTGGAGGCAAGAATACTGGAGTGGGGTGCCATTTCCTTCTCCATGGGTTCTTCCCAACCCAGGGATCAAACCTGCGTCTCTTACGGCTTCCTGCATTGGCAGCCAGGTTCCTTACCACTAGCATCACCTGGAAAGCCCAAGGGCTATAGACCATGGGGTGGCAAAGAGTCAGACACGCCTGAGCAACTGAACACAGTAGATAACTAGTATACTACTCAGGGTAATTTCTTGTGCAATAATAGATAATTAACACACTGACCTTTATTGTAGAGTTAAATCATTTGGGCTTCCCTGGTAGCTCAGCTGGTAAATAATCCAACTGCAATGCAGGAGACCCCGATCGATTCCTTGTTGGTGAAGTTCCCCTGGAGAAGGGATAGGCTACCCACTCCAGTATTCTTTGGCTTCCCTGGTGGCTCAGATATTAAAGAATCTGCCTGCAATGTGGGAGACCTAGGTTCGATCCCTGTGTTGGGAAGATTCCCTGGCAAAGAGAACAGCTGTCCACTCCAGTATTCTAGTATTCTGACCTGGAGAATTCCATGGACTGTGTATTCCATGGGGTCGCAAAGCTCATAGGTGTTTTATTTTTTTTTCCCTCTGCATTTTAAAATTTTAATTTTAATTAATTAATTAATTTTTGTCAATAGCTTTTTGACTCTCAAAGTCCTCAGTCTTATGTCTTACTGCTTGGGATCTAGGAACAATCGTCTTTTCTGATTTTTCTCTGCTACATTTTGTTAAAAAGTCAATTTCCTTTTATTTTGACTGGCAAAGAAAAGCATTCTTATTTGAGGTTATATCTATCTTATGATACTTTACCAAAATCAGAATTCTACATATACTATTACATTAATTCTTTCCTATTTTACTAAGAGCAGCAGACGCAGAAGACATATGGTTTGCCTTCCAAATTATCATAGCTCATGTATCTTTAAGTGTTTTGCCAACTATTTCATGTTTATCCATTTTTTTGTTTTTAGTCATTAATAAGAATTCATGGCAACCTAGTGTGGATATATGTTTGTAAGCTGATATATTGTATACTTATGTTTGTATATATAAAATGATATACTGTAGTATACCACTTCTGATATCAATTTCTGTATCAGATATAACACTAGCATTTGTAACAGATAACCTCTGAAATCTCAGTGAGTTAACAAAATATAATTCCATTTCTTTTTCATGTAAAGCTTCCAACAAATGTGTTCTTGATTAGGAAGAGGCTTTTCTCTAAGCAGTGATTAAAGATTCCAGGCATTTTTTATATTTGGTTATAGTATCTTTGTACAAGGCTTCAATTTCTTTATACTTAATACCATAAATGAGATAAGGGAATGAGCGTGGAGAATTATTATGAGAGGTGTTTATAGTACATGCTTGAAGAAACATACATCATTTCTGCTCACATTCCATTGAATAAAATAGCATTTATGACTATATATGATGCATGTACATTCTTGTCTCAACTGGAATTAAGTCTGGGGAGTGGAATTCAGCTACTTTCTCAAAAAAAAAAAAAAAAAAAAGATAGGGGTTTGGTAGACTTAACAGTCTCTACAACACTCTATGAATATCCCTTTTATAACTTTGTTGTAACTTGTTTTATGGCTCTTAACATAGTCAATTTTCACGAAAATTACAGTTATGCTAAAAAATACCTCATTTATGACAGTTTTTATTTGATCATTCTTGCTAATTATGTTAATTTAAACTGCCATGTCTTTAGTGAAATATTCTTCTACATATCTAAAATTTGATGAGCAAAAGTGTAATAAAATCTCTTATAATAATGCCACATTTATAAATTTTTAATTTAAATTATATGTTTGAATTTGTTGTACATTTTGAAGTTATTTTACTGTGTATTTGTAAATTTAGAATTTTTAATTCTGTTCTTACGAATTAAATATTTTATTAACATTCAAAAGTCTCTCTATAGTAAATTTTTCCCCTTAATCCATATTAACATACCTACATCAATTTTCTTTTGGTTTATATTTGCCTGATACATCTTTCTCTTTGTCTTATCCTCATTTTATATTCTTAAACACTGAGTACAAATAGATTTTTTTAAAATATGCTTAGGTAATCTTTTTCTTTTAAATAGAATTTTAAGTAGAAGTTTTAAGTAGAATCTTATAGTAGTACTATCCAATTTTAAGTAGAAATATTTTTATTTTTATATTTAATATTATCACAGATAGATTTGGATTTATTTCCATTACTAAGCTTGTTTTTTCCCTTTATTTTTTGTACATTGTATAGATTTTTCTTTCTCATTCCCTTATTTTACTCTGAGTTTTTTTCATCCATTACACCCACTCTTTATGTGTTTCCTAGTTTGGAAATTATGTATTCTAAGTTTTCCTTTTTTTAGTCTCCCTATAATTTACTATAACTATTTAGCATGTTAAAGATTGAATTAATATTTACTTTACTCTCCTCATGAACAAATAATTTAAAATGTTCTGACAGATTAGCCTCTTCCCAGATCATATTATTGACTATAATTCCAGTTTTATCTCTCTTGATTCTCTTAATAACACAAATTGTTTTATACATTTTAATATTTATACAAAATTTACTATTATCTTTGCACTTCATTTCTTCTTAAATTATATCCTTTAGACCTGCTGTCTAATTTATAGCCACTTGCCATCTGTGATTATTTAAATTTAAATTAATTACAATGTAAAATTCAATTTCTCAGTCATAGTAGCCGCATCTCAAGTGCTTAAAGTTACATGTGGCTTGCCATATTAGACAGCACATATGTGAATATTTCCATCACTGAGAAAGTTCTATTGGATAGTACTACTTTATTAAGTCTTCAGTGACATATTTTGATCGTGAACAAAACTTCGTTATTTTGAACATATGTTTACTTTGACCACTTTTTTAAAAGATAGAATTTTAGTTCAGTGGTTATTTTCTCTAATTACTATGAGTATATTATCCAAGATACTTGTATTTCTTTTATGATATTGAGAAGGCAGCTGTTGGACTCATTGTCATTGAGTGGTAGGTAACCCATTCTAACTCTAAAAAATTATACAATTTTTCTTTCACTTTGGTATTCTGCCATTTCACTGCACTCCATCCAAGGGACAGTTTTTACTTATACTCTTTTGAATTTGTTTAAGTATCTGAATCTATGATTTTATTTTTACTAAATTCTAGAAAACTATGAATTTACTTCTCTTTAATAACTGTCTGTCTCCACTTTTCTTTTATATGCTTCTTGATATTTAATTTGCAGTCTGTCTTTCTCTGTCTGCTCTAACTTTCTTGTATATTTTCTTCTAGTGCTTTAATGCCTTGTTTTACATAATTTCTTTATATATATACATTTGCCACTTCACCAAATCCTTTATATAAGCCTAATCTTCAGTTTTTTTTTTTTTTTTTTTTTTTTTGTACAGTTCTTCTGTGTATTCCTGCCACCTCTTCTTAATATCTTCTGCTTCTGTTAGGTCCATACCATTTCTGTCCTTTACCAAACCCATCTTTGCATGAAATGTTGCCTTAGTATCTCTAATTTTCTTGAAGAGACCTCTAGTCTTTCCCATTCTGTTGTTTTCCTCTATTTCTTTGCATTGATCGCTGAGGAAGGCTTTCTTATCTCTTCTTGCTATTCTTTGGAACTCTGCATTCAGATGCTTTCTCTTTCCTTTTCTCCTTTGCTTTTCACTTCTCTTCTTTTCACAGCTATTTGTAAGACCTCCCCAGACAGCCATTTTGCTTTTTTGCATTTCTTTTCCATGGGGATGGTCTTGATCCCTGTCTCCTGTACAATGTCATGAAGCTCCGTCCATAGTTCATCAGGCACTCTATCTATCAAATAGGAAAATGAGTAGTACATCAAGGCTGTATATTGTCACCCTGCTTATTTAACTTATATGCAGAGTACATCATGAGAAATGCTGGGCTGGAAGAAGCACAAGCTGGAATCAAGATTGCCGGGAGAAATATCAATAACCTCAGATATGCAGATGACACCACCCTTATGGCAGAAAGTAAAGAGGAACTAAAAAGGCTCTTGATGAAAGTGAAAGTGGAGAGTGAAAAAGTTGGCTTAAAGCTCAACATTCAGAAAACAAAGATCATGGCATCTGGTCCCATCACTTCACAGGAAATAGATGGGAAAACAGTGGAAACAGTGTCAGACTTTATTTTTTGGGCTCCAAAATCACTGCAGATTGTGACTGCAGCCATGAAATTATGACACTTATTCCTTGGAAGGAAAGTTATGACCAACCTAGATAGCATATTCAAAAGCAGAGACATTACATTGCCAACAAAGGTCCATCTAGTCAAGGCTATGGTTTTTCCAGTGGTCATGTATGGATGTGAGAGTTAGACTGTGAAGAAAGCTGAGTGCTGAAGAATTGATGCTTTTGAACTGTGGTGTTGGAGAAGGTTCTTGAGAGTCCCTTGGACTGCAAGGAGATCCAACCAGTCCATTCTGAAGGAGAATAGCCATGGGATTTCTTTGGAAGGACTGAGGCTAAAGCTGAAACTCCAGTACTTTGGCCACCTCATGCAAAGAGTTGACTCATTGGAAAAGACTCTGATGCTGGGAGGGATTGGGGGCAGGAGGAGAAGGGGACGACAGAGGTTGAGATGGCTGGATGGCATCACTGACTCAATGGACGTGAGTCTGAGTGAACTCCAGGAGTTGGTGATGGACAGGGAGGCCTGGCGTGCTGCGATTCATGGGGTCGCAAAGAGTTGGACACGACTGAGCGACTGAACTGAACTGAACTGAATCTGCAGTTTGATATGACCATTTTTTAGGATTTTAATTATTTTTTTTAATTACTAAAAATTATAATAAATTGTTTCCCTATATAAGCTTGGTCTACATTCTTTCTATTTTAAATATCATATTTATATTTTTTAAACATTCAAAATTCTTTTATACTTTATAGCTTATAATTTCAACATATGAAATCTTCAAGGATTAACTGTCAAATTTGTGTGAATCTGTTTTCTGCTGATTCTTATTGATTGTGGTTGATTTCTTCATTTGTATGTTGATTTTGGTAAATTGTGAGCTCTTATAAATATAAACACTATTTGTTGGAATCATTTGAGAATTGTATTAAAATGCAGTGTTCTAGAAATAATTTCTGCTTGTTTCAATCAACTGCCCTAAAATTGGACTAACTTAACACCCTTTAAATTTTTGACTTGGCGTTTTAGTGCCCATGCTGATAGAAATGCTGACTCTAAAACTACTAAACAAGGATTTACTAGATAGTTATTTATTCTGAGAATCTTCTGCTATCTGGTGAATTTTGCTTATTGTTTTTGTTTTTCCTTATCCAATGATGTGTTAAATTATGTTCAGATTGTATGTGGGTGGTGAGTTCTCTCCTCCTGTGCTTATACCCTGTGATTTGCTTCTATTCTTCTTGCCAAGAGGCCATGAAAACCCTTAATGTCTTTGGGCTGCCAGAGCTGAGCAGATGTCCTCAGTGATAATGTATTTCCAGGGCTCACTAATTCATTGGGCACTTACATTCCAGCATTTACTAGAATAGATTATTTGTTTCCTTCATCACTAGCTTGGCTGTTTCTATAAAGAAGTTT
Source organism: Bubalus bubalis (assembly GCF_019923935.1). Lineage (NCBI taxonomy): Eukaryota > Metazoa > Chordata > Mammalia > Artiodactyla > Bovidae > Bubalus > Bubalus bubalis. The sequence goes on along the minus strand of NC_059157.1, from coordinate 94,761,354 downwards.
GTGTGCTGACATCATTTACCATTTTCAGAGTTTGATGTTTCATGAACTTACTGTAAACTGAAATGCTTGAAAAGCTTAAATATTATCATCTATGATATTTTTGTTTTCCAGAAATATTCCATACTGAATTATAGTTTCAGTATGTAGAGAAGAGTCTGCACATGGGCATCACCAATGGTCAACACCAAAATCAGATTGATTATATTCTTTGCAGCCAAAGATGGAAAAGCTCTATACAGTCAGCAAAAACAAGACTGGGAGCTGACTGTGGCTCAGATCATGAATTCCAAATTGCCAAATTCAAAATTAACTTGAAGAAAGTAGGGAAAACCACTAGACCACTCAGGTATGACCTTAATCAAATCCCTTATGATTATACAGTGGATGTGAGAAATAGATTTAAGGGACTAGATCTGCTAGACAGAGTGCCTGATATAGATGGAGGTTCATGACATTGTACAGGAGACAGGGATCAAGACCATATCCAAGAAAAAGAAATGCAAAAAGGCAAAGTGGCTGTTTGAGGAGGCCTTACAAATAGCTGTGAAAACAAGAGAAGGGAAAATCAAAGGAGAAAAGGAAAGACATACCCATTTGAATGCACAGTTCCAAAGAGTAGCAAAGAGAGATAAGAAAGCCTTTCTCAGTGACCAGTGCAAAGAAATAGAGGAAAACAATAGAATAGGAAAGACTAGAGATCTCCTCAAGAAAATTAGAGATACCAAGGGAACATTTCATGCAAAGATGAGCTCAATAAAGAAATGGTATGGACATAACAGAGACAGAAGATTTTAAGAAGAGGTGGCAAGAGTACACAGAAAAACTGTACAACAAAAGATCTTCATGACCCAGATAATCATGATGTGGTGATTACTCACCTAGAGCCAGACATCCTGGAATGTGTAATCAAGTATGCCTTAAGAAGGAAGCATCATTATGAACAAAGCTAGTGGAGGTGATGGAATTCCAGTTGAGTTATTGCAAATCCTAAAAGATGATGCCGTTACCATGCTGTACTCAATATGCCAAGAAATTTGGAAAATGAGGCAGTGGCTGCAGGACTGGAAACAGTCAGTTTTCATTTAAATCCCAAAGAAGGGCAGTGCCAACAGATGCTCAAACTACTGCACAGTTGCACTCATCTCACATGCTAGCAAAGTAATGCTCAAAATTCTCCAAGCCAGGTTTCAACAATATGTGAACCGTGAACTTCCAACCATGAGCTGATTTTAGAAAAGGCAGAGGAACCAGAAATCAAATTGCCAACATCCTCTGGATCATCAAAAAAGCAAGAGAGTTCTAGAAAAACATCTAATTCTGCTTTATTGACTATGCCAAAGCTTTTGACTGTGTGGATCACAATAAACGGTGGAAAGTTCTGAAAGAGATGGGAATATCACCTGACCTATCTGTTGAGAAATCTGTATGCAGGTCAGGAAACAACAGTTAGAACTGAACATGGAACAACATACTGACTCCAAATAGGAAAAGGAGTATATCAAGGCTGTATATTGTCACTGTGTTTATTTAACTTATATGCAGAGGACATTATGAGTAATGCTGGGCTGGGTGGAGCACGAGCTGGAATCAAGATTGCTGGGAGAAATATCAATAACCTCAGATATGCAGATGATACGACCCTTATGGCAGAAAGTAAAGAACTAAAGAGCCTCTTGATGAAAGTGAAAGAGGAGAGTGTAAAAGTTGGCTTAAAACTCAACATTCAGAAAACTAAGATCTTGGCATCCGGTCCCATCACTTCATGGCAAATAGATGAGGAAACAGAGGAAACAGTGGCAGACTTTAAATTTGAGGGGTCCAAAATCACTGCAGATGGTTACTGCAGCCATGAAATTAAAAGTCGCTTACTCCTTGGAATAAAAGTTATGACCAACCTAGGCAGCATATTAAAAAACAGAGACAATGCTTTGCCAACAAAGGTCTATCTGGTCAATGCTATGGTTTTTTCAGTGGTCATGTATGGATGTGAGAGTTGGACTATAAAGAAACCTGAGCACCGAAGAATTGATGTTTCTGAACTATGGTGTTGGAGAAGACTCTTGAGTCCCCTTGGACTTCAAGGAGATCCAACCAGTCCATCCTAAAGGATATCAGCCCTGAATATGCATTGGAAAGACTGATGTTGAAGCTGAAACTCCAATACTTTGATCACTTGATGTGAAGAACTGACTCATTACAAAGACCCTGATGCTGGGAAAGATTGAAGGCGGGAGGAGAAGGGGACAACAGAGGATGAGATGTTTGGATGGCAACACCGACTCAACGAGCATGAGTTTGAGTAAACTCTAGGAGTTGGTGATGGACAGGGAGACCAGGCGTGCTGCAGTCCATGGGGTCACACAGTTGGACAGGACTGAGTGACTGAACTGAACTGAACTGAACTGAATTATTGTTTCAAGATCAAATGTAAAACACATTTTAGTAATATATGCTGCCTTAGTTTATTCAAGTTGGATGTGATATAAACAATATGCAAACTATGGTAATCAGAAATAATCAATTTTTCCCACAAGATACAACTTTTACAACTGTAATCTACAGTCCTCAAAGAGTTCAGAAACAGTGAATCATGTCTCAAAGTGAGATAGTAAGGACAAAAATTGGGGCATGACTACCCATCGTATCCTGTCTCCATGCAAGTAGTTCAACAAACTGGAATTCTAAGAAGTGTTTTATTGGACTAAAGGTCTGTATCAGTTTAGAAATGGTTTGATAATTGCTGATGAAAATTCCCATATTTCTTCTAATGTTCTGGGCACTGACTCAACTACAGAAGGGAGCCATGGTTATCTTCTTGAGAGCAATTGGTTTGTCTGGTTAATTAGATTTCTTCTGGAAAAACATGTATCCATTCATCCATCTCAATGGTAGATTATTAGGTGCTAACTCAAAGAGTCTATAGTATAATTTATTATATAATAAATAACTATGAATATATGATAATTATAAATATATATTGATATATATATATTATATATGATTTATAGGTAAGAAGTTCTGTTCATATACTTTAAATTATAAGACCTAAAAGGTCCTGAATGTAGCATTAAAGTATAGACAATCTAGGAAGTAGAAAATCCACAAAATTTCTTATTACCTGAAACATTTATGATGACTAGGAGTCTTTGTTAGCCTGTATGTGTAGTGTACAATGCTTACATAGATTTGAGAGTTTAACTGAAGGAGAGAACAAGAAGATGGACAGAAAAACAGTGACATCTGAAAGAGAACTGAATCTTCTGAATATTAATGAAATTGATATAAGATAATAATGGGACTTAAAGCAGAAATTTCAGTTTGAAACATGCTTATTGAATAACTTTGGTATGATTTATGCCTACATTAATGGCTAATTCCTGACACCATATTGGACATCTCTGAGAAGAAAAATAGTAACATACTTGGAAAAGAGATGATATCTTAACAGAAATCATGGGGAGGGAACATTTATTAAAAATATATAAAATTTCCACTAAAATGAGAGAAAACATTTTTCTGCAAATATTTCTTGTGGTCACTGAAATGCACCAGAATTTCACAAACTGTCTCTGTTTTTCACCTGCTGCAGATGGCAAAAAGTGTTTGGTTGCCAAAGGGGTAATCTCTTCAGAGTGTTGAAAATAAATGATCTATTCTAAGATGACAGAGACCTGTTTTCTTACCAGATGTCCAGTTTAGATATGGAATTCTATGAGGCATTCCTAGAAGCAATTTTGTATCTGTTACAAGTTTATTAGAGAGAGGCATGATATGTCTTAATGGTCATTTCCGAAGAGAATGGTAACAATACTTAATTTTGTCAGATCTGATTGATTAAAAATTAAGTGATTTTTAATCTGGACTGACTCCAGATTCGCAGTTATTTTAAAGAGAGAAACATTTTTAGATATAAGGATATTTTATACATACAAACATTAAGATATGAGAGATGATATCCATCATTCTATAGATTTGACAAATCTATTTCTATAATTAGATCATAATTTATGTCATCAAGTTTGGAAATCTTAGGCAATTAAGATCAGATTTTATACTTCCTTTAATATTACTAAAAATGTTGTTTATGAGAATTAAAATCTATTTGCTTTCTAATGGAAAAATACAGATTATGGCAGATCTCATTTGCCACTGACAAATGGGAGGATAGGAAATAGATTATCCATGAGAAAATATACCGAGGAAAAATTACCATTCAGCATTAGCTTTTTGATTAGTCTGTTCTCTATGCTTTCATGCTGTGTGACACAGGGAGCCCAGCCCAGTGCTCTGTGACTACCTAGAGGGGTGGGATGGGGAGATGGGAGGGAGTTTCAGGAGGGAAGGGACATATGTATACCTGTGGCTGATTCATGTTGATATATGTCAGAAACCATCACAATATTGTAAAGCAATTATCCTCCAATTAAAAAAAATTAAAAATCATTCAATTACATAATTAATTACATATTTTTAGCTCCTAATGGAAAAGTAAGGACATCTCTCTCCCACTTTTTCAAATTCATTTTAAAATAGAAATTACACAGAAATGGTGCTAATTAATAATCATAATTCTTCTTCAACTATAACAGTGTTAGAGTATAACAAAGTTTGCCATAGGAAATTTTGAGTTATTTAAGCAATACTGACAGCAGAAAACATGTGAATGGGGAAGAAATCAGAGCAAATAATGGTCCAAATCACTAGGAATACTTGAGCCTCTTCTCAAAGAAGCCTCCATGAACTTCTAAGTCAAGAACCTAAAAAGCTTCATATGGGGGGTGAAAGGGAGAGGGTAGCATCAAATTAATTCATGAAAGAGCTATATTAAATTCACTTGGCTCTTAGGGTAACTTTTCTTTTACTGTCTATAAATTGAGCACCAATTCTTGCCCACAGTACAAATCTTGAGAACTCCTATTAAATGAATTTATAGATAAATTAATATATTTAGAAGAAATTAGAAAGTGTCTGCCCTAATAGTGTAGTGAACAGAGTGAGGTGTCAGTTGAACCTCTTCAACAGACAAGGAAAAAAATATGGTGAGATAAGAAGACAACTTGGTAGCACAGTAAAATATACGGAACTGCCTCACCTTTCCAGAGTAAAGCCCTAAGTGGCAGTTGGTATCTGTTCATTTTGTCTGCCTTCTTTTCTTTTCATTCCTACTTGTGAGCCCTGCCTGTTAAAGTATCTGTTTTAGTTATAAACAAATAATTCACACTCCCATTCAAGAGGCAGATTTGTTTGTTACCTATCTAATATTATCCTTTGCCAGATATCTATTCTAAGATCACACTTCATTAATAGTGTAAACAAAAAAAATAGTTTTAGTCACTCTATCGTGTCCAACTCTTTGCAACCCCATCAACTGTAGACCATCAGATTCTTCTGTCCATGAAATTCTCCGGGCAAGAATACTGGAGTGAGTATTCCCTTCTCCAGGGCCGTTCCTTGACCTAGGGATAGAATCCAGGTCTTCTGCATTGCAGGCAGATTCTTTACCTTCTGAGCCATCGGGGAACATTAATAAATACAACTAAACAACCGAGGCAGCTTACCTGGTAGCTCAGCTGGTAAAGAAGCCTCGTGCACTGTGAGGTACCTGGGTTTAGTCCCTGGGTTGGGAAGAACCCCTAGAAAAAGGAATGGCTACACACTCTATTATTCTGGCCTGGAGAATCCCATGGACTCTATAGTCTATGGGGTCACAAAGAGTCAGACACAACTAAGTGACTTCACTTTTTACTTTAAACAACCAGGACTCAGCCTCTTAGTAAAACCATTAGCATGAAAGAGAAGACCCAAAGGGATGACATAGGACAAGATGGTTGGATGGCATCACTGACTCGATGGACATGAGTTCGAGCATGCTCCTGGAGATGGTGAAAGACAGGGAAGCCTGATGTGCTGCAGTCCATGGGGTCACAAAGAGTTGGACACAACTGAGTGACTGAAAACAACAAGATGAACAAAATGACTGATTCAAGGGAAAAGATAATGTAGCCAAAAACATTGAAAACAATTCCAATTAGTATCCTCAGAATCACTGAATGAGTATTTCCTGCATGAAACTAAAACTATTTAATGTGGAACGGGATGTGAGAGACATGTAGAAGAAAATTTAGATTTTCTTACCTTCCTAGTCATCCCAGTTGTTCCCATCAAAGACCACCTGCAAGAGACAAAATCCAGCCAACCTCCAGTGATAAACACATCAGATGACTTAAGAACAAAAAGACAACTTCCTCAACTTTTGACTGATTGCAGACAGATGAATGAGTTTAATTAAGGCTAGAAGAATGGCTCATCTAAACTGTATTTTCATAAACAATATTAAATGATCATAGGTTTAAGTTTGTTTTTAAGTCTTTTAATTGGAGGTCATTTGCTAAGCAGCATTGTTGGAATAAATGATAACAAACTAATAACATGATTTTTAATAGCAGATTACTAAAATTGACCAACATGAGCTTAATTTATTCAGCTAAGTTTAAAAAAAATTCTTTGATCAGTTAAAATTATGATTAAATTATAGTGTAAGCAATGATATACACTGTAGTTTTAAATTCATGTTTTATTATGAAACAACAGGCTTCCCAAGTAGTGTAGTGGTAAAGAATCTGCCTGCCAATGCAGGAGACACAGAAGATGAGGGTTCGATTCCTGGGTTGGGAAGATACCCTGGAGAAGGAAATGGTAACCCACTCCAGTATTCGTGCCTGGAAACCCATGGACAGAGGAGCCTGGCAGGCCACAGTCCATGGAGTCGAAAAGAATCGAACATGACTGAGCTACTGAGCACAAGACATGAAACAATTTCTAAGATGTTTGGTTAGAAAAGGCAGATAGAATGTTGAATACAACCATTTAAATTTTGTAAATGGCTATTCATATTCATAATATTTATATCTACATATACATGGGTTTGTATGTGTATATAAAATTTCTAAAGGTACATTCATAAAAATGTTGTAAGATTGCATTTTAGGAAAAGGTGGAGGGACTTAGGCAGAGAGGAATAATTATGTTATAGATTATACAAATTATATTTTTAATAGTTTGAATTTTTATTATTAGCTGAGCATGCATTCTTTTTTCAATTAAAAACAATAGAACTTTAACATAAATGGTACTCATCGAGTTTAAAATTAATTGTAATTGAATGCATAAGCATAATAAATATAATGTATAAATAAATTTAACAACTTCTTGAATTATTTCTATATAAAGGCAACATATGTGAACAGCTTGAATTATAAGAGACAGAAAATGAGGTAGAGGGAACACCCAAGGCTTAATTACTTTATTTTAAAAATGGATTTGGTAGACTTTCTTTTGCAGTGGAACACTCTCTATGAATACAACATTATGGAGAACTCCAAACACAAAATGAATAAAATCAACTGAAAACACTGGAGTGATAAGCTCTTACAATTGAATCCCCTTGGTCTTTCCTTTGACCCCCTCCCACCCCAGCCCTCTCTTCTGAAGGACCTTTTGAAACAGCGGTTATGTCAAATGTCTTCTTCACTCTTACATATCCCTCAGTTCAGTTCAGTTCAGTTCAGTCACTCAGTCGTGTCTGACTCTTCGCGACTCCATGAACATCAGCACACCAGGCCTCCCTGTCCATCACAAACTCCCGGAGTTCATTCAGACTCACGTCCATCGAGTCGGTGATGCCATCCAGCCATCTCATCCTCTGTCATCCCCTTCTCCTCCTGCCCCCAATCCCTCCCAGCATCAGAGTCTTTTCCAATGAGTCAACTCTTCTCATGAGGTGGCCAAAGTTCTGGAGTTTCAGCTTTAGCATCATTCCTTCCAAAGAACACACACATATCCCTCAGTTCTCTCTGAAGTTTCCTTTGAGGCTATTCACAATGTTACATTATTTACAAAATAACCCATTTTCACATTTTATAAAAGAAACCACCCATAGTGGGAATGAGATGCAACTGTGTATAATCAGTAAAGAGGAATAATTTTCTATGAAACCTGGAATGGTTACTGTTCCAGTTTCATCCTTACCTATATCACAAGGGGCTTTAATTCTCAGCCATAACTCTCTCCACAGGATAAAGCATTCACAAGAGTCAGTTAATCATCTATTCCAAGTGCCAATTAATGCTCCAGCAGCAGTGGGGAGAAAAATCTGCCGGCAGCAAGTTTTGAGCAACTCCAAGATATTCACTTAGAAACTTTCTCTGCATTAATGCACAGCTTCTTTAGAATATGTCACTTAACAGGCAGTCATAATTATAGACTTTATATTAAAACTGATTATATAGGTAATGAATCTGCTATAAAACAATTTACACTGCACAGAGGTATACAAAGAAAAAAGTACAAGATTCCTGATTTCTCATGTAGCTTCCAAAATCTGATCTGACATCCTCAGATGCAGTCATTATTAATATGCAAGATATTTTCTGATATACACAATTACACCCACCCATTTAATCTGTCAGGATCATTGTGTGTATAGGTACACATATATCTATATACCTATAGCTGTATATACCTATATACCTATAAACATATATATATATATATGAAATTCTGGAAATTGCCTTTTTCACTTATCAATATAATGTGGGCATGCTGATTGATGAAATATGCAACTGGGGAATAAATGTTTTTACTGCATTTACTGAAATGAATTTTTCTTTGCTCCCTTATCTATTGAAATGGGGGAAAGCAATCACCAATTTTAGAATTTTGGACCAGCCCTGCATTCCTGGGATTAACCCTATCTGATCATCATATATTTACCATTTTCTGTATATCGTTGGATTTGATTTGCTAATGTTTTATTGAGGGTTTTGGCATTTTTATTTCATAGGGATCTTGGATTGTAATTTTCTTTTTTCACAGTCTTTATCTTAGTATTTGGTTTTGATGTCAGGGCAATTTTTGCTTCTTTAGATGAGTTGAAATATGTTCCATTTTTAGTTTTCTGAAAGTTTGCATAAGATTGGTATGATTTCATCTTTAAATATGTGTTAGAGTTTGCCAGAGAAGTCACATAGGCCTAGAATTTTGCTCCTGCTTCTGTAATTTTTTAATACAAATTTGATATATTTAAATGGGTAAAACTATTGAGATTACACACACATGTTTATCTCATCAAAGTTATATAACTTTTTGGTAACATTCTCCTATTAAGTTTTGTAAAATTCCTCTGCTAAATTAAGAGAAAGTAGAAAGAGAAGTTGCTCAGTCGTGTCTGACTCTTTGCGACCCCATGGACTGTAGCCTGCCAGGCTCCTCCATCCACCAGATTTTCCAGGCAAGAATACTGGAGTGGGTAGCCATTTCCTTCTCCAGGGGATCTTCCTAACCCAGGGATCGAACCTGAGTCTCCTGCACTGCAGGCAGACTCTAAATTAAATGTCTATAGATATGTTGTTATGTTCTGTTTCCTAACTGATGTTGGTAATTTGTGTTTACTCCTTTTTCTTGCCTAGAGTATTGTCAGTGTCCTCATTCTTTTTCTTTATCTTGGTTTCTAGATGTTTGCATAGGAGGATTTTAGGTTCATTTTTTGGGGGCAGAGTATTTACTCTAAGGTTCTCTGAGAATTTTAGATCTGTTGTTTTATATTTTTCATCACTGTTAGAAATTCCAATTGATTACTTTGTATAGTTTCCATCTTTTTGCTAAAATTTTCCACTTGTTCATGTGTGTTGTCCATCATTTTCTACCAGGGCCTTTAACATATTAATCATAAATATTTTAACTCTTTGATGGATTGTTTCAATATATAGGCTGTATCTAAACTCTAAATACTAGCTGACGCTAAACCTTCAGAAGTTTATTAGTAAAAAGTCTTTAACTCCCTTTTATGACAGTCCTGTATTTGTCTCTGGCTCTGCCCCAGCAACCTAAATTATGCGACTACATCTCTCCTTGACAGTTTGTACTTCTCTTTAGATTTCAGGCTAGTTGATTGCCCTGTGACCTCAGCTATGTGATAGGTTCAAGAAAAGATATGGATTTGTAAATCACCTTGCTTTTTTTTCTGGTTGCTAAGATGTGAACAGCACTCTTGCCTATTTTCTACATTCTTTAAACAAACTGGATTTCTTAGTTACCAGTCTTTATCAATTTTTATAACTTTGTTGCTTGACTTAACAACTTTAAGTAGTAACTAGAAATATTCATTGAGTAAATGAATCTATTTACACTATATTTCACCACTTCTACCCTCTTGACACCTTCCAATCAGAATAAATCTCTCTAGTTATTCTGATGATTGTCATTACCTTAAGTACAACATTTAAATTTGTATTTCTTATTTTATAAATTACAGACATGTTCTACTTCTTACTATGAACGTTGAGGATTTAGAGCACTTTCACCCTCCCATGAACTATAGGCTCATAACACTCTTTTAAAAATTGACATATAACATTGTATTGGTTTTAGATGTAAAACATAATGACTTGATTTATATAAATATTGCAAAATGATCACCACAATAGATGTAGTTAACATCCACACCACGCACGGTTGCAAATATTTTTTGTGTGTGTTAGTGACTTTCAGTACACAATACATTATTGTTAACTATATTCACCCAGGGTATATATTGCATTCCCAGGATTTTTTGTCTTTTAACTGGAAGTTTGTACCTTTTGATTATCTTTGCTTATTCTGCCCACCCTCTACCCTCCACCTCCGGCAAGCACCAATCTGTTCTCTGTATCTATGAGTTCCTTTTGTTTTAGATTCCACATATAAGTTAAATCATATGGTATTTGTTTTTCTATATTTAACTTCTTTCACTTAGCCTAATGCCCTTGAAGCCTACTCATGTTATAGCAAATGGCAGGATTTCCTTCTTTTTGTGACCGAATAATAGTCCATCATATGTATATATCACACTTCTTTATACATTCATCCTTGATGGATACTTTTCTTTCATTTCTTGGCTTTTGTATAATAATGCTGCAATGAACATGGGGGTTGCAGATATCTTTTTGAGATAGTGCGGTTTTTTTCACTCAAAAAAATACCCAGAAGTAAAATTGTTGGATCATATGGTAATTCTATTTTTAATTTTGTGAGGAGCCTCCATATTAGTTTCCGTAGTGGTTGCACCAAATTTCCATATTTGTAATATTCTAATTTTTGTTATTGTGAGTAGTTATCTTTATGATTTAAGAAAATTTAGTGGGCATTGATTGAATCTACAGAACTATAAAAGAGAAAAAACATTATGTATCTATAATGTGCTGCTCCCTCCTCCAAGATAGTGATAGCTAATTTTAAATTTGCAGGCTTTTTAATACTTATGCTCAATTTGCCCACATTCTTCTAAATGTAGTTCCCAAATATATAATCTAATGAATCAATTCTATGATAGCAATTTGTTAATACCACTGAACCAAGAAATAATACTGAGCCTAATTTATGCAAACTTGATTGTGTACACCATAAAGATGTGCACAAAGACCAATTATTGCTCAGACCACCAAGTGGGACTTTCACCTGAGTGTCTGTTTTCACGCATCCATGTCAGTCTGAATTGCAATTAAGGAAAAATTTACCCATCTGTATATAAAACGCTAAGCATTTAAAGAGTATTCAGGAATTTGAAATGTACATGCTTATGTCTTTTCTCTGTGTAGCCAACTATTGCTGAAAACAGCTACTGATTGATGGAGCTCAAATGCTTTTATTTATTTTTTTATAAATATATACAGATCAAACAATTCTAGTAGAAATAACATGACGTGTGTAACATTAATTTTGTGTGTCACAAAGAGCCTGCATATCTCATATTTGTAAACTATTTTTATTTTAGGTTGTGAAAAAAGTGAAGGTTTTAGTTGCTCAGTCGTGTCCAACTCTTTGCAACCCCATGGGCTGTAGCCTGCCAGGCTCCTCTCTCTGTCCATGGGACTCTCCAGGCAAAAATACTGGAGTGGGTTGCTATTCCTTTATCCTGGGGAGCTTCCTGACCCAGGGATTGAACCAAGGTATGCTGCATTGCAGGCAAATTCTTTATAGCTGAGCAATCATGGAAGTTTTAGGTTGCAAATTCTTTTAATTCAGTTTTATGATTTATACGAATCCAGGTTTAGTTCCTATGGCTATCTGAATGTAATGTGTGCTGTGCTTAGTCACTCAGTTGTGTCCAACTCATTGCTACCCCATGAATTGTAGACCCCCAGGCTCCTCTGTTATGGGGATTCTCCAGGCAAGAATACTGGAGTGGGTTGCCATGCCCTCCTCCAGGGGCTCTTCCCAACCCAGTGACTGAACACCCGTCTCCCACATTGCAAGCAGATTCTTTACTCACTCAGCCACCAGGAAAGCCTCCTGAATGTAATAAAGATACACAATTCCCTACACAATGCCTCTGCATTTACTCATTGTAGACCTGATTGAAAATGTTTTGTAAGAGACTCACTCCAAAGTTTTAAAATTCTTCAACATAAATGATATATTCTAAACCTAAAATTCAAAGTCCAAAATAAATTGCAATATCTAAACTAACATTGAAAACTGAGTGGCCTTGGGTGAGTAGGGATTGCTACCGGCTTCATAACTGATTAATGGGTACACATTCTGGGGGAGTTAATAATTTATCAAATTTATCATGGAGCAACTTGGTCTTATGATGAATGGCTATTGGTGAATTAACATTCTGGAAGTTGATCTAGGGGCATTTAAGTTCATGGCCCCAAAGTGATGATCCAGGAAGACATCCTCACCACATTGACAAGCTACTGAAGGCAGCTTGCAAGGATATACAGGTGTACTTGAGTGGGTGGTCTTGGGAATGCCATGTCATGCCTCTGGGTTTGTATTGCTGCTGTGAAGAGTATTTTCTAAAATTTTAAAAATGATTATAGATTGCTTTTGGAATTATGTCAAATAAATGAATGAAAAAACATATGAATTAGTGATATTTATAATATTAAATCTGATTTTCAATATTTTTCTCCCTAGGTCACTTTCAATCCACTCGGTTTTTATAAATACTTCTACTTTGAATTGCCTCCCAATTCATATATCTTATAAATGTACACAAAATTTATCTATTCTAACAAATAGAATTTGTTATTTTTTCTTTAGCATTAATTTTAAGTCAAATATAGATTGAGAAAAACTAAATATGATAATTTTGAGCATACCCATTCTAATAGAGTCACATAGTGGGATCAATTAAAGAAATAGTTGTAAAATATCATATTCCCTCTTTTTTTATACATTTCCCTTTATTAATCATTATGAAGAACTCCAAAACTGGTTCATTCTTTCATAGTATTTTCTTTTCATATGATTTTTTCTTGTACTGACATTGTATTTTTTTCTTTTCTCAAAGAACAATAAATCACATTTTTATGCCTTCTTTCTGGTGATGCTGCTTAGGTTACACCATCCTGCTTCAAGAACTACTTGATCCATAGCTATGTGACTTTGTGTAGTTTATTTAAGGGTTTTTCTTTTCTACCTTCAGCTCTCCCAAAGTGGCTCTTTTCTGTTACTTGATTTCTGAGTTATATTTCTTATTTTGAATCAAAAACTTAGCTTCAGTCTCTAGTTAACTTCCATTTTATTCCCCTTTAGCTTAATCTCCTTTATTTGTAGTGATGTCTTCATTTCTCATTCCCCTTTTCCCCTTCATAGTTAGATTTCACACAAAGCTGTATGTTCAGAAATCAGCTTGCTGTGTCTCACTCACTCTGTAAGAGCTGTCTTCCACCTGCTGTTTTCTCAGTGTACTTCTTATTTATCTCCAGCTACTCTACATTGTGCCTCTCATCTTTTCTCATCACAACATGAAATTCATCTTTGTTTTTTTCATTTCTATCCTTAAAATCTGTATTACTCACTTTCTCTTTTAGATCCCCAAAAGACTCCCCTTCAGGTGATATGAACTGGAAGATTTATCTATGCATTTATTTATCGATCTATCACTGATGATGGACATGAGTTTGAGCAAGCTTTGGGAGATGGTGATGGACAGGGAGGCCTGGCATGCTGCAGTCTTTGGGGTCGCAAACATTTGGACACAACTGAGCGGCTGAACTGAACTGAACTGATCTATCTATCTATTTATTTTTACCCCCTTGAGCCAATGAAACAGGGCACACTTTGCTGCTCAGCTTTATTAAGGAATGCTTTGGGGGAAGCTTGAATAGCTATGTTCTTTTAATCACAAAGGTTGTATCCATTTCGAACTTTAGAGGAAGAACTCAGAGTTTTAAGTATTAAGAACAGTGGCTTTGGACTCAAACTTCATTTGGACTCCTGGTTCTACCACTCACAGGTTTTGGTTCTTAAGGGAATTTATTTATCCTTTCTTAGCTTGTGGTTTTTCATTTGTAACAATATTAGTACATATGATAACTTTTAGTCTGTATATGTGAATTAAATAATATTTACAACACTTTCCTGAATGTCTGGCACATCAACACTTCATAAAAAACATATACTATATGTATATGTAAAGCAGAGAGCCAGTGGGAATTTTCTGTATGACACAGGGAACTCAAACTGGGGTTCTATGACAACCCAAAAAAGTGGGATGGGGGGGAGGTGGGAGGGTTGTTCAAGAGGAAGGGGACATATATATACTTATGGCTGATGCATGTTGATATATAGCAGAAACCAACACAGTACAGTAAAACAATTATCCTTTTTAAAAAGAAAAAAAGTGCTATGGTTAGCAATTACTCTGATATGTATTTATTATTTGTATCATAGACCCTTTTAGGTTAAACATCACATTAAGTTGATGTTCTAAGCCTTTTATTGAGAATTACTGGGGAAAAATTTTGTACTTATTATTCTCTCCCCCACTCATTGCAAAGTTACCCATAAAGTAGATAACTTACCCTCCTATTGTCATAGCTCTATTTTATAATTTTATTACCTAGACCAAGTCCCAAAATTGTGTGTTATTTTAACCATATCTGTTCATTTATCCCAACTTACTCTGACTAGTTTCCAATCTCTCCTATGTCCACTGTGTTACTTTAGAAAAGAGACCACAAGGTTTGGTTTTTCAGCTATTAAGTTGAATCTCATCAATATCAAACTAGTCTTTTATTCAATGATAAAATTTTTATTTGAATTTTGTTGTCTGTAATTTAGATCATTCACTAAACTCCTAAGCAATTGAACTATTTTAGTAGCAATTTCAGATTTCTTAAAATTGAATACTTATGACCCAGGATGTTGTTTATTTCTGGAAAGATAAGCTAATATTTATAAAAGTGACCCTGACAACTTCTTCCTGTACAGACATTTTTCTGGTATGAACAGGTTTAATGCTTCTAGAACTGGAATTATGATTCCACCAAGGGTAGTTCAAAGTAGTGTATACACACACACACACACACACACACGGGCTTCTTTGGTGGCTCAGCGATAAAAGTCCACCTGCAATGCAGGAGACACAGCAGACGCAGGTTTGATCTCTGGGTCAGGAAGGTCCTCTGGAGAAGGGCTTGGCAACCCACTTCTGTATTCTTGCCAGGAAAATCTCATGGACTGAGGAGCCTTGTGGGGTATGGCCCTTGGGGTCACGAAGGGTTGGGCAGGACTGAAGCGACTGGGCACGCATGCATGTGCGCGCACACACACACACACATGTTGTTAAATCGCTAGGTTGTGTCTGACTCTTTGCAGCCCTATGGAATGTAAGCCTCCAGGCTCCTCTGTCCATGGGATTCTCCAGGAAAGAATGTTGGAGTCGGTTGCCGTTTCCTTTTATATATATATGCTGCTAAGTCGCTTCAGTTGTATCCGACTCTGTGCGACCCCATAGACGGCAGCCCACCAGGCTCCCCTATCCCTGGGATTCTCCAGGCAAAAACACTGGAGTGGGCTGCCGTTTCCTTCTCCAGTGCATGAAGGTGAAAAGTGAAAGTGAAGTCGTTCAGTCTTGCAGGACCCTCAGCGACCCCATGAACTGCAGCCTTCCAGGCTCCTCCGTCCATGAGATTTTCCAGGCAAGAGTACTGGAGTGGGGTGCCATTGCCTTCTCTGATATATATATATATATATATATATATATATATATAATTTAAATATTATATGTGTAATGTTTACTAATAGGAACAGAATAGGTTGTGTTGACGTCATTGTAAGAATACTTATAAAAAGGACAGTCAGATTTTCATGAATCAAAATCTTATTAAAAGATGTTTATGAATGTTATAGGTATAAGCAACTCTAGCAAAGCTTTTCAACTCAGTAGCACAGATTTCACAGACTACTTGTCCCTATTAGTTTCACACAGAGCTAGCAGTGTATTGAAGAAAATCTTCATAGTGCTTCTTTTCTTTGATTTAAAGTCTGATCATATTCTTCCACAGGCTTTCTCTAGATAAATTGTACAGAATCCATAAACAGAATCCATAAGGATGTGGCTTGTAACAACTTTTCAGGAGTGCATGGTGTGACATCACTACACACACAAAGCTGATAGCTGAGAACCGATTCACAAAACAGCATGGGAATGCACAAGCCCTTCAAAGAGTCACAGTGTAATTTTGCAATGTGGCAAATTGCAATCCACAGGAGATGATGGCAGTCAAAGGAGAATCTCTCCTTTGCAAGATTTAGGAGAGAAAGTCAAGGGCTTTATGAAGCAGAATCTTTTTTTTTTTTTTCCTTCACAGGGAAAAAAAAAAAAAAAATTCTGTAATGAGTGTTTCCACAGTCATTGCGGAGTAGTGGCCGAAAGAACCAGATTGGCAGCTTTAAGGATATTTTATGTCCAAAAATTCTAGTAAGATAGATTCCCTGAGTTTTTCACCTCATTGGTTTTACTGGATGCCAGATGTGGAGGCTATATGGTGACAATCAGATGATACAGCTTGGGTATGAGAGAAAGGGTGTGTGTTTAATCCACATGCAAATGAGTACAGAACAGTTTAACAACAAACTCCTGGAGTATATCAAACAGATACAGTGTAACTGCTCTGATGGAACAAACCTGGAGTTTCCTAATAACTGAAAAAGGAAACAATTCTCAAAGGAAGGGAGGATGAGAAATACAGGCAATTTTTGCAAGTAACATTTCACATCCAAGATACTATTTTCCCTATATCATGTTTTTGATAGTATTGAAGAATGAAGGAGATGAATAAAATCATTCCCATCACAGATGAAGCAGACAGTCTGCAAAGAGCACTTTGTGGAAGGCATTGCAAAGAGCTTCTGAAAAAAACATTAACAGATTTCCTATCCCTATATTTTCTATTTCACAAGTGCAGGTAATATAAATTGTGGCATATATAACCAGAAGAAGAGATATTACTGATGAAATCTATGTAGTCAACTATTCCTCTTGCTTTAAATACTGAATGTTAAGCAGTTTCAGACAGGAAGATAATTTTCTTTAATTAATATCCTGGCACTGAATAAAGAGAGTAAGCTGCCTGCTGTTGTCCACCATGAATCAATGTGTATAGAAGCAGATAAAAAACAATCATGACAGTAAGGAAAAAGAACATCTTGACAGGGTAAGGAGGGAGATTTTTCTCAGATAGTCATGACTAATGATTTCCACTAAAGCCCAAAGATAAGTGACTTATAGTTTACATAAGAATCATGGTCTAGTGATGTGTAATTTTTTTCATTTTTTCTATATAGATTTAGGCTTATATTCAATGTTTATAAAACACTGCTCATTTCTCTCTGTGTTAATTTAGAACTTATTTTAAAATTATTTTTATAAAATTGTTAGATAATATGATGGTAGATACCTGAGCATGAAGAATCTAGTAAACAATTTTATTCAACGTATATTTGGGGCAGATAATCTCAGTTCCACTTTTCATATGGAGTATGAAAGATATAATTTCCATTTTGACAAGCCAACCAATGTGCATTATATTTCCAGAGATTTTGTGTTCAAGGGTTAGAATAATTTACTATTGGATTGTATTGAATATTTATTGAGGAAAAAAAAAAATGCCACTAACCACAATTGCCTGTTTGTAACCCGGACAATCTTGTGCTTTCTGGTTAACTTTTTTTTTTGCAAATCAACATTTAATTATTTTCTATTATATATTTTTCAAATGTTTCCATTTTAAGTTTTTTTACCCAGTAGTTGGTATTATTATCAGTTCAGTTCAGTTAAGTCGCTCAGTCATGTCCAACTTTTTGCAACCCCGTGGACTGCAGAACACCAGGCCTCCCTGTCCATCACCAACTCCTAGAGCTTACTCAAATTCATGTCCGTCAAGTTGGTGATGCCATTAAACCATCTCATCACTGTTGTCCCCTTTTCCTCCCACCTCCAATCTTTCCCAGCATCAAGGTCTTTCCCAATGAGTCTGTTCTTCACATCAGGTGGCCAAAATATTGGAGTTTCAGCTTCAACATCAGTCCTTCAAATGAATATTCAGGACTGATTTCCTTTAGGATGGACTAGTTGGATCTCTTTGCAATCCAAAGGACTCTCAAGAGTTTTCTCCAATACCACAGTTCAAAAACATCAATTCTTTGGCACTCAGCTTCCTTTAGAGTCCAGTTCTCACATCCATACATGACCACTGGAAAAACCATAGCCTTGACTAGACGGACCTTTGTTGATGAAGTAATGTCTCTGCTTTTTAATATGATGTCTAGGTTGGTCATAACTTTTCTTCCAAGGAGCAAGTGTCTTTTAATTTCATGGCTGCAGTCACCATCTGCAGTGATTTTGGAACCCTCAAAATTAAAAGTCTCTCACGGTTTTTATTGTTTCCCCATCTACTTGCCATGAAGTGATGGGACCAGATGCCACGATCTTAGATTTCTGAATGTTGGGTTTTAAGCCAACTTTTTCACTGTCCTCTTTCACTTGCATCAGGAGACTCTTTAGTTCCTCTTCTCTTTCTGCCATAAGGTGGTGTCATCTGCATTTCTGAGGTTATTGATATTTCTCCCAGCAATCTAAATTCCAGCTTGTGATTCATCCTGCCCAGCATTTCGCATGATGTACTCTGCATATAAGTTAAATAAGCAGGGTGACAATATACAGCCTTAACATACTCCTTTCCTGATTTTGAACCAGTCTCTTGTTCCATGTGCAGTTCTAACTGTTGCTCCTTGACCTGCAAACAGATTTCTCAGGAGGCAGGTCAGGTGGTCTGGTATTCCCATTTCTTTAAGAATTTTCCACAGTCTGTTGTGATCCACCCAGTCAAAGACTTTGGTGTAGTCAATAATGCAGAAATAGATGTTTTTCTGGAACTTTTTTGATGATCCAACAGATGTTGGCAATTTGATCTCTCGTTCCTCTGCCTTCTCTTATAAAAAATTTAAAAAAGGGCTTCCTTTGTGCCTCAGCTGGTAAAAAATCCATCTGCAATGTGGGAGACCTGGATTCGATCCCTGGGTTGGGAAGATCCCCTGGAGAAGGGAACAGCTACCCACTCCAGTATCCTGGCCTGGAGAATTCCATGGACTGTATAGTCCATGGTGTTTCAAAGAGTCAGACAAGACTTTGAGCATCTTTAACTTCAGTTGGGATTATAACAAGTTTAAAAAAAATCTTTCCCTATCAGTGAAGCATCTCTAATAATTCTTTAAGTCATAGTCCTTTTTCATCCGTGTCTAAAGAGAGGCTGTGCTTACAACTATGCTTTAAATT
Source organism: Bubalus bubalis (assembly GCF_019923935.1). NCBI lineage: Eukaryota > Metazoa > Chordata > Mammalia > Artiodactyla > Bovidae > Bubalus > Bubalus bubalis. The sequence goes on along the minus strand of NC_059157.1, from coordinate 94,741,745 downwards.
GAGGTGGGGCTCCTTTAAACATGTAAGGCCATTAGTATGTGAGTGGAAATGATGAATGTCATATCCAGATCTGTCCCCTAAACCTGTATTACAGTCCTCTATGGTCTCATTTTCCTTATCTGCCAGCTGGATACAGAGACTTTATTTGAAGGTACCAAGGATCTAGAGCTGCGATTGGGAATTTTGTTTTTCCTGAAAAGTCCAGAGAGTAAATGATTTGCTTGTCATATTCTTTTTTTTTTAATAGCTGTTAAAAATGCAAAAATCATTCTTTGCCCAGATGACATACAAAATTAGATTTGGGCCAAAATTTTTCCATGGATCCTAGTTTTCTAACTTTTGCTCAAGATGATGGTAGATAAACTTCAAGGCAGAAGTCTGAATTCCTGAATGACTTTATGGAGTAGCTCCCTGCTTGTCCTTTTCTTCAACCCCCAGTGGACAAGATGCAAGTGTAAAACTTCAGAGATCTGAGAACTGCTTGTTTTATCTGTTTCTTCAGTCTAATACATAATCTTTTATCTAATGCTTAATCAGTCATGTCCAACTCTTTGCAACCCCATGGACTATAGCTCGGCAGGCTCCTCTGTCCATGGGATTTTCCAGGCAAGAATACTGGAGTGGGTTGTGATTTCCTCCTCCAGTAGATCGTCCCAACCCAGGGATCCAACCAACGTTTCTTCTGTCTCCTGCATTGGCAGGAAAGTTCTTTACCACTAGTGCCACCTTTGACACTACCTGTGGAAGCTGCTGGGCATCCATTGCATCTAGTTCTTTGGAGACTGACTGGGAGGTTTTGGAATATAATCCCAGATGACTAGCAATGGCAACTGCAGTCTCCTGTGAGACTGCAATAATCAATTTAATTGACACTCCCGAGACAATGAGTGCTGTAACAGCTTCTTCTACACCAGTTCTAGGAGGATCAATGATTCCCACCAGGCCAAGGAACACCAGTTGTCCCATCTCAGGACCAGAAGCCAAAGCAAGAACTTTGAACTCTGCAGAGCACATCTGGGCCGTTTCTTGTTGGTATAGATCTCTCTGATGCTGGATGAGTGTCAAGGTCTGCCTTTTGCTGTGATATGTAGCACAGTAATCACCTTTTCATAAGCACCCTTCATAATACTTGATCCTATTAAGATCTAAATTAAATGTGTATTTTTCTTACTTTAAGAATCTACAGACCTGAATTTATGCTTGTTTTAATTATAAATATTTATTTATTTGTTTTTATTTATGGAAATTGCTGAAGTTTTCCCAAATTATGATACGTCCTCAAGCACACACATACACAAATATATAAAACTCTATATTTTCAATCATATTTTATTATTATTAATATTGAACAAAAATTAATCTCCTAGGGAAATATGTTATTATCTATGACAAATTATGTATCAATCTGTAAATATTGAAGCATATGCATATATATCAGTTCAGTTCAGTCGCTCAGTCGTGTCCGACTCTTTGCAACCCCATGAATCGCAGCACAACAGGCTTCCCTGTCCATCACCATCTCCCGGAGTTCACTCAAATTCATGTCCTATAGGGGACTGGAATGCAAAAGTAGGAGTCAAGAAACACCTGGAGTAACAGGCGAATTTGGCCTTGGAATATGGAATGAAGCATGGCAAAGGCTAATAGAATTTTGCCAAGAGAACACACTGGTCATAGCAAACACCCTCTTCCAACAACACAAGAGAAGAATCTACAGATGGACATCACCAGATGGTCAACACTGAAATCAATTGATTATATTCTTTGCAGCCAAAGATGGAGAAGCTCTATACAGGCAGCAAAAACAAGATCGGGAGCTGACTGTGGCTCAGATCATGAGCTCCTAATTGCCAAATTCAGACTTAAAGAAAGTAGGGAAAACCACTAGAACATTCAGGTATGACCTAAATCAAATCCCTTATGATTATACAGTGAAAGTGAGAAATGGATTTAAGGGACTAGATCTGATAGATAGAGTGCCTGATGAACTATGGACAGAGGTTTGTGACATTGTGCAGGAGACAGCGATCAAGACCATCCCCATGCAAAAGAAATGCAAAAAAACAAAATGGCTGTCTGAGGAGGCTTTACAAATAGCTGTGAAAAGAAGAGAAGCAAAAAGCAAAGGAGAAAAGGAAAGATATAAGCATCTGAATGCAGAGTTCCAAAGAATAGCAAGGAGAGATAAGAAAGCCTTCTTCATTGATCAATGCAAAGAAATAGAGGAAGACAACAGAATGGGGAAGACTAGAGATCTCGTCAAGAAAATTAGAGATACCAAGGGAACATTTCATGAAAAGATGGGCTCGATAAAGGACAGAAATGGTATGGACCTAACAGAAGCAGAAGATATTAAGAAGAGTGGCAAGAATACACAGAAGAACTGTACAAAAAAGATCTTCATGACCAAGATAATCATGATGGTATGATCACTCACCTAGAGCCAGACATACTGGAATGTGAAGTCAAGTGGGCCTTAGAAAGCATCACTACGAACAAAGGTAGTGGAGGTGATGGAATTCCAGTGGAGCTATTTCAAATCCTGAAAGATGTTGCTGTGAAAGTGCTGCACTCAATATGCCAGCAAATTTGGAAAACTCAGCAGTGGCCACAGGACTGGAAAAGGTCAGTTTTCATTCCAATCCCAAAGAAAGGCAATGCCAAAGAATGCTCAAACTACCTCACAATTGTACTCATCTCACATGCTAGTAAAGTAATGCTCAAAATTCTCCGAGCCAGGCTTCAGCAATACGTGACCTATGAACTTCCAGATGTTGAAGCTGGTTTTAGAAAAGGCAGAGGAACCAGAGATCAAATTGCCAACATCCACTGGATCATGTAAAAAGCAAGAGAGTTCCAGAAAAACATCTATTTCTGCTTTATTGACTATGCCAAAGCCTTTGACTGTGTGGATCAGAATAAGTTGTGGAAAATTCTGAAACAGATGGGAATACCAGACCACCTGACCTGCCTCTTGAGAAACCTATATGCAGGTCAGGAAGCAACAGTTAGAACTGGACATGGAACAGACTGGTTCCAAATAGGAAAAGGAGTACATCAAGGCTGTAAATTGTTACCCTGCTTATTTAACTTATATGCAGAGTACATCGTGAGAAACGCTGGGCTGGAAGAAGCACATGCTGGAATCAAGATTGGTAGGAGAAATACCAGTAACCTCAGATATGCAGATGCCACCACCCTTATGGCAGAAAGTAAAGAGGAACTAAAAGCCTCTTGATGAAAGTGAAGATGAAGAGTGAAAAAGTTGGCTTAAAGCTCAGCATTCAGAAAACGAAGATCATGGCATCTGGTCCCATCACTTCATGGGGATGCAGTGGAAACAGTGTCAGACTTTATTTTTCTGGGCTCCAAAATCACTGCAGGTGGTGACTGCAGCCATGAAATTAAAAGACGCTTGCTCCTTGGAAGAAAAGTTATGACCAACGTAGATTGCATATTGAAAAGCAGAGACATTACTTTGTCAACAAAGGTCCGTTTAGTCAAGGCTATGGTTTTCCCAGTGGTCATGTATGGATGCGAGAGTTGGACTGTGAAGAAAGCTGAGTGCAGAAGAATTGATGCTTCTTAACTGTGGTGTTGGAGAAGACTCTTGAGAGTCCCTTGGACTGCAAGGAGATCCAAACAGTCCATTCTGAAGAAGATCAGCCCTGGGATTCCTTTGGAAGGACTGATGCTATAGCTGAAACTCTAGTACTTTGGGCACCTTATGCGAGGAGTTGACTCATTGAGAAAGACTCTGATGCTGGAAGGTATTGGGGGCAGGAGGAAAAGGGGATGACAGAGGATGAGATGGCTGGATGGCAAAATATTTACATATGTGCATATTATATAATCTTAATAGATTAATCATTATATCAAACTGACATTCTTGGAGAAACATTGGCTGACCAAGATTTAGTTTATCTTTTTCATGTTTTGTTTTTCTGACTAATTGTATTTTAATTCTCATGGGTTCAGAATTTTAAAGCTGGCTTAGGTCAAGCATGTATTTAACTTGACTCTCATAAAAAAATAAAAATCCACACTAACATCACTGTTTATACTATTTTGTTCCTTATGAGGAGACTGTAATTTTTAGACTACTTGATATGAAGAGTCCTAACTGCTGTGATGTTAAGATCACCAGATAAACTGTGATGTTAGTGTGGATTTTTATTTTTTTATGAGAGTCAAGTTAAATACATGCTTGACCTAAGCTAGCTTTAAAATTCTGATCCCATGAGAATTAAAATACAATTAGTCAGAAAAACAAAACATGAAAAGGATAAACTAAATCTTGGTCAGCCAATGTTTCTCCAAGAATGTCAGCTTGATATAATGATTAATCTATTAAGATTACATGAAATACACATATGCAAATCTTTAAATTATCTACATGACTTTTTATTTTAGAATGATTAGTATGTTGAATGATTAGTATGTTCTCTAACACAGGACTGGAAATACAAAACAATGAAAACAAAATATGACATTAATTTCTATTTCAAACTATGATTCTATTTTCTACCAAGGATTTTGCAATGTTTCCTTAATTTCACATTATCCAAGTCATGTTTGCTGTTTTAATGCTGTCACTGGATTGTAAAATATATTTACACGTGCATATATTTAAATATTTCAGTCTTAGGCTGACAATATAACCAAAAGAAGTCTTTATATATACTTGTGACTCTTTATTATGAAATGACTTTGATTTTACAATTTCATGCTCTAATCTAAATGGTGGTCTAAAATATATTTTATTCAAGCCTTCTCAGTTTTAACCCTACTGAATATTTTTTTAATACCAGCAAAATCCTGTAGTGCAACTGCTAATGCAATAAGTATGCAGAGGGTGTGAATTATTTATTCATACAGATGACTTTTAAGTTGAGGTCAACATTAATTTGACTAGGTCACTGGCTTTGGAGAGCTGAAAGCCATGTAAATAGCTGGGAAGCCAATGGCTTTTAATTAGCACACTAAAGCCTACTATTTCTGAATAACATATATTCACTACAAAAAATTAAGTTGTTTGTTGTTGATAAAAATTATCTTTGTTATATATCTTCATTAGTCAGATTCTTTCATTTTTAATAACATTACTTCATGTAATTTTCTGATCAGTTACTGTTAAATGTCAAAACTCTTTATATGCTAAATTATGCTAAATACGTAGATACAGTTGGTTCATCTTTTGCTGTTTTATAGATGAAGATGAGCCTTTGCAAGAATCATAAATCAACCCAAGCTTCTTTCTCATTCATCACTATATACAGCTTGCAAATCTGAGCTAATTTCATAAACTCTGGATGGATTTTTCATTGATTTTTCACGATCCACATCCTCAAAATGAGACTCCTTGTGTTTAACTAAGATATGAATTCAAGTTTTAGCCCATCTGAGGTCTCTGCACAGGGAATACTTTCCATTATTGACAATTTCAGGTTCCCTCTCAGGTTTCACTTCACTTTGCAAGATGGATTTAATGGTAGAATTAGAGTAATGCCTTTTGTTAAATAACACACTGATCTCTTTGTTAAAACAGCTCACCTGCTTTGGGTATTTAAATTCTCTTCTTTTTCCTGCATGCAAATGTACTCATTTGTAAATCTCTTCTTATTTATTTTTTCTGCTCATGCTGGCATTTTTGTGCTATGAGTACTGTTTTCTCTCTAAACTACAGAGTTTTTTCTTTTCCTGCAATTAATGAAACATATGCATTATGTAGGAGTTCCAGTTTTCTTTGGGCCCAGGAAACAATTTAGGCAACAACTCGATTTGTTTCAACTCTAAGTTTATTAGTGGACAAAAGCCAACACATTTCTCACACTTCATAGACTTGCTTGGCATTTTATGCAGCGTTCAGTTTAATCAAACAGTCCTAGTGTATGCTTTAAAAACATCAAAATCTTGCTGGTTCAGTTAGAAGCCACAGGACTAAACTCTCTGGGAAGCTGCTCATTTTCCTACCCTTTGAAGGGGTTGAGAACACATGTCCCCAAAATGTGCCACTTTTGCATGTGGACTAAATTGAATTGAAGGCGATCAAGGCCCGGCAGGTTCAAGAAAAACATTTACCTCTCCTTTAACTGCCTGAAACAAATTGGATAGAGGGGCTGGTCTAGGAAGAGATAACAAGGAAAGCTTTTACATGGGTATGGTATGCTGGAGAGAGCTTAGCTGGGCTTAGAGATCACATTCCTCTCTGAGCTCCATGGTTTCTGCATGGCACAGTCAACATTTATTTACCAAACATTTATTCTTCCCATCTGCCTGTGAACTTTCTCCTTTGAAGTCCTAAACCCTCCTCCCTTTTTCTTAGTTCAGGATAGCATATAACTGTTACTGAGTCTAAGCTCACTCTGCTCACTGTATGATAGACCAATGAATACGAGAGACAAGGGGTTGAGGCAAGGAAGGGACTTCATTTGGAAAGCAGCTGACCGAGAAGATGTCCTACTCAATTGTCCTACTGCTTGTGTTATCAAAGTCTTCTTGGGGTCCATACAGATATAATTAAATTTTATTTTCTCTTATTAATCTGCCCTGTGTTGTTTTGATTATTAGAGCAAAGATCCAAGGAAGGTAGAGAAAAAAACAAAATTCCTCCTCTGTATTTCAGAAAAGCATAGTATTGATTCCATGTAATAGGCAATTAACTAGTTATTATAATTTATTTATTTCATATTTTCTTTGCTTAACTACTCTAAAACATGAATCTAAATTTGACCCTGCCAGGGTTTTTGGCTTCCCTTTTGGGTTCAGTGGTAAAGAATCCTGCAATGCAATACACACAGCAGGAGAAGCAGGTTTGATAGCTGGGTCGGGAAGATCCCCTGGAGAAGTAGATGGCAATCCACTTCAGTGTTCTTGCCTGGGAAATCCCATGGACAGAGGAGCCTGGTGGGTTACAGTTCATGGGGTCACAAAGAATCGGACACAACTGGGTCCGAGTGCATGTTGCAGGTCTTTATATAAAATATACATCTCATTTATTTTTCCACACCTCTATTTTATTGGTCAAAGGAGAAACCTAGGTTTCTCCTGCTAACTCCTAAGTAACTCAAGGAACCTGATCAACCTGTACATGATAAACTGTTCCACAGTGCCATCTGCAAAGTCTGTACCTGTCTGACAAGTCAGAATAACCTTCAGTAAACTTTCCAATGTTTGTGACAATAAATAACTCTCCAGGTTAGAGAAAAACAAGTGCTTGACAAATTTAAGACATTCTTCTCACTGTATACTCTTGTAGTAGAGGAATGATTAAACTTCTTTATAAATAAAGTTGTCAGCCTAGCTTAAAAGCTTTTTCTTTCAAAAATTATAAATACATACAGCCAGATTCAGGTCTATCTCATGGTGAGTTCTGCTGTTGGGTGAACACAGTTATAATGAAATTACACTGGATTATTATGCAGATGCACGCATATATTGATGTGTTTTGTCTTTCATTTTTAGACTGAAATCCATTCTACTTTAGTGTCAGTACATTCTGGATAGAAGGGATATCCTACTGTGATTTCAGCATAATAAAGTCTGATTGAAGTGTCAATGATTCAGCTGTGTTTTGTATTACAAAGTTAAACACGAGCTTTTCATTTAAACAAAGTGGTTCAGAATAGATGGGGGTGTCAGGATGATAGGGCACCATGGAACAATTTAAGTACATGGCATACTCCATCTGAAAATAAAGAGGAATTTATTAACTTGACCCTGACTGTGATTGGAGCTGTACCTCCCCCTCTGTCACTTCAAGAACAAGATCTTCACAAGCTGCACAACCTTCTGAACACAGATTATTTTTTTTTTTCTTGGATGTTATTGCTGTGTAAGACCATTTGAATTGTTTAAAATTTTGAGAAAAGGGGAGATGCTAAATATTGAAAAAAACCTAGAGATTTTATTATTCATATATTTAGAATAATTTTCTTTTTGGGGGGATGGAGGCAGCTGTGAAATAGCTTTCAAATACAACAACAGCACTCTTGAAAGTGAAGGGGGAGATCTTTGCAAAGTGCAGATAGCTTCATTCAGGCTCTGAGTATGGCTCTGGATTTAAAAATTACAGCAATAAAGTAATTTTGAGATTATAATAAAACTATATATATATGAATTTATGTATATATATGAATTTTTATATATTCATTTATATTCACTGCCAACTTATATATGAATATATATACGAATATAAATTGGCAGTAAATATCAATAATTGAGTCAGGAAGTGAGAATATAATCTTATTCTGCAGCTAACTGGTGAACCAAACTTAGTCAAAATTTGGCATTCTTTACATTTGTCTGCTAAAACAAAGAGTTGGGCCATATCTGTAGTCCTATGCTTCTCTGCTCTATCCTCTTCTGACTCAAAAATCAACTCTCTACACTTTATTTTTCTCACTTCTAAAAGTGGGATAACAATAGCTTTACATCTTCTATAAGATTATGTACATAAAAGGTGAAGCAGAATGCCCACGTGGGGTAAGGCACTATATACGCTAGTTGCTTCTATGATTATGATCACAATTACCGCCCTTGTTGTCACTATCAGTCATCAGTTGTCTTCATCTTCAAGTGTCAATATTATGGGTGATTGTTAACGTCTCCTTTATAATTTTTCTATATATTTCATAATTTTGTTTACTTATTATTTATGCATTATTTATTATTGTTATCATGCTTATTATAGGTTCATGGAAGAGGTATTGGTTTTTGTCATCTGATTTAAAATATAAATTTTGGTGTTACTGAACTAAACTTGGGTCACTCACCTGCATGCAGTAAAACCAATCTGTCAACACTGGGTTGTGATGAAGGAACGTGCAGTATTTATAGCAAGGCACCAGACAAGGAGTCCAGGACAGCTAGTGCTCAAAAAGCCTAAACACCACCATGGATTTCAGAGAAGCAATTTTAAAGGCAATGTGAAGGAGGGGATTACAGTGTATTTGATCAGTTCATGCAAGAATTTCCCTGATTAGTCCATGATGAGGTAACAGGTTAGTGTCATGGGAGTTTATGTATCAACAACCCTCAGGCTCCCGGAGGCCTGGGGACTTGGTGCTTATCATTATCAAGTAGTTAATATCTTCCATTTGGTGGGGGTTTTCACATCAGAAAATGTGCATCAGATGCTATTATCTAGGTACTTGGAAAAGGAGTTAAAGGAGAAGATATGGAGTCTGTCTGGAGAAGGCCCTATAGGGTCTTATTCACCTTGGCAGAATTCACTAGACCAGACCAGGTTATACTACCCTTCTTTCCTTTAAAAAAAATGTTACTTATTACACTCTAAGTAGAGACAAATTGTAGTTAAAATTCAAGGACAACAATTTATCTTCCTCATGAAATATATCCACTAGAAAAGGTAACACACAGTGCGTTTTGATCTTTCCCTCCACAAAAGTTTGACAAAATCTATCAGCACCTCTCCAAGGGGCCATCTCTGTGTCAGCAAGGGCGCCGTCAGGGAGGAAAAGCTTTTCCACTACTCTCTTATGTGTAATGTATGGGGTCCTGCAAGTTAAACTGACAAAAGACAGATTAACAGAAGAAAAGCCAAATTTAATCAAGTATTTTTATTAACGTAGGTATGGAAGTTCACAGACAAATGTGATTCCAGGAAGTGATTAGAAATTGAGGCTTGTATACCATCTTAATAGGGGAAGGAAATGGGGAGAAGGGCACTTCCAGGAAAGTGAATGATGTCTTAACATGGAAAGGGGTGAAAGCAACTAATTTATGGGAAAACAAATGACTTTTAGAAAAGATAATTGATGGTTCCCTAAGATAATAGATGAGCAATCTGAGAGTTTTGTGGCAATGTCTGTTTACATGTGGTGTGGACTTTTCCCTACCAGTGGGTAAGAATCATCTTCCCTGGTTGGGAAACTCCAGGGAAGCAGATTTACAAGAATTGAGCTCTTTTGGAAGGCTCTGCTTTTAGAAAAATAAGAGGGTTCGGGGAAAAAAAATCTATTCTCAAATGCCTTCAGCTCAAAATAATTTTTATGCCACAGTGACCTATCCTGGACCCCTTCAGTACTCTGTGAGACAAGCTTTAAAACATGTTGGATATTCCCTCTGAATAAACAGCTTACTGGGATCAATATATTTTTTACCTTACTAGATGGCATCCCTTTAAAAATACACCCAATGTAGCAATGGATATTATAACTCTACAGAGTATAGAAAGTTGCTATTTGCTGATAGTGACAGAGAGAACCTGCTTAGTAGTGGATCCTCAGGTCTTAACCTTTCTGGAGCCTCCCTGTGTTTCACAGAGGCAACATTTGTGGGATCCTAACATTCACAAAATAATAAACAGTAGATTATTTTATTTCACATTTGAAGAAATTGAAAATTTCAACACTGTTCCTCACTTGATTTACACTGTTCAAATCAATTTAATTGTGCATATCCACTAGATATACATTCAGTTAAAGTGTTAATGTTTTTATATCCATAACTCAATTTAAATCCTAGATGACTCAGTGCTACACTGACATTTTCTTTCCAGAAGCCACAGCTTCTGAATGGATATCAAGAATGGATTTCAGAATTTTTTAATGTAATTAACTCAAGTTCACTGGGAAAATTATAATATAAAATTCATATAAGTAAAAAGAAAAATGAAAAACCTTATATAAATATATAAATAAGAGATAATATTGTTTTTCCAGATATGCAATATAAATGTAGATAAATTATTTTTATGAAACTGGGCCTACTGTCCATACTGTTTTATAATCTGCTTTTCTCCCTAAGAAAGGTATTGTGAATATTCTTCCATGTTAATAGGATAAAATTCTTTTTAAAATATTGCCTTTGCCCTTTTATAAAATTTACACGCTTTACAAACTGTAACTTATAAATGGATATTCAGATTGTGTTACTATTTCAGTAATAAAAGCATTTTACTTTGAAGATTCTTTTCATATATATTTATAGATATGCCCCGTTATTTCAGATATACATCCTTATTCATGAGAATTTTATTCTTGTTGTTGTTTAGTCTCTAAGTCATGTCCAACTCATTTGCAACCCTGTGGACTATAGACCATCAAGCTTCTCTGTCCATGGGGTATCTCAGGCAAGAATACTGGAGTGGGTTGCCACTTCCTTCTGCAGAGGATTTTCCTGACCCATGGGTCAACTTGTGTCACCTGCATTGGGAGGCAGGTTCTTTACCACTGAGCCACCAGGGAAGCTGAATTGCCAGAATACATCCTTAGAAATATAATGATTCAAAGCTTACACATATTTTTAAGTAGCCACAATTTTTCAAATTGTAATCTTTTTAAGGTTTTCTTTCTATTTGTTATTGATAAATAACCCTCCTCTGCCCTCTTCTTTGCCCCTATGGTAGTCCCATGTTCTTGCTTCTCTGATGTCAATATTTTTGGTGTTTTCCTTTTTCCTCTATTTAGTCCTTTAAATTTATGTTTCTTACTGCTTATTAAATTGGCAAACAATAGATCAAAGATAAAAATTAAAATAAATGATTGTGTAATATTACATAAATGCAAATACATAATATTGCATTTCAACTTAATACTACAAACTTACATAAATGATGACTGGCAAGTAACTTTAGAATAAAAATATAGACCTAAGGAACTATGAAGAGACACAGATATTTAAGAGAATAAAGAATTTCTCTTTTTTAATACTCCATTTTCTTATTCTCACATCACCTTATGAAAACCACTTAGACTCAGTCCTACATTTGATGGTCTGTTAAGTATCTATTATGTTCATATCTACTGTTGGCAAGGAATTTATGTAAAAAAGACTTTCAAAACTTTATGAAGTAAGAATGTATTTTACCATTTTGAAAAGTAAACATACAAAAATGACTTGTCAATTATTAACATTAGTTCACTTTGGGCTGGTAGTTATAGGATGAAAGTTATTACTAAGAACAGAGAAAGTAGAGGTACAGATTTGTGGAATCTTGGATAGATTAAATGAAGGATCCAAGTTTCAGAATTCAGGTGGGTAGTTGTAATGCAATGATCTGAGGTTTGTCACTCTGATAAAGTTGTTGAGAAGATTACCAAAAGATTATGTAATCTAAAGTATACTTCTCTTAAAACAAGTAACATTGTTTAATATATTTAATATATAGATTATTCAACTTTATTAACCTCTTACATTTGAAAATCCTTCTTTACTCAAGGTCCACAAATCTATTACATATACCTGAAATGTACCTGAAGCTTCCCTGATATCATCAGGATTCTGTTTTCGTTGCATTTCCCTCTGTTAAATCCCTTGGTCATGAACGTCATTGATCATTTAAAATACATTTCTTCTCTTCTAACTTTCAAGTGGCATAACTCTCTTATTCATTCTTATGTCCTAAGCAGCTAGCTTAGGGATTAGGATGTTGAAAAGTGTCCAGATCAGCTACTGCTTTGTCACCCCAGAAACTTACCTAGGTAGTACCTGGTGGCTTCACCTCAGTGGGATGTTGTACATGTCACCCAGGTGAAGCCAATAGAGAAGTTGACATGCAAATTTGTAGGCACAGTGGAAATGTGTTTTCTTTGTCAATTCATTAATATGGTATAGGAATATTCTGAGAATTTAAAAATTGAAGTTTTTCCTCTACAGTAGATATGTTTTTATGAAAATAAAAGTTGTATTAGAAAAACAAAATTTGCTTGTAAAACTAAATAACTTATAAAAACCAGAATTAGACATAAATTCCTCAGTGTCAAATTTGCATTTTACACTTTACATTTGTTTTTATTTTGTTTTGATTTTGGCTACACCGGGCAACATATGGGATCTTAGTTCTCCAATCAAGGGTTGAACCCACGCCCACTGTGTGGAAGCACAGAGCCCCAAACACTAGAATGCTGGGGAAGTCCACATTTGTTTTTGTTGATAAAGTAGTGGGGTAACTCTGAATGGGCTTTCAGATCAGGTCAGATCAGTTGCTCAGTCATGTCCGACTCTTTGCGACCCCATGAATCGCAGCACGCCAGGCCTCCCTGTCCATCACCAACTCCCGGAGTTCACTCAGACTCACGTCCATCGACTCAGTGATGCCATCCAGCCATCTCATCCTCTGTCGTCCCCTTCTCCTCCTGCCCCCAATCCCTCCCAGCATCAGAGTCTTTTCCAATGAGTCAGCTCTTCGCATGAGGTGGCCAAAGTACCGGAGTTTCAGCTTTAGCATCATTCCTTCCAAAGAAATCCCAGGGCTGATCTCCTTCGGAAAGTTTTTCAAGGCTCAGTGTAAAAAATAAGATTACTATTTGTTAATAACCATTATCAACTAGTAATTAAGTGCTTAGCATGTACAGACTCTCTTTTCTGGCCTCTTATTTTTCTTTTTTTTTTTTTTTTTGGTTTGTTTTACCTCCCATATTATCATGGTTCCCTGAATAGCTGCTGTGGCTGAGATTATCTGTCCTAGTTTAGGTATCTGTGCCTAGATAGAAATAATTGTCTTCCCATGATATTTCTCATTTCCACCAGTCACTCTTATTGGAAAGAATGTAGAGGGAATAAAGAATAATAAATGAGTAACTTTAATTTGTTTATTTCTAAAGATTGAAAATATTATTTTTACTTCCATGTTTCATCTTTTCTATCAATAAAAATTAGAATATATTATCTTCTTTTATTTTAATTTAAAATGTGTATCTGTGTGTTTTTTTTTTTTTTAACATGAATCATTATTACTATCTTTATAACTCTTCATGGGGGTCAGAACGATTGCTGAAATTACATTCTAAAAAGATATTTCTGATATTTTAAATTTTAAATGATTGTTCCTGAAGTTAATTTAGCTTGAAAAAGATAAATCTGCTGACAGTCTAATGTACTCAGAGCTTTTGTTCTCCTGTCATTCTCCCAGCATGTGACCTACACTTGATTATAATTGAGAAGTAAGTTTTCTGCTGTCACATAGGCTGAACTAAAATAACATTTCTTTTCCTTAAGATATGCATACCCTGCAGATGATTGGTTAATTAGAATGTGAAGCCAGAGGTGGAATCGTGTGACACATGAAAAGCAAGCACTGTTACATGTCCATGATTTCAAAAGGCTCATTTATGTTTCTGGAAGACCATGGAGAAGTTTCGTAGAGATGAGTATGTAGAAGTCTGATCTAGAGAGATGATCACCTAACCAAGTGAAACTGCATGCTGTTAATTTTCCAAGAGTGTCTAGCTATATTCCATGGGAAACAAATTTAACAAAGTGATTATTTCTGGGAACGAATGAGGGGAATAGGTTTCAGAGGAATACAAGAGATGTAAACTGATTCTATACTATTTACTCCCTAAAAAATGAATCTGACAAAATTTTAACATTTTAAAAATCTTGATGGTGCATAAGTATCATGAACATTGGTCTCTTTGCTTCTGGATATTTGTGAATTTATAAAATATAAATTAAAATAAGCAATATGTTAAATGGAGAAATGCAAAGGTAATTCGTCATTATATCATCCTGAAATTTTAAGAAGGCAAGAATCTTTCAGATAACTAAAGTATTGGAAATATGACCTGAAAATAAAGGTAAATAAAATAAAATTTTAATCTATTACCATAGGCTAGAAAATAGTCTTGACAAAATTTTGAATGCATTTATAAGTGGCAGATCATTTTTTGCATGAGGAAGTAATGAAAATGAGAAAACAATTTGTATTATAATTATCAACTCTAAAGTATCACTTAAGACCTCAGTCTTAATGATAAAAGCTTAAAATTTGACTTGATTAAGAATACAACTAAAATATCAATCATTGGCATATGTCATATTCAAAAGAACATATAAAATAGTATCTCAAACTTTGAAACTATTTTTATGTTTTGCCATCTGGAAAAATGTTTACAGCTTTATTGTCACAGTATGAGATAGCTAAAATTGAAACAGGCAAAGTCTCAGAAAGGTTACAAAAACAAAGCAGGGAAAAAAAGGGGTAAGATGTTACAAGAGGATTTTTCCATTGTGAAAGGCAAACTCTGGGAGAAGGTGTGCAGTTACTATTAGGAAAAGTATAGACACGGTACACAGGACTCATACCCATGCTTACATTGCCTCACAAGACAGGTAACGCCTCCCAAGAGGAGGGTGAGATAAATCTACAGATAGACTGAAAGAAGTTCAGAAAAAAAAATCATTTATCCATAATTTTTTCCCTCAGCAAACTGAGGGAAATGGACATGTCTAGGGAAAGAAAACCATTGTTTCTCTCGTATCCTATCTCTACAATGTGACAAAGACTCTCTTTGACCAAAGTTTAGACACGTTCCTCTAAGTCTTCTTTTCAACTCAGTTTCATCCTTGCATCCTGCCTTTGGTCTCCCTAGTATAGTTGTAACAGGAATCCTGCTAAATCAGTTTAGTGAAAATCCACAAACCTTGATCTCTGATAACCCTGGTCTACTTTCAGTAAGAATCCTGTTAGGTCAGTGTAGCAAGACTCTACCCTTGAAGTCTTCTCTTAGTAATTTTCCATCCACTGACCCCCATCATTCTTCTGGTTGACTATAAATCCACAGCTGTCTGTTGTATTTCTCTCTCCCATTGCAGTAATCTTGACACCTACTACAATAGTCCTGATAAAATTTTTCTTACTGTTTTAACAAGTGTCAGAATAAATTTGCTTTAATACATATTTGTTCTTTCTTCCACTAAAGAGAGAATCCTGGGGTCAAACACAGCATCAGAATTCTCATGATCTTTTAAACATTGTATAGAAAGGAATAAGATACGTTAAATTAATATTTGTGTCTTATGAGGTTCAGAAATTAAAGGTCCTCTTTGTACTAAGCACTTGGGAATATGTATAATTTCAAAAGCTTTTGGGCAAATGATAAAAGTACACACATGCAAAACAAGAATAAAAAGCACAAGGGAAAGATCACACAGCATCAATATCAGTAAATTTGATGAGGAATTAGAGGAATATATAGGATAACAAAATGTAGAGATGGAGTAGATTTCACAAATAAATAACATTACAGTGATTCAAATTTGAGAGGTTAAGTCATAAGTTAAGGGTCAGTGGTGATAACATGTAAGGTCAGAGAGGTACAACAGGCCCTCCCAATGGAAGGCATTGAATGGCTAAATGAGAAAAGTTCCTCTGTCTCAAAGAAGAGTGGATTTGAGTACACTTGATATGGTGTAAATCTCTATCACTAACCGTATAAGCCTATCCAAAAATTCTACATCTGTGCATTTCAGTTTCCTCATTCATTATAAAAGCTAGAATATTTTATAAGTCTACTTCTGTGATAAAAAAAAATATGATAATGGATGCAAAGTGCTTAGTTAATTGTAAAACATTATTATGCAACTGAAGGATTATTACTTAGCTCTCAGTGCATTGGGGGAGCACTGAAGAATTTTGAGATGCTAAAATTATAATCATAATCTCAGTTTTGAAATATTTACTGGGCAAAGTTACAGAGACAGCATGGAAAGCAACAAGTTTATTACAGTGATTCCAATGAGAGACAAGGAGAATTAAAACACAGCCATATGCAATTAAGAAATAAATTGTATTGAATTTTAACAACTGGCTAGAAATTAAAAAAAAAAGGGGGAGGGGGACAAAGATAACTCCATGGTTCCAACTTTGATGAGGATGATATCAGTAACAGAAAGAAAAATTCAGCAAAGAGTTTAGAAGAAAGAAAATGAGTTTGACTTTGAAAGTATAGATTTAAGAATTTCAAAGAGATAAATAGGCAAAAAGGCCCAGCAGGGACTGAAAACAAAGTGTAGCTGAGGGACCTGGGAAATATATAAAGATTTGGGAATCAATTATTAGTCATTCATTAATCACTGGTTAATATCAGAAGATACAATAGACATGAATATAAATGATGATGAAAAACATGAGGCTGGACAAATAAAGCAATGGTGATGTTGATAAAGCTCTCATTAGTAGGATCCACCTTTGAGATTAGAAAGTAAAGACCTCTATTGAGAGTGAGAGTTTATAAATAATATTGAGACCTTGCAGATTATCTACAGAGAATGCCAAGTCATATCAGTCAAGCAAAGACTGATAAGAATAGTAGAAAACAGTTGTGTGAGGCCATCTGAGATTCTTCTGGAAATCCATCTCTTCTTTTAGGAAAGTGTTCTATCCTGCAAGTTCAGGCTGCTGTAACAAATACCGCAGACTAAGTGACTTAAACAACAGAAATTGATTTCTAACAGGTCTGGAGGTGGTAAGTCCAAGATCAAGGTACCAGCATGGTCAGGTTCTGGTAAAAATTCATTCCTGGTTTGCAGGTGGCTGTCTTTGTGCTGCTTCCTCACGTGGCAGAGAGCAGAGGGAGCTCTTGTCTCTCTCTTCCTATAAGCAAATTAATTCTATCTTAGGGTTCCACCATCATTACTTCACCTAAATCTAATTACTTCTCAAAGGCCACCGTGCTAATACCTTCTCATTGTGGATCAGAGTTTCAACATATGAATTTGGGGAGAGGGGACACAAACCTATCCCCATTTGTAGGGTTACTGTTCAAAGAGCATTTTTCTACCACTCATAGCTTGTAGTGAACGGTGTCGGATTCGTGATCTCCAAAGAAGAAGATTTAGCTTCAGAACCAGGGAACAGGCTTGATCACTCAAGAGCTATTGTGTGGCAGAGTTTTATTAAAGTATGAAAAGGGACAGAGAATGCTTCTGACATAGACATCAGAAAGGGGATGGAGAGTGCCCCCTTGCTAGTCTTAGCAAGGGAGCTACATACTTTTTTAATTGGTTATTACAATAAATCAAAAGAATGTCTCAAGGTTGTAAGATCTTACTAGATCCACTTCCTCAATTTACATTTTAAGATGACAGGATTAGAACTAACAGTAGAAATAACTTACCAGACCCACTCCCATAATATACATTTTAAGGTAACAGGATAGTACACTTGAGTTCAGTTCAGTCACTCAGTCCTGTCTGACTCCTTAGGACCCCATAGACTTCAGCACGCCAGGCCTCCTTGTCCATCACCAACTCCTGGAGTTTACCCAAACTCATGTCCATTGAGGCAGTGATGTCACCCAACTATCTTATCCTCTGTCCTCCCCTTCTCCACCTACCTTCAATCTTTCTCAGCGTCAAGGTCTTTTCAAATGAGCCACCTCTTCACATCAAGTGGCAAAAGAATTGGAGTTTCAGGTTTAAAATCAAACCTTCCAATGAGGCTCAGGACTGATTTCCTTTAGGATGGACTGGTTGGATCTCCTTGCCATCCAAGGGACTCTCAAGAGTCTACTCCAACACCAAAGTTCAAAAGCATCAATTCTTCGGTGCTCAGCTTTCTTCACAGTCCAACTTTCACATCCACACATGACTACTGGAAAAACCATAGACTTGACTAGATGGACCTTCATTGGCATAGTGACTTCTCTGCTTTTGAATATGCTATCTAGGTTGGTCACAACTTTCCTTCCAAGGAGTAAGCGTCTTTTAATTTCATGGCTGCAATCACCATCTGCAGTGACTTTGGAGCCCCAAAAAATAAAGTCAGCCACTATTTCCACTGTTTCTCCATCTATTTGCCATGAAGTGATGGGACCAGATGCCATGATCTTCGTTTTCTGAATGTTGAGCTTTAAGCCAATTTTTTCATTCTCCTCTTTCACTTTCATCAAGAGGCTTTTTAGTTCCTCTTCACTTTCTGCTATAAGGGTGGATCATCTGCATATCTGAGGTTATAGATATTTCTCCTGGCAATCTTGATTCCAGCTTGTGCTTCTTCCAGCCCAGCATTTCTCATGATTTACTCTGAATATAAGTTAAATAAGCAGGGTGACAATTTACAGCCTTGATGTACTACTTTTCCTATTTGGAACCAGTCTGTTGTTCCATATTCCATTCTAACTTTTCCTTCCTGATGTGAATACAGATTTCTCAAGAGGCAGGTCAGGTGGTCTGGTATTCCCATCTCTTTCAGAATTTTCCACACTTTATTCTGATCCACACAGTCAAAGACTTTGGCATAGTCAATAAAGCAGAAATAGATGTTTTTCTGGAACTCTCTTGCTTTTCTGATGATCCAGTGAATGTTGAAAATTTGATCTCTGGTTCCTCTGCCTTTTCTAAAACCAGCTTCAACATCTGGAAGTTCACAGGTCATGTATTGCTGAAGCCTGGCTTGGAGAATTTTGAGCATTACTTTACTAGCGTGTGAGATGAGTGCAATTGTGCGGTAGTTTGAGCATTCTTTGGCATTGCCTTTCTTTGGGATTGGAATGAAAACTGACCTTTTCCAGTCCTGTGGCCACTGTGGAGTTTTCCAAATTTGCTGGCATATTGAGTGCAGCACTTTCACAGCATCATCTTTCAGGATTTGAAATAGCTCAACTGGAATTCCATCACCTCCACTAGCTTTGTACATAGTGATGTTTTCTAAGACTCACTTGACTGCACATTCCAGGATGTCTGGCTCTAGGTGAGTGATCCCACCATCGTAATTATCTGGGTCATGAAGACCTTTTTTGTATAGTTCTTCTGTGTATTCTTGCCACCTCTTCTTAATATCTTCTGCTTCCATTAGGTCCATGCAATTTCTGTCCTTTATTGAGCCCATCTTTGCATGAAATGTTCCCTTGGTATCTCTGATTTTCTTGAAGATATCAGTAGTCTTTCACATTTTGTTGTTTTCCTCTATTTCTTTGCATTGATCGCTGAGGAAGGCTGTCCTATCTCTTCTTGCTATTCTTTGGAACTCAGCATTCAGATGCTTATATCTTTCCTTTTCTCCTTTGCTTTTAGCTTAGCTTCTTGTCACAGCTATTTGTAACATCTCCTCAGACAGCCATTTTGCTTTTTTGCATTTCTTTTCCATGGGGATGGTCTTGATCCCTGTCTCCTGTACAATGTCATGAACCTCCGTCCATAGTTCATCAGGCACTCTATCTATCAGATCTAGTCCCTTAAATCTATTTCTCACTTCTACTGTATAATCATAAGGGATTTGATTTAGGTCATACCTGAATGGTCTAGTGGTTTTCCCTAATTTCTTCAATTTAAGTCTGAATTTGGAGTTCAATACCACTGTAGTTTGGCCCCAGGTAAATAGCAGGGAGGGAACACAGCTCCACCTATCAACAGAAAATTGGATTAAAGATTTACTGAGCATGCCCATCTGAACAAGACCCACTTTTCCCCTCAATCAGTCTCTCCCATCAGGAAGCCTCTTATCCTAATCCATCAGAGGGCAGACAGACTGAAAACCACAGTCACAGACAACTAACCAATCTGATCACATGGACCACAGCCTTGTCTAGCTCAATGACATTATGAGCCATGCCATGTAGGGCCACCCAAGATGGGTGGGTCATAGTGGAGAGTTCTGACAAACCATGGTCCACTGGCAAAGGGAATGGCAAACCACTTCAGTATTCTTGCCTTGAGAACCCCATGAACAGTATGAAAAGGCAAAAAGATGGGACACTGAAAAATGAACTCCCATGTCGGTAGGTGCCCAATATGCTACTGGAGATCACTGGAGAAATAACTCCAGAAAGAATGAAGAGACGGAGCCAAAGAAAAAACAACACCCAGTTGTGGATGTGACTGGTGATGGAAGCAAGGTCCAATGCTGTAAAGAGCAATATTGCATAGGAACCTGTAATGTTAGGTGCATGAATTGGAAGTGATTAAACAGGAGATGGCAAGAGTGAACGTTGACATTTTAGGAACCAGCAAACTAAAATGGACTGGAATGGGTGAATTTAACTCAAATGACCATTATATCTTTTTCTGTGGGCAAGAATCCCTTAGAAGAAATGGAGTAGCCATCATAGTCACAAAAGAGTCTGAAATGTAGTACTTGGATGCAATCTAAAAAAAGACAGAATGATCTCTGCTTGTTTCCAAGGTAAACCATTCAATATCACACTAATCAAGGTCTATGCCCTAAACAGTAATGCTGAAGAAGCTGAAGTTGAATGGTTCTATGAAGACCTACAAGACCTTTTGGAACTAGCACCCAAAAAAGATATCCTTTTCTTTATAGGTCACTGGAATGCAAAAGTAGGAAGTCAAGAAATACCTGGAATAACAGGCAAATTTGGCCTTGTAGTACTGAATGAAGCAGGGCAAAAGCTAATAGAGTTTTGCCAAGAGAATGCACTGGTCATAGCAAACACCCTCTTCCAACAACACAAGAGAAGACTCTACACATGGACATCACCAGATGGTCAACACTGAAATCAGATTGATTATATTTTTTGCAGCCGAAGATGGAGAAGCTCTATACAGTTAGCAAAAACAAGACTGGGAGCTGACTGTGGCTCAGATCGTGAACTCTTTTTTTTTTGTCAAATTCACACTTAAATTGAATAAAGTAGGGATAACCACTAGACCACTCAGGTATGACCTAAATCAAATCCCTTATGATTATACAGTGGAAATAACAAATGGAGATCTGATAGAGTGCCTGATGAACTATGGACAGAAGTTCCTGACATTGAACAGGAGACAGACCATCCCCAAGAAAAAGAAATGCAAAAAGGCAAAATGGCTGTCTGAGGAGGTCTTACAAATAGCTGTGAAAAGAAGAGTAGCCAAAAGCAAAGGAAAAAAAGGAAAGATGTATCCATTTCAATGCAGAGTTTCAAAAAATAGCAAGGCGAGATAAGAAAGCCTTCCTCAGTGACCAGTGCAAAGAAATAGAGGGAAAAAATAGAATGGGAAAGACTAGAGATCTCTTCAAGAAAATTAGAGATACCAAAGGAACATTTCATGCAAAGATGGGCTCAATAAAGGACAAAAATGGTATGGACCTAACAGAAGCAGAAGATATTAAGAAGCGGTGGCAAGAATACATAGAAGAACTATACAAAAAAAGATCTTCACGACCCAGATAATCATGATGGTGTGATCAGTTGCCTAGAGCTAGACATCCTGGAATGTGAAGTCAAGGGGTCTTAGGAAGCATCACTACAAACAGTTAGTGGAGGTGATGGAATTCCTGTTGAGCTATTTCAAATCCTGAAAGATGATGCTGTGAAAGTGCTACACTCAATATGCCAGCAAATTTGGAAAACTCAGCAGTGCCCACAGGACTGGAAAAGGTCAGTTTTCATTCCAGTCCCAAAGAAAGGCAATGCCAAAGAATGGTCAAATTACTGCTCAATTGCACTCATCTCACATGCTAGCAAAAGTAATGCTCAAAATTCTGTAAGCCAGGCTTCAACAGTACATGAACCTTCAACTTACAGATGTTTAAGCTGGTTATAGAAAGGCAGAGAAACCAGAGATCAAATTGCCAGCATCTACTGGATCATCAAAAAAGCAAGAGAGTTCCAGAAAAACATCTATTTCTGCTTTATTGACTATGCCAAAGCCTTTGATTGTGTGGATTAGAATAAACTGTGGAAAATTCTGAAAGAAATGGGAATACCAGACCACCAGACCTGCCTCTTGAGAAATCTGTATTCACGTCAGGAAGGAAAAGTTAGAACTGGACATGGAACAACAGACTGCTTCCAATTGGGAAAGGAGTACATCAAGGCTGTATATTGTCACCCTGCTTATTTAACTTATATGCAGAGTACATAATGAGAAATGCTGGGCTGGATGAAGCAAAAGCTGGAATCAAGATTGCTAGGAGAAATATCTATAACCTCAGATATGCAGATGACACCACCCTTATGGCAGAAAGGGAAGAAGAACTAAAGTGCTTCTTGATGAAAGTGAAAGTGGAAAGTGAAAAATTTGGCTTAAAGCTCCACATTCAGAAAACTAAGATCATGGCATCTGGTCCCATCACTTCATGGCAAATGGATGGGGAAACAGTGGAAATAGCGGCAGACTTTATTTTGGGGTGCTCCAAAATCACTACAGATGGTGACCACGTCCATGAAATTAAAAGATGTTTACTCCTTGGAAGAAATGTTATGACCAACATAGACAGAATATTAAAAAACAGAGATGTTATTTTGCAAACAAAGGTCCATCTAGTCAAGGCTATGGTTTTTCCAGTAGTTATGTATGGATGTGAGAATTGGACTATAAAGAAAGCTGAACACCGAAGAATTGATGTTTTTGAATTGTGGTGTTGGATAAGACTCTTGAGAGACCCTTGGACTGCAAGGATCTCAAACTACTCCATCCTAAAGGAAATCAGTCTTGACCATTCTTTGGAAGGACTAACGTTGAAGCTGAAACTCCAATACTTTGGCCACCTGATGCGAAGAGCTGACTGATTGGAAAAGACCATGACTCTGGGAAAGATTGAAGGCAGGAGGAGAAGGGCAGACAGAGGATGAGATGGTTGGATGGCATCACCAACTCAATGGACGTGAATTTGAGTAAACTCTGAGAGTTGGTGATGGTCAGGAAGGCCTGGCGTGCTGCTGTCCATGAGGTTACAATGAGTTGAACATGACTGAGTGACTGAACTGAACTGATGTAAAGACCTGTCCCACCAGATTCCCTGGAGCACAGAGTGCCTCACTTCACCCTGAACTCCCTGAGGGGTTGTTGAAAGCCAGCAGCTATAGCAAGATGGCGTTCAATCTCTGTAGAAGCAGATAGCAAATGCCTTTGTTATTCAGTCATTGGCAATGCTTTTGTTAAGTGAAAATGTCATTATCAACCTGCTTAGGAATTGACTCTCATCACTGTGAGGGGAGTGGTGTTTCTTGGATTGCTCATCGTAGTAGGCAGAAAATGGCTTTTCAAGGATGTCCATGTTATTATCCCTAGACCCTAAGAATCTGTTGCTTTACAGAATAAAGGGAAAATTCCTTGCATGTGTGATTATGTTAAGGACCTTGAGATGGGGAAGTTATCCTGCATCATAGTTCAGTTCAGTTCAGTCGCTCATTTGTGTCTTTGTGACCCCAAGAACCGCAGCACACCAGGCCTCCCTGTCCATCACCAACTCCCGGAGTCCACCAACGATCTCATCCTCTGTCGTCCTCTTTTCCTCCTGCCTTCAATCTTCCAGCATCAGGGTGTTTTCAAATGAGTCAGCTCTTTGCATCAGGCAGCCAAAGTATTGGAGTTTCAGCTTCAACATCAGTCCTTCAAATGAATATTCAGGACTGATCTCCTTTAGGATGGACTGGTTGGATCTCCTTGCTGTCCAAGGGACTCTCAAGAGTCTTCTCCAACACCACAGTCCAAAAGCATCAATTCTTCGGAGCTCAGCTTTCTCTATAGTCTAACTCACATCCATATACATGACCACTGGAAAAACCATAGCCTTGACTAGACAGATCTTTGTTAACAAAGTAACATCTCTGCTTTTCAATATGCTGTCTAGGTTGGTCATAACTTTCCTTCCAAGGAGTAAGCGTTTTTTAATTTCATGGCTGCAATCACCATCTGCAGTGATTTTGGAGCCCAGAAAAATAAAGTCAGTCACTGCTTCCCCATCTATTTGCCATATCTGAGTTTGTTGATATTTCTCCCAGCAATCTTGATTCCAGCTTGTGCTTCCTCCAGCGCAGTGTTTCTTGCATCATAAATGTGGGTCCATTGTGGTCACAAGGCCTTATAAGTGGAGCAAAGAAAGACAGAGAAAGAGATGTTTCAAACAAAGGACAGAAAGGAAATTAATTTGAAGATGCTGTGCTGTTATCTTTGGAGATAGAAGAAGGAGCCAGGAGCCAAAGAAAGCAAGCAGGCTCTAGACAGTGGAAAAGGGAAAGGAACAGATTCTCCCTTGCAGCTTCTAAGAGAAATGCTGGCCTGTCCACATATTGATCATAGCCCAGGAATAGTGTTTCAGACTTCTGACCTCCAGAATTATAGGAGAAAATTTTGTATTGTTTTAAACTGCTAAGTGGGTTTTCCAAGAGACTCTGGGAAGAATGTGCCTACCAAGGTTGAGGCCATGAAGAGACATGCAGCTGATCACAAACACCATGAAGACCATCCTTGAGAGTATAGACTTTCTCTTCAAGGTAAGAAAGACTTAGTGAAGGATTTCAAGTTGGTGAAAGACACGATCATATCTGTGGTTTACATAGAGCACCTAGCAGCAGTGTGGAAGACAGGCTGGTCTGTCAAGCAGGAGACCCAGGTTTGATTCCTGAGTCAGAAAGATCCCCTGGAGGAGGGCAAGGCAACCCACTCTAGCATTCTTGCCTCGAGAATCCTATGTACAGATGGAGCCTGGCAGGCTACAGTCCATGAAGATTCAAAGAGTGGGACACTACATAGGGACAGCACTTTCCAGTTTTCTTTTCCAACCATGTATTACTTCTCTTGTTTGGTAACCATATTTGGTAATTCAAACAAGGACAATAGATTTTTTTCATTTATTGATATAAATACTGGAAGATAGATGATTGATAATTGATAGATGATTGATGCTTGGTAGAACTCATTTTGAATATTAACTATAAAGGACCCATAGGACTGGATAAAAAGAGATCACTATGCTATTATATGGAGATATATTTTATCTCCATAAATAATATATTTATTATGTTAAAAATAGCAAATAGCACAGACCAAAGCATAATCAATAAATTGGGAAAAACAAAACACAAAAATAGATTCCTAATGTCCTTGGCTGACCAAGGATCCAACCATAAAAATGTCACAATTCCATGCATTAATATTCAATCTGAGTTGAATTTATGTCAATCGTGTCTGAAAAAAGTTCTGGAACAATACACAAGATAAAAGACATAAGATGATTCAAAAGGGGAAAGAGTAGAGCTGGCATTAGTTGAAGCAAAGCATGTTAAGAAACTGTAAGATTTGCAGGCATATAAAGTTCTTGAAATTGATATTATGGAATAAGAGGTAGGAAAATACAGAAAAAGGTGTTAAATGATTGACCTGGATAGAAATGAGCTTAAAGATTGATAGATGGTAGAGCAAGGTAGAAGAAAACATTAGAAAAATTGGTATGAGTTTCAAAGGGAGTTCTATAATGAATAAATTATGAGAGACATCTAGAAACAATATTATGAGCAGACATAGGTGTGACCTCCTTAACTCACAGTAACATTGGAGGAAGTTAATAAGAATAAGTCTGCATTAGAAGAGTTAGTGTTGCCAAAGAAGAGATGTAGAAGCAAAGTAATGGAATTAAAAATTGTAAACAACCTATACATTTCAGAAATTTTAGCTTTGGGATTTTTACATTTTTTTTTAGTCCTTTGGCCAAAATTTAAAATATAACCAGTAAGAGAAAATTTCACCCGAATGGATTCTATGGTATGCAGCTGAACCAGTCTTCTAATGCACAGGAAATTATTTTCTTAACTCTTAGTTTATGATGGACAAAGGAGAAGAAGCAAGAGGAGGAGACAGAAGAAAAGAGAGGTAGAGAAGGGAATGGGAGGAAGACTTTAGAAGGAGGATTTAAAGCACAGTTAAGAACAGTGGTCACGATGTCTTCTGTTACTACCTCCTTCATTTTATTCCCTCCATTTCGCTCCTTTTCCAGCAGGAGCAAAATAATTTTCACAGAACATATAGTCTGTACAACAATGTTTAGTATAATATAATGGCGTTACTCCCGTAGCACTCAGAAAACATTTGTTGATGAAAATGTTTGTCTTCCAATTATTATCATCATTCTAATGAGCAGTGACATGCATTGAAGGTGAAAAAAAAAGAGGTTCTGGGCTACTCACCTGGGGATAACTGGGTGTTGAATAAAAAGTAGAGCAAAAATTGATATATTCTCTCCCTTTCTTACTCTGAAGTGGAGGTAGATGCCAGAGGATGTAGTAAAGTGCGTTAGTCAAGCATAAACCTGGTTCCTTCTCAAGCCTAATTCCAGAGTCACTTCTCTGAACGTGACTTAAGAGGTACAAGCATTCAATCATGTTAGGGCAGGACTTCATCCAGATAATCCTGTAATAAGCTTTAAAAATGATCATGAAAAGCAGGTAACCACACTTCTTATATGTGAAATATTTAAATACCTTTGACTGTTGTTGGGACTGCAGACTTGAAATTTGGCAGACACCCCTGTGTTCAGTGCTAATCTATTTCGGGGTTTCTTCCAACTTGAGCAGAACAAGAAAAATGTCACCACTTTCATCTGAATTAAAGTTGAGGAAACATACTAACAGGATGCAGTTCTGGTTGTTTTGCTAAGCCTTTTGAAAGAATTATTTGTAAAAAAAATTGTTTCCCATTGTTAAAAAAAAAAAAACTAACTTTACCTCTTAATGTTTTCCATTTTTCTGTCTAATGAGAATTTGAAGTTTCTAATAGCAGTTTCATCTAAAGGTTTCTAGCTGACTTTGCCTTTTATAAAATGGAATGCTTAATAAGTCAGGAAGAGAGATAAATGGCTAAGATTTCATCAACTTGTTGACACATCTACAGGTACAGGTCTGTAGATGTTCACACAGCTACAGGCCCAGCTACAGCCAGAGGCTTCCCAAGTGGCTCGGCGGTAGAGAAACAGCCTGCAATGCAGGAGACACTGGTTCGATCCCTGGCTCGGAAAGATCCCCTGGAGGAGGGCATGGCAACCCACTCCAGTATTCTTGCCTGGAGGACCACATGGACAGAGGAGCCATGGGGTCACAAAGAGCCAGACATGACTAAAGAAATTGATCACACATGCACGCAGACAGAGAAATGTATGCAGAAAGCTTAAAAGTAAGGGAAAAGCAGAAAGGTTGTTTGCATTTTAATACACATACCACTGAACATTTGTCCTCTTTCTTTACAAAACCTCCAATCCATCCCTCAGAGCTAAAGTCTACTTCCTCCACCTTCCTGTTACCTTTTTTCTCATACAAAATTTTTGGACACAAGTTAACCTTACTTTAATTATTCCTTCAGGTGGACAATATAATTGCAAAGCATTAGACAAATCACAAATTAGGGAAAATTGTGTCATTTTTTTTTTCCAATGGAAATTAAATAGGTAGTCTAATGATAAAGAATGAGCCTCAGAAGGTCGTGCTTTTCTAATCTGCTCCCAGGCTGGCCGGGGCTCACAGCCTACTCCTGGGCCATCGATATGCAGAACTAGCAGTCGTTCTGCTTCGTGCACAGGTTTTTTGAGTTTCCTCCACCCTGCTGCATGCTAATGAAGAAGGTTGGCAGTGTCATCTGCCAGTGGCAAATCCCAGGATATATCTACAAGCATCCAGAAGGGGAGGGTTAACTTGTCTTGAGTTAGGGACCCTCTAATTAGGAGAACACAACTAAGAGATTGTCAAAATATATTCCTTTGAGTTGAAGCAAGTAAATTGTGATGTCTTGAAAGTGTATATATAATGGATAATTTGCTGGGGTCAGTTACTAGTCTATTTTGCATTTGATCATCAGTGATTTATTACTATATAAAAAGACCAGCATTATTATCACATAATCCTTTATACTATTAGTTTAACTATAATAATAATAATGATATGTTAATTCAAGGGTGGTACATTATATAATATATATTTATTTAAAAATTAGTCACAATTATTTCAAATTGAAAAACAATGATATTTCTTAGTGATTTCCCCCAGAGGTATACTTCAAGTAAAAGATGCTTTTGATGTGACAAAGTGTTTATAGGAAAACTTTTTAAAATTGAGGTATAAATGACATGTAACTTCATATTAGTTTCAGATGTACAATGTAATGAGTTGATATTTGTGTGTATTATGAAATGATCACGAGACTAATATGCATCACCATACATAGCTACACAATTTTTTCTTGAGATAAGAACTTTTAAGATCTACTTTCTCATCACTTTTCAAATAAACAATATAAAATTATTAACTATAATCACTATGCTGTTCATTATATCTCCAAGGCATTTATTTTATAACTGGAAGTTTGTGCATTTTGACACCCTTTGCTCAGTTTTGCCCACCCGCCACCCCCTTCCTCTGGCAACCACCAGTCTCTTCAGTGTAACCATAATGTAGTTTTTAAAACATTTTTAAAAATTAGAAGCTTGCTTGTTTAAGGTATTATGCCCACACATTTTATAGGCAAATTTATTCCCTATCCTCATAAGTAGCTATGTAGTCTGGAAATTCTTGGTAGTGGAAATTAAAAATAAAACCTGTTTTTTTTTTTTTTCCATTTCCATCTTTCCTATTTTTTATACTTTCTCTTTTCTACTTTTTATTTTTTCTTTGATAGCAGATTGCAGTATAACTTTTATGTAACCATTTTATTTTTAGCTTTATTTAAGATAGAATAAAATATATAAGTAATGATTTAGCTTAGAAATGGAACACAGATTCTACAAAAGGAAGACCTATGACTTTTTTTCCCAAATTTTGTGGTATATTTTTCATGTGTTGTTCACAAAGGCAGTATAACCTATAAAATACCAGATATTTATTGAGCATCTAACATATGTTAGGCAATATGTAGACAATGAATTTATAAGTATAATAAGATACAATGAAAAACAGACCTTTTTCCCTTTCAGTGAAACATTCTTTTCAACATCTGAGACATTTGCAAAGCATAGTATGCTTATTAGAATAAAAGATATTATTATAAGAAGAAATGCTCTGACTAAAGAAGCACATAATGTACTTAATGCAAAAGACTAATACACTGGAAGTTATTGACGGTGCAGCAGCTAATAAAAGAGATAATAAAAATCACTGACAAAAGATGAATTCAGATGCCAAAATCAAATTGAGTATGGCTCATAAGAATGAAAAATTTAATAAGTTCCATTATGGTTTAAATTCCCCCCAAAAATGATGCCCCATGTGATTTACAGGTGAACCAAAGGAAGGATAAGAATATTATCTGTCATTACATAAAAGAATGAAAAGAAATTAGATTGGAAGGGCTGTTCTGTCCTAGCACCAGGCCTGGTATACACATGAGTCTATTTAGGTGGGGAATTAAGGAAATTCATGAGTGATAGATATAGGCTTTGATTTTATAATTTTAAACTAAAATTGAGACCAATCTGAACCTATCTTAGAATAAGAACTGGAAATTTTAGCACAGTTTTCCTATTAGCTATCTAGTTGGTGAACTTTTTTTACTACTTTCAGATGTTCAAACTTCAGGTCCCATGTCTGCACTCACAAATATTTCTATGCACATAAAAAGGTAATTTCATGCCTAAATGGAAAATTCTGCCTGTGTTTTGCATATAGAATATTCATTTACATAAACAAATTCATGTTTTGAGGAAACACACTTTGTGAGTTCAACTTAGGCATCAATGGATGAAAAATTTCATGAATATCAGGTCTGGTTGGATGACTTTAGACAAATCTTTTGCTAGTTAGCCAGCCCCCGCCCCCCCAACCTGATAAATGCTATCAATTTTAGGCTTTATAATCTCCCTGAATTCCATCTATGAATGGTTCAATTAATATATTGTACCATTGTCTTTTGTAAAGTAAGACTAAACTAGAGACAAATTGACAACAAAAAAGTAATGCTGTTGTGATGTTATGAACTGAAGATCATGTCCTTTAGGTAAAAATCTTGTCCTAAAGGTTGGGAATTCCCATGTTAAAGAAAAATAAGTTGTTGAAATACAAAGTTAAGAAAATGAATCAGAGTATTAGATCTGTATGACACCTTGGCCTTTATGTTTCTAATCCTTTTGACTTCTACAGATTGGTTGATCTTAGACCACAAATTTTTCCCATGTATTTCCCCTTACTGCATTCTCTGCATGGAAGATAAAATCCTCAGAGGAGAAAACAACTTCTCTCAACCTTTTAAGGTCCCTGGATGGATCTGAAAATTAAACTGACAAAGACACATTAATAGAAAAAAGCATACAGATTTATTTAATATAAATTTTATGAGACACAGGAGCCCTCATAAGGTAATGAGGACCCAAATCAATAGCTATACTTGAGTCTTTTGTGCTGGTTTGATGAGGAGGGCACAGTTGGGCATCCCAGGTGGCGCAGTAGTAAAGAATCTGCCAATGCAGGAGACTCAAGAGACATGGGTTCAATGCCTGGGTTCAGAAGGTCCCCTGGAGGAGGAAATGGCAAACCACTCCAGTATTCTTGCCTGGTAAATTCCATGGGCAGAGGAGCCTGGTGGCCTACAGTCCATAGGGTCACAAAGAGTTGGACAGGACTGAGCACACACACACAGTTGTGGAGAAACATGGTAGGTTGGGGGGTATGAGGTAATCATAATAAACTAGGTGAAACTTAGCCAAGCCTGTTTGTTAGGATTCTTCCTAGTGTCCCTTTGTTTTAATGCTCCTTTTTTTCTGGATATAGGGAAGACATCTCTTCTGGGGAGTTTTCAGCCTGTTTCAGGGAAGAAGGGTGGAGTAGGGGGAGGTTCTGTTATTTTCTCAAACTCCTTCAGCTTAAGATACTCAATATGCCAAGATGTCATATTTTGTGGTAGTGAGTCTTAAAGCCCATAAAATTGAAAAGATTCTGCTAAAATGAAATAGCTGTTTATTATATTACCAAATGTAATGGGTAGATTAAATTACCTGAGACAAGTGGGAGATCAAAGAAATCAGAAGGAGGACACATTTTAGAATCAAGAAAACTTGGTGATATATACTTGGGTATTTATTTTATATATATATATATATTATATATATTTAAAGGCCATCTTGGATTCCTTTTGTTGGCACTATTTGCTTTAAAATTGTATTTGTCTTTTCAACCATATCCTTAGTATTGTACTGACAATACTTGTACTTTGTACAAATTACAAAATTTTTGTAATTTGCACAATTTCAGACTTGGAAAAATATAATACCCTAAACTTCAATTCAGAAAATTATGAAAATGTTCACATGACTTCACTGCCTTAAAAGCCCCCCATATCCATGAAATAAAATGTGACCCATTTATACTTTCCTTTGTCAGAGTACCTTGGTGTTCTCGGCCAGAGCTGCCTGCTATCTACCAATACTTTCCTACCTGTAGCAAACAGATCCTTCACAAGGTGGCGCATGCTATATGCCGCAATGAACGCCTGTCCTCCCATCCTCTGTTTGACATCCTGATTCTCTCAGGTCATGTGGCTCAGTGGTGAAGAGTCTACTTGCCAGCGCAGGACATGCAGGAGACTCAGGTTCAGTCTCTGGGTCAGGAAAATCACCGGGAGGAGGAAATGGCAACCCACTCCAGTATTCTTACTTGGAGAATTCCAGGGACAGAGGAGCCTGGTGGGCTACAGTCCAAAGGGTCACAAAGAGTTGGACACAACCTAGCATGAGGCTTCCCCCTCACCTCAAATGTCCTTAATAGTAACATGTTGTGAGTAAGTAAATTGTTATTTTTCATAACAACACTCGTTTTTCATTATTTGTAGATAAAAGTTTCATTGTTACCATTACTAGTTCAGGAGACCTCAAGATACATGTTTTTAACTTTCCTAAAATATAGGTGTGGGACTTTTAAAAGTCTTTTTTTGGGGGTTTCTTAACAATTACTGTGAAGCAGTATATCTAAATGGCATAAGTTAGACAGGAATCGGACATCCCTTTTGCAAAACAATGAGCTGAATCTGGTTTCTGATCAAGTAAAAGATAGTCTGCTGCAGTCTAAACAGGGAGTAGTATTTGAAAGATCAACTAGCCTTTGGGCATGGGCTCAGCCCACTCCATATTCCAAAGCACATCACCAGTGACCCTCATCAGGTCCATCCATTGCAACTTTGATGCAAAGCTTGGATTGGGTGAATCAAGACACAATTAGCATCTTTTTTTTTTTTTCAACGAGTGATGTTTTGGAGAACTTTCTGGTTCCTCTCTTCTCTCCTTTTGATCTGCATGTACTTTTGATGCCTAACTCAGAACATTTTCAAGTACATTTCCTTTCATCATATCTTCATCATGGAAGCCGGGCGCATCCAACAAAAGATTCTATTATAGTGAAAAACTTTATTTAAAGGGATTAAAATACCTGAGACTAGTGAGTGTTCAAAGAGTTGGGAAGGAGGGCACTACTACTCAGGACCAAGAACTCTTGAGACAATTACTCCATCTTATTGGCCCCATGGTTTGATAAATATTTTAAGATTGAAATTCATTTTGAAGACCTTGCTGTAGCAAGAACAATAGTTTACCAATAATCACCTTCTTTCTCTTTTCTTTTATAACGATTCATGGTGTTTAGGAAGGTTGCATTAGATAAGTGGCAGATCATCTAATTCCTCTCCTCCCCTCCCCTCTACTCTCATCTTATATTCTTTCTTCTTTCATTACATTCCTGCTGGATCTTTCTGGTCAAAGGATATGATCTTTCTGAGCTATTAAGCTAAGACTGAATATTTCTTTCCTTTTACCTCCTCTGTAAAACACTCTTCACTTTTTTCCTTCACAAAATACTTAACGGCTCATTAGATTCTGGCTCTAAACAACAAAATCATCTTATTCCTTTAGAAGTTTTATTTCCCTTCTCTAGAGGACAAAAAGAGCTTCCTTGAATACTTGTAACACAGCACAAAAGAAGAGAAAAGAAAAAAAGAAGAAAGGAAAAAAATGGGAAGGAAGGGAAAAATCTTCATTCAGGAAACCTGAGGATTCACCTCCTTCTACCCTCAGAGAACAGGTATCTTGCTCTCAGAATTTAAATGTATGCTAGCTCTTTGGGAATTTTCTTCTATTTAAAAGTTAGAGTGCCATTCTGGCCTCTCACTAGAAATTGACATATTAGTTTTCCAGCTTGTATATTCTGTTCAGCCCTGTTCATGAAGTTCTTTTACTTGAAAGGATCTTAGTGACCGCCTTGCCCTTGTTACTCCTTCTTTTACAATAAATATAATCTTTTTTTTTTTTTTTTTTTCGAGACTGAACCATCCAGCCTTTATACCTCCTAGTTAAGACATTGCTGTTGTGATGTAGTGACCTGTCACCTCTTTCACTGTTGACCAAGGACAGAAAGCTTGTTAAGGGTGTCATGTTGCCCTATATTGTATGATTAGACATTAACTTTTGTACTATATTATTTTAAGGTATAATTCATCAAAAAATATATACTGTCCTCACTTCCAAAACTGTCCTCACTTCCTCGTCTCCCTCCTCCACTACCTGGCATGTGCAAATACAGACTCAGAGATACACGTGTTTCATTTGTACTCACTTCAGTTCTATAACCATAGAGATACCCTTTATCTGGTGACAAAAAGAAAGAAAGAGCCTCTTGAGGCCCGAGTTTGCAAACCTAAACTTAACAGGTGACATTCATGCCATAAAAATGAATATACTTTCTTATAGAAGGATCAGAGTGCAAGATACATCATCAAATGAAATTGGGCCCTCGAGGGCTCTTCATAGCTCATACTTATTGATTGGAATGGCAAATGTAGTAATTTGTAGGCAGCTAACTTGTGACACATTGCAATGAAGGAGACATATGTAAAAGTATGTGGAAGTAACAGGAGCAATGTTACTCCTTCAGCATTTTATATGAAAAACACATGCAATTTTGAAACTTCAGCTTTGCTGTTTCAAAGACCCTAAGAGCATCTGTTAGGTATTGTATGATCTCATCTCTAACACAGCACATGCAGTCAGCTTTTCAGCATGTCACACCATTACTAAGTAAGGAGCCAGAAAATGAGCAGGCAGGTCACTTTTCACCTCATTAGCACAGCAGGAGGGGGCTCTGGAAAACAAGATGCTAGCAGAAGCCGAGGGGCTTGCTGA
This sequence comes from Bubalus bubalis, assembly GCF_019923935.1. Classification (NCBI taxonomy): domain Eukaryota; kingdom Metazoa; phylum Chordata; class Mammalia; order Artiodactyla; family Bovidae; genus Bubalus; species Bubalus bubalis. The sequence continues at coordinate 94,707,193 of NC_059157.1, read as the reverse complement.
TATTTTTTTGAATAACAGAGGAAGGACCCAGCTGTGTACTCCTTCTAACTCTGTACTTCTGTTCTTTCTCACATAACCCCTTCCTTTTTCTTCTGACCTTTAATCAGTTTGACCCCTGAAGTGTTCATAAACCACTACAAAGTTATTTCTCTGGAATATATAATTTGTCTCTATTTTTCCTCATGGTAGATCTTGGTTTTAGCACAATTCTATTGCAATATGATATGGATACACAGTCTTTAATGTCCTTGAAAAGATTGAACTTCAGGGTCCTTTGGACACAAACAGAGAAAATAGAGAAGATAATGGGAAATCAGCTATCATTTCATTCTCTGAACTGCTGCTTGCATTTATAAAGTTATCAAATAAAAGTTTACTTTCTGTTCTAAAATTTGTTTTCTATTTATTCATCTTTCCATCATCAATCTTATTTTCACGATGTTGACTCCTTTATCAGTCTTAATTTCTGGGTTGCTACAGCGATCAGATCCCTTCTGCCAACCCACGATGCACAAAATATATATAATTTTCTTTTTTTTAAGCCATTAAAGTTTGGGATTATTTGTTACACAGCATATTGTAGCTGATCCTGAGCAATCAAAAGAGCTTGCCCTTGTATTGGACAAACACATTGTACCAGGCAGTGTGCTAAATACTTTATGCATGCATGCTAATTCACCTCAGTTGTGTCCGACTCTTTGAGACCCCATGGACTCTAGCCCACTGGGCTCCTCTGTCCATGGCTCCAGGCGAAGATACTGGAGTGGGTTACCATTTCTTTCTCCAGGGGATCTTTCTGATCCAGGGATTGAACCTGTGGATTGCCATTTGCTCCTCCAGGGGATCTTCCCAACCCAGGGATCAAAACTGCATTGCTTATGTCTCCTGCATTGGCCGGTGTGTTCTTTACCACTAGTGCTACCTGGGAAGCCCCCCAAAAGCTTTATAACTACTGTCTTAATTTCATAACAGTGGTATGTGGATTGAAGGTACTACTCTCATCCTCATTTCAGAGTAAGAAAGCTAGAACTTGTAGGTATTGTTTTCACACCTTTTCTGCATCTTTATAAAACTCTTTTGCATCATCTCCTCTTCTAGCCACTGCCACAGAAACCAATCCCAAGTGTACTTCTTATTCATGACTCTAGGCTTTTCCTGCTCCACTGTGTGCGGCATCCACAACTTTGCTTGGTGAAAGCACAACCCAGACCCACATAACCAGGATGTGGACCACTGAAAATTAGTTGTATTAACACCTGACCCCAGGGGCAGGAGACAATGAGAAGTGTACTCTCAGTCTCCTTTTTCCAACTGCAGATAGTTCTGACAGACATTTCATAGGATTCCTCATAAAGGTCTTAAAGTCAGTGCTTAATTTGATAAGACATTTTTTGAACTGACTTTTTTTTTTTTTTTTTTGTCATTTCCTTTTACTCCCATTGTCCTAAATTTCTTTCCCCTCAGATCAGTAATGAGGCAAAATACTGGCCTGGAAGCCTCTGTCTGACTCTACTTTGAAGCAGAACCGAGAGTAAGACACTAACTAGCCCAGAACACAAGAAAGAAAGTGAAAGTCAAGTCGCTCAGTCGTGTCCAACTCTTTGAGATCCCATGGACTGTAGCCTACCAGGCTCCTCCATCCATGGGATTTTCCAGGCAAGAGTACTGGAGTGGGGTGCCATTTCCTTCTCCAGGGGATCTTCCTGACACAGGGATTGAACCGAGGTCTGCCACATTGTAGGCAGATGCTTTACCATCTGAGCCACCAGGGAAGTCCAGAACACAAGGCTTCCATGTAAGTCTAGGATCAAGGAAGGGTAAAGATTTCATCTAGTAAAGACTTTTTTTTTTTTTTCAATATGTAGGGGGCAGTAGTCCAAACTCACTGGAATAGATACTTAAGCAGTTTGTCTTTCTTTACCTGCCATACTCTGCTTTTGTTTTTTTTGTATTTTTTTTTTGTTTGTTTTTTTAGTTTACTGACTGCCTTATACATCATGATGGTACTCTGAAAAGGAGCTTACTTTTTTATATGTAAACTTAATTTTTTAGAGCAGTTTGAGATTTACAGAAAAATTAAGCAGAAAGAACAAGAATTTCCTGTTTACCTCTACTTCCACACTGTGCATAACCACCTTGTATAACCTCCCCAGTCATCAACAACCCCACCAGAAGGATACATTTGTAACAACTAATGAATCAATAGAAATGCAGCATTATCACTCAAAGACCATAGTTCACATTAACATTCACTGTTGTATGTGTTAAAGACATTTTTATCTCATATTCAGTAATTACTTCTGTTTTTTTCATTAGCTTAAAATAAAGTAACAATAAAGGTAAAATTTTTATTTCAAATGTTTTAAATATGAAATAATTTTAATAAAATAATTTTTTCTTCCTTCTTTTTACATATATTAATAGAAAAGTGTTCAGCTAATGTTAACAGTGGTTGCTTTGAGTGGTGGAATCTGAAGCAATTACATTTTCTCTATTGCCTGAATGTCCTATAATAAGTGTCTTTCTTCTCACCAAAATAAAACATCATTATTAAAGAAAAAACTAAATAGAAAATTATATACCCTAGGGACCACTGATAAATATTTCTACAATAAATATTATTCGGATTTATAACATATTGAGCAGAATTGACTCAGGCACTGCCTTAGTATGTGTTGTTACAATTTTCAGTTTTTGGTACCACAACAAGTCCATTAAATAGTTGGCTTCTCTTTAGCAGTGTTTTCTCATATGATGAGTTTTTCTGTGTACTACTAATATGTAAAATGCTTCTTTCTTTTTTTTTTTTTGGAGTGAGAACTTTTTTTTCTTTACAAAAAGTCTTCCATGCTCTGACTTGAAAAAACAAACTTTAGTATATATTTAGGCTTTATATTACCATTTTAATATTACCTATATAGCAGTATATTACCCATATGCTCTTCTAAAGTCTTCCTATCTTGGGACTTTCACACAAAAATGTTTATAATTATCTAAGGCTGTATATTGTCACCCTGTTTATTTAACTTATATGCAGAGTACATCATGAGAAACGCTGGACTGGAAGAAATACAAGCTGGAATCAAGATTGCCAGGAGAAATATCAATAACCTCAGATATGCAGATGACACCACCCTTATGGCAGAAAGTGGAAGAGGAACTAAAAAGCCTCTTGATGAAAGTGAAAGTGGAGAGTGAAAAAGTTGGCTTAAAGCTCAACATTCAGAAAACGAAGATCATGGTATCCGGTCCCATCAATTCATGGGATATAGATGGAGAAACATTAGAAACAGTGTCAGACTTTATTTTTCTGGGCTCCAAAATCACTACAGATGTTGACTGCAGCCATGAAATTAAAAGACGCTTACTCCTTGGAAGGAAAGTTATGACCAACCTAGATAGCATATTCAAAAGCAGAGACACTACTTTGCCAACAAAGGTCCGTCTAATCAAGGCTATGGTTTTTCTTGTGGTCATGTGTGGATGTGAGAGTTGGACTGTGAAGAAGGCTGAGCACCGAAGAATTGATGCTTTTGAACTGTGGTGTTGGAGAAGACTCTTGAGAGTCCCTTGGACTGCAAGGAGATCCAACCAGTCCATTCTGAAGGAGATCAGCCCTGGGATTTCTTTGGAAGGAATGATGCTAAAGCTGAAACTCCAGTACTTTGACTACCTCATGCAAAGAGTTGACTCATTGGAAAAGACTCTGATGCTGGGAGGGATTGGGGGCAAGAGGAGAAGGGGACGACAGAGGGTGAGATGGCTAGATGGCATCACTGACTCAATGGATGTGAGTCTGAGTGAACTCTGGGAGTTGGTGATGGACAGGGAGTCCTAGTGTGCTGCGATTCATGGGGTCGCAAAGAGTCGGACACGACTGAGCGACTGATCTGATCTGATCTGATCTGATCTGATAATGCATGCATGCTAAGTCACTTCAGCCGTGTCTGACTCTTTGCGACCCTATGGACTGTAGTCCACCAGGCTTTTCTGTCTGTGGGATTCTCCAGGCAAGAATACTGGAGTGGTTTGCCATGTCCTTCTCCAGGGGGTCTTCCTAACCCAGGGATAGAACTCTCAACTGTTACATCTGTTGCATCAATCAGATCAGATCAGATCAGTTGCTCAGTCATGTCCAACTCCTTGTGACCCCATGAATTGCAGCACGCCAGGCCTCCCTGTCCATCACTAACTCCCAGAGTTCACTCAGACTCACGTCCATGGAGTCAGTGATGCCATCCAGCCATCTCATCCTCTGTCGTCCCCTTCTCCTCCTGCTCCCAATCCCTCTCAGCATCAGAGTCTTTTCCAATGAGTCAACTCTTCGCATGAGGTGGCCAAAATACTGGAGTTTCAGCTTTAGCATCATTCCTTCCAAAGAAATCCCAGGGATAATCTCCTTCAGAATGGACTGGTTGGATCTCCTTGCGGTCTAAGGGACTCTCAAGAGTCTTCTCCAACACCACACTTCAAAAGCATCAATTCTTCAGTGCTCAGCCTTCTTCACAGTCCAACTCTCACATCCATACATGACCACAGGAAAAACCATAGCCTTGACTAGACGAACCTTTGTTGACAAAGTAATGTCTCTGCTTTTGAATATGCTGTCTAGGTTGGTCATAACTTTCCTTCCAAGGAGTAAGCATCAATAGGCAGGTTCTTTTCTGCTAGTGCCACCTGGGAAGCCCTCTATCTATAGATAGATAGATCTATAGCCCTCTAACATATTATAGTTTATAGAAAATAGGATTGATAATTTGTGTCATCAGTCTATTTTAGAGTAAGAGAAGCCCATATGTAATTTAAAATATTCTGATCATCATATTAAAAGCAGTAAATTATAATAATTGTAATTCTTTTTATATTTTATTTAATACAATGTATACAACATATCAAAAGTATTTCAGTGAATGATCAAGATGATTATTATTGAGATATTTTGCCTTCTTTAATACTAAGTCTGTGAAATCAGGTGTGAACTTTACACTTACTAGACACCTCTGTTTGATCCAGCTGTATCTCAAGTTCTCAGTAGCTGTGAGTGGACAGTGACCACCACATGGGACAGTGCAGCCAGCTCTAGAGCTTACTATTTTTGTTTATAACTTAGCAATACTTCCAGTCATGGTTTATTTCCTTTATTATATAGAGGTCTTCCTGGTGACTCAGACGGTAAGGACTTTTCTAACTCCCTGAATATTTTTAATCATTTAGAAAAACATTTTTTTTAGATCAGTTTTCTAGAGTTTGATTTTCTCTGCTTCATTTATTGCAAAGTACCTCATGAAAACATGTAGTTTACTTTTTATCAGCTGTATATTCAACAATTATAAACTTCAGGGCCAAGTCACAAGCCGGATATATGAAACAATGCATTTTCAGGGTTTAATCTTAGAATGGCTTGATTTAAACCATATTCCAGAAATATAGTATGTTCATAAGCTGAAATTCTTTATATTACATAATGTCCCAAGCATTAACTCACTAAGACAGCCTAATGTTTAGATAGAGGTACTAATAGAGCCAATTAAGTGTTTACTTCACAGAACAGTACAATTTGAGGAGTTACTCTATCAATTTCTTTAAATCTTCTCTGCATCACAGATTATTTATCTGTAAAATGGGGATAATACAGAACCTACCTCATGGGAACATTGTAATAATTAACTAGCTACTACATAGAACCACTTAGAAGTATGACTGGTACCTAAATAAATGTTGTTTCAGTAAATATTAGCTATAATTATTATTTCAATCACAGTTTTATCAGATTTTTTTCCCTAAAGTAAAAATAAGTCGAAATCCAAGTATTTTGAGTAGTACAATAATTATTACTAATGGCTTTACCTTTTTGAGTATTGATTGTTACAGGCATAATCTGTACATATAAAAAGACTATGTATAGAATCAAATATGTAAATACATATATTCTTGAGTACAAATTATATTTTTTCTTTATCAGAAAATATTAGGTGAAATTATAAATTTGCAAGAGTTAAATAGTTTACAATTTTCCATCTTTTCCCATTTCTCTGTAAAGGAAAATATTTCCAACATTCTGGTTTATTTAATTTATATTTCAATATATTATCACTTCCCTGTCAAACTTGAATATATTTGGGTAATTTCGACTACTTACCTACCCTTGGCAAGTTTGGCAGAGAATGTTTATGTATTGGCAACTTTTCAGATTCACGGCTGATCACTGAGTTGATGCTATAATGGAATTTATCAAGTTAGATAAATAGATCACATGTGATTTTATGTGTTCATAAATATTAGTGTGTCTTTTAAGGTAGTGGTGAATGGAGGGCAAAAGAATATTAGAACTGCCATCTGTATGAACTACAGATTACAGGCACTCACAAGAAAAGTAGTAACTTTTCTTAAAAGGCAGTAAAGACCTAGACCTTGACACGCTATTTGATAGAATAGTTCAGCAATTTGTTGGCCCCACATTTTTCACTGTTTCTGATTGCATAGTTGGTGGATAGGATAAAAGTTGGCAAGCTGGGAAAATGAAGCTTTTACAGTGTGTAGGAAAGAGGATTTAATGCCACTGTAAGTAAAGGACAGTGCTCTTATGCAGTTTAGCTACCACAAAGAAAGCAATCATTCTGACACTGAGTGGAAGATAGCTTAAACTGGGAAGTTACTCACAGCATCCATTATTCAATATTTTTTAGTGATGCATCCTTTTGTCCAAACCAATCAATGTTCTTGTAATTATTCCAAGTGCTGTGCAAACTTCTCCTAGAATCAACTCACTGTGAAACATCATCTTGAATCAATAAGAAGAGCAGAATTCCCTGGAGTTTGGAGAGTTCTCCAAGGGCACCCACGGGCTCCTCGCCAAGAGTTTTAAGCTAAGAAAGTCTGAAATAGGACTTTCCCTTTTGTTAAGATTTCTCCTGTAGTACTGTGAGCTCTTTCTTATGCCCCTCACCCCACTTATCTCCTGTAGCCCAGGCTGAATGACAATATTCCCTTTTATCTGGCTCTCATTAGGAAAGCATTAGGTTCCAGTATACAGATCTGAAATAGTATGGAGAATAGAGCACTTAAAAACAAACAAACAAAAAAACAAAACAAATCAAGCAAACCTCACTTCTTTCAAATCAGCTGCCAAGATTATAAACATGATCTATGAATAAAGGTAGTATAGAAAATGTCTAAATGTGTTTTTTTCTAATTTTAAGAAGCATTCCTGAATACCTAATAAATTTTATAGTTATTTGAGCTAATATGTGCTAGTCTCTGAGTTGCCTCTGACTCATTGCAATCCCATGGACTGTGGTCTGCCAAGTTCCTCTGCCCATGGAATTCTCCAGGCAAGAACTGGATTATCCACTGCAGTGGGTAATCATTCATTCTCCAGGGGGTCTTCCCAAACCCAGGGATTGAACCCAGGTCTCCTGCAATGCAAACATATTCTTTACCATCTGAGCCACCAAACGTCTGAGCTAATAGGTCACAACAATTTGTTGAAATGCATACCACCTCCTTTGGCTATACACTTCACAGTCAAGGCTAATGGTTCACTGAATATTTTTATTGGAAAGAACAGACCTAATTACTGCTATTGACTGAAAATTTCCTGACACACTGTCTTATGAGAGAATCTACAACAGTTGAAAATTAATCACATAGCCTGCATTTCAGCATGTTTACTAGTTTATAATCAATTTGATTTTGCAGCAGTGCCAGGTAATGATATGAAATGTTTTTCTACAGAGGATCCAGATGTACATAGGGCACCAAAAGTATATTGTCAGTTTGAACCAAATGTACCAAGAAAGTAATTTGCAGAGCGAGGGGTAGACTGATACTTGGGGCCTTGATTCCAACTCACTGTTTTCCCTAGTAATCTTTATTTGGAATACTTTATTTCCCAATCTCATCCCACCTTTCTTTTTGTAAGCCAAAAGAAATATAATAGAGCATCAAGTTATGTTACACAGTAGAGCTTGAGTAACAGACCTACCCCCAAAACAAAAGTGAGAGAGGGAGAAAGAAAAAAAAAAAAGGTGGGGGGGAGGGGGGAAGAAAACTAAGCAAATAGAAATAAAGCTTTTGTCAACTGCTAGGATAAATTAAATCATCTTACACTTTGCACCAAAGATAATTATCCTTGAACTACAGCACATCACTAGAGGAAGATAGAGGATATGAAGCTTTAGTACTCAATGAGGAAATTTAAATACATTATCCTATCATCTGAGATGATGGCATATGGGAAAGAGAAGCGCTTGTACTGAATCTCACAAACGATTCAAATCACCTTTGGCAAAACTTAATGTGACACAGACTATGGATTTAATTACCTTTTTGCTTCTGTTTATTATTTGGATGATTTTGTTTTACTATAGGATTTCATCTTGCTTTTGTTTTTGGTTTATATGATGGGTTGAAGATCTTAAAAATCCTATGAATAATTCCCCACATGAAACAGGAATCTGAAGGATCCCAGGTGGTGGTGGTGCTAAGTCGTGTCCAACTCTTTTCGACCCCATGGACTGTAACCCACCAGGCTCCTCCATCCATGGGATTTTCCAGGCAAGAATACTGGAGTGGGGTGCCATTCCCTTCTCCAAGGAATCTTTCCAACTCAAGGATCCAACTGGAGTCTCCTGCACTGTGGGCAGGCTCTTTACTGCCTTAGCCACTATGGAAGACTAGAATACTGGAGTGGGTTGCCATGCCCTCCTCTAGAGGTCTTCCCAACCCAGGGATCAAACCCAGGTCTCTGGCATTGCAGGTGGATTCTTTACCATGGGAACCACTAGGGAAGCCAAGAATACTGGAGTAGGTAGCCTCTCCCTTCTCCAGGGGATCTTCCCAACTCAGGGACTGTCTGTCTCCTGCACAGGCAGGCAGGTTCTTCACCTCTAGCGTCACCAGGGAAGCCCAGCACACGGAATGAGTGTGGTGAGCTCTTTCTAATCATGTTTAAAGAGAAGTCTGAATTCTCTATTAATGCATGAAAAGCTACCACTAAAACTACTTTATCTATATTTCCCCATATGTAAAAGTTTAGGAAGGACAATTCATCTGAAACTGACTTACTGATGCTGCTGCTGCTAAGTGGCTTCAGTTGTGTCTGACTCTGTGCGACCCCATAGACGGCAGCCCAACGAGGCTCCCCCGTCCCTGGGATTCTCCAGGCAAGAACACTGGAGTGGGTTGCCATTTCCTTCTCCAATGCATGAGAGTGAAAAGTGAAAGTGAAGACGCTCAGTCGTACCCGACTTTTAGCGACCCCATGGACTGCAGCCTATCAGGCTCCTCCGTCTATGGGATTTTCCAGGCAAGAGTACTGGAGTGGGTTGCCAATGCCTTCTCTGGAAACTGACTTACATTTATCTATAAATATTGCATCTCTGAGTAGTCAAGTTCCTACATTACTGCGTTTTTCTTTGTGTGTGTGTGTGTGTGTGTGTGAAGTCGCTCAGTTGTGTCCGACTCTTTGCGACCCCGTGGACTGCAGCCTGCCAGGCTCCTCTGTCCATGGGATTCTCCAGGCAAGAATACTGGAGTGGGTTGCCATTTTCTTCTCCAGGGTATCTTCCCAACCCAGGGATTGAACCCAGGTCTCCTGCATTGCAGGCAGACACTTTATCCACTGAGCCACCAGAGAACTATTAAATTAGATGACTTCTGGGAAATATTCTTATTCGATACTTACAAATGTAAGAGTCTTTTTTTTTTTTAAAGCTAGTATATCATGTTTTGTGTTCATAGAAAGCCAATATTCTATATAGTAGGGAAAGTAAGTAAATATATTCTAAATGCTCAGAACATGATCCTAAACTTGAGACTGTCCAGGGCAAGCTACTGTAGATTGAGTCAGTTGAATGCTAGAAGCATATCATATTTATACTGTATCTTAAAATCACCACAGTACCTAGCATGTAACTAGGAATCTACATGATATTGTTTACTTGCAGTAGTATAGTCAACAATAAAACACTCCCTGTGCTTCTGGAATATCAGACCAAGGTGCAGAGAACAGTGCTCAATGATCTGGAGCAGAAAATATTTAAAAATATGGACAAAAATTGAAATTTGCATCTGTGAAGTCTCAAGGCTTCTACTGGATTTTGGTTTCTGGGTTAAGATTCAGGTCCTGGAATCCAGCCTAGAGTAGAGATGGGTTTGGTAATAAGAGCAAAGTAATGTATGTCCTAAATGTTTGAAAAAAGAAAGTGAAAGTGAAGTCACTGAGTCATGTCCAACTCTTTGTGACCCCATGGACTGTAGCCTACCAGGCTCCTCTGTCCTTGGGATTTTCCAGGCAAGAGTACTGGAGTGGGGTGCCATTTCCTTCTCCAGGGCATCTTCCCAACACAGGGATCAAACCCAGGTCTCCCACATTGTAGGCAGATGCTTTACCATCTAAGCCACGAGGGAAGTCCTAAATGTTTGAGACTGGTTAACAAAATGGAGTGGGTGCATGCTGAGTTGCTTCAGTCATGTCTGACTCTGCAACACTATGGACTATAGCCCACCAGGCATCTCTGTACATGGGATTCTCCAGGCAAGAATACTGGAGTGGGTTGTCAAGCCCTCCTCCAGGGGATAGTCCAGACTCAGGGATCGAACCCAAGTCTCTTGTGTCTCCTGCACTGGTAGCTGGGCTCTTTACCAATAGTGCCGCTGAAGAGATGAAGCAAATGCCTTATTATCACCATCAGAAACCAAATCTCAACTTGAATTCCTGGCAAGGCAGTTGAAGGTGAATCTCACAGCGATGTTGCTGAGCTCTTTATTGCTCCTGGACATGGCTTATCCTCCACAACAGGAGTGTGGGACAGAAATGCAGAATAAACACAAAACAGCTTTCTAAGATGGTATGGAAATTGGGTATCAATTTTCAAAGACATTTTGATGTATGTCTATATCTGTTCTGACTGGATTAATTAATTTATAGGTTTTTAAAATCTGTAAAATGGAGAACATTGCTGATGGTGTTGCTGTAAGAATTCAATGATGTAAATAAAGCATACTTCCTGAGCATCTGTTACAAAATAAGTACTCAATAAATACTGTGAATAATTGCAAGGTAGTATATGTTTGGACTTCCCAGGTTGCACAGTGATAAAGAATCTGCTTGCCAATGCAGGAGATCCAAGAAATGTGGGTTTAATCCCTGGGTGAGGAACATCCCCTGGAGTAGGAAATGACAACTCACTCCAGTATTCTTGTCTGGAAAATTCCATGGACAGAACTAGAGGCTACAGAGCCTGGCAGGCTATATAGTCCATGTGGTAACAAAGAATTGGACACGACTGAGAAACTGAACATCATCACCGCCAGTATAATTATATATTACCTTGTATTATTATATCTAGTAATTCATAATGTATTGATAATGTTTTAGCAATTAGTCATGATTTATTTGCTGATTATTCTTGTTTTAATAAATGATCTTCCTGTGAAGACCTGAAAGAGAGAAGGCCAGATTACTTGAAAATCAATCCATTACACCACTATCTTGTTAAACTATAGAGAACTTTTTTGAAGATATGATCTATGTATTGAGTTCCTTTCTTTGTAGCTATTTAAGGCAGCTCCTTTGTAAAACAGCTAGATTTAATATCTCAATGGTCTTGTGTATTCCAGAATTCCCATTATAGTTCTCACCAATGGTGGGCTTTCCCTACAATCCATCTCCTGTCTTTATTTTTGACAAGCTATTTCTGCCCATCCCTGTTTCCCTTCCCTTGTCCCTGCCAGGACCACCTCTGCCTTTGTATTGCATGTCTTTCTTTCTAAACTCCTGGTCCTGCCTTCCTAGCCCACTCTTCCTGAGTCCTTCTGCCTCAGTTTCTGGTGAGTAGTCAGCTGCAACAGACTGTCCTATATAATATGGAAAATGTTTGCTAAACAGTTTTCATAAATTGACTGTTCTGCACATCAAGCTTTCAGTAAATTGACTTTTGTAAATTAGCAAATTGAGAGACACCTTGAAAATTTTCATACTAAAGAATCACATAATTCCCTTTTTATTGAGAGTGTGTAGTTACCTGACTCAGTTTCTCAACAACTTTTCTATTCACCACAGGTCTCCAATTACTATCAATCTTCAATTACTATCAGTCTTTTCTTACCTTACAGAATTTTCCTCAAAGTTATATATACTTTTTTCTCTTTTTAGTTCCTTGGGGAATAATCTCCCCCCCTCCCCCCCCGGGTCAAGTAACCATCATGATTAGAGAGTCTATGTGATTTCTTACTATCTTTTTTTTTTTTTTTAACCAGTTGGGGATGCTGATGCCCTCTTAGCAGTTTGTTTCTGCCTGTAATAATCTAAAGATCACTTTTCCTGAAAGTAAAAATACCATAAGGGTATCTTACTCTTCACCTTTCCCTTTTCCTTTTCTTCTCCTTCTCTAGCTCTTCTCCTCCTTTCTCTTTCTGCTCTAAACAGAAAAGCATGATCCCCTTTCATTGTTCTTATTTCCTATTACTCTAAACTCATCGTGACCTTGATTCTCTGATGCTGCCCTTAATATGACCTAGTGATAATTTTGAAGGACTTTTTTGGTCTTTCAGCTGGTAAAGAATTCTCTTGCAATGCAGGAGACCCTGGTTGGATTCCTGGGTTGAAAGATCCACTAGCGAAGGGATAGGCTACCCTCTCCAGTATTCTTGGGCTTGCCTGGAGGCTCAGATGGTCAAGAATCTGCCTGCTGCCCAAGATCTGGGTTTGATTCCTGGATTGGGAAGATCCCCTGGATAAGGTAAAGGCTACCCACTCTATTTCACTTGAGTAGTTTTTTAAAATTTAAGTTATTTTTAGAGCTCATTTTTCAGCCATCTAAACTTCTCTTTTTTCATATCTTTCAAAGAATATACACTGTTGTTGTTAAGTCTCTAGGTCGTATCTGACTCTTCGGGACCGCATGGACTGTAGTATGGCCAGACTTGCCTGTCCTTCACTATTTCCCAGGAGTTTGCTCAAACTCAAGTCCATTCATTCAGTGATGCTATCCAATTATCTCATCCTCTGTAGCCCCCTTCTTTTAGATAAAAATTTACAAAATTCAAAAACATGAAATGACAAAAACTCCTCAATCTCATTGAAGATAGCTATGCAAACACATTATTAAATTTCCTTCCATTTGTTTATATGCATATATATATTCATAATGTGTTTTATATATATAAAACACACATTTACTTTTTAAAAAATACTGATTTATAACCTTCTTTTGTTCTTTTATATCACATTTTCATATTAATAAACATAATTGTACTACATGTATTTAAATGACCACATGATATTTAGTTTCCTGGAAATAACATGAATTACTTACCCAAGTCTTTACTTTTTGAACTTAGGCTATTTCCAATTTGTCATAATTTTAAGCAAAGATATCATGAATATCTTTGTGCTTACCTCTTAAAGATATCCTTAATTCATTATTCTTAAAATGGGATTTCCATGTTCATGTATAAACTGAAAAAAAATAATTGTACATTTTTAAGGCCTTATACAAGTGTTTGCCAAGTTTTCTTCCAGAAAGATTTTATAGGGGTAGTAATTTTACTGAAAGCTCCTTACTAGTGGATAGGATAAATGCATTAACTACTGCTTTTTATATTACTGGTAGGGAGTTGATTTCTTCCTATGTCAAATGAAAAATTATATTGATTTTCAAATTAAATTTCTATTTATTTCTATAGGCTATTTTTAGGGGGATGCTTATCTTTCACATTGATTAGTAAGGGCCTTTAAATATATTTAGGTTGCTTTTTGTCACACCCTTTGTTTTTCTTTTGTTTTTAAATTTTGTGTGTGATGATTTAAATTTGAGTGGACTAAATATATTAATTTTTCTTTTTGATTACCTGTTTACTTTTTTTCTACTGGTTTCAGAAGTCATTTTCTTCCAAATATTTTTGAATATTTATATACCCACAGAAAAGTGAACTAACAATACAATGAAAACATAAATACCTTTTACCTAGACTCATCAATTTTAAACATTTGCTGCATTTATTTTCTCTCTTTCTCTTTCTGTCTTCACCTGCCTCTACACACACACACACACACACACACACACACACACACACAAGAAGCTGTAGTATTTTCAACTCTAAATATGTCAGCATATGTCTAAGAACAAGGGCATTCTTTTACATAACAGAATATCATTATCATATCCAAGATTTAACACTGAAATAGAAATAGATTTAAGGAACTAGATCTGATAGACAGAGTCCCTGAGGAACTATGGATGGAGGTTTATGACATTGTACAGGAGACAGAAATCAAGACCATCCCCAAGAAAAAGACATGCAAAAAAGCAAAAGGCTGTCTGAGGAGGCCTTACAAATAGCTGTGAAAAGAAGAGAAGTGAAAAGCAAAGGAGAAAAGGAAAGATATACCCATTTGAATGTAGAGTTCCAAAGAATAGCAAGGAGAAAAATAAAGCCTTCCTCAGTGATCAGTGCAAAGAAATAGAGGAAAACAACAGAATGGGAAAGACGAGAGATCTCTTAGAGAAAATTAGAGATACCAAGGGAACATTTCATGCAAACATGGGTACAATAAAGGACAGAAATGATATAGGCCTAACAGAAGCAGAAGATATTAAGAAAAGGTGGCAAGAATACACAGAAGAACTATACAAAAAAGATCTTCATGACCCAGATAATTACAATTGTGTGATCACTCACACTCACCTAGAGCCAGACATCCTGAAATGTGAAGTCAAGTGGGCCTCAGGAACATCACTACCAACAAAGCTAGTGGAGGTGATGGAATTCCAGTTGAGCTAGTTCAAATCCTGGAAGATGATGCTGTGAAAGTGCTGCACTCAATATGTCAGTGAATTTGGAAAACTCAGCAGTGGCCACAGGATTGGAAAAGGTCATTTTCATTCCAATCCCAAAGAAAGGCAATGCCAAAGAATGCACAAACTACCACACAATTGCACTCGTCTCACATGCTAGAAAAGTAATGCTCAAAATTCTCCAAGACAGGCTTCAGCAATATGTGAACTGTGAACTTCCAGATGTTCAAGCTGGATTTAGAAAAGTCAGAGAAAACACAGACCAAATTGCCAACATCCACTGCATCATCGTAAAGCAAGAGAGTTCCAGAAAAACATCTATTTCTGTTTTATTGACTATGCCAAAGCCTTTGATTGTGTGGATCACAATAAACTGTGGGAAATTCTGAAAGTGATGGGAATACCAGACCACCTGATCTGCCTCTTGAGAAACCTGTATGCAGGTCAGGAAGCAATAGTTAGAACTGGACATGGAATAACAGACTGGTTCCAAATAGGAAAAGAAGTACATCAAGGCTGTATATTGTCACCCTGCTTATTTAACATATATGCAGTGTACATCATGAGAAACGCTGGGCTGGAAGAAGCACAAGCTGGAATCAAGATTGCCGGGAGAAATGTCAATAACCTCAGATATGCAGATGACACCACCCTTATGGCAGAAAGTGAAGAGGAACTAAAGAGCCTCTTGATGAAAGAGAAAGAGGAGAGAGAAAAAGTTGGCTTAAAGCTCAACATTCAAAAAACTAAGATCATGGCATCCGGTCCCATCACTTCATGGCAAATAGATGGGGAAACAGAGGAAACAGTGGCTGTCTTTATTTTTCTGGGCTCCAAAGTCACTGCGGATGGGGATTGCAGCCATGAAGTTAAAAGATGCTTGCTCTTTGGAATGAAAGTTTTGACCTACCTCAGTTCAGTTCAGTTCAGTTCAGTCACTCAGTTGTGTCCGACTCTTTGCGACCCCATGAATTGCAGCACACCAGGCCTCCCTGTCCATCACCAACTCCCGGAATTCACTCAAACTCATGTCCATTGAGTCGGTGATGCCATCCAGCCATCTCATACTCTGTTGTTCCCTTCTCCTCCTGCCCCCAAACCCTCCCAGCATCAGAGTCTTTTCCAATGAATCAACTCTTTGCATGAGGTGGCCAAAGTACTGGAGTTTCAGCTTCAGCATCATTCCCTCCAAAGAAATCCCAGGGCTGATCTCCTTCAGAATGGACTGGTTGGATCTCCTTGCAGTCCAGGGGACTCTCAAGAGTCTTCTCCAACACCACAGTTCAAAAGCATCAATTCTTCAGCGCTCAGCTTTCTTTACAGTCCAACTCTCACATCCATACATGACCAGTGGAAAAACCATAGCCTTGTCTAGACGAACTTTTGTTGGCAAAGTAATGTCTCTGCTTTTGAATATGCTATCCTGGTTGGTCATAACTTTCCTTCCAAGGAGTAAGCATCTTTTAATTTCATGGCTAAGATCACCATCTGTAGTGATTTTGGAGCCCCCAAAAATAAAGTCTGACACTGTTTCCACTGTTTTCCCATCTATTTCCCATGACATGATGGGACAAGTTGCCATGATCTTAGTTTTCTGAATGTTGAGCTACCTAGGCAGCATATTAAAAAGCAGAGACATTAGCTTGTCAACAAGGGTCCGTCTTGTCAAGGTTATGGTTTTTCCAGTGGTCATGTATGGATGTGAGTGTTGGACCATAAAGAGAGCTGAGCGCTGAAGAATTGTTGTTTTTGAACTGTGGTGTTGGAGAAGACTTTTGAGAGTTCCTTGGACTGCAAGAAGATCCAACAAGTTCATCCTAAAGGAGATCAGCCCTGGGTGTTCATTGGAAGGACTGATGTTGAAGCTGAAACTCCAGTACTTTGGCCACCTCATACAAAGAGCTGACTCATTTGAAAAGATCCTGATGCTGGGAAAGATTGAGGATAGGAGGAGAAGGGGACGACAGAGGATGAGATGGCTGGATGGCATCATCGACTCAATGGACACGGGTTTGGGTGGACTCTGGGAATTGGTGATGGACAGGGAGGCCTCGTATGCTGTGGTTCATGTGGTCGCAGAGTCAGACACGACTGAACAACTGAAGTGTACTAAACTGAACTGAATAGAATATAAATGACATTTATTTATATTCTGATTGTCAGGAAGCATTTAACAGGAGGCTTCCTGTGTGATGTTTTGGATCTGTCAGGAATTCTCTGTTCCTTTTTAATTCCTGAATACTCAGGAATTAAGAGGAGAGGCAAGCCTCTCCTAGGGGCTGAAGAATCCAGGCATTCCCTTCATTAGTTTTTCTATACAGTGATAAGTACCCTCTTCCTTCTTGTGAACCATATGGTAAAAGTGATTGTTTACAACTCTGTCTCTCTTTAATATGGATCACCTGTATTTTGTAAGTCTGGAATTTTAATTTTTATCTTTGCTGAGAAGAACTACCTTGTAAGACAGTATCTATGCCCACACCATGTTGATTAAAACTTTACCTTTGCTCCATCAGAGCTCTGGTCCCCGTGTCTTTCTTTCTCTTTCTCTCTCTCCCTCTCTCTCTTTTACAGGCTGATCCCCTGGCGCACAGAGGCTCTTTGAGTTCACTTTCTTGCCTGGGCTTCTAAGACCCTCTCAAGAAGGCGCTCTGTGCCTTCACCCCATCGAGAGGGCGCCTGAGGCCTCTGTGAACAGAGCAAGCCCCGTGCAGGGGCTTTATTGGCTTTTTGCACAAACCAAGGAATATCAGCCTCTTTCTCTCTCCTTTATGCTCTTATCAGTTGACTCCAGACCACCAGGTTCCAGTCCATTAAAGGACCTCAACATCTAATTAGTTTATTTACTGGACAAACTTCCTTTATACTTTTTAAGACATTTTCCTCTCCAGGAGGTAATGTACGTCATATACCACATTAGGTATGATATCTTTGCACTATTTTTTGTTCTTAGACTATAGATACTAAATGTGCAGTTTGAATTCTCTTCTCACTAGTTTCTGTTTCATTTTACCCTTCAAGTTTGTCTTTTCTTTTACTTTTAATTTAATTTTTAAAGTATACAAAACATTTACATGTTTCACAAGTCAAAACTCAAAGTGTTTTCTCAGTCCCCTTATTTCCAGACTTATTCCTTCCCCCCCTTTTTCCCTTCTGGATACCATTTTTAGCAGTTTATGGTTTATCCTTCTTGAACTTCTTTTTGCAAACCAAAGGGTGCTTGTGACCCCATGCGTGTGCACGCGCACAAATACACACACACACACACACACACACACACATACACACATTCACTTTAGCCTCACTCTCGATTGATTAAATCAGAATTTCTGGAAAAAAGGCCCTTGAATACATTTTTAAAAACACAACCTTCTCAGATTATTCTTATTTGCTACCAATGCTGAAGAAAAAATATTTTAAAGATTTTCAATTTGCCTTCTGTAAAGCCTGATACCACTCCTCCCCTTCTTCACAAGATCTTCATAGCTACCACTTCAGCAAATATTCTTCTTCCTTGGCAGAATTCCATTCAGGTCAACAGTTTCCTCATTGCTTCAGAGCCTTACAATGATGAAACTGTCAAAAAAAAGTCAAGAATATATTCAAGTCAGGACTTTTATTGAATAAGACAACCATCTGCGCTGGTTGCGATTTTCATCAATGTGCATTTATTAAAGAAAAGAATGTTTGAATAAATGTATGAATGAATGCAAACATGAATTAATCAGAGAATAGGCTTGTGGCAGTTTTCTTTTATGCTTCATGAATCAATCATGTATTTTCTCCAACTCTCCAAGTAACTTACTGTAAATCACTGCAATGATGTCACTTAGGAGTGCAAGTTCATTCAAATACCCTCTCTCATAAGAGTTCAAAGGACATTTTGCTATTAACTGTGTGACACTGGGCAGTATCAGTGAAGTTCTTCAATCTTAATCTATAAAGTGGGGCAAAATAATGATACTTCACAGGACTCTTATGTATGTATTTAAAATGTATATAATGTCCTTTACCAAGCTTAAGGTGATACATCCATAAGTTAACTACTATGATATATGATATAAAGAGAAGAATATCTGAAAGGCTGCATTTATGTCTTTGTATTAAAGCATAGCTGCTCTCCTGTGTTACTAATGTTCTGTGAATTGGTACTTAGAGATCCTAGGCCATTAGTATTTTTTTTTTTTTGGTTATCATAATTTTTCCTGGTTTTCCTACTTTAATTCACAATGTTCTTCTGTGCAGTATTACAACTGATTTTTCCTGGAAATGATTACAATGTTTCAAGCTGAGCATTATAAATTGAAATGATGAACAGTTAAAGATGTTATCTTTTAAAAATCTGTTTTTATGTAAAAGCTCCTCCCCAAATAAAAAGAAAGGAGGAGAAAAAATAAAAATTAAAGATATGCCACAAAAACATATTTTGATCTTTCTGTCACAAGAATCAAAAGAATTAAGGCAATACATTAGTAAATGTTGTTAGGTAATAAAAGCATAGGATTAACTGATAAAAAATATCAATGTGATATAAACAGGTGTTAAATAAGTGAATTTGTAGCTCCTCAGACATCATTTTTTATTTCTTTCCTTTTTTTTGCTGCTGAATTCTCCTTCCCTCAACCAGGCAACCAGGAGTTCCCTTTCAGAATTGAGATCAAGGTGTCTTAAGTAGGAAGTGTGTGCTTTTTTTTTGTATTTTCTTTTTCTAAAATATTCAGGGAAGGTCCTGAAAAGTCAGAGAAGTTCACAGCTTATTAAAAATAAGATATTTACTTTGCAATTTCAAGCTTGCGAAAATATCTATAAATAAGAGCCTATGTCCACATACCAGAAAAATATAACTTTTTTGTTAAGACCCTAATGCAAGTACTACACGTAACTTTTATTTGTTTGAAAGTGAAAGTGTTAGTCATTCAGTTGTGTCTGACTATTCGCAACTCTGTGGACTGTAGTCCATCAGGCTCTTCTTTCTACGGAATTTTCCAGGCAAGAATACTGGAGTGGGTTGCCATTTTCTTCTCCAGGAGATCTTTCCCACCCAGGAATTGAACCTCGGTCTCCCACATTTCAGGCAGATTATTTACCATCTGAGCCACCAAGGAAGCACATCGTTAGTTTGATTCTGAATAAAAATGCCAAACACCTCAAATCAAGGTTGGCCTCATATTCCTGTGGTCTGGCCTGCACTGAGAAGTAACTGTACTTGGTTTAATGCCCTGCTGTTATTGTATTAAAATTCTTAATAATTTTAAAGAAAGAACCCACATTCTTACTTTTCACTTGGCCCCACAAATTATGTAGCTGATCTTGTCCAAAATCAATTATTCAGACATCTTTTAAGCAAGAACAAGTGGAAGATTAAGGAAGTAATGCTAGGCAGGTGCCTGCATAATCAGCTAGAGATAAAGTCTACTCAGCACCAGTGGATGTAAAATCGAGACTAAAACTGCAGTAGAATCAAGTGGGACCATTCTCAGCCACAAATGACAACTCATTCCATGGGTTCACAAAGTAGTGGAAAGGAATAAGCCAAAGGGACTCAGAATTTTAGAATTCCACATTAATGTAGTTGAGATTTAAATGAGAAAGAGAGAGAGAAAGAGAAATGGACAGCGAGCCAGAATGCACTTACTTCCCCATAAATATTCAACAATAACTACAGAAAATTTACACATTTATATCACTTTAAGGAAAAGCAACTCTTAGAATAACAATTTGCTTTGTTGCATGAGAATAACAATATTAGCTAATATAGCAATGTCTTCTGCCTTATGCCAAGCATTGTTTTAAGGCTGTACATGTATTTACTCATTTAATCCTCACAAAATCTTATCATGTAGGTACCAGTTATTACATATGGATTTAGAGGAAAAAGAAGTAAGGCACAGAAAGGTGAAAAAACTTGGCAAAACCATGGTCAACCTTGGAAGCAGTGTTTGACCCTGAGAATTGGTAACAGTATCCTCTTCTTTGCCTCTCTAGCAAAAACAAGCAAGCTTTGGCCAGAAAATTATGAAGCTTTTGAGACCCAGGAGTCTAAATCAACATGTTCCAGTAACAGATATCAAACCCTTGATTTCTGACTATTGTGTCTTTAAAAAGACCTTTCTAAGAGAAAAAGTCTTGGAATAAACACAGATTTTGATTTATTTTATTTTATAATGCCTAGCCCCAAAAGCACCTTTAAAGATGGGAATAGTCATTGTCAAATGGTTTTCACAGACTTCTTTTTCTCAGCTCACTAGTCTCCAGATTGAGGAAAAACATGCATGGCAAAGGTGATAATATTAGCTTAGACTTTTGGGCTGCCTTGGCCACTCTCCTCTGCCAATAAACAGACTTTAGTCTCTAGGGCTGTCAGATGAGCAGCTTCACAGATGCTAAACTTCTTGCAAATTAAGCACATGTAGGGAAAAATAAAATGACAATAGCAGCAAATGTAATCCTGCCAACAGTTTCAGTAGGGACATTGATAAATTAAATGGGTGCTGGAAACAAAATCTCTAAATTTCTCTTTTATCCAAATTGTTTAATTTGTATAGTTTTTTAATGTACCACAGTGGACTTTCTTTTTCATCAGTTGACAATATTCTCCTTTGTTTTCTTCTCTAGAATGATATAGACTGTGTGGCTGGCTGGTTGGCCACTCAGAGGTGACCTTTGCTCCAGCCAATTCCTGCAATTAGTTGATGGGTAATTCAGCATATTTTTATACCTGTCAAACTAGCTTTATACAAACATCTGCCTTGACAATTCAGAGAGAGAGAGATCAGTGCCTGTTTACTCGAGTTCAAGTGAAAATGGAAAATTCAAGCAGAATAAGTTAATTGTCCAAATAACAGCCAGGTGTAACTGGCTTCTCTGTGTACCCATCACCTGCCACTTTCTCTGGCTGGTGGTTTGTTTTATCCTTTTTTTGTTCCTTGCTGGTTGATGTACAGCACCATCACTAATTGTAGAAATTGATTCATTTGTAGCGTGTGAATGAGAACACCATGTAACAATGGGCAAAATAATTGAAATGAGGTATCTGAGGTGAAAATGTGGCTCCGTTGGCTGTGTTTGCTAAAGAGCATCAGGACATCAGAAATGTTCATCGGAAATTTCTTGTTGTTTCTATGAAGACTTACACTTCCTAGAAAATTGTATTAATCTCATGTGTTTCCAATACTTGAAATATAGCAAAATACAGTGCTAATGAAAATCAATACATTTCTCTTTGTCCAAAATTCTTCTAGGAAGTTGCTTGAAACTAGTAGTCTCACACATATGTATGGGGTATGAAGTTTCAGCTTTTTAGTGGAAGGGGAATGAAATACTAACACAGTATGATGTGAGGTATCTGAAAGGCCAATGTGACCAAATATTTGTTCTCCTCTGTCTCACTATTGTAATACATGTATGCTTACCATTTTCATCCTGCTTTTTGGGAGAAGTTCAATTATTGTTTTTCAGTAGCTCAGTTGTGTCTGTCTCTTCACCATCCCATGGACTGTAGTATGCCAGATTTTCCTGTCCCTTACCATCTCCCGGAGCTGGCTCAGACTCATGTTCATTGAGTCAGTGATGCCATCCAATCATATCTTCCTCTGTCATCCCCTTCTCCTGCCTTCAATCTTTCCCAGCATCAGTGTCTTTTCCAATGAGTCAGCTCTTCACAACAGGTGGCCAAAATATTCAGCATCAACCCTTTCAGTGAATATTCAGGACTGATTTCCTTTAGGAATGACTGCTTTGATCTCCTTGCTGTCCAAGGGACTCTTAAGAATCTCCTCCAACACCACAGTTCAAAAGCGTCAATTGTTTAACGCTTAGCCTTCTTTATGGTCCAACTCTCATATCCACATATGACTACTGGAAACATCATAGCTGCCACTATACAGACCTTTGTTGCAAAGTAATGTCTCTGCTTTTTAATATGATGTCTAGGTTGGTCATAGCTTTTCTTCCAAGGAGCAAGTGTCTTTTAATTTCATGGCTGCAGTCACCATCTGCAGTGATTTTGGAGTCCAGGAAAATAAAGTCTGTCACTGTTTCCATTGTTTCCCCATCTATTTGCCATGGTGATGGGACCAAATGCCATGATCTTCATTTTTTGAATGTTGAGTTTTAAGACAGTTTTTTCACTCTCTTCTTTCCCCTTCATCAAGAGGCTCTTTAATTCCTATTGATTTTCTGCCATAAAGGTGGTGTTATCTGCATATCTGAGGTAATTGATATTTCTCCTAGCAATTTTGATTCCAGCTTGTGCTTCATCCAGTCTGGCATTTTGCATGATGTACTCTGCATATAAGTTAAATAAGCAGGTTGAAAATATACAGGTTGACATATTTCTTTCCCAATTTTGAAACAGTCTGTTGTTCCATGTCCAGTTCTAACTGCTGCTTCTTGACCTAAATACAAGTTTCACAGGAAGCAGGTAACATGATCTGGTATTCATATCTCTTTAAGAATTTTTCACAGTTTGTTGTGATCCACACAAAGGCTTTAGCATAGTCAATGAAGCAGAAGTAGATGTTTTTTCTGGAATTATCTTGCTTTTTCTATGATCCAGTGGATATTGGCAGTTTGATCTCTGGCTTCTCTGCCTTATCTAAATCCAACTTGAACATCTTGAAGTTCTCAGTTCCTGCTCTGTTGAAGACTAGCTTGGAGAATTTTGAGCATTACTTTGCTAGCATGTAAAATGAGTGCAATATGCAGTAGATTGAACATTCTTTGGCATTGACTTTCTTTGGGATTGGAATGAAAACTGACCTTTCCAGTCCTGTTGCCACTGCTGAGTTTTCCAAATTTGTTGGCCTATTGAGTTCAGAACTTTAACTACATCATCTTTTAGGATTTGAAGTAGCTCAGCTGGAGTTCCATCACCTCTACTAGCTTTCTTTAGAGATTCAATTACACAACACTTATGGTTTTTTCTTGTTGTAGAATTCTATGGCTAAGTAGTCAAATCAATGAAGCAATGGGTACATATGAATCAAATAAAGATGCTTGTTAAAACGTAGATCCTGTGCTATTCCTTCAGATATTGTTTTAAAAGGTCAAAGGAAGAGCCAAGATGTCTGCATTTTCATATATTTCCAGGAGTTATTAATTCAGGTTTTCTGAAAATTTCACTGCCACAAAGTCACTTGAGATGCTTATGGCTTTTCCTTAGTCTTCCATTGCTCCTTATCATGTTCATAAGTAACTAAGTCTTATGAAACTTAAAGAAATTTGAGAGCACTAAAGTTGACATTGGATATAGAAACATGCCTGTACATGCATGCGTGCTCAGTCACTTTAGTCGTGTCCTACTCTGTGACCTTATGGCCTGTAGCCCTTCAGGTTCCTCTGTTCATGGACTCTCCAGGAAAGAATACTGGAGTGAGTGGCCATGCCCTCCTCCAGGGGATCTTCCCAACCCAGGGATCAAACGCATGTCTCCTGTGTCTCGTGCTTTGCAGGTGGATTCTTTACTGCTGAGCCCCTGAGGAAGTCCTAGAAACATGTTTAATACCTGGAAAATCCATTGAAAGGTTTCAATTAGGTGTGAATGGATGGATGTTCACAGACAAAATTGTGTAAAATGAAGCAGTAAATATAAAGTGCAAAGTGGATAGTATATACGAAAGTGTCACAAGAGTTTAGGGAGAGATTGGTCTCTTAGGATGTCAGATGCTGGAGAAGGCTTCTCAAAAGTAGTGATATTTCATTTCATCTTTGAAATAGCAATGGAATAGAAAGAAAAATGAAACCCTCGACCAAGAAAAGGCACTAAAGAAGGAGTAGAGATGGATATGCATATTGAATATTTGGATGAGGGGAAGACAGAACAATATTGTTAGAGGTCTATGGTTATAAGGAGCAAAGATCAATTGAAAATAGAAAAGGAAAACAAAATTTGCAGGTCTTCAGCACCCAAGATACTTGCTTTCTCTATCTCAGGGACCGTGTAGACAGAAGTGATTACCTCATCTGTCAGTGGCCTTTCCTAAAACTGCTGTTTCTTTTCTGCTCCTCTCTGTCACTACCGTGAGGGCCAACTTAGTCTCCATCTCATAGCACATCATGCATATTTGCGGGGTGAAACGGAGCACCCATCCACACCACAGATTCTTGACAAACAAGGAAATCACAGATTCTTCATGAACAAGAAAACTCAGACTTTCTATGTGTGTGTATGTGCCTGGGTATGTGTGTGATGTGTAATTTAACTAAGAACTAGGGCACATATTTTGTTAGTATGACAATAGCAGTGGTAAGTTCTTAAGGATCATGAGGACTTCCAGGCTTCCGTTCTGCATGTAAGGAGCAAGGAAGTCACACTGAACAAATGGGACATTTCAACTTGGATCCATGAGAGAAAGAGAGAAGTACATAGGGCAAACCTCTGCATCTGAGATTGGAGAGACAGGCACGAATACTAAGAGAAGACACTTATTGGACGAGAAGAAGTTCGCAGAGAGGAAACCATTGTGGGAACCAGCGCCTGGGTAGAAAACCTGAACTATAATTGATAAATGGAGGCTCGGTGAAGACAGTTCTAAGACTTAATAACCCCAGGGAGACCCAGTCATAGGAGAACACCCAGAATACTGTAAATTTACCCCCAGGAACTTGACTAGATTCCCACAGTAAATGTTTGAAAAAAATTCCCACATGATTCCAGCAGTATGGGTATGGGAAAAAAGTATCTTTTTGAAATTAGCCAGAGCATTCTGTTCTTAATAAGGTTCAACAATAAGAGAATTAATAAGAAAACAAAAAAGGTTAAAGCCTTAAAGATATCTCACCAAAGAAGATTTTATAAAAAAATTAATAAACAGAAACCTCGATTAAATAGAGTCAGATGACCACAGGGGAAGCTCTCATGCCCTGCAATGATAGCAGAGCACAAGTGCAAGAAGAAAGACTTCTCTTCTTTCCTGGCAGGGATTTAGCCAATGAAGAGCTGTATATTCTGTTTGCTGAAGTCCTCTCAACTTCCTCCTACTTCCTCCTAAAAGTTTTTTCTTTCCCTTATGGTTAAAGGACTTGCATATGGCTTGCCATGGTTGCAGACCCCCAAATTGCAATTCTCTGCTGATTTTAAATAAACCCATCTTTACTGGAAGAATATCTAGCAGTCTATGTGTTTCCAGTTGACAATAAACAGGTAGCAAATAAGCATATAAAAATAATCCACATCATATGTCATCAAAGAAATGCAAATTGAAAGGAAAATGAGATGCTTATACTACACACCTAATAAAATGGCCAAAATCTGGAACACTGGTAATACCAAATACTGGCAGGTATGTGGAGTAACAGACACTTTCATACATTGTTGAAGGGAATGCAAAATGGTACAACCAATTCAGAAGACAGTTTGACAGTTTCTTATAAAACCAAGTGTACTCTTACCATATGATTCAGAAATTGTGCTCCTTTGTATTTACCCAAAGGAACGGAAAACTTATGTTCACACAAAAACCTGCATGTGGGTGTTTATAGCCGCTTTATTCATAATTGCCAAATTTTGGAAGCAACCAAGATGTCCTTAAGTAGGTGGATAGATAAATAAATTTTGATACATCCAGACAGTGGAATATTACTCAATGCTAAAAATAAATGAGTTAGCAAGCTATGAAAATACATGGAGGAAACATCTAAGTGAAAAAAGTCAGTCTGAGAAGAAAGCATACTGTATGACTCCAACTATATGCTTTTCTGGGAAAGACATAACTGTGGATACAATAGAAGGATCCTTTGGGTGGGGGCGGGGGTAGGGACAGAAGACAAAGGGATTTTAGGGCAATATGACATTATTATGGCAGATATACATTGTACATTTGCCCAAACTCATAGAAGGTTCGACACCAAGAGAGAATTTTAATGTAAACTAGGTATTTTATAGATTAATACTTTTCAAAAATGTATCATTCTTGTGATTGATGTTGACATTGGGGTAAAATGTATATGTGTGGGGATATGGGGTCTATGCAAAAACTGTACTTTTAATTTTGTCATAAACCTAAAACTACTCTAAAAACAATATTTAAAAAATAAAAAAACTGTAACTGATCCCGCCATGTTCCTTTGTTCAAAAAATTCTCCAGGCAAAAATACAGGAGTCAATAGCCATACCCATCTCCAGGGGATCTTCCCTACCCAGGGATCAAACTTGGGTCTTCCACATTTCAGGCAGATTCTTTACCATCTGAACCACCAGGGAAGCCCCAATAAAAGGATATACAATTTCTAGGTCTTTATTGCTGCATGCAGGCTTTCTTCAGTTGCTGTGAGCATATGGGCTTAGCTGTTCCACAGCATGTAGAATCTTCCTGGACCAGGGATCAAACTGGGGTCCCCTGCATTGGCAGACAGATTCTTATCTACTGTACCACCAGAGAAGTCCAGAAGGATATATAGTTTCTTATATTCAGAGTAACACAAATGGTTTTCCAGAAAAAAAAAACAAAAAAAAAACCTATCTCAATAATAGATGTATTTGATATGATTTTAAAGATCCTAGGAGAGGGAAATGGCAACCCATTCCAGTATTCTTGCCTGGAGAATCCCAGGGACAGGGGAACCTGATGGGCTGCCATCTATGGGGTTGCACAGAATCGGACACGACTAAAGTGACTTAGCAGCAGGAAGAGTCAGCCACAGCTTGAAGTAGCTCCTGTTTCCTCTTCTTTCTTCCTGAAGTCAACTAAGTCACTGATCTCCCCTATTCCCATCCCTTTCAGTCCTCTTTTATAGAGGATCAGTGGTTAGGCTTCTGAGAAAAGTATCCAGAGTCCCCTTGGGATAATTTCCACAGATGGTTCCACAGCTGGAGTGGGGGCAGGGGAAACAGTAAAGAATATGCCTGTTTCACAGTAAAGGCTGTGAGCAAGAGAGTACCCTGAAATGTATGCAGCTAAAGAATATTTATGCAGCAAGAAATAAGAAAGCTCAGTTAAATTTAATTAGCAAACATTTTATCAAATGCATACTACTTGCAAGGCACTGAGGCAATTACTTTGAAACTTGCCAGTGGTTTTATTTTTTCTTATACTCACTCTTCTCCTGAAGTTAGTTTAAATTTTCTTCTTTATAGCATATAAAAGGAAAATAATATCTCAATGGAGAAAGGCTTTAGATGTCATTAAATAATTTGTGATTATCCTGAAGGCAAAGGTCAGCTATTGAGGGCTTCTAAGCACAGAAGACACTGGGGCAGCAACACTGTGCCATATATGTGATCCTATTGACATATGGCGAGAGTCTGGAGGCTGCCCAACCAACTCAATTGCAATTGTCAGGTATGAGGGCTGACTGAGATTTTAAAATGGAAAACAAGCATAGACCTGATTGGAACTAG
Source organism: Bubalus bubalis (assembly GCF_019923935.1). Taxonomy (NCBI): domain Eukaryota; kingdom Metazoa; phylum Chordata; class Mammalia; order Artiodactyla; family Bovidae; genus Bubalus; species Bubalus bubalis. Next base: position 94,679,053 of record NC_059157.1, on the reverse strand, counting down.
GTGCTAAAATGATTTGTTCTTGGTGTCTGGCTGCATGTCAGGGAAAAAGATATCAGATAGAATCATGACTTGAGAGTCTAAGCAATAGGTTTTTCTTTTAGAAGTATTGCCACATTATTTTGAGTTCTCTGTTTTTTCTTCATCAGCTGTTATCATAACATCTATACACTTTCCTTTATCTCTCAAGTCCACAGTCAATATTTTCCTTTGTTTGAACATCTTTCTTAAAGTCTTTTCTACTAAACTGAAAATACATTTCTCTTTGAGGGATTTTTTGCCCTCACAGAAGCACTGTGAAAAAGAGCATGTAAAATTAATATTTTAAAATTTAAATCTTCTTTTTCCAAGAGTCTCTCTGACACTTGAAATTGGTCAATTTTTTTTATCGTGCAGTTCAGGTGTTTTTAATAAAACCAGACATTTAAACCAGTTAAATAATTCTCTAACAATGTTAATGTGAAACTATCTTCAACTCACATTATCATTCATCCAACAATTTTAAGATTTTTTCCACCAAAACTTTGCCCTTTTCTGAAACTGTGAGGATAAATGAGAAATAAACAACCCCTTTAAACCAAAAATAGGACGAGAAAATGGTCACTGTGCTGGTTCAGGGTTGCCTTCCTTCTAGTCTTCTGAGTCTTGAAATAACAACCGTTCATTCATGGGCCATAAAGCATTGACTGATTTCTTTCCATTAGACTGTTTGACCCTGGAAGTGTTTATTTAAATAAGGAAGGAACTTAAAAAAAAAAAAATGTTTAATGACTTGTTTGAAGAAGCAAAAAAAAAAAAAAAAAGGACTATTCATGGGTCAAAGATAGAGAGTGCAAGATTTTTGTGACTATAGGGTCAGTGAAGGAGGAGGCAACTAATATTTAAGTGTCTGCCACATGCCAGTACTCAGTGATTTCCTTAGGTTACCCATCTAATTCTCAGAAATACCTACAAGAAACTTGTTTCTACAACTGCATAAAAGATGAAATTATTTTTCCTTGGGCTACTGTTAGGATAAAGAAAAGTAGTATTACCCATAAATATTCTATTCCAGTACTTATTTACTTTATTTCTCTATGCCCATAAATCATACATATAATAATATATTATTCTATATAGCTTTCTTATAGTCTCCCTAAAAATTTAACTGCTGAAGACTCTACTTTTAAAAAAATATTTTGGTTAAAAAAGAAAGCAAGGCAAATGACAAATGACTGGTGCAGCTCCAAGAGTGTCTTCCAGATGCCATGTAAAAATTGAAGCTTTGTGATAAATATTTTTTAAAGTCTATATTAAACAATGTTAAAAAGGTGAGACTTGGTGCTATAAATGTGCTAATGTGCATTGTGAATCTTGAAGAAGGGAGACAGGGGTAAAGAATTTTTCAAAGTTAGGTAAGAGAATTCCCACACCATCCAAGAAGTATTTATTAGTATGCAATGCAAAGAATACTCACATCATCAACTTTGGTCAATGAATGATTTCTCATGTATAAATGTACAATAATTTAGCTAATCTCTTACTGCAGAATATTTATTTCATTTCCAAGGTTTGATATTTGACATATCTATATGCATATAGACATTTTCATGTGAATGTATATGAGATTGTTCTTATGTTTGAATGTATCTTTCTTTACCTTTCTGTAATTTCCTTAGCATACATTCCTAAAAGGGATTTCTGGGACAAAAGGTAAGAATTGTTTTAATATATATTGCAAAACTGACTTCAAGAAAGATCATTGCCATTTACACTTCTACTAGGGGAATGTGAGCAGGCATTCACACATCCATTACCACTTCCTATTCTATTTCTGTGGAGTTTTTACTTTATGTAATTTGTTAATTTAATCAACAAAGATTTTTATTAATAATAACAAAAGTATATATTATTTTATATATTTGATTTGATTATATATGCTTTCTAAGAACATGTATTGGTTATTATCCTTAAAATAAATCTGAATAGCAAATAAATATGGAAAATATTTCCATTTCACCAATCTTCACAGATAAGATAATTAAATAATATGTATTTAAAAATACTATATCAGTTATGTGCAGTGATGTGTAACATATTTATTATTGATACAATATTATGTACATAAATTATATATAAAATAAAATATATACTTTGTACTATAATCAACATTAAATATAAAATATATAATTATATTTTATAATAAAATAAATATGCTACAGTTACTTCATATAAATTATTTTAATTATCTTATCTATAAAATGATTGAGAGGGAAATCTTTTCTGTACTTATTTGCCACTCAGATTTATTCTTGGGATAATAATGTATATATGTCCTTATTATATTTTTCTGTTAGAAACCTCATCTTTGAAAAATGATTTGTAAGTATTCTTTATAAATTAAAGCTATATTTATCATAGATCTATCATAATTGTTGCATATATTTTTCAGAGTTTACTATTTTCCTTCTCAGTTCCATTAAACATAATGTACCAACTCAGGTCAAGACATCGGTTGTGTAATTAGCCAAAGCTATATTTTTCAATGTGAATATGAAATTTGGTTTAGATCTACCAAAGACATATATCACAATGAATGGTATCTCAGTCTACAGGCTCATAAGTTCTCTCTTTCTACACTACAATCTCAATGTTGCTGGAGTGAAGTTAAACTTCCTTGATTAACACTTGAAAAATATCAAACGTATATATAGGAACTAAGTTTCCAAATATTAAGCAAACATTCTTTCATGCCTTGTAGCAATGATGCATGCATGAAGTAAATGGCCTTTGATAATCTGGTTCTCATCTTCTTCCATCTTTTCCTACATTATGCTCATAATTTTCTATTTCTTGAAAAAAACATAATCCTTCTCATGATAAAATCAATGTTCCCTCTGTTGGGGATGCACGTTTATCTCAAAACAGATAAATGTGTCTGTGTGTGCGTGAGTGCTCAGTTTTATTGGACTCTGCAACCCCGTGGACCTTTGTGAGCTCACCGGGCTCCTTTGTCCATGGGATTTCCCTGGCAAGAATACTGGAGTGGGTTGCCATTTCCTTCTCCAGGGGATCTTCCCCAACTTGGGATCAAACCCATATCTCCTGCATTAGCAGGTGAATTCTTTATCCCAAGCCACCAAGGAAACCATTTACTCCCTTACTCTTTTGTAAATTTCTTTACTGCTGAAAATTTGACCATTTTTGCCTGCCATTGTATCCCGGGGGCAAAACACTGAGCCTTGCACAGGGTAAACATTCAAAAAATGTTTATGAAAGACTGGGTATATGTCATTTTTATACTAATTTTACAGATAAACGTTGAGACTCAGGAAAGCAAATGTCTTTGTAGTTATTTATTACACAATCAGTAACTGGGATGACTGAGACTTGAATACCTGCACAATTCTATGTTTGTCCCATTTTATAAGCTTCCCAGATACTTCCATCACCTACTCTTCTTTTTTTTTTTTTTTTCCTGATCTTTTCTTTCTCTTTGTTGGATTTTAATGCGTTCAGTTTTGGAATGAAGTATACTCAAGGTCCAAAGACAAACATGAGGAAAAAATGTTGGAATAAGTCAGAGATTCTTTCAAAAAATCAATGAACTATTTTTTAGACTGTTTTCTAGCAAACTCCCACACTTAATTAAGCTTTCAATTAGGTGTCTCAGGAGTCAGTTCTCTATGGTATATCTCTCTCTTTCTTCCTTTCCTGTCTTTATTTTTTTTTGTCTTCAGAGTTAATGATTATTTTATGCATTACCTAGATTTACTTTCTGTATCTCAGTTTTTCCATCTGTAAATGTAAGGGCTAGCATGTCACATTTTGTATATTATTAATGCTGAAAATCTCATAATTGCAATGAACTTCACTGAATGTCATACTAAGAATGGATTTAGAAGGACTGGGAGAGATGGTCAGATATGGACAGAAAAACATAATTTACCAAAATGAAAAAAAATTGAAGTAAGCTTTTTTAGGTAGAGTGTCTGATCCCAGTATGGAAACTTTACTTGCCCATCCCTGCCTATTAGTGAGAATGATACCAGAGTCACTGGCCTGGGACTCTTTTAATCAACAGTGGCATTGTGTTGAAGGGTTCATGATAACAGAAGCCATTTATGTGACGCTTGTCTTGTTATGTAAAGCAATGGGGTGGGGGCAAGCATTCAGGTAAGGGGAGGTGGCAATAAATAGGAAAGATTTCAGATATATATATATATATATATATATATATATATATATATATACACACACACACAGGCTCTATTTTGGTTAATAGTAAGACTTTAGATGACTTTCCAGACTGTTAGTTAGTACTACAAATCAGTAATAAGGAAATGAACTTAGAACAACAACAACAAAAGGGTCAGCACATCACTTATGGCTAAAAGAACAATATTGGCTTGTTTATGGTTTCAATAATCTTTGATCACCTTGCGAAGCGAAAGTCACTCAGTGGTGTCCGACTCTTTGTGACCCCATGGACTGTATAGTCCATGGAATTCTCTAAGCCAGAATACTGGAGTGGGTAGCCTTTCCCTTCTCCAGGGGATCTTCCCAACCTAGGGATCAAAGCCAGGTCTCCCATATTGCAGGCAGATTCTTTACCAGCTGAGCCACAAGGGAAGCCCTTGATCACCTTACCAGTGGCGAAAATTGGTACTTAACTTCAAGATTCTGGGACTTCTCTGGCAGTTCAGTGGGTAAAACTCCATGCTTCCAATGCAGGGAGAGAGAGTTCGATCCTTGGTCAGGGAACTGAGCTCCCACATGTCATGGGGTGTGGCCAGTAAATAAGTAAAACAAAATAAAATTACTTTATAGAAAAAAAATTAAAAACTGAATATAGCAGATAGGTCTCTACGTCTGAATCCAGAATGAATAATTTCACTCATTTCTTCCAGCTTCAACCTGTGGCTTCAGTCAAGGACCAAAGGCAAAGGAAAGCCCCTAAGGCATTTTAAACATCTGATCGAATGCTTCCTTCTTTAAAAGCAGGTATTTCCCCTCATTAGAAAGCCCTGAAGTATAATGTTCTCAGAAGCTAAGAGGAGAAAGAAGAAAGTCAGGGGTTTCAAAAGATTAATAAACAGAATCCAGATAGAACTAATGCAGGGAAATATTTATTTAGCTGTTGGTTTTCATTGTTTACAATTGCGATCAGGATGGAAATTGGAAATTGTATTGCAGATGCTCTAATACCTGAACTTCATGGACCTTCACACAGAAAGAACTGTGTTCTTGATGGATGAAAATTGTAACTTTGAGGAAGTATGTTTTTCATTTTAAAAATTCATGATTAAACCAGATTATCAATAATAGCAAAAGGTACCATTCCAGAATATTTCTGTCTTCTTTACTCTCCGCTGTAACATTTGCCTCAACTCTAAGTACATTTTTGGGTCTGTGAGTGATATATTCAGTTCAGTCGCTCATCTTTGCGACCCCATGGACTGCAACACTCCAGGCCTCCCTGCCCATCACCAACTCCCGGAGCCTACTCAAACTCATGTCCATTGCATCGGTGATGCCATCCAACCATCTCATCCTCTATTGTCCCCTTCTCCTGACTTCAAACTTTCTCAGCATCAGGGTCTTTTCAAATCAGTCAGTTCTTCACATCAGGTGGTCAAAGTATTGGAGTTTCAGCTTTAACATCAGTCCTTCCAATGAACATTCAGGATTGATCTCCTTTAGGATGGACAGATTGGATCTCCCTGAGAGTCCTCCAAGGGACTCTCAAGAGTCTTCTCCAACACCACCAAAAGCATCCATTCTTCGGCACTCAGCTTTCTATAGTTCAACTCTCACATCCATAAATGACTACTAAAAAAACCACAGCCTTGACTAGACGGACTTTGTTGGCAAAGTAATGTCTCTGCTTTTTAATATTTTGTGTAGGTTGGTCATCACTTTCCTTCCAAGGAGTAAGCGTCTTTTAATTTCATGGCTGCAGTCACCATCTGCAGTGACTTTGGAGACCAGAAAAATAAACTCTGCCACTGTTTCCACTGTTTCTTCATCTATTGGCCATGAAGTGATGGGACCGGATTCCATGATCCTTTTTTCCTGAATGTTGAGCTTTAAGCCAACTTTTTCACTCTCCGCTTTCACTTTCGTCAACAGGTTCTTTAGTTCTTCTTCAACTTTCTGCCATAAGGGTGGTGTCATCTGCATATCTGAGGTTATTGATATTTCTCCCATCAATCTTGATTCTAGCTTGTGCTTCTTCCAGCCCAGTGTTTCTCATGATGTACTCTGCATATATGTTAAATAAGGAGGGTGACAATATACAGCCTTGATGTACTCCTTTTTTCTATTTGGAACCAGTCTGTTATTCCATGTCCAGGTCTAACTGTTGCTTCCTGACCTGCATACAGATTTCTCAAGAAGAAGGTCAGGTGGTATGGTAGTCCCATCTCTTTCAGAATTTTCCACAGTTTATTCTGATTCACACAGTCAAAGGCTTTGGCATAGTCAATAAAGCAGACATAGATGTTTTTTCTGGAACTTTCTTGCTTTTTTGATGATCCAACGAAGGTTGGCAATTTGATCTTTGGTTCCTCTACCTTTTCTAAAACGAGGTTGAACATCTGGAAGTTCATGGTTCACGTATTGTTGAAGCCCGGCTTCGAGAATTTTGAGCACTATTTTACTGGTGTGAGAGATGAATGCAATTATGCTGTAGTTTGAGCATATCTGGCCATCAGAATTATGAGGTTATCCTCTGTGTTTCAACTTCTTTCTAAAAAGTAAGAGCCCTTAAGAAAAATTTTCGTGAAATATTACAGCTTACTACCAACAGGTTTATGGGAAATTCTAGGAGAAACTGTGACCTACTCTTCAGCAAGAGAGATTAAGGGAGCATGGTGCCATTGATAGCTGTGGCAGATCTAGGCTTAAACATATTCAAATAATTAATAAAGACTCTTAGGAATTTTCCCAGCTGCTCTCCTATCACTTACCTCTCACTTTTTTTTTTCCTTATGTCTCTGCTCAGGATTCTGATCATGCCAGCTTCCCTGCCACTAAGATGAGAAAAGAAGAGAGAAATATGTAACAAGAAAGTGTCAGTGACCTGTAGTGTTTGCCAGTGAGGGATATTTTCATCTGAAGGAGTATAACAAGGGAGAGCACTGCTCTAGCCAACAAACTTATCCTTGAGAGATAGAACTGCAGTCACATTGGCACCAAGTGAAAAAGGAACTTCTCAGCAAAGAGTTTTCTCTACTCAGCTCAAATAGCCCTATGTAGTATTGGTTACTATGACTGACAATGAGGCAGACACTGATATGAATGCAGCTACCTTATTAAAAGTAAGTGCATATGTGTTTTGATAATCGATGTGGCATTTTGTAGATAGCAAATAAACTGATCCAACACTTGGGTAAAAAATGATCAGTTATTGAAAACATGATCTGACAAACACTTTAAAAATAATTTTTCTTCTGAGGTTTTAACTTTCTGACTTCAGGAGTTATGTGAATCATTGAACTTTGAAATCAGAAGTCAAGCTATAACTTTTTGAGTGTCGTTAGGCTAACATGATAGTAAGCAATATTATTTTGGCCTTGCTGCAATTTTTCAAGTCAGTTACAGTCTTGCAGCAAGTGGGATTTACCCCTGGGTAATTATTCCCACCAAGGCTGTTAGTCTTTATTATTGGCCAAAATAATTGCTAAAGGAAGACAAGAAATCTAGGACCTGTGAGTCACTGAACTCTTGAATGTTCTAAATATTCCAGTCTATCCCTCCCTACTTCTATTTACTGCCCGGCAGAGGCACATTAGCCTTACATGTTGCCCAAAATGGAATAGTTAATAGTATGCCTGCTGAGCATAAGGAAACAAAAATATTTGAAATAAACAGCTCTATTAGGTGAAAGGGTAGTGCTGTGATATATAGAGGACTTATGCCCATGGCAGCAATAGCTAAAAACACTTTTTTGGCATTCTTAGGGGAGTATAGCCTAATAAATCAGCTCAGCTGGTCAAAACTTCATGCCTTACCAAACTGGTGACATTTGAGTCAAGTCTTAGACTCTAACTACTTTTCAGTACTTAATACTGAAATAATACTATTCAGAGGCAGCATGGAGTAAGCAACCCATAGCTATACATGTCCCAGATGAAGCTTACAGAGAAGGAACAATATCAGATAAATGGTTGTGTATATGATATTTCAGGGCAGACAATCTGTCATGAATACCTGGCTTAAACAGAACGATTATCACTGTTTGACAGCTACCTAGTCAATTGATAAACAGGATACAATTGATTCTTGTCTTACAAACCCATTCATCCCTGTTCCCATTAATCAAGTAGAGGAGTATTCTATATTTCATGGACCTAAGGATATGTACAGATGTGAGAGTTGGACCATGAAGAAGGCTGAGCACTAAAGAATTCATGCTTTTAAACTGTGGTGTTGGAGAAGACTCTTGAGAGTCCCTTGGACAGCAAGGAGATCAAACCAGTCAATTATAAATGAAAGCAACCCTGAATATTCATTGGAATATTGGACTGATACTGAAGCTGACTCTCCAATACTTTGGCCACCTGAAGCAAATGGCCAATTCACTGGAAAAAGCCTCTGATGCTGGGGAAGATTGAGGACAGGAAGAGAAGGGGAGAACAAAAGATGAGATGATTGGATGCCATCACCAACTCAATGGAGTTTGAGCAAACTCCAGGAGATAGTGAAGGACAGGGAAACCTGGTGTGCTGCAGTCCGTGGGGTTGCAAAGAGTCAGACACAACTGGGTGACTGAACAACAACAATAAGGATATGAACTACATACCTCAAAAAACTTGGAAATAACAGGGACTTAAAGGGAACAACGAGATTGAGGACATCCAGTTCTTCAGCATAGGCAATCCTATTCCCATAATGACATAATTGATTTTTTCCAGGTACTAAAGACTGAACTTCCAGATGTTCAAGGTGGTTTTAGAAAAGGCAGAGGAACCAGAGATCAAATTGCCAACATCCGCTGGATCAGGAAAAAAGCAAGAGAGTTCCAGAAAACCATCTGTTTCTGCTTTATTGACTATGCCAAAGCCTTTGACTGTGTGGATCACAATAAACTGTGGAAAATTCTGAAAGAGATGGGAATACAAGACCACCTGACGTGCCTCTTGAGAAACCTCTATGCAGGTGAGGAAGCAGAAGTTAGAACTGGACATGGAACAACAGGTTCCAAATAGGAAAAGGAATACGTCAAGGCTGTATATTGTCACCCTGCTTATTTAACTTCTATGCAGAGTACCTCATGAGAAATGCTGGGCTGGAGGAAGCACAAGCTAGAATCAAGATTGGTGGGAGAAATATCAATAACCTCAGATATGCAGATGACACCACGCTTATGGCAGAAAGTGAAGAGGAACTAAAAAGCTTCTTGATGAAAGTGAAAGAGGAGAGTGAAAAAGTTGGCTTAAGGCTCAACATTCAGAAAACGAAGATCATGGTATTTGGTCCCATCACTTCATGGGAAATAGATGAAGAAACAGTGGAAACAGTGTCAGACTTTATTTTTCTGGGCTCCAAAATCACTGTAGATGGTGACTGCAGCCATGAAATTAAAAGATGCTTACTCCTTGGAAGGAAAGTTATGACCAACCTAGATAACGTATTGAAAAGCAGAGACATTACTTTGCCAACAAAGGTCCGTCTAGTCAAGGCTATGGTTTTTCCAGTGGTCATGTATGGATGTGAGAGTTGGACTGTGAAGAAAGCTGAGTGCCGAAGAATTGATGCTTTTGAACTGTGGTGTTGGAGAAGACTCTTGAGAGTCCCCTGGACTGCAAGGAGATCCAACCAGTCCATTCTAAAGGAGATCAGCCATGGGTGTTCTTTGGAAGGAATGATGCTAAAGCTGAAACTCCAGTACTTTGGCCACCTCATGTGAAGAGTTGACTCATTGGAAAAGACTCTGATGCTGGGAGGGATTGGGGGCAAAGGAGAAGGCTATGACAGAGGATGAGATGGCTGGATGGCATCACAGACTCAATGGACATGTTTGAGTAAACTCCAGGAGTTGGTTGGTGGTGGACAGGGAGGCCTGGCGTGCTGCGATTCATGGGGTTGCAGAGTCGGACATGACTGAGTGACTGAACTGAACTGAACTGAAAGACTGAATATCAAATATAAGGGAAAACCAGTTATCTCAAGTATTCAGTTATCTCTGTATTCTTCTGGATCCAAAAATCATTTATCTCCTTATTGCTTGAAAAATTCACCTCTTGCTTGTACCTGGGAAGTAGGGTTCCCTTATGATCATTATTACATGTGGACAGCCCCACCTCTTGTCAACCCTTTCCATATAATATGGAATTTGTGGAGCTGAGAGAATATGCTCACTCGAAACCTGTGCACCCTCCTTCAAATCCCACTCCCGGTTTCTTCTGGAATGTTTTTGTACAAACAGTTCTGTGTAAATTTCTATGACATAAGCATGTCCTTCACTAGCTCTGTTTTCCAAGAATATTATGTTAGTTATGGAGAAAACAAAGGTGAAATATTCAAGCTAATGGGTATTATAGTAAAAGAATGCAAAAAGTATTTACAGAAAGGAGAGGCAGTTTCACAGATGCAGGGAATTTGTTTTACAAATGAAGAATTCAAAAGGAAAGAATACAAATAAAGTGTACACAATCATGTTTTAAAGACCAAACATTACTGCACAAACTCAATAAGAAAAAGAACATCATCAACAACAATTTAACTGCAAATAACCAAATGTCTGATTAGACTCAGTCATTCCTCTATAAGAATAAGTCTGATATGAGAGATAATGCTGTGGAATTATGAAGAGAAACTATTATGAGTAAATAATACTGTTTTGGGGAAAATAGGCAGCCCAACGAGGTCTATACTCTAAATCCCAGATTCTATGACTATATTAATTTATATGAAGGGACTTTACAGATGTGATTAAGATAATGGATTTTTAGATAGGGAGATTATCCTGGCCCAATATAATTAGAGTTCTTAGAAGATGTCAACTTTTCTAGGCTGTGGTCAGAGATGTGACAGTGGAAGAAAGGTCATGGTCAACATTAACGATAGAGGAAAAGGTTGCAAGTCAAAGAATGTAGCCAGCTTTAAGATATGAGGAATATAGGAAAATACTCTCCCTTACAACCTCAGAAAGAAATCTGTTCCTATAGATATGAAAATGCTAGCCTTCTGGATCTTACAGAAATGTAAAATAATAAATTTTTGCTTTCATACAAAATTAAGAAAATGAAGAACTTTATTTCATATTTCATATTTTCCTTAATGCCTGTGAGAAGGCATCATACAAGTCCACTTAAACTTCCTATAAGTAAATAATAAACAAACAAGCTAAACCAAAACCAACCTGCACAGAACTCAGGGATTTGCATTGTTGCAAGCAAATTCACAAGAACGAACTGAATGCTATAAATCATTTTTGGGCTGAACAGTATGGCACTGAGATACATGAACATGTATTTGTGACTTTACTAAAATTCTCTTCAGTTCAGTTTAGTTCAGTCGCTCAGTCGTGTCTGACTCTTTGCAACCCCATGAACTGCAGCACGCCAGGCCTCCCTGTCCATCACCAACTCCCAGAGTTCACTCAAACCTATGTCCATTGAGTTGGTGATGCCATCCAACCATCTCATCCTCTGTTGGCACATTCTCCTCCTGCCCTCAATCTTTCCCAGCATCAGGGCCTTTTCAAATGAGTCAGCTCTTCGCATCAGGTGGCCAAAGTATTGGAGTTTCAGCTTCTACATCAGTCCTTCCAATGAACACCCAGGACTGATCTCCTTTAGGATGGACTGGTTGGATCTCCTTGCAATCCAAGGGACTCTCAAGTCTTCTCCAACACCACAGTTCTAAAACATCAATTCATTGGTGCTCAGCTTTCTTTATAGTTCAACTCTTACATCCATAAGTGACCACTGGAAAAACCATAGCCTTGACTAGATGGACCTTTGTTGACAAAGTAATGTCTCTGCTTTTTAATATGCTGTCTAGGTTGGTCACAACTTTCCTTCCAAGGAGTAAGTGTCTTTTAATTTCATGGCTGCAGACACCATCTACAGTGATTTTGGAGCCCAGAAAAATAAAGTCTGACACTGTTTCCCCATCTATTTCCCATGAAGTGATGGGGCCAGCTGCCATGATCTTAGTTTTCTGAATGTTGAGCCTTAAGCCAACTTTTTCACTCTTCTCTTCCACGTTCATCAAGAGGTTTTTTAGTTCCTGTTCACTTTCTGCCATAAGGGTGGTGTCATCTGTATATCTGAGGTTATTGATATTTCTCCTGGCAATCTTCATTCCAGCTTGTGCGTCTTCCAGCCCAGTAAGTCTCATGAGGTACTCTGCATATAAATTAAATAAGCAGGATGACAATATATAGCTTTGAGGTATTCCTTTTTCTATTTGGAACCAGTCTGTTGTTCCTTGTCCAGTTCTAACTGTTGCTTCCTGACCTGCATACAGGTTTCTCAAGAGGCAGGTCAGGTGGTCTGGTACTCCCATCTCTTTCAGAATTATCCACAGTTTATTCTGATCCACACAGTCAAAGGCTTTGGCATAGTCAATGAAGCAGAAATAGATGTTTTTCTGGAACTCTCTTGTTTTTTTGATGATCCAGCAGATGTTGGCAATTTGATCTCTGGTTCCTCTGCCTTTTCTAAAACCACCTTGAACATCTGGAAGTTCATGGTTCACATATTGTTGAGCCTGGCTTCGAGAATTGTAAGCATCTCTTTACTAGCCTGTGAGATGAGTGCAATTGTGCAGTAGTTTGAGCATTCTTTGGCAATGCCTTTCTTTGGGATTGGAATGAAAACTGACCTTTTCCAGTCCTGTGGCCACTGCTGTGTTTTCTAAATTTGCTGGTATATTGAGTGCAGCACTTTCACTTTTAGGATTTGAAATAGCTCAACTGGAATTCCATCGCTTCCACTAGCTTTGTTCATAGTGATGCTTCCTAAGGCCCACTTGACTTCACATTCCAGGATGTCTGGCTCTAGGTGAGTCATGAAGATCTTTTTTGTAGAGTTCTTCTGTGTAGTCTTGCCACCTCTTCTTAATATCTTTTGCTTCTATTAGGTCCCTATCATTTCTGTCCTTTATTGTGCTGATCTTTGCATGAAATGTTCCCTTGGTATCTCTAATTTTCTTGAAGAAATCTCTAGTCTTCCCCATTCTATGGTTTTCCTCTATTTGTTTTTATTAACCGCTGAGGAAGGCTTTCTTATCTCTCCTTGCTATTCTTTGAAAGTCTGCATTCAAATGGATATATCTTTCCTTTTCTCCTTTGCTTTTCACTTCCCTTCTTTTCATAGCTATTTGTAAGGCCTTCTCAGACAGCCATATTGCTTTATTGCATTTCTTTTTCTTGGGATGGTCTTGATTCCGGTCTCCTCTACAATGTCACAAACCTCCATCCATAGTTCATCAGGCACTCTGTCTATCAGATCTAGTCCTTTAAATCTATTTCTCACTTCTACTGTATAATCATAAGGGATTTGATTTAGGTCATACCTGAATGGTCTAGTGGTTTTCCCTACTTTCTTCAATTTCAGTCTGAATTTGACAATAAGGAGTTCATGATCTGAGCCACAGCCAGCTCCCGGTCTTGTCTTTGCTGACTGTATAGAGCTTCTCCATTTTTGGCTGCAAAGAATATAATCAATCTGATTTTAGTGTCGACCATCTGGTGATGTCCATGTGTAGTCATCTCTTGTATTGTTGGAAGAGGGTGTTTGCTATGACCTGTGCGTTCTCTTGGCAGAACTCTATTAGCCTTTGCCCTGCTTCATTCTGTACTCCAAGGCCAAATTTGCCAGTTATTCCAGGTGTTTCTTGACTTCCTACTTTTGCATTCCAGTCCCCTACAATGAAAAGGACATGTTTTTTGGGTGTTAGTTCTAGAAGGTCTTGTAAGTCTTCATAGAACTGTTCAACTTCAGCTTCTTCAGCGTTACTGGTTGGGGCATAGACTTGTATTACCATGATATTGAGTGGTTTGCCTTGGAAATGAACAGAAATCATTCTGTTGTTTTTGAGATTGCATCAAAGTACTGCATTTCGGACTCTTTTGCTGACTATGATGGCTACTCCATTTCTTCTAAGGGATTCATGCCCACAGTAGTAGATATAATGGTCATCTGAGTTAAATTCACCCATTCCAGTCAATCTTAGTTCGCTGATTCTTAGAATGTTGATGTTCACTCTTGTCATCTCCTGTTTGACCACTTTCAATTTACCTTGATTCATGGACCTAACATTTCAGTTTCCTATGCAATATTGTTCTTTACAGCATTGAACTTTGCTTCCATCACCAGTCCCATCCACAACTGGGTGTTGTTTTTGCTTTGGCTCCATCCCTTCATTTTTTCTGGAGTTATTTCTCTACTGATCTCCAAATGCATATTGGGCACTTACTGACCTGGGGAGTTAATCTTTCAGTGCCCTATTTTTTGCATTTTCATACTGTTCATGGGGTTCTCAAGGCAAGAATACTGAAGTGGTTTGCCATTCCCTTCTCCAGTGGATCACATTCTGTCAGACCTCTTCACCATGACCTGCCCATCCTGGGTGGACCCACGTGGCATGGCTTAGTTTCACTGTGTTAGACAAGGCTGTGGTCTGTGTGATCAGATTGGCCTGTTGTCTGTGATTGTGGTTTCAGTCTGTCTGTCCTCTGATGCCCTCTCTCAGTGCCTACCATCTTACTTGGATTTCTCTTACCTTGGATGTGGTGTATCTCTTCACGGCTGCTCCAGCAAAGCGCAGCTGCTGCTCCTTTCCTCAGATGTGGGGTAGCTCCTCTCGGTCACTTCCCCCGGCCTTGAGCCTGGGGTAGCTCCTCTCAGCCACACCTGTGCACCCTCACAGCTGCCGTGCCTATTTTTTTTAAGGCTAAAAATTTTTAAGGCTCAAATTCTCTAAGCCTTACCAGATCAAAAATTTAAGTATCAAAATAAAGGATAGAATGGATGTTAGAATAACCGAAGTGATTAATTTGTGTTGAAGACCGATGAAGTTATTACCACAATCATCATATAATAGGCATAAAGAAAATGCAATTAAATTCTGGGCAAAAGGGGAAAGAAAACATATAGTTAGATGTTGAAAAATATAAAAAATAGATAATAAAACTATCTTCATATATATTTCAGAAATGGTGACTTGAAAATAAACTACTGACTTTTAATGTCACTTTTTATTCACATAAATTCTTCTACAGGCTAGAATGTTTCTTGATGTTACATTCTCTTTTTATTGGAATTTTTAATAGAATTTTAACAGAATTAAATAGATTTTTAGTAGAACCTGTCATACGTTTTTTTATTTTATTTTGTATTTGAGTATAGTTGATTGGAAAAGGCAATGGCACCCCACTCCAGTACTCTTACCTGGAAAATCCCATGGACAGAGGAGCCTGGTAGGCTGCAGTCCATGGGGTCGCGAAGAGTCAGACACAACTGAGCGACTTCACTTTCACTTTTCACTTTCATGCATTGGAGAAGGAAATGGCAACCCACTCCAGTGTTCTTGCCTGGAGAAACCCAGGGATGGAGGAGCCTGGTGGGCTGCTGTCTATGGAGTCGCACAGAGTTGGACACGACTGAAGCGACTTAGCAGCAGCAGCATCGTAGTTGATTAATAGTGTGTTTCAGGTGTACAGCAAAGTGATTTGTTATATATATATATATATACTTGTATCTACACTTTTTCAAATTTTTTCCCATTCAGGTTATTACAGAATATTGAGCACATTTCCCTGTCTGCATGGTAATTCTTTGTTAGTTATCTATTTTAAATATAGCAGTGAGTACATGTTTGGGATTTACATTACCTTCTTTTGATATATTTTTATTCTTGTTATGATAGCATAGTTTAGTTGTTCAGTCACTGTCATGTCTTATTCTTTGCAACCCCATGGATTGCAGCATGCCATGCTTCCCTGTCCTTCACTATTTCCTGGAGTTTGCTTAAATTCTTGTCCATTGAGTGGGTGATGCTATCTAATCATCTCATCCTCTGCCACTCCCTTTCCTATTGCCTTCAGTCTTTCCCAGAATGAGGGTCTTTTCCAATGAGTTGTCTCTTCCCATTAAGTGGCCAAAGTATTGGAACTTCAGCTTCAACATTAGTCCTTCCAATGAATATTCAGGGTTGATGCTGGGAAGGATTGAGGCATGGAGGAGAAGGGGGTGACAGAGAATAAGATGGGTGGATGTCAAAGCTGACTTAATGGACATGAGTTTGTGTGAGCTCCAGGAGACAGTGAAGGACAGAGAAGCCTGGCAAGCTGCAGTCCATGAGGGTGCAAACAGTTGTACATGACTTAGTGACTAAACAATAACAGCAACTCTTTTTCAAACTTTTTCCCATACAGATCATAAGAGCACATTGAGAAGAGTTCCCTGTGCTATACAGTAGGTCCTTATTAGTTACCTATTTTGTATTTAGTAGGGTGTATGCTTCTGCTGCTGCTAAGTCACTTCAGTCATGTCCGACTCTGTGTGCGCCCATAGACGGCAGCCCACCAGGCCCCGTCATCCCTGGGACTCTCCAGGCAAGAACACTGGAGTGGGTTGCCATTTCCTTCTCCAATGCATGAAAGTGAAAAGTGAAAGTGAAGTCGCTCAGTTGTGTCTGACTCTTCGCAACCCCATGGACTGCAGCCTACCAGGCTCCTCTGTCCATGGGATTCTCCAGGCAAGAGTACTGGAGTGGGGTGCCATTGCCTTCTCCAAGTAGGGTGTATGTCATTCCAAATCCCTCAATTTATCCCTCTCCCCATTTCCCCCTGGTAAAAATAAGCTTATTATGAATTTAAATGTGTATTACATTGTTTTGAAGGTATTTAAGTTTAAATTGTTGTTTTATGGATAATTTCCCCATTATTTGTTTATACCTTTATATTTCATGAAATTTTTGTAGTGAATATGGATTCTGTTTTCTGCACAAAGAAAATACTTTTTACAAAATTTAATTGAATTCATGTAGTAAGTGCTTTGGCACCCCACTCCAGTACTCTTGCCTGGAAAATCCCATGGATGGAGGAGCCTGGTAGGCTGCAGTCCATGGGGTCGCTAAAAGTCAGACACAACTGAGCGACTTCACTTTCACTTTTCACTTTCATGCATTGGAGAAGGAAATGGCAACCCACTCCAGTGCTCTTGCCTGGAGAATCCCAGGGACAGGGGAGCCTGGTGGGCTGCCGTCTATGGTGTTGCACAGAGTCGGACACGACTGAAGTGAGTTAGCAGCAGCAGCAGCAGTAAGTGCTTTACTGTGACATCAACAATTAGTACAAATGTTTCTTTGTAGAAAATTTGTAACTATATACAAATTACTTTGCCATATATAATTCATTCAAATAAATTGCTCACAAAATCATTCCTAAAAATATAATTTAAGCCATTTGACCAACATTACAAAAGTTACTTTTAATCTTTGTTTTTAATTTTTGAATTTCAATAAAATTAATAACTATTACCTGTGTCACATTATTTTCTTAACACTTACTATGCACAAAACACTGGCCTTGCTGCTTGAAAGGTTTAAAATAGTGTAACTCATAGTCTTTATTCTTCAAGATCATACAATGATGTATGAAATTCAAATAAAAAAATATAAATTTAATCTCTTTTTAAATAATTGGCTGCAAATGACCAAGATAGAATACAACTGTTGTTTGTTATCTACTTAATTTCAAAACTCAACTAACTTTTAGAGTGAGGTGGAAAACATAATAAAGAAGTTATAATATTTAGGGGAAAATCCATATCATATTTAGGAAAAAGTATTGGTTAAAGAGGGCTTCCCTGGTAGCTCAGATGGCAAAAAATCTGCCTGCTAAGCTGGAGATCCAAATTCCATTCCTGGGTGGGGAATAGCCCCTGGAGAAGGGAATGGCAACCCACTCCAGTATTCTTGCCTGGAGAATTCCATGGACAGAGGGACCTGGTGGGCTACAGTCCATGGGGTCACAAAGAGTCAGAAACGGCTGAACCACTAACACTTTTACTTTCTTCATTGGTTGTACTGTGCTTAGTCGCTCAGTCATGTCCAACTCTTTGCAACCCCATTGACCGTAGCCTGCCAGGCTCCTCTGTCCATGGGGATTCTCCAGGCAAAAATACAGGAGTGGCTTGCTGTTCCTTTCTGCAAGGGATTTTCCCAGCCCAGGGATCTAGCCCAGGTCTTGCACATTGCAGGTGGATTCTTTACCAGCTGAGCCAACAGGGAAGAGAAAGATTATAATCACCAACTCAGCCCAGCTGGTGACATCTTAATGGTTAAGAGCATTGGTTGGAATCTTATTGCAGAAATCAAATCCTGACCATGCTGCTTACTAGCTCTGGCTCCTTGAGTAATTGATTTAACCTGTCTATGCTCCACTATTATCATCTGTATAATTGGAATTTGAGGTTAAAACTATTTATCATAAGATTGTTTTTACTGAGTTAATATTTTTAAAATGATTATAATAGTGATTGGCAAAACTTATGGGACTTCCTTGGTGGCTCAGATGGTAAAAGCATATGCCTACAATGTGGGAGACCTGGGTTCAATCCCAGGGTTGGGAAGATGTCCTGGAGAAGGAAATGGCAACCCATCCAGTATTCTTGCCTGGAAAATCCCATGGATGGAGGGGCCTGGTAGGCCACAGTCTGTGGGGTCGCAAAGAGTCGGACACAACTGAGCAACTTCACTTTGGCAAAACTTATATTTACATTACTATTATTTTTGTTATAATTGTGATGATAGAAGTATTAAGAACTTTGAGTTCTTGAGCAAGATTTTGGAGGCATCCTGAACTCACACTCTGTACAACTTCAGCTCCAGCCTTAAGGTTGAATGGGAACCTGGATTAGGTCAATTGTTTATTTGATATTGCCCCATTAAGACAAACTACACATGTCTTGTATTTTTTAGAAGTAGGTTTTTAGAAACAAACAAAAAACTGGATTGTACATGCTCTTGTAAAAGATAGAACAGTTTAATAAATCTCAAACCAAATGAATTTTAGATGTGATTCCAGATTCAGCTAGAGCAGATGTTGAAACACTGAGAAAAGTCCCCTTGAGAGTCAGTTTTGCACTTAAAAACAAAGAAAATTAGCCAGCAAATTCAGCCCTGGTGGGAAAATATAGACTGGTTTTATTGTAATGATTTGATAAATACTAGTTCTAATTATAAGAGATTTTAGAGAAGATCATTTTAGAAAATGTACACTGCACTGAACAATAATGATCTTTGATGATTAGACTGTCTTTGAAAATTAACAATTACTAAAGAAACTGTATCAGTAAATTAGAATGGATAGAAAAATATTTTTAAATTAAGATCCCAGGGATTTGTAACCCTTACCCTCAGCATAGAGATTTTGATGTAAACCTGGGGTGCAACCAGGGTTTTTTCCATGTCCACAAGGCCCTGAGCATGCTGAGCCAGGAGTGACAGACTGACCCCACACTGAGAAGCACTTCTAGGTAACTGTGTGTGATTCTGTGTTCTGGAAGCCAGAAGCTTTTGCTGGAATCAGCTGGGCTGATAATGAAGTAGAGAGAAGCAGAAAAAGAACCAAAAAGAGAAATAAATATATGAAATATAGAAAATATTAATTTCAAGCAGATACTTTGCAATGCAACCTAAAGGAAAGTCTTTAAATTTTCTATGACATAATAATTGTGATGAACCAGAAAAACACCAAAAAATGCACCTAAACTGGAAATTGCTTAAATATCTAATGAAAAAGACATGGTTTAGTAAATTAATGAAAACCAGGTCATTTTTGGAAATTACAAAGAAACATGAGTAGTGTTTATTGTTATGTTATTTGGAGAACATTTGAAAAGCATTGAATTTATATGTATGTATGCAAGGTAATATTTTTATTTTTTAGGAAATTATATTTAATTATATATAATTATTTCAACAACATATCATCGTTTTGAGTAATAATCTATTTCAAATGGGCACATGTCCTTTATCATATCTAATGACATGTGTTTACAAACACAATTTTTTTTTAAATACACATAGTCTGAAAAAGTTATCTTTGGGAAACTACAATAGGCAGCCTAAATATTTCTGAGTCAGATAATTATGCAAATGTAAAATTATGAATCAAGTAATGTGATGATATCTACAATATATATACATATAATGCACACACATGCAATTTTGCGATTATGTGTGCTAGATATGTTGTTTATTAAACAACCTAAAATGCTGAAGACTAGAAGTTTTGTGGTGCTCCTTTGCACATATGTTAGATTAATGACTTATAAAGTAGAAGAGAATATAAATTTTGTGTTTTATGATGCTGTCTTCTTCAAAGCATTTTTTCTAAGTAGTAGATAAAACACTTGAAGAAAGTTTGAAAACATGTTTTTGAAGACTCCATTCAGCAGACTTTTTCTTTTAAAAACATGAGTTTACATTGTTATATCTCTGTCTCTTTTAAAAGTTATTCATAGGTGTGTGAAGACCACATTTTGGAATGTACAGGCAAAGGGACTGGGCTGAGAATTAACGAGCTCAGTTTCAAAGGTTATATGTTTCAGTAAAGAACTGTAATTTCAGGGTTAAAAAAAACTCTTCATGATCACAAAACATCTGTATATTGATCTTTTAAGCCCATTAAATACGAAAGTTTAAATTTATGTATCCAAGCAATATACTAGAAATCTTGGTCATTTAGAAGGATTATGAATCTGAGTGTGGAAGACATGAAGGAAGAAGTCATTGATCTTAGCAGTGTTCCCAGGGAGGAGGCCAAATGATGCATCAGTGCCGGACAATCATGATTACATCTTTATTCTTCATTTCTGGAGAAAGCAACAGTTAGATGGATAGCTTCTGTATGCTACTACTGTGATTGAAGTTCTTTTTTGAGGGAGTGGGGAAGAATAAGTCAGTATTGCTTGGTCATTGTATTTTATACTTCTTGGAACACAATTCTATACCTTTGGTAAGCAGGTGTTTTTAAATGTCCAGCTCTAATCCCTAGAACCTGAGATATGATATCATGCTTATGACTGTCGTGTTATATGGCATTATTTACCTTAAAGTAAGGAGATTGTCTGGGATTATCCATGCAGGCCCTATGTAATCACATAAGCTTTTTAAACAGAACTTTCTTTGGCTGGTAGCAGAAGCAAATGTCAGAGAGATATGAAGTCTGAGAAGGACTCAACACATTCTCGCTTGTTAGAGGTGGAGGGAGTCACATGAGAAGACATGTAAGTAGCCTTCAGGACCAGGGAGAGGCCCCTGACATCCAGCCAGGAACAGAGATCTCAGTCCAGCCACTGTAAAGAACTGGATTCTGTCAAAAGCTTGATTTGGAAGCAGATTCCTTTCAAAACTTCTAGATAAGAGCCATTTCTGGTCCAGCTGAACTTACTTAAAATGACCTACAGAGTTGTGAGGTAATAGATAGCTGTTGTTTTAAGTAAAGTCTGTGGTAATTGGCCACACAGCAATAGAAAATCAAAGCATAGTTTGAAAGATTTATGTCATTGTGATTAATTTTAATGTCATATATATGTTATATATTAGAGACATGAAAAGTAGTAAAATCACGTAATTAGTGCTGTTCAAGTGAATTGAGTTTCCATATTTATGACTGACCAAACCCTACCTCCTTTTAATTCCTTTCTTGTGTCCACAGTTTGTACACATTCTTTCCTATTTGCCCTGTAGATGTGAATACAGTATATTCTGTTACCATTAATATGATATTTGCTTCCCCACAAGGTATTAAAAAATGCTTTAAGTAAATCTCAGTTATTGTATGTGTCTGTGTTAGACACTTAGTCATGTCTGACTCTTTACGACCCCATGGAGGGTGCCCATCAGACTCCTCTGTCCATGGAATTCTCCAGGCAAGAATACTGAAGTGGGTTGCCATTTAGTTATCCTTATGTTTGTGCTTCCCATGTGGCGCTAGTGGTAAGAACCTCCTGCATTGCAGGAGACATAAGAGATGCAGGTTCGATCCCTGGGTCGGGAAGATCCCCTGAAGGAGGGCACAGCTACCCACTCTAGTATTCTTGCCTGGAGAATCCCATAGACAGAGGAGCCTGGCAGGCTACAGTCCATGGGGCTGTACAGAGTTGGACAGGACTGAAGCGACTTAATGCGCATACACACATCTTTATGTTTACAGGTTAAGTTATGCTTTTCTTTACAAAAGAAACTAGTGATGTACTTTGGATATGTTTATGTGTGGTATTTTAGTCACAGAAATAGCTTTGTGTGGTATCCCTGAGCAGTGCTTTTCTCTTTCTCTATGTCTTCACTTAATCACATAGCCTATCACTAACACCACCAGCAGACAAACAAAAATCAAAGAGAGAGAGGACTTGGCACAAGATAGATGTTATCTTTGAATTTCTCATAGCAGCTAGAATTATGTCTTGTATATAATTGCTGCAATACATATTTTAAGAACATATTTATGAATCATTTACTTGGTCTATATATTCAAATTGTCCTCATTTACGTTTTCATTGATTTGGTTTCAACATAATTTCAAAAAAATGGGATAGCTTGCTTGCAGATAAAGGATTAATAACAATTCAGACTTAGGACAAATTCAAAGCATGTAAAATCTGAGTGTCCTTCAACCTCATGATCCTGTATATTCTAGGAAAGGCTATGTTCACTTCTCTAGCCAACAGCCCTACAAACGAAGTAGCCTAGTCCTTACTGCATCTCTTTTCTCGGCAACTGTCTGCAGCTCCTCTTCTCTACTGTTTCTTTGAGACCCTCAGTGTCTGTGGCTCCAGCGTGTAACTGCTGTTATTCATTACTACAGCTATTGTTGATGTTTTAGGCTCCATTAAGGCACCGCAGATGGTGGCAATGACTTATCTGTGACCTCAAATGCCTTCGGACACTTGATCCTGATTGCAATGCTTTATTATCCTCTCCTGTTGAACACTGAATCTTCCATTTTTCTCGAAATGTGCAGGGTCTCTGTGTAGGGGGTTGGGGAAGGGGTTAGTGGAAACACTGAATCTGAGTGGAATCTGATGCATCTGTGTCCTGAATGTAGAACAACCACCTCCTTTGACCCAAGACACTCCCTTTGCAATTTGAGCTTACTCTGTTGGATATACTTTTCACTTCATAAAGCATTTCTTTCAAGTATACTTACTTTATACTTAAAAACAAAAAATCTGCATTCCACTGAAATATGTAGATATGTTGGTGAATTGGTGACAATCCAATTATGACCATGGCAGTTTATGGTTAAAGGCATATTTATTTAGGTATTTCACACATTTTATAATAGTTGAGGACATTTTATTTCACTAAAAACAGAGAGAAATTTCAGAGAATCATTAGTTCTTACTCAGTTAGGACACCAACATATATATTTAAAATGTTCATAAAAATGTCCTAAGATAATTCTTTAAGATTAACAAGGGTATACTCCCCTTTACATACAATTTATGAATTTGTTAGTATTTTCACAAGTAAGAATTTGCTTTTACAACAAATTGTCTGATATATTAAAATATAGATCTGACTCAGTACAAGTTTTGAGTTTCTCAAATGACAGCTTTATCATTATGTGAAAAGTTTTGTTATTTTTGCTATCTATTCTATTTTTCAACAGAGATGGGGAAATATATTTCATTTCTGTTTTGCCATCCCCCTGTGCACTCACATGCAACTTTTTACCGAAGAAGGTTTAATTTGCCAAACACTATTTTAATGTAGCATACAATAAATTACTAGAACATTGTACCTTAGAACACGTGCCACATTCCAATTAAAGCAATGATTTTTGTTCATCTGGCCACCCAAGAAGGTGTCATACATTTTGATTTTTTAATTCATTCTATGTGTCATGAAGCATTTTCATCCAGAAAGCCTTTATTATGAAGAAATTTTTTTTTCTTGACAAAATGTGAGGAAAGGCCCTTAAATTCTAGATGTCATAATTCATCTGAATGAAAAGATCTGGACCCTTAAATAGCTAAAAAATAATGTAGACTATCTCTTTATTCAGCATATTAAAACAAACCTCAGCTTTTCAATGAAAATGAGCAAGAATTTCTTCTTTCTTTTTTATCCTGGCCAGTTTCCAAAGTTGTCTCTCAGTTTTTAATCATATGTCTTGATATCTATAGCCTGTTAAATATGAGTAACAATCACAAGTCTATGATGTAACTGTTATCCTTTTACATGGCATGTATGCTAAATGCTAATGTACATAAATTAGTGCCTAATATACATATACTATTAAATGGGGTTGAATTCATCCACAGGGATTCAATAAAAAATTATTGTCCAATTTTGGTCAACCAATTTCTATGTCATGAGGACAATTCCTCCCTCCAAAACCTTGTATAAAATGACCTTTAATCATATAACTTTTACCATTTGCTCTCAATTTCCTCTTCCTTTAACTGAGGCAGACACAAAAGCTGCTGTGATATGTGGCTAGTGAGAAAGACGGCAGCTGTCATTGTCCCTGCATGAACTGGATATCTGAAAAGGGTAATGCTGGTGTTTGAAACTTCAATGTTCTTTTTGAATTTTGGGCCCTGGATACTACTCATTTCACCTTAAAATGATCTGTCAATGCATTTTAAGTATATTGTATGTATTTCTAGCTTATTTTAGAATTAATAAATAGAATGATATTATTTTGGAGAATTTCTTGTTTATTTCTTTTAATGTTAACTGTCCCCCATCATCCTATTTTAAAAGTGAGAAAATAATGTTTAGAGCAGATATTTGGTATATTTATAGCACAGCTCATCACCCCTTCCTTTTTAATTTGTTTTTTTGTCTTGGACTCTAAAAGCTACTGTGGTCCATGTTAAGTGACTGAATCAGATTGGAAGTCAGAGTCCCTAAGGATAATGAAGAATGGAAGAGCAGAACTTCTATCATATATTGGTCTCTACTGGAAGTGTTAATTGATGAATAGAAAGTAAAAATTTGATTTGGCTACTGAAACTTGTGAAGTCCTGGAATTATTTGTTTTTGGTTCCTGGATGTTGTCAAAATTAATGCACATATAAATAAAATTCATGAATGGCTGAATTTGAGAACTCCTGGTCTTCCAACACCAGTACCCTATCTCTCAGAGAAAAGCTTATCTTTAGATATAGCATCATTTGTGCATGTATGTGTGTGTGTGTGTGTGTGTGCTCAGCTATGTTCTACTCTTTGAGACCCCACTGACTACAGATTGGCAGGCTCTTCTGTCCTTGGAATTTTCCAACCAAGAATACTGGAGTGGGTTGCCATTTCCTACCCTAGTGGATCTTCCCAACCCAGGGTCCAACCGTGTCTCCTGTTTTGGCAGGCAGATTCTTTACCACTGTGTCTCCTGGCAAGCCCAATGTCATTTACAGTCCATTTATTTTACCTCTTAATATATGCTGGCTAAATTACATTATCTCTTAGGCTACCTACCCCTCTTTCAATTTGCCCCACTGTTTGAATGTCTTTCCTAAACAGAACATTCTTACACACAGAAACACACACATACACACACACACAGACATGAAACACACACCTCCTTATTCACTTAGAATTCATTTTTTTTACTCCCTTACATTATAGCATAGTAATTGATTAAGCCTGTTTCCCTTATATATTATATTCTTCCCTGGTCTCCCATCCTACAATTTTAGTAGTTTTATTAATCATCATTTTAAGGTTTCAGTTGTAGACTTGTGTGCCAATTCTATTAGTTTCTTGAGGTTGACGTAACACATGGCCACAAACTGGATAAGTTAAAACATAAATGTACAATCTGTCAGTTTTAGAGGCCAGAAACCTGAACTCGAGATGTCAGCAGGACCCTGCTCCCTCCAGAAGCTCCAGAAGCTCCAGGCTAGATTCCATTCTTCCAGCTGTTGTTGTCTGTTGACTACAGGACTGCAATCTCTGTTTCCATAGCCACCCTGCCTCCTTCTCTTCTGTCTGTCAAATCTCCCTTGTGTGCTTCTTATAAGGACACTTGTCCTTGGATTTAAAGCCCATCCTGGTAATCCAGGGTGATCTCATCTCAAAATCCTTAACTTAATTACATCTGAAAAGACCCTTTTCCCTAATAAGGTACTTCTCACTCTTCCAGGGATTTTGTATATCCTTTGGAGGACCATTTCTCTGCCTCCTACATCAATATCACCCTACAAGATTCTTGAGCTCATGTGTTTCTTTTTTCCCATTCCTACCAAAGAAAAAGTAACTGGAAACTGTTTTGTCTTAAAAAGGAACACATTAAACTTTCAATCATTACACAGGGAGGGATTGCCTGTCTAATGAAAATAGGAAATATTCTTCCTAAGTTTCAGAAGTAGAGGTTGAAAATCTAGGTCAATGCCTTTGGAATTAGTTTTCAGTGAAGTCCTCTACATTTTGTTGTTCATTGTTCAGCTGCCCAGCCATGTCTGACTCTTTACGACCCCATGGACCACAGCACCCTAGGCCTCCCTGTCCCTTACCATCTCTTAAGTTTGTCCAAGTTCATGTTCATTGTATCAGTGATGCCATCTAGTTATCTATCCTCTGACACCCTCTTCTCCTTCTGCCCTCAATCTTTCCAAGCATCGGGGACTTTTCCAATGAGTTGGCTGTTTGCATCAGGTGATCAAAATATTGGAGCTTCAGCTTCAACATCAGTCCTTCCAATGAGTATTCAGGGTGATTTCCCTGAAGATTGACTGGCTTGATCTCCTTGCTGTCCAAAAGACTTTAAAGAATCTTCTCCAGCACCGCAATCTGAAGGCATCAATTCTTCGGAGCTCTGCCTTATTTATGGTTCAGCTCTCACAGCCATATGTGACCACTGGGAAGACCATAGCCTTGACTATATGGACCTTAGTTGGTAGAGTAATGTCTCTGCTTTTCAAAGTGCTGTCTAGGTTTGTTATATCTTTCCTGCCAAGAAGCAATTGTCTTCTGTTTTCATGACTGCAGTCAACATCTGCAGTGATTTTAGAGCCCAAGAAGAGGGAATCTGTCACTACCTCCACATTTTCTGCTTCTATTTGCCATGCAGTAATGGGGCTGGATGCCATGATCTTAGTTTTTTTAATGTTTAGTTTTAAGCCAGCTTTTTCACTCTCCTCCTTCACCCTCATCAAGAGGCTCTTTAGTCCTCTTCACTTTCTGCCATTAGAGTGGTATCATGCACATATCTGAGGTTTTTGATGTTTCTCTGTCTACATATATGGATTACATCATTTGAAATAAATCAGGAATTATATAACAAGATTTAACCATTGCTCTGAATGCAATAATTTTCAATTTGAGTTATTTGAATCCTTAAGTGATGTGTAATGCCAGAGTAAAGAGTGAGAAAGATAACATATAAATGGAAACCAGAACAGTCTGCAACAAGAAGAGAATGCTAGTTTCACTTGAGAGTCTCAAGTACTTCCCCAAATAAAGATATACTTGCATGATGTATATAAATCTCTGTTCATATTTTGCTAACAACACATTTCCTGATACTGCCTCAAATTTTATATCTGAATTAAAAATATAGATGACTATTTTACATTTAAGTTTATAGCTCTCAGGACTATGGTGTTCATTAATAGCTGTAACTTTGAGATACAGTTACTGTTTAGGTTAATGTAATATTTCATCCCACCTTAAGCTTCCATCACTATGAACAAAGCTAGTGGAGGTGATGGAATTCCAGTTGAGCTATTTCAAATCCTGAAAGATGATGCTGTGAAAGTGCTACACTCAATATGCCAGCTAATTCGGAAAATGCAGCAGTGGCCACAGGACTGGAAAAGCTCAATTTTCATTCCAATCCCAAAGAAAGGTAGTGCCAAAGAATGCTCAAACTACCACACAATTGCACTCATCTCACACTCTAGTGAAGTAATGCTCAAAATTCTTCAAGCCAGGCTTCAGCAATATGTGAACCGAGAACTTCCAGATGTTCAAGCTGGTTTTAGAAAAGGCAGAGGAACCAGAGATCAAATTGCCAATATCCGCTGGATCATG
The DNA here is from genome assembly GCF_019923935.1 of Bubalus bubalis. NCBI lineage: Eukaryota > Metazoa > Chordata > Mammalia > Artiodactyla > Bovidae > Bubalus > Bubalus bubalis. The sequence goes on along the minus strand of NC_059157.1, from coordinate 94,651,066 downwards.
GAAAAAGCAAGAGAGTTCCAGAAAAACATCTATTTCTGCTTTATTCACTGTGCCAAAGCCTTTGACTGTGTGGATCACAATAAACTGTGGGAAATTCTGAAAGAGATGGGAATACCAGGCCACATGACCTGCCTCTTGAGAAACCTATATGCAGGTCAGGAAGAAACAGTTAGAACTGGACATGGAACAACAGACTGGTTCCAAATAGGAAAAGGAGTATGTCAAGGCTGTATACTGTCACCCTGCTTATTTAACTTATATGCAGAGTACATCATGAGAAACACAGCTGGAAGAAGCACAAGCTGGAATCAAGATTGCCAGGAGAAATATCAATAACCTCAGATATGCAGATGACACCACCTTTATGGCAGAAAGTGAAGGGGAACTAAAAAGCCTCTTGATGAAAGTGAAAGTGGAGAGTGAAAAAGTTGCCTTAAAGCTCAACATTCAGAGAATGGCATCTGGCCCCATCACTTCATGGGAAATAGATGGGGAAACAGTGGAAACAGTGTCAGACTTTATTTTTTGGGCCTCCAAAATCACTGCAGATGGTGACTGCAGCCATGAAATTAAAAGACGCTTACTCCTTGGAAGGAAAGTTATGACCAACCTAGATAGCATATTCAAAAGCAGAGACATTAAATTTTCCAACAAAGGTCCGTCTAGTCAAGGCTATGGTTTTTCCAGTGGTCATGTATGGATGTGAGAGTTGGACTGTGAAGAAAGCTGAGCACCAAAGAACTGATGCTTCTGAACTGTGGTGTTTGAGAAGACTCTTGAGAGTCCCTTGGAATACAAGGAGATCCAACCAGTCCATTCTAAAGGAGATCAGTCCTAGGTGTTCTTTGGAAGGAATGATGCTAAAGCCGAAACTCCAGTACTTTGGCCACCTCATGTGAAGAGTTGACTCATTGGAAAAGACTCTGATACTGGGCGGGATTGGGGGAGGAAAAGGGGATGACAGAGGATGAGATGGCTGGATGGCATCACTGACTTGATGGATGTGAGTTTGAGTGAACTCCGGGAGTTGGTGATGGACAGGGAGGTCTGGCGTGCTCCAATTCATGGGGTCGCAAAGAGTCAGACACGACTGAGCAACTGAACTGAACTGAAGTGAACTGAACTAAGTTTCCAAGCTCTCAATTAGTTAAGCAACTGTAGTGAAGTTTAAATGAGCCTTTATCCTGGTAAATGATGTGCATTGGTAATTTTTTGTAAAGTAAGAAGAAAAGTAATCACTTATAAGTTAATGCATATTTTTTCCAAAGGGAAAAATTATTAAAAATATTTTTGCCTTATAATTTTTTTTCCAGAGACTGTCATTCTTGTCTGCTAACATGACTTTTTTGTTTTCCCATTTGGACTATACTTGTGTGTGTGTGAGAGAGAGAGTGCTATATGTATATATCAGGTTTTGTTGTTGTTGTTTAGTTGCTGTCATGTCTGACTTTTTTGAGACACCATAGACTATAGCCCACCAGGCTCCTCTATCCATGGAATTCTCCAGGCAAGAATACTGGAGTGGGTTACCATGCCCTCCTCCATGGAATCTTTCCTGCCTAGGGATCAAACCCACATCTCCTGAATTGCAAGAGGATTCTATTTATCTCTGAGCCACTCAGGAAGCCCATATGTATTAGGTAGACTTCCTTACATATATTTATTGACTGCATTCATCTATTGTATAACGTAATACACAGGTTTTTGGTGGTTTTTTTTTAAGATAACAATTTTAACAACCTTCCCATACACAAAAATTAATAATGGTAACTAATTATACTAAAACACTATGTTTCTAGAATGCTATCAAACTGTTCCTTGCTGTTAGACATGTCTCTTAGTTAACTGGTGGAATAAGAGCAATTTGAATTAAAAGAGTAGTAATAATATGGTTGAATGGGGGAAACAGGAAAGTGACTTCTATATATTTCTGTGAGTCATTTTCACACATTTCAGAAGCACAAGGAGATATACAGATGACTATTGTGTGAATAAATAGTAATTCTATCATTGTCCGTCTCTTGCTTTTACAGAGACCTTCTGAGAAAACTGAGACTACATGTGAACTTCTCAGGAAAGTGTTATTTTGGCTTTTTACTCAACATTCTCAATTAAATAATAGATGATAGTGAGAACAGCACTTCAGTTTCAAATTATTCATCAAATCACTCCTTTAATATGTAAAGTTTTAGCTGCAAGAAATTGTTTTGAATCTTTGGAGTGATGGACATGTTAATGTTAATGACTGATTTAGGAAACAATCTTCTTGAGTCACTGTGGAGATAATCTCATCAAGGATCATATTAACTCTTATTTGATAAAGACTATTCTTGTCCCTCTGGAAATGACCAATTAAATCAATGAAATGGTGTCCAGTCTCATGTTTATTTTAAGGAATAATAATGAGGTGAAAAGTGGACTTGAGAATTTAGTTTAAATTTTAAATATTTATTATTCCATTGATTTCCTCAAATCAGAGGCTGCCTCTGCATAAGGACAGCTTGCTTCAGATGTTACTGATCTATGCAGATCATTTCTCTGGAGAGCTAGATGATTCTGGTTTTATCATCCTAACTCATGAGCAAAGAGTGTTAACAGTGTCTTGATCAGGATCAACTTAGCACTCACTCTCTGTATAGTTCAATGGGTTAGTATTATGGTTATATCATAGGCATGCTACATTTATAATCTTTCACTTGAGAAAAACTATAAAGTATGTTTAAGAAGAAAATGTAATATTGAAAATAATTAGGTAAATCATCACAGCTGCATAAAGTAATATTTGCATATGTGTAAATATGTCTCTATGAACCGTCAATTTTTGCAGAGAAGTTATTAGAAGCTCTATAGCTCTGCTGAGTCTCTGATTGAGTCTGGCTTCTTCCGCAGTTCTTATTGATTACATGGAGGCATTTTGTGTATATCTACATTTTCTCAGTACTTGATGAAAATCATACAAGTTTTGCTACCATTACTACAAAAAATCATTCTCTACGATTACTTTTCGGACTGCCTCTATTTCTGCTATTAAAATGTTCATATTTTTGAAGTTATATGAAAGTATATGAGCTTCTTCTTCCTCTTTCTTGTACTCTAAAAGTGTGCAGGCATGTGTGGTAAGTCACTTCAGTTGTGTCTTTGTGACCCTATAGGCTGTAGTTCACCAGGCTTCTCTGTCCATGAGATTCTCCAGGCAAGAAAACTAGAGTGGGTTGCCATGCCCTCCTCCATTGAATCTTCCCAACCTAGGGATCAAAGCTACATTTCTCACATCTCCTGCATTGGCAGACTGGTTCTTTACCACTATAAGCCCCTAGGGAAGGAAGCCTTCTATAACGGATAAGTTTAGTGAAAAGAAAATTGGGTTCAGAACTTACTGACTGAAGGAAAGTTACATGGCTCAAAATAGCCTGGAATTAAAACTCTCCTCCCCGTCCTCCCCACCATTCTATGCAAAACAAAGAACTCTCTCACCCGAAGGCAAAAAAAAAAAAAAAAAAAAAAAATGACATTAAGGTTGATTACACCCAGTTCCCAGCCAGTCCAGCCTCTGGCTGATCTCCAGAATTCCTTGCCGCAGCTGTTTAAGAGATAACTACTCTGAAAAACCTTGGTGAAGAAGAGGCCCCTTTAAGACAGTAGATTTCCACATACATGCCTATATATACTTACTTTTTTCTTGGGTTAATGCAGCAGCTCACTAATCTGACTGCTGCCCCTTCTTGCCTCATTAAAGGTGATCTGTCCCTGTAAAGTGCTAGTCTAGTTCTTTTTCCAAACCTCACCTTCTCTAACTCCCTTACCCTACACTGATGATCTCAAGCTTGTTGCATTTCTTACTGAGACTTGGATCTATTAACTCTACTGAGCCTTGGTTTCCTAATCTCTAGGCTATATCTAATAATATTCACTGTGGAGCTTTATCATTTTTCAGAATTAGACATAATGTATCCAAGAACCTACCAGTTATTGAAACATATTATTAGTGTGACAGGTTATAAATGGACAACCGGTTTTGACAGGAAAAGAACTATTAAGTTCCATTTTGTATTCTGTTGTTCTGATGTGCTTAAAAAATGAAACATAAATACTTCATTTTATCTCCTGGGAATATTTGAAGACAAATATCATCCCTGCTCCTGTTTGAATAGGCAGTAATGTTTAAAGTGAAAAAGAGAAATACTATTTGAAGAAAATAAGATTTGAAGTATTTGTTGGACATTGAGGAAGATTAGGCTGTGGAGGAATAATAAATTTTTGTGAGAGCAACTGCAGGGAGAAAAGCTCAAACAAAGGCACTTTGGAGGTCTGGGAACTAATCTTTTAATTCCCAGAAAGAGTTGGGTGTTTTGATCTAGAATTGGACGACTGTAAAAGAATTTATTGAATGTCCTGGGGGCACACGGGAGTGGAGTATCCCAGGCCACCCAGCTCCACTCGGGCATGAAACTCAGCCCTGTACCATGTGTCAGCTCAATGATTCCTCAAGTGAATATATGAGAGCACTTTCTACCTATGCTCCATGTTAGCTGTTAGTTGAACAGCAAGGATGACAGACACCATGCAACAAGGGTGTTTCTGTGTGTCTGTCCTGTGTGGACTATTGAGGAAGAGTGGGATGTGTTAACAGTTTTAGATGTCTCTAAGGGACGTCTAACAGGGTAGCAATAGGTGAAGTCCTCTGTACTTGTACTTGGAGAAACAGCCTAAACAGGGTTAATCCCTAAATGAGAGTGAAATGATTGATTAGTGACATTCTAGGGACATTTGTAATATTAGCAACCCACCTTTTCCACTGATGACTACATTTTCTCTTAATTTCCCAATGATAGAAGTGCTTCTTTATCAGTTCTCTCTCTTGTTACATGGGCACAGGCTTCGTGACTGACTGCTGGTATTCCTGTTTTATCTTTAGATTACTCTCCTGTGGTTACAGAGCAAAGAACTGCTGGCCTCATTGTTTCAACATTTTGACTTTGTTGACATTTGAGATTTGTTGGAAATTAATCACCAGGCAGTCATAACTTATGTAGAGTGCTAAGCATAGATCAGGACACATAATGGGTAATCAATAAAAATGTGCCTGCACCCTAGTGACCAATTCTGATCTCATCTTGATTTTGTAATTTTGGGTTCTTAATGATGCAATAATTTCCAATTAGCATACCAGGCTGAGTTCAACCTCAGGGTAAGGACATAAAACTCATACTTAATTTTTTTTTTTTTTTTTTTTTTAGCCTGTGATCATTAAACAAAATCATTTAAATTTATTTTCTGCTCACTTCTTGTGAGTGACAGGAATGTCCTATTAAATCATGCTTTGGTCTTCCCCCAGTGGGTTTACTGCAACAACAAGATACTTGCAGACTCCCCTTATGTGGGTTGATAGAATCAAGGATGCTGTAACTGAAAAGAATCTGGAAAAATGACTTACGTTTCCTGTGCAAGATGTGGCAGCATCTATTAAATTTTGTAATTGTTCCTTTATGTAGCACTCATGCTGTCAGATTTAGCCCACATGCCGTTATGTGTTTCTACATTTGGATTTTTTTCTTATAAACAAGCTGCTAACACAGTTGTCCTTCTTAGGAAAAATAAAGCCTTAGCTAAGAGAAAGTATTTGTGTGTTTGGAGCTTCAACATCTGTATTCAAACACAGACCACGCTTCCTATTTTAAAACTGAAATTGATGTTGACAGCTCATTTTTTTTTCCATTGGTAGTGGGTAAAGTGCCTGTCTAGCGGCACTCATTTTAGAGAAATAACTTTGTTTGAAATTAAAAACAATAAACTTCAATGAGAGGAAAAAACATATTGTTTGGTTCTTGGAGTTGGATACATTTGGCATTAGTGACAGAGGCCTCACTCAGTGGTACTTCAAGGTGAGTTAATACCTTAAGAAACAGAACATTTGAATGTAAATTATAAGTGGTAACACTTCTTGTGTTTGTAGTTGTTTGTTATTAGGGGAATTTTGCCAAAGACCAAAATAGTTTCTTCTTGAAATGCTACTTCATTTTCTCTCATCCCACATTGACTTTTCTCCTTTGGAAAATGCTTAAAAATTTCTGAAAAGGGTTGACAAATAAGATAGGGCTCAGGAGAAGTGATCATGAGAGTTATCAGTCCCATCATACAAAATCTGTATCCAAACCTGACAGGGAGAGGGACATTTTCAGCTTTCTGACAGTTTTTCTTCTTTCCCCTGTACACTCTGCTCCTAGTTTATTTGAGTTCAAATTTAGTTTCTAATATTTTTAAAGTTTGTGCCAAAAAATGTTCTGGATGCTAAATGGAAAACAAATAGACCATTTAATTTAATATAATTTCAACCAGCGTTCATTGAGTGTCTGCAGCTTCTGCTGCTAGGTCGCTTCAGTTGTGTCAGACTCTGTGAGACTCCACAGACAGCAGCCCACCAGGCTCCTCTGTCCCTGGGATTCTCCAGGCAAGAATACTGGAGTGGGTTGCCATTTCCTTCTCCAATGCATGCATGCATGCTAAGTCGCTTCAGTCTTGTCTGACTCTATGTGACCCCATAGATGACAGCCCACCAGGCTCCTCTGTCCACAGGATTCTCTAGGCAAGAATACTGGAGTGGGTTGCCATTTCCTTCTCCCATTGAATGTCTACTGGGAGGCAATAATGGCCTCCTCTCTTATGTAGTTTAAACTCTTACTGAGGAAGTACTTCATGATAAAATTACTTTCAATGCCAAAATATATGAATAAAACCTATAGGAAATTATACTAAGCATACCAGCTTTTATTTAGACTTGGGGAAATCTTTTTGTAGGAGTTAGGAATGTAGTTGTGTTTTGAAAACAAATATAAGTTAATAGAGTAGAGGAAAAAAGAGGGCATTCCAAGAAACGTTATTGGTGTGAATAAAAGGGAAATGAAGCAAAATATATTAACAGGACAATAAAAGATATCATCCAGATGTGCACAGTTGACAGAAGATTGAACAATAAAATAGGTTTATGAACACAAAAATGACTGCTCTTACTCCACATTGTCTTATAAATATTGCTTTGAATTTTATTTTGCCTTTCAAAATTAATTTTATTCTGCCTTTTCAAAATTAATTTTATTTACACAATGAGTGTAGTAATTTAATAAAATTACATATATATTTATCCATGAATTCATGTGCACATATATGCACACATACATATGCATACACATTAGATAATATAAATTAGTGTGTAGAGAGAAGCAACACCTTCCTGACTCTTCCCTCCACACCGTATAAACCTGCTCCTTAGAAGTATATATTTTAAATTATTTTAACTGTTTTTTTAATATTCTTTTGATACTAATCTTTCTGATTAGTATGTATGTATGATTTTTATTAATCTAGTTTAAAATCAGCTTTTGAAGAACTAATGCTTTTGAACTATGGTGCTGGAGAAGACTCTGGTGAGTCCCTTGGACAGCAAGATCAAAACAGTCAATCCTAAAGGAAATCAACTGTGATATTCATTGGAAGGACTGGTGCTAAAGCTGAAGTTCCAATACTTTGGCCACCTGAAGCAAAGTTCCTAACAGTTTGGAATCATTTGAACTTACCTGGGGCAGAATTTTTGCATTTCAGCATTTCAGTCCTGAATATTCATTGGAAGGACTGATGCTGAAGATGAAACTCCAATACTTTGGCCACCTGATGTGAAGAACTGACTCACTGGAAAAGACCCTGATGCTGGGAAAGGTTGAAGGCAGGAGGAGAAGGGGGCAACAGAGGATGAGATAGTTGGATGGCATCACCAGCTCAATGGACATGAGTTTGAGCAAGCTCCCAGAGATAGTGAAGGACAGGGAAGCTTGGCATGCTGCGGTCCATGGCATCAAAAAGAGTTGGACATGACTTGGCACCCGAAAAACAACAACAATAGACTTTCTATTCTCAGTCACAGATTTATGACTACATTCATGTTAGTCACTGCTGATCTGAGTAGTAGACTGTGTTTATGGTTTTCCTGGAGTTAATATTTCCTCACTAAAATAAAAGAATTTTGAATTTTCTTCCCACTTTCTCCAACAGGCTCTCAAAACAAATTTCCAGACAAACCTATCAGTTTATCATTTTCCCTCCAGTGACCTTCCCTCCTGAATTGTTCAGCAGGATTGTTGCTTTCTCATTCTATTTAACTACTTTCATTCTTTGACTTCCCTTCACCTCTCCCCTGTGTATGATCTTGTTATCTGAAACCTGTGTGTATCAGTCAGGATATGCTAACTGCTAAAATAAACCACTCAATGTTTTTAGTGGCTTCACCTAATAAACCTCTGTTTCACACTCACCTCATGTCTGATTTGGCCAGTGTAAGGACTCAGCTCCAAAATTCTGCTGAAAACATTACTTCACTGTGTGACTCTGCCAACAGTTAGATCCTCCACAGCATCTGCTTCTGCCTGATAGTCAAAGAAAAGATAAGTCTGGAGAAATCACAAGAGGAGTGAGATCTAGATTTGGAAGTGGCACGCCCTACTTCTGCCTACATCCGTTGGCTGAACTTGGTCACCTGGCTACAGCAAACTATACAGAAGGCTGGGAAATATCTTTCTGTGTTTTCAGAAGAAAAAATAATCTGTTTTGATGCACACATACTATTGACTCTGCCATATCATCTCTTTATGTTTTCATTTCAATGGAACATTTTCCTTACCTGATATTTAAGAGTATATTCGGTGACATGCTTATTGAGGCTTGTTTAAAGTATCACATTTTCATTTGATTGACAATTTGGCTGGGTACTAATGTTTCTATGGTATTTAGATGTGTAATGACATTTAGCAGCTAATATTGTTCTCAACAACCCTGATCCTTTGTGGATAGTTAATCCTTTCTATGGGCTTCCCTGGTGGTTCAGAGGTTAAAGCATCTGGCTGGAATGTGGGAGACCTGGGTTTAATCCCTGGGTTAGGAAGATCCCCTGGAGAAGGAAATGGCAACCCACTCCAGTATCTTGCCCATGGAGGGAGAAGCCTGGTGGGCTACAGTCCATGGAGTCACAAAGAGTCAAACACGAGTGCTGTGTTTTTGTTTTGCTTTTGAAATAAATCTCTCAAAGCACTTAGTGCTTATTTTTCTCATTGGTGTTATGGATTTTACAATGATGAGCTTTTGGTGTGAGCATTTATCATTCATTATAACAGATAATCAGAAAGCCCTTTCTCTTTAGAGGTTTAATTCTTTAACTCGGAAATATTTAAGAATATATCTTTAAATTTCCTCCTACTCCATTTTATTTTCTGCAACTCCTTTAAAAATAAACTTCGGTCATATAATTTTCTTGTTCTTTCTCTACTTTCATTCATATTTTGAGTTCAACTACTTGATCTTCTTGACTTTATCTTGTAACTACTTTAATAGTATTTTATTTTGGCCGTCTTATTCTACATTTGGCTTTGATTTCTTATTTTGAAATCTAGGTGAGTTTGACCCAGTATTGCATTTGCCTCATTCAAAAGTCAGAACTCCTCAGGAACTGAAATGGTATACACAGATATGTCTCACTTCCCTTCTGCCTTCTCTAGCCTGTTTTCTTTCCCCATCTCATATGTAGTCATCTTTATCATTTTATTGTTACTTCTTGGAAAGAAAAACATATGTTTTCATCTCTGTGTGTGTAGGTTAAAAAAAAAAAAGAAGATTCTTATTATCCCACATCCTATCTAACATTAGTTTTTATATGCAATGTTCTATGCTTTAATTTTTCTCCTTACCCTAATCTGTAGATCTTGCTATATTAACACAAGGAAATTTTATTTTTTCATTCTTCATTATGGATGCATACCTTGTTATTTTGTACCACATCCTTATTTAGTATGAGGAGATTCTTACGCAGTGGGATAGTTTTGCAACCTGGCTTGTGCTGACTAAAGACCAGCAGCAACACTTCTCTCTGTCTTGACAAACAAAAAGTTTCATTAACATGGCCAAATGTCCCTTAAGGGGTAAAACCACTCAGGCAGGTTTATCATGGTTTTGCTGTTACTCTTTCAACACTTCTCTTATTCAACATCTCCCTTATTATTGGACAATTGATATTATCTTAAGGTTTGCTGTTACAAGCAATACCATCAATTTTGAAAAGTAGGTGATTTTATACTTAGGCAAAATAGCTTCTTGGAAGTGAATTGTAAGCTAGCTATTAAGATGTTTTTAGTTGTAAGAGCTATCCATATCTGTGCTAGGAACCAGTTGGTACAGTCTTAAGTTCCTACTGAATCCAATTCAAATTTAGAATTACTGAATTTTTAAATTTTATTGGCTTTAAAATTTTCTCTCTTCTTTGTATCTCTTTTCTCTTAAAATGAATATCTTGTTTCCTATCCATATTAACACATATAATCATTCAATCATATACACATATATATAAATTCAACTGCATATTTACAATATAAATTATAAATAATATATATCATATATAAATTCATATATGTAGATACTCATATATAAAGATTCATATACGGAAATCATATATAAATTCATATATACATACATATAAATCTCTTTGTTGTTATGGCACAAATTTGTCACTCAGGGTTTATGTTTCATTTTGCTTTGATTTTATGATTTTTAAACATTTGTTTTTTATATTTATATAAAATATTTATGTGGTTCCTAAGGCAAAGCAACAAGTTAGGTATATATATCAATAATTTATAGTAGCTTCTTTGTTCATTCTGTTTTCTCTATCCTTTCTGATAATCATTTTCTGTTAGTTTTGTTTCACTTTTCTATTTTTTAAATAAAATAAATATGTATCAACTGTATTCCTTCCTGTCTTAAGTATCATATTATTCATGTTTCTTTTTCCTTTGTTTTATATAACTTATTATATCCCAGAAATTATTGCATAGCATTTCATAAAACATAGCCTTTTTCCCTTTGACAGATGTCTGGCACTTCACTGTGTGGTTACACCACAATTCATTCCAAAGTCTGAAAGGGAGTAAGAGGAAAATATGTGCTCAGTCTGCCATCTTTATCTGAATGTGTCATATTGGCATTGCTTAGGTTACAGTTCTTTAATTTGGTAGCTTCTGTAGTATATTGGATAGCCTTGAAATCAAGTTTGAACTTATAGTTCAAACGAATATTTAAAGTGAAAGTGAAAGTTGCTCAGTCGTGTCTGACTCTTTGCAACCCCATGGACTATACAGTTCATGGAATTCTCCAGGCCAGAATACTGGAGTTGGTAGCCTTTCCCTTCTCCAGGGGATCTTCCCCACCCAGGGACTAAACCCAGGTCTCCCACACTGCAGGCAGATTCTTTACCAGATGAGCCATGAGGGAAGCTCCAAATTCACATTAATAAAGATCAATTTAAACAGTACTAACATAGTTAAAAATGGCAATAAACTTAATCTGAATTAAAGAGTGAAATAAAAACTGAATGTCTTAATTCAGACTTTTCTGACCTAGGAGTATAAGATTAGTAACAATTGTATAAATATGACCTAAATAAAATCCCTTATGATTATTTAGTGGAAGTGAGAAATAGATTTAAGGGACTAGATTTCATAGAAAGAGTGCCTGACGAACTATGGATGGAGGTTAGTGACATTGTACAGGAGACAGGAATCAAGACCATCCCCATGGAAAAGAAATGCAAAAAAGCAAAATAGCTGTCTGAGGAGGCCCTACAAATAGCTTGAAAAGAAGAGAAGCCAAAAGCAAAGGAGAAAAGAAAAAATATACCCATTTGAATGCAGAGTTCAAAAAAATAGCAAGGAGAGATAAGAAAGCCTTCCTCCGTGATCAATGCAAAGAAATAGAGGAAAACAACAGAATGGGAAAGATGAGAAATCTCTTCAAGAAAATTAGAGATACCAAGGGAACATTTCATGCAAAGATGGGCTCAACAAAGGACAGAAATGGTAGGGACCTAACAGAAGCAGAAGATATTAAAAAGAGATGGCAAGAATACAGAGAAGAACTATACAAAAAAGATCTTCACAACCCAGATAATCACAATGGTGTGATCACTCATCTAGAGCCAGACATCCTGGAATGTGAAGTCAATTGGGCCTTAGGAAGCATCACTATGAACAAAGCTAGTGGAAGTGATGGAATTCCAGTTGAGCTATTTCAAATCCTAAGAGATGATGCTGTGAAAGTGCTGCCAGCAAATTTGGAAAACTCAGCAGTGGCCACAGGACTGGAAAAGGTCAGTTTTCATTTCAATCCCAAAGAAAGGCACTGCCAAAGAATGCTCAAACTACCGCACAATTGCACTCATCTCACATGCTAGTAAAGTAATGCTCAAAATTCTCCAAGCCAGGCTTTAGCAATACATGAATCATGAACTTCCAGATGTTCAAGCTGATTTTAGTAAAGGCAGAGGAATCAGAGATCAACTTGCCAACATCCGCTGGATCATGGAAAAAGCAAGAGAGTTCCAGAAAAACATATATGTCTGCTTTATTGATTATGCCAAAGCCTTTGACTCTATGGGTCACAAAAAACTGAGGAAAATTCTGAAAGAGATGGGAATACCAGACCACATGACCTGCCTCTTGAGAAACCTATATGCGGTCAGGAAGCAACAGTTAGAACTGGACATGCAACAGCAGACTGGTTCCAAATAGGAAAAGGAGTACGTCAAGGCTATATATTGTCACTCTGCTTATTTAACTTATATGCAGAGTACATCCTGAGAAATGCTGGGCTGAAGGAAGCACAAGCTGGAATCAAGATTGCTGGGAGAAATATAAATAGCCTCAGATATGCAGATGACACCACACTTATGGTAGAAAGTGAAGAAGAACTAAAGAGCCTCTTGATGAAAGTGAAAGTGGAAAGTGAAAGAGTTGGCTTAAAGCTCCACATTCAGAAAACGAAGATCATGGCATCTGGTCCCATCACTTCATGGGAAATAGATGGGGAAACAGTGTCAGACTTTATTTTTCTGGGCTCCAAAATCACTGCAGATGGTGATTGCAGCCATGACGTTAAAAGATGCTTGCTTCTTGGAAGGAAAGTTATGACCAACCTAGACAGCATATTAAAAAGTAGAGACATTACTTTGCCAACAAAGGTCTGTCTAGTCAAGGCTATGGTTTTTCCAGAAGTCATGTATAGATGTGAGAGTTGGACTGTAAAGAAAGCTGAGCACTGAAGAATTGATGCTTGTGAACTGTGGTGCTGGAGAAGACTCTTGATAGTCCCTTGTACTGCAAGGAGATCCAGCTAGTCCATCCTAAAGAGATCAGTCCTGGGTGTTCATTGGAAGGACTGATGCTAAAGCTGAAACTCCAAAATTTTGGCCACCAGATGTGAAGAGCTGACTCATTTGAAAAGACCCCAATATTGGGAAAGATTGAAGGCAGGAGGAGAAGGGAAGGACAGAGGATGAGATGGTTAGATGCCATCACCGACTCAAGGGACATAAGTTTGGGTAAATTCCAAGTAGTTGGTGATGAACAGGGAGGCCTGGTGTGCTGCAGTTTATGGGGTTGCAAAGAGTCGGACACAACTGAGTGACTGAACTGAACTGAACTGATAGTACTTAAACTGTGTCTTGACTAACATTTAAACAGCAGAGCCTCTCTGCATGTAGTGGGAATAATAAGATTGGCACATGTTTACTAATGTGTTTACAATTTTTAAAGGAAAGAGTTGATCAGTTTGGTTAATTACTAATACACTCCGTTAATGAAATTCAATTTATGAATCAAATTGGTTAATTAGAACTTTAATTATAAGAATAAATGGTATCCTTCAACATTGTCTAGGATAACTGAGCCAGTATTTGTAACAAATATAATAGATTGGTGTTTTCATTTAAAGACTTCTTTAAACTGAAATGGGCTTCCCTTGTGGCTTAGATGGTAGAGAATCTGCCTGCAATGTGGGAGACCTGGGTTTGATCCCTGAGTTGGGAAGATCCCCAGGAGAAGGGAATGGCTGCCTACTCCAGTATTCTGGCCTGGACAATTCCATAAAGTAGATAGTCCATGGGGTTGCAAAGAGTTGGACATAACTGAGTGATTTCACTCACTTTCACTTAAACTGAAAAGCATGAAACCACTTCTGGGCATATTCTGCATTGAATCATAAAGAAACTCAGGTCTCACACTAGTATCTTTACTAAACAATGTAGATTTGCTATTGTAGATTTTATCTAGAGTGACAATAATAAGGGTATTATTACTGCTCTTTTTTCTTATATCTTTCCAACAATTCATATCACATGGCACTTGAACAACAACCCTCTCTTTTGATTAATATAAATTCCTCATCTTCAGGCTAGACTGTTTCTCAGGGCAAAGTTCCCTCTCTCGACTCAGCCTTTCTACTTAGATGGGCACTTGAAAAGTACTAAATGCTTCCAGTTCTTCTTTCTTTAAAAAAAAAATATATATATTTATTTCACTATGCTGGGTTAGTTGCAGCACATAGAATTGTAGATCTTTCTTGTGGCAAGAGGGAGTTTTTTTTTTTTTTTTTTAGTTGCAACATGTGGGATCTAGTTCCCTGATCAGTGGTCGTACCTAGGCCACCAATAATAGAGCCTTAGCCAGTGGACCACAGGGAAGTCCCTGAATGCTTCTAGTTCTGAATGTCTGTTTATTTTGTTATTATTATAAGAAACAGTGTCATTGGAATGTTAGTCGGGCTCAAAGATGAAAATATGCATAATGTTAATATGTAAGGAATAATTTTATTTATTTAAAATGCAAAGAAGAAACTTTGTATCAGTGTTAACTACAAAAAAATAAGAAGAATATATAATATTATTAATATATCATCAATTCTTTTCAATCAATAAGCACTAACCCAATAGGAAAATACAGAAAGATTATGAACAATTCATAATGAAGAAACCCAAAGGGCTTGTAAACATATCAAAAAGCATTCAGTTTCATAAGTTATCAAAGAGATGACAAGTAAAACATGAAATCTTCTTAAGTGATTTAACTATGGTAATAACTGTGTTAGTAAGAGTTTCAGGATATGGAATTTTTTTCTTGTATATTGCTACTGGGATTCTATGTTAGCAAAATAATTCTGGTGTGATATTTGGAAGAATGTTTCAGAAGTGTTAAAATTTATACTCCTTTTCAGCAAATAATTCAATTCTCCTTGTCAGTATCTATCAAAAGGAAACAATGATCAATTCCTGTGTGTTAGTTGCTCAGTCGTGTTTGACTCTTTGCAACCCGATAGACTGTAGCCTGCCAGGCAATGTTGTCCATGGACTTCTCTAGGCCAGAATACTGGAGTGGGTTGCCATTCCCTTCTCCAAGGGATCTTCCCAACCCAGGGATTGAATCCAGGTCTCACACATGCAGGCAGATCCTTTACCATCTGAGCCACATAAATATATATTTATAAACAAAATTTTATATAATACAAATATATATTTCTGATTGTATTATATATAAAGTATATATATATATAATTTTATGATTGTGCTTAACCATTAAAATTGCCCCTAACAATCCCCACCTGTTGGTATTCACACCCTTAGTAACCCTTCTGCTTGATTATGGGCTAGATATAGGGACTTACTTCTAATGAAAAGAATAAAGCAAAACTAATGGTAAGAAATTAGGTGTTGAAAAACTCTGACTTCGATCTTGCCCACAGTCTCCCTTTGAGTCTTCTCACTATATGGCTTGGTGACAAGCTGCCATATTTTGAGCTGCCTCACGAAGAGACCCACATGCTAAGGAACTGAAAGCAGCTTTCAATCAACCAGCAGCAATAAACTAAAGCCTTACGTGCAACAACTCATGAGGAATGGAGTCCTGCCAACAAGCCCTGAGAAAGCTTAGAATTGAATCTTGCCCAGGCTGATATCTTGATTTCAGTCTTGTATGGTCTTTTGACCTGGAGGATTCAATTAGCTATACCTAGATTCCTCATTCACAGATACCATGAGATAAAAAATGTGGGTTATCTAAAGCTGGTAAATTCTGGAGTAATTTTATATGCAGCAATAGATAACTAATAAACATGCAAAACTGATCTTGCTGTATGAATGACTGAGAAAATAGAATCTAATAAAAACATAAGGTATCATCTAGGTTTAGGTATAAATACAACCATCCCACATATAAACAGATATGTTAAAAATACTGGGAGAATATAGATAAAATGGTAAATATTACTTTTCTGAGCTATGAGGTAATATGAATTTTAAAATTATTTTCCTAGGATGTTACTATATATTTCAAATGTTTTAGTAATGAATTAATTTTAATTTTGATATCTAAAGGAAAAAAGAAACAAAACAAAGTGACCAGTAGAACAAAACGCTTTAAAGTCCAGTTTAGTGCTTTGCATGGAGTTGAAAATCAGTTAAGTCCTGGGTAAAGTTTCTTTAATGGATGAATTTAATGCAAATTCCCCAAAGTTTCTTAAGGCCAATGAAGCTTTAGATATTTTCTTACAGTACAGACAGTCAAAACACTGGGTTTTATTTCATATTTTTCCTTTAAATTTTGTCAACATGCAATAATGCACTGAAGAAACAATTCTGTTTAAATCTGGACAACAGTAACAGAACCTCTAGATAACCCAGAGAGTATCTTACTGTGATTTACATTAACTGCACAGTACATTATTCCAAGAGGGAAATGATCCCTGCAAAAGCTGAAGATGAAACTATGTGATGGAAGCTCGTCAGAGAGTGAAGACACCAGGGCACCTGCTGAATGGCTGTTGTCTGCAGCGGAAAGGGTGCTTACCAAAGCTTATTAGTTTAATATGCCAACCCAATTGCATGTTAAGTTACACTCAGCTTCTCTGAAGGTCTATACTATGAATCATTTGGTGTACTATATCTTGAGACTGAATAAGAGACAACATACCCTGGAGCACACACTTAACTTGGACTATCCATCTTTTTAATATGCCTAATAATAGGATAGTCAGACATAATGAATTACATAGTTTTATGTATTTGAGGAACTATAGACTAGTTTGGCTGTGCAGTTTTCTCTCCCTTTTTTTTTCCCCTCAGGTCTTATCCCTGGTGAATTTGAATGTGGTATTCCTGGTAGATAAGCTTGTCAAAACAAAGGACAATTGTCTGCATATGTGATTAAATAAAAATAGCAAGAATTCTTTCTTTTGATACTTCTAACTTGGGATCATTGATTCCAAATTGCTTATCTAAATACTGAGAATAAAGGAAGTTCTAAAGCTTAGTGACTAAGTTGTTGGTTATCAAGAGACCTGGAGTTGCTTGCCAGTTTTAGCATAGCCTATCTGGGGAAATTCTGGCAAATCATTTACTTTCTTGGAGACTTCATTTCTTCAGCTATAAAATTAGTTTAACAATCAGGACTTACCTCATGGATTTGCAATGAGACAGTATTTTTAAAACCTTTTGCATATTACTTGCACAGACTAAACACCTCAAAATATGTAATAAATATGCACATCTATCTAGTTTCTTATCTATCTCTATATATTCTTATTGTAGTAAATTCAAAATAGCTAAAGCTTATTTAAAAAATATTTATTCAGCACTCACCAAGTGCTCAGCACCAAGTTCAAAATGCCTCTTTATGCCAAATTTTACCTACTTTCTAATTATATAGCATAACTTGTCTCTATAGATTACTACATTTTAGTTTCCATTTCAAAGCTTCTTTTTTTAAGATGCATTTCTGAGTTGATTTGTTGGTGGGGGGTCCTTGGCTTTCATTTCACATTCCAGCTATGTTCTCAGGGCATCAATTAAGTTAAATTGTCAAATTTCTTTCCTCAGGAAGAACACAGAGCATTTAAAATATGTATTTTCTATAATTCTTATGTCAAAGCATACTGAGTAAATGATTGTCAACAGCAATTTCTATGGCACCTGAGTTTTCCTTTTAGATCTTCTAACTGAAAAGTACTAAATAAATTAGGATAAAATTCACAAAAAATACCTGCCATTCCTCTCTTTCTATTAAGAAAGGTACTATTCATTTTGGTGCTGGGAAAACCCCTGAAATTCCACATGGCTGCCAGCTCCACAGCATTTATGCCAAAACACAAAGAAAGCACACCTCCCTGAAGCACTTACTCAGAGATGCTTTACCTGATTAGTTAGTGAGCAGAAGAGAGAATTTTCTGGACAAGTACTATCTCTTGTGAAGAGGCTTTGTAAGAACTTTATTCTTTTGATCTAAGCCATGAATAAAACAGAGATCTGAGTTTGATATATCTCACATATATGAAGATAATGGCTATTTTGCACATCATTGCAAACCTTTTCCACTTTTACTATTAAAAAAAAAAGCCAAAGTATGTCCTGCAGTATCTCTAAAGCTAAATCAGACCAGGATAAGGGTAATTTCTAGAAGTCTTTGCCTTTTTGAACTAGAGGGAAGATAGGATTGTGCGGTAGGCAGACCACTGGATTAGGACTCAGAAAAACAGGCTTCCTAGGTGGCGCTAGTGGTAACGAACTCGCCTGCCAATGCAGGGAGACAAAAGAGATGCGGGCCTCGATCCGTGGGTTGGGAAGATTCCCTGGAGTCGGGCATGGCAACTCACTTTAGTTTCTTGCTTGAAGAATACCCATGAACAGAGGAGCCTGGTGGATCCATAGGGTCACAGAGTCAGACACGACTCAAGTGACAGCATGCTCGCAAACGGGCTTCCAATCTGAGCTCTGCCGTTAACTTGCTTTGTAAGTTTTGCTGACTACTTAGACTCTTGTGCTTTATCTGTAAAACAAAAAAGTGGACAGGAAGATGTATGTTTCCACTCTGATGCTGTTCTCTGGTTTCTCCCACCACTCCAGCCATTATATCATCTGTCTCAGTTTTGGTTTTGGAAGAGGATATCGGTTACGTTTACAATTTGATCGTTCCTTCCCCACGCACTGGGAAGGCTTCTCTGTACCTCCTTGATCCATCAGGGTCCTAGGTGTTGCTGCTGCTGCGGCTGCTAAGTTGCTAGGACTGCCTATCGTTCCACTCAGTTTCCTAGGAAGGTTCTTTTTGGAGTCCTCACATTTTCTTTATTTCTTTATTTTCCTCCAGGCTCCTCTCTGTAGTTATGTAAACTCTTAGTGATTTCCTACACAGCAGGTGGGCTCTGCATGCTCCTCAGGGCTGATGGAAGGTCAAATTCTCAGGCCTGTTGCTCAGGTATATTATGCCCCTAGCATGCCCAGGTTTTAGACAGGCCTGTGAGGCCTTATCAGCTATGAATATAGATAAGTCATCTGATCATATTGAATCTCTTATCTTTTAGATGGTGATGATAATGACCATGTTTCCTTCCTTTTTTTTTTTTTCTTTTTCTGTTGTGTGCAATTGATAACACTATCTATTAAATTTTAAGTAGAAAAAATGCTCTCTAAACTCTGAGGAAATAGCTCCCTGAGTTTCAGACTGCCTGATAGTGATAACAGACATTACTCTTTGGATATGGGTGTAAGACTTTTAGTACTTATTGATGGAGAATGGCAATGCCAGGCTTTGTTAGGAGCACCCCTTGGCCTGGATGCAGAGTTCTCAGAGAGCCTAATAGATGTGTTGTTGTTCAGTTGCTAAGCCTTGTCCATTTCCTTGCGATCCCATGGACTGCAGCACGCCAGGTTTCCCTGTCCTTCATTCTCTCCCAGAGTTTGCTCAAGCTCATGTTCATTGAGTCAGTAATGCCATCCAACCATCTCATCCTCTGTTGGCCCCTTTTCCTCCTGCCCTCAGTCTTTCCCAGAATCAGGTCTTTTCCAGTGAGTCAGCTCTTAGCCTCAGGAAGCCAAAAGTATTGGAACTTCAGCTTCAGCATCAGTCCTTCCCATGAATATTCAGGGTTGATTTGCTCTAGGATTGACTGGTTTGATTTCCTTGCTGTCCAAGTGACTCTCAAGAGTCTTCTCCAGAACCACAGTTTGAAAGCATCAGTTCTTTGGCCCTCAACCTAATTTACGGTCCAACGGTCACATCTGTACGTGACCACTGGGAAACAGCAACAACAACAACAACATAGCTTTGACTATATGGTCCTTTGTTGGCAAAATGATGTCTGTTTATTAATATTCTGTCTAGGTTGGTCATAGCTTTTCTTCCAAGGAGCAGTAGGTGTGGTGGCTCTTAATCACTAGCGAGTGGAAATGCTGGCTAATTCGACTTGAAACCAGCAGTTTGTCAATTAACTATTATAATCTACTAATACACATTGCAAGGCTTAGGAAAACTGTTGTCAGGTATTTATAGTGTATGAAATGTGAAGAAGAAAAACTTTAAAAGAAATAGATCTGTGTTTCACTTTATACATGGAATAGTTACCTTTTAGTTGTTTTAGTTAAGAGGATTGTTTTTATTGACGCCAAAGTGGTGTAAACGTAGATTCATAGGGTTTGAAAAGTACAAACTTTTAGAGATTTTGGTGTCTTTTGGAGTTCATTGAAGAGCATGTGCCTTCAATACAAGAATCAGACTAAAGAACATCTTCTAGTTCAAAACTTCTTCCTTCTCTTCATTTGTACTACATTTCACAAATTAAGTAACTTCTTTTGTTAAAGCCTCTTTGTATTATAGTCAATAAGACAAAAAGAAAAAAAAATCAACAACAATATAGGAATTACAAGAAAATACAGTCTGTAGTAGGAATGTCTCTAGTGGACATGTGTTAATAATAACAATTATTATTATTATTGTTATGCTTTCTGTGCTGCTTAGATGGTACTTGCCCAAAGCTGTAAACTTTTGGGGGTGAAATAGTGTTTTCTTTTTTGGCCCATGCAGTGCATTGCTTAGAATTCTGACAATACTCATTATCAGATTGATAATGCTAATGAATATTAATTTCTCATTGACTATCCATGGAAATATATACTAAAGGAGTTTTAACTTTGTTTTCAAGAAGCTCACAATTAAAATATTGTCTTCCTAAGTTTTTCCCTGTATTTAATATGTATTTTATTTTCCTATATCTCAATTAGATGTCTGGCATTCTGCAGAAATACACATTTGAGCAATGAATGGGTAAATGAATGAAAAAATAATTGAATGAACAAATATATCAATCAATCAGTCATTGAGTAATAAAACAATTCTCCTCCCTTTCATCTTATACTTCTTAAATTTAGTCATTTTTCCATGACACTTGCTTTTGATTCAGGATGATTTAATGGGGTTAGGATGAACTTTGGCATCAATAACTACACACATAAGTCCAAATTCCACCACTCCATGTAATCTTGGCTATAATTCAGTTTTACTTTTCTATTTTTCCCTCTGCAAATAAGGGATAATTCTAACTTCTCCATGTTCCTCTGAGAGAAAATGAAATATAAAACTGTGAGTATCTAACTGTGTGCTGCTAGCAGCTAAAGCTCAATAAATGTATTTTTAAAAAATCGCTCCAAGTGTCAAGACATCTAAAAGAAGCAAAATTCTTCAAAGGAAGACAAGAAAAAAAATAGTCAACTTTTATTTGAATTTTCTTTTAAGATGTAGCAATTGCCTTGAAACTGTTGGATAGAACTTGGATAGGACTGCTCCAACAGCAATATCCCAATCACACTTAACACCATCAAAGAGCAAGCCCCACGGACTGCTTTCCAATTCTTCCTTAGTTATTCCTTCAATGCTAGCATTAAGAGTCCCACTTTATACACCGAACATATCTTTGTGGGGAAATATATATTCTTTCCATATTTACTTAATCCTGCCTCCTTTAAAAATAAACACATTAATAGTTAGACCTAAGACTTTAAATACTAATTTCTTCAAATAAATTGATGGTTAATAATAAAGTAAACATACATTGGAATATTATACACTTATAAATTGTAACTGTTGTTGACCTCTGTCTTTCTGACCTAAGCTGGTAGTTGATGATGTAGGTTGCAGCCTTTCTCTTTAATCCCTTTACAGGTGACTCTTACCAGGTTTCCCCACTAACCCAAGATCTTCTTTCTGACCCTTCTTTTAGTGGTGATTTGTATATTCTTCCTTTCAAGTTTGAATCTCTTTCCAGTTTAAAGATTTCAGCAATATAGAAAAACAGTCATTTACGTCAGTTGAATTGGTCCTTTGCTGTCTGAAGCTACCAGAATGGCCAACATTCTATTTTATAAGCATCTTTAGTTCAGAGATGGCCCTTTTGTTGATAATAAAATTTATAGAACTTGTAGCTATATGAGCTATCTTTGCATGTAGTGGAAGAACCCAAGCCATCTCAAACAAAAGAAAATAATGAGGATAATAGCAGTAATAATAACTGAGTTGCTGCTGCTGCTAAGTCGCTTCAGTCGTGTCTGACTCTGTGTGAGTCCACAGACGGCAGCCCACCAGGCTCCCCCGTCCCTGGGATTCTCCAGGCAAGAACACTGGAGTGGGTTGCCATTTCCTTCTCCACTGCATGCAAGTGAAAATGAAAGTGAAGTCACTCAGTCGTGTTCGACTCTTAGCGACCCCATGGAAACTGCAGCCCACCAGGCTCCTCCGTCCATGGGATTTTCCAGGCAAGAGTACTGGAGTGGGGTGCCATTGCCTTCTCCAATAATTGAGTTAAAAGCTTCCAAATTGTTTGTATGAAGTCTTTAGACTAACTGATTCTATAGTTTAAAATGGACAAAAAAGAAGCTATTTAAATTGTCACTAGAGTAATTCGCTATTAGGAAGGAAAAAAACACCCCTCTGTATTCTGATTATAGAAATCACAACTAAATGTTACATTTAAATAATTTACAGTTTTTAAAAAATAATTGTTTCCTTGTTGATTTCATCAGCTAGCCAATCAAAAGAATAATTTTTATATTTTTTGAATTATTTTTTTATTTCCCATCTTTACTAATAGCTATATTTGCTAATTTACATCATATAAATAAATAGAAGCTAGTGTGCTTTTAAGTCACATTTTCATCACCATATGCAACTCCCTTCCCAAGCAATTTGTAGTTCTTAGACACCTTTTATGGAAAAATTCTGGAGCCACAACAGTTTCCATGGTATTTATATTTCAAGACTGAAATAGAACTTATGGTGGTTGGCAAACAATAGCTATGGGTAATAGGAGGTATTGTGGGCCCTAGAGCTTTTTTTTGCAGACCTTTCTACTCTTAGCATGATGCTAAGACAAACAATCTTTCTGCTATGCAAATGTCTTTTTCCAGTGAGTTAGTTTTGCATAATTGTAAATGATTTGAATCTCAGAAGCAGAGTCCAGAGCTATAGTTTTAATGATTATTTGAAAGAATATTTGGGCACAGCATACCCTGGTACCTTCAGGCTCACATGATCCTTTGACTTTTTTTTCAAATGTCATTTAGTTCAGTTCAGTTTAGTCACTCAATCGTGTCCGACTCTGCGACCCCATGAATCGCAGCATGCCAGGCCTCCCTGTCCATCACCAACTCCAGGAGTTCACTCAGACTCAGGTCCATCGAGTCAGTGATGCCATCCAGCCATCTCATCCTCCGTCATCCCCTTCTCCTCCTCCCTCAATCCCTCCCAGCATCAGAGTCTTTTCGAATGAGTCAACTCTTCACATGAGGTGGCCAAAGTACTGGAGTTTCAGCTTTAGCATCGTTCCTTCCAAAGAAATCCCAGGGCTGATCTCCTTCAGCCTGATCTCCTCCTTTTCTCTGCACTGTTTCTTGCTACTGTTGTAAATCCCAAGGGGATTCTGCCACCACCCCCCCCACCCCACCCCGCTGTCCCTGGCAATAACAAAACCAAAAACAAACAAATAAAAAAAACTCATTTGGGCAGAAGCTATCAGAGCACAAACCTGGATAAGGTAATTAAAAATAAATAAGACAAGGACTTTCGGTGTTACTGCAGAACCATCTATCTACACAGTCACAAGCATTTCCGCATGTGGTCATTGGTGTATGATAATAAAGAACATATCCTGGATATGTGCAGTGGCCTGGTACCTAGCACTTCCTGGATCATACTCTGTTTCTGCCATCAATTTGTTATTTATTTGAGCCTGTCATTTATTCTTTTTCTGTTCTAAGTAGGTGCACCACCACAATCTCATTAAGGATAGAGAAATAACTTGAGATTCTGAGAAGAAAAATAAGCGGCAAATTATAAGCCCCTTAATTTCTCCATGATAGTACAATTTATTCTCATATGCTTTGTTCAGTAAACACCTGAGAAACTGCCTTTTCCTCATAAAGTGATTTCTCATTAGGCTCAGAGACTTCATGTATGGTCAGATAAAAGGAGTGAACTAATTCTTTGAAGTCAGAGGATGCAACCTAGTATCAGACTCAAGACAGTCCAAATGCAATATATGCTTTCCATTATCTTTTAAGTGAAGAAGCCAGGCAGATTTTCTTGATTTTATAAGCTCCCATCAACAATTAGGCATTCACTTCAAATTCATCTCTCTTACTTGCCTCCCTCTTTTGCTGTTCAGATATTTTGCAATAAAACTATGATAGCTGAAAGCAAACTGGGCCTTACTAGAGTAGAAAGGGCACTAAAATAAACACTTTGCCTTTCTGAAGAAATAGAACTGTAGATTCTTTTCTAGAGAACTCCTCCCTATGAATTTTCCATCAGTAAGTCACTAAATATTTCATACTATCCTAAAGAATGCTCTTTTTTTCTTAAAGGGCTGTGACTTGTCCACAGAGAGAAGTGAAGTGGGATGTGATTGTGCCTGTGTTTGGCAGGGGGAGGGGGGAGGAATATGGAATACAAAGGTCATTTGATTATCATTCCAGGAAATTAGAATTTTCAGAATATTAGAACCAATCCACGATAATGATGGGTGTCTTAAGGGACTATCATATAAATAAATAATGTATCAAAGTTAGTTTCCAAATATAGCTGACTCAAAATGCAAAACAAATCGAAAAGAAAAATCTCTCCTTGGAATGTGAAAGGAAAAAAACTTGTGGATATCCAGGAAATACCATCACTAACAAAGAATAGAACACAAATCTTTTTTCTCTCTAAAGAAGCACAATTCTCTTATCGCCTGTAGCTCCTTACAATACTATTAGTCATTGCAGAAAGTTTTCATAAACCTAGTCTTAAGGGATCCTGCCTGTCACTCTGTTTCTGCTTGCCTCAATATTTTTTTCCCCTTTCTTCACATTCCAATAAACTTGCCTTTTCCATTTTTTACATATTTGAATGGAACATTACTTTCAGTTGAATCTTAAGCAGAGGTTTCTACTTCTTCAGTCCTGGCATTTATCCCAGGAGGAATACTTCCCGAGGGCTTGTGATTTGTTGAATGGGGGTAGGGAGAGTTTTTCCTCTAAGCCATTATTTTCTCTGGGTAGGTCTACCAGGGCACTTTGCCCATTCCTTTCGTCTACAAAGCAGTGAGCTTGGGTCGCTGCCACTTCGGGTTTCTCCCAAAGAGCCATTTTCCCAGAGGACCCTGAGCCTGGGAAATAAGCAAGGGCAGGATTCCCTTTAGTTCCTAAGTTGTGAGCTTTTCTCTTTTTTTAGTAGAAGAAACACTGCCAACTTGCCACCTTCTTCATTCTTTCTACTCTCATTCTAAGATACTTCTAAGTATAGCAAAGATTCCATTCCTTGGTAAAGAAAAATAAGGGAACTTCAATTCCATAAGAACAAGGCAATGTTGGTGTGAGGATTTTACTGTTATTGTGAAATAGCTATTTTCTCTCCAAAATGTTATCTGGAATAGGTTTGCAACCCCAGATAACAAGTAGGGTGAGGGAAGCTAGACGGGGACAAGCATCACTAACAGCACAGTCAATAATTATCTCTGCCGCTTCATTTTCTGTAACTCTTGAATTTCAATATAACTTGAAATTTGATGTAATTTTAACTAATATGCATGTTTTTGTCACATATTTATTCAAACAGAAAACAGAAAATATATATTTAAAGCCATGTCCTCATATCTCTGCTTTCATGATTCTATTCCTTCCAGGTATGCATTATTAAATGTTTGGGGTATTTTTTCCAGACTTTTTAAATGCATCGAAAACATACGTGTGAAAATGTAGAAACAATTCAAGCAATGATATTATACCATAAACATTATTGTTACTTGAGTATTCTTTTTTAAATTTAATAAGACACCTATGGAATTTTCAAAAGTATTCATACATTCTTTATTCTTTTTAAATCATATGGATAAGGAATATACTGAAATTCCCCATTACCTTGATTTATTTACATTAGAGTGACTTCCATTACTTTCCCCCATTGATTAAATTAACAAAATATTTTTCTTAGTTCATTGTGGGTCACAATAAACTGTGGAAAATTCTGAAAGAGATGGGAATACTAGACCACTTTGACCTGCCTCTTGAGAAACCTATATGCAGGTCAGGAAGCAACAGTTAGAACTGGACGTGGAACAACAGACTGGTTCCAAATGGGAAAAGGAGTACGTCAAGGCTGTATATTGTCACCCTGCTTATTTGACTTATATGCAGAGTACATCATGAGAAACGCTGGGCTGGAAGAAGCACAAGCTGGAATAAAGATTGCGGGGAGAAATATCAACAACCTCAGATATGCAGATGATACCACCCTTATGGCAGAAAGTGAAGAAGAACTAAAAAGCCTCTTGATGAAAGTGAAAGTGGAGAGTGAAAAGGTTGGCTTAAAGCTCCATATTCAGAAAACGAAGATCATGGTATCTGTCCCATCACTTCATGGGAAATAGATGGGGAAACAGTGGAAACAGTGGCAGACTTTATTTTTTTGGGCTCCAAAATCACTGCAGATGGTGATTGCAGCCATGAAATTAAAATACGCTTACTCCTTGGAAGGAAAGTTATAATCAACCTAGATAGCATATTCAAAAGCAGAGACATTACTTTGCCAACAAAGGTCCATTTAGTCAAGGCTATGGTTTTTCCAGTGGTCATGTATGGATGTGAGAGTTGGACTGTGAAGAAAGCTGAATGCCGAAGAATTGATGCTTTTGAACTGTGGTGCTGGAGAAGACTCTTGAGAGTCCCTTGGACTGCATCAGTCCATCCTAAAAGAGATCAGTCCTGGGTGTTCATTGGAAGGACTGATGCTGAGGCTGAAACTCCAATACTTTGGCCACCTCATGTGAAGAGTTGACTTGTTGGAAAAGACCCTGATGCTGGGAGGGACTGGAGGCAGGAGGAGAAGGGGATGACAGAAGATGAGATGGCTGGATAGCATCACCTACTCAATGCACATGAGTTTGGGTGAACTCCTGGAGTTGGTGATGGACAAGGAGGCCTGGGGTGCTGCGATTCATGGGGTCACAAAGAGTTGCACATGACTGAACGACTGAATTGAACTGACCTGAACTGAAGTACTTGAAGTGGGAATTGATCTGCATTCTTTATATAAAGGTATCCTTGTTATAGAACAATTTTAGAATGTCAGTCAATAGCTTAGAAGATGTATTTTCTTACTTTATTCTTTTTTTTCTTTTTTACTCTTAGCAACCTTTTCCATATAAACATGGATAAATTGTGTGTTCAGTATATATGTATTAAATGTCTAATCATAGTGCTAAATGTAGGATATGTAAAATAATTGAACTCCATTATGAGTTTTAGTCTAATGGAGTGACATATTTAAAAATTAATTTTGAAAGTTATAGATATAAAATGATAAAAGATATCCTAGGAAACCTTGTTCAGCAAAAATGACAATACAACCCTAAAGATGCCATGTAACTCACAGAGAACTTGGTGAATTTTAAAGATGTGCTTTACAACTCAAAAATTTATGTGAAACTCATATGGACACACAAGGTGGCAAGATTTGTCACTGTGGGATCTTCATGAACTGAGAGATATACTTACTTAGATGCTTAAAGTAGTAAATATACAAGTCTGACATAGGGGATGGACAAAGGGAGGTCTTTTTAAAAATCATCATCATCATTATTGTCATTATCCCCCATTGATCTTACAGAGATCATTATCAGCTCTTTTTTCTGTTAAGCAAGATAGGAGCAGTACCACTCATGTGTCCTGAGGATGAAGTAATATCCAGTGGCCCTGGAACCTGTTATAGGTGAAGAACAATAGCAATGATGATAACTACAGTTCCAGTCCTATTTCTTAGGCCCTGAACCACCCTCACTTCACGTGCTGAGCAAATTCCACAGAGAGAATTTCCTCTGATGATAACAGTTATTTGAAAGAGCGAGCAGAGGACACTTGATGATGGGGTACAGGAAACAAGAAGAATAAAACTAGTACCACAGAACCTGTACTCATCTGTAAAGATACAAAGTATGACCTAGTCTTCCATCAGCATCCTTTATCCTAGATATTAATGGACAAGTAAGCTAAGAGCACAAAGGTATATGATGAACTAATGAGGTACTCTCATGAAATGAAAGAGAAGAAAGAAAGTAAGGAGCGAGGGAGGGAAGGGAAGGATGAAGGAAAAGAGGAAGAAGGGAAAGAATCTATAAGTATCATTGAAAATGAAAGAACTGGATCACTATTTTATTAAAAATTAGTTTCTAAATATTTTTAGAGAGATAAAGGATATAGGAAACATGAAGTATGAACAAGAAATAATGAACAATAAAATTAAAATAATGACACCAAAATATAATTGTTGAAATACCTCATTGGATGAATTGAATAACAAATGAGAAATATATGGAAAAGAATGAATTTTTAAAATTGGATTAAAGAATATTAGGAAGAGTAATAAGATAGAATATGGGAATTGTTAAGGGATATGGTAGACAGGAATACAATTTGCAACATCAACCAACATGGATCCCAAGAGGAAAAAGAATAAAAATCAGTGAAAATTATATATTTGAAAAAATGAACTATACTAAACAAGTTTTTTTCAGCAAAAAAGTATACAAAACCTTAGATTCAAAGGATATATAGAAGATTATACAGGACATCTAAGAAAATGATTCATACCTAGACTCAATGTAGCCAAAATTCAAAGATGTTAAAATCAGACAAGTATTTTAAAGACTATAGCATTGAAAAAACAAATCAAATCAGTCACTCTTAAGAACAAAAATCATATTGACACTGGTCTTGTAAACATTGTTGTTGGATGTGTGGAAGCAATAGTATAGTTTTTCTAAAATACTTTTTAAAAATAACTATGAATTTTAATTTTATATCCAGGCAACTTCTCATTAAAATTGAAGGGTGAGATGAAGTATTTCCAAGCATATCGTTTCATTGCGTATCCCAAATACAGATTTTCTTTGATGTCACTGAGGCTATGCTCCAGCAAGAATATAGATGAAACCAGGAGGAAGAAATGAAACATGGAAGAATATGAATATATAACAATTCATTTATTTGTGCTACTCTTGGTGGGCATTTAACTTGTTTACAGATTTTGGCTCTTATATATTATGTAACTATAAACTTCTTTGTACATATTCTCTTGGAGCACATATAGGTGTATTTTTAGGCATGAAACTCCTGGGTTATAGGGAATGTGTATGTTCAGTTAGTAGATAACATTTTTATGAATTTACAACCTAGACAGCATATTAAAAAGCACAGACATTACTTTGCCAACAAAGGTCCATCTAGTCAAAGTTATGTTTTTCCAGTAGTCATGTATAGATGCGAGAGTTGGACTATAAAGAAAGCTGAGCACTGAAGAATTGATGCTTTTGAAGTGTGGTGTTGGAAAAGACTCTTGAGAGTCCCTTGAACTGCAAGGAAATCCAACCAGTCCATCCTAAAGGAAATCAGACCTGAATATTCATTGGAAGGACTGATTTTGAAGCTGAAACTCCAATACTTTGGCCACCTGATGTGAAGAACTGACTCCTTGGAAAAGACCATGATGCTGGGAAAGATTGAAGGTAGGAGGAGAAGGGGATGACAGAGGATAAGACGGATGGTTGGATGGCATCAGCGACTCAATGGACATGAGTTTGAGCAAGGTCCAGGAGCTGGTGATGGACAGGGAAGCCTGGTGTGCTGCAGTCCATGGGGTTACAGAGTCAGACACGGTTGAGAGACTAAACTGACTGACTCACTGATAAGTAGTGTACAAGAAATGCAGTTGTTGCAAATATTGACCCAAACTGTTATTTTTATTCATTTTTATTTCAATCATTTTAGTCACTGTGTATTGATATCTCATTGTATATTTATTTTGAAGATTTTTAAATCTATAGACACTTGGTACTATTTTATATATTTAGATTTTGTATTAATTATCTAGGGCTGCTATAACAAATCTTCATAAACTGGATCAGATAAACACAGAAATTTATTTTCTAAATGTTCAGGAAGCCATAAATCTGGGCCCAAGATGTGTACAAGGTTGGTTCCTTTTGAGAGCAGTGAGGAAAAATCAGTTCTATGCATTTCCATAGCTTCTGGTGGTTTCCTGGCAATTTTTGACCTTTCTGGGGAGGATATGTGGGTTCAGTCCCTGAGTCGGGAATGATAAGCCCTGGAGAAGGAAATGACAACCCACTCCAGTATTCTTGCCTGAAAAATCCTGTGGACAGAGGAATCTGGTGGGCTACAGCCCTAAGGGCCGCAAAAAGTTGGACATGACTGTCTGACTGACTGACCTCTCCAGTATCACCTCTTTTTAACTAACTATATCTGCAATGACTTTGTTTCCAAATAAGGCCAAATTCTGAAGTACTAGGTCTAACTGAGGAGTTAGAACTTCAACAAATTAATTTTGAGGGGATACAATTCAACCTATAACAGACTTGAGGTCTCTCTATTACTGCTTTTTGTGAATGGTTAAAGGTATTACTTTTCTTCTCTGTGGATAAATCAATATCATTTATTGCTAAGATTTCTTTTTTATTGCTTTGTTCTTGATGATGACTTATTGATAAATTAGAAATTTATATATGTGCTACCTTGTTTCTGGAGATAAAGTTCAGGGAATCACTGGAAGACAATATTTTTAAGATAATCTCCAAACTGATTAATCACAATAAAAATTCAATCATTTTTTTGGTGGAAATTGATCAGCTGAATCTGGACTACATACACACAGATGCCACAAAGACATAGATACACAAAGGAACAAAAAATAGCTAAGAGAATGCTAAAAAGGAATAAAGTGGGAAGATTTGCACAAAGTAGAAGTTTAACTGTATTAAAACAGACTAATGTTAGCACAGTGATAGATGAAGGGACCATTTCATTCCTTCCTAAGTATTTTATATTTTTATGTTCTTAGAATTTTATGTTAAAATTTTTATTTTCTAATTTGTTGCTTGCATACAGAATTGCAGGGGTTGACCTGGCATCCAGTTGCTATTTAAATTCACTTATTAACCCTAATAATTTTCCTGTGAATTATTTTGGATTTCTTCGTGTACAATTATGTAATTTGTAATTACATATTTAACTTGCAAGTTAATTCTTTCTTTCCGTTCCTTATACATCTCAATTGCTCTTCTTGCCTATTACCCTGGCTGGGATTCCAGGACAACGTTAAAGAGTATAGGTAACAACATCCCTCTCTCATTTCTAATTTCAAGGCAAACACTTTTAGTTAATCTCATTATTGATGATGTTTTCAGTAGTTTTTTTTTTTTTTTTAATAGTTATCATTTATCTCTTCCTGGATATTTCCTCTTTATACATAACAAGTTAGCACAAACTTAATGGCTTAATATAACACCTATTAGCTCACAGTTCTGCAGGTCAGAAGTCAAGGATTTTCTGTTCAGATTATCAAAAGGTTGAAATCATGGTGTCCCAACCAAGCTGAAATTTCATCTGGAGGCTCTGAGAAGAAACCTGCTTTGAAGCTTTGGTTTGTGTTTATCAGAATCCAATCCTTGCCAAGCTGTCAGCTGGGGTTGACTGAGCTCCTGGAGACTGCCTGCATTCTTTGCCAAACTGTTCCCTCCATCTTTAAGTCAACATCTGGCTAGCATGCCAAATCCTCATACTCTGAATTCCAATCTTTCCCAGTTTCTGACCTCTAAATCTGGATTTAGAAAGTTCATGTGATTTGGTAAGGTTCATCCAGTTAATCTCCCCATTTTAGAGTCAACTCAAAATAGGTGAATTGCATCCTGTTAGATTTAATTTTATAAGATGTTCAGAATTTTTTTCATCTTACTAACATAGATTGTATTCCTTACTACCGCTTGTCAGGTTTTGATATTAATAATATACTGGTTTCATAAAATGTTTTGGGAAACTGTTTTTTTCCTTTTCTATTCCTGGAATATTTTATACAAATTCAGTTCAGTTCAGGAAAGTACTCAGGGTGTCTGACTCTTTGCAACCCCATGGACTGCAGCACTCCAGGCCTCCCTGTCCATCACCACCTCTAGGACTTTATTCATATTTATGTTGATTGAGTTGGTGATACCATCCAACCATCTCATCCTCTGTCATCCCCTTCTCCTCCCACCTTCGATCTTTCCCAGCATCAGGGTCTTTTCTTTGCATCAGGTGGCCAAAGTATTGGAGTTTCAGCTTCAACATCAGTCCTTCCAGTGAACACCCAGGACTGATCTCCTTTAGGATGGACTGGTTGTATCTCCTTGCTGTCCAAGGGACTCTTAAGAGTCTTCTCCAACACCACTGTTCAAAAACATCAATTCTTTGGCTCTCAGCTTTCTTTATAGTCCAACTTTCACATCCGTAAATGACTACTGGAAAAACCATAGCTTTGACTAGATGGACATTTGTTGGCAAAGTAATGTCTCTGCTTTTGAATATGCTATCTAGGTTGGTCATAACTTTCCTTCCAAGGAGTAAGCATCTTTTAATTTCATGGCTGCAGTCACCATCTGCAGTGATTTTGGAGCCCCCGAAAATAAAATCTGACACTGTTTCTACTGTTTTCCCATCTATTTGCCTTGAAGTGATGGGACCAGATGCCATGATCTTAGTTTTCTGAATGTTGAGTTTTAAGCCAACTTTTTCACTCTCCTCTTTCACTTTCATCAAGAGGCTCTTTAGATTTTTGCTTTCTGCCATAAGGGTGATGTCATCAGCATATCTGAGGTTATTGATATTTCTCCCACCAATCTTGATTCCAGCTTGTGCTTCATCCAGTCCAGCATTTCTCATGATGTACTCTACATATAACTTAAATAAGCAGGGTGACAATATACAGCCTTGACATACTCCTTTCCCAATTTGAAACCAGTCTGTTTTTCCATGTCTAGTTCTAACTCTTGCTCCTTGACCTGCGTACAGATTTCTCAGTAGACAGGTCAGGTGGCCTGGTATTCCCAAGTCTTGAAGAATTTTCAACAGTTGTTTGTTGTGATCCACACAGTCAAAGGCTTTCATATTCTTATGATTTAAAAAAAATTCACCAAAAAGCTCTTTTTTAACAAATGTAATTTATTTAATAGATATATGATTATTCAGAATTTCTACTTTTCCATGTGTTTTTCTCCAAAATTTATTTTATTCTATTTTTTTAATTTATTATCATTAAGTCACTTATAAGATCCTTATGTTATCTCAATAATGCTTGTACAATCTATAGAAATGTCGATTTTTCATTTCTGATATTAGAGTCTTTTTTTCTTGATCAGATAAAAATAAATGTTTAAAATTTTTCTCTATTATGTTTGTTTATATTTTATTTATTTTTCCTTTTATTATTTTCTTTGTTCCCATTTTATGTCATTTTAATTTTATGTTCTTTGCCTAACCTCCTTATATGTTTGCTAACATTATCATTATTAGGTAAAAACAGAATATTTTAAAATGAAAATCATCCTCATAGTCAAATTTTAGAAGAAATTATATAAATCTAAAGCCTAAGTTTTTGATTGATGCTTTAGTTTTATTGTGCATCCCACTATGTGCTGTGGCTTTGACTCCTGTACTGCTCTTCCAAATCTGGACCCACAGTCTCTCTTTAGTAAGTCGCTTACATTATTCATATGTATTCTTAATATTCCTAATCAAGTTTATTTTTATATTCTATAGATTTTTTCTTCAAATTAAATTTCATTCTCATTACTATAACTCCAACCTTGAACTTGTCATTCTATACCAATGCCTTCTGTTTCAGCAAATTTTATTCTTTCTCTTGATTATATTATTAATTCATCTTCCTCAAACACTACTTTTATGTTACATATTTGATTAAAACAATGAAATTGGTCTATGCTTATTCTTGTTTCTAATAGTTTTTACTTTTCTCATTACTAATATAAATTTTCCCTTATTTCTTTCATAATGCCTATTTATTTTACAGGATCATTTCTAACTACTCTATCCCTGTGATTCATCTTAATTACTTTTTTTGTGAATAGAGATCATATATTTTAGCTTCCTTTCAAAATCAAGTTAAAAACTAAACACAAAGTTTGGTTGGCAACAAAATATATTTATTGATTACATTTTAAAATCAGTGCATTAATGGGGCTTCCCTGATGGCTCAGATAGTAAAGAATCTGCCTCCAGTACAGGAGACCTAGGTTGGATCCCTGGGTTGGGAAGATTCCCTGGAAAAGGAAATGACTACTCACTCCAAAATTCTGGCCTGGAGAATTCCATGGACAGAGAAGCATGGCAGGCTACAGTCCATGGGGTCACAAAGAGTCATACACAACTGAGCGAATAACACTTTCATTTTCACTTAGTTATACTGAGCTATCATGAGGACAATCAGGATAATATAATTTCTAAATTGAAGCTTCAAAACTATACATGCACTCCCATATTCACTGCAGACCTATTTATAATAGCCAGGACATGGGAGCAATCTAAATGCCCCCCAACAGAGGAATGAATAAAGCAGATATGGTACATATACACAGTGGAATATTACTCAGTCATAAAAAATAATGAAAAATGCCATTTGCAGTACCATGGGAAGGCCCTGAGACTGTTATACTGAGTGAAGTAAATCAGATAGATTAGGACAAATACGTATGGTGTTGTTTAAATGTGGAATCTACCAAAAAAAAAAAAAATAGCACAAATGAATTTATTTACAAGACAGAAGTAGACTCACAGATATAGAAAACAACTTTGTGGTTCAGTTCAGTTCAGTCGTGTCCGACTCCGTGACCCCATGAATTGCAGCACTACAGGCCTCCCTCTCCATCACCAATTCCCAGAGTTCACTCAAACTCACGTCCATTGAGTCGGTGATGCCATCCAGCCATCTCATCCTCTGTCATCCCCTTTTCCTCCTGCCCCCAATGCTTCCCAGCATCAGAGTCTTTTCCAGTGAGTCAACTCTTCACATGAGGTGGCCCAGGTGGTAAAGAGGAGGAGGGAAAAATTGGGAGATTGGGATTCACATATACATAGTACTATATATAAAATTGATATTTCTCCCAGCAATCTTGATTCCAATCTTCTGCTTCCTCCAGCCCAGCATTTCTCATGATGTACTCTGCATATAAGTTAAATAAGCAGGGTGACAATATACAGCCTTGATGTACTCCTTTTCCTATTTGGAACCAGTCTATTGTTCCATGTCCAGTTCTAACTGTTACTTCCTGACCTGCAAACAGGTTTCTCAAGAGGCGGGTCAGGTGGTCTGGTATTCCCATCTCTTTTAGAATTTTCCACAGTTTATTCTGATCCACACAGTCAAAGGCTTTGGCATAGTCAATAAGGCAGAAATAGATGTTTTTCTCGATCTCTCTTGCTTTTTTGATGATCCAGTGGATGTTGGCAATTTGATCTCTGGTTCCTCTGCCTTTTCTAAAACCAGCTTAAACACCTGCAAGTTTATGGTTCACGTGTTGCTGAAGCCTGGCTTGGAGAATTTTGAGCATTACTTTACTAGCATGTGAGATGAGTGCAATTGTGAGGTAGTTTGAGTATTCTTTGGCATTGCCTTTCTTTGGGATTGGAATGAAAACTGACCTTTTCAAGTCCTGTGGCCACCGCTGAGTTTTCCAGATTTGCTGGCATATCAATAACCTTGGATATGCAGATGACACCACCCTTAAGGCAGAAAGTGAAGAGGAACTAAATAGCCTCTTAATGAAAGTGAAAGAGGAGACTGAAAAACTTGGCTTAAAGCTCAACATTCAGATAATGAAGATCATGGCATCTGGTCCCATTACTTCATGGCAAATAGATGGGGAAACAGTGGAAACAGTGTCACACTTTATTTTTTTGGGCTCCAAAATCACTGCAGATGGTGACTGCAGCCATGAAATTAAAAGATGCTTACTCCTTGGAAGAAAAGTTATGACCAACCTCGATAGCATATTCAAAAGCAGAGACATTACTTTGCCAACAAAAGTCCATCTAGTCAAGGCTATGGTTTTTCCAGTGGTCATGTATGGATGTGAGAGTTGCACTGTGAAGAAAGCTGAGTGCTGAAGAATTGATGCTTTTGAACTATGGTGTTGGGGAAGACTCTTGAGAGTCCCTTGGACTGCAAGCAGATCCAACCAGTCCATTCTAAAGGAGATCAGCCCTGAGTGTTCTTTGGAAGGACTGATGCTAAAGCTGAAACTCCAATACTTTGGCCACCTCATGTGAAGAGTTGACTCATTGGAAAAGACCCTGATGCTGGGAGGGACTGGGGGCAAGAGGAGAAGGGGACGACAGAGGATGAGATAGCTGGATGCCATCATCGACTCGATGGACACGAGTTTGAGTAAACTCCGGGAGTTGGTGATGGACAGGTAGGCCTGTCGTGCTGCAATTCATGGGGTTGCAAAGAGTCGGACACGACTGAGGGACTGAACTGAACTGATATATAAAATAGATAACTAATAAGTACCTACTGTATAACACAGAGAACAGTACTCAATACTCTGTAATGACCTATATGGGGAAATAATATTAAAAAGAGTGGCTATATCTATATATATAACTGATTCATTTTACTGTACAGCAAAAAGTAACACAATATTGTAAATCAACTGTATTGATATATATATATATCTATATATTGACATATATAAATATATTTATATATAATAAATATATTTTAAGAAAAGAAAATAAAAAGTTGCAGAATTGGTTTGAAGTTTTCAAGACTTCAGAAAGTTCTGGACTTAATTCACTTCACTCTAAGCAAATCATTTTGGTTTGGATTCATCATATGGCAGTGGATTGGAAAAACATGTATAAAATATTAGGTTTTCATCCCTTCTCCATTTCACCTTCTTACAGAATCAAAAGCTCTAAGAAATGAGCAATTAGATATTGTAAAAAATCAAAGTGACAATCACCAATACTCATTTCAGAGAAAAGATTAAAAGGCATCAAGAGAGCTTTTCTCCCTTATTTTACATGTAAAAGAAAATATGCTTTTCGTTCCCATTCAGAATTTATCCTACTTTTTATAAGAACAGTATGAATATCCTAAGCTTTGGCCTATCTTTCTTTTCTTTTGAGGCCAAAGGAAGAAAATACATGTCTTCCCATTTGGGAATCTTCTAATCTTATTTTGGAAACCCAAACATTACCTTGATTTAAGTGTCTGTGTTATACTTACTTACTGACAACTAAATATTTAATTTTTTTAAAAAGTAACAAAAATAGGTGAAAACAAGAGTTTAAAGCTGTTAGTGTGATTATGTTTGGGCTGTTCAGTAACTTTAATAATAATAATAATAAATGTGTCCATGAAAGAGTGGCTGTTTTTAACACTAGCAAAAATTCACATATTTTATTGGCAGATAATTGAATGTTTTCCCACCTCAGTATGCATAATGTACGCATTGCATATAAAATAGAGTTTGAAATGAAGTGTAAGGAATAAATGATTATTGAATTTCTAAGGATGAAGAGACAAAAAACAGTATGCTTCTAAAACCTGAGGGAAGCTTGCGTACATAATGGGAAAAGCGGGGGGCTGTGAGTTAGAACCTCTGGATTAAAGATGCAATGTAACATTTTACAATGAGCAGTGATTCTTAAGGCATACACACATTGTATACAAGACAACTGAGATTAGAAAAGTCAATTAAAATCTGGATCTCAGTTTTCCTATCAGGAATGGTAATTCTATTATTTAACCCATAGTGTAGATGCCACTTGAACATTCAGTGTTTATTTTTACTGTTTTTTCTTTTTTTCCCTCAGTTTCATAACTGGATCAGTAGAGTATAGAGGTTTCAATGTATCGATACATTAAATAGAATCAGAAATTTAAGGAAGTCCTTTTGGCTTGAAAGTAATCAGAAATAAATAAAATAGTCAGGGATGAAATACCAAGCAGAGATTGAGATAAAGTTGGAAAAGTTAGTTTAAGTTAGGGGGCTGAGCTAAAGAAAACAACAGAGCAGAAGTCTGAGATAGACTGGATTGTAGGAGAAATGGATGTTAGCCAAAATTTGTACCAGGGAAGAAAACAAATGATGGAATAAATGTGTGGATGACAGGAAACAGACTGCATCAAAGGAAATAAATTAACAGCTTTGTTTTGGTGTGTTCAGTAGCTCAGTCATGTCCGACTCTTTGTGACCCCATGGACTGCAACATGCCAGGCTTCCCTGTTCTTCACCATCTCCCAGAGCTTGCTCAAACCCGTGTCCATTGAGGTGATGCCATCCAACCATCTCATCCTCTGTCATCTCCTTCTCTTCCTGCCTTCTATCTTTCCCAGCATCAGGCTCTTCACATCAGGTGGCCAAAGTGTTGGAGCTTCAGCTTCAGCTTCAGCATCAGTCCTTCGAATGAATATTCAGGGTTGATTTCCTTTAGGATTGAGTGCTTTCTACTCCTTGCAGTCCAAGGGACTCTCAAGAATCTCCAACACCACAGTTCGGGAGCATCAGTTCTTTGTCACTCAGCTTTCTTTATGGTCCAACTCTCACATCCATACATGATTACCAGAAAAACCATAACTTTGACTATATGTACCTTTATTGGCAAACTAATGTCTCTGCTTTTTAATACACTGTCTAGGTTTGTCACACCTTTTCTTCCAAGGAGCAAGTGTCTTTTAATTTCATGCCTGCAGTTACCATCCATATTGACTTTGGAGCCAAAGAATAGTCTTTCACTGTTTCCATTTTTTCTCCACCTATATGCCAATGAAGTGAAGGGATTAGGTGCCATGATCTTTGTATTTTGAATGTTGAGTTTTAAGCCAGCTTTTGCACTTTCCTCCTTTAACTTCATCTAGAAGCTCTTTATTTCCTATTTGATTTCTGCCAAAAGGGTGGTGTCATCTGCATATCCGAGGTTATTGCTATTTTGCCTGGCAATCTTGATTCCAGCTTGTGATTCATCCAGCCCAGCCAAACAGCAAAAAATTATTCTACTAATCCTACTACTTGTTGAATCTGATGGGGGTACATTGGGATTTTGATGGGCCACTCTCCCTGGAGTTAATTTCTATGTCTCTTCTTCAGGTCAGTGTTGTCAGATCAGATATTTGGTTAGTTCATTTGTAGAGTCTACACTTGTTTTTGTTTATTTATTTGTTCTTTTAAGTACCTATTTTATGTTGGGCATTGTAACCTTGTACATGCTCAGTTGTGTCCAACTCTTTGTGACCTCATAGACTATAGCCTGCCAGGCTCCTCTGTCCATGAGACTTTCCAGGTAAGCATACTGGAGTGTATAAGGAGATTATATCTCCTTAAAGATATAATCTGTGTCCTCATAGCCAATGTCAGGAAATAAATGTAATCAATATAAAAAGTTGTTTTTGTATATTGGAAAGTAATTTGATTTGTCTTTGGAGAGGAATAAACCAAGGGTGTATCAAAGGGATTTCAACTGTAAATAGATTGGTCAAGGATGCTCTCCTAAGGAGGTAAACAAATTTTTAAAGCACATGAAGGAGTCAGTCATGAAAATATATAGATGAGGATTTCAGAAAGAGAAATTAAGATAGCTAAAGGAGACTGGCTCTAAAACAAAGAACTATAAAACTACTAAATGAAAACGTAAACAGGAAACTCTTTAACACTAGTCTCGACAACATTTTTCGATATGTTTCTTTAAAGGAGGGAAACAGAAGCAAACATAAAACAATGGGCCACATCAAACTTAAAAGTTTTTATATAGCAAAAGGAAACGTCAAGAAAGCAAAAACAGCCTACTCAATGGGAGAAGATAGTTGCAAATGACATATCCAATAAGGGCTTCATATTCAAAATATATGAAAAGCTCAAAGAATTCAACATCAAAAAACAACCCCACTAAAAAATGGGCAGAGGACTCAAATAGACATTTTTCCAAAGAAAGCAGATAGATAACCAATAGACATGTGAGAAGATGTACAGCATTACTAATCATCAAGGAAATTCAAATCAAAACCACAATGAGACACCTCCTTACACCTATTGGAATGACTATCCTCAACATGACAACAAATAAGTATTGTTAAGCATGTGAACAATAGGAAACACTTATACACTGGTGATGGGATTTTAAATTGATGCAGCCACTATGGAAAACAGTATGGGGGTTTTTCAAAGTTAAAATTAAGACTGCTATATGATTCAGTAATTTCACTTCTCATATTCACCTGAAAAAAATGAAAACACTAAATTTAAAAAATATTTGTGCTTTAATGTTCACTGCGACATTATTTACAATAGCCAAGATATGGAAGCATCCTAAGTGTTTCTTGTTAAACAAATGGATAATAAAGATGTAGTATATGGTATATATGTAATGGAATATTGCTCAGTCATAAAAATATTGTCATTTGTGACAACATAGATAGATCTAGAGAATATTATGCTAAGTGAAATAAGTCAGACAGAGAAAGACAACTTCTTCATGATCTCTCATATGTGGAATGTAAACAAAACAAAACAAAACAAAAGTAACTCATTGATACAGGGAACAAACGGATAGTTGACAGAAGGAGGGTGATGGGAAGGTAAGCAAAATAGTTGTAGAGCATTAAGAGGTACAAATCTGTAATTATAAAATAAATTATAAGAATGTAATATTCAGCATAAGGAATATGGTCTATAATATAGTAATAACTTTATATAGGGACAGATGGTTACTAGAATTATTGTGGTGATCATTTCATAATGTATGCAAATGTCAAATCACTATATACTATACCTGAAACTAACATAATATTATATATCAACTGTCTTTCAATTTTTTAAAAAAGAAATTGACTAGATGAAATAAAGTCAGAAAAATACTAGGAA
The DNA here is from genome assembly GCF_019923935.1 of Bubalus bubalis. Taxonomy (NCBI): domain Eukaryota; kingdom Metazoa; phylum Chordata; class Mammalia; order Artiodactyla; family Bovidae; genus Bubalus; species Bubalus bubalis. The sequence continues at coordinate 94,610,140 of NC_059157.1, read as the reverse complement.
AGTAAATAGTGTAGAACTCTACAGGCCATCATAAGGACTTTGCCATTCATTTTGAGTGAGATAAACACTTGCATGGTTCTGAACAGAGGAGAGCATAATATGATAAATACTTTAAAAAATGACTTTGGCTGCTTAAGTAATGTTAAGAAAGTATTCCAGAGAGGGGAAAGAAGACAAACAGAAATAATTTTAGAGACTATTATAAGAATCCAGGTAAGAGATAATGTGGTTTGGTCCAAAGTGATAGCAGTGAGGTACTGGCAAGATATCAGAATATGAAAACCACAACATTTCTTGACAGTCTGGATGTAGTATGTGAAAAAATAAATTGTATCAACGATGTCTCTTAGAATTTTGGCCTAAACAGCGGGAAGAATGGAGTTGATTTTAAGTGAGATGTAAAAGACTACAAATAGAACAGGTTTGAGAATTAAGATCAAGAGTTCAGTTTTGGAGATATTAAATCTGAGATTAAATATGAGATGTAAATTAAATACCTAATGATGATTTGAGTTGGTAGTTGAATATAAAAGTCTGGTAGTCAGAGTAGTGATCTAGGACAGAGACATGACTCTTGGCATTATAAGCTTTAAATAATATTATTAAAAGAGTGAATGCAAATAGATCAGAGATCCAAGGACTTAGCTGTGGGGCTTCAGTGTTAAGAGGTTGGGAGGAAAGTAAAAATCACTAGCAAACAAGACAGAAAGGGATATTAGTGAGGTTAAGGTAGGAGGAAAACCAAGCACTGGTGGTTTCCTGGAATCCAAGTGAAAAAATGAGTTTTTTTCCAGGAGTAGAGAGTGGTCAGATAGTGAGTATTTTACCAAATAGTGAAGATAGGGTTTATAATATGAGAATTGAAAACTGACCAGTAGATTTAGAAAACTGCAGTCCAATAAGTTATCTCCTTGGTAGCTGCTTCAGTGGAGTTTTGTGGGCAAAAGTCTAATTGGAGTAGGGTTGCACTTTCAAACGTTGGGCTTGCCTTCCTATCTTTAAGAATTTGGATAAACTTTAGGTAAGGTAAAGGAAAGGTTACAGTGAGAAATGGCTTCCCAGGTAGCTCAGTGCTAAAGAATCTGCCTGTTAATGCAGAAGACACAGGTTCAATCCTTGGGTCGGGAAGATGTCCTGAAGAAGGAAATGGCAACCCACTCCAGTATTCTTGCCTGGAAAATTCCATGGACAGAGGAACATAGCAGGCTACAGTCCATGGGACAGCAGAGTTGGACATGACTGAGCAAGCACACAAGCCTGCAAGCACAGTGAGAAATATTTGTTTATTTCCTTCCAAAGCTAATAGTTATAGAAGGATGACATTTGGTTGTCATTTAGGATCCCTGAATGAAGTCTTCAAATAGCTATCTATCACTACCACAGATTTCTGAGTGAAATATGATACTTTAGGAAAAAACAATCTGTTTATTATTATAAGAGGTTTGTTTCATGTTTGTTTGGTTGCTTTTTTACTTTCTCTACAATAGAATCTCTTGGTAATCTTGGGCTTCCCTGGTGGCTCAGATAGTAAAGCGCATGTCTGCAATGCGGGAGACCGGGGTTTGATCCCTGGGTTGGGAAGATTCCCTGGAGAAAGAAATGGCAGCCCACTCCAGTAGTCTTGCCTGGAAAACCCCATGGACAGAAGAGCTGGTAGGCTACAGTCCATGGGGTCACTAAGAGTCGGACACGACTGAGCGACTTCACTTTCACAATAGAATCTCTTGGTAATCTAGGGAGAAAACTTGGAGGTATAGAAAAAAAAATACTTGCCATTGCTAAATAAAATATTTTCCAAATGTAAATAAAGTAGCCTCTTTGCTATTCTTAATTGGCTTAATGTAAATGGTGATAGTAGGTAATATTAAGAGAAGCATTCAAGGGAAAACTGATGCAAACTGAATTTTTTTCTTAAGGCAACACAAGTCGATGTAAATTTATTTATCCTGTTGCTCACCTTGATTCTTACCAACTTTTATTATGTTTATGTGGAAAGTGAGATGGAGGAGGGTATTTCTTTTGGAATAAGGACAATCTAAGAGCCCATGTCATTATATGTAGCTTTCTAAGGAGCTAGAACTTCCCAAATGTTAAACCTTAACATCTGGAATTTTTAAAAAAGACAAGATCCCATGAAAAAACACCACCATGGAAGCACAAGATTTTAACTGACACTTAAACCTCAATTTCTAGCAATATAATTCAATGACTGTCGTTGAGGGACTTCCCTGGTGGTCCAGTGGTTAAGAAGTCACCTTTCAATGCAGGGGACACAGGTTTCATGCCTGGACAGGGAATTAAGATCTCACATGCTGTGAAACAACTAAGCCCTTTAAACTACAACTAGAGACTCCATGCACCACAGTGAAAGCTCCCACGTGATGCAACCAAGACCCCACAGGCTGCAACTAAGACCTGACACAGTCAAATAAAGAAATAAATGTCATTGATTATGACTTTCTGTACCAATCTTATTAATTCTTGGAGCCTGTTATGGGAATTTGGTATGAGGGGTAGTCTAGAGTGACTAACTTCCTCCAGTGTTCAACAAATTGCATATGAATTAAGACGAATTAATCCTGTTTGCTTGTAGTTCATAGTTCGCACCATTCTTTTCTCATTTATCCTTCTCCCACTTTCCATCATTTTAAGTCCTCCCCCCACCTCCTACCCGGTGCAGAACTGCTTTTCTCTCAGGGTTCACGCAATCTCAGCTTGCTTCATTTCTCAGCAATTTTGATCTTCCTGAAATCCCAGGGGATGCATCATCATCCCCTTCTGTCTCCCACTTCTTCACACTGTAAGGGTCCCATGTAGCTTCTTTATAATTCTTTAATAGGCACAAATACAGTTAGAGTTCTTGTTCCTATCCTTAAAGGACCAATCAAGGAGTAGATTTCTAGTTTTTGTTTGCTTTTCATTTTCCTTGTTCTAATAGGTTGACAGACTAGCCATAAAATAGCTACAGATGTAGTAGGCTCTATGTCAAGCATTTGTTGCTAAAAACTGGGCATAGGCAATCTCAGGGTAAATTGAATAATATTTTCTAATTATACATATTGGCAAATTTTGGCCTGATTAGAATGACTGTATTATTTTGGCAGTAATTTGATAGTAAATTATTAACAGTGGCATTCAATTCACTGATTCATGAAACCTTAGTGATATAAGGGACTTTATGTGTCATCGGACTTAATGCCCCTCATTTAAGCCTTGCAGAAAAATAAAGATTAGAAGTGTAAATGACTTGCGGAAGTTCCTTAACCAGATCTCACATCTTTCAGCAGTTTCAGTATTCTTTCTAGTGTCTCAAGTATTCAGATTCTTGTCCAGTCTTATAGAAATGGTTCTCTGCCTCACTGGAAGAATGCTTAATATCTTAAAATATTTAATTCATTTTATTAGAGTCAGTTTTAATCATTTTTGTTCCAGGTCATATACTTTTCCTGGGCACCTTTCTATGCATCATCAGTATAAGTAATATCCTTAGTTTAGAGAGGTAGTGTCGGGCAGTTGCAAGACTGTCAGGATTTGCTATTTCTGAAGCAAATGAAGATGGTGAAGATGGGAGTTGGGTTGACCTAGCAAAACTTCTCTAGTTTCAGCAAATAAGGGGTTTCTTTTTCTCCTCTGCCTGCTTGAATTACAAACGACTCCTTGAGGCATCTGTTTTCACTAAGTTTGACAGCCAGGAAGGAAGGTTCACAATTTCGGCAGCTGTTATTTGTTTTTTTCCTTTACTAAGATGAGCAGCAAGACCACAATGTCTAGAGATTTGTTTGATTACTCAGCAGGACAGTAGGAGCTAAAGCACAAAGATGAGAGAAAGCATGAGAAGGGAGGAGAAGGCATGATGTGAGCAAACATCAAAAAAGCACAGTTTGATAAGTAGGATCTCAAAATAAAGTTTACTCCACTGACATGGTGACCAGAGGGGAGATTACTGATGCAAAATAGCTAAAATCAAGGGCTGACTCAATGGCACATATTAACATTGATAGTATATAAACTGAGTCCCAGACATCTTTATTTCCAAAACAGATTTTTCTGTTATTAGACAGTAGGTTACAAACCTTCTGTATCTCATAATGCCCCTCTCTTTATAACTACTCTTAGTAAATTTTCAAGTGGGAGACTGTTTCCAAATGGCTTTAAGATAGAATATTTGCTGCCTGGCTTAACAAGTGATTGAGAGAGAAGCATGAAGCCCAAGATATAAAAAAACAAAAGCAGAGAATAAAAACACAGAGCTGAGATGAGCAGAAGTTTCAGGAAAGATACAGAGAAAAGCATGGTACAAAAATCGGCATCCAGAAAATGCAAGCAAATAAGCCTGCTAGAAAGAAACAGAACCCCAGCCCACTCAGCTTTCTCAGAGGAAAACATACACATAACATTCAGTGAAGTGTGAGGAACTAATGGCCTATTCTTCAGGCATGGAGAGCTTCAGCATGAAATCACAACATTTGTTTCTGTGCAGCAGCCCAACTCATGAGCCCCGGAAAAGCAGTCTATCTCTGTGAAGATTAGAAGGAAAATTTGAAAAGTGCAAGACAAACAGGGAAAGAAGGTCCAAATCAAAGTGGCAAAGTTATGAAAGACTGTGTCTTCTGAAGATGTAACAGAGAATGCTGAGACATGTTTCATAGGCAACAATATTATTACAAGTATAGTTAATATGAAGAATTCCATTTTCAAACAATTATAAACTAAACAATTGATGGTTCTTTGCCAATTGCAGAGGTAGAAAATGTTGAACCAGAGTTTAAAGGGAATGGAAAGGTACCTTTTACTCATCAACTAACGCTGTGAAGATACCAAAACAAAGCATATTCTTCATGATCATTTTAAGTGGAAATTTAATTTTAGCTAAGTGAATTTTTTTCAGCTTTCTATTTAACCTTTAAAATGAAGCATTTTCAAAAAGAAATCTTTATTTTTATCTTCAATGTAGGTCACAGTGACCTTACCTTTTTTATTCTTTGGAGAACAAAAGAATGCTCCATGCCACGTATGGGAATTCGTAGAAGTTTGCTAATGTTTTATAGGAGAACTTGATAACAGAATTCTCAAAACTAAGAACAGTTTTAAAACTGAGATTTTGCTAAGGAGAATAGAGCTATGCACACTTTGATGGTGAGTGAAACATGGCTTGGATTTTATCTGACTTTTAATGCTCATTTGACATAATTCAATTTACTGGTAAATTAGATTGATTAGTTTAGAAAAACATTTTTCTGTCCTCCCATTTTTATTGTTTTAATTAAATACAAATTACTATTCAAAGATTATCTTGACTTTATAGTAATGCAAATAAAATAAAAGTGATGACTTTCTTAATTACCAAAAAAGTAATGAAACTGTAGTATTGACAAAATAAATGGGTGAATAGAAACTCTATTAGCGTTGATGTTGTGGAGACAGGTGCATTTCAATTCAGATAGAGTTATTTCAAGGCAGAATAATGGATGTTGGTTTAGTAATATTAGTGAAAAGTAAAAGTGTTAGTCACTCAATTGTGTTAGATTCTTTGTGACCCCATGGACCTTAGCCCACCAGTTTCCTCTGTCCATGGAATTTTCCAAGAAAGAATACTGGAGTGGGTTGTCATTTCTTTCTCCAGGGGATCTTCCTGACCCAGGGATCGAACCTGGGTCTCCCCATTGTGGGCAGATTCTTTACCATCTGAGCCACCATATAATAAGGCCTTGTCAAAATCTATACATGAAGTCAAATTCTGGGAAAGTCATGTTCTATACAGTAGCAGATATAAAAGATTTATTTTATAAATTTTTGAAATATTCAACTGATGGAGCACCTTATAGGAAAGATAAATTCAATGAGTTTATGATCACTTCAAACTAATTTTTTGATATATTTTATATGAAGAGTATAAAAGAACAATTTGAATGGCTATATTTGATGATGAAATTATGGATAACTTTTCTTCTTTGTGTTACTTTTTATTTCCATTTTTTTTATAGTGTTCTTGCATTTGTTTTGTATTAAAAGTGTAACATTAAACTTTTTCCAAACTGGTCACCTATTTGGTCCATCTACACCTGAAAAACTAGTCATTACTGGGCCACATTAACTCAAACTTCATTGATTAAATTTTTAGTATGGTTTTAGTCATATTAGGTTGGTTTATGGTAAGATAACAAATAAGCTTAAAAGATCAGTGGCTTAAAACAGAAAATGTTTATTTCCCATGGGTAAGGCCTTATTTACCATTGTACCTAAAATGATGGCAGACAGGTAGAGTCTCAATAACATTTTGTTGAATAAATAAAATAAACATATGCACTCCCCCTTTTTCTCCCCAAGACTACCTCTTTTCAAATGATTAGCTCAGTCTTCCAAGAAGCTTAGATATTATCTTCATATAAACATACTGCTCTATTCACTATAAACTAGAAGAACAATGGAGAATTGTGTACTGGTTCTGTAACTCTTCCTCTGAGAAGTAACTCATACAGTTCCTGCTTATATATCATTGTTCAACATTAGTGGCAGGATATAGCTCAAAGGGCATGTGCCTGGAAGAAGGAGGGGATCAGAATTCTTGTGGAAACATTAGTAATTTTTAACATAATTTAAATTTGTAAATAATTAAAAATATATATGCCCTTTAAGAAACATGTCCTTTTCATTATAGGGGACTGGAATGCAAAAGTAGGAAGTCAGTAGATACCTGGAGTAATGGGCAAATTTGGTGTTGGAGTACAAAATGAAGCAGGTAAAAGGCTAACAAGTATTTTGCAAAGAGAACACACTGGTCACAGCAAACACACTCTTCCAACAATTCAAGAGAAGCTCCATATGGACATCACCAGATGGTCAATACCAAAATCAGATTGATTATATTCTTTACAGCCAAAGGTGGAGAAGATCTATACAGTCAGCAAAAATAAGACCAGGAGCTGACTGTGGCTCAAATCATGGACTCCTTATTGCCAAATTCGGACTTAAATTGAAGAAATTGGGAAAAACCACTAGACCATTCAGGTATGATCTAAATCAAATCCCTTACGATTATACAGTAGAAGTGAGAAATAGATTCAAAGGATTAGATCTGGTAGACAGAGTGCCTGAAGAACTGCGGGCGGAGGTTCACGACATTGTACAGGAGGCAGTGATCAAGACTATCCCCAAGAAAAAAATGCAAAAAGGCAAAATGGTTGTTGCAGGATGCTTTACAAATAGCTGAGAAAAGCAGAGAAACTTTAGGCAAAGGAGAAAAGGAAAGATATACCTATTTAAATGCAGACTTCCAAAGAATAGCAAGGAGAGATAAGAAAGCCTTCTTCAATGATCAGTGCAAAGAAATAGAGGAAAACAATAAAATGGGAAAGACTAGAGATCTCTTCAAGAAAATTAGAGATACCAAGGGAATATTTCATGCAAAGATAGGCACAATAAAGGACAGAAATGGAATGAACCTAACAGAAGCAAAAGATATTAAGAACTGGCAAGAATACAAGGAAGAACTATTCAAAAAAGATCTTCATGATCCAGATAACTATGATGGTGTTACCATTCACCTAGAGCCAGACATCATGGAATGTGAAGTCAAGTGGGCCTTAGGAAGCATCACTATGAACAAAACTGGTGGAGGTGATGGAATTCTAGTTGAGCTATTTAAAATCCTGTAAGATGATGCTGTGAAAGTGCAGCATTCAATATGCCAGCAAATTTGGAAAACTCAGCAGTGGCCACAGGACTGGAAAAGGTCAGTTTTCATTCCAATCCCAAAGAAGGGCAATGCAAAGAACATTCAAACTATGGCACAATTGCACTCATTTCACACACAAGCAAAGTAATGCTCAAAATTCTCCAAGCCAGGCTTCAACAGTATATAAACCCTGAACTTGCAGTTGTTCAAGCTGATTTTAGAAAAAGCAGAGGAACGAGAGATCAAATTTCCAATATCCACTGGATCATCAAAAAAGCAAAAGAGATCCAGAAAAACATCTACTTCTGCTTTATTGGCTATGCCAAAGCCTTTGACTGGGTAGATCACAACAAACTGTGGAAAATTCTGAAAGAGATGGGAATACCAGATCACCTGACCTGCCTCTTGAGAAACCTGTATGCAGGTCAGGAAGCAACAGTTAGACCTGGACATGGAACAGACTGGTCCCAAATAGGATAAGGAGTGTGTCAAGGCTATATATTGTCACTCTGCTTATTTAACTTATATGGAGAGTACATCATGAGAAACGCTGGACTGGATGAAACACAAGCTGGAATCAAGATTGCCAGGAGAAATATCAATAACCTCAGATATACAGATGACACCACCCTTATGGCAGAAAGTGAAGAAGAACTTAAGAGCCTGTTGATGAAAGTGAAAGAGGAGAGTGAAAAAGCTGGCTTAAAAAGTTTAACATTCAGAAAACAAAGGTCATGGCATCTGGTCCCATCACTTAATGGTAAATAGATGGAGAAACAGTGGAAACAGTGACAGCCTTTATTTTTTTGGGCTCCAGAATAACTGCAGATGGTGACTGCAGCCATGAAATTAAAAGACGCTTACTCCTTGAAAGAAAAGCTCTGACCAACCTAGACAGCATATTAAAAAACAGAGACATTACTTTGATTACAAAGGTCCATCTAGTCAAGGCTATTATTTTTCCAGTAGTCATGTATGAATGTGAGAGTTGGACTATAAAGAAAGCTGAGCGCTGAAGAATTGCTGCTTTTGAACTGTGGTATTGGAGAAGACTCTTGAGGTTCCCTTGGATTGCAAGGAGATCCAACCAGTCCATCCTAAAGGAAATCAGTCCTGAATTTGCATTGGAAGTACTGATGCTGAAGCTGAAACTCCAGTATTTTGGCCACCTGGTGAGACGAGTTGACTCATTGGAAAAGACCCTGATTCTGGGAAAGATTGAAGGCGGGAGGAGAAGGGGACGACAGAAAATGAGATGATCGGATGGCATCACCGTATATATGGGCATGAGTTTGAGTAAACTCCAGGAGTTGGTAATGGACAAGGAAGCCTGGCATGCTGTAGTCCATGGGCTCGAAGAGTCAGACATGATTGAGCGACTGAACTGAACTGAGACATTCCTTTATAAATATGAATCATAGAAGAAAGGTTCCTTCAAAACTTTCTGAGATTAACTCATGTTCATATATAATGTGGACGACACTACTTCTAGTTTACGTCTAAATTTACACATATATATTCCTTTAAAAAGATATTAGTTGTCCTGGAGCTTAAGAGGTCATGCCTACAGGTAAGGAAAAAAAATTGCATGATGTTAGACTGAATGTTCTTTCATTTTATAATAGCAGTTCCCTATAATAGACTTATGGGAGAAGGCAATGGCAACCCACTCCAGTACTCTTGCCTGGAAAATCCCATAGCGAAGGAGCCTGGTAGGCTGCAGTCCATGGGGTCACAAAGAGTCAGACACGACTGAATGACCTCACTTTCACTTTTCACTTTCATACATTGGAGAAGGAAATGACAACCCACTCCACTGTTCTTGCCTGGAGAATCCCAGGGAAGGGGGAACCTGGTGGGCTGCCATCTATGGGGTCGCACAGAATCGGACACCACTGAAGCGACTTAGCAGCAGCAGCAGCATAGTAGACTTACAGAAGATTGCTGTCAAAGAGGTGTACATCAAGTATCCTGACAGAACTCAGTACTCTTTACTTCTTGGGGGAAATCTGCTAAATTTATATAAGCTTTAGTTGGCCAGTGAGAATATGACCAGATTTTTTCCCAAAACCACAGTGGACATTTGAGATTTGTGGAATACTGGAAAATATTATAAACTTAATGAAGAGATACATTTCCCCTCAAGGTCATCCCAGAGTACCAGACGGGGTTCCTTGTCTTATACAGCAACTTCTCTAGAGGGATGGGATGGGTTAGGGGAGGGAGGCTCAAGAGGTAAGGGTTATATGTATAAATTATGGCTAACTTGTGTTGTATATCAGAAACCAACACAAATCATAAAAATTTTTTTACTTAAAAAAAAATACATGTCCCCTACATTTCAACTTTTTTAAAATGTGATTCTGTTTTGATTTATACTAACTATCATACTGATATATGTTTATTAACATACCTATATGTAATATATTTTGTAAACATAATAATTTTATGTCTTATAGAAATGGAAAATAAAACAGCAGGATACCCTAATATACAAACCATAATTAATTATTGTAAATAACAGTAGATAGTTCTAGAAACCCTCTATATCTGAAAACTACATAAATACCCTTATCCATTCAGAAATATATTCAGAACTCCATACCACCACCACTTCATACACATATCATAAAATTCTATGAGTCTTCACCAAGAAAAGAATTCAAGGTATCCTATGTGGAATATAATTAGTCAATACTAAAAATATTTATTTTATATGATTCTGAAGTTCATATAGAATTCTTATTATATGGATGCCTCTCCTGTGAATTTAAATGTTAAGGAAAATCTTTTGCTTGTTTTGTATTTCATTTTTGGGTGGTCACTGTATTTATCATAAATCTTAAGGCCATTGAATATTGGTGCTATTAATAGAAGAATGTTTGCTTACATTTTGATAAACAAAAGCTAATCTGAAGATATATCAACATAATTGAGTGGATCCCTTTAAAAAAAAAAGACAAGCAAAATCAATACTTAAATTATGTATTCTATCTGAATAGTGTAATGGCCCATATAATATATTCTTTCATTTAACTGATTATTAACTGGTGATTTAGGACTTGCAATATACAAAGATTTTAGGCATTTACTTTTAAGTTTGGGATTTTAAAATATCCAACTTGGAATAAGAGAATTTTATATATTTACTTTTTAAGGAAAATTTGAAGTTAGTAATTAAGTATTTAGAAGATGGATAATGTTCAGCTCAGAGCATATACTCTAATGTGCTTCTTTTTCTTTATCTCTATTTAGCTGTATATTAAAATAGTTACATAGCATGTTTAAGTTTGGTGTTTTATGATATATATTTTGCTACCTTTTACTATTTACCTGTCTGCCTTATTTTTAAGGGCTTCCCAGGTGACTCAATGGTAAAGAATCCACCTGCCAATGCAAGAGATGCAGGAGCTGTAGGTTCGATCCTTGGGTTGGGAAGATACCCTGGAGGAGGGCACGGCAACACACTCCAGGATTCTTGCCTGGAGATCCCATGGACAGAGGAGCCTGGAGGGTTATAGTCCATAGGGTTGCAAAGAGTCGAACATGACTCAAGTGATTTGGCACCAGCATGCACATCCTCAGTTCACAGATCATTTCCTCCTCTATGTCTAGTCTGCTAATCCATCAAATGATTTAATTTCTTGTATTGCATTTTTATTTATAGCATGCTAATTTGGATCATTTTAATAGATTTCTTCTTGTGTTAAAAACAGATATTATCCATTTTCCCCCTACGTATCATCACAGTTGTTTCCTAGTTGCTGTACAGTATTATGTAAGTTTCAGACGTACAATATATTGATTCACAATTTTTAAAAGTTATATTCCATTTATAGTTACTATAAAATATTTACTACATTTCCCATGTCATATGCTATCATATGCTATCTGTGTCATAAGCTATCCTTGTACCTTATTTTATATTTAATAATTTGTACCTCTTTGCTCTCTGCCCCTGTATTACCCCTCCTCCTTCTCTCTCCCCAGTGGGGAACACCAGGTTGTTCTCCTGTCTGTTTCTTGTTTGTTGTATTTTTTAAAATTCCACATATAAATGATATCAGATAGTATTTGTCTTTCCGTCTGACTTACTATACCTAGAATAATGCCCTCCAAGTCCATCATTATAGTTATTTTTTAAGTCCCTTTTTTCCCTTTTATTATTATTATTATTTTTACTTTAAAATATTGTATTGGTTTTGCCATACATCAACATGAATCCACCACGGATGTACACGTTCCCCGTCCTGAACCCCCTCCCACCTCCCTCCCCATACCATCCCTCTGGGTCATCCCAGCGCACCAGCCTCAAGCTTCCTGTATCTTGCATCAAACCTGGACTGGCAATTCGTTTCTTATATGATATTATACATGTTTCAATGCCGTTCTCCCAAATCATCCTTCCCTGCCCCGCAAAAGTCCAAAAGACTGTTCTATACATCAGTGTCTCATTTGCTGTCTCGCATACAGGGTTGTCGTTACCATCTTTCTAAATTCCATATATATGCATTAGTATAGTGTATTGGTGTTTTTCTTTCTGGGTTACTTCACTCTGTATAATAGGCTCCAGCTTCATCCACCTCTTGAAAGCTATTTGTGCATCTGGCCAAGCTCCTAGTTTATTTATTTGGATGGTTTTCTTTCCTGAGACACTATTTTTTTCTTCTTTATGTAAATAAATTATATTTTCACCTGGAAGAGTGCACCTTTCTCTCAAGCCTCCAGGATGAGAAAGATAATCTTATTCTGTAATTAGCTGCATCTGAGCTTTGTTATTTATTTAACTAGAATCATTCACCATAGACTTAAGTAATTTTAGCACTGGATCAAGATCTCCCTTCAGCAGAACTTGGGATCTGAGTCTGGCAAGACATAAGGTATCCCAGTCATGTGTATTCAGAAGCATGGGGTTCCTCACTCTACCTTATAGTCTGCATGCCTGTTTTGCGGGACTAGGGGCTGGTGAAGGGTCTGTGCCCTCTGAACCCACCATGTTGGGAAGTCTCTTAGAAAATCTCTTCACCTCTTTTGCCCTTTCCTCAGACTCAGAATGGAGACTGGGTGTAGCAAGGGCCTCAATGCCACAGAGGGCTCTGCACACAGATCTCTTCAAGTTCTGCACACTTATGTTTCAAGGGGCCCCCTGTAAGCAATCCTCCCCCTAGTACTCAGTGAGAGCCCAGAAGGCTTCAGATAGTTAAAATTAGATTTTTGACCTACTGTTAGTCCTTAGCCATCCCTGCATGTCTGCCTCAGTTAAGTGACATTTCTCTCAACTCCCCCTCTCTGTTTTCATTCTTCTGCTAGAAAACAGAGTAATAGCCCATGACAAAGGGCTAGAAAGGTGGATATGAACTATCTTTTCTTATGAGGCTTCTTGGAATTTTAAAACATCACGTGGCCTTTAAAATTTTCTCATTTCTTCTTATCTCCATTTATGACAGCTTTCTCTTCCTCCCACTGCTTCACCAAGGATGGAGTGGATCAGGTCTTTTCTAGGGTGGTAATTATAGGTTTTTGAATTTTAGTTCATTCAAGTTTGTTTTTCCTCAGTTCCCTGATGGATTAAAAAAAAAAATTTAAGTTTCTATTTTATCTGGCTTCTTGTCATTGTTAAGTTGGAATTAATACTTTTAGCAATTTTCTATATCCTTAACTGAAAGTGAATTCTAATCTGCTTCTTTGAAGTGTTTACTTTATCATTGTTTTCTTTTTGTTGTACTAATTTATTGGGTGGTGAAGTTAATCTAATAATGAAATAATCACATATTTCTTCTATCCTAGCTATTTTTTTAACTTAAAAAAATGTCAAAAAGTTGCTGCATGATATTATGCCTAGAAATGAACACAGGTTTACACTGAATATTTTAATCAATATGGAACACATAAAACACTCTTAGTCATTTAGTTTTAACAGATGCTATTGGCAAAAAACAATGAATGAACCAAATTATTAAATTTAGAAGACTATTTAAATAACCTTACACTGAGTTTTTATTGAAATTTCTTCTACTTTGGTAGAAAATCCACAAATACTTACCATAATTAATTATTGATTTATAATGATTTCTTGTCACCTGGTCCTCAAACGTGTGTTGCTATAACACAACTCTAAATTAGAAAATGTTATGTACTTTTTTCTTTCCCAGAGCATTTATTACCTTGTTCTAAGTCAAAATTGATTTGACACAGATGAACCCTTGTAGCTGGCAATCCTTCACCTAATGCTTTCTAAAGCAGATGTGCTGTCTTAACTTCTCAGGAGATGTTTCTATTTTTTTTGCTTTCTGGTAAGTGACCCAAACAATCAATTCTTTCCTTATTTCACAATATTTTTTTTACTTATTTGAGATCATTTATTTTTGTCTTGGCACTTCTCTATATACTGTCATCATGCTAGCTAACAATCAATCTGTCAAGAGCAGCATTTTTCCAGTTTGTTGAAGTTACTACTCCATGACAGAAGTTCCAAAGGGCAACTGATTTTAGTTCATAGTAATACAAAGTAGAAGGAGGGATGTCCCTGGATTTCTTTGGTGGCCTGGAAGTAAAATTTATTTATTTACTTGATTAATTTTTAAAAACTGATGGTATTGAACCACGATTCTAGTTATAGTTCATATTAAGAAATTGTTTCACCTTTATTCCAGTGTATATAATTTCTTATGTTAAAAGAATAACCTGGAAATTGGTGTCAAAGAAATTTTGCTCCTGAATTCCACAGCACTCTTAAGAAAAGAGTATTAGCATGGAGGGATGCTCTCTCCGTCTTTCTCTTTCAAGCTAGAAATAGTTCACCAAAACTTCCTTCAGCGTATTGTCTATTACTCTTAAAGTCACAAATCTTGACAGTTTTTTATCTAAATTTAAAACTAGGTATTTTATGATAGCAACCTAATTGTATCCAACATTCTTTCCAGAGTCTTGGGAGCCATGTTGCTTTGGGGAGATAAACTTAACTATCAAGCTTCTCAAAATCATAACCATTGGCTCACGAACTATTTTACTGAACAAATAGCTCTGAAGTCCTCACAAACGTAAACAACAATATCTGCACACTTTACATTCTATTCTGAACATTTCAAATCTCCAAGCTTGTAAACCTTGAGGTTTTTGTTTCAAAGGGATCATAAAATTGTATAATATAAAGGGAGAGAAAAGGTATAGGCAATTTCAACATAGGGATAGTTGATACCACTCTTTTCATGACATTAGAAATAGAGAAGAGGGCTGGTTATTAATATTGAAAATACAGAACTAAGGGATAAAGAAAAAGCAAAGGCTGCCTGAAAAGTCTCTTGAAGTAGCTCATAGCAACAGAAAATAATGATGTCTATACTGACTTAGTTCTACCCCCAAGCAAGAAGGGATTATTATAATTACAGTAGCAGTTTCCTCAGGTATCTGCATATGCAATATATTTTAACAATAAAGAGAGATTTAGCCTTAGTGTACTTGGTTAACCCTTTCCATACCAGTACTAACTTGCTCTGGTTTCGTTGTTTAGTCACTAAGTTGCATTGGACTCTGCGATGCCATGGATTGCAGCATGCCAGACTTCCCTGTCCTTCACTACCTCATGGAGCTTGCTCAAACTCATGTTCATTGAGCCTGTAATGCCATCGAACCATCTCCTCCTCTTCTGCCTCCTTCTCTTCTTGCTCTCAATCTTTCCCATCATTAGGGTCTTGTGAAGAGTCAGCTCTTCGCATCAGGTAGCCAAAGTATTGGAGCTTCAGCTGCAGCATCAGTTCTTCTAATGAATATTCAATGTTAATTTCCTCTAGGTTTGACTGCTTTGATATCCTTGCAATCCAAAGGACTCTCAAGGCTCTTCTCCAGCAACACAATTTGAAAGATTCTTTACCATCTAAGCCACCAAGGATGCCTGCTCTCTTGGTTAGGTGTGCATGTGTGCTAAATCACTCCAGTCATGTCCAACTCTTTGTAACCTATGGACTGTAGCCTGCTAGGTTCCTCTGTCCATGGGATTCTCCTGCCAAGAATACAGGAGTGGGTTGCCATGCCCTCCTCCAGAGCATCTTTCTAACCCAAGATCGAACTCAGGTCTTTTATGTCTCCAGCATTGGCAGGTGAGTTCTTTACCACTAGTGGAATCTGGGAAGCCCCTTGTTTAGGTACAGTTTGTTTCAAATAGAAGTATTGTATTTGGTAAATACAAGTGAATGATATTTTTCAGTGTTTGAAATGCTATATGTAGCTGCATAATATTTTAAAATATGAACTTGCATGCTTTTAGTCTCTCTATATTATGAGATTATTTTTTGCCTCAGGAAAGATATATGTTGGGGTCTCAAGAATACACAAAGCAAGGCCAAAAGCACTGTTCAAAGCCCTGAAATTCTTACTACTCTCCTGGCATACAACACATGCCATTCCCAAAATCTAAGCTCTTAGTAAAATTTATATGATTGATTGATAAGATAGAAGTGAGATAGGATTTGTGGAAGAAGTTAGCATTAACAAAAGGCATGTGGAAAGAAGGATTCCCTATAAAGCTAAAAAGAGATTTACTCTGACTTTGCAGAATAAAGAGAGGTGTGTAACACCTGGGACAATTTAAGACAGCTCCAGTGGTGTTCCCCAGGAAGAGGTTGAAAGGGATTGCTACATAGTCATGGCCTAAGGAAACTGGATCATAGGTGCTTTTGCACTCATGAAAATACAATCACAAAGGCCCTGAATACTCCTGATGCAGGGACAGTGGATATCTTGTAAAATATGTTAACAGCTAGATGATCTCAACATTCAGAGAGCCCCAGCTGCACCTAGGTCTATCCTTTCCTCTGTCTTGGTATTGCTTAGGATTCTAAATCACTGATATAACCCAAGAAAAGGAAACAAAACAAAAATATAACCAAGAATGGTTAAGATTGCAGCCCTGTGGATTGAGTGATCAGATCTTAAACTGGATTACTGAAAGTGAAAGTGAAGTCGCTCAGTCGTGTCCAACTCTTTTCGACCCCACGGACTGTAGCCTGCCCCAGGCTTCTCCGTCTGTGGGGTTTTCCAGGCAAGAGTACTGGAGTGGGTTGCCATTTCCTTCTCCAGGGGATCTTTCTGACCCAGGGATCGAACCTAGGCCTCAGGGATCTAACCCAGTTCTTCCATCTTGCAGGCAGATGCTTTACCCTCGGAGCCACCAGGGAAGCTTACCGAAAAGAAATACCTATTTCTCACATACCTAACTTTGTCAGATGCAAATCAAAAACTCTGTGCATAATTGGATACATGATATGCCAATGAGGTGCTATAAGAATTGATTTCTGATCAAAGTGTTTTGTTGTTCCAATGAAATACCTGCTTACTGTTCTTTAAGTAACTAAGTGGTCATTACTTTCAGATGCTAACTTGGGCTTCAGTATCATGCCAACTTCCCTTTCAATAAGCTAGTCCCCTCAAAATGAAAAGATTTTTAAGAAGTAAGTACTTTCAAAACGAGCATGCTTCAGAGTGCCCTGTTGTCTATGTGCATTTATACATAACTGCACATGGTTCACTGAAAGATATATCAGATCAATCTATTAATTGTTTGACCAATCTAGGAGATAGCTATATAGAGAACTTTAAATTTTGAACAGACTTTCCCTATATGTTCATGAGTTTGTGAAGGTAAAAAGATTGGAGGATTGGAGGAGTTCCAAATTCATAGAAATGTCAGTCAAGGAGGATAATGCTAAAAAGGTGAAGTATCGCTTAAATTTAATATAGTGCTAGTACTAATGCTAAGTCGCTTTAGTCACGCCCATAGTTTTTCCCTACTTCATTTCCTGAAGATATGGATACTTTTGTATCCTTAAGGAGGGAAAAATTGGACTTCATTGTCATGTGTAATCTGGTGGTTTTGATATTTAATCTTTCCTTATATAACTGTTGATCTCATAATTCTCTCATTATACTTCAGAGGCATTTTTTTCAAACTACCCACTCCAGCATTCTGGCCTGGAGGATTCCATAGACTGTATACTCCTTATGGTCACAAAGAGTCGGATATGACTGAGAGACTTACAAAAAAAAAAAAACACAAAAAAACTTCAGAGGCATTGCTTTTCAAATTTTGAAACTCAGAAATTTATATATTGTATATAGTTAACTTTTTATATATAAAAATAACTTTCGACATACATAAACAGCTTTATATATATATAAATTACTGTATATATGTGAATAGCTTTACTTTGGTACAAATTGGCCACAGATATTATCTTTGTGTATGAGGATGTTTAAAAGGCACTATTTTATATTTCAATAATGGTGAAATCTGAAATCACCTTAGACTTTGAATCTTTGAATATAAGACTTATCTCTGTATGATTAGCTAATATAGGTATAGCACTTGAAAAGTGACCTTAAGACCTGTTGAATATTATCTAAATATTTGCTATTATCATTTAATTTTTTTTAACTTTCTATTTTGAAATAAGTTTAGACTCATGAAAAACTTACAAAAATAGTACAGTTTCCTCATATACCCCTTACTAAACTTCCCTTAATGTTAATGTCTTACGCAACTGGAGCAGAAGTATTGAATTTAAGAATGATATTATCACTAATGGAAAAGTAACGACATTTGCTGTTAAAGCAAAGCACAGCCCATCTCATCCCTGCTCACTGACTGTATAACTGCACAAGCATCTTTGATCTATTGTATGTCCAAGTTTCTCATCTTCAAATTAGAAACTGGAGTGTCATTGCGTTATTTTCCAGACCTAAAGTAGATAATAGCTGCAAAGTAATAAGCTCTTCAGAGAGCCATCAAAATGAATGACTGTGTTTCCAAAAAATTAGGCAAAGGAAGTAGGACCCAGAGAAGACATGGATAATCTAATAGCTCTTATTTGGCTTTCTCATAGACTGTATTTTAGGCTATTTTAGATAACTGTGAACTGGCTGTATTTCCTAACATATTAATTGAGTACCAATTATGGGTCAGACTGGGGATACAAAAAAGATAACACATACTTTTCTCTCCTAATGGGATTATAGCCTGGTGAACTGTCAAACACATTCTCAAGATTGATTTGTGTGCAGAGTCAAATGTGATCTTCTAGAAGGGTGATAGGTAGAGAAGAAAGTAAATCCATCTGCATTTTGCAGACATGGAAACAGTCGGCAAAAAGGTAACATGTTGAAGGAAAGTCTATACTTTTCAACCCTGAAATTTGTTAATTTAGGCTTCTGAAAAAGTTACTTAATATATATGTAACAGCTCTGGGGCTATGTTTTACATCAACAGCCACTTTTGAGTGACGTTATTAAGAACAGTTATCCAAGGCTTGCTTAGTGTGGACTAAGGTAATAAGTCAAGATTACAATTGAAGAGTATACTGAAATTTACTAAAATAGCACTATGTAAAAGATTATGCAGAAATTTCATTAAAAGTAAATAGCAGTTTTTCAACAAATGGTAAGCGACCAACCAAAAAGATAGCAGATTAAGCCCATATATATTAAATCCATACTTAGATCTGAAATCATGCTTTAATCTATCAATGCTCTATCCATCTGTACGTGTATGTATGTTTGTATCATGTATGTATATATTTTTCATCTAACTGGGATGATGGATGAAGTAAGAATCAAAATAAGAGGGAAATGTATCATTTACTTGTAAGTTTTCTTTCTCACTGTTTAAATAATCCTACTGAGGGTAATGCTTTTCTAGATTAGCCTGCCATAACAATACCATGGACTGAGTAATTTAAACAGTGTTTACTTTTCCACTGTTTTGGAGGCTAGAAGTTCAAGATCAGAATGTCACGACAATTGGGTTCTGATAAGAGCTCTCTTCCTAGTTTGCAAAGCACTGCCTTCTCACTGTATCCTCATATGGCGGAGACAGAGATGGAGCGAGCAAGCAAGCTGTCTGTGTCTCTTCTTCAGTTCAGTTCAGTTCAGTCACTCAGTCGTGTCCGACTCTTTGCAACTTTGGACTGTAGCATGCGAGGCTTCCCTGTCTATCACCAACTCCCAGGGTTGAGTAAGCCAATCATGTCCATTGACGGTGATGCCATCCAAGCATCTCACCTTCTATCATCCCCTTCTCCTCCTGCCTTCAATCTTGTCCATTGATTCTGTGATGCCATCCAACCATCTCACCTTCTGTCATCCCCTTCTCCTCCTGCCTTCAATTGTTCCCAGCATCAGGGTCTTTGCAAATGAGGCAGTTCTTCACATCAGGTGGCCAAAGTACTGCAGTTTCAGCTTCAGTATCAGACCTTCCAATCAATATTCAGGACTGATTTAGGATGGATTAGTCAGATCTCCTAGCAGTCCAAGGGACTCTCAAGAGTCTTTTCCAATACCATAGTTCAAAAACATCAATTCTTCAGCTCTCAGCTTTCTTTATAGTCCAAGTCCCACATCCATACATGACTACTGGAAAAACCATAGCTTTGACTAGATGGACCTTTGTTGGCAAAGTAATGTCTCTGCTTTTTAATGTGCTGTCTACATTGGTCATAACTTTTCTTCCAAGGAGCATCTTTTAATTTCATGGTCACAGTCACCATCTGCAGTGATTTTGGAGACCTAAAAATAAAGTCAGCAACTGTTTCGACTGTTACTCCATCTATTTCCCATGAAGTGATGGGACCGGATGCCATGATCTTAGTTTTCTGAATGTTGAGCTTTAAGCCAACTTTTTCACTCTCCACTTTCACTTTCATCAAGAGGCTTTTTAGTTCCTCTTTACTTTCTGCCATAAGGGTGGTGTCATCTGCATATCTGAGGTTATTGATATTTCTCCTGGCAATCTTGATTCCAGCTTGTGCTTCATCCAGTCCAGCATTTCTCATGATGTACTCTGCATGTAAGTTAAATAAGCAGGGTGGCAATATATGTACTCGATGGACTCCTTTCCTGATTTGGAGCCAGTCTGTTGTTCCATGTCTAGTTCTAACTGTTGCTTCTTGACCTGCATAGAGATTTCTCAGGAGGCAGGTCAGGTGGTCTGGTATTCCATTTCTTTAAAGATTTTCCACAGTTTGTTGTGATCCACACAGTCAAAGTCTTTGGCATAGCCAAATAAAGTAGAAGTAGATGTTTTTCTTGAACTCTCATGCTTTTTCGATGATCCAGCAGATGTTGGCAATTTGATCTCAGCTTGAACATCAGAAAGTTCACAGTTGATGTACTGTTGAAGCCTGACTTGGAGAATTTTGAGCATTACTTTGCTAGCATCTGAGATGAGTGTAATTGTGCGGTAGTTTGAGCATTCTTTGGCACTGCCTCTTTTTGGGATGGAATGAAAGCTCACCTTTTCCAGTCCCGTGGCCACTGCTGAGTTTTCCAGTTTGCTGGCATATTGAGTGCAGTACTTTCACAGCATCATCTTTGAGGATTTGAAATAGCTCAACTGGAATTCCATTAACTCCACCAGCTTTGTTCATAGTGATCCTTCCTAAGGCCCACTTGACTTCATATTCCAGGATGTCTGGTTCTAGGTGAGTGATCGTGGTTGTGGTGAGATAACCACTGTGGTTACCTCGGTCATGAAGATCTTATTTGCATCTGTGCATTCTTCCTACCTCTTCTTAATATCTTCTGCTTCTTTTAGGTCCCTACCATTTCTGTCCTTCATTGTGCCCATCTTTGCTAGAAATGTTCCCTTCAATTCAATTCAGTTCAGTTCAGTCGCTCAGTCTTCTCCAACTCTTTGTGACCCCATGAATTCCAGCATGCCAGGCCTCTCTGTCCATCACCAACTCCCAGAGTTCACTCAAACTCATGTCCATCAAGTCAGTGATGCCATCCAGCCATCTCATCCTCTGTCGTCCCCTTCTCCTCCTGCCCCCAATCCCTCCCAGCATCAGAGTCTTTTCCAATGAAGCAACTCTTCGCATGAGGTGGCCAAAGTATTGGAGTTTCAGCTTTAGCATCATTCCTTCCAAAGAACACCCAGGATTGATCTCCTTTAGAATGGACTCATTGGATCTCCTTGCAGTCCAAGGGACTCTCAAGAGTCTTCTCCAACACCACAGTTCAAAAGCATCAATTCTTCAGCACTTAGCTTTCTTCACAGTCCAACTCTCACATCCATACATGACTATTGGAAAAACCATAGGCTTGAATAGACAGGACTTTGGTGGCAAAGTAATGTCTCTGCTTTTGAATATGCTATCTAGGTTGGCCATAACTTTTCTTCCAAGGAGTAAGCATCTTTTAATTTGATGGTTCCAAGCACCATCTACTATGATTTTTTGGAGCCCCAAAAAAATAAGTGTGAAATAAGCAGAAGCGTGGCTGAGAGGAGCTACCCCACGTCCGAGGTCAGGGGTGGCGGCTGAGAGTGCCAGACTGTGATTGCGCAGGAATGGCTGAGAGGAGTTACCCCATGTCCGAGGTCAGGGGCAGTGGCTGGGAGGAGCTACCCCATGTCCAAGGAGCCGTGGCTGGGCCGGTGCAGGAGGGTTGAGAGGACCTACTCCAAATTCAAGGTCAGGAGGGGAGGCGGTGAGGAGATACCCCTCCTCCAAGTAAGGAGCAGCGGCTGCGCTTTGCTGGAGCAGCTGTGAAGAGATACCCCACGCCCAAGGTAAGAGAAACCTAAGTAAGATGGTAGGTGTGAGGGGGCATCAGAGGGCAGACACACTGAAACCATAATCACAGAAAACTAGTCAATCTAATCACAGGGACCACAGCCTTGTCTAATTCAATGAAACTAAGCCATGCCCTGTGGGGCCACCCAAGACAGTCGGGTCATGGTGGAGAGGTCTGATAGAATGTGGTCCACTGGAGAAGGGAATGGCAAACCACTTCAGTATTTTTGCCTTGAGAACCCCATGAACAGTATGAAAATGTTCCCTTGATATCTCTAATTTTCTTGAAGTGATCTCTACTCTTTCCTACTCTATTGTTTTCTTCTATTTCTTTGCATTGATCACTGAGGACAACTTCTTGTTTCTCCTTGTTATTCTTTGGACCTCTGCATTCAAATGGGTATATCTTTCCTTTTCTCCTTTGCCTTTCACTTCTCTTCTTTTCTCAGCTATTTGTAAGGCCTCCTCAGACAACCATTTTACCTTTTTGCATTTTTCTTTTCTTGGCGATCATCTTGATCACTGCCTCTTGTACGAACCTCCATCCATAGTTCATCAGGCAGTCTATCTATCAGATCTAGTTCCTTAAATCTATTTCTCACTTCCACTGTATAATCATAAGGGATTTGATTTAGGTCATACCTGAATGGTCTAGTGGTTTTCCCTACTTTCTTCAATTTAAGTCTGAATTTGGCAATAAGGAGTTCATGATCTGAGCCACAGTCAGCTCCCAGTCTTGTTTTTGCTGACTGTATAGAGCTTCTCCATCTTTGGCTGCAAAGAATATAATCAACCTGATTTCAGTGTTGACCATCTGGTGATGTCCATGTGTAGAGTCTTCTCTCGTGTTGTTGGAAGAGGGTGTTTGCTATGACCAGTGCATTCTCTTGGCAGAACTCTGTTAGCTTTTGCTCCATTTCATCTGTACTCCAAGGCCAAATTTGTCTGTTACTCCAGGTGTTTCTTAACTTCCTGCTTTTGCATTCCAGTCCCTTATAATTACAAGGACCTTTTTGGGTGTTAGTTCTAGGAGGTCTTGTAGGTCTTCATAGAACTGTTTAACTTCAGCTTCTTAAGCATTACTTGTCAGGGCATGGATTACTGTGCCATTGAATGGTTTGCCTTGGAAATGAACAGTGATCATTTTGTCATTTTTGAGATTGCATCCAAGTACTGCATTTCAGACTCTTTTATTGACTCTGATGGCTACTCCATTTCTTCTAAGGGTTTCCTCTCAACAGTAGTAATATAATGGTCATTTGAGTTAAATTCACCCATTCCAGTCCATGTTAGTTTGCTGACTCCTAAAATAATGTTCACTTTTACCATCTTCTGTTTGACCACTTCCAATTTGCCTTGATTCATGGATATAATGTTCCCAGTTCCTATGCAGTATTGCTCTTACAGTATACTTCCATCACCAGTCACATCCACAGCTGGGTGTTGTTTTTGCTTTGGCTCTGTCTCTTCATTCTTTTTG
Source organism: Bubalus bubalis (assembly GCF_019923935.1). NCBI lineage: Eukaryota > Metazoa > Chordata > Mammalia > Artiodactyla > Bovidae > Bubalus > Bubalus bubalis. Next base: position 94,586,421 of record NC_059157.1, on the reverse strand, counting down.
GAGTTAGTTCTCCACTGATCTCCATTAGTGTAATGAGCACCTACTGACCTGGGGAGTTCATCTTTCTGTGTCCTATCTTTTTTGCCTTTTCATGATGTTCATGGGGTTTTTAAGGTAAGAATACTGAAGTGGTTTGCTATTCCCTTTTCCAGTGGACCACGTTTTGACAGGACTCTCCACCATGACCCATCCATCTTGGGTGGCCCTACACGGCACGGCTCATAGTTTCATTGAGTTAGAAAGACTGTGGTCCATGTGATCAGATTTGTTAGTTATCTGTGATTGTGGTTTTCATTCTTCCAAGGGCACTAATCTCTTCTTACAAGGGCACTAATCCAATAATGAGTGTCCATTTCATGACCTCGTCTAAACCTAAGTATCTCCCAAAGGCCCATCTGCAAATACCATGATGTTGAAAGTTACGACTTTAATGGATGAATTTAATGGAGGAATTCCAAATTTGTAGGACCTTTCTACCTAGTCTAGATTATGAGTTTTAGAAGTGTGTAATGGTATGTAGCATGAATTAAAGCTTATATTTGTGTTGATATAGATGAGTGTTTTTAGGAAGGGTTAAGATAATGGGAAATTGTTGCTAATCAAGGCTATGATCTTCAATAGCAAACACCCTCTTCCAACAACACAAGAGATGACTCTGCACATGGACATCACCAGATGGTTAATACTGAAATCAGATTGATTACACTCTTTGCAGCCAAAGATACAGAAGCTCTATATCATCAGCAAAAATAAGACCAGGAGCTTACTGTGGATTAGATCATGAATTCCTTATTACAATATTCAGACTTAAAGAAAGTAGGAAAAAACACCAGACCATTCAGGTATGATGTAAATCAAATCCTTTATGATTATACAGTGTAAGTGACAAATCGATTCAAGAGATTAGACCTGATAGATAGAATGCCTGAAAAACTATGGACACTGAATTGTAACACTGTACAGGAGTTGGTGATTAAAACCATCCCAAAGAAGAACAAATGCAAAAATGCAAATTGTCTGAGGAGGCCTTACAAATAGCTGGGGAAAGAAGAAAAGGGAAAGACAAAAGAGAAAAGGAAGGATATATCCATTTGAATGCAGAGTTCCAAAGAATAGCAAAGGGAGATAAGAAAGCCTTACTCAGTGATCAGTGCAAAGAAATAGAGGAAAACAATAGGATGGGAAACACTAGAAATCTCTTCAAGAAAATTAGAGATACCAAGGTAATATTTCATGCAAAGATTGGCACAATAAAGGACAAAAATGGTATGGATCTAACAGAAGCAGAAGATATTAAGGGGAGGTGGCAAGACTATACAGAAGAACTATACAAAAAAGATCTTCATGACCCAGATAACCAAGATGGTGTGATCACTCTGCTAGAGCCAGATGTCCTGGAATGCAAAGTCAAGTGGGCCGCAGGAAGCATCACTGTGAATAAAGTTGGAGGTGATGGAATTCCAGCTGAGTTATTTCAAATTCTAAAAGATGATGGTGTAAAAGTGTTGCACTCAATATGCCAGCAAATTTGGAAAACTCAGCAGTGGCCACAGGACCGGAAAAGGTCAGTTTTCATTCCAATCCCAAAGAAAGGCAATACCAAAGAAAGCTCAGACTATTCCACAGTTGCACTCATCTCACACACTAGCAAAGTTATGGTTACAATTCTGCAAGCTAGGCGAAAACAGTACATGAACTGAGAACTTCCAGAAGTACAAGCTGGATTTAAAAAAGAGAATTTCAGAAAACATCTACTTCTCTTTCATTGGCTATGCTAAAGCCTTTGGCTGTTTGAATTACAGGGAACTGTGGAAAATTTTTCAAGAGATGAGAATACCAAACCACCTTACCTACCTCCTGAGAAATCTGTATGGAGGTCAAGAAGCAACAGTTAGAACTGGACATGGAACAATGGACTGGTTCCACATTGGGAAAGGAGTATGTCAAGGTTATATATTGTTACCTTGCTTATATAACTTATAGGTAGAGTACAACATACAAAGTGTTGAACTCAGTGAATCCTAAGCTGGAATCAAGATTGCTGGGAGTAGTATCAACTACCACTAATATGCAGATGATACCCCCTTTAGGCAGAAAGTGAGAAGTAACTAAATAGCCCCTTGATGAGCTTGAAAGAGAAATGTGAAAAATCTGGCTTAAACTCAACATTCAAAAAACTTAGATCATGGCATCTGGTCCCATCACCTCACGGCAAATAGTTGGGGAAAAAGTGGAAGTAGTAACAGATTTTCTTTTCTGGGGCTCCAAAATGACTATGGACAGTGGTGACTTGTTGTTCAGTTGCTAAGTTGTGTCCAACTCTCTGCACTCGCATGGACTGCAACACATCAGGACTCCCCGTCCCTCACTATCTCTCTAGAATTTGCCCAAGTTCATGTCCACTGAGTTGATGATACTATCCAACCATCTCATCCTCTGCCATCCTTTTCTCCTTTTGCCATCAGTCTTTCCCAGAATTAAGGTCTTTTCCAATGAGTCAGCTCTTCACATCAGGTGGCCAAAGTATTGGAGCTTCAGCTTCAGCATCAGTCCTTCCAGTGAATATTCAGAGTTTATTTCTTTTAAGAATGATTTGTTTGATATCCTTGCAGCCTAAGAGACTCTCAAGAGTCATCTCCAGTGCCACAATTCAAAAATATCCACAGTGATTTCAGCCATGACATTAATAGATGCTTGTTCCTTGGAAGAAAAGCTATGACCAACCTAGACAGTGTATTAAAAAAACAGAGACATTCGCTTTGCCGACAAAGGTCCATATAGGTATGGTTTTTCATAGTCACGTATGGATGTGTGAGTTAGGCCATAAAGAAGGCTGAGTGTTGAGGAATTGATACTTTTGAATTGTGCTGGAGAAGACTCTTGATAGTCACTTGGACTTCAAGAAGATCAATTCAGTCAATCCTAAAGTAAATCAGTCCTCAGTATTCACTGGAAGGACTGATGCTGATGCTGAAGCTGAAGCTTCAATACTTTGGCCACCTGATGCAAAGAGATGACTCATTAGAACAGACTCTGATGATGAGAAAGATTGAGAAGGGGGTGACAGAGGATTAGACTGTTGGGTGGCATCATAGACTCAATGGACATGAGTTTGAGCAAACTTCAGGAGATGGTGAAGGACAGGGAAACCTGGCATGCTATAATTCATGGCGTTGCAGAGAGTCAGACACAACTTAGTGACTGAACACAGCAATATCAGAAGAAAAAAATAAAATCAATATTGGAATATTTCAAATTTATATAAGGTATATGACAATGATGATGTGGTAACATTGTATTTTTAAAAAATAGTGCATTAGTTATCTGTTTTCAAAAAATAAATATGAAGCTAAGGTAATGTCTGCAAGATAGATATAAAAGTGTCAGATGGTGAAGAATCTGCCTGCAAGGCAAGAGATCCAGGGTCCATCCCTGGGTCAGGAAGATCCCCTGGAGAAAGAGGGTCATCTACCTCCTTCTGCTACCTAGTCCTGTATTCTTGCCTGGAGAATTCTATGGACAGAGAAACCTGGTAGGCTACAGTCCATGAGGTCACAAAGAGTCAGACCTGACTGAGCAACTAACATTTTCAGTCTCACAGATATAAACGGGACTCCTAAATAAAATAAAACACAACAGTCATAGAAGCAGGCACAATAAACCACGAACAAACTTAATAATAGTCAACTTTTTATAGTCATGTCATTAATTAGTGAAAATCAGCCAGTTATATTTTGAAGGTGTCTTAGTAACTTTTAACCTTATCTCCCACTCCTTGAAGGTTGGAATGAGTTGGTGGAATACAATGGTAATAGTTGCTACATTGAGTACAATAGCACAGACTTGACTGAAGATGAATGCTCTACTGGCTGTAAGTCATCTTATAAATTCTCATGAAAATTAGCTGAAAAGACACCATTACAGAATTTTCTTTTTTTGCTTTTCTTTTTCATTTCAATTAATTATCTAGGACCACAATCAACTTAACAGGCTTCTTTTAGAAATTTCTTCTCTGTGGCACTTCACCACAGAACAGAGTTTAACTAGATGGTTTTATTAGGATGCAATTAACACTTGGAGCTCAAAAAACACCCAATGCATCTTTTATTTAGCTCAATTGAAGAAGCACCATAGAAGGCTTCCAGGGCAAGGTTCTGATAGTCAGAGGAGTATTGACAGCCCATGTCCTTTGATGACAAGAAATTGTAGTATAAAGACAAATATTTAAAATCCTTATGTCTGAATATAAATCAATTTGGTAGCAAAAAAATCCACAATTCACCCCTTTTAAAAACAGATCTAAGAAAAGCTGTGGGCCTTTTATCCGAAGTTTTAGGGGTGAAATAAGGGCAAAGGGCTTCTTTACGAGTTATCACAAAATATTACTCCAAATAGATTTGTGTTACTAAGAATCACATTTTAGGTCTAAGTGACTGTTTGTGGAAGAATAACCCTCATTTTGCTTTAATTTGGAAGTTTGTATTCTACCATTCTGAAAAATCCAGAATTTTATATAACCAGAGATTTAAAATTAAGTTTGTGAGGACAGAGTGAGTATATATGAAATTTGCTAATACACATAGACCACATATGCAGTACATTTTCTATCCTTTTTTTTTTAAAAGTTTTCTTTGGTAAAACATGTTCTCTGTTTATTAAAGGGATATTGTTATGTTCATTCTTCATGGAGTAGCTAGAAGGAATGGGGATAAATTCAATGGGTATCATTGATAAATGTGGGTGGAGACCACAAACATGATAAATGAAACATCATTTCCTATCCACTGATTTATGTGGAAAATTCTGACTCCTGGTTACATTATCTAATAGTAGCACTATAAAGAGAGCCCCCTCTGACTATTTTCCAAATGGCTTATTATTAAATATACTACCATTGATTAAAATTTTGAATTATTTGGAGCCTCTTTTCTTGTTTTTAACATGATTCTAATTTTCATGACAAAATCTTTTGAATGTTTACAATTTCCATATTTCATGTTTTGCAGTTTATGTGAATCATTTCACTTGAGCAAATAAACAACCCTACAGACTAGGTAATGCTGTTAGGCCATATTTTTAAAAAGGGTATACAGGTTTAAAAAGAATGTAACTGATGAGACCAGTGTTACGTCTGATGTAGATTTCACATGCACATACACACAGACACACACACACACAGTGTATATTCTGAAATATGAATTGGGAAGAGTAGAATAATATTCTTAAATAATTCCGTAGTAGGTTTTTCATCTATCATCCTCTACTGTTTCCTTTTTCAGTACCTCTCAGCTCTTCCTTCTTCACCATACCCTCCAAATATACAAATAATTCCTCCTAAAGTATAAAGCTTACCGTACAGGTTACTGATAGCATTGTCCAATAAGGGTCAATGTGATTCACAGCTATGAGGAATGCGTGTTGCTTTCTTTCTTTCTAACAGCTTTGAGCAAAAAGCCATAAATACTTGTGTAGTGCACATGAACAATATTAAACATTATTCACTCACAAATAGTGAAAACTTCTTCACTCATTCATCCACTCAAAATATTAATTTGAGCCAGGGATAATGGCAGACCCTAGAATAATGCAAAGGAGAAGACAGACATGCTCCCTACACTCACAGAGGCCACTACTTTTATAAAAGTGGAATATGCTCTGATAATTACACATATAGAATGGCAAAAAGGGAAGTTAGTTATGCTCTGGGAGAGAAAACATAGAAGCATACAAGCTTCTCTGGGAAGACAGGGAACATTTCCCTGAAGAATATGAGACTGAAATAGAAAAATTAATAATAAGAAAGAGTTTGGAAAAGAAAACATTGAAGGAAGAGTGGACCATGCAGGGAAAAAACAAAACAAAACAGCATGCAAACAGCTTGTGCAGTCAATAGAGGAGGTACTGAAAGAATAAAGGGTATCTGTAGCTTAGGCAGCTACAGGAGAATCCTGCTTTAGAGGAAGGGAGGAACCAAGTAACGCCATTCCTTTTTAACTATGGCGAATATCCTGAGAATGGGATTCCACTGAAAGCTTTTAAATGGCAGTGGGCACAACTGATTTACACCAGTTGCTCTGTAGAGATTAGAGAAGAGCAAGAGTGGAACAAAGGGATGAGTTAGGAGGTCATTACAATAATCCAAGAGGAAAGATGGTGGTTTGAACTATGCTAATATAATACTGAAGAAACAGTGGAAGAGAGAAGACTTATGAAGCTGAAGACTTAGCTTACTGAAGATGAAATGAGGAAGCAGTTGAGGGCCACTCTTAGAATTCAGGCCAGAGTAGTTAAGTGGACTGGAGAAGGCAGTGGCAACCCCACTCCAGTACTCTTGCTTGGAAAATCCCATGGACGGAGGAGCTGGGTAGGCTGCAGTCCATGGGGTCACAAAGAGTTGGACACGACTGAGTGGCTTCCCTTTCACTTTTCACTTTCATGCATTGGAGAAGAAATGGCAACCCACTCCAGTGTCCTTGCCTGGAGAATCCCAGGGACGGCAGAGCCTGGTGGGCTGCCGTCTATGAGGTCGCACAGAGTCGGACATGACTTAAGGGACTTAACAGCAGCAGCAGTTAAGTGGACCATGGTGGCAGTTAGTGTAGGGATGCTGGGAGAGGAATAGTTTTGAGTAAGAAATTCACTATATAACATGTGCTTGAGATATTTACATGACATATAAGTGAAGGTGGAAGTAAGAACCTGGCGATAGTAGTCTGGAGTTCAGTAAATGTGTAGTTTCATTGCAGATTTAGCGATTATCAGCATATTAAGGAAAACTGAAAAATTACAAAAATAGTAAGTTTCTCTGGTGAATTTATAGTGAAAATACTACCTTGTTGAGTGCATGTGTGCATGTGTGCTAAGTCGCTTCAGTCATGTCCAGCTCTCCAACCCTATGGATGGTAGCCTGCCTGGTTCCTCCATCCATTGGATTCTCCAGGCAAGAATACTGGACTGGGTTGCCATACCCTCCTCCAGGATGCTTAATGCATACAGGAAGTTTAATATTAAGTGTTCCTTGGAGAAGAGTTTCCTTTAAAGGAGACAGAGACATGAAAAGAGGTAGACAAGAAAGACAGGAGTATGTGGCTCTATGAAGCTCAAGTTCTCAGAAAGTATTAAAATAAAGTAGTTTTCAATGTCTAATTATGCAATGAAAGGCCAAATAATATAAGGACTGACTGGTATCCAATGGAGTCATTTGCTTCTTTCAATGATAATCTCTCATCATTTCCTAAGTGCATAATATAGTTTTATTGGAATTAATATGATTACTTTCAGCTTCAATTTTGATAATTCTTTTATCTAAATTTGTTAGGATGATAATCCATAGCTCTCAGGCAGATAGTCATGGCAACTAGCAATTGGTTAAATATTTGATGCCTACCAGTTTATGCAGTTCCCTTATAGTGTATGTGAGACAAGGTAGATGATATAGCAGAACAGAAACTATTATGTGCATCTATTAAATCTGTAATATGGAATTTGCCAAATTCCATATGAGTCCCACCCTAGGGTTAGGAAACTTCTATGTGGGATTTCTTGGGTTTAAAAGAGTCATGTTATATACATAATTCCCTGGTGGCTCAGATGGTAAAGAATTCAATGTGAGAGATTGAATTCCTTGCAATTCAATTCCATGCAATGAGGGAGACCTGGGTTTGATCCCTGGGTGAGGAAGATCCCCTGGAGGAGAGCATGGTAACTCACTCCAGTATTCTTGCCTGGAGAATCCACATGGACAGAGGAACCTGGAAGGCTACAGTCCATGGGGTCACAAAGAGTAGTACACGACTGAGTAACTTTCACCCACTCATATACATACTTTCTTTCTATGAAGAAATCCCTACAGCCCAAATAATCTTCAGCATTCAAAAAATATTCTAACGATAATATAGCCATGGTAGACAATTGGGAAGGCATTTTATTTATTGTTGGTTGATGCGGCATCACTGACTTGATGGACATGAGTTTGAGCAAGCTCTGGGAGTTGGTGATGGACAGGGAAGCCTGGCATGCTGCAGTCCAAGGGGTTGGAAAGAGTCAGACATTACTGAGACACTGAATTGAACTGAACTGAGTGTGTACTTGTATGGTAGAGGTACTTTCTGGAACTTCTTAAATTTCCCCTTTCTAAGAATAGCCCTAACTGACCCTGCATGGGAAACTGAAGGTGTTTTGACAGGAGCCTTCCCAGAACAAGATTATATTTGCTCTGGGTTAGATAGCCTCAGGGAATTATTCAAGGACATATCTCATAGAAGATCTGACAGGACCAACGCCATCAGTTTCAGATGCTGCCTTTGATGGTTTAATGAATGTTATAAAAGTGTATATTTTTGCATATTTTCTAGGTGCACAGCATAATTTATAAGCTGATGAATAACCATTGTTTAGACACTGACTTTTTAAAATTGAATGCTGTCAAGAAAATTTCTTTCCTCTCTTTTAGCAGTGACTCTCCATGCTGGCTGTGCATGAGAGTCACTGGAAGGCTGTGTAAAATATACAACAATCCAGAAACCATCTCTGCAAAGTGTAGTTCAATATTACTGGAGTAAGGCCCAGGGCACTGTATTTTTAAATGTTTCACATAAATTTCAAATGTATATTTCTCACTGGGAATCACAGGAATGCTATCAAAACACTTGGCTAATATCACTGATGGCTTGTTAGTGGCTGTTTCAGTGGCAGAGGTGCCTAGCAAAATTATCTTTTTACACATTGCAAGACTGCAGAGAAATACTTCCAATGCTGAAAATAACCGTAACTTTTGGCTGTAAAAATGGCTCAATCCTGTCCCTTGGAGGCAAGATAATAAATCTGTATGGATTTGTCCCTGAGGAAAATTTTTCATTTTCAGAACACTTTGCCATTTTTATAATGGGAGAAAGAGCAGTAAAACGCTTGTGGCAAAACAAAAGTTCAGAACTCCACTTACTGACTTTTTTTGAACCAAAGTCGATGGTATCAGTGAAAACTGTCCCTTTCCTTTGGTAACCAAAGAGAGTACAGTATTTTTTTTTTCTAAGTGCAATGAAGATACTTAATCAGCTTCAGAAAAGAGACATATACAAAGTCTTAATATACCTATGCATCCATCAATCATTTTAATAAGGGAGTGACAACAGTTTATATTTAGTGATAAAATCCATAGCCTTTTTGATCACTCATAAATATGTTAGGTATGACTCATTTACTGTGCCTAAGGCCAGGTAACCTTGATTACCTTCATTCTAAGAAGTAACTTCAACACCATTTATAAGTATGTTTTAAACTGTAAATATCCATTTATACTTTAACTCAGATTCTTTATTTGGAAAATGAAGGCATTTGGTGATATTTTCAAATTGTATGTAATGTTTAGCATGTTCAGGTTTCAACAAACTAAAGGCCCCAGATCAAATATACTGACCTAAGTTTTGTACATAAAATTTTAGTGAAACACTGCCATGCCCATTCATTTATATACTGTCTATACATGCTTCTACATCACAATAGCAGAGAGTAGCAGTTTTGACAGAGACTATATAGCCCACAAATCCTAAAATACTTTCTATATGTTAATTAATAGAACAAATTTTCTATCTCCTGTCTTAGACTGTTATAACAGTATATCCAGTTGAAAACTACTTTAACTCTAATGGATTGATTCATTCATATATCCAAGTATAGGTGGGTCCTTAAATGAATATTTTTGTGTCACAAAGATGTAATCCAGGACAAAGTGGTCTATAATATTTCTATACATGGTTGCAAAGTGACTTTAACTAGTTAAGACAACTCATACAGAACTTATCCAGGTACAAAGAAAATTAATTTATATTTGATGTGAATGGGCAACAGTCTTTCTATTAGGGAAAAAAATATTTCCCAAGAGCTTCCAGCAGACTAACTTTTGGTTCCACCGGCCATTATCTAGTTACATGAACATACCTAAATAAAACACAGGTAGAAGTATAGAATTACTGAAACTGTAATTACTGTAACTGAGTCTGGGGAAGAATCATCTGTATACAATAGGCACTCTGTCAGTAAGAGCAAGTTAGGGATGGGTGTGGGTTAGACGTCCACCATTGTCTACCAATGGGCCAGAGACACTCAGACTAGTATTTGGATCGGTGCTATCAAATTTCCTAGCTGTAGAACTAGCTATGGTAAACTTATCTGTCAAATGGTCATAGTGTCATCCTTAATCTGTTTGTGTAAAGTGAAAATGTGATAACATGTGCTATATTCCTAGCACATGGCTTCTACTTTCCAACTTTCCCTTTGGACGAATGGTGTGAGCATGAAGGAACTATCCAATTTTTTCATCTTGTCCTCAAATTATTCATGTGATTTTGGTACCTGCCTTCAGTTGAGTCTCTATGAATGATGTACAAATCCAATCATACGAGTCTCTGTACTCTTGCATATGTTGGGTCAAACTTGGATTCATTTCACAAAGTGCTCTCTGAAAAAATTAGGTCATATTCCTTCCACGCTGCTTATAAAATAAAGCTTCTTAGAAGTCATCTAAACTTCAAGCTGTGAGCTTGCCTCAGAGAATTCTCTTTTAGTAAAATAGGCAAATGAGTCATATTCATATGTATACACACATATATTTCTCAAAAAATAAATGGTCTAAATATTTACAGCTTCTAATTCTTTCTATAAAATTTTTAACCATGATTTTCTTCAAGAATGAATTTTAGACAGTCAAGGTACTATTCTGGTTTCTTCTTGGGTCAAGACATATTTAATTTATTTTTCTATTTACATTGTATTCTCTTAGGGGTGAAAGAGAATAACTTTAACACATGAATTGAAGGCAGTGAAGGTTTTCTCTTCAACACAGTTTTGTGGGTTAATTTTCCTGAATGATGTGTATTACAGTTAAGATTCTGCCCAAAGTCATCATCAGCAGAAAGTACACTATAACAAAAATAGCGATTTATATATGGTTAATATCTGCTGATACTAGATCAGTACATTTTGTCTAAGAGATATTCACAGATACACAGCCATTTTCAGCAGAAGTATAATGCAAATTATGTTTCTAAATCTGTATATATCTGATGTCTACATACAATTTTACAAAGTGAATACAAATTGGATAGAAATATTAGAAATATCACATAATTGTACCTTGGTCTTTGGTGTACATAATGTTTCTTCTAGCCCTAGTCAACTCAAAGTCTAAGCTATGGAGCAAAACAGTTTCATGATATGCCACACAATAATTTCTGTATATGTGTATATAGAGATATAATTTTATATTTATATAATACAATTTATACATACACACACAGTACTTTTATCTGGTGAATGAATTTTCTTTTTAATCAAAGGTTCAATCCTTAACAGCCAAAATAGGGCTATTAAATTATCTAATACAATCTACATATGTACATTTATTAAGATAGACTATAGCATACTGATGAAGAGTAAGGACTTTGAACTTTAAAGATATATTCCGCATCTGTTTATCAGCTGTGTGGTCTCCTTAACTCCAGTTCTTTATCTGTGAAATTGGATTTTGGAGCCACCACATGGAGTTGTAAAGATTGAATATGCATATAAACTACCTAGAATACCTGGCATAGACCCGGTGACCAATAAAAATAAATTGATACCACTCATTAATATTATCACTATCATTATTCTTATAATGCAATGCTGGAGAAGCAAAAAATAAAATGAGCCCTGATGGGAATTCAAAATGCTAGAGACAATAAAATGTTTGTTTAAAATGTGTAAAAATAAATCAAAACCATTAAAATATAGAAAAGATAGAGGAAATAAAAGTAAAAATATTCATTTTATTAAATAAGTTGTTTAGTTGCTATGCTGTTAAATCATGTCCGATTCTTTTGTGACCCCATAAGAAGCTCCGCTGTTTTTGGAATTTCCCAGGCAGGAAAACTGGAGGGGATTGCCACTTCCTTCTCCAGGGGATCATCCCCAACCAGGGATCAAGCCCGTGTCTCTGGCAATGGCAGGCAGATGCTTTACCACTGAGCCACCAGGGAAGCCATTTATTAAATATATGTATATATAAATATGTAACGAAGTACTGATATAATACATATAAAACCAGTAGATTATTATACTAATATGTGTGCTCAGCCAGGTCTGACTCTTTGTGACCCCATGGACTGTAGCCTACCAGGCTCCTCTGTCCATGTAATTTTCCAGGCAGGAACAGGGAGCAGGTAGTCATTTTCTACTCCATAGGATCTTCCTGACCCTGGGATCAAACCTGTGTCTCTTGTATCTCCTGCTTTGGCAGGCAGATTGTTTACCACTGCACCACCTGGGAAGCCTTGTTATACTAGTACACATATATAATAAAAATATAAAGATGAATTTAAAGGCAAGATGGACACAGCTGTGGAGAGAATTGCCATGAACACAACCAAAGGGATAATGATAAGTAAAGAGATGAGGCTGAGAGGCATGGGAAGTAAAAGAGGAAGGTCTAACAGATGTCTAGTAAGATTTCCATAATAAGGAAATAAGGAGAATTGGGATAATATAGTGAAGAGAAATAATTAGAATAAAGATTGAGATAATGAATAAATGTAAGACTGAAATGATGAAATAAACTGAATCTTCATATTCAATAACTATACCACGTAAGATATAAACAAAAATTTAATGCAAACAGAACAGTTTATAATACATAAATAGCATAGTAAATATGAATATGAATGCATTTCAAAAACACGCCTGTTAAATTAAAACAAAAGTATCGAAAGGGCTCATCTAGTGTTGGCTCCCAGTCATATAAATTTAAAACTGTGCTAAACAACTGTTTATGAATATAAACAAAAAGTAAAGGGAAAACTCCTCTTTATTTTTATTCATACAACTTAGAGATATAACCGTGAGGCAAAGTTTAAATCCATATTTGGAAATAATATACAGTAGATTTAGTATATGTGAAGGGGGTATGAGATTTAAGTTATATTTCAAATATTTTATGCCTTTAAAAATAATTTAAAAAAGGAACTGAAGCCAACATAGCAAAATACTAATATCAGTTTATTGGTAGTTGTTGGTGCACAAGGATATGTTATACTCTTTCCTGTGCATTTAAAGTATTTTTTAAAAAATTTAATCATTGAGCCCTTATGAGATCTCGTATTTTATAAAAGACAGTTCTTAAGAGAAAATACTATGGGGAATTCTTCATTAATTAGGTGGTTAACACAGATTTTGGGGAATAGAAAAAAATTTTCCCCCAAACCCATATAAGCTGAACTACAAGGAATGTACCTTATCTCTCAGAAAATAAAGGAGCTATATCAGTCTTGCCAGGAACTGAAACTGGTTCCAGGGAGTCTAAGAATTTCAGAACGGATACATATTCTACTAAGGGTCATTTCAAGAGACATTTATAAATGAGATGCTCCAGATTCAAACTTTACCCACACAATTATTAAAAAAAAAAAAAGATTTAATATAGAGGATCTATACACAATTTTACTTAAAATTAAAAATGTTTTTACTGAGAACATGAGCATTAAAGTGGAAATAACGAAAACAAACACATGCAAAGTGAGAAACCCAAATCACACAAATGTTCTTTCTCTATGCTTGAAAGAGAGCATTTGTTTCCAAAAAAACAGAAAAAATATTCAAGCTATTATCATATATGCAATGATTTCACTATATTTTCTGTTTACAGTGTAGTTAAGATTCAAAGATTAAAGCAATTTTATAGGGATAAGGGTTGTGTAGAATATTATATCAGAATGGCAATTCAGGTCCTCTCTGTTTTCGATCCTTCCTCTGTTCAGTTCAGTCACTCGGTTGTGTTAGACTCTTTGCCACCCCATGAATTGCGCATGCCAGGCCTCACTGTCCATCACCAACTCCCGAAGTTCCTACAAACTCATGTCCGAGTAGGTGATGCCATCCAGCCATCTCATCCTCTGTCGTCCCCTTTTCCTCCTGCCCTCAAACTTTTCCAGCATCAGGGTCTTTTCCAAAGAGTCAACTCTTCGCATGAGGTGGCCAAAGTATTGGAGTTTCAGCTTTAGCATCAGTCCTTCCAATGAACACCCAGAACTAATATCCTTTAGAATGGACTGGTTGGATCTCCTTGCAGTCCAAGGGACTCTCAAGAGTCTTGTCCAACACCACCGTTCAAAAGCATCAATTTTTCAGAGCTCAGCTTTCTTCACAGTCCAACTCTCACATCCATACATGACAACTGGAAAAACCATAGCCTTGACTAGACAGACCTTTGTTGGCAAAGTAATGTCTCTGCTTTTGAATATGCTATCTAGGTTGGTCATAACTTTTCTGCTAAGGAGTAAGCATCTTTTAATTTCATGGCTGCAGTCACCATCTGCAGTGATTTTGGAGCCCCAAATAATAAAGTCTGACACTGTTTCTGCTATTGCCATGAAGTGATGGGACCAGATGCCATGATCTTCGTTTTCTGAATGTTGAGCTTTAAGCCAACTTTTTCACTCTCCTCTTTCATTTCATCAAGAGGCTTTTTAGTTCCTCTTCACTTTCTGCCATATGGGTGGTGTCATCTGTGTATCTGAGGTTATTGATATTTCTCCTGGCAATCTTGATCCAGATTGTGCTTCTTCCAGCCCAGCATTTCTCATGATGTACTCTGCATATAAATTAAATAAGCAGGGTGACAATACACAGCCTTGATGCACTCCTTTTCTTATTTGGAATCAGTCTGCTGTTCCATGACCAGTTCTAACTGTTGCTTTCTGACCTGAATATAGATTTCTCAAAAGGCAGGTCAGGTGGTTTGGTATTCCCATCTCTTTCAGAATTTTCCACAGTTTATTGTGAACCCCATGAATGTAGGGCTTGTCTTCTTTTCACAGCTATTTGTAAGGCCTCCTCAGACAGCCATTTTGCTTTTTGACATTTCTTTTCCATGGGGATAGTCTTGATCCCTGTCTCCTGTACAATGTCATGAAGCTCCATCCATAGTTCATCAGGCACTCTGTCTATCAGATCTATTCCATTAAATCTATTTCTTACTTCCACTGTATAATCATAAGGAATTTGGTTTAGGTCATACCTGAGTGGTTTAGTGGTTTTCCCCACTTTCTTCAATTTAAGTCTGAATTTGGCAATAAGGAGTTCTGAGCCACAGTCAGCTCCCGCTCTTGTTTTTGCTGACTGTACAGAGCTTCTCCATCTTTGGCTGCAAAGAATATGATCAATCTGATTTCAGTGTTGACCATCTGTTGATATCCATGTGTAGAGTCTTCTCTTGTGTTGTTGGAAGAGGGTGTTTGCTATGACCAGTGTGTTCTCTTGGCAAAACTCTATTAGCCTTTACCCTGCCTCATTCCGTATTCCAAGGCCTAATTTGCCTGTTACTCCAGGTGTTTCTTGACTTCCTACTTTTGCATTCCAGTCCCCTAAAGTGAAAGGGACATCTTTTTGGGGTGTAGTTCTAAAAGGTCTTGTAGGTCTTCATAGAGCCGTTCAACTTCAGCTTCTTCAGCGTTACTGGTTGGGGCATAGGCTTGGATTACCATGATATTAAATGGTTTGCCTTGGAAATGAACAGAGATCATTCTGTTGTTTTTGAGATTACATCCAAGGACTGCATTTTGGACTCTCTTGTTGACCATGATGGCTACTCCATTTCTTCTAAGATATAAGGTAGTAGATATAATGGTCATTTGAGTTAAATTTACCCATTCCAGTCCATTTTAGTTCGCTTATTCCTAGAATATCGACATTCACTCTTGCCATCTCCTGTTTGGCCACTTCCAATTTGCCTTGATTCATGGACCTAACGTTCCAGGTTCCTATGCAATATCGCTCTTTACAGCATCGGACCTTGCTTCTATCACCAGTCACATCCACAACTGGGTATTGTTTTTTCTTTGGCTTCATGCCTTCATTCTCTCTGGAGTTATATCTCCACTGATCTCCAGTAGCATATTGGGAACCTACCAACCTGGGGAGTTCCTCTTTCAGTATCCTATCATTTTGCCTTTTCATACTGTTCATGGGGTTCTCAAGGCAAAAATAGTGAATTGGTTTGCCATTCCCTTCTCCAGTGACCACATTCTGTCATACCCTCCACCATGACCTGTCGTCTTGGGTGGCCCCACACGGCATGGCTTAGTTTCATCTAACACAGCAGAACCTTTATAGAAGCAGGAAGAGTGAGCCGCGCCATGTCATCTTTCAGTCATAATGTTAGGCCCTGGTCCCTTCTGCATGATTCTTGTGACTGATGGAAGAAGCTGAGCAAATTTTAAACATAATTACACTAGTGGTACAATAAAGAAGACAGAGATTGGGAACTAGCTCCATGTGTTTACAGTGCTGTTTCCCTTTTTAAATTTTTGTTTGAAATTATGCACACACACATATATTCATTTTAGAAAAACTGTGATGTGCTTAAGCATATCCATGTCTATCACTATTAATGTTATTCATATACATACTCACATAGATCTAAGACATAAAAATCCCTATTTTCCAGTTTTGTGATTTTTTTTTTTTTGTTATTTTTGGCCTAACAATACCAAGCAAATGTCTTTCTAAGCAAATGTATCTTTATCCATTTCTAATGGTTTAACTTATTTCTATTGTATTTTAAGGTCTAGGGGGTTCTGAACATTTTTGTACAAATATGGAATTGCAGATCTTACAAAATGAGTCTATGTATTAATGAAAACAAAACCTGATATTCCAAACTAGAACTTCTTTTCTCTGACTTTGAAGAGATGATTTTGAAACTGAGTGTGACGCTGTGGGGCCTTCCTGGGGATAGATCCCCACATCTACTCCCTGCTCCATGTCCTCTGCCTCTTGTTTGTTTAAAAGAAAAAAAAAGGAAAAAGGAAAGAAAACTTTAGCTTCCCAGGCCTTTTCTGAGTTCAAAAAACCAAATTTAATCAGAGGAGTAAGAAAAAACAATAACAAAGGAAAACAGTCAAGACAACATAATAGTAGTTTAACCATAAAATAAAGGCTTCCCAGGTGTTACGGTGGTACAGAATCTGTCTGGAATACAAGAGATGCAAGAGACATGTGTTCAATTCCTGGGTTGGGAAGATTCCCTGGAGGAGGAAATAGCAACCCACTCCAGTATTCTTCCTGGAAAATTCCATGGACAGAGGAGCCTGGCGGGCTACAGTTCATGGGGTCACAAAATAGTTGGACATGACTGAGTGCACACACATCATAAAACAAATGCAAGGCAAGGATATTTTGTTCCTGCTCAAGGATTATAGATAATATCCTGAGCCATATTTTTGTGTTGTTTTACAGACACTAAAATGCCCACCAGAGGGAGGAAGCTAACTGCATGATGACCGTGAAGACTAGCCCCCAGAGGGGTGGAGACTAAGGGTTGATAAAGCTGACCCCAGTGACCTCACATGGTTACCTCACTACCAATCAATCAGAGAACTGTGCATGAGCTGATCACATACTGGTGACCCTCTCCCTCACTTTGTGTTTAAAAACCCTTTCCTAAAAACCATGGGAGAATTTGAGTCTTTTGAACAGAAGTTATCCATTCTCCTTACTTGGCTCCACATTATAGTAAAAGCTGTAATTTTCCTCACCACAACCTGGTCCCAGTGGATTGGCTTTACTGTGCGTGGGCAAGCAAACTTAAGTTTGGTTCAGTAACAGTCTGGAAGTCAAATCACTATCATATTCTTCTTTTAAAAACATTACTCCAAGTCCTTTCACCTGGACAAACAAATTCTAGACACTAAGAAGTCCCCAATTCTGAATGAATAACACAACATTGTGCTGCTGTGCTTTCAATAGCCTACAACTGCATGCCAATTTGAAGAACTGAGCTCTTTAAGTAAAAAGATGATAATTATGATGATCATTATTATGATATACTGATCAGTCAGTTCAGTTGCTCAGTCGTGTCCAACTGTTTGTGACACCATGGACTGCAGCATGCCAGGCTTCCCTGCCCATCACCAACTCCCGAGGCCTACTCAAACTCACATCCATCGCATCAGTGATGCCATCCAACCATCTCATCCTCTGTTGTCACCTTCTCCTCCCACCTTCAGTCTTTCCCAGCATCAGGGTCTTTTCCAATGAGTCAGTTCTTCACATCAGGTGGCCAAAGGATTGGAGTTTCAGCTTCAGCATCAGTCCTTCCAATGAATATTCAGGACTGATTTCCTTTAGGGTTGACTGGTTGGATCTCCATGATATACTGATACTACTCTATAAAACATTGAATCTGGGTTAACAGACTGTGAATTTAGTAGGTATTAGTATTGAAATAATATTTTATGGGTTTAATTCAAATATAAACTCAATGCCTCCTTTTGAGAGTCTTATTTGAGGTTCATAAATAATAAAATCAAAAGATTATACTTTAAACTCATTGACTATTTATGGACATGAACATTTGTGAAAATATAAGTATCTCTTAAAGAACTACTTTTGCAGCACAACAGGTCATGGGAATAGTTGCAAAACCAAGGAAATGTTGAATTGATGTATTATAGGAATAAAAATTAATGCTATTTATTTTTCTACTAATTCTTACTAAATTTATAGATATTAATCCACCTATCTATAATAGATAATATTTGAATTTCTGCATGTGTATTTTTACTTGTAAAACAAAGACTTCTTGTGCTATGTGCGTGCATGCTAAATCACTTTAGTTGTATCTGATTCTTTGTGTCCCTATGGACTGTAGACCACCAGATACCTCTGTCCATCAGATTCTCCAGACAAGAATACTGGAGTAGGTAGCCATGGTCTCAGTTGTCATAAAAGTTGACCTTTGCCAGTTGTCTTAAGCAAGATCTACTACACACGATGTGAATGTAGTTGAAGAGGATCTTGTGTTTTAACAATTAATTTTATTAAAATAAGTAGATAAATTAAAAACAGTTAATACTACAAGCTGCTTTTCCTGCTGTTATTGAAGTCATATAAGAGTGATGTTATGAACAGATCTGTTGGGAAAAGCTGAAAGAGACAATATTTTTCACCCAAATAGAAAGCACTGCCCAGACCAACAGTGCTCTGCACAATATCATACTTTCATGTACTATATTATCAATTACAACAGATGGTATAATTGGAAGGACAAAATAATCATTAACTACAAAGAGCTTTTCCCCAGGCTTTCAGAAATAAAACATGCACTGTAGGGAGTATACTTATGTTGTCTCATCCAGTATTCATGAAGTTCAGTTACTCTTAACCTAAACAGAATGACAAAATATTAACCCTGTCATTATAAATCAGCTCTACTACAAATGTCTTTCCCACTAAAAGATAAAAATATTTCTTAAAAAACTTGATGATCAGAATCAACAAATTTGCAACTAGTTGCTGCTGGTTTAAGGTTTAGAGCTTTGAAATAAAACACATTTAGTATCAAGCTATGATGGCATTTAAACAATATTTTGAGGTTTTCTTTTTGATGTCAACAACATTCACCAAGCATCTGCTCTGTGCCAGGCACAAATATGGTGTTGATACACATGTGAGCAAGAAAGACACAGACTCTATTCTCTTAGAACTAATAGTAAAGACAGTGGTTAAAAAAAAGAATAAGGAAATAAGTACAACTACAATAAATGCTTTGAAGAAAGAAAAGTGAAATTAAAAAAAAAAGGAAGGAAGGAAAGAATGCTACATAATATGTGATGAGGAATCTCTACTGAGATGATGGCAGGGATGATCTGAGCAATATACAAGTGCAAAGAAACTAGGTATATGATTATTTGGGGACATACGTTTCATACAAATCACATGGGCTGTATCATCCCTGAAGTGAGAGTGAGTGTGGCTAATTTAAAATAAAGTAAAAGTAGCTAACATGACCAGAGGTGAGGTTAGAGTGGCCAGCAGGACCAGGACATATAGGGCCTAAACACAACAGATGAGCTCAGATTTTATTTTCAGGGAACAGAAAGCCCTTTGAGGAATTTAAGTAGGAGATAATAATACAGCCTGATTCATATTTTGACTATATCACACTGACTGTGTGAGGTAAGTGTTAAAGCAAAGACTTGTCATCCACTTGAGGTGAAAGACAGTTCAGAAAAGCGTGACAGTAGTGGAATGGAGGAAGGAGCATGGATGACAGATATGCCATGAGGAATGAATCAATAGGAATGTGATTCAAAGGATGATCAAAGATGACTCCTAGTATTACGTCTTGAGAAATTTGGGAGATGATGATGCCATTTTCTGAGATGGTGAAACCTAGGAGAAGAGATGAATTGGAAAGTTAGTAAATCAAAACTGTTTTGGATATTTGAAGTTTGAGGTTATCTATTATAGTTGCAAGAAAAATACCAAGTATGGAGTCTGGAGCTTAGGGATGAAGCTGTGATTGAAAATGTGAAAATGGGTGTCATAGATATAAGAAAGTGTGTAAATCCAAGGGACTGGAACCAAAGATTTCGATATTGTTGCAACAATATGAACATATAATAGGAAATAAGGTTCATGTGAGGCCTTGTTGGTCATGTTAAAAACTTTACTTTCACCCCAAAGGAAATGGGAAAAGACTGAAAAGATCGAATAGAAGATTTATAGGTTTTGTATTTTTAAATACCCTTGCTGTGGGGAAAACGTGCTGGAAGGAGTAAGATCGAAACATGAAGACATGTAGGATGCTATTGCAGAGTCAGGTGAAAGTATAGCTAACAATGGGAGTATATACAAGTCACCTGATTTTACATATATTTTGGGAGTAGAGACAAGAGGACTGCCTGAGAGATTAGATTCAGAGCCCGACACAAAACGGGCTTCCCTGATGACTCAGACGGTAAAGAATTCACCTGCAATGTAGGAGACCAGAGTTTGATCCCTGGGTTGGGAAGATTCCCCGGAGTAGGGAATGGTTAACCACTCTAATACTCTTGTCTGGAGAATCCCCACGGACAGAGAATCCTGATGGGCTACTGTCCATAGGGTCATAAGAGTCAGACACAGCTGAGAAACTTTCACTGAGAAAAAATGCTGTGTCAAGAATGACTCCCAGGTTTTTTGATTTGGGCATCTTAAAGGACACGATGATCATCACCAGAAAGGTAGAAGGATATGGGAAAAGTGTATGAGGGTTTTCCCAAGATATAGAACTAATAAGATATATATATATATATAATTTTACAAAATATATGTAAAATCAGACTTGAGAACCAGAGGAACTGAGGGTGAGTGTAAGCTCCAGTGAATTGGAGAAAATGTGATGAGATGTCTCAATTCAACTATCTGAGGCAGAAAAAAGAGACAAATTCCTTTGTTCTCTGCCTTTTTTCTATTCAGGTCTTCAATGGGTTGGATGATGCCTTACCACATGGAAAAGACAATCTGCTTTACAGAGTCCATCAATTTAAATGCTTATTTCATCCAGAAACATCAGCAGAGACTCATATGGACATAATGTTTAATCTGAGTATCCCATGGCCTGTCAAGCTGACACATAAAATTAACTTTCACATACAGGATTCCATAAAATATGAGGAGTTCAGTTTTTATGTGTTCACTTTAAGGAATGTGTCTAGATTACCAGGTGGATATTGGTATGCTTATGAAATTGGCAGAAGAGAAAACAGTAGTCCCAGTGGGTTAGATACTGGCCCAAGTATCATATTAGTCTACCAGGTTTAACATAAAATAGAACGTATTTCACTAATATTCATCTTAAGTACAGGGGCTCTTCCATGAAAGTAGTCAGTTGCCTGATTATTCTATTTAGGTTTTCACTTTAGAAATGTGTGTAGGTATTCCCTGAGAGATTTAGAGACTTGATCTCTAAATTTCGTTAAGTTTGACAGCCATAGTCTGTGAAATAGAATTCATTTCAGCCACCATTATCTCTAATGGTGTCTCTAGCAAAGATAACTATTTAATTACTGTCAATAGATGCACACAATCATATTATAATTTTCTATATGATATTTGATAAATAACACTAATCTTGTAAGAGATTTTATCCTATGTTTTATCACTGACTTCTATTTCATATGTTCCTATATTCAAACTATATATACTGTTTGGATGCAAATGGTGATTTTCATGGGGTGGAAAGAATTTTCAAACATGAGTAGGTGCTATCAAAAATGATATTAAAATGATTACATTGATTTGTCTTAGAATCTCAGGTTGGTCTTCTATTATTATTTTTAAAAAGTAAACAAGTGTGATTTAGACTGTCACTATTCTTTCCTGCACTCCACCAAACAATAATTCTTCACAAGCTTATCTTGACTTTCTATTGGACAAAGATTTGATTCCATCCTAATACATTAGCCAGAACAAAACAGCCATATGGGACACATTCTACCTTGAGACAAATAATTCTGGAAAGCTTCTTAATTGATATTCTTCTTTCTATATTCTGTTTAAAGTTTCTCTACTAGATAAACAAACTTCAAGTAAGACATAGCAATCTATAGGCTGGGTTAAGTTCAGTTCAGCCAAATAAAATGTTGAATAACTTAGTTAAAGCTTATCTACAACAAAGCTGCCAAGTGAGAAAAACTGAGCCCCAGAGCTTACCGTAAAGCACACATTCTGGTGGGATTTCTGGTTCTTATTTCCTTATGACTTTAGGATAATCTGAGAACAGCTTTGCCTGTCTTCTCTGCAAAGAACACAAGCATAGTGGCTTGATTAAAAAGAAAACTAATGATGATTACTATTTTTGGCTCTCAATGGGTTTCATTCAGTGTTTTAATATACTTGGTTTATACATTTCAGAACAGAGGACAGTTGGTAGAAATAATCTGTGTGTTTCTATTTATGTTGTCCGTATTTATTGCTTTGTATTAAATCTAAGGGGATCTTTAAGGACACCAACATTTTTTGTGATTTGCATTACATCTGCTTGAGAATGAGAAAAATTATCTTCACAAAAACAAAGAATGAAGCCTTAAGTTCCATACTGTTTGCTCCATTTATTATGTCCAAGCTTATCTCTACAAAGTAATTTAAACTATTTCCACCAAAAGTGTATGAGTACTCAATTTTATATCTTAACTGCAATAGAGAGCAAGTGAATGAAACTTATTCAGTCCTGTCCGACTCTTTGCAACCCCACAGACCATACAGTCTATGGAATTCTCCAGGCCAGAATACTGGAGTGGGTAGCCTTTCCCTTCTCCAGGGGATCTCCCCAACCCAGGGATAGAACCCAGCTGTCCTGCACTGCAGGTGGATTCTTTACCAGCTGAGCCACAAGAGCGGTACTATATAATAGGGTGAAATAATACAGTTCTGCATTTTTAATGCTTTTACTTTTGATCAATAATGGCCTTATAAAAACTATATGTTCCATATGATTTTCTGATGTTCCATACTTTAATGTAGAGGAATATTAACCTCTTTATTCAGTGAAAACATGAACTTTTCAGAAATTACTAAAAAAGATGAAAGTGAAAATTACTCAGTTGTGTGACTCTTTGTGACCCCATGAACTATACAGTCCATGGAATTCTTCAGGTCAGAACACTGGAGTGGGTAGCCTTTCCCTTCTCCAGGGGATCTTCACAACCAAGGGATTGAACCCTGTTCTCTGCATTGCAGGCAGATTCTTTACAAGCTGAGCTACCAGGGAAGCCCAAGTAAAAAAGATAATTAAAAACAGAAGAGAATAACAGATACTATCTATTCATTGACAACTTTCTAAAGACCACTCCAAAGAACAGGTTAGTTTATTGGGTAAACTCCCTACATTTTTTCCTTCTTGAAATTGAAAGTGAAAGTCACTCAGTCCTGTCTGACTCTTTGCAACCCCATGGACTATACATTCCATGGAATTCTCCAGGCCAGAATACTGGAGTGGGCAGCCTTTCCCTTCTCCAGGGGATCTTCCCAACCCAGAGATGGAACCCAGGTGTCCCACATTGCAGGTGGATTCTTTCCATCTTTCCTACAAAAGAAGCCCTTTCCCTTCTTAACTCTAACTAAAGACATACTGTAGATACTCCATTTTTTTCCCTCTACATAAGAAACAACAGTCTTATCTAAGCTCTGGCAAGTTACTACAAGAAAAAAAGACTATTCCTTTTGTTCTCCTATAATTCTTGATGTCGACTGCAGCTTTTCCTCTTAATTTTAATTGTAAATTCATATTTATTAAGAAGGAAATATGTAATAACAAGGGGCACAAGGCAGGCAATCTTCACAGCTCTCTCTTAAGCTTCCAATCAATTTATAATCATTGTGAGACATATATAAATATTATATATATATATATATATATATATATATATATATATATATAAACAAGTTGAAGATAAAAAGCATACATGATCACCTACCCAGAGAATACTACTGTTCACATCTCAGTGTTTGTCTTCCAGTAGCCATTTTGGCTTTCTAATAATACACACAAAAACACACACTACACAGAAAGAACAAACATTTCTCTTGTTACAAGCTGAAGAAGGCAACAACTTTAGATTTTGTTGTTTTCTCATGTCTGGGATTCATTTTTGTCTTGAGTTTTTCATTTATTCTTGGAAATTATTAGATTCTGGCTCATGTCACTCTGGGACCCTCAAAAACATAAGGGGATATTTTTTATCTAATTATCTAGGTACTCCATGCCACAAAGCCTGTTACACTCTGAGAACATCAATGAAGTTGTTGGGTACTCTTTTTTTGGAGAAGATTGCTTTGGACACTATTACTCCATGGGCTTCTCCAAGGAAGCAAGATGTACATTCTTTTTGTGCTTAGATATTCAAACATGTCAACTTACTCTATAATCTCTCCCTGATACTTGAGGTCTGCAGAGAGGTGGGTTGTGGGAATGGGGACAGATTGCAGGGCCTCTCAGTTTACTCTTTTCCCCTTCCCAAATTCAGATTATCAAAAAATATTGATGTGGTAGCATATATTAACACTTTTTATAGACTCTATAGTTTGCTTTGCAACATTTTAAGGTTTAAAATTTTAAATTAAAAAAAATTAAGTTCTGCAACAGAATTTTTTATTTCTTGGCAATAACTAATAAGTTCAAAGACTACCTAGAATTTAAATGTCATGAATTTGCTTCTTTCACACTAGTATATCTTGGAGAAGGAAATTGCAACCAACTCCAATATTCTTGCCTAGAGAATCCCGTGGACAGAGGAGCCTGGTGGGCTGCTGCCCATAGGGTTGCACAGAGTTGGACACGACTGAAGCAACTTAGCATGCATACATGCATTGGAGAAGGAAATGGCAACCCACTCCAGTATTCTTGCCTAGAGAATCCCAGGGACAGAGGAGCCAGGTGGGCTGCCATCTATGGGGTCGCACAGAGTCGGACATGACTGAAGCGACTTAGCAGCAGCAATAGCAACTATACTCGTATATCATACTTATCATCCTTTCTCTGTAATATCTCAGCATCATCTTCTAGTTTAGCTGTTGGTACCCTTACCAACAGCTAAAGGTATGTGGGTGATTTAGATAATCAAGAACTATACTTTAGAAAATTTTACAAAATGTTGTCCTTATATTTAGTCTTTATGTATTGTAAGTATTTTAATTTGTGGACAATCATCTGCACAGCTGCCTTTTGTAACATGTTTTTATGACTTAACTATGTTTTATGAATATCTCTCTTAGATACTTTTAAATGGCTACACCTAGATATCAAACAAATATGTGTAGATTATAAATAAATAAATAAATATCAGGGGGCTTCCCAAGTGGTCCTAGTGGTAAAGAACCTGCCTGCCAATGCAGAAGACGTTTAGGAGACATGGGTTCAATCCCTGTGTCAGGAAGACACAGCGTACCTACTCCAGTATTCTTGCCTGGAGAATGTCATGGAGAGAGGTGCCTGATTGGCTACAGTCCATGGGGGTCACAAAGAGTCGGACATAACTGAAGTGACTTAGCATGCATATACATATGATTTTCGTCCTTTGACCTAGATTTAAAACAAGTTTGCTGCCTTTTACTTAGGTAAGCTTCTATATAAATTTTAAGAATATACTTGAAAATATTTATGTGTTTTCTTTAATAATTATCATATTTCACCCTTATGAGTCCAGCATTTTAAAAATAAAGTTACTGAAAATATTTTAAATAAAAAATAAAATCACTGGAAATTCTGAAATTACCTATGTGCTTTACATGTAAACCTATTGACTAAAATAAAATTTGTTTATAAAAAAGAGAAAATAGTTTGAAAATACATGAGTAAGAGTATATGAAGATACATGAGTCTCATCATCAGATAGTTGACATTGATATTAATGATACTAATAATACACATTCTTGCTCATTTATATAGTATTACTTTTGCTCTGTTCCTGCTGCTGCTAAGTCGCTTCAGTCGTGTCCGACTCTGTGCGACCCCATAGACAGCAGCCCACCAGGCTCCCCCGTCCCTGAGATTCTCCAGGCAAGAACACTGGAGTGGGTTGCCATTTCCTTCTCCAATGCATGAAAGGGAAAAGTGAAAGTGAAGTCGCTCAGTTGTGTCCGACTCTTAGCGACCCCATGGACTACAGCCTACCAGGCTCCTCCATCCATGGGATTTTCCAGGCAAGAGTACTGGAGTGGGGTGCCATTGCCTTCTTCTTCACCCTTGGAAGGGTGTGCTCTGTTCCTAGATATTTGAAAAATGCATAATATGTGACACTCCTTGAATATAATTACCATATAGTAGCTCTTAAACTTATAGCATAGTGAGAATGTTTATGATTATGTGTAACTTTTTCTATGACAACAGGTTAATCTCTGCTTTATTTTTAGACATGTAATATTTGCCACAGTTTTCATTTTTTTCTCCATTGAAAATCTGAGAGTATTCATTTTTAGTGATTCTAGTTGAGCTGATTCTAAGTATTCATTTTGGCTGTAGTCATTTGCTCCATCTCCTGAAAGATTATATGTTCTTCAGAGTAGCAGAAACAGTTAATGAAGGCTTTCACTGTTTTTCTTTGCAATGTTCATTAAAGTTCAATCTTAGTTTTCCAAAGGAATAAAAGTAAGCTACCTTTTCTTATGGTTCTGTACTTTAGAAGGCCCCAGACACACTTTTCAAATGGTGGAGACTTTCCATATCTCGGTACAATTTGCCTCACAGCATTTGGTAAATATACTTTAAAGATGGTTTCATTTATTGGAAACAAGGCAGTTTTATAGAAGCATTTGAAATCTCTTCTATCAGGATATATATAATAGTCAGATGTATTTTTGGGATATGAAGCATTTTTCTTAATGGGTACTTGTGCACAATTATATGCTATCACTCTTGTTACTGTGAAGAGAGCAGGTCAATGGATAAATGAATGGGTAGTCTTGAATATCAAGTAATGGTATAATCCATTTTAGTGATCTTTGTCTCTTTCAGAGGCAGTGTCTTATTCTCAGTAAGTCAACACATTTACCTATTTCTACATATTTTATCAAAAGGAGAAATTTCTTTATGTTTACTAAGTGCTTTGAAAGACATGAATGCAAGTAAAATAATTCAACATTAGTATAATTATTACTTTGTTAATGAAATAGTTCAGTACTCAGCATGATAAACTTGGTAAAACTCAAGAAAAATTAACTGATTTTACAAGTTTATTAGACTTACTTTAAAAACCATAAATAAATGTCATTGCCTTTATAATGGGAAACATAAATTCTCTTCAAATTGACATTTGGTTAGAAAAGATAAAACTAATTTATGTCCATTCTGTTGTTGCAGTTTAAAAAATGATTTATAAACTATATTAGAGAATGCACAAAACAAATCATGATACCTATATATACTGATCCATCTATGTATATATATGCTATCAGATAATGAGAGCATTCTTGGATAGTTATATAATAGTTGCTTATGTTTATAAAAGATAAAATACCAGAGAATATACCTTATGAAATATAAATTAAAGTACACAACATTACATTGAAAGTTTTTTGAAAATCATCTCTGTGTAAATATGCTTAGTCAATTTTCCAGGCATGACAAATTCTATATTTGCTACAACCTGCAAATAATGTCAAGTGTATAATTTTTTCTAGTTCATTTTATTTGGCATGGAGTTTTTAAAATAAATGTAAGCTTTGAGCTCATAAAAAGTTCAGAATTCAGCTATAATCAATAGTGTGCCACTCTTTTTTGATTAATCCAGCAGTAACCATAGGTTAAGAAGAAGTATAACAGCTTTTGCTGTGATTTTTCTGGAAGAAACATTTTGAAGAAATGAAAAGTGGGAAAGCGGCATGACAGTGGGCTGATGGGTACTTTTTAATAACAAGTGAAGTCGTGGGTTTTCGCTCCTACCTGCTCAAATATCTCCTCTTACTCATGTGCACAGATATTCTTCAAGGTTACCTTCTCACTGAGAGAGGAGAAACATTCTCACAGTGATTTTTTAAAGAATAAATTTAAGAAAAATAACTTGAATGATTGAAAGTTTGGAATTAATCTGTGAAAATTGGGATAAAAAGGGATGGTTGGGAAATGTATTTTTTAAAGGTAAGAAGAAAATTACAGTAAGTAAAAAAGGACAGATGATTTCTTTGATGGTCTTTTGGGTTTGGATGTTCTGTAAGTCTGACTTATGAATGAGGTGTAATAAATTCTAAGCAATAAATGGCATAACTTATGAAGGTTTTTGATATGTATGTGGGAGTGAAGTGTATATCTGTGAATTCTAATTTGGTATCTAATTTTGGTATCTAATGTTGGTCTAAACCTTTGTTAGTGTGGAAAACTCAATTGTTTTCTAGTGTTGCTAGAGGCTCAATTGCAAAGGGAAATACTCAGAGCCAAGATTTACCTTGTGTGTTCACAAGTGCTTGTGGGTGTGCATCCTGTCAGAGCATACTCCTCCCTCTGTTTGATTGCATAGTCAGCTTGGTTTCCTTCATGTTCTTCAGACTAAAAATTCTACTCTCTTATAAGAAGTTTGGCCATTTCTTGAAGGTCAGAGCTTGAGAGATATTTAGATCAATAACCAGCCTTCCACTCCCATAAGTTTATTTTTTCTAGTGGCTTCCCAGGTGGCACTAGTGGTAAAGAACCTGCCTACCAATTCAGGAGATGTAAGAGACATGGGTTTGATCCCTGGGTTGAGAAGATCCCCTGGAGAAGGGCATGGAAACCCACTCCTGTATTCTTGCCTGGAGAATCCCATGGATGGAGGAGTCTAGTGGGCTACACTCCATAAAGTTGCAAAAAGTCTGACACTTCTAAAGCAACTTAGCACACATAGGAATAATGAGGTTAAAAGACACTTACTCCTTGGAAGGAAAGTTATGACCAACCTAGACATATTAAATAGCAGACACAGCACTCTGTTGACAAGAGGTCCATATGGTCAAAGCTATAGCTTTTCCAGTAGTCATGTACAGATGTGAGAGTTGGACCATAAAGAAGGCTGAGTGGCAAAGAATTGATGCTTTGGAATTATGGTGCTGGAGAAGACTCTTGAGAGTCCCTTGGACTGCAAGGAGATCAAACTAGTCAATCCTAAAGGAAATTAACCATGAATATTCACTAGATGGACCGATGATGAGGGTCCAATACTTTGGCTACCAGATGTGAAGAGCCAGCTCATTGGAGGCAAAATGAGAAAGGGGCAAAGAGGATGAAATGGTTAGATAGCATCATCGACTCAATGGACATGAATTTGAGCAAACTCTGGGAGATAGTGAAGGACAGGGAAGCTTAGTGTGCTGCAGTCTATGGTATCACAAAGAGTCAGACACAATTTAGCAACTGAACAACAGGAATAATGAGAATTTGCTGAGTCTTGCAGGCAAAGATACATGTTTCTGATTATAGATTCTAAGTACCTCTTGGGAGAAAATCAAAGAAAATGCCAAAATATAACTGAGTTAATACTATATGCATCATTGAAAAAAGGAAAATCAGAGAGAATTATTATAGCAGAAGGATTTCATCAGATTAGGAAATATCTAGTTTGCTATATTTTATTTATGATTATACTTGAACTGTCATCTTTTCTAATTTTAAGTGATATTCTTTTCCCTGAGATCTACATTATGTAAATATGAAAAATCTCACTTGCTCCATTTGAGAACTTAGAAACACTAAGAATTGTTTAAGATTGAAATAACAAAAATGAAAATATCTGACATATCAATAGAAATATTATGTATCATTTTCTATATATTCTTTTACTATGAATTTATCTAAAACATTTCTCCACCTCTTAATTTCCATGTCTGTCTTTTTTATCTTCATTATAAAACCTCTCTGCTTTCACTCTTCTAAACAAAATAGCACCACTCCTAGCTAAATATGTATTGATAAACTTATTCCTGCCTTTTATAAAGATGCAATAGTTGAAGCCAAGAAAAGGAAGACATGTAGTTTAATCGTGTAGACCAAAGAACAAGGTATACACAGGAACATAGTACTAACTTTGTTACTTGAAGGCAGCCTATTTATTTTCATTTCTATGTTTTAATGTCTTAATCTGAAAAATGGAAATTATGTGTACACTTTTAGTTTAAGGTATGACAGGTGGGTACATATGCATGTATGAGTGTGTTTTAGTGTGTGCTTGTGCACATGTGGGAGATATTGCAGGATAATGCATGTGAAGTACATGTGAAGAGTTTTGTTTGTTTACTAGCAGATGTTTACTCAATTTCAGATATAATCATTAAGTTACTCCTATTTTTCAGAATTCATTCAATTCACATATTACTCTGCTGGACTTACATTACTATGTTATGAAGAAAGCATTAAAAATAATTTGAATTAAACTACAATCATAAATGCAAACAAAAAAAATTCTACTGATACATGAAGAGTGGTTTGTATAGTGCTTTCTCTGTTGATTTAATAATTTCCAGTGGTTTCTTAGTTATTATTGACAGTCACCTTGGCTCCACTCTGAAGGAACATAACTCTTCCCCTGAGAGGACCATCACAGATGTTCCTTCACTTCCTATCCCTACTGTAGTCTGAACGACTTGCTACATTTTACCCCTTAAACAAATTTACAGTCATCACTGTATTTTCAGTGTGTTCATTCTCGGTCTGCAGAAATAAATTTTGCACTTTCTAGCCATCACCTGGGAGCTATAGACCATACTATGTGATCTCAGATATGAAATAATTATTGCCTTAAATCTCCTCTTTTGAAGGACTATACAAAGACTATATAGCATGTAGCTAAAAAGTGGAAGCATATCTTGGGAAATGCTCTCATCTAGAGTCAAGGCACATGTGTCCTGTTTGGCAATCTTTATATACTTTGTGCTAGCAGATCAGTTTTTATCCTTTAAGGCTTTTTAGAATAACACATGGATACACATTATAATAGTGTAAAGTATTAGAGAGTTCTATTTTCTGTAGTTAAAAGAAATCTGTGTTAACAAGTGACTTCTTATTATTGCAGATCATTTTAACTTCTCATTAGAATTGGCCAAAAGTGACAGATGCATAGTGGCATTAAACAGGATAAAATGTGCCTCACTGATGAATTCTTATATATGCAGACATTGTACTTCTAGCTATGTAATTGCAATTTCCTTTCTCCTCACATTATATAGCCTAGCCATTTACACTATTTTTTAGTGAAGAGGTTAAGAGAAGGATTTTGGCTGGGTTTCAGTCCAAGACAGTATTCTACTGCTTTCCAGATCCATTACTTATTCTCCAAATGTCTCAATTTTTCAGGCTTGAAATAGATGAAACAATGGTAAATGAATCACTGAGTCAGATTTTATGTTTGCATTATTTAGTATAGTTTGGCATATAATAAGTACTTTAATAAATACTACATTTTGGACTGATTGACTATAATAACAATTGTGATGATATGACTATCTGAAAGCAAACAGAAATAAAGCAACTAAAAGTAAAGGATTATAGTGTTTTGAATCAGATTTCCTAGTCACCTGTCTTCAATACAGGCAGAAGATCCAAATCATGATTAGTGCACTATCATTATCTAGGTAGAAGGGAAAAACAACCATTCTAGTTCCCCCTTCTCACTGATTTCTAAAATGAGGATATGTGAACACTGTTTTATTATTTCCCATCTCACAGATCAAAATTGGACTCTACATAGGATGACTTCCCTCTTTCTGGAAGGAAGGTCTGATGACAGGAGCCTCTCTTTTTGGCCCCAAGTTTATTTTGTAGGCCTGAATAAATATCTTTATCCTTACTTCAGAGGTGGAGGAAAAAGGTCTGAAGTAATAAACCTTGCAAGGAGAGTTTTTTAGGCATATTCTCTGATTCTTCATTAGGTCAATGATGTTGACAATTAAGTAATAAAGCATTCCTGTTGCTGAAAAAGAGCTGAGTAAACATGGTGGAAGCTGTTTTCCTGTTGATCTTTCAAAGGCAGTTTAATTAGCTGATCGTCAACTCTCCAAAGTCAAAGCTAGATAATTGGGCTGGGGGTGGAGTAAATTGACTTCTTTGACAAGCATGCTTATTTAGAGAATTACTGTAATTCCTCTGTTCATTACAGGGACCCTGTAACACCAAGCAATGCTGGGATTTCATGGAGATGCAAATAATTGCTCTGATTTATTTATATAAATCTGTCTTCAGCTTCATGACCCATTTTTTAGTCTTTTGCGTGCTTAAAGTATAGAGATCTTATGTGTATAAAATAATTAAAATAAATCCAAGGCAGCTTTTATCATTTGTGGCATATAGAATTAGTCTGACTTGTTTTAGGGCAACTTACAGATCTTATCATGGTAGTTGATTTTATGGTCTTTAGGAGAAAGCAGTTCCAGTACCCTAACCAACATTAAATTAAGCTTTGTTCTCTTTTCAGTGTCTCTAATTGTTGGAGTAAGATAATAACATAATTTTCGCTGCCCTAATCAGTTAAGTGAATGTCAATATTTATGTATCTCTTTGATCAATATTACTGCATCATTTTTAGGACAAAACACACACACACACACACACACACAAGGAAACAAAAAATGACAACTGGAGACATTTTAACATGGAAAGTTTAGTAAGACATCTTAATCTTTCAGCAGGAGGAAAAATAGAAAACTGGATTAGCACTCAATTGTCAATTTGCTATGGTATGCAATAGCAATTAACAATAAACAACTATACCAGAATTGGCACAACAATTGAACAAAGCACCTGTTCTTAGATCTCTTAACATAAAAAAGCAATAGACTGGAGCAACCTCTAAAAAGAATTATTAGTTTCTATATTGGACAAAATTAGTGTGACAAACCTGAATCGTAAATATATTCTTAATATGAGTATATATGCTTTTATCATACTCTGTAAATAAAAAGTATATTATAATATCTATATGCACTCATTGAAGATGAGAATAATTAGAAAAGAAAAATATATCAATAAAAACTTAGTACACAATAAACATTAATTGAAAGTTGGAGAAGGCAATGGCAACCCACTCCAGTACTCTTGCCTGGAAAATCCCATGGATGAAGGAGCCTGGTAGGCTGCAGTCCATGGGATCATTAAGAGTCGGACATGACTAAGCGACTTCACTTTCACTTTTCACTTTCACACATTGGAGAAGGAAATGGCAACCCACTCCAGTGTTCTTGCCTGGAGAATCCCAGGGACAGGGGAGCCTGGTGGGCTGCCGTCTATGGGGTCACACAGAGTCGGACACAACTGAAGTGACTTAGCAGCAGCAGCATACTACATGTAGTAATATTACTTGATAATAGAATATGATATTTCTATTTAGGGACTCTTGCCTTGATGAAGTAGAAAGTAAGCAGATAAATTGTAACACAACATGGAAATTTTACCAGCATATTCATGAACTAAGTGATGGGTGAATTGAAGGGGAAAACAACTCATTCTGCTACTCAATAGCGCCCTATTCCTCTGGTGTTCTGACTTGGCAGAATCTGAAACTCTGACCAAATTATTGATCAGTTGATCTAAATAAATCAGTAGAAATCTAGTATTTTTGTTTTGTAATAGAGATAAAATCTTATCAAAACAAAGAATGTAGATTATTGTGTCCCAAATCTACTGCTTTTTTTGCATTGGTTTGTGATTAAGAAGGGTGCTTTCAAAATCTCTTATCAATTCTGAAAAAATGAATAGATTCAAGTATTTTAGGAAATATAAATTGATTCATGGGAAAATCTGAGTGTATGAGTAAAACATGTTTGTGTTAAGTACTCTGTCTTTATATATGTATATATTTATCATCATCTCCTCCATGGCTGGTTAGTTTGAAACACCATGCTAATAAGGTCAGTCATGGATGTGAGTTTCTTTCATTTTGTTTCATGGCTGCAAATATATTTTCCATCTCTTCCAGGCTTCTTGCAAATACCTGCTTTTGATCACAAGGAAAGATACTTTAAATCAATGCAAATTCATCAGCCGTGCGTACACCTGGCATTGAATAAGTCACCCAGATAAACTTGTTTGCAAGCAAAATAGGATGAAAAGAATGTCCTACAAATGCTGAGTGTAATTATTTTCAAAATAGTTTGCAAACCACTTGAGGAGAGGGTGTTGTATTACAGTTTCATGGCCCCTACATCCACCAGTGCAGTGTGATATACAGCTGCTTTTTTGATTGTTGAGAGAATGATTATAATATAAATTTCTGTACTTTGAAATAAACTAAAATTAATAGTGATCACCTTAAAACCTATGTTTTTTTGAGTCCAGAGATGAAAACTCACATAAATTGTTTGAATATCAAAGGAATGAATTTGAAGGAACATACTTTCATTGAAAAAGAAAAAGGAGAGGAACAATTGATTGCTTCTTAAGTATGGCTTGAACAAAACAGTCATCACTAAAGGAGCTTTTATATTGGCAGTGGGGTTTGTGCATGTGTAAATACAGCAGCACAGGAATCTTGGTAATACAATCCTATCTTTTTATTGAACCTACATTGCACAGTGAAAAAGAAAAGCTTGGTGGTTTAATTCATATTTGGTTTCTATTTTTCTCTCTGACATTTTGGTATATTCTTTAGTTAGAGTTTTTTTTTATATTTCTATTTACCATCTTTATGAATAATACTTTGTAAAAAAGGCATACTTTATAAGTCTTTAAAAATGAATTATTAGCATTCCAGCTTTAGCCTCACACTTCTTTGTGCTTCATAAATTATCACCCATTACCTAACTTCAAACTATCACTTAATATTAGTTCCTCTCTCTCTAAAAATTTTTAAGACATTTTTGTCAATGTAACTAACAAAAACTCTTCTCTGACTCTGTCCCACCAGAGATTGTCTATCTCTCCATCACTCTTTCACCTCATAGCTTTATTTCTCAAAACTGTAATTTAATTTTTTTATTTTCTTGTTATATTTATACAAATTGAGTTGATCTCCTCCTACTCCTTTAAAATGACTCTTGATAAGGCCACCAGCAAATCTTCCATCTGACATATTTGTAGAGAAATATTGCTTCTTATCAGATCAAACTCTGTTAAAAACATCTCATTTTTTAAAACTCCCCCTGTCTCAATGAAACTATTTCTCTCTTCAACTGTCTTCTCTCTAAATGTTTCTTCTTCATCTTTCTCTGATCCCTTGATATTTTCCAGGGCTCCTTAGAACTATGCTGTTTCACAGTCTCCTTCACCCTTCTCACTATAGAATCTTTCCATTCATATGGCTCCTAACCCTTAAGATAAGGGTGGCTAACCATTGCATATCTACCCTAGATTTTGACTCCTAAAGTCCACATGTTTTAAAATTACATACTGGACATTTCTACCTGGCTCGCCAATGGGCAACAGGAATCAGTATACCTAAAACTTCCTCCTTAAAGACCATTCTTATTTTTGAGTAAACTCATCGAATGTAGAAATTAATTTCTCTAGTTATTGTAGGATTTACCTATTCCCTTTATAACTTCACTACTTAATGGATAATAAGTCTTTTGGTTTTACCCTCCCACCAACAAATGCCAATTATAATCTTTCCCTTTTAATAAAAAAAGTATAATTTTTTCTTATACTTTGTCTTAGAGAAGTTAATGATTGCAGGTCTTAGACATAAAGTGGCTGATCAAATTGACTATAATACAGCTATCAAGTCTGTGTTTGAAACTCCAATGTGTAATTTTTCTTCTATATAAGTTTTTAACTGCTTTTAAGAGTATGGCCTCTGGAGGAAGATGGCTTGTTGTGAATCTTGAATTTGTCCATTTATGATTTTGCTGAAGTTACTTTTTGTGTGTGTCTCAGTGTCTTCACTTGTAAAGAAGTAAAAAACCATCTACTTCTTTGGGTCATTTTGATAGTTCCATTTAATACATGTGAATCTCTTATACCAGTATCCGGAACATTGTATGTACTCAAAAAATATTCACATGTATTTTTCTTTTTTTGTTTGTTTGTTTTCTTTTTTTTTTCTTTTTATTTTTTTTTAAGGGCATGCTTCTAAAAATGAATGAGCTGTGTTTTGTTTGATTGTTTGCTTGGTTTTATCTCAAGGAATCTCAGCTCTTGAATGACTGCCTACATTTGATGTGTGTGGGTTAAGCAGTCTCTAATTCTCCAAGCCAGGCTTCAGCAATACATGAACTGTGAACTTCCTGATGTTCAAGCTTGTTTTAGAAAAGGCAGAGGAACCAGAGATCAAATTGCCAACATCTGCTGGATCATGGAAAAAGCAAGAGAGTTTCAGAAAAACATCTATTTCTGCTTTATTGACTATGCCAAAGCCTTTGAATGTGTGGATCACAATAAACTGTGGAAAATTCTGAAAGAGATGGGAATACCAGACCACCTGATCTGTCTCTAGAGAAATTTGTATGCAGGTCAGGAAGCAACAGTTAGAACTGGACATGGAACAACAGACTGGTTCCAAATAGGAAAAGGAGTACGTCAAGTCTGTATACTGTCACCCTGCTTATTTAACTTATATGCAGAGTACATCATGAGAAACGCTTGACTGGAAGAAGCACAAGCTGGAATCAAGATTGCCGGGAGAAATATCAATAACCTCAGATATGCAGATGACACCACCCTTATGGCAGAAAGTGAAGAGGAACTCAAAAGCCTCTTGATGAAAGTGAAAGTGGAGAGTGAAAAAGTTGGCTTAAAGCTCAACATTCAGAA
Source organism: Bubalus bubalis (assembly GCF_019923935.1). Taxonomy (NCBI): domain Eukaryota; kingdom Metazoa; phylum Chordata; class Mammalia; order Artiodactyla; family Bovidae; genus Bubalus; species Bubalus bubalis. The sequence goes on along the minus strand of NC_059157.1, from coordinate 94,549,427 downwards.
AATGAAGATCATGGCATCCGGTCCCACCACTTCATGGGAAATAGATGGGGAAACGGTGGAAACAGTGTCAGACTTTATTTTTGGGGGCTCCAAAATCACTGCAGATGGTGACTGCAGCCATGAAATTAAAAGACGCTTACTCCTTGGAAGGAAAGTTATGACCAACCTAGATAGCTTATTGAAAAGCAGAGACATTACTTTGCCAACAAAGGTTCATCTAGTCAAGGCTATGGTTTTTCCTGTGGTTATGTATGGATGTGAGAGTTGGACTGTGAAGAAGGCTGAGCACCAAAGAATTGATGATTTGAGCTGTGGTGTTGGAGAAGACTCTTGAGAGTCCCTTGGACTGCATGGAGACCTAACCAGTCCCTTCTGAAGGAGATCAGCCCTGGGATTTCTTTGGAAGGAATGATGCTAAATCTGAAACTCCAGTCCTTTGGCCACCTCATGCAAAGAGTTGACTCATTGGAAAAGACTGTGATGCTGGGAGGGATTGGGGGCAGGAGGAGAAGGGGACGACAGAGGATGAGATGGCTGGATGGCATCACTGACTCGATGGACGTGAGTCTGAGTGAACTCCTGGAGCTGGTGATGGACGGGGAGGCCTGGCGAGCTGCTATTCATGGGGTCGCAAAGAGTCGGACACGACTGAACGGCTGAACTGAAACCATTCTTCAAGTCATTAAATTGTCCTTTCCCAAATTCCCTGGTCAATCCAGTGCAGGAATCAGAAACATACACAGTGAACCATACAGGAAGGAGGAATGGCCTATAGACTCTCTTTAGCCACATTTGGTCTACCCTCCTACTCTCTTCCCAAGCCAGTGCTACTGTTGTTGCACTGTCAGGAATCTGAAGTATTGTACATTTTCTGCCCATCTGTGAATAGATCAGCTTTTGAAGACAATTGAAAGCAAAATTCTCTATCTCCTTTGTCATCAGAATTCACTGTAAATTTCCTGCACTAGATGTCTAGAAGAATAAGAGAACTTGCTTGTAGCTTTTAGCTAATAAGAAATCAGTATTACTCTCTGAAATAAGAAAACATTAATGTAATATAAATTAATATGCCTCCTTAAAATCTTTTTCCTTATTGGTTCCAACTATCTTATGGCAAAGCTCAAATCCTTAGCATTAGATGGGTCATTCATAGTCTACCTTGCTATTTTCCCAGAACCATTTTCTATCTACTTAAATGTACTCCATGTCCTAGAAATAACAAATACTTACAAATCTCATGGCATACCATGGTTTTTCTCTTGCATACTTTGCATATTTTCATTGCCAGAACCTTCCCACACCCCTTCTTCTACCTCTACTTACTAAAAATGTATATAGTCTTAATATCAAAATATAGTTTAAAATTAAGCTCCTCTGAGAAACTTAGAGTCTTGTTCCTGGATAAAAATCTACTTTAATAGACATCTTTTGGGTCAAACCAAGTACTTCTTTCTATCTACCACTTGACCTTTGCATATACTACTGTTATAATAAAATTGATGACTGACATTTACGTGTAGCTCCTTTTCTTGACTAAGAGAACCTGTAGGCCAAGGACCTTGTTAGGTTTAAAGTTTAATCCTCACTGCTATGTATGGAGTCCACAAGGTAGGGTCTAGGTTTATATCCATAAAACCTACATCATTTTCATAGTGAAGAGAGAAAAAAAATATTATTGAGAAATTAAGAGGACTATGAATATTGGAAATTGAGTACAGAAATAAAATTGCTAACATCTGCTGGATCATGGAAAAAGCAAGAGAGTTCCAGAAAAACATCTATTTCTGTTTTATTGACTATGCCAAAGCCTTTGACTGTGTGGATCACAATAAACTGTGGAAAATTCTGAAAGAGATGGGAATACCAAACCACCTGACCTGCATCTTGACCTCTATGCAGGTCAGGAAGCAACAGTTAGAACTGGACATGGAACAACAGACGGGTTCCAAATAGGAAAAGGAGTACTTCAAGGCTGTATATTGTCACCCTGCTTATTTAACTTATATGCAAAGTACATCATGAGAAATGCTGGGCTGGAAGAAGCACAAGCTAGAATCAAGGTTGCCGGGAGAAATATCAATAACCTCAGATATGCAGATGACACCACTCTTATGGCAGAAAGTGAAGAGGAACTAAAAAACCTCTTGATGAAAGTGAAAGTGGAGAGTGAAAAAGTTGGCTTAAAGCTCAACATTCAGAAAACGAAGATCATGACATCTGGTCCCATCACTTCATGGCAATAGCAGAAACAGTGTCAGACTTTATTATTTGGGGCTCCAAAATCACTGCAGATGGTGACAGCAGCCATGAAATTAAAAGACACTTACTCCTTGGAAGGAAAGTCATGACCAACCTAGATAGCATATTGAAAAGCAGAGACATTACTTTGCCAACTAAGGTCTGTCTAGTCAAGGCTATGGTTTTTCCAGTGGTCATGTATGGATGCAAGAGTTGGACTGTGAAGAAAGCTGAGCGCTGAAGAATTGATGCTTTTGAACTGTGGTGTTGGAGAATACTCCCGAGAGTCCCTTGGACTGCACGGAGATCCAACTAGTCCATTCTGAAGGAGATCAGTCCTGGGTGTTCTTTGGAAGGAATGATGCTAAAGCTGAAACTCCAGTACTTCGGCCATCTCATGCGAAGAGTTGACTCATTGGAAAAGACTGTGATGCTGGGAGGGATTGGGGGCAGGAGGAGAAGGGGATGACAGAGGATGAGATGGCTGGATGGCATCACTGACTCGATGGAAGTGAGTGTGAGTGTACTCCGGGAGGTGGTGATGGACAGGGAGGCCTGGCGTGCTGCGATTCATGGGGTTGCAAAGAGTCGGATATGACTGAGTGACTGAACTGAACTGATCTTGGTTAATTGACTCATTAGACAGCATAGGAGGGCATTGTCCCTAGTTTCTATATGTCTCATGTAGTTTCTGTCATGTGTGTGAACATCTTGTGATGCATAGACTGCCTTTGTTTTAATCATATTTTCAACAGTGTTTGTAAAGCAAATAGCTTTGGAAGATAGAGATAGTCTCTCCTGGTCAAATATACTGTCCAGTATAATATAAATAATGCCTTTGTTTGGGACAAAGCTCAGGAAGGTTATTTCCCAGTATAAACGTTTTGAGTTCCTTAAATGCAGACTTTCCATCCTACAACACAATTCTGTGTGTTCTGGTGTTCCCTGGACCAATTTTCCCTTCATGTATCATTAAAAAATAGGACCTAGATAAAATAAAAACTCTACATTAAAATGTGTTTTATTTTATGTTAGTGAAAATAGCACTATAAACTTGAAATGAGTTTCTGAAATAGGCAAAAATCCACACTCAGGTTTTCTATCTTCTTTCCTCATTGTGGTCCAGAGAGTTACCACTGAACTTATTATTTGAATGTCTATTTCTTTTTTCTTTTTTTGAATGGATGTTCAGGAAAAAAATAATAGCATGATTGGATATGGATATTATCTTGTTAACCCTTATAAACTCTTATTCCTTTTTGAGTACCATGTTGAGTACCATGTTTTGAGTAACATGTTGACTTGTATTTCGTTTTACAAACCGCCTTCCATAATCTTAACCATACTCCAAATAATCGCAAACAAGAAAAGGAAGAGAGGTACTTCCCTGGTGGTCCAGTAGTTAAGAATCACCTGCCAATGAAGGGGACACAGTTTCAATCTCTGGTCTAGGAAGATTCCACATGCCGTTAGGAAACTAAGCCTGTGCATCGCAATTAATGAGCCATAGAACTCTTGAGCCACAACCACTGAGCCCATGTGCTGCAACCACTGAAGCTCATGCTTCCTGGAGTCGGTGCTGCACAGGAAGAGAAGCCACCACAATGAGAAGCCCTTGCACAACCAGAGAGCAGGCCTCACTTGCCACTGCTAGAGAAAGCCTGCATGCAGCAATGAAGACCCAGCCCAGCCGACAATAAATAAATAAGAAAAGGAAAAGAAATATCAACCAACAACCATGAAGTATATTTTCTGCAAGGGATATGTTTGTAGTTATTTTTATATATTAATAACATTTCATTTTAATAATCTCATAAATCCTATACAGTTGTAGCAAATATTCCCATTTTATGGATAAAAGAATTGACTTGGATTGAGCAAATACACCCAAGAAAAAAAGAGCCCAGTAAAGAAGCAAGTGGCAGAAGTCAGGAATGTCAGACCTTGAAATTCAAAAAGAATTTCATGTTATCCTTAGGTCTTCCAAAAATATTCCAGTCCTGCTTTTCCTTGTCACTTTTCACTATAAATATTTAGTCACGGGGACTAACTCCTCTTTCCTTCTGGACAAAATTACTTTTATCTCTCTGCATTTTATATTCTCTTTTACTCTTCACTCCTTTGTTCTCATGTAAAGAGTTTATATTTGAAATATAATACATCCATAGGCCACATTAAGCATAAAGCAACCTATGGAGGTATTATATTTGCTCAGCAGAACATTTTCAAAATTGGACATTTTATGGAAGAGTTTAGGTTTAGAAATTTTTCTTGAAGAGTCACAAGATCTAACAACACTGCACCCACTTTTCTGCATAATATCTGCTTAGGCTGAGTAGTGGCAGTCCCCTTTAAGCAGCGCACTCTGAAGTGTGCGGTGGGCTCAACTGCCTCCTTTGTCTCACACCTGGATGCTTCCTCGTTTATGTTGTGGGCCATGCCCCACATGCATTTGAATTTAAGATGTCTGATTCACATACTATTAGTTAGCTGCGCAGATGGCTAGGCACTACTGCCCTGTGCCAAGGAATTATTAAGGTGTATAGCGTCACTTCATTGAAGAGATTTCTGGTGTCAATGGAATAAAACTCCCCCTTTATGGTCTATTAGGTGATGGGAGAGATGCTATTGACTAGCATTTAATTTTTGCGAACTTACTAAGAAATATGTGGTATTTTTTTCATTACTGTCCAACACTTACTTCAGTGAATAAATTGTATCCTTTGGGATTTACCTAACAAGAAATTTGACAAGCCATTTATCTTTTAAGTAATTTTTAATGTCTGACCACAGGCTTTAGCAAAGAAAAGTAACTTTAGTGTTACAGATGATAAATCACATTATATAAACCCAAGAGCCTCCCCAGCAAAGTTTACGGCAATGTCATTGATTTGTCTCTGTGGTATAACTTGTATGGAACATTTAACATGTACTCTGACTTTCTCAAGTTGCTACTAAAAGAGAAGGAAAGAATTTTATGTGTGTTTAAACTTAATCAATGAGATTAAATTAAATTTAATAGAGATTTCATTTTAGCTTTTTTTCTCATATATAATTAATTGAAAATGGTTTCTTTCTTCATTATTACATTAAGATAATTTAATCGTACTTGAATTTTTCACTATATTAAAAAAGAAAGATCATAGAAGTCCTTAAATGCAATATTTAGGCTCTAAAGCCTTAATTCAACACTTAACAAAAACATTCTATAAAAAAGTATCTTACATTATATATCACAACTTAGAGGTTCACATAGAAATAGTCTATCTACATTAACAATTTTTTCCTAAAATTAGACAAAAAAATAAAATGTGTTTATAGTTGTAAGTATTTCTTACTTCACAAGGATTCATCAAATCTCATGTGGAATCTATAATATTAAAGGGGCTCCAAATTTATTTTGGGCAATATTACTTGTACAACAGAAAGTTTTGAGATTGTGTGTTAGGATTTTGCTCCCATGTTGATTATAGGATGTGGTGAGGGCAAAGATTTTGGAATCAAGTTGATCTGGATTTAATATTCTGGCTATATTGCATTTATGAGTTCGATCTTTATTTATTTATCTTGTCTCTACTCTCTCCTCTCATCTTATTTAAAAAGTAAATAATTACTTTAATATTTCAGGATTTTACCCAAGATAAATTGAGTAATGAATTCATTGCTTAAAACATAGGAAATTCTCAATAATTTATCATTAATTCATTTTATTCATGTTCATTAAAATATCAGAGAACATAGCTTTAGAAAAAATAACCCAAACTTTATCAATTAAATTACTGAAAACATGCAGGACCACATATAAAAAATGGTTGTATTTAGTTTGAAAATTTAAATTTTAGTTAAATTAAGATGTAACTAAATCCTTCAATAATTTTAGAAATAAAAAAATCTTTCTATATAATTTAATAAGCACAGAAGATATGGAAAGCTTAAAAATTCTAAACTTACAAATAACATGTGAGACATTTATGTGTAAAATTACAAAAGAGCTAAAATAGATGAAGGCATATATCCATGTTCATAGAAATATGATGTATCAGTAAAGATTAATTTTTTACTTGATTTATAATATGATAGTTACAAAAGTCTAATCAAAATTTCAAAATAACTTTATAGTTCTTGACAGCAAAGCCATGAAAGAGCCAAAACATTTTTGAAGCAAAAGATTCAGATGAGGTTGCTATAAAGATATAAACATCAAAATCAAACTAAGTTAATAAATATATGATAGTACTAACACCAGGCTGTGTTGTGCTGTGCTGTGCTTAGTTTCTCAGTTATATCCGACTCTTTGCAACCCCGTGGACAGTAGCCCAGGCTTCTCTGTCCATGGGATTCTCTAGGCAAGAATAATGGAGTGGGTTACCATCCTTCCTCCAGGGGATCTTCCCAACCCAGGGATTGCACCCAGGTCTCCTGCATAGCAGGCAGATTCTTTTCTATCTGAGCCTCCAAGGAAGCCCCAACACCAGGTTATCAAGTAGCAAATATCGTATAATAGATCCAGGGTGAATATTAACAAGTGATAACAGATAGTAAAAAACGAATAGAATGTAACACAAACTCATTAGCAAATCAGTACAAATATAAGGAGACCCAATATATGACAGCAGTGAGGTCACTGGAAAAAGACAATTACTCAGTAATGATGATGGGGCAGTGCTTACCTATATAGAACAGTGAAATAGGATTTCTATTACATAATATACTACACATGAAGGAAATACTTCTTTGTGAGATATAATACCATAATGCTTTTAAATGAAATAGAACAAAAAGGGAAACATTAATAAAACTGATTATATTAGTTTTTCCACAAATAGAAAGAGTGAAAGTAAATAATGGGAGAAGATATTTGCCACATATAATTAGCAATAAACTAATACAGAGCATGTACAACATCTAAAAAGCAATTTAAAAAGCAAAACAATTTGACAAAATATAAAAAGAGGTATTTCCTAGAAGCAGGAATATGGGTACCTAATACAAATAAAAACAAAAGGTCAACCTTTTCAGAAATTAAAGAAAAGCAAATTAAAACCATAGCGAGGAGCCAGCTGAACCACTTAATTGTAGAAAAAACCTGAAAAGTCTGAAAAAGCCATGGCTATTTCTTACAACTGGAGAAGGCAATGGCACCCCACTCCAGTACTCTTGCCTGGAAAAATCCCATGGACGGAGGAGCCTGGTAGGCTGCAGACCATGGGGTCGCAAAGAGTCGGACATGACTGAGCAACTTCACTTTCACTTTTCACTTTCCTGCATTGGAGAAGGAAATGGCAACCCACTCCAGTGTTCTTGCCTGGAGAATCCCAGGGACCGGGGAGCCCTGTGGGCTGCCATCTATGGGGTCGCACAGAGTCGGACACGACTGAAGCGACTTAGCAGTAGCAGTAGCAATTGCTTACAACAATTTGAATTTCTTTCAAACAGTTTGTAAACAATTTGAAGTTATGTACACATTTTAAAAATGTGCTTATACTAAGGCACAACTATTTTCTTCACACACACACACACACACATATATATACATATGTTTGTTTGATAAAATATTTATCTACTTACACCAGGAGACAGAATAATGTTGTTATCAACATCATTTTTAACAAGAAAAAAAGTAGGAAACCGAAATGTAAAATAATAGGAGGATGGATTAAAGCAAACAACATATTGTGACAATAGGAAAGAATGAGACATGGAATTAATAAACTACCACAGCATGTATAATATGTTTGCATTTCACCAACAAAATACTGAGCAAATAAAGCAAATTACAGAATTAATTTAACATGGCATCATTATTTGAATTTCAAAAATTTACAAAATTAAATTGTATAATATTAGCATATATTATTGGTAGCAAATTATATTTAAAAACTAGAGAATGAAAAATATAAAATATACTAGTTCTGTATTCAGAAATGTTAAACACAATGAGAATGAATATGATTTACCACCTACTTATTTGGCAAAATTAAAAATTTGGATAACTTCTCAATTTTCAGGTGTAGAGAAATAGATGTTTGGTGAAAGTATGTTGTTTTTTAGACACTTTGGTAAAAAGTATGATGTCTTTTATACAGCAATTGCTAAATCTATAATCTATAGTTACAATCACCCAAAGCAGTAATATTTATACATTGATATTTATTATGGTATTTAATAGAATATTAACTGTAAACATTCTTCAAAGTCAATCATTAGGATATAATTTATGTTAGATGTAGGAAATAGAATACTATGAAGTCATATGAAGTCATTGGAAAGAATTGGGTAGATGTATATGCATTCAGGCCTGGCATGCTGCGATTCATGGGGTCGCAAAGAGTCAGACACGACTGAGCGACTGATCTGATCTGATCTGATATGCATTCAGATCAAGAGATAACAACCTATATTATTAACTTTCAAATACAATATATATAATATTTTTCAAGTACTCTTATTTTTTTTTAATTTGTTTAGAGTACCCCTACTCTCCTTTTTAGTTATTTTAAAAGAATCTCTTACTTTTTTAAGATATCAGTGAGGTAAAACACATGTTCTAAATTTGTCATTTTGAAAGAAAAAATCTATTATTTTAACATTTTGCTAAACAAAATATTTTAAAGGAATGAGTAAACACATTCAATATAATAGGTTCAGACACAAAGGTTCCACAAGAAGGAATTCTCAAGAAATATAATTGGCAACAGATTCCAGCTTATATATAAAATGTATCTTACACTTAGATTTTAATGAAAAAGAATTTGAAACTAATAATTCATCAGTAAGACTTGGCTAATTATTCATGGTATGAAATGGAATATTATGCATCTAATAAAAATTTAAATGTAGATATTATATCCACTTTGCTATTGTTCAGTCGCTAAGTATTGTCCAACTCTTTGTGACCCCATGGATTGCAGCAGCCAGGCTTGTCTGTCCTCTACTGTCTCCTGGAGCTTGCTCAAATTCATGTCCTTTGAGATGGTGATGTTATCTAACCGTCTTATCCACTGTCACCCACTTTTCCTTTTGCCTTCAATCTTTCCCAGCATCAAGCTCTTTACAGGGAGTTGGCTCTTCAAATTGGGTGGCCGAAGAATTGGAGCTTCAGCAACAGTCCTTCCAATGAATATTCAGGGTTGATTTCCTTTAGGATTGATTGGCTTAATACCCTTGCAGTCCAAGAAATTCTCAAGAGTCTTCTCCAGCACCACAATTTGAGAGTATTAGTTCTTTGGCACTCAACATTCTTTATGGTCCAACTCTCACATTTTTACATGACTACTGTAAAAAACATAGCTTTGACTCTGCTTTTTAATATGCTATCTAGGTTTGTCATAGCTTTCTTTTCAAGGAGCAAGCATCTTTTAATTTCATGGCTGCAGTCACCATCTGCATGAATTTGGAGCCCAAGAAAATAAAATCTGTCACTGCTTCCAATTTTTACTCTATTTGCCATGAAGTGATTGGACTGGATGCCATGATCTTAGTTTTTTGAATGTTGAGTTTCAAGCCAGATTATTCAGTCTCATTTTTTACTCTCATCGAGAGGCTCTTTAGTTCCACTTAACTTTCTGCTATTAGAGTGGTATCATCTGCATATATGAGGTTGTTAATATTTCTCCTGGAAATCTTGATTCTGGATAGAGCTTCATCCATCCAGCATTTAACATGATGTATTCTAACAGAAGTTAAATAAACAGGGTGATAATACTGACATTACTGACATACTTGACATACTCCTTTCCCAATTTTGAACCAGTCCTTTGTTCCATGTCTGGTTACATGTGTTGCTTCTTGACCTGAATATAGGTTTCTTAAGTGGCAGATATGGTGGTCTGGTATTCCCATCTCTTTAAGAATTTTCAACAGTTTCTTGTTTTCCATATCAGTTCAGTTCAGTTCAGTTTAGTCACTCGGTCGTGTCTGACTCTTTGCGACCCCATGAATCGCAGCATGCCAGGCCTTCCTGTCCATCACCAACTCCCGGAGTTCACTCAGACTCATGTCCATCGAGTCAGTGATGCCATCCAGCCATCTCATCCTCTGTCGTCCCCTTCTCCTCCTGCCCCCAATCCCTCCCAGCATCACAGTCTTTTCCAGTGAGTCAACTCTTCGCATGAGGTGGCCAAAGTACTGGAGTTTCAGCTTTAGCATCAGTCCTTCCAAACAACACCCAGGATTGATCTCCTTTAGAATGACTGTTTGGATCTCCTTGCAGTCCAAGGGACTCTCAAGAGTCTTCTCCAACTCCACAGTTCAAAAGCATCAATTCTTCAGCGCTCAGCTTTCTTCACAGTCCACCTCTCACATCCATACATGACCACTGGAAAAACCATAGCCTTGACTAGACAAAACTTTGTTGGCAAAATAATATCTCTGCTTTTCAATATGCTATCTAGGTTGGTCATAACTTTCCTTCCAAGGAGTAAGTATCTTTTAATTTCATGGCTGCAATCACCAGCTGCAGTGATTTGGAACCCAAAAAAATAAAGTCGGACACTGTTTCCACCGTTTCCCCATCTATCTGTCACGAAGTGATGGGACCAGATGCCATGATCTTAGTTTTCTGAATGTTGAGCTTTAAGCCAACTTTTTCACTCTCCTCTTTCACTTTCATCAACAGGCTTTTTAGTTCCTCTTCACTTTCTGCCATAAGGGTGGTGTCATCTGTATATCTGAGGTTATTGATATTTCTCCCAACAATCTTGATTCCAGCTTGTGCTTCTTCCAGCCCAGCATTTCTCATGATGTACTCTGCATATAGGTTAAACAAGCAGGGTGACAATATACAGCCTTGATGTACTCCTTTTCCTATTTGGAACCAGTAGTCAAAGGCTTAGTACATGGATGAAGCAGAAGTAAATGTATTTCTGGAACTTCTTGCTTTCTCCATGATTTAATGAATCTTGACAATTTGATCTCTGTTTCCTCTACCTTTCTGAGACCCAGCTTCTACATCTGGAAGTTCTTGGTTCACAAACTGCTGAAGCTTAGCTTGATGGATTTTGAGCATAACCTTACTAGCATGGGAAACAGATGCAATTTTATGGTAGTTTGAATATTCTTTGTCATTACTGTTCTTTGAGATTAAAATGAAAACTGACCTTTTCCAGCCCTGTGGCCACTGCTCAGTTTTCCAAATTTGCTGGCATATTGAGTGCAGTGCTGCAACAGCATCATCTTTTAGGATTTTAAGTAGTTCAGCTGGAATTCCATTACCTCCACTAGCTTCATTCTTAGTAATGCTTCCTAAGACCCACTTGACTTCATAGTCCAGAGTGTCTGGCTCTAGGTTAGTGACCACACTATCATGGTTATCTGGTTCATTAAGATCTTCTTCTGTATATTCATGCTACTTATTAATCTTTTCTGCTTCTCTTATGTCCTTATGGATTTGTCCTTTATTGTGCCCAACCTTGCATGAAATATTCCCTTAGTATCTCCAATTTTCTTGAAGAGATCTCTAGTCTTCATTATGCTGTTTTCCTCTATTTCTGTGCATTGTTCACTTAAGAAGGCCTTTTTAAAATCTCTCCTTTCTATTCTCTGAAACTCTGCCCTAAGTTGGGCATATTTTTTCCCTTCCTCTCTTGCCTTTTGTTTCTCTTCTTTCCTTAGTTATTTGTAAACCTCCTCAGACAACCACTTTGCCCTCTTTCGTTTCTTTTTTTTGGGTATGTTTTGGTCACTGCCTCTTGTTCGGTAACACCGAACAGACCTCCATCCATAGTTTTTCAGTCACTCAGTCTACCAGATCTAATCCCTTGAATATGTTACCTCCACTGTATAATCACTATATATCAATATATGTGTATATATATATACACATATATTGCCTGGAAAATCCCATGGATGGAGGAGCCTGGTGGGCTGCAGTCCATGGGGTCGCTAAGAGTCGGACACGACTGAATGACTTCACTTTCACTTTTCACTTTCATGCATTGGAGAAGGAAATGTCAACCCACTCCAGTGTTCTTGCCTGGAGAATCCCAGGGATGGGGGAGCCTGGTGGGCTGCCGTCTATGGGGTTGCACAGAGTCAGCCACGACTGAAGCGACTTAGCAGTAGCAGCATGTATATATATATATATATATATATATATATATATGTATGAAAAATTTGTTATACATACTTTATATAATCTTAATGAGAAAGAGAATGCACAAAGGATAAAGGATTTAAAACAAACCACTCTAGAAAATTTTACTGTAGAGTTTATAAGAAATTTTATAGAAATCTTTATAGTTTGATTTATTTTTTACAATGAATATTACTTTTATCAGTTCAGTTCAGTCACTCAGTCATGTCCAACTGCGACCCCATGGACTGCAGCATGCCAGGCTTCCCTGTCCATCACCAACTCCCAGAGCTTACTCAAATTCATGTCCATTGAGTCAGTGATGCCATCCAACCATCTCACCCTCTGTCATCCCCTTCCCCTCCCTCATTTAATCTTTCCCAGCATCAGGGTCTTTTCAAATGAGTCAGTTCTTCGCATCAAGTGGCCAAAGTATTGGAGTTTCAGCTTCAACATCAGTCCTTCCAATGAACATTCAGATCCGATTTCCTTTAGGATGGACTGGTTGGATCTCCTTGAAGTCCAAGGGACTCTCAAGAGTCTTCTCCAACACCACAGTTCATAAGTATCAATTAAAGCATCAATTCTTTGGCACTCAGCTTTCTTAGAGACCAACTCTCACATCTGTACATGACTACTGGAAAAACCATAGCTTTGAATAGATGGAGCTTTGTTGACAAAGTAATGTCTCTGCTTTTTAATATGCTATCTAGGTTGGTCATAACTTTCCTTCCAAGGAGTAAGCGTCTTTTAATTTCATGGTTGCAGTCACCATCTGCAGTGATTTTGGAGCCCTTCAAAATAAAGTCTGTAGCAGTTTCCACTGTTTCCCCATTTATTTGCCATGAAGTGATGAGACCAGAAGCCATGATTTTAGTTTTCTGAATGTTGAGTTTTAAACCAACTGTTTCATTCTCCTCTTTCCCTTTCATCAAAAGGCTCTTTAGTTCTTCACTTTCTTCCATAAGGGTGGTATCATCTGCATATCTGAGGTTATTGATATTTCTCACGGCAATCTTGATTCCAGCTTATGCTTCATTCAGCCCAGTGTTTCTCATGATGTACTCTGCATAAAGGTTAAGTAAGCATGTTGACAATATACAGGCTTGACATACTCCTTTCCCTATTTGGAACCAGTCTGTTGTTCCATGTCCACTTCTAACTGTTGCTTCCTGATTTGCATACAGGTTTCTCAAGAGGCAGGTCAGGTGGTCTGGTATTTCCACCTCTTTCAAAATTTTCCACAGTTTATTGTTATCCACACAGTCAAAGGCTTTGGCATAGTCAATAAAACAGAAGTAGACATTTTTCTTGAACTCTGTTGCTTTTTCAATGATCCAACAAATGTTGGCAATTTGACCACTTTCTTAGTCAATAAAGATTTTTTATTTATGAAAACAAATCTTTACACTTATACAAATAATACTTTAAGTACGCAAACTTTAAATATTGTATAATATAGAGAATATGATTTATTTATTTTTACTTTACAATATTGTATTGGTTTTGCCATACATCAACATGAATCTGCCACGGGTGTACACGTGTTTCCAATCCTGAACCCCCCTCCTCCCTCTCACCTCCCTCCCCATACCATCCCTCTGGGTCATCCCAGTGCACCAGCCCCAAGCTTCCTGTATCCTGCATTGAACCTGGACTGGTGATTCATTTCTTATATGATATTATACATGTTTCAATGCCATTCTCCAAAATCATCCCCCCTCTCCCTCTCCCACAGAGTCCAAAAGAGTGTTCTATACATCTGTGTCTCTTTTGCTGTCTTGCATACAGGGTTATTGTTACCATCTTTCTAAATATATATGCATTAGTATACTGTATTGGAGAATATGAAAATGGAATTACAAAATATAAAAGAATTTTCACTCAACATATTGCTTCTACTCTAAGTTTTGCTCTCCTGTTGCACTGATATAGCAAGCAGTGCATCAAAGGATGAAGGCTAGGTTACGGGGAAACAGAAGACAGTCTAGTCTCTGATAACTGGTTTGTGTGCTTAGTCGCTCAGTAGTGCCCAACGTTTTGTGACCCCATGGACTGCAGCAGCCCCATTCTCCACTGTCCACAGGGCTTCTCCAGGCAAGAATACTGGAGTAGGTTGCCATGCCCTCCTCCAGGAGTTCTTCCCAACCCAGGGATCAAACCCAGATGTCCCACATTGCAGGTGGATTCTTTACCATCTGAGCCACCATTGAAGCCCAATAACTGGTTTAAACCTGGTGCTAGAGAGAAGTATTGATCCGTGCCAGCACTATAGAGAAGCTGTGAGCAGATGCTAAAGTGGCCATTTTTATTGCAACTGTGTTAGACACTAGGCATATTCAACATCACCTTAGGGCTCAGTTAAAAGGATAACATCACCAGGGAAAGGATTATTTTCTCTAAACTGTTAGAAAGTAGTTTTGGCAACATATGTTACCAGGACACGTCATGGAAGAGGACTTCTTTGCCTAGTTAATATTAGCAATTATACTGCTAAATATGTTTTTACATTAAACTGTTAAATGTATCCTATAGACAGGCTCACAGAAGGGACAGGTCACCTTCAAACAGTCTATTGAGAAAAGCAAGAAACCCAAGAGGGAAGCTGGTCTTGTGGAAGGGCATGGCAAAGGCTGCATGCTGTTTTTGATCCCCAACAAGACATGTCCTGTGACTTGGGGGAAAAAATACTTTTCAAGAAGAAATTTGTAGGAAACTGAAACTGTAGCATGAGCAAGCATGAGCAAGAGCTTGGAAAACTGCGTATGATTAATCATTTAGAGCCATGGGATGATGTGGCTGAGCAATGGGTTGTTTGCATGTAAAAGAAAGCAAAGAGAATTTTTCCAGAGGAAAGGTTTTTAGAAAAGATACATCTTAAATTTTAGCAGGGGAGGGGTCACAAAACTAGAGGCATCTGCCTTAAGCAGCAATAATTCTGAAAATGTTGACTAGTCCTTTATTATATTACTTCAGTTTCAGTTCTTAATGACAACTGACATTCTAAATCTCTAACATATGTTGCCTCAGCTGTTTATAAGTTACATAAGAGAGAAAGGGAAATTGAGAAGTTTTGATGCTTTAAAATATCTTTTTTTCCTAAACAACTCAACATTAGTAAATATTAGACTTCCTTAACCAGTAAGTACGGAGTCAATTACTTGCTGTCAGAATGTGAAGCAACTTTCAAACATTGTGGGATGATATGATAAATTATCATGACATACTTCTAAATTATTAGGGCTTCCCAGGTGGCTCAGCGGTAAAGAATCCACCTGCCAAGCAGGAGATGCGGTTTGATCTTTGGGTCAAGAAGATCCCCAAAGAAGGAAATGGCAACCCACTCTTGTATTCTTGCCTCGGAAATCCCAGGCAGGTTTACAGTCCATGGGGTGGTAAAAGTGTCAGGCACGACTTAGCAACTAAAAAACACAACTTCTAAATTATACATTAATTTACAAACATCCCTCATAACAGTAATGTACTATTTTGAGGCCCTGATATATACACAAACTTGTCCAGTACATAGTAACAACCAGTGACACTGATACAGGGTCAGCCCATATGACTGTGCTGTTCAATATGGTACTCACATCTAGCTATTGAGCTCGTCTGAATTTAGATGCATTGTTAATATAAATTTGACATTAGAATTTGAAAAGGCAGTATCAAAATATGCATCATTAATGAATATTTTTACAATGAACAGTTATTGAAATGATAATATTTGGGGTAAATTGGTTCAAATAAAACACATTTTTAAACTAATTCACTTGTTACTTTCTATTGTTGACTATATAACATTTAAAATGCAAGTTGTGGCTTGCATTATATTTCCAGTTGACAATATTTCTCTAAAAGATTAAAATCTCTAGTGACATCAAGATAATTGTATCTCATCCTAACTATGTTTCAAAAGTAGGCAACAAGATATGCTGAGACATAGCCAGTTTAAGTAGTCATGTAAACGTCTGGTATAGTACCAGGTCTTTGGTGACTTGTCATCACTTTGGTTTACTGTGTCTTATATCAATTAATCTTAAAGTATCATTAGAAACAAATTGATTTAACTCACTTTCTTACAAAGAAATTATTTCTTCTGTTTGATTTTACATATACATAAATAGACCCTGAAGCAGTTTCATTATGGTTGTTGTTAAGAAAGATATTAGATTTTTTTAAAGTGAAATTATAACCCAAGTGGCTTTTATACCTTCACAATGATGTCTTTAAATCTGAAATCCAAGGAAACCTGTTTCTTCCATCCTCTTTAGTATTTATTTAATACAAGAGACAATTAATGACATCTAAGGGTTAACATCCTTGTTTTCTTTGGAAATGGTTTGGCTGGTAATCAGTATTAGGGGATTCATTGGCATGCTCTGCTGTACAAGTAAATGTTGGCTAGAGAAGGATGCTGATTATTTAACACCAGTATTTGACAGAAAGCTTGTGTTTATAATGTGAAAAGGTGCAGACATAGGAGAAACCACATGTTCAGATGTTAGAAAGGGTCTTTAGGGAAGGGTCTTCTGCCAAATCAGCTTCTAAATGTTGAAATTGGCTTTCAAAGTATACACAGTCTATCAGGGTCTGTTGGCATGTCCATCACAATGTGTCACATGATGAGGCACAAACTAAGCCTGCAATTGGAGCTGCACAGTCAGATGTAGTGCTGATGTGCCAGGAAGCATAGGCCCCTTATCTATTCCTGGTTGACAGCCCCTTGCTGCTGCTGCTGCTGCTGCTAAGTTGCTTCAGTCGTGTCCTACTCTGTGCAACCCCATAGACGGCAGCCCACCAGGCTCCCCTGTTCCTGGGATTCTCCAGGCAAGAACACTGGAGTGGGTTGCCATTTCCTTAGAATAAGATGAATGCCAAGGTCTCTTAAAAAGATGAGACTGGTTAGCTTAGAAGAAGCACAATGACATGTAACATAAAGTCTATCTTATAATCACGCTCCAGTCTACCTTTCCAGGGCTAATCTCCCATCCTACTATACTGTAAGGAAGTACTATAGTATGAAGGAAGAAGTTTTGTCTGTTTATGTTTAACTATGGCTATGTAATGGAACCTGGAATATAATTAGTTCTCAGTAATACCTGTCAGATCAAAATGATCTAAGTCTCAGAACTGACTTTCTCTTTTTGGTAAAAATGTAATTTCTTTGAAAGTCTTATATCCCCCTCTTAGAAATAAAGCCTTTTGGAAGAGAAAATATACCTTTAATATGTACTTTGTATGTTATCTTAAATTTTACACAAATATGTAGAGCATTTAGAAAGTTCAAGAACACATATAAGAACTGGATAAAAAGTTTTCTTTACTTGTAAGAAATTTTTTAAACAGTACTTTTTTTTTTCTCATATATTACTTATCTGCCATAAAGGGGCAGGTTTACATAGAGCTATAGTAGAAACAGAAGAATTTTTCCAGAGTAATAACATCTATTATCTGACCATTTGAAAAATAAAACCCAAATTATTTTTTTTCTAGCTTTGAAATATACTTATGGAATATATGTACTAAATTTAATATCAAAATCAAAATATGCTTGCACTTATTAGAGATTCCATGAGAGTTTACTTGGCAAAAATACACATTCTAAGAACTGTTTGTTAACCATGAGACATACCATATTAAAAAACAATTTTAAAAATTTGTGGGGTGGGTGCATGTTTCTAATTAGAAAAATAATGTATGTTCAGAGAAAGAAACATTGGAGAATGCAGAAAAATGGTAGTACTTTTAATAGTCAATTTATCAGGGGTTTTACTACAAAGTACAATTACTGTTTTTAAACTTCAATGTGAAGAATAACTTGCATTCCTTTATTAAGTCTTGTAGTAATTAAATGAAACATGATAAGAGATAATTGGCAAAATGCTCTGTCTCCTCAGCAGCTTTATTAGATACTTACAGACCTCTCCATATAAGAGGACTGCCTAGGGAATCTGGAACTGTGTTAACCTCAGCAATCTGTATTCTTATACCCAACATGTTTTGCATAATGCCTTATTTTCTTTACCATAGTAAATTGTAATGTAACTTGTGGCTACTTTCACTTTTGCAATGAAAAAGAATATGAATTCTATTTTATTATCTGAACAAAGATAATTGGTAAGGTAAATATCTTCAGGTTTGAAAGAGGTAATTGGGGACATATTTTTGAAAGTGTTTGATAGAATATGTAAAATAACCATGCACAATATATATTGTCTTTTTAAAGCCTTCAAGTAGAGAAAAATCCTGATGCCTGAGATATCTTTAACCACAGTTTCTCACTACCCAGAAAGGATTTTAGTCTGAAGATCTCAACTAGAGCAGAGAATTGTCTGCCAAGGGGATTGATATGAAATAGCCTTTTCATATTGGCTGGGAAAGGTGACAGCAATAGCCACAATAATACAGGAAAAAGACACCAGCCAACAGTATGGACACTCTGATCTACTATTCCAAGTGTATACCTTGAGAGATTTAAGGCAGGTCATGCTACTATTTTACAAATTTTGTCCAGCTTAGTTATTTTAACAAAATATATGAAGAGAGCCTACCTCAACAATTTAACTGAATTAAAAGTTAAATTTAACAAAGTTAGATTTTTTTTTAAGCTAAATTTAAAGAGTTAACTAAGTTTAAGGTAAGAAGGCTAATGGTAAACTTTTAGACTGGTATCTCATTTCTACAGCTCTACCTTGGGGATGTTGGCAACAATGCTAAACACTCATTCAGTAATTTATGAAAAAGATCACTTATTTAAAAAAAAATCTCTGAAACCACATTATCTTTCAAAACAATTATGTAAATATACATTTTTTTGGATGCAGAAGGATCCCTAAGACATTATAATGAAGAGCTAAAAGCATAAACTCTGGAGTTAAGAATGGTAGTTCTTGAAACCTGGTTCTGCCACTTACTAGCTAGGGGAACTTGGATGAGTTAATTAACATCTCAGTGCCAAATGTTTCCATTTCTTCATTCCTCAAGTTAACTGGGTAAGAATACTCACTTTATAGTGTTGTGAGTATTTTTATGATTTAACATGAGCTTTTTTATTAAGTTAAAAATCGAGGCAAAGTAGCATATCTAGTAGTATGTTTTCATATGCTGGTATATATGCATACTTTTTCTTAGGATGATATACTAAACTTCTCTGATGGGAACATCTCCAGGGAATAGTACTGAGGAAACTGTTTCGATGGTGAGGGTGATTTTATGTATGCTTTTAAGCCTTTATGTAGAAATTTACATTTTTATTAGATGTTGATTTATTTTTACATAAATATGTGCATTTGAAATAAGACATACTTTTAAAAGTTCCTGCTTATATAAGACAAGCTAAGATGTGTATATATGGCCCTAAAACTGTGTGTGTTTTATATCTTGACGAGGATAGGGTACATTGGTTTTGCTTTTTATTTATGTTAAAGAATCAAAAACTCTGGAAGGAGTTTTTTTTTTTTTTTTCCTGTTGAATAAAAGATATAGAGTCCAAGATTACAAATTGTTAAAATTTTATGGAGACGATTATTAAGTATAAACCTAAAACAATGGTTTTTTTCTAGACATCTTTCCTAGGGGTGAAAATTAAGATTCAGAACAGCAACAATAAGAACAAAAACCCCACAGAATTATATAATACAGAATGGAAATAAGCTTTTCCATAAGGACAAAAATAAGAACGAGAACAAAGACTGTAGCTGTCACTTAATAAAAACGATTACTTTGTCCAGAGATTGTGTTCTGTGATCACTCAGTACTTATTTCAGGTTCTCTGTACCACTGAGGTTTGTACAACAATAACAGGCACACAGTTGGCCAAAGCATGGGCACAAGCAAACCAATGATGCATTTTCAAGAAAGTTATTGTCCTATGTCTCTCCCTGGAGGAGGAAATGGCAACGTACTCCAGTATCTTGCCTGGGGAATTCCATGGGTGGAGAAGCCTAGTGGGGTACAATCCATGGGGTCACAAACAGTCAGACACAACTGAAGCGACTTAGTACAGACACACTAGATAGATAGATCTCTCCAGGCAGATTTATCTATCTAAATGTGACTATCACCTATTACAATAGAGATTTTAAGGAATTTTCTAGAAACACTGTGTGTTATATGAGTATCCTTATAATTACATATCCAGCTTCCCTGTTGGCTCAGGGTTAAAGAATCTGCCTACAATGCATGAGATTCAAGCTTGATTCCCTGGATCAGGAAGATCCCTTGGAGGAGGAAATGGCAACCCACTCCAGTATTCTTGCTGGGAAATCCCATGGACAGAGGAGCCTGGGGGCTACAGTACATGGGGTCACAAGAGTTGGACACAACTTAGTGACTAAACCACCACCACCAATTCATCCTAGGGAAGCATTAGGAACTACAATACTCATATTTTCCTTGAGAAGAGTATAAACTCAAAAGAACGTAATTTTATTGGATGTCATACAGACAATTGAAAACAATGAACAGGGGGATTCAAGGCAAGTATTTAAGGCAACTTACATTGTCTCCATAGGCCTCATCTTCTGTTCTTGTCCATCCTTCCTACCTGTTGGATTACCACTTTATTCTCCAGTTCTGCCCCCAGCAAAATTAGCTTTCTATCTAGACATCTTTATTAAAATTTGCCTTCAGAGCTTTCATTTATATTAAAGGGGTGATTACAATAAAGACTTAGAGGCTTGCATGCCTCTATGGTATCAGAGATCAGTCTTAAGCTAAAGAAATGAGTTTTAGAAAATAACTCAGTGTTAAAAGAACTAAATAGTGTGTGTCCCTGTGGTTTTGCCAGATTTCCTAGGAAAATATTTGTATTTTGTCCCCAGTTTGGCTCAACCAATGAAGCATAGTATGACTCTGTGCCAGAAGTGAAACAGAATTGAAATATCATTGTGAGGCAAAATTGTTTCAGAAACCCAATGTGGTTTTTGCAAATTTAGGATTTGGTTTTTATTCTTTTAAATAGAAATTATAAATTATATAAAATATATCCAGCACAGTATTTGGCATATATTAAAAGCTTAGCTAATTTTAATTTTCCAAAATCACTACAGATGGTGACTGCAGCGATGAAATTAAAAGACACTTACTCCTTGGAAGGAAAGTTATGACCAACCTAGATAGCATATTCAAAAGCAGAGACATTACTTTGCCAACAAAGGTCCGTCTAGTCAAGGCTATGGTTTTTCCAGTGGTCATGTATGGATGTGAGAGTTGGAATGTGAAGAAAGCTGAGCACTGAAGAATTGATGCTTTTGAACTGTGTTGTTGGAGAAGACTCTTGAGAGTCCCTTGGACTGCAAGGAGATCCAACCAGTCGATTCTGAAGATCAGTCCTGGCTGTTCTTTGGAAGGAATGATGCTAAAGCTGAAACTCCAGTACTTTGGCCACCTCATGCGAAGAGTTGACTCATTGGAAAAGACTCTGATTCTGGGAGGGATTGGGAGCAGGAGGAGAAGGGGACGACGGAGGATGAGATGGCTGGATGGCATCACCGACTCGATGGATGTGAATCTGAGTGAACTCCGGGAGTTGGTGATGGACAGGGAGGCCTGGCGTTCTGCGATTCATGGGGTCGCAACGAATTGGACATGACTGAGTGACTGAACTGACTGAACTGAACTGAGACTTTACTTTCAATTTTACAAAATATCACCTAATTTGATTGTCTAGAATAACTTCAAGTGACTTCTTAGTGCATCTATAATAGTATTCCAAGTCATAATATTAGGATTTAGTTAGAATACCAATGTATTTCTCAGTCTTTCAGTGTGATAGCAAAATCCCTGAGCAATTCCTCTTGGTACCAGAATATGTATCCATTAGTATTTTCTAGTTCCTACATATTCAGGGCATTTCATACCAGTATGTCTTTGCATGAATTATTTCTTAAAATGATAAACTTCCCCTGGAGAAGACATCTTGCCTGAACTTAATACCATTAGCAAGATTTCAAAAGACAAATCATTTTATTATTAGACAACTACTGCTGAAGTATATTTTCTCTTAAGATGAAATATGTACCCCTGTCATAAACGTATTTTGGCTCCCTTCTGAGGAAACAAAAATCTTGTTTATTGATAATAGTTATCATGTACTCGTATATCTACTTTTTCTTCTTTTATTTTGGTTAAGTGGGGAAACAATGCAAACAGTGACAGCCTTTATATTTTGGGCTCCAAAATCACTGCAGATGGTGACTGCAGCCATGAAATTAAAAGACACTTGCTCCTTGGAAGAAAAGCTATGACCAACCTAGACAGCGTATTATAGAGCAGAAACATCACTTTGCCAACAAAGGTCTGTCTAATCAAAGTTATGGTTTTTCCAATAGTCATGTATGGATGTGAGAGTTGGACTATAAAGAAACCTGAGTGCCAAAGAATTGATGCTTTTGAACTGTGGTTCTGGAGAAGACTCTTGAGAGTCCCTTGGACTGCAAGAAGATCAAACCAGTCAATCCTAAAGGAAATCAATCCTGAATATTTATTGTAAGGACTGATGTGGAAGCTAAAACTCCAATACTTTGACCACCTGATGCAAAGAACTGACTCATTGGAAAAGATCCCGATGCTGGGAAAGATTGAAGGTGGGAGCAGAAGGGTGCAACAGAGGATGAGGTGGTTGGATGGCATCACTGACTTGATGGACATGAGTTTGAGTAAGCTGCAGGAGTTGGTGATGAATAGGGAAGCCTGACATGCTGCAGTCCATGAGGTCACAAAAGTCGGACACAACTGAGCAACTGAACTGAGCTGAACTGTAACCTCATTGTTTCTTGATCCCCTTATAATTCTAAGTATTCTCCAAAGGCATTCCACATTTTAACATCCATCTTAAACTTAACATAAAATGAAAATAAAACTTAAGGATAATGCATAAGACAGTTAATTTGCAACACTAGAGGCTACTATGGCATTGTGGAAAACTCTTGGTCTTTACAGTCATACAATCTTAGTCTTATATCCCAGATTTGCAACTTGCTGGCTTTGAGCAATTGACTTAATCTCATCTATAAAATGATGAGAGGAATATGTCAACTATAATGGTTATTATGAAAATAAAATGCAATAATCCATGTAAAGCCCTGATACATAGGTAGTGCTCAATTATCTTTATCAGTTCCTCCATTTACTTGCTCCTTTACCAAGGAGAATTTACTTCTGTACTGTGAAATAACTATTCTCCTAAATTTTTACATGCCACTGTATTTTACTGAAACTTATTAATTTTATTAACTTTATATCCTGAAATAATTTTATATCTACAGAAGAGTTATTGTTCAGAGCTCTCATATGCCCCACACTATACTTTTTCTAATGCTGACATCTTATATAACCATAGTACTTTTATCAAATCTAAGAAAGAAACATGCATATGACATTATTAACAAAGCTACAGACTTTACTCATGTGTCATAATTTTCCACTAAAATTTTATCCTATTCCAATATTTAGTTCCAGACAGTCCATGGGGTCACAAAGAGTCACAAAGAGTCATAAAGAGTCAGACACAACTGAGTGACTAACACTTTCATTTTCACCATGATACATTTCAATTCAGTTCAGTTCAGTCTCTCAGTCGTGTCTGACTCTTTACGACCCCACGAATCGCAGCACACCAGGCCTCCCTGTCCATCACCAACACCTGGAGATCATTCAGACCCACGTCCATCCAGTCAGTGATGCCATCCAGCCATCTCATCCTCTGTCATCCCCTTCTCCTCCTGCCCCCAATCCCTCCCAGCATCATAGTCTTTTCCAATGCGTCAGCTCTTCGCATGAGGTGCCCAAAGTACTGGAGTTTCAGTTTCAGCATCATTCCCTCCAAAGAAATCCCAGGGCTAATCTCCTTCAGAATGGACTGGTTGGATCTCCTTGCAGTCCAAGGGACTCTCAAGAGTCTTCTTCAACACCCCAGTTCAAAAGCATCAATTCTTCTGCACTCAGCTTTCTTCACAGTCCAACTCTCACATCCATACATGACCACTGGAAAAACCATAGCCTTGACTAGATAAACCTTTGTTGGCAAAGTAATGTCTCTGCTTTTGAATATGCTATCTAGGTTGGTCATAACTTTCCTTCCAAGGAGTAAGCATCTTTTAATTTCATGGCTGCAGTCACCATCTGCAATGATTTTGGAGCCCCCCAAAATAAAGTCTGACACTGTTTCCACTGTTTCCCCATCTATTTCCCATGAAGTGGTGGGACTGGATGCCATGATCTTCGTTTTCTGAATGTTGAGCTTTAAGCCAACTTTTTCACTCTCCACTTTCACTTTCATCAAGAGGCTTTTTAGTTCCTCTTCATTTTCTGCCGTGTATTAATTTTTTCAAAGAAGATCCCAAGCTCTTCAATGATATTCTGAAAAGCATTTTTAGCTGTTTTGCACCTATTTCAAGATTTCATTTCCATTGTCCACTGTTTCTATATGTTATTTTTCATCTTGATTCTATCATATGCTTGGCATTAGCTAAGCAGCTTGACATTGGGTCATCATGAATTTTTAAATTGTTTATGTCTTCATTCAAACCATTGATAAAAAGTTTTAATATGATGGGAACCAAAAACAACTCTATAGAACATCTTTTGTGAACAAATTGAGCCACTGACCCATTCATCAATACCCTGATTGCTCCGTATTTCATGATTTGGGCCAGAACAACTGAGCCAAAGCAGGTTTCATGTTGAGAATATTTATATGGTTCTTGCTGATAGTTTCTCCAAATAAAGACATCTCGTTACTATTTTCTATTTGTCCTATGTCTTAATGTTTTTTCATGTTTTCTACATCTTTCAGATTAATTGAATCATTGTTATGATTTAATTTATATCTTCTAATGGCCCATTAACCATACTTATTTGTGGTATTAATATTTTTGATGATTGACTTCAAAATTACAATATATATCTTTAACTTATTATCTATCTCCAGATAACATTTTACTGCTTTATATGTAGTAATAAGGACATAAAAGTACTATAATTTCCTCATTCCCTTCATTTGTTGCATGAAGAATATAATTATATTACATAATTAAAAATTCAAGTTATATAATTAAATTTTATGTGTTTTAAACTCCTCTATACATTGTTATTATTTATTTAGAAATTGAAAGTGTTAGTCACTCAGTTGTGTCTGACTCTTTGTGACCTCCTGGGCTGTAGCCCTATGCTGCTGCTGCTGCTAAGTCGCTTCAGTTATGTTCGACTCTGTGCGACCCCATAGATGGCAGCCCACCAGGCTCCCCCGTCCCTGGGATTCTCCAGGCAAGAACACTGGAGTGGGTTGCCATTCTCTTCTCCAGGCGATCTTCCTAACACAGGGATCAAACTTAGGTCTCCTGAATTTTGCAGGCTGATGCCTTACTGTCTGGGAAGCCAAATTATGTATTTAAACAGTAAACTATTTCTAAATAGATTAAAAATGAGAAATTTAAAAAAATTACTCATATGTTTTCCATCTATATGACTATTTATTCTTCTGTGTAGATTCAACACAGATTTCTCTCTGATATTATTTTCCTTTTTCTGAAGAACTCCCTTTAAATTTTAAGCTTTTTCTATTCTCTCTATGGTATTCTTGGTATGTAAAAGTTTAATTTTGCTTTCATCTTTATAAGATAATCCTGGAAGGGATAAAAGTTTCAGTTGATATATATATATATATATATATATATATATATATATATATTTTTTTTTTTTTTTTTTCCCAAGTACTTTATAGATTTATTCATTGTCTTCTAGTTTGCACTGACTCTGACACTAGATTTGCTGCTCTAATGTTTTTGGCGGGGGTGTGGTGGTAGTAAAACATTCTCGTGACTTTTTTGATTTATAACCATTCAATCACTTTTATGCTTTCCATGCCCCACCACACACACACACCACTAATTTGTTGTCTGTACTTATAAATTAGCTTGGATTGTCTTTTAAGATTTCACAGTTGTGTCTGACTCTTTGCAGCTCAATGGATTATAGCCCATAAGGCTCCTCTGTCCATGGGATTTTCCAGGCAAGAGTACTGGAGCGGATAGGCATTCCCTTGTCCAAGAGATATTCCTGACCCAGGGATCAAACCCAGCTCTCCTACATTGCAGATGGATTTTTTTACCCTTTGAGCCACCAGGGAAACCCATATTGAACACAGGAGTGCATATATCTTTTTGAGCTAATGTTTTGCTTACTTCAGATAAATATCCAGGAGTAGAATTTCTTGATTGTATGGTAGTTTTATTTGAACTTTTTTAGGAAACCTCATACTGCTTCCAGAGTGGCGTCACCAAAATGCATTCCCACCAACAGTGTACAAGTATTCCCTTTTCTCTGCATCTTCACTCAGTAGGAAGAAAAAAATATTTCAAGCTGGTGTGAGTTCTGCTTCCCCGTGGTTCTTCTTCTTCTTTTTTTTTTTTTTTTTCATTGTAGGAATCTTCTTTATACATGTACACATTAGTATTCAATAAATGACTCAAGGGTATGGGTATGCTCAGTCTTTGGGTCGTGTCTGACTCTTTGTGATCCTATGGACTGTAGCCCACCTGCCTCCTCTGTCCATGGGATTCTCTAAGCAAGAATACTGGAGTGGGTTGCCATTTCCTTTTCTAGGGGATCTTCCCAACCCAGGGATCAAATCCGTGTTACCTGCATGGCCTCATTGGCAGGTGAATTCTTTACCACAGAGCCACCCTCAAGGGTATCCTTCTTAAGTTCTTCACTGTTCTTTCTTTGTGTTGTTCCCTCCTCCCCTGTATTCTTCCCCCTTAAATTCTAGCTGCTTTGATCTTCTAGAACTCTAATATCTGTATCCTCAACACAGTTCAGCCACCAGGATTTCTTCTGGAAACTGCCTTCAGGCAGTATGCTGGAGTACTGTAGGATTCAGCTCATTTATTCTGCATCTCTCAGGAATTATGCCCAGTGGTGCTTGTTTTTAAATGCCTGAGAATGATTGTATCATGTATTTTGTCTTTATGGTGGGAGAGCAATTCTGAAGCAGATTTTTGAAGTGTTCTTTCTGTGTAAACTTCTACAGATCTGAGAATGGTTTTATGTGTAAGGAGTATTTATAGTTACCCAGCTTATGAATTAACATTAATTTATTAAATTTAGACATTTGGAATCTAATTGTTTAAATTCTCACGTTAAAATTATACACTTTATCTTAACCATACACAGAAATCCACTCAAAATGTATTAAAGACTTGAATGTAAGACCCAAAACTATAAAACTCATAGAAAAAAACAAAAATAAATAAAAGGTAAGCTTCATGACGTTGGTCTTGGCAATTATTCTTTAGATTTGACACCAAAAATAAAGGCAATAAAAACAAAAAATAAACAAGTGGGACTACCTTAAATTATTGTGTTGGCATAGAAAAAAAGATCAATAAAATGAAAAGACAGTCTATGGAATGGGAGAAAATATTTGCAAGTCATATTCAATAAATGTTAATATTCAAAATTATAAGAAAATCATACATCTCAATAGGCAAAAAAACCCAACAATAACAATACAAAAATCCCCAAACCCAAACTGTTCTATTAAATAATGGCAAAAGACCTTAAATATTTTACCAAAGAAAACATACAAATGTCTAATAGGTACATGAAAGAGTGCTCAACATTACTAATCATCAGGCTCCTCCATCCATGGGATTTTCCAGGCAAGAGTACTGGAGTGGGTTGCCATTGCCTTCTCCCTTACTAATCATCAGGAAAATGCAAATCAAAACCACAATGAGACATCACTTCATAATTAAAATGTCTGTTATAAAAAAGACTACAGATAACAAATGCTGTTGAGGAGGTGGAGAAAAGAGAGCCCTTGTGCAAGATTGTGGAAGTGTAAATTGTTGGGGCCACAATGGAAAACAGCAGGAGATTGCTCAAAAGATTAAGAACAGTACTACCATCTGATCCAGCAATTCCACTTCTGGGTATGTATCCAAAGGAAACTAATCATTATCTCAGGGAGGTATTTGTACTCTCATATTCATAATAGCTATTCACAATAGCCAAAGTATGGAAACAACCCAAGTGTCCATTGACAGATGAATTGATCAAGAAAATACTGGGAGACATGTTAGCACATCAAGCAAATTGAGGATAATAGGATGATAATTTGTGAATGTTAAATCTGACCATCTCACAGAGTTGGTGCTGTTTATCAACTATTAGAGACAGACCAAGGGACCTAAAGGCAGTACTCATTTTCTTAAGTTTTCTCCAGCCATAGATAGACATTCTAACCATCACTTCTTTACAGACAAGGGTCTCCAAGTCTGCATACTGCTCAACTGATATTTGCCATAATAAGATATTCTTTATAACATAATCTGATACAGTTAAATGAAAATCTTCACATCTATTTGGATTTAGCAAGTGTCATTGATTTTTTCAGTGGAGTCTGAATTTCTTTAGCTTTAGACAACAATTCTATATTCATTTTAGTGACATCCCATTGAATATTGAGTATCATATTTTTCTTCCTCTGAAATCACAACTCTAAAATTATGCTAATGAAACTTTCATAAACATATAATCTTTTCTAAAGATTTTTCAGAATCTACCTGTTATTTCTGGTCTCTATTCTTATCTTCATTTTGGAAGCATTTACCCATCATTAGTCTTATGGCATATTTTCCTTTTATTATGAATTTGTTAGGATTACTGACAGTTTTTCTGAAATTACACCTATGAATTCATTTGCTATTGTAAAATATATTTTCTGGATTTAGTGTCTTAATCTTACTTAGACAATTACAGGTGTTCTCATCCTTTCCTCTCAACTTTTACTTCTGCTTTATTTAGTCTCTTCTTTCCTGTTTTTGTAGCTGAAAAAAGGGAAGTAAAATTTGCTATATGATTTTTTGTACTTTCTTTCACATATTAATAGTGCAGTTTACATCAAATAATAGACCTATGCATTCCTTCTTTTTCTAAGTATGGTTTACAGTCTCTTAATCACTACCTTTATTTCCATTTACTCCATTTTCATGCTTCTTTTGAGTGATATAAACAAAAGCTGTTGTAGAAAATGCTTTTGCCTTACAGGAAGAAAGTGCTTTAAGAATTCAAGCAACTTTAAAAAAGAAACATTAAAGACTCCTCAATTATTGATTGTCCCGTTGCATTTAAAATAAACATACAAGTGCTAAATAAAATAGATAACTTTGTCATTAGCCTACTATTCCAGTATTTGAATTACTTAGAATTATCATATAGATACTCATAAAACTAAATTCAATTTTTGATTGAAAATTTCTAAGTCTTATATTAGTGGATGTGGAAAATTTTCTTCATGCCCTCTGTAATAAAAAATTCAACTCTGCTAAAACTTATGACAAATAAAACTAATTTTAATCCTCTCTAATTTAGGGCTTAGATGTTATTTGATAAATGTAAACTGAATCAACAAAATATCACTATAGAAACCAAAAAATAATGCAAAAATGATATGTTACTAAACAAACAAAAAAGTCACTAAGTATTTCATAATCTGTAAGTATGTGTTATTTAAGCTCAAGGAAAGACATCATGCTGTTATTCTTATGAAAACATTATGTGTCCTGCCATAGTGACATTGAAATATTAATCTGTCCTAGAAAGCAATTTTCCTTTTTTATAAACAAGAGTAATCTGTGACCATGAGTAAAGAAGGGGAAATTATTTTGATGATAGTAATCATGAAACAAATTTTAATCCTAGTGTACTTGCAAATAGTTAATATCCTGGTTTACAAAAAAGATTTCATCATGATTATATGCAAAGCACATTTCTAGACTTGCCATGGAGAGTGCAAGTATAATAGATGATAGTATATAACTCCTAAAATTCTTATATTATTTACAATAAATTAGTAAAAACAGAATGGGTTGTTACACACATTGTTACCCAAATTAGGTTTATGTTTTATCACCAAATGGAAACACAGCTTTAGTCATAATTAATGGCCCAAGTCTGTTCAGATATTTTTACCAAATTAATAACATTACTGAATAAAGAAAATTTTCATAAACTATGTGTGTGCATACTGTGAGAACTGCAAATGACACCATTTTGAGAACTTAATATGGCACTTAGAGTAGGAACAAATACACTTGAAACACCTAGGATCTGGCACCCTATGGTCAGCTTTTGCTGAGATCTGATAACGCCGGGCACTAGCAGCCTCGTGGAGCAGGAGCACACCACAGCCTCACACAGCATTCCGAGCCTCATGTGGCGGCTCTGAAGGCTTGCTTTTTTTGGTTCAGCATTTCTGCACGAGGATGGCCCAACACTAGAGAACACGAAATTGAGAATACACTTCAATCACTGGATCCTCTGCTTTATTATTTTCAAACATAATAGTTCTTTGCTTCTGCAATATTATCTTCTACATTGCATTTATATCTAAATGTCTTTCATTTCTTGAGGCTCTGAGAAAGAGAAAGTGATTCAGGTACTACATCTTTTTAATTATAAGATATTATATATTTCTAGTGCATACCAATGTGATTAGAAAAAACAACTGTGACGTATGAATGTATTTGCCTTTTGCAATTTTCCATTTCAAACTGAAGTTTCAATATTTAATTTTCTTACAGTTTCTGGTGTGTTACAGCAAGTATAGATCTAATTTTATTTTTTAAAGTTTTCTCAACATTTTACTAATGCTACATTTCATAGTACATATTAATGAGCAATCCTTTGTAGAAGTGGATTTATCGTGCAATTTATTTCAATTATTAATGTAGAATCTCATTCTCTTACTGAGATTTGTGTTGAAGTAAATCAAATCAGGCAGAAGTAAGCACACATAAACAAAAGTCCTTTATCAGGAGTAAATTACAGTAAGATAATTGTATCCTAAAACTTTGCAGCCTAAAAGTGTAGATATTCAAAAGGAGCAATATAAGAGAATTAGTAAGATATTATATTTCTTGCCATATATGAATGCATTTCAAATTTCAATACTTCTTGTCAGATATAAATTAAAAATTGTTATAAGCCAATAAAAAAAGCAACATACTAATTCAAAATACATGTAATTTTTCAGAAATGCTTCTTGAGTTAAATATTATTAAATTTAATACATTTTTGAGAAATGTGCATAAAATCAATAATTATAGAATTTTTAAATTTTTAAAGCTTTAAATGTATAGAACTTTGATGAAACCACCTATAGAAAACCATCTCATACTGCATTAAATTGATTAAAAAAAATAATGAAACAGGACTACATAATTTCTCAAGTGCATTTTGATGTTATATTAAGTCTTTGAAAATAGCTTGATTTCCTAAAAAGTCTAGGCCAGAAAATGTGCTATATAAACATCTTTTAAATGTCCAGGAAATATTTTAAGCTAGCAAATACATCTCATTCTGCACTCCCACCCCAAGAATACACAGTTACACTGACATTACAAGGTCTTAATTCAGTGAGTAAGAATTAATAATGTTCCACTGCATCTTGCAATTGGTGGAAATCTGCTTACTTCTACTTTGCTCTCCCTTTGTGCTTAAATGTTCTGTTGACTTCACCATGAACTTCAAGGTGAACTTTAGAGGTTCACTGAGAGGTTTATTCATTTTGGCAGAAAAAAAGGCTGACTCCATACATAGCTAAGTTTTAAACTACATTCCTGTACCTTGCAAAACCATCAACATTTTCTCTACAACTGGCTATTTTCCATTTTTGATATGATGGGAGCCAAAACAAGATGTAGTTAAGAAACCAGAATTTGTTTCAGCTCTAGGAAAGTTAAAAAAAAAAAAACAAAAAAAAAAACCCTGGGATAAAATTTTGATTGTATGTTCCCTGTATTGATCCTCCAATCTAATTTCATTTTAAGGTAGAAATTGGATTATCACTGGTTATTTTTTTCCTTGAAAAGTTGTTGAATTCACCATAAATATAAAAATCTATTTAATTTACCTACACTAATTAAGTAAGCAATCTTTCCATTTGAGGTACTGGAGGAAGGAAGACCAAATGCAATTCCAAATGTCATATATATACACAGAACTGTATATCACTTTGGGATGCCAGTTTCAAGTCTTGAGGCATAGTATGCTTGCACTCATCCTTAGTCTCTATTTATTAGATGAGTTAAGTGCAGCCCACATTTGAAAGCCTGGTTGTAAATTACTGTCTTTTGATTTAATTTATGGGCAGATTTAGTAAAACATGAACTTTTCCCCTGAATGTATGAAATATGGTAGTTTTAACATATCCTGTGTCTACTCCTTTCTTTTTCTTGCATATATTCTAGTGAAACTTTACCATCTGACAACTTTAGGGGGGAAATTTGTAGATACCAGTAATTAATTATCTGATTCAGTTAACAAAGCGAAAATATTCATATTAAGTTAAGAAATTTAGTTTTCTTCTATTTGGATATTTTAACCAGTGAGAGAAAGGTATTGTCCTAAAACTCTGATTACTACTTCTAGAACCTAGTAGAGAATTTTGAACTCTAGGCCTATTAACATACATAGAACACTTTTAACATAGTATTCTAAGATGGTATTGCTGTAAAAATTAAATGTAGCTGATCATTGTAATGCTTTTAAATGCTCTGCCATTCTTAATTCACATCAATCATTTGCAATCATTAATCAAGTTGAATGCAGCAGTTTGGGTGAATATTTAATATTGATTCTAGCTTAAATTTCACTGTGATTATAACTTAATGGTAAGTAGTATGTGTAATATTTAAACATAATTTAGTTTAAACTGTCAATTAAGTGACAGCATCAAGAAAGGACAAGTCCTGTGACCCAGACAGAAATTATGAGGAAAGTTTCACTTAAATGAAGAAGGAAAGAAGCCAATGGATCAAAAGAACAAGAGGAAGGGGATTTTTGTTGGTACGAGTTAAGTACAGTGTTTAACTATGCTAACCCTAGAGTATTTAGAGAGCTGCTCTAAGACACATGGGAAAAGAAGTGCACCAACAAACAGAACAGCAGTCTTTTGGGTGTTAGAAGATGACATTGATTTCAAAGCCCTATGCATTTTCTGCTAAAATTCAAGATTGCCTTCCTAAACAGGAAGTCTGGACACTTATTTATAAAAACAACCCTACATTTAAAAAAGAAGACCAGTCACTTAATTTATTTCCTACTCCAAATAAGTTACTTGGGTTTTCTTGAGACAACCAGTCAACCAGCTTTGTGCAAGTCCCTTAATTTCACTGATTCTAACTTTCTTCATCTGAAAACAAATGTTTCAACCAAATAATTCATGAGAATTAAGCCATAATTTTGGCAGTTTGAGTTGATAATATACATATATGTAGACCTATTTGATGCTTGCTCCTTGGAAGAAAAGTTATGACTAACCTAGATGGCATATTAAAAAGCAGAGACATTGCTTCAACAATAAAGGTCTGTCTAGTCAAAGCTATGGTTTTTTCAGTAGCCATGTATGGATGTGAGAGTTGGACTATAAGGAAAGCTGAGTGCCAAAGAATTGATGCTTTTGAACTGTGGTGTTGGAGAAGACTCTTGGAGAGGCCCTTGGACTGCAAGGAGACCCAGCCAGTCCATCCTAAAGGAGATCAGTCTTGAATATTCATTGGAGTGACTGATGCTGAAACTGAAACTCCAGTACTTGGCCACCTGATGTGAAGAATTGACTCTTTGGAAAAGACCCTGATGCTGGGAAAGATTGAATGAGGGAGGAGAAGGGGATGGCAGAGGATGAGATGGCTGGATGGCATCACCGACTCAATGGGCATGAGTTTGAGTAAACTCTGGGAGATGGCGATAGACAGGGAGGCCTGGCGTGCTGTAGTCCATGGGGTCACAAAGAGTCAGACCAAACTGAGCTACTGAACTGAATTGAGACCTATTTGAAGGGACACTCTAAGGTGTGATGCTTAAAATATGGCTCCCTGACCAGCAGAACTGGCATCACTGGGTAACTTGGTAGCAATGCAGATTCCCAGGCCCCACCTACTACATGTCAAATCAAACACTCAGGTGATTCTGGCACAGGCTGAAGCTTGAGCACTATTACTTTAAGGCATGATATGCTTCTATGGTAGTTTAGAAATGGGAGTAATCAAAAGCAAAATGGTTAACTTCTCTCTTTAAAATTCCACCAAATTGACAATAAATATCCCAACTGACACTAGTGGTAAAGAACTCACCTGCCAATGCAGGAGACATAAAAGACGCAGATTCAATCGCTGGATCAGGAAAATCCCCTAGTGGAGAAAATGGCAACTCACTCCAGTATTCTTGCCTAGTGAATCCGATGGACAGAGCAGCTTGGTGGGTTACAGTCCATAGGGTCACAAAAGAGTTGAACACAACTGTAGCTACATGTATGCATTTAAGAGGAAAAATAACAGAACAAATAAATAAATCCTCAGCAATATCAATGTTCTGGGAAGTTATCAACTGACTATATCTGTGAACAATGTATTGGAAAGAAGATACAGATAAAATAAAAATGAGACCAAAATCCAATAGATACAAAGAATGATTTATCAAGCAAAATTAAAATAGTAAACCTCAAAACAAGTTAGGTTTTTTCTAAAGAACCATAGAACCTGGTGTTGGAACCAGGGGTAACAAAGGTGCTAATTGAAAATCGATCCATTATTTAAAGCCTGAGGAAGGGTTGATCAGGCCCATTTTCTTTTCTTTTTTTTTTGATCAGGCCCATTTTCAAACGAAAAGCCACAAACAGAGCTGTGAAGAAGTTCAGACAAATGGTCAGAGATCCAGAGACTTCTGAATGAATTCCAAGTAACATTAAGAATCATGGAAAGAAGAAAAATATATTCCCATGTGGGAAAATATGTTGCCAATCTGAAGTGAATGTTTAATCCCTCTATCTCTAACCACACACTTATGCATAAATTTATCACAGCTGCCATTGCCATGCATTAATCAGATGCTACATGTACATGTAGAAATGACAGGGTCATACACTGCTAATACCACTAATACCAACTGTGTATAAGTGTTGTTGTTGTTTAGTTGGTAAGTTGTATCCAACTCTTTGCAACCCCATGGACTGTAACCTGCCAGGATCCTGGGCCCATGGAATTTCCCAGGCAAGATTCCTGCAGTAGATTGCTGTTTCCTTTTCCAGGGTATCTTCCTGACCCAGGAATTGAACCCATGCCTCTTGCTTTGGCCAGCAGATTCTTTACTGCTGAGCCACCAGGAAAGCCCAATTATGTATGTATAGACATACTCAAATTCTAAGTATTTAAAGAAATCCAATTGTATACAGAGATGTTAAAGAAAGAAAAGTAAAAAAATAAACACACACACACACACAAACCAATGCAAGGATGACCAAACTCCCATGGAGAAAGTTAATACAGGGGAAAATTTTGTCAGATTTCACTTCAGAAAGCTACAGAAATAAAACTACAAAAATAGTATGTTATAACAAAAGTATATACTTAAAGAAGAAATTAATACATTACACACCAAAACTTTAGATTTAAGCAAAAAAAACAAATGGCTCACTCTTTGCAAAGATCTACAAGGAAAATACAGTCTTGAAGGCCAAAGATAATGCAAGAATTAAGGAAGCATGAAGAAAACCTATAAAGGATGAAGCCAGATGACAAATATAAATAAAGAGGACATTAATTTATAAAAGAATTATAATCAAATTTGTATCAATAATTTTGAGAATCAGCTGAAATGGTTAATTTTCTAAGAAGGATTATGTAACTTGTTCAAGTCACATAGTTTAGTGATGGAGTCAATTGGGTCTGAATATAAAGTTTTCCTATCAATGTCTACTACACCACCCCTATCCTTTTTCTGGCAAGGTTAGAGATGACTTTGATCAGGTTTCCACCTTTTTCACAAGGTCAAATATTTAAGGGCAAGCGGGCAACCTTAATGACCATAGAGGGGGAATCACAATGGGTTTAATACATTTCCAGAATCATCTATTAAATTGACCATCCTTTTCCCACTAACTTGAAATAGCTTTTTCATTTTTTAATATCCCACATAAGTGCAGATCTATTACTTAAATTTCTCAATTTGTATATTTCCTGTATTAATACAATATTCTTTTGAAAACAGAACCTTTTTACTAAGGTTTAGTGTGTGGTGATAAAACTCTCAGCTTACTTTTCTCATTTGATACTAATTATTTTTAAGAAGTAATAACTTTGACCTCAGTAAATATATTTGTATAATTTCCCTTTAAAATCCTTAAAACTACTATTTACTTGAAGGTTCTTGAAACTTGTAATTCTACCAATCTTTGGTTTATGTAATAAATTTTGTTTCTTTACCATTTACCTGCTTTTATTCTTACTATACTATCCTGATGCTGGGAAAGACTGAAGCCAAAAGGAAAAGATTGTGGCAGAGGATGAAATGGTTAGATAGCATCAGCAACTCAATGGACATGAATTTGAGCAAATTCCAGGGGATAGTGAAGGACAGGGAAGCCTGACATGCTGCAGTCCATGGGGTCGCAAAGAGTCGGACATAATTTAGCAACTGAAAAACAATAATAATATTCTTACTATGCCAAATAATTTTAGAGCAAAGGAAAATGTTTTTTTAAATAACATGAAGAGTTGTCAAAAGTTGAATTATTTCCTTATGTTAATATTATTTTCATTTGCATTCATCATGTTTTAAAAAGTGAAAGTTGCTCAGTTGTGTCTGACTCTTTGTGACCCTATGGACTATACAGGCCATTAAATTTCTCCAGGCCAGAATACTGGAATGGGTAGCCTTTCCCTTCCCCAGGGGATCTTCTCAACCCAGGGATTGAACCCATGTCTCTGGCATTGCAGGCAGATTCTTTACCAGTTGAGCCATGAGGAAAACCCTTGATAATTCCCTGTGTTTGCTAAAACTTTCACATTTTCTTATCTTTATTATTTATTTCTCATAGTGTATATGGCACATAATATTTCTCTCATTTTAAATGAAGTTTAAAAAAAGTACATTAAATAGCTCATAGACTCAATATATTGAAAAAAAAAATAAAAAACAAAATCAACAGCCCAATCATAAATGGGCAGAAGACAGATAGCTCTCCAAAGAAAGCATGCCAAGATGCTCAACATCTTTAATTACTAAGGATGTAAATCAAATCCACAATGAGATACCACCTCATATCTGTCAGAGTCACTATTATCAAAAAGTCTACAAGTAACAAACATTGGTGAGGATTTGGGAATGTAAAATGGTACAACCACAATGGAAGTACCAAGGGAAGGTCCTCAAAAAACTAAAACTAGAATTACCATATGACCCAGCAATTCCACTCCTGGGGATATATCCAGAAAATATTGGAAATGCTAATCCAAAAAGATGCATGCACCCCAATGTTCTATTTTGTTAGCACTATTTATAATAGTCAAAATATGGAAGCAACGGAAGTATCCATCAACAGATAAATGAATAAAGAAGTGCAGATATATATATGAATATATATACACACATGCAATGGAATACTACTCAATCATAAAAAGAATGAGATTCTGCCATCTGAAGCAACTTGGATAGACCTAGAGAATATAATACTTAGTAAAATAAGTAAGACAAAAACAAATACTGTTTGATATCATTTGTATGTGGAATCTAAAAAATAATACAAATGAATGTATATTCCAAACAGAAACAGACTCATAGGAAACAAACCAGCAGTTACCATGGAAGAGAGGAAAGAGAGGGAGAGGTATGGGATTAAGAGAGACAAGCTACTGCAAAGAGGATATACTGTATGGCACAGGGAATTGTGGCTATTATCATGTAACAACTTTTAATGTATTATAAGTTATAAAAGTACTGAATCACTGTGCTGTACACATGAAACTTATATAATATTATAAAGGAAATATACTTCCATAAAAAAGAATACATGAAGACATGCTAGGTTTCTGAGTGTCATTCCACTTAAAATGTTAAGTACCATGAATCTGTAAAGCTATTTCTAAAATACTAAAATGTGAAGATGTCTTTGATAATGTGTAAGCTGAGTTTATTAGAGAAATATGTGTTTTAGATGAGATGGCTAAGATCTCTAGAGACCAGCAATCCAATCCAGACTGTATATCACTCTGCCTTCCTGCATTCCCAGTTAGGGAGAGTCTAGACAATAGGGGGCAGAGCCTGTCCCTATCAAGACCATAAGACATAGATTGGAGATCAGAAATAGGACTTCAGTTATAAAAGAAGTGAAGTGAACTGAAAGTCACTCAGTTATGTCCGACTCTTTGCTACCCCATGGACTATAGTCCATGGAATCTCCAGGTCAGAATACTGGAGTGGGTAGCTTGTCCCTTCTCCAGGCGATCTTCCCAGCACAGGGATCAAACCCAGGTCTCCCGTATTGCAGGCAGATTCTTTACCAGCTGAGCCACAAGGGAAGCCCAGTTAAGCAAGAAAATGACTGGCAAAAAAAAAAAAAAAGAAGGACCTGAGATGCAGGGAAATTTGAGAACTAGGTGAATCTCTAAAACAAGAACTCAGAACAAGAACCAGAATGGTAGTCCATTTGAATAACTCAGGATAAATAAAAACTGGGGAAAACCTGTTTGGAAACTCAATTATTTAGAGCCTTAGCAGAGTTGACTTGTATCTTTCAGTATAATGCAGATATCCCAAGACTTTAATTAACTCCCAGTGATTCTGAGTCATCCTGGTGTTCACGTGTTAACTGTAGTGTAAGAAGAAAGGGAATTGACGGTAAAGCAGGAAAATAAAATTGAATGCACTCATTCTAATTTAACATTAAGTTGGCTTGAAAATTGGGTCAGAGCAGATTTTGCAAGTTAAGTGATCAATACCTCAATTATAGCAGAGCTGAAGAAGGTAAATCTAAAAAATTAGTTAGTGAAGAACAAGAAGCGGCTGAATGCCACTGTTAAAATTTGCTTCTTAAGCAAACTGGCCAATTTGGAAACTGCTTCCTGTTCAAAGGGATTTGTCATGAAGATGATCTGACTAGTGTAAATGTATTAATATTAAAAACATTAATTCATTTAATTCATTTTTTCTCCAATATAAATATATATTGTTAACCTGTCATACTTAGTTTACTATAATAATTGACTTTAAATTTTTAACTAAAAAAAAAAAAAGACTTTAAAGGCCAAAGTATCTTTCCAGGAGTAGAAAATCCCATTGACTCTGAATAAATTTGGTTCAAGTAGGTGAGGAAAAGTCAATGCTCAAATACACAAAATTACTGCTTCAACAAGAACAAAAAGGATTATACAGATTTAGCCTCAGTGCTTGAATCTTTCCAATTCAATCACATTAGAATAGTTATGTACAATGCAGTCTACATGAAAGTGGTCTAACTGTGAATATAATATTGTGTTCTTAATTCTTTGTTAATCTAATTTGTTTGCTCATGTGACACAATACCCCATGTTCACAAATTTGCTCTTGAATCAAAAAGAACAATGTAAATTCCAGAACAGCATGTCTTCTTTCACATTTCACATTATTATACAGTTCTTTGATGGGGCAGCACGGAGGGGGAGCAGACTCACTGGGGAAATTAAAAATATGTGACAGCATTTTTTAATACAAAAGTTCCCTGAAGCCAAGCAAATTGGGATTGGCAGTTATCAGCATCAGCTCACTGTTGGGTGGATCTCCTAAAATGCTCTGGGTGGTCTTTATGAACTTCCTAGTGGGCAGCATGTTTGGCTAAAGGCAGAGATATAGTACTTGAAGGATTTTGAAATTATCAGGAAGATAAGAAAATATAAGAGAACACCAACCAAGAGAAGTACTGTGGTTTAAGGTTTGGAGCAGGATACCAAGGAATTTGTTTGGAGAAAAGACCAGCAAATATAATCAGGGAAAGATTTCTGTATTTAAATTTATTCTCCTTTTTTTCTGTAATTTTTAAACCTCCAGATTCTCATGATTATTTTATTCTGTGTTTCCCAAATCTTATAAAAGGTGAGAATGAACTTTTGCCTTACCTTAACCTACTCTAATCCCATCCACATTATAAGTGCAGAAGCAGAGAACAGTGTTTTCCGAGAATGTACATCATAAGCCCTCAGATTTGATGTGTAAACACATGGCCCCTTGGGAGATGCCTGTACAATTCAGCAAGTCTAGAGGCCAGACTCACAGCTGGAATATTACCTGCCTGCTACCTCCTGTGAGCATATGCCCATTATGTGAATATTATTAAACACAGGGAAGAATAATCTAATTTTCCCCCTCAATTTTATCCTGTGATTTCTTAATATAAAATGAAGAGAAACTTGTGTCCTGGCATGAGTGAAACAGAATACTTCAATTCTGTATCAATGATCAAAGCCCACATCCTTGAATAAAAATCAGAAGCCGTATTTTAGTTCATTCTGTGTAGAAATAAGTCCACAGATATTTAAACATATAAGAGGTTATAAGAGACATTTTATATAAATATAGTGAATGACACTAAGTAGTAATGTTTTCCAAATATTCCTTCTGTACCTTGGCATTTAACTAAGATATTACTGGTTAGCATTGAGCAACATTGTAATCAGAGTTCTATTTTATGGTTAATAAGATTTTTTTTGTTCTCAAATATTTAATATTTGTGATCTCTCTCTTACTGATACTGACATGGCTAAATATATAACTTAATATCAAAAGATAAACAAAATAATGATGTAAAATGAAAGATGGAGTAAAATGCAAGGAAAAATGGACAGACATGAGCACACTTGAATTCTACTTACAATGAAGGATCTCAGTGCTTTTATTAATTTAGAAAAGTTATATAACCTCAGGTTCCTGTTCCAGAGTTATATAACATCAATATCCTGTAAAATGGGGATATTAAGATCTGACCTGTCCATCTCACAGGGCCATGTGAAAATAAACAGATAATAAATATTTAGCTTTTCTAAAAACAAAAATGAATTTTAAAGATGCAAGAGGTTATAAAACAGAGCTAGGATATGGAAGGAAGTTAATGTGTTTGGTGGACTTTTTTTTATAAATGTTAAGCTTTATAAATTCATTTTAGGAATGAGGAAACAGCAAGGCTGATCTTAAAAATACTTAAATTCTTGAATTCTCAACAGGCAATACACAGATACTTCCCAGGTGGCGCTAGTGGTAAAGAATTCAGTTCAGTTCAGTCTCTCAGTCACGTCTGACTCTTTTGTGACCCTACGGACTGCAGCACTCCAGGCCTCCCTGTCCATCACCAACTCCCAGAGTTTACTCAAGCTCATGTCCATTGAGTCTGTGATGCCATCCAACCATCTTACCCTCTGTCATCCCTTTATCCTCCCGCCTGCAATCTTTTCCAGCATCAGGGTCTTTTCAAATGAGTCAGTTCTTTGCATCAGTGGCCAAAATATTGGATTTTCAGCTTCAGCATCAG
This sequence comes from Bubalus bubalis, assembly GCF_019923935.1. NCBI lineage: Eukaryota > Metazoa > Chordata > Mammalia > Artiodactyla > Bovidae > Bubalus > Bubalus bubalis. The sequence goes on along the minus strand of NC_059157.1, from coordinate 94,507,776 downwards.
TCCTTCCAAGGAATATTCAGGACTGATTTCCTTTAGGATGGACTGGTTGGGTCTCCTTGCAGTCCAAGGGACTCTCAAGAGTCTTCTCCAACATCACAGTTCAAAAGCATCAATTCTTTGGCACTCAGCTTTCTTTATATTCCAACTCTCACATACATTCATGACTAATGGAAAAACCATAGCTTTGACTAGATAGATCTCAGTTGGTGGTGAAGAACCTGCCTGCAAATGCAGGAGATATAAAAGATGTGGATTCTATCGCTGGGTGGGGGGAATCCCCTTGAGGAGGGCTTAGCAACCCACTCCAGTATTCTTGACTCGAGAATCCCTTGGACAGAAGAGCCTGGTGGGCTACTGTCCATAGAGTTGCAAAGAGTCAGACATGACTGAAGCATACTATGATAATGAGACAATTCTGATAGCTGATTGTTTCCTGCTCTTCTATCAGAAAAGGTAAAATCTACCCAATTTCAGGATGCTCATATTTCTAAGTTAGAAAGAAAGGCATTGGTGACACCCATGTTAGAAGTGTGTTTGCTGAAGCCTCAGCAATGCCATGATTATGCCAATGAGATTCAATGGGGCAAATATTTTTTCTTCTTTTTTCTTAAATGAATTGTTTCTCTAAAAATAGTCTATTATTAAACTTTTTTTTTCACATTTTTATGCAACATTTATAATTACATCCTGAAACTTTGAGACCAGTGTTTTACATATTTCAGGTACACTTCTGTTCTTTATTGAGCCTATATTTGCATGAAATGTTCCCTTGGTATCTCTAATTTTCTTGATGAGATCTCTAGTCTTACCATTCTAGTGTTTTCCTCTATGTCTTTCAATTGATCACTGAGGAAGTCTTTCTTATCTCTCCTTTCTGTCCTCTAGAACTTTGCATTCAAATGGGTATATCTTTCCCTTTCTCCCTTGCCTTTCATGTTTATACATTTCTCAGCTATTTGTAAGGCCTCCTCAGAAAACCATTTTGCCTTCTTGAATTTCTTTTTCTTTGGGATGCTTTTGGTCTCCATTCCTGTACTTTGTTACAAACCTCCATCGATAGTTCTCAGGCACTCTGTCTACCAGATCTAATCCCTTGAATCTATTTGTCACCTCCACTGTATAATCATAAGGGATTTGATTTAGGTCACACCTGAATTGTCTAGTGTTTTTCCCTGCTTTCTTCAATTTAAGCCCAAAATTTGAAATAAGGACCTCATAATCTTGCCAACATCTGCTGGATCATGGAAAAAGCAATAGAGTTCCCCCAAAACACCTATTTCTGCTTTATTGACTAGGCCAAAGCCTTTGACTGTGTGGATCACAATAAACTGTGGAAAATTCTGAAAGAGATGGGAATATCAGACCACCTGACCTGCCTCTTGAGAAACCTATATGCAGATCAGGAAGCAACAGTTAGAACTGGACATGGAACAATAGATTGGTTCCAAATAGGAAAAGGAATACGTCAAGGCTGTGTATTGTCACCCTGCTTATTTAATTTATATGCAGAGTACATCATGAGAAATGCTGGGCTGGAAGAAGCACAAGCTGGAATCAAAAGATTTCCAGGAGAAATATCAATAACCTCAGATATACAGATGATACCACCCTTATGGCAGAAAGTGAAGAGGAACTCAAAAGCCTCTTGATGAAAGTGAAAGAGGAGAGTGAAAAAGTTGGCTTAAAGCTCAACATTCAGAAGATGAAGATCATGGCATCTGGTCCCATCACTTCATGGGAAATATATGGGAAAACATTGGAAACCGTGTCCGGCTTTATTTTGGGGGGCTCCAAAATCACTGCAGATGGTGATTGCAGCCATGAAATTAAAAGACACTTCCTCCTTGGAAGGAAAGTTATGACCAACCTAGATAGCACATTCAAAAGCAGAGACATTACTTTGCCAACAAAGGTCCGTCTAGTCAAGGCTATGGTTTTTCCAGTGGTCATGTATGGATGTGAGAGTTGGACTGTGAAGAAAGCTGAGCGCTGAAGAATTGATGCTTTTGAACTGTGGTGTTGGAGAAGACTCTTGAGAGTCCCTTGGACTGGAAGGAGGTCCAACCAGTCCATCCTAAAGGAGATCAGTCCTGGGTGTTCTTTGGAAGGAATGATGCTGAAGCTGAAACTCCAATACTTTGGCCACCTCTTGTGAAGAGTTGACTCATTGGAAAAGACCCTGATTCTGGGAGGGATGGGCGGCAGGAGGAGAAGGGGATGACAGAAGATGAAATGGCTGGATGGTATCATCCACTCAATGGACATGAGTTTGAGTGAACTCCAGGAGTTAGTGATGGATAGGGAGGCCTGGTATACTGCGATTCATGAGGTCACAAAGAGTCAGACATGACTGAGTGACTGAACTGAACTGAATTGAATCTTAGCCACAGTTAGCTCCCAGTCTCTTTTTTGCTGACTATATAGAGCTTCTCTATATTTGGCTGCAAAGAATATAATCAGTCTGTTTTTGGTATTAACCTTCTTTGTTGCGTATTTTAATAGTTTTTAACGCAACTCAAAAGGAGCTATTTTTGAAAATCATTACTGTTATTGTTGGGAAGGAGTAGACAGCTTACTTGTAGAAATTCTTACCTGGTACAGATTTCCCATGGGCTTCCCCAGTGGTGCTAGTGGTAAAGAACCCACATGCCAATACAGGACATGGAAGAGATGCAGTTTCCATCTGAAGGTCAGAAAGATCCCCTGGAGAAGGAAATCGAAACCAATTCCAGTATTCTTGACTGGAAAATCCCATCGACAGAGGAGCCTGGTGGGCTATAGTCTACAAACTGAAGTGACTTAGTATGCAGGCACAGTGTTCCTATACAAAAAAATTACATAAGTAGTGTAAGTATTATATACACTTAATACACACATAATAAAATACCTAGTGTTTATCTGGCATTTTCTATGTGCACAAGGATATCCTTGTATTTTATAAATATTATCTCATTTGATCCTCATCTCAACCCCATGAGGTAGATTCTGTTTGTTCTTATTGTGCACATGAAATGAAGCACAGAAAAATTAAGTGACTTGCCCAATATTGCATAGCAAGTAAATGGCAGAGTTAAGATCAAAGTCAGCCAGTTTACCATCAGGATCTATCACTCCACTGTGTGGCCTCCTCAAGGCATTCTCTTTCCAATGTATTTCAGGTAGTAATGGTTTCCTTCTGGGTTCTGGAACATGAGAGTGAGCTGGTTACATCAGCATGAAAGGGCTGAACCCACCCCCACATCCCAGAGCTTCTGCAACTGAAATTGTTTCAATCCCTCAAAGGGCAAGAACCCACAGACTCCCTATTTCACATTTATGTAGAAACTACTCATTCCAGATAGTATCAGAAAACTTCCTCAATGGCAAGCACTCTTGAAACAGTATCTTTTCCTGGAGTTTATCACAAGAACATGTTGGAAATGTGTATCAAAAGTAAAATCAGAAGCCCTTTAGAGTTGGCAAAGGTTCAGTTCAGTTCTGGAGAAGGCAATGGCACCCCACTCTTGGCAAGTACTCTTGCCTGGAAAATCCCATGGATGGAGGAGCCTGGTAGGTTGGCAGTGCATGGGGTTGCAACAGAGTCGGACACGACTGAGTGACTTCACTTTCACTTTCACTTTTCACTCTCATGCATTGGAGAAGGAAATGGCAACCCACTCCAGTGTTCTTGCCTGGAGAATCCCAGGGATGGGGAAGCCTGGTGGGCTGCTATCTATGGGGTCGCACAGAGTCGGACACGACTGAAGTGACTTAGCAGCAGCAGCAGCAGTTCAGTTCAGTCGCTCAGTCGTGTCCCACTCTTTGCAATCCCGGGGACAGCAGCACCCCAGGCTTCCCTGTCCATCACCAACACCAGACTTTACTCAAACTCATGTCCACTGAGTCGGTGTCGCCATCCAACCATCTCATCCTCTGTCATCCTCTTCTCCTCCTGCCCTCAATCTTTTCCATCATCAGGGTCTTTTCAAATGAGTCAGTTCTTCACATCAAGTGGCCAAAGTATTGGAGTTTCAGCTTCAGCATCAGTCCTTCCAATGAATATTCAGAACTGATTTCCTTAAGGATGGACTGGTTGGATCTCCTTGCAGGCCAAGGGACTCTCAAGAGTCTTCTCCAACACCACAGTTCAAAATCATCAATTCTTCAATGCTCAGCTTTCTTTATAGTCCAACTCTCACATCCATAGATGACTACTGGAGAAACCATAGCCTTGACTAGATGGGCCTTTGTTGGCAAAGTAATGTCTCTGCTTTTTAATATGCTGTCTAGGTTGGTCAGAGCTTTTCTTTCAAGAAGCAAGCATCTTTTAATTTCATGACTGCAGTCACCATCTGCAGTGATTTTGGAGCCCAAAAAACTAAAGTCTGTCACTGTTTCCAGTTTCCCCTTATATTTGCCATGAAGTGATGGGACAAGATGCCATGATATTAGTTTTCTGAATGTTGATTTGTAAGCCAGCTTTTTCACTCTCCTCTTTCACTTTCTTCAGGAGGTTCTTTAGTTTTTCTTCACTTTCTGTCATAACAGAGGTGTCATCTGTATATCTGAGGTTATTAATATTTATCCCAGCAATCTTGATTCCAGCTTGTGCTTTATCTAGCCCAGTATTTCTCATGATGTCCTCTGCATATAAATTAAATAAGCAGAGTGACAATATACAGCCTTAACGTGCTCCCTTCCCAGTTTGGAGCCAGTCTGTTGTTCTAACTGTTGTTTCCTGACCTGCACACAGATTTCTCAAGAGGCAGGTCAGGTGGTCTGAATTCCCATCTCTTTTAAGAATTTTCCACAGTTTTTGGAAAGCCTTTGACTATCCACAAAGACAGTCAAAGGCTTTGGCATAATCAGTAAAGCAGAAGTAGATTTTTTTTTTTAACTCTTGCTTTTTTGATGATCCAGCAGATGTTGGCAGTTTGGTCTCTCTGCCTTTTCCAAATCCAGATTGAATATCTGGAAGCACACAGTTCATGTACTGTTGAAGCCTAGCTGGGGGAATTTTGAGCATTACTTTACTAGCACATGTTGCTGCTGCTGCTAAGTCACTTCAGTCATGTACAACTCTGTGTGACCCCATAGATGGCAGCCCACCAGGCTCCTCTGCCCCTGGGATTCTCCAGGCAATAATATTGGAGTGGGTTGCTATTTCCTTCTCCAATGCATGCATGTATGCTAAATTGCTTCAGTTGTGTCCAACTCTGTGCAACCCTATTGACAGCAGCCCACCAGGCTCCTCTGTCCATGAGATTCTCTAGACAAGAATACTGGAGTGGGTTGCCATTTCCTTCTCCCTACTAGTGTGTGAGATGAGTGCAATTGTGCAGTAATTTTAGCATTCTTTGGCATTGCCCTTTCATTGGGTTTTTAATGAAAACTGAACTTTTCCAGTCCTGTGGCCACTGCTGAGTTTTCCAAATTTGCTGACATACTGAGTGCAGCACTTTCATAGCATCATCTTTTAGGATTTTAAATAGCTCAGCTGTAATTCCATCACCTCCACTAGGTTTGTTCATAGTGATGCTTCCTAAGGCCCACTTGACTTCACATTTCAGGATATCTGGCTCTAGGTGAGTAATCATACCATTGTGATTATCTGGGTCTTGAAGATCTTTTTTGTACAGTTCTGTGTATTGCCACCTCTTCTTAATATCTTCCACTTCTGTTAGGTCCATATCATTTCTGTCCTTTATTGTGTCCATCTTTGCATGAAATGTTCCCTTGGTATCTCTAATGTTCTTGAAGAGATCTCTTGTCTTTCCCATTCTATTGTTTTCCTCTATTTCTTTGTGTTGATCACTGAGGAAGTCTTTCTTATCTCTTCTTCCTATTCTTTAGAACTCTACATTCAAATAGGTATATGTTTCCTTTTCTCCTTTGCCTTTTTTTTTAAATTTTATTTTTATTTTTAAACTTTACAATATTGTATTAGTTTTGCAAAATATCGAAATGAATCCACCACAGGTATACATGTGTTCCCCATCCTGAACCCTCCTCCCTCCTCCCTCTTCCCTCCCCATATCATCCCTCTGGGTCGTCCCAGTACACCAGCCCCAAGCATCCAATATCGTGCATTGAACCTGGACTGGGGACTCGTTTCATACATGATATTATACAAGCTTCAATGCCATTCTCCCAAATCTTCCCACCCTCTCCCTCTCCCACAGAGTCCATAAGACTGTTCTATACATCAGTGTCTCTTTTGCTGTCTCGTACACAGGGTTATTGTTACCATCTTTCTAAATTCCATATATATGCATTAGTATACTGTATTGGTGTTTTTATTTCTGGCTTATTTCACTCTGTATAATAGACTCCAGTTTCGTCCACCTCATTAGAACGGATTCAAATGTATTCCTTTTAATGGCTGAGTAATACTCCATTGTGTATATGTACCACTGCTTTCTTATCCATTCATCTGCGGATGGACATCTAGGTTGCTTCCATGTCCTGGCTATTATAAACAGTGCTGCGATGAACATTGGGGTACACACGTCTCTTTCCCTTCTGGTTTCCTCAGTGTGTATGCCCAGCAGTGGGATTGCTGGATCATAAGGCAGTTCTATTTCCAGTTTTTTAAGGAATCTCCACACTGTTCTCCATAGTGGCTGTACTAGTTTGCATTCCCACCAACAGTGTAAGAGGGTTCCCTTTTCTCCACACTCTCTCCAGCATTTATTGCTTGTAGACTTTCGGATCGCAGCCATTCTGACTGGCGTGAAATGGTACCTCATAGTGGTTTTGATTTGCATTTCTCTGATAATGAGTGATGTTGAGCATCTTTTCATGTGTTTGTTAGCCATTTGTATGTCTTCTGTGGAGAAATGTCTATTTAGTTCTTTGGCCAATTTTTTGATTGGGTCATTTATTTTTCTGGAGTGGAGCTGTAGGAGTTGCTTGTATATTCTCGAGATGAGTTGTTTGTCAGTTGCTTCATTTGCTATTATTTTCTCCCATTCTGAAGGCTGCCTTTTCACCTTGCTAATAGTTTCCTTTGTTGTGCCGAAGCTTTTAAGTTTAATTAGGTCCCATTTGTTTATTTTTGCTTTGATTTCCAATATTCTGGGAGGTGGGTCACAGAGGATCCTGCTGTGATGTATGTTGGAGAGTGTTTTGCTTATGTTCTCCTCTAAGAGTTTTATAGTTTCTGGTCTTACATTGAGATCTTTAATCCATTTTGAGTTTATTTTTGTGTATGGTGTTAGAAAGTGTTCTAGTTTCATTCTTTTACAAGTGGTTGACCAGTTTTCCCAGCACCACTTGTTAAAGAGATTGTCTTTAAACCATTGTATATTCTTGCCTCCTTTGTCAAAGATAAGGTGTCCATATGTGCGTGGATTTAACTCTGGGCTTTCTATTTTGTTCCATTGATCTATATTTCTGTCTTTGTGCCAGTACCATACTGTCTTGATAACTGTGGCTTTGTAGTAGAGCCTGAAGTCAGATAGGTTGATTCCTCCAGTTCCATTCTTCTTTCTCAAGATAGCTTTGGCTATTCAAGGTTTTTTGTATTTCCATACAAATTGTGAAATTATTTGTTCCAGCTCTGTGAAGAATACCGTTGGTAGCTTGATAGGGATTGCATTGAATCTATAGATTACTTTGGGTAGTATACTCATTTTCACTATATTGATTCTTCCAATCCATGAACATGGTATATTTCTCCATCTATTAGTGTCCTCTTTGATTTCTTTCACCAGTGTTTTATAGTTTTCTATATATAGGTCTTTAGTTTCTTTAGGTAGATATATTCCTAAGTATTTTATTCTTTCCGTTGCAATGGTGAATGGAATTGTTTCCTTAATTTCTCTTTCTGTCTTCTCATTATTAGTGTATAGGAATGCAAGGGATTTCTGTGTGTTGATTTTATATCCTGAAGCTTTACTATAGTCATTGATTAGTTCTAGTAATTTTCTGTTGGAGTCTTTAGGGTTTTGTATGTAGAGGATCATGTCATCTGCAAATAGAGTTTTACTTCTTCTTTTCCAATTTGGATTCCTTTTATTTCTTTTTCTGCTCTGATTGCTGTGGCCAGAACTTTCAAAACTATGTTGAATAGTAATGGTGAAAGTGGGCACCCTTGTCTTGTTCCTGACTTTAGAGGAAATGCTTTCAATTTTTCACCATTGAGGATAATGTTTGCTGTGGGTTTGTCATATATAGCGTTTAGTATGTTGAGGTATGTTCCTTCTATTCCTGCTTTCTGGAGAGTTTTTATCATGAATGGATGTTGAATTTTGTCAAAGGCTTTCTCTGCATCTATTGAGATAATCATATGGTTTTTATTTTTCAATTTGTTAATGTGGTGTATTACATTGATTGATTTGCAGATATTGAAGAATCCTTGCATCCCTGGGATAAAGCCCACTTGGTCATGGTGTATGATCTTTTTAATGTGTTGTTGGATTCTGATTGCTAGAATTTTGTTAAGGATTTTTGCATCTATGTTCATCAGTGATATTGGCCTGTAGTTTTCTTTTTTTGTGGGATCTTTGTCAGGTTTTGGTATGAGGGTGATGGTGGCCTCATGGAATGAGTTTGGAAGTTTACCTTCCTCTGCAATTTTCTGGAAGAGTTTGGGTAGGATAGGTGTCAGCTCTTCTCTAAATTTTTGGTAGAATTCAGCTGTGAAGCCGTCTGTACCTGGGCTTTTGTTTGCTGGAAAATTTTTGATGACAGTTTCAATTTCCGTGCTTGTGATGGGTCTGTTAAGATTTTCTATTTCTTCCTGGTCCAGTTTTGGAAAGTTGTACTTTTCTAAGAATTTGTCCATTTCTTCCACGTTGTGCATTTTATTGGCATATAATTGCTGATAGTAGTCTCTTATGATCCTTTATATTTCTGTGTTGTCTGTTGTGATCTCTCCATTTTCATTTCTAATTTTATTGATTTGATTTTTCTCCCTTTGTTTCTTGATGAGTCCGGCTAATGGTTTGTCAATTTTATTTATCCTTTCAAAGAAGCAGCTTTTGGCTTTGCTGAATTTTGCTATGGTCTCTTTTGTTTCTTTTGCATTTATTTCTGCCCTAATATTTAAGATTTCTTTCCTTCTACTAACCCTGGGGTTCTTCATTTCTTCCTTTTCTAGTTGCTTTAGGTGTAGGGTTAGGTTATTTATTTGACTTTTTTCTTGTGGTATGCCTGTATTGCTATGAACTTTCCCGTTAAGACTGCTTTTACAGTGTCCCACAGGTTTTGGGTTGTGTTTTCATTTTCATTCGTTTCTATGCAAATTTTGATTTCTTCTGTGATTTGTTGGTTATTCAGCAGCGTGTTGTTCAGCCTCCATATGTTGGAATTTTAATAGTTTTTCTCCTGTAATTGAGATCTAATCTTACTGCATTGTGGTCAGAAAAGATGCTTGGAATGATTTCTATTTTTTTGAATTTACCAAGGCTAGATTTATGGCCCAGGAAATGATCTATCCTGGAGAAGGTTCCATGTGCGCCTGAGAAAAAGGTGAAATTCATTGTTTGGGGGTGAAATGTCCTATAGATATCAATTAGGTCTAACTGGTCTATTGTATCATTTAAAGTTTGTGTTTCCTTGTTAATTTTCTGTTTAGTTGATCTATCCATAAGTGTGAGTGGGGTATTAAAGTCTCCCACTATTATTGTGCTATTGCTAATTTCTCCTTTCATACTTGTTAGCATTTGTCTTACATATTGCAGTGCTCCCGTGTTGGGTGCATATATATTTATAATTGTTATATCTTCTTCTTGGATTGATCCTATGATCATTATGTAGTGACCTTCTTTGTCTCTTTTCACAGCCTTTGTTTTAAAGTCTATTTTATCTGATATGAGTATTGCTACTCCTGCTTTCTTTTGGTCCCTATTTGCATGGAAAATCTTTTTCCAGCCCTTCACTTTCAGTCTGTATGTGTCCCCTGTTTTGAGGTGGGTCTCTTGTAGACAACATATGTAGGGGTCTTGTTTTTGTATCCATTCAGCCAGTCTTTGTCTTTTGGTTGGGGCATTCAACCCATTTACATTTAAGGTAATTACTGATAAGTATTATCCCATTGCCATTTACTTTATTGTTTTGGGTTCGAGTTTACACACCGTTTTTGTGTTTCCTGTCTAGAGACTACCCTTTAGTATTTGTTGGAGAGCTGGTTTGGTGGTGCTGAATTCTCTCTGCTTTTGCTTGTCTGAAAAGCTTTTGATTTCTCCTTCATATTTGAATGAGATCCTTGCTGGGTACAATAATCTGGGCTGTAGGTTATTTTCTTTCATCATTTTAAGTATGTCTTGCCATTCCCTCCTGGCTTGAAGAGTTTCTATTGAAAGATCAGCTGTTATCCTTATGGGAATTCCCTTGTGTGTTATTTGTTGTTTTTCCCTTGCTGCTTTTAATATTTGTTCTTTGTGTTTGATCTTTGTTAATTTGATTACTATGTGTCTTGGGGTGTTTTGCCTTGGGTTTATCCTGTTTGGGACTCTCTGGGTTTCTTGGACTTGGGTGATTATTTCCTCCCCCATTTTAGGGAAGTTTTCAACTATTATCTCCTCAAGTATTTTCTCATGGTCTTTCTTTTTGTCTTCTTCTGGGACCCCCATGATTCGAATGTTGTAGCATTTAATATTGTCCTGGAGGTCTCTGAGATTGTCCTTATTTCTTTTAATTCATTTTTCTTTTATCCTCTCTGATTCATTTGTTTCTGCCATTCTATCTTCTAATTCACTAATCCTATCTTCTGCCTATGTTATTCTACTATTTGTTGCCTCCAGAGTGTTTTTAATTTCACTTATTGCATTATTCATTATATATTGACTCTTTTTTATTTCTTCTAAGTCCTTGTTAAACCCTTCTTGCATCTTCTCAATCCTTGCCTCCAGGCTATTTATCTGTGATTCTATTTTGATTTCAAGATTTTGGATCAATTTAACTATCATTATTTGGAATTCTATATCAGGTAGATTCCCTATCTCTTCCTCTTTAGTTTGGTTTTGTGGGCATTTATCCTGTTCCTTTACCTGCTGGGTATTCCTCTGTCTCTTCATCTTGTTTATATTGCTGAGTTTGGGGTGCCCTTTCTGTATTCTGGCAGTTTGTGGAGTTCTCTTTATTGTGGCATTTCCTTGCTGTGTGTGGGTTTGTACAGGTGGCTTGTCAAGGTTTCCTGGTTAGGGAAGCTTGTGTCGATGTTCTGGTGGATGGAGCTGTATTTCTTCTCTCTGGAGTGCAATGAAGTATCCAGTAATGAGTTATGAGTTGTCTATGATTTTGGGGTGACTTTGGGCAGCCTGTATCTTAGAGCTCAGGGCTGTGTTCCTTTGTTGCTGTAGAATTTGCTTGGTATGTCTTGCCCTGGAACTTGTTGGCCCTTGTGTGGTGCTTGGTTTCAGTGTAGTTATGGAGGCATTTGATTAGTTCCTGTCAATTAATGTTCCTTGGAGTCAGGAGTTCCCTGGAGTCAGGGTTTGGACTTAAGCCTCCTGCTTCCAGTTATTGGTCTTATTTTTACAGTAGTTTCAAAACTTATCCTTCTATACAGCACCATTGATAAAACATCTACGTTAAAGATGAAAAGTTTCTCTACTGTGAGGGTCACCCAGAGAGGTTCACAGTGTTACAGGGAGAAGAGAAGAGGGAGAAGGGAGTTAGAGGTGACCCGAATGAGATGAGGTTGAATCAATAGAGGAGAGGTTGGCCTAGCCAGTAATCACTTCCTTATGTGCGCTCCACAACTGGACCGCTCAGAGATGTTCATGGAGTTATACAGAGAAGAGAAGAAGGAGGAAGGAGACAGAGGTGGCCAGGAGGATAAAAGAGGGGAATGAAAAGGAGGGAGACAGATCCAGACAGTAATGAGTTCCCTAAGTGTTCTCCACCGTCTGGAACACACAGAAATTCACAGAGTTGGGTAGAGTAGAGAGGGGTTAGGGAGGAGACACAGGCGACCTGGTGGAGAAAAAGGAGTGTCCAAAGGGAGAGAGAGCAGTCAAGCCAGTAATCTCACTCCCTAGTGAAAAATGGGTACTGAAGATTGGGTTCTTAAAGGTACAAAATTGGTAACAAATACATAAAAGTAAAAATTTAAAATCTAGAGTAGAGTTTGGAATTTCAAAAATACAATGTTAAAGAAAAGAAGAAGGAAAAGAAAGAGAAAAAATGAACAAACAAAAACAAGCAAGGTCGTGAAAATTATAAAGAAAATATAGGTACAAAATTGATAACTAATACCAAAAAGTGAAAGTTAAAAATCTAGAGTAGAGTTTGGAATTTCAAAAATACAATGTTAAAAAAAAGAAGAAGAAAAAGAAAGAGAGAAAAAAACAAACAAACAAAAACAAACAAAGTCACAAAAATTATAAAGAAAATACAGGTACAAAATTGATAACAAATACCGAAAAGCATAAATTAAAAATCTAGAGTAGAGTTTGGAATTTCAGATATACAATGTTATATAAAAGAAGAAGAGAAAGAAACAGAGGAAAAAAAAAAAGAAAGTCACAGAAATTATAAAAAAACTATAGGTACAAAATTGATAACAAATACCAAAAAGCTAAAATTAAAAATCTAGAGTAGAGTTTGGAATTTCAAAAATAAAAATGTTAAAGAGAAGAAGAAGAAGAAGAAGAAAAAAAAACAAGGTAAAAAAAAATTATAATATATATATATGAAGTTTGCTTTAAACAAAATAGGGTCTTTTTTTTTTTTTTGCAAAGTAATAGGTTATAAAAGTGAAAATTAAAGGAATAATAGAGGACTTAACATTTTTTTAAAAAATTAAAAAAAAAAGAAAGAAAGAATGATGGTTAAAATAGTAAAAACATATCTAGGACTTTCTTTGGTTTTGTTGTGAGTATTGTGGGTTCAGTTCATTTTTGGCTAGTTCCTTGGTCCGACTTATATTTCTCAAGATCTATAGGCCCCTTCCTATGTAGTCGGTATTAACCACAGGGTTTTAATCTATTGCCTGTAGCTTCCAGGGCAGTTCCCTCTGTTACAGCTTCTTCTGTTTGCTGGTCTCTTCAGTGTCTGGTTTCCGCCCTGACACAAAGGGGACGGTGGAGGACACATTTTTTTTTTTTTTTTTTTAAGACTCACTTGTTCAGTTGCACCTTGGGGAGGGAAGGAGGGATGCCTGCGTTTTGTGCCCTTCCCAGGTCCGAGCAGCTCAGGTGATGAGGTGTTTGGCAAGCACAATTGCTGCGACTTATCGCCTGCCCGCCGCTCGGTTATCTAGGTGTACAACTGGCACACCTTCTCAGGCAGATGTTGACTGTCCAGACCCCCAAGAAGTTTTAGGTAGCAAAGAAGCCTGCTTACAGTTTTACAGATAATGTCTCTCTGGGGCTGCGATTGCCCGCTTCTGGCTCTGTCTGCCTGTCACCGGAGGGGGATGGTCTGCAGCCAGCTATCTCTGTTCAGTCCTTTGTTCCGTGTGTGGGCCTGGCGGTGTCTTAGGTTAGGGCTGGCTTTTCGTGTGGTAGATATCCCACAGTCTGGTTTGCTAGCCCAAATTATTTCGCTCAGATAGCTCTCAGGTTATTCAGGCCAGATCCTTACTCTAAGCGATGCAGCCCACGCTGCGCCTCCCTGCCCAGCCCCCGCTTGCTAGTGGCGTGTGCAGGCATCTGCTCTGCTTCTCCACTGGGGGAGTTACCGTAGGACTCGCAATCTGCAGGTTTTAATTATTTATTTTTCCTCCCTGTTATGTTGCCCTCTGTGCTTCCAAGGCTTGGCACAGATTCGGCAGTGAGAATGTTTCCTGGTGTTTGGAAACGTCTCTCTTTTTAAGACTCCCTTCCCGGGACGGAACTCCATCCCTCCCTCTTTTGTCGCTTTTTTTGTCTTTTATATTTTTTCCTACCTACTTTCGAAGACTTAGGTTGCTTTTCTGGGTGCCTGATGTCCTCTGCCAACATTCAGAAGTTGTTTTGTGGAATTTACTCGGCGTTTAAATGTTCTTTTGATGAATTTGTGGGGGAGAAAGTGTTCTCCCCGTCCTACTCCTCCGCCATCTTAGCTCCTCCTCCTCCTTTGCCTTTTGCCTCTCTTCTTTTCATAGTTATTTTTAAGGCCTCCTCAGACAACCATTTTGCCTTTTACATTTCTTTTTCTTGGGAATGGTCTTGATCCCTGTCTCCTGAATAATGTCATGAACCTTGAACCTCCAGCAAAGGTTAACCTTTGGTAAAATTGTGAAATAAGTTAAATGTGCCTGAGGCAATTTTCCTCTTTTATGATTAGTTCTCAGGTCCTTCCATCTGACTTTCATGACCCTATTGGGGTGACTAATTACTTACTTGTTTGGCTTTTTATTTACTGTCTGTCTGTACTTAAAAACTATACTTTTCATATATGTGGGGACCATTTCTTGTCTGATTTGCTGTTGCATCCCTAGACTCTAATATTGTACCAGATCATGAAATATCCCACCATTTATTGTATGAAGGAATAAAATGTTTATTAAAATGATCTTGACCCCTTTCTTGCATCAGTATATGATTGAAAAATAGTTGTTCAGTTACTACCTCTAACTGAAAGGATGAAAAAAGTGATTAAGGGAAGTGGTTAAGGTATGAATTGTTCTGGGATTGAAATTCCAAAGAAACTTCTTCAAGACCTTTTATAGACGGGAGGGAAGAAGTGAGACCTTTTAATATGCTGCATATTTATTAGAACTGCAAAATTTCCCACAGTATCTTTTCCTTCTTTGCAGCAAGCCTCAGGTTTCAACCTACTCTATCTACTTTCATGTCTACATTATCTATTTTATCTCTTGTAAATCCTGTCTCCATGTGACTGGCTATGAAATGGATGCTATTTTTCTTTCTTCTTTCCTTGCCATCTGTGTATAATAGACACAAGTCTTAATCATTTTAATCCCTTGAGAAACAGTGATAGGGGAAAGAAAACAACACCCGGAGAATACAAGTTATTGCCTGTTTTGATCAAAGTTGCCCTTCTTCACTGAGCAGTGCTCTATACTAAGAACCACTTATAGGCTTCCTGGGTGGCACAGTGGTAAAGAATCCACCTGCCAATGCAGGAGATGGGGGAGATACAAGTTCAATCCCTGAGTCAGGAAGATCCCCTGGAGAAGGAAATGGAGACCCACTCTAGTATTTTTGCCTAGAGAATTTCACAGACAGAAGAGCCTGACAGGCTATAGTCCATGGGGTCACAAAGAGTTAGACACAGTTGAGCACACACACACAAGCACAAGAACTCCCTTGGTTGAGGAAGTAATACACCCAACATGTTCATGCTAAGGGTTGCCTTTAGTTCAAGACTTTCTGATATAGATGGCAAACTTGCTCTATGTTGGGAATAATTTTGTGATGCTATATGTCGTCAAAATTTTTCACATGGGGTCATACAGTAACTAGTCTCTAGTTGAGAACACAGTCTTCTTAGCTTGACATAAGACCTCAGATGTGACCCAAATTCTAGCCCTTAATTTACTTTTTCCTTTTTTCCCCTTCCTGAAGTAGAGACAATAAGAGAAAACATGTTGAGCTATAAATTAAGGAGTGTTCTGTTTTTACAGAAAGTACCAGTCAGAGCACAAAGACCCTTAGGAACTATTTCAGTTGCTGTCTTGACCCTGGTTCTATAGCTGTCTTAGTTTGCAACTCTGGTCTTGACTTCATTCATTTACTAAACATTAACCTGTCTTTTCTGTTGACATGGCCTTGACCCCTCTTCCTGACTATATCTCAGTCTGCCATGTACCTTAATGCTGATAAACTTTTATATCAGCTGTGCCCATGATTCTGCTGACCCTTATTTTTGCTTGTCTAATCACATTTTACTAAAACTTTGCCAAAAGCGCACCTTGACACAAATTGACCCTTTGCAACTGTGTCATAGGCTTATGCTCCATATTAGTCACCTCAGACTGCTAAAACAAGTTATGATAGACTGTGTGACTTAAACAACAGGTATTTATTTCTCACATTCTGCAGGCTGGTGTACTGGCTGATTTAGTTCCTGGTGAGAGGCCACTTCCTAACTCACTGATGGTTGCCTTGTTGCTGTGTTTTCACATGATGGAAAGAGAGTAGCCTCTCTGGCTATCTCTTGCCCTTATATCTCTTCATTATGGTTCCACCTTCATGACATCATCTAACTCCCTTCCTAAAACCCCCTCTCCAAATACAATAACATTGAAGTTTATGGCTTAAACAAATGAATTTTAGTGGGACACAATTCAGTCTATAGCAGATCCCCGCTAAGTTTGTCTACAGATGTTGCAGCTGAGAATGGCTTTCCTTAAACAATACATTTCCACATTCATGTTCATTAAACTCCCATGTATTTACTACTTTTTCTGTTCTAGTCATTGTGTTAGCTGCTGGGGATATAGAAATGAGCCATATGAAAAAGACTCACTTCTTGTCTTTAAAACAAAGCAAAACAAACCAAAACAATATAACTGGGAGACAAGGAAGGGTTGGGAGGTGAAAGAAAGGAAGCACATATTGAGGAGCCAACAATTCAGAGTATAGTGAATGAGCATGTATTCTTCAGTCAGACTGCTTGGGTTGGAATCCTACCACCAACACTTAATAAATGGGATGTGAGCAGACTATTTAACTCTTGATGCTTCAAGTCCTCCCCTGTAAAATAAAGATAGTAAAACTTCTAGGATTTTAAGAATTGAGATGGTATTTAGAACAGTACCTGGTATTGAGTAAGCATTCAATATTGTTAGCTACCAATAATAATATTTGCCATTTGCCAGTCTCTGTAGGCATTAATCCATTTGGTTATGAAAAAGGCATACATAAAGACTATTATTTTCCCATTTCACATGAAACTGACTTTTAAGGAACTTATATGATAAGTTGGAAGGCTAAAAATGAAGTTCAATTAAGAACTACTGAAAGCAGGGAAAAAAACTGAGGAGTATTTTGTAGGCCACAACAGGACAGAGTTGATGACTGAATGAATCTAAAGGATGATATGTAAAGATTACTACGAGGTTTTTGGGTAGACTACTGGAGATGACAATCTCAAATATTTTACATAGGAAGTCTCACACTGAAGTCAGGTAGATGTTGTGCTTCAAGTGACCATTATGATTTAAATAAACAATGACTGTGATGGCCAGAAGGATGTGCTTGCAGATGTTTAACTGCAGGGAACAAATTTAAATGATGGCCTCAGCTGCTGTGCTCTGAATCTATTGCTTCTGAGGAAACATCTCCACTCAGCCAAGGATGTGGTACCACAGGAATACTAAAGCAAACCCATTTGTGGGAGGGACAAGATTGCTGTCACAGAAAACCTGGGCTCAAGGATTCCCTATAACTTTGGCAGATTTTCTTGGACTGCCTGACAATCCAAGACTATTCCATCCAACTTTGTCTCACGTTGTCCTTTCAGTTCAGTTCAGTGACTCAGTCGTGTCTGACTCTTTGTGAATCTATGAACCGCAGCACGGCAGGCCTCCCTGTACATCACCAACTCTCAGAGTCCACCCAAACTCATGTCCATTGAGTCGGTGATGCCATCCAGTCATCTCATCCTCTGTCATCCCCTTCTCCTCCCGCCCTCAATCTTTCCCATCATCAGGTCTTTTCAAGTGAATCAGCCCTTTGCATCAGGTGGCCAAAATATTGGAGTTTCAGCTTCAGCATCAGTCCTTCCAATGAATGCACAAGACTGATCTCCTTTGGGATGGACTGGTTGGATCTCCTTGCCATCCAAGAGACTCTAAAGAATCTTCTCCAACACCACAGTTCAAAAGCATCAATTCTTCGGCATTCCCTGGTAGGCTGCCATCTATGGGGTCGCACAGAGTCGGACACGACTGAAGCGACTTAGCAGCAGCAGCAGCAGTTTTCTTTATGGTTCAACTCTCATATCCATATATGACTACTGGAAAAACCATAGCCTTGACTAGATGTACCTTTGTTGGCAAAGTAATGTCTCTGCTTTTGAATATGCTATCTAGGTTGGTCATAACTTTCCTTCCAAGGAGGAAGCGTCTTTTAATTTTATGGCTGCAATCACCATCTGCAGTGATTTTTGAGCCCCCCTAAAATAAAGCCGGACACGGTTTCCCCATCTATTTCCCATGAAGTGATGGGACCAGATGCCATGATCTTCGTTTTCTGAATGTTGAGCTTTAAGCCAACTTTTTCACTCTTCTCTTTCACTTTCATCAAGAGGCTCTTTAGTTCTTCTTCTCTTTCTGCCATAGGGACAGTGTCATCTGCATATCTGAGGTTATTGATATTTCTCCTGGCAATCTTGAGTCCAGCTTGTGTTTCTTCCAGTCCAGTGTTTCTCATGATGTACTCTGCATATAAGTTTAATAAGCAGGGTAACATACAGCCTCGACATACTCTTTTTCCTATTTGAAACTGGTCTGTTGTTCCATGTCCAGTTCTAACTCTTGCTTCCTGACCTGCATATAGGTTTCTCAACAAGCAGGTCAGGTGGCCTGGTATTCCCATCTCTTTCAGAATTTTCCAGTTTATTGTGATCCACATAGTCAAAGGCTTTGGCATAGTCAGTAAAGCAGGAATAGATATTTTTTCTGGAACTGTCTTGCTTTTTCAATGATCCAGCAGATGTTGGCATCTGATATCTGGTTCCTCTGCCTTTTCTAAAACCAGTTTGAACATCTGGAAGTTCACAGTTCATGTATTGCTGAAGCCTGGCTTGGAGAATTTTGAGCATTACTTTACTAGTGTGTGAGATGAGTGCAATTGTGTGGTAGTTTGAGCATTCTTTGGCATTGCCTTTCTTTGTGATTGGAATGAAAACTGACCTTTTCCAGTCCTGTGGCCTCTGCTGAGTTTTCCAAATTTGCTGACATATTGAGTGCAGCAGTTTCACAGCATCATCTTTCAGGATTTGAAATAGCTCAACTGGAATTCCATCACCTCCACGAACTTTGGTCTTAGTGATGCTTCCTAAGGACCACTTGACTTCACATTCCAGGATGTCTGGCTCTAGGTGAGTGATCACACCATCATGAATATCTGGGTTGTGAAGATCTTTTTCGTACAGTTCTTCTGTGTATTCTTGCCACCTCTTCTTAATATCTTCTGTTTCTGTCAGGTCCATACCATTTATGTCCTTTATTGAGCCCATATTTGCATGAACATTTCCCTTGTCCTTTACCTTTTATCAAATTTACATCACAGTCTGCTGGTCTCTCTGAACCTTCCAGTGCTCATTATAAATTTCCCCACACAGTTTTGGGAACAATAACTTCATCATCCTTGTGAGCACTTTTTTCTAAGAGTAAACACTGAAAAAAAAAAAGTTAATAGAATTAACTACAACTCTAATGATGGCAGTTGACTGTGGCATTCAACTCTTTTCTCCATAATCCACTCATTTTTTTTTTAAAATTGAAGTATAGTTGATTTACAATGTTGTATTAGTTTTTGGTATATTAAATGATTCAGTTACACACATACACTCATAGAATCTATAATAATAATAATAATAACAATAATAAAACTCCCTGAAAACAAAAACCCAGGACTAGATGGCTTCACTAGAGAATTCTAACAAACACAAAAAGAACTTATACTGATCCCTTCTCAAGCTCTTCCAAAAGACTGAAGAGGAGGGAACACTCCTAAAGTCATTCTGTGAAGCCACCATCACCCTGATATCAAAACCAAAAAAAGAAAACTACAGGCCAATATCTTTAATGAATATGTATGTAAAAATTCTGAATAAACTATTAGTGAATCAAATTCAACAACACATAAAAATTATCATACATCATGATTAAGTTGGATTTATCCTATGGTCACAAAATGATCCATTATCAATTCTTAAGTCTTTGAGCTCTCAGCTGCCAGTTCAGATTTTGGTGACTTGTGAACCAAAATTTCCCAGACAGAACTCTTTATAGTCATGCCTGCCTAAGATTTGGGTTGTTCCTCAATGTTTGTTCACAATTACAATAAGACAAATATTACAAACTTTGAAGCAGTTAGTGTAGAGATGGAGTCAGGTTTCAGCATGGAAATCATATAATTGGGATGAGGGGAACCATTCTAAGAAAAAAAACCAAAGTAATAAGAATGAAATCAAATAAATATATAATTACTTATTTTGAAAAGAAACTTCAACAAATTACTGGACCGTTGGTGACTCAGATTCTTTTATGTCTGATTTTTTTCTTTTTAGTAATTTTTTAGAAAATTTCCCCAAATTTTTTCATTTAAAAATGTTGAGGGCAGGGAGGATTGAGAAATCTCTGTACCTTCTGCTCAATTTTGCTGTGAAACTAAAGAAGGTCTAAAAAATAAACTCTCTTAAAAAAAAAATGTTTTCTGTTTGCAACCTGCCTGCCTTCACTGGATAGCACACTCTATAGTTTTCAGATTGCAATACACTTCCAGGACTCATAAGGCCCAAGTCATATGTATAAGGTGCCTAGGTTAGGATTCACAGAATCTACCTGTGGGCTAGTGACACTAACTCAGTCAGCAACATTCAACCTCTTGAGCATTCTCTCTTGAAAAGCAATGGTATCTCATTCAATGGTTTCCAGGTAGTATTGTCCTAGTTATTTTCTTCCTTATGGGGCATTTTCCTCTTTAGCTTCCTTTACCTAACCATCTAATTTTGGAGTTCTTCAAGGTCTGGTCCTAGTTGTACTTCACTCCTTACTCTATACTCTTATTAGACATTTATATCGGCACTTACTTTTCAGTTACCTCCTATGCACAGATGACACAAATTTATATTTCCAGACCAGATTCTTCTTCTGAGCATCTGAGATCTAAATGTCCCCTAGATATCTTTTTTGGAGTAAGTCCAAGTCTCCATCAAGTCAACACATTCAAAATGAAATCATAATCCGTGTCACCCTTCAAATCAAGTCATCTATAGCATTGCCAATACCAAATAATATAATTTCCACTTCAGTGAAGCCATACAGTTACAAAAGCCTGACATCCTGTAGTCATCCATGAGATTATTTCTCTCTCCTTATCTTTCTCCAAACTAAAAGAAACTTCACGAATTTTACTTCCTAAATATCGCTCAATTGTGTTCATTCGCTGTAACTTTACTTCCGTGGTAGCTCAGAAGGTAAAGTGTCTGTCTACAATGTGGGAGACCCAGGTTCGATCTCTGGGTCGGGAAGATCCCCTGGAGAAGGAAATGGCAACCCACTCCAGTACAATTGCCTAGAAAATCCCATGGACAGAGGAGCCTGGTAGGCTACAGTCCATGGGGTCGCAAAGAGTCAAACACGACTGAGCGACTTCACTCTTTCTCTAACTTTCCCACTACCACCTTAGTCCAGGTGCTGCCACATAAATTCTGGACAACAGCTTCCTAATCACTATATGTTCACCTGTTCTTGCCCTCCTTTTTATCAAAGTGAAAGTGAAGTCCCTCAGTCGTGTCTGACTCTTTGCAACCCCATGGACTGTAGCCTACCAGGCTCCTCTGTCCATGGGATTTTCCAGGCAATAGTACTGGAGTGGATTGCCGTTTCCTTCTCCAGGGGATCTTCACAACCCAGGGATTGAACCCAGGTCTCCTGCATTGTAGACAGATGCTTTACCGTCTGAGCCACCAGGGAAGTCCCCTTTTTTTTATCAAATCTACACACAAACCAGAGTGATCTTTTAATAATTCAAATCTTATTTAATCACATGCTTGCTAAGTCTGGTCAATATTTTCCCATTGCTTGTAAGATAGAGAATTTAGTGAGGCTAACAAAGCAGTGACGGCCTGGCCCTATCCCTCAAGTCTCATCTTACAATGAGCTCTCCTTTACTAAATCTGCTTAAACTGTACCAAATTTCTTTAGGCTCCTTATACACACTGTGGCCATTCTCCCATGTCTTTTTAAGTGCCAGAACATAGTTTCCTCTTTTTCCATGTAACTTCTAATTACTCTCAATATTTTGGTTCAATTGTCCTATCTTATAGAAATCTTTCCAGACTTCTCTGTCTAGCTCTTATAACCTACTAACTATCCTTATAATGATGGCAATTTTACATTTCCATTGCTATCTTTTTCAGTTCTTGTTACTTCTCTGGCACTAAGGACCACTGAGTTTCTGGTGGCTTGGCATAGTCCTTGTCACCTGACACTAAGTGCATATTTGTTAATGAATCTTATAAGGTACTGTGTGTATATATATATATATATATATATATATATATATATATATATCTCAGATCAAATCAGTCGCTCAGTCGTGTCCGACTCTTTGCAACCCCATGAATCACAGCACGCCAGGCCACCCTGTCCATCACCAACTCCCGGAGTTCACCCAGACTCATGTCCATAGAGTCAGTGATGCCATCCAGCCATCTCATCCTCTGTCGTCCCCTTCTCCTCTTGCCCCCAATCCCTCCCAGCATCAGAGTCTTTTCCAATGAGTCAACTCTTCGCATGAGGTGGCCAAAGTACTGGAGTTTCAGCTTTAACATCATTCCTTCCAAAGAAATCCCAGGGCTGATCTCCTTCACAATGGACTGGTTGGATCTCCTTGCAGTCCAAGGGACTCTCAAGAGTCTTCTCCAACACCACAGTTCAAAAGCATCAATTCTTCAGCACTCAGCCTTCTTCACAGTCCAACTCTCACATCCATACATGACCACTGGAAAAACCATAGCCTTGACTAAATGAACCTTTGTTGGCAAAGTAATGTCTCTGCTTTTGAATATGCTATCTAGGTTGGTTATAACTTTCCTTCCAAGGAGTAAGCGTCTTTTAATTTCATGGCTGCAGTCACCATCTCCAGTGATTTTGGAGCTCAGAAAAATAAAGTCTGACACTGTTTCCACAGTTTCCCCATCTATTTCCCATGAAGTGATGGGACTGGATGCCATGATCATATATATATATATATATATATATATATATATATATATTTAACAAGCAAGGTGTATTTGAAATACTTATTGGTTACTATCTTGATAGTTTTTTCCCCCAAAAAAACCTTGCCTTGAGGATAGTTTATCTAATTTGTAAAAATGGCATTTTCTCCAGCTCAGTGGGGTTCCTAAAATTCAGCAAAATGTTTGTGTGCACACAATGAATACAGGGAGTGTGCTGCATGAGCTGAATGTGCTGCCTACCAATTTCCCTAATTTTTGTTTTTGATCATAAATGTTGGCTGTCACTTTTGGTCATCTAGTTAGGTTTCTAAGTGTATTTGCTATACACATATCAAGTTGATTAGAGGTGATTTGTTGATCTGTTTTACTTTAGGTAAATAGAAATCTAGTGTTCCAAAACATGCAGTTGAATCGATTTGGCAGACTGCTAAAAGAATACTTAACACATGTTCTTCAACCCAAGGGTATCCAGTCTGATGCTATAGCATCAGCCAAATTAAATTCTCAGATAAAAGCACAGAGGAAGCTGGTTCTTTTTGGCTAGATTAGTATTATATGTATTGCTTATAGAGAAGTAGAGGGTAAGAAAAGAAGTCAGTAAGAGATGAATGTGGGCTTGATGGGTACAGCTTCAGCTGGCTATAATGTTATATGAACTTTAAATACAATATCTCAGTGATCCTCACAAAAATCCTACACAGAATACTTTAATCCCAGTCTTATAAATAAGGAAAGTGAAAGTCGCTCAATCATGTCCAACTGTTTATGACCCCCATGGTCTATACAGTCCATGGAATTCTCCAGGCCAGAATACTGGAGTTAGTAGCCTTTGCCTTCTCCAGGGAATCTTTCCAACCCAGGGATCGAACCCAGGTCTCCCGCATTGCGGGTGGATTCTTTACCAGCTGAGCTACAAGGGAAGACCAAGAATACTGAAGTGAGTAGCATAGCCCTTCTCCAGAAGATCTTCCTGACCCAGGAATCGAACCAGGGCCTCCTGCATCGCAGGCAGATTCTTTACCAACTGAGCTATCAGGGAAGCACTGATGATAAACCAATATTTACAGACTATCTCTAAAGAGGTTATATTCAGAGATATGGGTGATATCCAGTTCCTACACTTTATTTTTTGGGCTCAAATACAAATTTTGAAAGAAATACTTTCTTTAACACTGAAGCTTATGATAAGCACCACACTATAATTATCTTATTATTCATCTGCATATCTCAGTTGAGTATAAGTTTCTCAAAGACTCAGATTATATCTTCTCTATATACCATTTTTCCCCAGTGGGAATATCTTGACCTAAAAGGCTGTTCAAGATTACTTGATCTGAAAAATTAGTTATGTTTCTGACCGTAAAACATCTTTCTTCTTTCATATCATGAGTTTTAAAGTATAGATTTTATTACTATTTCAGTATTGCGACCCAACAGACCTGGAGACAATTGTTCTTGAAAAGATAATTTGTTATTCACAGTTCCCAAGAAGACAGGGTTTCATAGGGAAGCACCAGGGTCAGTCAGGAGGCTGAAGGAGTGCAGGAAAATCATGAGCAAGAAGAGCCTTTATTGTGGTTTTCTCTAGAAGGCAAGGCAAGGCAGGGCAGGGCAGGGTAAGCAGATTTAGGATTTGCTGCTTTGAAAGTTTTAGCAGACTCTGAGGGATAGAGGATGTCCCTAGTTATCTGATACCTGGTCCTGAGGTGAGCAGAGTAAGGAGATAGTGGTCTTGAGTGTGGGAGCCCTGTGAGCATCAAATAAAGGATGTGACTGGGGTATGGGTTCAGACTGATTGCTTCCCACATTAAACACACTCATATAAGTAAGTCCCAGGAAGTACAATTTCCTCAGGGTCAGTAAGTGTTAAAATAACAGTATAAAATAACATGTTAATATACCATGTCAAAGGAGTAATTAATTAAGAGAAAAGAATCAGTGCTGAATTTAAGCTATTGTACATGAAAATAGTATTAGGATTATATTAACAGAAAATGATCTTATAGGTCTTCCACTTTACTGTCTTTTGAAAGTATCAAATTTAAGTATTTTGAGGAAAATAGTTTCTCTGGCCTTTAGAATATATTTCAATATATCACAACAACATATTACTCCAATTTTTTATATTTTTAGATGAAGTTTGTGTATCGGTAGGAACCTCAGTGGGGCTTCCCCAGTGGCTCAAAGGTAAAGAATCCGCTTGCCAATGCAGGAGATACAGATTCAATCCCTGAGTCAGGAAGATCCTGGAGAAGGAATTTTTAACCCACTCCAGTATTCTTGCTGGGAAATCCGATGGACAGAGGAGCCTGGAGGGCAATAGTCCATAGCATGCCAGAGAGTTGGACACAATTGAGCTACTGAGCA
Organism: Bubalus bubalis; assembly: GCF_019923935.1. NCBI lineage: Eukaryota > Metazoa > Chordata > Mammalia > Artiodactyla > Bovidae > Bubalus > Bubalus bubalis. The sequence goes on along the minus strand of NC_059157.1, from coordinate 94,482,615 downwards.
TGCATGCACAGGAGCCTCAATAGTAAGTAAAGAGGGGCTCGACAGAGGTTAGGATTGGGGGAAACTGTGATTAAGTAACATTCCAAGAAAGGATAGTGTTCATTCTAAAGGAATAGAGTTCTGTCAGACTTCTTATTATGAAGGTCTCTGATGAAACACCAAACAGTTAAAAAATATATTATAAAGGAAATCATTAATACATTTTTACAGCAATAGATTTCATTGGTCTTTTTCATGACTTGCATTCTCAGTAAAAATATTATTGTCAGTAAGCAAATATTTTCATGGTTCACATGATCTGAGAGACAACTGAGATCCCTGAAATATTTAAACAATGTTTTCCTCTTTATCAGGAAAAAAAATTTCTCCCTTTTTTTTCACTTAGAGTTAGGTAAAAAGTATATATTTGTGTAGTCCATACATGCATGAGTTTGTGTGTCTGTGGATGAGGCAAGCAAAAGACAGTTGCTCAGATTTATATTTTTAGTTGTTTCTTGAACTTCAAAGTGAAATATGCTAAATGGAGTTGTTGACCATTTTTGATGTTTTGAAAAATGCATTCCAGGTGGAAACTTGCAGGAAACAATTTTAGGTTGACACAGTTGGAAATGTTTAAACACTCAACACAATGAAGTTCACAATGGAAAATCTGACAAACCTTTTACATTAGTGGCAACGTGAGGTTCCACTGAAATTACCAAAAGGCAAGTGCCATAATAAAAGCAGCTCTAGAAATTGTGGGGAGAAAGCCTGTAGCTGCTTTTAGAGAATTGTTTTTCTAATTGTGTATTCCTAACTCAAGGGAGAACCTGGTGGTAACAGTATGCTCCTCTATTGTAGTCTATCCATTTAGTTTTCAAATAGCCATGTAGGTTAGCATTGTGTTTAAGGCTTGGAGGGGGATGGTTTTTGTTGCAAAGGAAAAATGTAACCTAAAGAGCCCCTTTTAGCAAACTGGGTCCCATGACTTTGAGTTAGATGGCAGATGATGAATGTTTGATATGTTTTCACAGATAGTGGCCGAAAAAGCAAATAAAAAATGAATTCTTGGGATGAAAAAAGAGGAAAGAGAATCATGAGCCTTTTTGGTATTTTTTGTTCCATATAAGCAAGGAGATTTCCAAAAGGCAATAAAATAACAAAAGAACCATTCCAAGCATTGTTGATGTCTTAAGTTGAAGGTAGGAGAGCATGCAGCTAGCTAAAGCTCATCTTTAAAAACATTAAATCATCATACAAAAGGCCTGGAAATATCTACTAAAGATATAATGTGTCTCAGACAAATTTATCATTCATTTATTTAAAAAAATGTTTATTGAAAGGTTGCTGTGCACCGTATCCTGTTCTGAGGCACACAACAATGAACAAAAACAGAGCACGTGCTCTACATTTAAAGATCTGTTTCCTTTATAAAAACTTAATCAGCTTTAGCATCACATCGTTTTATAATGTGTGTATTTATTCTTTATACTTCCTTTCTTTAGGCTCAGTTTGTGTGTGGGTTGTGTGTGTATGTGTATGAACATGTGGTTATATCTGCCTGGGGAACTGCAAGGAGTTTTGTTTAATCTTTATGAAATTTGAAGCTCCATGTAACAAAAACTGCATTTAAAGACAAATCATATGTCAAATAATGTCTGGTTCAGTAAATGCTGGATTTTCTTCCTCTTTATCAAATCTTATATTCTTTATCCTCCGTTTTTATGATTGTGTTTTTTCTATACTTCAGTGTTCTCAAATTTGACTACACATTGAGATCACCAGTGGGGATGTAAAAATTACTGATTCTTGAGTCTAACACCTGCCATCCTGAAAATTTTATTTAACTGGCATATTGGTCAGAGTTCTCCAGAGAAACAGAGCCAAAAATGTGTGTGTGTGTGTAGATTTATTATGAGGAATTGGCTTACATGATTATGGAAACTGGAAGTCTCATGATCTGCCATCTGCAAGCTGGACAACCAGTAGAGTAATTCCAGTCTGAGCAGGAAGACTTGGAAACCAGAGAAGCCAAGGATGTAAGTCTCCATCCAAGGGCAAGAGAGGGCTGAGGTCCCAGCTCAAGATAGCAGACCAGAAGGGAAGGAATTCTCTCTTTCCTTGCCCATCCACATTGGGGAGGGTAATCTACTGAGTCCACCTATTCAAATGCTAATCTCATCCAGAAACACCCTCACAGACACACCCAGAAATATTTTTTAATCTGAGCACCCCACAGCATAGTCAATATGACACTTAAAATTAACCATCACAATTGGTCTGTTAACAACCTACACATGAGGAAATATAAAAGTTCTGCTAATAAATCTCATGTCTAACCAAGGCTGACATCCACTGTTCTGAAACTCTGGTTCTCTAAGTGTGATGCCTGCAGCCTCACCACCTCTTGGGAACTTATCAGAAATGCATATTCTAGGGTCTCAGCCCAGACCTACTAAGTCAGAAACTCGGGATAAGCCCAGCAATGTCTTTTAGCCAACCCTCCAGGTGAATGTGAAGGATGTGAATGCTTGAACAACACTGAGTGGGGCTGGAAATTAATTTTCATCTCTCATCAGTTCCCAGGTGATGCCAATTCTATCTACTATTCCAGAGACAACACTGAGAACTATGGCTCTAAACCCAACTCCCATCTGATTTTCTCATGATATGTCTACTCACACTTGATGGAATGGATTTTTAGGGGAAGGTGGGGGGAGTTATATCTGATAGATTTAGCTAATGCACAAAATCAATGTTTTATTTTCAATGATATTCTCCTATCTGATGGCTTACTAGGAGGAAGGAAGGTAGTTTTAGCTTAGTAATCAAGTTTATAAACTTTTCCATGTGTTTCCTGTAGTCACAGACACTTGACTTGGAATATAAGTCGGTTCAGTTGTTGTTCCCTTTCAGGCAGGAATAAATATCCAGGTGTTGGAATCACAGAAAATGCACCTGACTCAGAGCCAGCTTTTGTGTTTGGCTTTGAGGTAACTTCCAACATTTGCCAGAGATGCTGACCACCTGTGAAATATTTGATCAATCTGCTGATCCAGCTGCAGCGTCTCTGTGCTGTAAATTCCAGCTCTCTTATGGAAGAAGAGGGTGCTTGGTGACAGGACAGCCTAATAACATGGGCCAATTCAGAAGGAAGGAGTTGACTCAGGTCTAGCTGGCAAAAATAATTTGTTTGCCCCTATTGTCTCTACAGCCAAAGCATCTTATTACACAGTGGTATAGCCCTTCTTTTATGTGATACCGAGTCAGATTGCTGGGGTAACTGACTCACATGCAAATGCCTGAGATTAATACACCATGATTATTTTCCCTTTATACTTTATAGGGCCTAACTATTAGAGTGCATGTCTGTGAAATTTGACAATAACTGCTGTTGGCCCAGAAAATGTCATATGACTTCCCATTTGTCTCACAGATTGTGGGACTGAATATGGATCAAAAGAGAATTTATTAAAGGGTTCTGAGGTTAGTTTAAAAAACAAACAAACAAAAACAGCCACTCCTGAAGAGAACAGAAACTTGCAGAATTTCAGAGAAGTAAGTAATTAAAGACATCAACAAGCCTAGGGAATCTGAAACATGTCTGGTCATCAGAATTCAGAATCACCCAAAAAATGTAAAAATAGAGATGCCAATGTCCATCCAGAGATTTTCCTTTGGGTAAGACTGGGATTGATCCAAGCTATTCTGATGATTCTTTCTCAAGTCTCTATACTCTGTTGTCTCACCATCATTTTGAGATCCACTGGCCTGGACCAGCCCCTCTCTAAAGGCCAAGTTATCTTTCAAGGTAAGCTCTTTTATTTTTCTATCACATTCAGTCTCTTAAAACTGTAATGATTCTGGATAAAGTATAAAGTCAAGTTAATCAGCAAAGTTCTATGCGTTGATAATTTGATTCTAGCCTTTGTAGTTACTGACTAGTTTTATGAGTTGGTTTATGACTTAACTTCTTCTAAACTCTGCTTCCTCCCTGGTAAAATAGGAATAGTAATTCTATAGGATAAGATAAGGATAAAATTATATGAAGACTATAAAATATTTTGAATATTTTGAAATATATATTAAAGATATTTATTATTAATAATGATATTGCATAATGTTTACTAGGCCTGTAAAATGAGGTTCACATTAGTTATCATGTTGGGAAATATTAAAAGAAATGAGTTTTAGATATATTGATTTAGAGTAGCTAGCAAAGCAAAATTTATGAAATAAAAGACAAAGATCCAAACAAACATTTGGCTAAAAGGTGTGGTATATATATACTACATGATTATTTATTAATTCAACACATATTTTCATACTGAGTTCCTACTATGTGCCAGACATCTACTGACTGATACTATCAATTAGTGGCAAGTTTTGACATTTGCCACCATTACCAAAGGAACTGAAAAAAAAAAAAACCAAAAACCACTAATTAAAGATTTCCTTTAGTTTCATAACTTTTAAAAGGGAACATTTCTTTGTCAAAGATAAGGTGTCCATAGGTGCGTGGATTTATCTCTGGGCTTTCTATTTTGTTCCATTGATCTATATTTCTGTCTTTGTGCCAGTACCAAACTGTCTTGATGACTGTGGCTTTGTAGTAGAGCCTGAAGTCAGGCAGGTTGATTTCTCCAGTTCCATTCTTCTTTCTCAAGATTGCTTTGGCTATCTGAGGTTTTTGTATTTCCATACAAATTGTGAAATTATTTGTTCTAGCTCTGTGAAAGGAGAGGGCAATGGCACCCTACTCCAGTACTCTTGCCTGGCAAATCCCATGGATGGAGGAGCCTGCTAGGCTGCAGTCCATGGGGTCGCTAGGAGTCAGACACGACTGAGTGACTTCACTTTCACTTTTATGCAGTGGAGAAGGAAATGGCAACCCACTCCAGTGTTCTTGCCTGGAGAATCCCAGGGACAGCGGAGCCTGGTGGGCTGCTGTCTATGGTGTCGCAAAGAGTTGGAAACGACTGAAGTGACTTAGCAGCAATAGCAGCAGCAGCAGTTCTGTGAAAAATACTGTTGGTAGTTTGATAGGGATTGCATTGAATCTATAGATTGCTTTGGGTAGTATACTCATTTTCACTATATTGATTCTTCTGATACATGAGGATGGTATATTTCTCCATCTATTAGTATCTTCTTTGATTTCTTTCACCATTGTTGTATAGTTTTCTATATATAAGTCTTTTGTTTCTTTAGCTAGAAATATTCCTAAGTATTTTATTCTTTTCTTTGCAATGGTGAATGGAATTCTTTCCTTAATTTCTCTTTCTATTTTCTCATTATTAGTGTATAGAAATGCAAGGGATTTCTATGTGTTGATTTTATATCCTGCAACTTTACTATATTCATTGATTGGCTCTAGTAATTTTCTGGTGGAGTCTTTAGGGTTTTCTATGCAGAGGATCATGTCATCTGCAAACAGTGAGAGTTTTACTTCTTCTTTTCCAATTTGGATTCCTTTTATTTCTTTTTCTGCTCTGATTTCTGTGGCCAAAACTTTCAAAACTATGTTGAATAGTAGTGGTGAGAGTGGGCACCCTTGTCATGTTCCTGACTTTAGGGGAAATGCTTTCAATTTTTCACCATTGAGGATAAAGTTTGCTGTGGGTTTGTCATATATAGCCTTTATTATGTTGAGGTATGTTCCTTCTCTTCCTGCTTTCTGGAGAGTTTTTATCATAAATGGATGTTGAATTTTGTCAAAGGCTTTCTCTGCATCTATTGAGAGAATCATATGGCTTTTATTTTTCAATTTGTTAACGTGGTGTATTACATTGATTGATTTGCGGATATTGAAGAATCCTTGCATCCCTGGGATAAAACCCACTTGGTCATGGTGTATGATCTTTTTAATGTGTTGTTGGAATCTGATTGCTAGAATTTTGTTAAGGATTTTTGCATCTATGTTCATCAGTGATATTGGCCTGTAGTTTTCTTTTTTTGTGGCATCTTTGTCAGGTTTTGGTACTAGGGTGATGGTGACCTCATAGAATGAGTTTGGAAGTTTACCTTCCTCTTCAATTTTCTGGAAGAGTTTGAATAGGATAGGTGTTAGCTCTTCTCTAAATTTTTGGTAGAACTCAGCTGTGAAACCATCTGGACCTGGGATTTTGTTTGCTGGAAGATTTCTAATTACAGTTTCAATTTCCATGCTTGTGAAGGGTCTGTTAAGATTTTCTATTTCTTCCTGGTTCAGTTTTGGAAGGTTGTACTTTTCTAAGAATTTGTCCATTTCTTCCAAGTTGTCCATTTTATTGGCATATAGTTTAGCCTCTTATGAGCCTTTGTATTTCTGTGTTGTCTGTTGTGACACAATGGAGTATTACTCAACCATTAAAAAGAATATGAATCAGTTCTAATGAGGTGGATGAAACTGGAGCCTATTATACAGAGTGAAGTAAGACAGAAAGGAAAACACCAATACAGTATAATGCATATATATGGAATTTATAAAGATGGTAACGATAACCCAGTATGCGTGACAAAAAAAGAGACACATGAATGTGTCTATTTGGCCTCTGTCGGAAAGGGCAAGGGTGGGATGATTTGGGAGAATGGCATTGAAACATGTATAATATCATATGTGAAACAAATCACCAGTCCAGGTTCAATGCATGATACAGGATGCTTGGGGCTGGTGCACAGGGATGACCCAGAGGGATGGTATGGGGAGGGAGGAGGGAGGTGGGTTCAGGATGGGGAACACGTGTATACCTGTGGTGGATTCATGTTGATGTATGGCAAAACCAATACAATATTGTAAAGTAAGTAGCCTCCAATTAAAATACATAAATTTATATTAAAAAAAAATAAAGGGGACATTCCAAATTGCTCAGAATGGCATACATGCAATCTCAAAATTTGAGCCTTATCTTTTTCAAAGTAATGCATCACAGGAAGAGACTTTGCTCAAGTCACATTGACATTTTTACTTCTATTAATAGCTGGGGAAGGCATCACCTCAGGATTTTGAGCATTTGCATAAAGATTGGCCATATTTCTGGGAAATCAATTCCTATTAATTTCCATACAAAGAGGTGTTAAGAGCTCAGTTTTAAATTCTCAGAAAGAAGTCTGTTTTTCTGAGTTGCAGCTGAAGTTTGAGAATCCTTCGTTGAAGCTCCATGAACCCTTCTGATAAATTAGGAAAGTGAGTCAAAGACAAACCATGTTCACACCCAGCTCAAATGCAACCTTGTCTCTCAAGCCTTTCTTAAGGCAGTTAGTCCTCCTTAAGTCCGTATTCACATTCCTATTAGAGAAAATATGATATTGTTTCCTATTGTCTGTTTATAGTTCTCTTCCTTTTTAACCATAAACCAAGAAGCAAGACCCTCACACAATCATCTCTCTGTCATAAATGTTTACTGCTAGTCCTACTACATAGCAGGGGATGAAAAGAAGGGAAGGGGGATGAGAGAAAGGTAAGAAACATCTTATAGCCAAATACCCACTTGTAACTCGCACTGTGGATTTTGTAACAGTCAGCCAGAGGTTGCAAATGATGAGGCTGTGAAAATGAAATATGTTTACAGATAAATAGACACTTCCTCAGACAATCAAAGAAGAAAAGGTGAAGTCAGGTGATGAACAGAGTCTGAGGTCAGCCCTGTGAGCTCTTTCGGCCTGGAGCCAGAAAAGGAGTTGAGACAGATCCTGTTGGCTTCCAGGTGTGATTGTGTTTATATCCATTAAGATGATTGTGTTGACAGTACACAGGAGAGAGAGTCAGACCAGAAACAAGTTTCTAAATCTTGTCCTGGGAATTCCTGAGAGAAAACTGTGGGCACTGATCCTGGAAGGTGATAGATGGAAGATGTCAGTAGATGCTTTTAGTTTCCTGATTCAGAATAATAGGGAGTCTGTTTGGGGGCTCAGCATCCCTGGAGATGATCCCCCATCAGAGGGCTTATGTCAAGAAGTCTGAATTGCTAAGATATTTGAGGCTCTTTCCTAGAATGCTACCCTACAAGCATCACCTTGAGATAAAATTGAAAACTGAGTTGTTTTTAGAAAAGCTTGCAGTGCTTGCAGTCCAGATTTCATTGTATCTTCAAAAAACTTTTCAGTCCAGAGGTGCCTGCTGGTGTGCTGGAGGCTGTGCTAATGATTACCTACTGTAAAGGAGGAAAGATTTAGTATGCTTAGTATTATCCATTACTACTAGCAAAAACTTGCTCATATGTCTCAATAGATATATAAAGCAAATTAAGTAATTGTTTATGAAACCATCATTTTTAAAAATCAAGCATTTATTGAGACTTTTTCTGACCCAAGCACTGTTTTGTGCCCTTTGTGTGTGTCTGTGAGCCAGATAGATACAGGGTCTACCCTTATGAAGCTTACATATTAGTAGATAGACCATAAACAAATATAATTGTAAAAAAAATAGGAATAACTTCATAGCAAGCAGCTTTTGATTGGACAGCCAGGGATAGTGCATCTGAAGAAAAGTTTTAAAAAGAGGCATCTGAAATAAAACCTGATTAAAAGAAAGTGTTATACACAAAGACCTGGGCAGAGGATGTCCCAAATAAAGAGGCCATCAAGTACACAATTCCTAAGGAAAGAAGGAGTTGCCTGTCCAGAGGACAGAAAAATAACCAGTAAGAAAGTTGTAGAATGATACTAAAGAAAGAAACCATAGGGCTTAACTATGTAGGACCTTTGCATATAGTGACAGGAACCTGGAATCAATTTTATAATTTATGGAGAGTTTTGGTTTTTAGGCAAAGTAGTGTTATGAAATGATGTATATTAATGAATTTTATTTTGTATTCAAAGAAAAAATGAAGAGAAAATAAAAATTAATTATTTCTAAGAGGAAACAGAATTTCACTGTAGAGGGATTTTGAATTGAAACTTGAAGAAAGTGTAAGGATTCAGCAGGTGAATGAAAAAGAGAAAAAGCCATTCAACTTTGAAGACATGTATAAGCCAAGCCACAAAAGCATGTGGTTGAATAGATGTATAATATAAACAGGAGATAAACACAAGAAGTGGCTGCAAAAATGTGGGTTTATGTAATGATAAACTGCTCACAAATATTGAGTCCTTGTAATGTGCCATACTTTGGGCTTAACTGTTTAGTTTGGTTGATTGCAAACCCACTGTATTTCCTGAATACATTCATTCTCCCATTCCCTGAATATTTTGCATAACCTCTTGCCTCAGATTTTTAGCATATTCTTTCCCCTCTGATAATAACTGAAGATCCTATTCCTTATATTAATAAAACAAGAAAATGGAAGCAATCAGAATTAGCCATCAGATTTACTAACTTCCTTTAATTTATGCCTACACACTACCTCTTCCTGATTTTTATTATGGATGATAGGGGGTTGTCTGTCCCTCTTCCAAACTAACATTAACCTTTGTATTTGTGTCCTGAACCCTATCGCCTTTTATTTTTCAACAGCTTGCTTCAGTCATTATTCCTTGTCCTCTGCCCATGAAATTATCCAGGCAAGACTACTGGAGTGGGTAGTCATTCCCGTCCCCAGGGGATCTAAATGGCCCAGGCATTGAACCCGGGTCTCCCACACTGCAGGCGGATTCTTTACCATCTGAGTCACCAGGGAAACCCATCCCTTGTTTTATGTAATTCAATTATTGTTTCTATATTATATTATTTCCTTCATTACAAAACAGTGAATTAATCTCTTTAATATTAAAAAAAAAGCAAATGAACGAATAAAAAAACTCTAACCACTTCCTGTCTACTTTACACTCCATTTACCTGTTTCCCTTTTTAGCAAACTTACACAAGCTATGTCCAGTCACTACCCAGCTTCATTTTCTCTGGAAACCACATCAGTCAAGTTTCATCACCACACTGTTGAAACCACCCGTTTACTCATGATCTCTATGTAGCAAAAAAGCTCATCATCAATTCTCATATTCAAAATTTCAATTACATTTAACACAGCTGTAACTCTTTGAAGCTCTTTGTTAAACTGACTTTTAAGACTCCACCTTCACCTGATTTTCCTCAAGTCTCAGTGGTTAGTGCTTTTAACTCTCTGAATATAGAGCCTCATCTTTTCCCCAAATTGGAATGTTACAAAGCTCAGTCCTTGGACTTCTTATCCTCTCAATATATACCTACTCTCTAGGTAATATTTTTTTCCTGTGACTTAAATAACATACCTTTGCTAATAGATTCCAAATTTACATATCTTCACTATCCTGAAATCCATTGACTTGTTATTGTTTCAGGAATCATGTGCTCTTCTCATTTCTCTTAATTATACAGTATTGTATCACAATTGTTATATTTCTGCCTCTAAACTGACTGCAGTCATATTTCACTCCCAGTATTTCACATGTCAGAAATCCATCACACCCTTTATATATTATTTTCACAATTGTACTAAGGTGCTATTTTTCTTAATCATGCTTTTACTCTCAGTTTTTAGTGGAGTTTTCCAGAGGCTATGGGGAAAATGTAAAAGTATTGCTCTTATAGTTAATGAACTATGTGCTTGTATATTATTGCATTTTAAGAATTTCTCAGTTCTGAATGATAAATGAAAAAGAGTTGGACATTTTCTCAAAGGTCAAAAATAGAGTTATATGACCCAGAAATTATACTCCTAGTTTCATACCCGAGAAATAAGAACATAAGTGAATCCAAAAGTATGTACACAGATGCTCATAGCAGCATTATTTATGATAGCCAAAGGTGGAAACAACGCAAATGCCCAATGACTGATGAGTGGATACACTATTCTTGTAGTATATCCACATGCTGTGTGTGTGGTTAATAGCTTCAGTTGTGTCTGACTCTTTGCGACACTATGGACTGTAGCCTGCCAGGCTCTTGTGTTCATGGGATTCTCCAGGCAAGAATACTAGAGTAGGTTGGTATGCCCTTCTCCAGGGAATCTTCCTGACCAGGGGTTGCACCCGTTTCTCTTGTGTCTCCTGCATTAACAGGTGAATTCTTTACCATTAGTACTACCTGGGATACGTTAAACATGATCTCACCTAAAGATCTTAGAATTCTCTGTTTTCTCTGCCTGGTTCCTCCCAAGATCTAACTTGAATTACCTCTTTATTCAGGCTACTGCTCAATGTGACGTCCTTATACAGTCCTTTCTCTCTCTATCCAAAACAACACTTTGCACTTCTCTAGTATCCTCTATTTCTATTTATTTCCTTTCTCTGTCCTTTTGAATTGCCATGGGCATTTTGTTGTTACTTAGTTGCAAAGTCTTGTCCAACTCTTCTGCGATCTCATTGACTATAGTCTACTAGGCTTCTTTGTCCATGGGATTTCCCAGGCAAGAATACTGGAGTGAGTTGCTATTTCATTCTCCAGAATCTTCTTGACCCAGGGATCAAACCCCCCGTTTCCTGTTTGGCAGGCAGATTCTTTATCTCTGACCCATGTAGGAAGCCCGCCCATGGGCATGTGTGCTGCCCATGTGCTTAGTCACAATGCTAAGTGACTTTGCTTAGTCGCTCAGTCATGTCCCACTCTTTGTGACCCCATGGACTGTAGCCCGCCAGGCTCCTCTGTCCATGGGGATTCTCCAGGCAAGAATACTGGAGTGGGTTGCCATGCCCTTCTCCAAGCGATCTTCCCAACCCAGGGATCGAACCTGGGTCTCCTGCATTTCAGGCGGATTCTTTACTGTGTGAGCCACATCAAGGAAGCGCCCATGGGCATAGCAGGTCATAATTACCAAAGAAATTAACTCGTCCCCCACCCCACCCTCAGCATCCCCAAACAGTGAAGGGAATTGATATAAAAATACTCCAGCTCCCTATGTGGCATTGCTTTTGAGACACACACTTCATTTCAATGCCATCCATATCTTCCCAGAGGATCTAAGCACAGTCACTTAAGCACCACCAGGGTGGTGAGTTACTTGACAACATACACAATTGGCTGTTTTTCCTTTGTGGTCTCATTTTCCTACTTGCTTAATAACATTTCTTGTTATTGCCTCTTAAATGCACTGTGTGCATTCAAATATTTATCTCTTATGATTTGATATTATGTTTATTATGTTTCTTTATCCTTATTGCTGTATTGCTGCATTTTCTACCTTATAAAGTGTAAATACTAAAAAGGTGAGGATCTTGTTTTGCTCACTGGGCTTAAAACAGTGTCTCGTATAACATCTGCATTCAATAAATATTTATTGAATATAAGAATGAGTGATTAATTTGATGTATTCCTTACTGGATCCTGTGAGGCAGGTGCTATTGTTATTATCTCTATATCACGGGGATGAAACCGAGATTTCAAAAGGTTAACTAAATTGCTTAGGTTTCAGAGTATGTGGAGAAGCAAGTCTCTAAGATCCTTGACTAACATCAAAGCCCATACTTTCAACAAAGTTCGTTAACAGTGAATACTCAGCACTAAGATCTAAGATATGTAGTCTGAACACAAGTAGCAGGAAGTACCTTACAGTGAATAGTTAATATTGTTAGGTTTCTTCTAATTAAACTAGAGGTTGAGAAAGGTAAAATGTCAAAGATTAGACAAATATAGAGACAAAATAAAAACAAGCTTGCAAAGATTCTTCTGAAGTTCACAGACCCTTCGTTCTAAATTTTGTTTCTGTATTTAGTTTAACTGGCCCTCTTTCTCTTGGATGATTATTGTGGTCACTTTTGTCAGTGGTAGATTTAATATGTTTTGATTTCCTGCTTTCCGTAATTAAAGATCAAATCTACTTATTTTGTTTCAAGGTATCACCTTTCTCTGAACATAGGTTTCAGATCTCATAGTAAATCCATAAAATCCTACTTCTCTGTCATTCTTTGTCCAAGTCTAGGAGAACCACCCAGAGGAGTACCAAGAAGAGCATCAAGCACTATTCTCAAAAGGTGGCCAATTAGTGGAATTACCCAAACATAATATTTTTTGATCTCTTTGCTCTTCACTTATCAAACATAACTACAGCATTCTAAACATTAGAACAGAAATAACAAAAAGGTTATTATGGGTTTTATGCTTCCTGTTTATGGTTTGTTCTTTATTTCCTTCAGTTTTTATTAGACAATTAATAAGATCATTTGGTAGAGGGGACCAAATTGGGGTATTAGAAAGTTTTCAAAGTAAAATATTTTATTAATTGTAACAACACCTACAGTAAGGAAATAGACAAATGACTCCAGCTTCTTTACTACTTAATATAACCAGGAATTTAATTCTTGTATCACATTTTCTTAGACCAGGCCAAACAAACACTTTTTCTGTCTTAGGGTTCCAAAGGATGAATAGGGGGTGAGTCAGTCAGTTCAGTCCCTCAGTCATGTCCGACTCTTTGCAACCCCATGAATCACAGCATGCCAGGCCTCCCTGTCCATCACCAACGGCCAGAGTTCACTCAAACTCATGTTCATTGAGTCAGTGATGTCATCCAGCAATCTCATCTTCTGTCTTCCCCTTCTCCTCCTGCCCCAAATCCCTCCCAGCATCAGGGTCTTTTCCAATGAGTCAACTCTTCACATGAGGTGGCCAAAGTACTGGAGTTTCAGCTTCAGCATCAGTCCTTCCAATGGGACCGATTTCCTTTAGGATAGATTGGTTGGATCTTCTTGCAGTCCAAGGGACTCTCAAGAGTCTTCTCCAACACCACAGTTCAAAAGCATCAATTCTTTGGTGCTGAGCTTTCTTCGCAGTCCAACTCTCACATCCATACATGACCACAGAAAAAACCATAGCCTTGACTAGACGGACCTTTGTTGGCAAAGTAATATCTCTGCTTTTCAATATACTATCTAGGTTGGTCATAATTTTCCCTCAAAGGAGTAAGCATCTTTTAATTTCATGGCTGCAATCACCATCTTCAGTGATTTTGGAGACCAAAAAAATAGTCTGGCACTGTTTCCACTGTTTCCCCATCTATTTCCCATGAAGTGATGGGACCAGATGCCATGATCTTAGTTTTCTGGATGTTGAGCTTTAAGCCAACTTTTTCACTCTCTTCTTTTACTTTCATCAAGAGGCTCCTTACTTCCTCTTCACTTTCTGCCATAAGGGTGGTGTCATCTGCATATCTGAGGTTACTGATATTTCTCCCAGCAATCTTGATTCTAGCTTGTGCTTCTTCCAGTCCAGCATTTCTCATGATGTACTCTGCATATAAGTTAAATAAGCAGGGTGACAATATACAGCCTTGACGTACTCCTTTTCCTATTTGGAACTAGTGTGTTTTTCCATGTCCAGTTCTAACTGTTGCTTCCTGACCTGCATATAGGTTTCTCAAGAAGCAGGTCGGGTGGTCTGGTATTCCCATCTCTTGAAGAATTTTCCAGTTTATTGTGATCCACATAGTCAAAGACTTTTGCGTAGTCAATAAAGCAGAAATAGATGTTTTTCTGGAACTCTCTTGCTTTTTTGATGATCCAGCAGATGTTGGCAATTTGATCTCTGGTTCCTCTGCCTTTTCTAAAACCAGCTTGAACTTCTGGAAGTTCACGGTTCACGTATTGCTAAAGCCTGGCTTGGAGAATTTTGAGCATTACTTTACTAGCATGTGAGATGAGTGCAATTGTGCCGTAGTCTGAGCATTCTTTGGCATTGCCTTTCTTTGGGACTGGAATTAAAACTGACCAGTCCTGTGGCCACTGCTGAGTTTTCCAAATTTGCTAGCATATTGAGTGCAGCACTTTCAGAGCATCACCTTTCAGGATTTGAAATCACTCCACTGGAATTCCATCACCTCCACTAGCTTTCTTCGAAGTGATGCTTTCTAAGGCCCACTTGACTTCGCATTCCAGGATGTCTGGCTTTAGGTGAGTGATCACACCATCGTGATTATCTGGGTCGTGAAGCTCTTTTTTTGTACAGTTCTTCTGTGTATTCTTGCCACCTCTTCTTAATATCCTCTGCTTCTGTTAGGTCCATACCATTTCTGTCCTTTATCGAGCCCATCTTTGCATGAAATGTTCCCTTGGTATCTCTAATTTTCTTCAAGAGATCTCTTGTCTTTCCCATTCTGTTGTTTTCCTCTCTTTCTTTGCATTGATCACTGAGGAAGGCTTTCTTATCTCTCCTTGCTATTCTTTGGAACTCTGCATTCAGATGCTTATATCTTTCCTTTTCTTCTTTGCTTTTCACTTCTTTTTTTTTTTTTTTTTTTTTTTTTTGCTTTTCACTTCTTTTCACACCTGTTTGTAAGGCCTCCCCAGACAGCCATTTTGCCTCTTGCATTTCTTTTCCATGTGATGGTCTTGATCCCTGTCTCCTGTACAATGTCACGAACTTCATTCCATAGTTCATCAGGCACTCTAACTATCAGATCTAGGCCCTTAAATCTATTTCTCATTTCCACTGTATAATCATAAGGAATTTGATTTAGGTCATACCTGAATGGTCTAGTGGTTTTCCCCACTTTCTTCAATTTAAGTCTGAATTTGGCAATAAGGAGTTCATGATTTGAGCCAGTCAGCTCCTGGTCTTGTTTTTGCTGACTATATAGAGCTTCTCCATCTTTGGCTGCAAAGAATATAATCAATCAGATTTCAGTGTTGACCATCTGGTGATGTCCATGTGTAGAGTCTTCTCTTGTGTTGTTGGAAGAGGGTGATTGCTATGACCAGTGTGTTCTCGTGGCAAAACTCTATTAGCCTTTGCCCTGCTTCACTCCATTTTCCAAGGCCAAATTTGCCTGTTACTTCTTGACCTCCTACTTTTGCATTCCAGTCCCTTATAATGAAAAGGACATCTTTTTTGGGTGTTAGTTCTCAAAGGTCTTGTAGGTCTTCATAAAACCATTCAACTTCAGCTTCTTCAGTGTTACTGGTTGGGGCATAGGCTTGGATTACTGTGATATTGAATGGTTTGCCTTGGAAACGCACAGAGATCATTCTGTTGTTTTTGAGATTGCATCCAAGTACTGCATTTCAGACTCTTGTTTACCATGATGGCTACTCCATTTCTTCTAATGGATTCCTGCCCACAGTCATAGATATAATGGTCATCTGAGTTAAATTCACCCATTCCAGTCTGTTTTAGTTCACTGATTCCTAGAATGTCGACGTTCACTCTTGGTATCTCCTGTTTGACCACTTACAATTTGCCTTGTTTCATAGACCTGACATTCCAGGTTCCTATGCAATATTGCTCTTTATTTCATTGGACCTTGCTTCTATCACCAGTCACATCCACAGCTGGGTATTGTTTTTTCTTTGGCTCCATCTCTTCATTCTTTCTGGAGTTATTTCTCCACTGATCTCCTGTAGCATACTAAACAATAGGTGGTATTAGTTATGAAAATTTAAAACAAAGGGAGTTCTGGTATTCAAGAAGATGGCAGTAGGAACAAGTGAAATACAGAAAGGGAGGAATTGACTGAAGAAGCAACAAATAAAGCCTTAGGTGATTCAACATTTTTTGCCAGAGACCTGGCTGTTTCAATGTTTATAGATTCTAGAACTTTGCCAAATTATCAAAAAAAAAAAAAAAGAAAGAAAAAAGAAAGAAAGAAAGAAAGAAAGTCTCACTGGAAGAATATTTCTACAGAAAATAAAAATCAAGGAAATTTGATGTAAATTTGATTTGACTTCTGTTCTTCTGTGATCTGAAGGACTGAGGAGATATCTGTATTGACAGTGATACAATTGCACTTTCTTAAAGTGTGCAAAGGGGCTTCCCAGGTGGTGCTAGTGGTAAAACACCTGCCTGCCAATGTGAGACATAAGAGATGTGGGTTCGATCCCTGGGTTGGGAAAAATGCCTTGTAGTAGGAAATAGAAACCCACTCCAGTATTCTTGCCTGGAGAATCTCACAGCCAGAGGAGCCTGGTGGGCTACAGTCCATAGGATTGCAGAGTCAGACATGACTGAAGTGACTTAGCATGCACACAAAGGGTTCAAAAATATCATTCATTGAGTTGACTTCCAGTTCTTAAAGAGTCATCTTCATTGTCAGCTTTTTCTTGTATCTCCATCATTTAGCAGACCTTGATGATTGAGTACTTGTGCATATTAATACAAGAAATCTACCTTAGCTTATCTTTCTATCTATCTATCCATCTGTCATCTGTCTAAATTCACTGTTACTTACGTATTAATTTTAATCTAATGGGCCACTGCAAAGCATCAGACGTGACTTAGCTACTAAATAGTAATGGAACACTAATAATCTTTTAATTTACTGATATAACTGGAAAAAAAAGAGTAAATTACCTGCATAATGAGTCTTATTTTGTTCAACTGGTCACTGCCCTGGCCATTATGAATGTATACAGCAATGAATAAGAAAAGGGCAATAGCTGGTCTGATGGCATCAAGCACAACTACAAGGCTACTTGAGACAGCTGGCAATGACCAGACTGTATGGCAGTAAATGTTTTCAGGACTCCCCTTATGTGAAAAGGCAACAGGTTTCATTGAAGAATGTAAGTATGGAACCAAAAAGGTTTTTGTTCTCTCTCTTCTCCCCTCAAAGAGCTTCCCACCTTGAAGGGATTTATGTCATGCTTGGAATGAAAGAAACACAGAGAACAAACTGAGGTCATTAAGAGGTTACCACAGGTCAGTACTTTGTCTTTCTTTTATTCTCTTGGAGATAAATGGGTATCATTCTATCATTTTTGATAGTTAGTCTCCTAACTGGAGGTATTATCATACTGCATATCTTGGCCAAAAGTCCAAGTGGTAAACTCAGCAAGAACATTTAGTATGAGGTGAATACATGGCTCCTTGGGGAAAGAGAACATAAAAGCTGAGTTTGTGTATCTTGGGGCCCCAATTACTAATACATATATCTTAGTATAATTTTACGAATGACAAGCAATCCAAGAGGATTAAAATTAGTTCCAAGAAGAACTCAGTTTTTTTCCCATTTTTTCTTTCTTTTTGTAATATTTTTCTATTATATATTAAAATGAAGAGACTACTTCAATATGAGAGATGAGCTATTTATCAATAAGTTGGTGAATTTGCCATCAAATACCTTTACACAAATTCAATCAGAAACTTTTAGATGTAAAATATCAATATGTGTTGTATTTTGTTATGTGTTTATGTATTATTAGTGTGTAAAATATTATGATTATGATGACATTGCTTCCATAGACTTTGAGCTCCAAATTCTTATAACCAAAGACAATAGAAAAGTCTTCATCATCAATCCAGTCTAACAAGGCATTCCTAGATTCACAGCTCTTTGTTTTTGATCAACACCAAAGAAAAACAGAAATAGAGAAGAAAAACCTCCTTTTCTTTCTGTCTTTACTGAAAGAATTACTGTCCTGAAATATTCAGAGTTCAGAAATGTCTCTACATTTTGTGGCTCTAGGGTTCTGACTTGACATCCTTTCCTAAGATGAGACAATAAGATTTTATTGAGCCACTAGAGAAACAAGGGCTCTCTGAGCCAGAAAAGAATGTTGGATGGGAAGAGGTTATACATTATAATTCACCTACACAAATGAGCATGACCTAACAGGCTCAGATATGAAAAGAAAAGTGATAATTGGCAATTACAATTATAATCTATAATATCGAGGTGTTTTCTTACTCTATGAATGACCCTTGTTATCTGATGTTATATTTTTTATGTTTGGAGAAGCAGGTAAAAACTTTCCATGCTCTTGAAAAGGAAAATATTATCATCAATATTTTAAAACCATAGTAAAATTCTCATTCTGTTGCTAATTTATCAAGTGAAGCAGAGTAAAATAATGTACCTAGACAATGTGTGATCATATCTGTATTCTCTTCTTATGGATAAGTAGAGAACTATGTTTAGAAAAATTAAGCCATGTTTTTAAAATAAGTGCAGTAGCACATAGAAAAGTGTAGAAGTTTCTGATTTTAAAATTGTGATGGAGTATATATCAGGTGTTGCTGTGCATGCTTTTATTAACTTCTTTCTCCATTCACCTCTCCCAGTTTTACTTTTTTTCTCTCCAGAGCTCTCTTTCTTCATATTGAGGTTCCTTCTCATCCTTCATGTTTCCCCACACTGATCATGAAATTTTAATTATAAAAATGCACTCAGTTTAACTTTGTAATAAATATTTAATAAGTACAGAATCATTCTTTAACTAAATGGGTGTATTTTAATTACTTGAAGGCATTTCTTAATGGCCCTCATAAGATTGCCCCTCTCAAACTGATCAGAAGAAATGATTAACCAGATTTTCTTTGACATTTTCAAAGATACAGATACCTTTTGCTTTTGATATGTGTCACTTGACTTTTACAAAACTATTTCTGTTCAGAAAAGAAAGACTTTCTATTGTCTGAAATGACCTCATGAACCTCAAATGCCCAAACAATCCATGGAAAAGCTTTCTGTGCCTGGAATTTAATGAAAGTCTTGTTTTTAATTCAAAGAATACATTGTATTTAAATCTCTAACATAAAGGTCATTTGTGTATGATGATTCCAAAATCAGTGTAGGTGACACAGATCAATTTCATGACCAGTAATAATGTTAATTATGGCTTTCCACTCATTTAATATCATATAGAAATATAAAGCCTGACACCATCTTGAAAATTCTTGGGACTTTTCCTTCTCCAGATGAAAGACGTTATCTAAATAAATCCTTTAGAGTGCTTTGTTATAATTACTGAGTTTGCTTGCTGGGGAGATAATTGCTTGGCTTGTTATCTGACCCACTCAAAACTAAAAAATGGTAGACTTAAATCTTGCTAAATTACTCACCTTCTCAAATTAGTATGACCAAAAGTAGGGACTTGAAGGCAAAAGCTAGAAAACTTAACATGGTTCCATCATATTTTACTGATGATCAGACCCAAAAATGTCTTTCAGTGTCTATGATAGATGAACTTGCCTTAAGCTGCTATCCAGTTGAATTCAGAACACTTGTCAGAGGGTAGAGAATTTTTATAGGATAGGATCACCAGAAGGAAAAAAAAAAAAATGTACTGATCAACTCTTTCCAAGGGCTCTAAGAATAAATCCACTCCTATTGATCAGTTTGGGATTGGAAAATGGACTACAAAATATGTTGGGCATCTGTTCTCTGTGAAATTCTGGATGATTTATTTGAGATCATACATTAGAGGTGAAGTTAAGAATTTTTACTCATAGAAATGCATTTTATTTTATTTTTTATTTTTTTTTTTTTTTAAATTTTATTTTATTTTTAAACTTTACATAACTGTATTAGATTTGCCAAATATCAAAATGAATCCGCCACAGGTTTACATGTGTTCCCCATCCTGAACCCTCCTCCCTCCTCCCTCCCCATTCCATCCCTCTGGGTCGTCCCAGTGCACCAGCCCCAAGCATCCAGTATCGTGCATCGAACCTGGACTGGCAACTCATTTCATACATGATATTTTACATGTTTCAATGCCATTCTCCCAAATCTTCCCACCCTCTCCCTCTCCCACAGAGTCCATAAGACTGTTCTATACATCAGTGTCTCTTTTGCTATCTCGTACACAGGGTTATTGTTACCATCTTTCTAAATTCCATATATATGCGTTAATATACTGTATTGGTGTTTTTCTTTCTGGCTTACTTCACTCTGTATAATAGGCTCCAGTTTCATCCACCTCATTAGAATGGATTCAAATGTATTCTTTTTAATGGCTGAATAATACTCCATTGTGTATATGTACCACAGCTTTCTTATCCATTCATCTGCTGATGGACATCTAGGTTGCTTCCATGTCCTGGCTATTATAAACAGTGCTGCAATGAACATTGGGGTACTCGTGTCTCTTTCCCTTCTGGTTTTCTGTTGGTGGGAATGCAAACTAGTACAGCCACTATGGAGAACAGTGTGGAGATTCCTTAAAAAACTGGAAATAGACATGCCTTATGATCCAGAAATGCATTTTAAATTGTCCCTTTTATTCTTTATACCTTATGGCATCTCTTCTTCGATGTCTGATCATGGCTTCTTTGGAATGCCATGGGAAAAGTGACCAAAGAAAGGCTTTGATAAGAATAGAAGTTACTCAGCAAGAGATGGGAAAGCTTAAGTATAGCAGGGAGTGTGGGATTTCCAGCAGTAATCTGTTCTCCTTATTCTACCTACTTTACCCATAGTTTTGGGGTGTGTCTATTAGGAGAATGACTTTCCTCATTGATGGTTATGTGTGGAAAAAGAGATTCTTTGTTTGTTGTTCTGCTCTGTTTGAAGTACAGCAATATATAAAGGAAGTTGTTGCCAAATCTCCATGAGAGGACTGGAAACAGGTTGAAAGTGGGTGGGTGTATGGAGGGGGTGGAAGCTGATAGGTAAGCTGTGTGTGTTCCAGACCCAAGAGCAGGTTTTGCAAGTTCTGAAACTAGTTAATGAGTTTGTTCTCTGAAAGAAGTCTGGGCCTCTTTGTGGATAACAAACATTTTAAAACTGAAACTCATAAAAGAATAAAAGAGCCAAAACATTCTTACTCTTTCTCTGAGAGGTAGATGGAAGGCTCTGGTGTCTGACAGGTACAACTTGTGAGTAACCTGGACAGCAGCCAGAAGTTCTTGTAAGAACAGACCAAGACCACACCTGTTGATTGAAAACATTGCCCTCTAACAAAACAAATGAAATTATATAAAATGCCACCCCTATTTCCCACTTTCTAGACTGGCTGATTTTTATTAAATGAAGGACAAAGTTATTGCTTTGCCAACAAAAGTCCGTCTAGTCAAGGCTATAGTTTTTCCAGTGGTCATGTATGGATGTGAGAATTGGACTGTGAAGAAAGCTGAGCACCAAAGAATTGATACTTTTGAACTGCTGTGTTTGAGAAGACTCTGGAGAGTCCCTTGGACTGCAAGGAGATCCAACCATTCTAAAGGAGATCAGTTCTGGGTGT
This sequence comes from Bubalus bubalis, assembly GCF_019923935.1. Lineage (NCBI taxonomy): Eukaryota > Metazoa > Chordata > Mammalia > Artiodactyla > Bovidae > Bubalus > Bubalus bubalis. Next base: position 94,460,853 of record NC_059157.1, on the reverse strand, counting down.
TCATTGGAAGGACTGATGCTAAAGCTGAAACTCCAATACTTTGGCCACCTCATGTGAAGAGTTGACTCATTGGAAAAGACTGTGATGCTGGGAGGGATTGGGGGCAGGAGGAGAAGGGGACGACAGAGGATGAGATGGCTGGATGGCATCACTGACTCGATGCACATGAGTTTGAGGGAACTCCGGGAGTTGGTGATGGACATGGAGGCCTGGGGTGCTGCAATTCATGGGGTTGCAAAGAGTCAGACACGACTGAGTGACTGAACTGAACTGAACTGAAAATTAAATATGCAGTTTCAAATCCCAGAGTCTTCCATTGGATACAGAATGTATCAAATTTCTTTTGATTAAGATCATAATCTTGCCTGCAATGGAACAATTCATTTTTCATTTTCATCCTAGTGTTGCTAAAGAATGCATTTGAATGTCCTTTAGTGTCCTTTGCAGGACACTTAGTTAATCTATTTGCTTGCTAGTATAGTTTATTGAATATGGCTATTCATAGCTAAAAGTATTATGAAAACCAGCTAAAGGTAGAACGTACATCATGTACCTAGAAGGTGAATTAAATAAGGCTTAAGAGAGTCTCTTGGGAAAAAAATTCTCACCATCAAAGGTGCAATAGAAGAAAGAAAAGGCTCTGGGGAATAGTTGCTTTGATAAGATAAAAAGAAGCCATTTGATAGGGGAAGCAGGAAGAGAAAGGGGAAAATGTGTGCCAAGAGGGTTTCAGAAGAGTGTAGTGACAAGAATATTTATTGGCAACTCTTGCTTAAATTCTATTTAAACTATTGAAACAAACTGAATGCCTCTCCTGTTTCTGTTCAACTCTGTATGGTCACTGTTTTCTTTCTTTATTTGAATTGCTATAAATATTAAACTGCTATGCATAAAGGTTACTCATGTATAATGACTAAGACAGAAAAGAACACAATCACTCATTTCTTCTGTCCCTTAAAGTACTGGTATTTAAACTTTGTCCCTTCTCTGCAAACCCTGCCAAAAGTTCTAGGTTTTGGAAAAACCAATTCCTAGTCTAACCAATCTGGGAGAATCATGGATCCCCACTAGGTAAATGCAATGCTTTAGACTGAAGAATGAATGATATTTGAAAAATGGATTTTGTGCCAAACATACATTACATATCTTATGTATATAGAAAGATATATATACATGGGAAAAATTTTGTGTAATGCAATAATTATTCCTTCCCTCTCCACTGCCTCTCTATTATATATCTAACCCCAAGCTCCACACATTTGAGGAATAGAAGTTAAAATAAAAGGATTTGATTTAATATGGCTGATGGGAGGATGATACATTAACTTTATTTCCACCCTCCCCAGTGGGAAAAACAGGAAAAAAAACATTATGATGTACAAAGCATCTGCTAAGAAAGCAGCTAGAAGCAATAAAACAGAGATTTTCTGTCTTCTATAATTAAATCCCTTTCTTTCCTTTCTCTCCAGGCCTATACCAGATGACTTCTTAGGTCTCATGAGCATATTTTACACATCCTCCTGTACCATAACCTCAAGATGAGCAGAGGCAGTAATTAGAATCTTTAACCCGTGGGGATTTTGTCATTTGCTTTTTAAGAAAAACTGGTGAGACACTATTTTTATCTAAGAGTTTTTTATAATTTGACCCATGACTCTTAACCAGGAGTGCGTATGGCATTTACTCCATAATATACAAAGGTTCCAGCGTATTCTTTGTCTTCAAATATCTCACCACCAGCCACCAACAGCACCATGTGCACACCCCTCAGTCTCACCCTGGCACACATGTTTTACATCAATGGCATTTGTATTGATTGGTCATTGTAGCTCTAGGCTGCTTTGGGAAGATATGCATTGATTTGTGACAGGGAATGAATGCCAAGTTTGAGTTTGTTCCTGTCTTATGAGCTAGTATGAGCATTTATATTTATACATTCCTGGTTCTATGGATGTACGATGACGTTATTATCTAAGCAGACACATAGTAGATTCTCAGAAAGAAAAAAAGAAAAAGAAGGAAGAATTGGGGAATTATAAGAGTCAAGAAACCCCCTCTTTCTCTGTTCTCTAACAGAGTTGCCAGATATGGGCTGATTTAGAGAGCTTTCAAAAAATATTTTTTAGTGCTAATGGTCAACGTTATCATAGATTTTCAATCAGTATAAGAAAGAAGAAACGGACAATTTAAGCTTTCCTGATATAGAAACACTGACATTTCTATCTGTGTAGGCCAGCTGGCTGCTATACACTTCATCTGTATCCTCTCAGCATTTTATTTGTGACTTGTGGAGATTAAGTGACCTAACTCCACCTGCTGGAAGACTAAGAATTACATCGCTTTGGTTTAAAAAAGCAAATTGAAAAAAAAAAAAAAAAAAAGCAAATTGGCATCATGAAATGGACAGCGACCTAAAAGCAGAGAATCTGACTTAAGCTCTCATCTTTGCCACTCTTTGGCAATGGAAATCACCTCTTAAAGAGTGACTTAAGATTTTTGGATTGCAACTTCATCATCTGTAAAAGGAAAAATTGGCTTTAGCAGATGATTTCTACTGACCCTGTAGGCTTAGTTCTCTATGATTTTGATTTAATTTGAATTAAGAAATCTAGATCATAAGTTCTTTATTCACATTGGCTATAAACGGTGCATAGATTACTTTATTCTGGTTTGGCTAACTACTTAGGAGAATACTCACAAACTGTCAACATTTTTGTTATCACCCATCCTGGTTCTGCCACTTAACACTTCAGGCAAGAACTTAATCCCTTTAATCCTCACTTTGCTGAAGACAAGAATAGATGCTAATACCGCCCTTCAGAGTAGTTATACAGTTTGAATAGCATTCTAGGAATACCAGGGTTTTTCCATGGTGATCTTGGAGATCCAGGATGATGTAGAAATGACAGAGTCAGAATTGTATGAGAGTTTGTTTATATTAATTAATGCTGGTAATATGGTGTGATACCATAAACAATTCAGACTCAGGTAAAAGGATATTTTAGATAAGACTAATAATGTCATGAAGAACAAAAAGCTGTTTATCATTTCAACATATAACTTTCTCCTTGGGACACCCTCTTTCATATTATGGCAACTCAAATCACAGAAAACCATACCAACACAGACACCCATACACATCCATATACACACATATGCACAGAGAAAACAGTATGACCAAACTCCCAGTCAGACCTTGAGGCCATGACTTATATTGTGTCTATGAACACTCAGTGTCTCAGTGTATCCCATGTTCAAAAGTTAACATTGAAAACTGAGGAAGCTGTGTATAACTTGACATCTTGGCATCAAGAATGTTGTTTGTGTTTTCCCTCTCCAAGAACAGATTAAGACAAAAACTACATATATCTTCCCTGTTAAATAATGAAAATGTCAACGATTAATGATCAAAGATAAGAAAGAAGACTCATTTATAATGTTGATCCTGTTTAAAGAGAACAAAGGGAAAATATATTAACTTAGACTGGATTTGGTCTTAGGTCCCTAGCTCTTAATAAATGAAGTAAAGAAAGGCTTTTTAAATTTTGTTCAGTTAGAATTAGAAGCTCTTGTGCTCATATTGGGCTTCCTCAGTGGCTCAGCTATAAAGAATCACTGCTAATGCAGGAGATGCAGGAGATGTGGGTTTGATCCCTAGGTCAGGAAGGTCCCCTGGAGGAGGGCATGACAATACATTCCAGTATTCTTGCCTGAAAAAATCCCGTTGACAGAGGAGCCTGGTAGGCTACAGTCCACTGGGTCACAAACAGTCAGACATGAATGAAGTGACTGAGCATGGTATGGCATGTTCATATTATTTCTTGTTTCTCTCATTTGTCTCATTTGTCTTAATAATTTGACCTTATTGTCTACTTCTGACATTTTTATTTTCTTCTAATGTGTTAAGCAATCTCTAATATTTTTACTACCATATAGATCCCAAATTTGCAAAGTTCATATAGCCTGCAGTCAATTCTTTTTGGTGCTTAGACATTCAATATTTATTTATACCTACTTAAATGAAAGATCATAATATTTCTTTCACTTGTATGAATAATACTAATAAGTATTTATAAAAAGCAGGAAAACCATAAATGTTTCCACTGTGCTACTGTCTATAGATTCTAAATAATCTGCACTCTCTTTTCATACAGTTGAGATAAAAGTCTCCATTTTTGAAAATTGAAATAAAAACTTATAGGACATTCTTAATGAAGGAAGAAATCATTTTATAATTTAACAAGGTTAATTTTAGTCAAATTCAAAATAAATGTTTCATAAATGCTTGAGAACATTTCCTTTACTTTGCCTGTAACTTCAACTAAATGATTCAGAATCTTTTAAAGTGTAAGAGAGAATATGACAGTCATGATCTCAGAGATCATTTACAAATTACAAGTTCACTGAACGTAAGTTATATCCTTATATGTATATATTTTGATATAACCAAATATTATCATAATTTTTTGATTTTAAAAATGAGTTATAATTTGAAAAGTTAGAAAAGATAATAGCAGTTAGAACATGAACTAAAGTATGATGATGGACACTGGAATGCAAAAGTAAATATCTTGACAATTTGGGTAAGGGATTTTGGTAATACATTCAACCTGTCCTAACATCTGGAATAAGTTTTCAACATTTGCATTAGTGAAGCCACTAATAGGTTCTGACAGAGTTTTTCCAGTCTTATTTCTAAGCATTTATTGAAACACAGTTAAAATAGTATCCATGTGTACCCAGTTCATCCTTACTACATTCTATAAAGCATGGCTTTGTATAAATCACTGAGAATATGGTCTCATTATTGATTTCAGAATATGTTCTACTCTAATTCCAACTCATATCCCTCATTATAAAGTTAAAAACACATGTTGGTCCTAGATTTTTATTTTAGAATTGATCTAATATGTCCTGTATCACTCTTCAAGTTATTTACTTCCCTCTGTCAAAACAAACCAAAGCTATAATGTACACTTTCATATTTTATAAACTACACATGACAAATATATTTTTTCTGATTATAAAAGTATGACAACCATTTTTAAGAGGTCAGGAAATACTTAAAAGTTTATTGTTAGCATGGGTATCTTGCTTTCCAGACATTTCCTTTACATATAGATACAGCATATTCTCTTTAATTACAAAAAAAGTTAGTATTTTATAAAACTATTTTGTAGCATGCATTTCTCTACCAATATATTATCACAGAAATCACTCTATGGCAATTACTTTGCTTCAGTTCCATCACTTTGAAAGGCTGCATACTATTCCAGTTATAAAGATAACATGATTTATTGAACTTATCCCCTTTTGATTGACATTTAGATTATTTCCATTAAATTGCTAATATAATATATTATTCTATAATGAATATCCATTACATGTATCTCTTCACTTAACTGATTATTTTATGCATAAATTTCTGAAAGGGAGATAGATATATTGAACAATAATTCATATTACTAAATTGTCCTCCAGAATGAATTTGTATAATTTGTATCAGTTGTTTTCTGCCAGCAGTGTGTACAAATGCCTATTTCTCCACACCTTCACCAATATTATTAAGTTCATGACTAAGGCATGTTATTCTCTGTTTGTTGATGTTTATATGTATGTTATCTAATAGGGGGACTTCCCAGGTGGTGCTAGTGGTAAAGAACCTGCCTGCCAATGCAGGAGATGTAAGAGACATGGGTTTGATACCTGGATTGGGAAGATCTCCTGGAGGAGGCTACGAAAACCCACTCCTGTATTCCTGCCTGGAGAATTTCATGGACAGAGGAGCCTGCTGCTGCTGCTAAGTCACTTCAGTCGTGTCCGACTCTGTGTGACCCCATAGACCGCAGCCCACCAGGCTCCCCCATCTCTGGGATTCTACAGGCAAGAACACTGGAGTAGGTTGCCATTTCCTTCTCCAATGCATGAAAGTGAAAAGTGAAAGGGAAGTTGCTCAGTCATGTCTGACTCTTAGCGACCCCATGGACTGCAGCCTACCAGGCTCCTCTGTCCATGGGATTTTCCAGGCAAGAGTACTGGAGTGGGGTGCCATCGCCTTCTCTGACAGAGGAGACTAGAAAGCTACAACCATAGTGTCACAAAGAGTTGGACTTGATAAAAGTGAAAGTGGAGAGTGAAAAAGTTGGCTTAAAGCTCAACATTCAGAAAACGAAGATCATGGCATCTGGTCCCATCACTTCATGGGAGATAGATGGGGAAACAGCGGAAACAGTGTCAGACTTTATTTTTTGGGGCTCCAAAATCACTACAGATGGTGACTGCAGCCATGAAATTAAAAGACACTTACTCCTTGGAAAGAAAGTTATAACCAACCTAGATAGCATATTCAAAAGCAGAGACATTACTTTGCCAACAAAAGTTCATTTAGTCAAGGCTATGGTTTTTCCAGTGGTCATGTATGGATGTGAGAGTTGGACTGTGAAGAAGGCTGAGCGCCGAAGAATTGATGCTTTTGAACTGTGGTGTTGGAGAAGACTCATGAGAGTCCCTTGGACTGCAAGGAGATCCAACCAGTCCATTCTGAAGGAGATCAGCCCTAGGATTTCTTTGGAAGTAATGATGCTAAAGCTGAAACTCCAGTACTTTGGCCACCTCATGCGAAGAGTTGACTTATTGGAAAAGACTCTGATGCAGGGAGGGATTGGGGGCAGGAGGAGAAGGGGATGACAGAGGATGAGATGGCTGGATGGCATCACTGACTCGATGGACATGAGTCTGGGTGAACTCCGGGAGTTGGTGATGGACAGGGAGGCCTGGCGTGCTGCAATTCATGGGGACACAAAGAGTTGGACACGACTGAGTGACTGAACTGAACGGAAACAACTTAGCATGCATACATGCATCTGATAGGAGGTCTAAATAAATATTAAAGTATAAATGTTCAGTTTGTCTAGAACACTGTGACAGAGTAGTAAGCATAAAAAGACATTCATTCTGTATCATAAAGACATAAAAAATTCCATCACACATTTCTCTATACATTCTTAGTGTTTCAACATTTCTGTAGAAATTCATGCTGACAAAACAGAGTAATAATTGTAGACTTGTTCTAATAATTAATGGGCAAATTTCATTCATTTATAGCATCAAATTTGGGAAGTTGGAATCATTTTCCAAATTTAAAGTACCACAATGAAACTTGACTTAACTATAGAGAGATGATTTGTTTATCTTAGCAAGGTATGTGCATTCTGCCCATGGGGATTCTCCAAACAAGAATACTGGGGTGGGTTGCTGTGTCCTCCTCCAGGGGACCTTCCCAACCCAGGGATGGAACCCATGTTTGTTAGATCTTCTGCATTGGCAGGCAGTTCTTTACCACTAGCGCCAACTGGGAAGCCCTCTTAGCAAGGTGAGTGTGTGCTGAGTCCCTTCAGTCATGTCTGACTCTTTGCACCCCCATGGACTGTAGCCCACCAGGCTCCTCTGGCTGTAGGATTTTCCTTAGCAAGGTATCTGGTGATGATTCAGAATGTAGCTTAAATGGAATGATTCAAGTATGTGTGCATGTGTATGTGTGGAGAGAGAGAGAGAAAGAGATTCATGCACTCATTTTTCTTTGCATTCTTAATAAATACTTTCTATCTCATCAATTCCCTTAATCTCTTTCCAACTCCATCTTCCTCCCTTTTTCCTTATCATCGCTGTTCTTATGGTGCCCCTTTTATATCCAGTCCTGCTTTTCCTCCTCTTTGCCTGTGCCCTGGCTTTTCCTTTTCACGTGTTGTGCAGGTTGCCTTTGTTTGTGGGCACATTATCTGTATCACATGTCTTTGGAGCTTCTGTTGTCTGTTCCTTTCCTTTAGGTTACTTTTCCCTGTTAAATTTTTTTCCTTTTATGGTAACTAATTTTAATGGGAATTCCAAGATTACCTTACTGCCTTTTATCACTCTCCCATTTCTAGCTGTTTTTGGACATGCCCAGTCTCTTGATGTGAGCTACATTTACCTTCTCTGCCATATTTTCTCCCTTTGGATTGTTTTTACCTTTTTGATCCCCTCTTTCACTTTCTCTTTGATAGTGTTATCTTTAATGGCACCATTTGTTATTGGTGAAATTTTTCATGGGCTTTTTTTTTTTTTTTTTTTTTTTTAGTCATCACTATTTCAGGTTCATTGGTAGTCTTTTTATTTCCATTGAAGGTTTTCTGTTTTCAGTCTTGGTTTATTGTTCCCTGGGGTATTCTGTCATTATCTATGAAACATACACATGGGATGTGCTGTGCTGTGCTTAGTTGCTCAGTGGTGTCCGACTCTTTGTGATCCCATGGACGGTGGCCATCAGGCTCCTCTGTCCATGGGGCATCTCCAGGCAAGAATCCTGGAGTGGGTTGCCATGCCCTCCCCCAGGGGATATTCCTGATCTGGGGGAAATTGAACCAGGGTTTCCTGCATTGCAAGTAAATTCTTTACCTTCTGAACCACCAGGGAAGCCCACAAATGGCATAGTCATTAATAAAATTACCATTTAGGTGACAAAAAAAAGTAATATTTACTTTTATCAATGTACTTATTTGAGTAGAATCAGATATAAGCAAAGATCTGATATCCATGTGAAGATGTGGAAATTCCTTGGAATATCTGTAATACTACAGTGAAAGCTCAAAACTATAAAATACTCAAAACAGAGTGCTGAAAGATAAGATAAATTTGAAACACAGTCAAATAATGCCTCTAGCATGATTAAGTCAGGACTCAGAGTGATTTTAAATGTCATCTAACCCATTTTAACATTCAATATCTGAAATCTAACACCATCCCAAATAATCATTTAAACATGGATAATCAAATAAAGGTTAATCAACTAGATTTTAATCTTTTCTTATATTGAGTGAAATTTTGTCTCAATTCAGATTTATATTTTAGCCTTAGTTCTACTCAATAATTAAAAAAAAAAATCTTGTTCTTTTGTATCATCATGCTACAAACTTTTGAAAACAGATGCTTTATCTTGTGTTCTTCAACTTGAAAATTCTTAATCCTGACTAGATATTCCCACTTTCTCTAATTAACTCTTCCTCAGGTAGAATTTTTGGATAAGTTTACCATCTTTGTCAAATCCTTTATAGTATGCTAGGTAAGTATTTTTTTTTTTTTGTATGCTTCTACCAAAATTGAATACATCAATCCCTGAGACATTTAAGCACTTAAGAGATGGTCCATCTCCTATAACAATCAAGAGACATAGTCTTATCATGGTGTGTAAGGTATAATTAACTGTTTTTGGTATTGACACTAATATTAAATTTCTTTAATTTCTATCTATAATGTACTATACTATTGCACTTGGATTTTTAGATATGAGTATGTTTTGATATTAATTTGCAAGATTTGGCCTACCATTCATACTTATCAAGATGCTTTTAAACACTGATTTTATCATTACTATATATTCAGTCATTCTTTCGTTGAGTGATGCCATATTGCATTTATTTTAGAGATAGTGAACAAACATATTCAAGGGCTGAACTCTGTAAAACTTTATTATAGACTGACAGTCATTCCCTCCCCAGCATTCTTTGAACACCCCCATTCAATCAGTTTGCAATACACACAATTGAAATATCATGTAACCCTACTTAAGATTTAATCTCATGAAAATATCTTGTCAAATGCCAATATGTTGAATGCATTTTCCTTATCAAATAGTTTAATAATTCTTTCAAACTATAAGCTTTCTGACTAGGGTAGACTGATCAGGCACATAGAGTCTCACAATTCCAATTCAAGTTTTAATGTAGATAAATTTTGTATCTCTTAGTAGTTCATTATCACATTCTACCTCTGTATTCTAGGTTACAAAAGCAAAAACATAATTTCAGTTCAGTTCAGTTCAGCTGAGTCATGTCTGATTCTTTGTGACCCCGTGGACTGCAGCATGTCAGGCTTCCCTGTCCATCACCTACTCCCAAAGTTTACTCAAACTCATGTCCATCGAGTCAGTGATGCTATCCAACCATCTCATCCTCTGTCACCCCCTTCCCTTCCTGCCTTCAGTCTTTCCCAGCATCAGGGTCTTTTCCAATGAGTCGGTTCTTCACATCAGGTGGCCAAAGTATTGGAGTTTCAGCTTCAGCATCAGTCCTTTCAATGAATATTCGGGACTGATTTCCTTTAGGATTGACTGGTTTGGTCTCCTTGCTGTCTAAGAGACTCTCAAGAATCTTCTCCAACACCACAATTCAAAAGCATCAGTTCTTCAGCTCTCAGCCTTCCTTATGGTCCAACTCTCACATCCGTACATGACTACTGGAAAAACCATAGCTTTGACTAGACGGACCTTTGTTGGCAAAGTAATGTCTCTGCTTTTTATATGCTGTCTAGGTTGGTCATAGCTTTCATCCAAAGAGCAATTGTCTTTTAATTTCATGGCTGCAGTTACCATCTGCAATGATTTTGGAGTTCAAGAAAATAAAGGCTGTCATCATTTCCCTTGTTTCCCCATCTATTTGCCACAAAGTGATGGGACCGGATGCCATGATCTTCATTTTTTGAATGTTGAGTTTTAAGCCAACTTTTTCACTCTCCTCTTTCTCTTTCATCAAGAGCCTCTTTAGTTCCTCTTCACTTTCTGCCATAAGGGTGTTGTTATCTGCATATCTGAGGTTACTATGAAAATGAACAGTATGAAAAAAAGCATATTTTAGTATCCTTGATTGGGCTTTCCTCGTGGCTCACACAGTAAAGAGTGTGCCTGCGATGCAGGAGACCCAGGTTCGATCCCTGGGTCAGGAAGATCCCCTAGAAAAGGGATTGGTACCCTGGAGAAGGGTAGCAGTATTCTTGCCTGGAGAATTCCATGGACAGAGGAGCCTGGCAGGTTATACTTCATAGAGCTGCAAATAGTCGGACATGACAGAGCAACTAACACACACACACATACCCTTGATTAGTCATTATTCATATTGTGTAAAAAATATAGTGCTAATATTTTACTTATTATTTTCTTTCCCTCCTTTCTTGATCAAAATGTCCAACTCCGATAAAATTTTTGTCATCCAGAAATAAAGAAATATTTCTGAAATCCTAGCAGTAAATTTTCTAGAAAGATATAGCAATCTCATAGAATTTAATGAAATTATTCAATAGGCCAATTTTTAATTACATAAACTTAAGAAAACAAACAGATTTCCAAGTACATTTTAAACGCTGTAAATGTTTACTATATTTTCCAATCTCAATTAGGTCCATCAAAGGCCTCTTTCATTTCCTAGGCATGTGAGCTATTCTATTTTCCTTGATACATTTTACCTATTTGTATTGATTATTAGCAGAAGAACATAAATATCAATAAGTAAAAGACTTATAGAGATATAAATATACTGAAATTTGAATAGGTATATAATCATGAAATTAATATAGTAAATTTGAAATCAGAGTTCCATTGATGAACAAGATCTTGTCTTTTTAGCCAATATTTTCTGAACTATTGCTTAGTTTCAGTTCAGCAGTTTGCTGTTGTTGCTTGTTGTTTTTAAATCTTAGTTTCAAAACACTTTGGAAAAAATTGTACTTGCCCTATAGGACAGCAAATCTCATGTACGTCTAGAGAAAATTACACTAGAATAAGAATATATACTTAAGTTTAAGTTATACAGTTGTCACTGTTCTGTTCATCTAATTAACTATGTATGTAAAGGACAAACTACAGCAAATGCCTAGAAAGTCAGAAAGAGTTTAAACCTTAAACTTTTAAATCTTAACAAAGAACTTCTTGCAAGTCTTGTAGATGAGTCTACTCAGTGAAACTGCTATGGTTCCAAATAATTCTTTATCATGCTATAATTGATCCAGTAAAAGAAAATATAATAAAATAAAATATGATAATAAAACACATACCTGAGCCTATCACCCGAAATAGAATAGAATAGTACCCATACAGTACAATGTTATTCCCATGTCCCACAGCCTTTTAGAACTAAGGGAACATAGGGTAGTAAATTGAGTGTTCTGGTCACAGCGCACTATTTCCTCACATTTTTTTACAATTTTAAGGGGATCAGTTAGTGACTTAATTGCTATTTCCATATTTTACTGAAAACAAGAAGAATATAGCTAAAACACTAACTATAATTTTACCAGAGAGCGTTAGAACATACTGAGTTTTAAAAGGCAGTATGTGGTTTATAGAAACAGTCTTTGCAAGTTATTCCATAGTAGGTTTTAGATTTTTTTTTTTGCTAGAATTAGATGTACCCATGAAAGGTAGAAAAGACAGAGGGCCCCTCTCAATGAACCAAATCTTTATTTTAGTGTTCTTTTATCTCATATTTATGATGCAGGGCTTTTTTCCATGTTTTCTTCTTTGCTTTGCTGTGAATTACAAGTCTCTTGTCATGTTTTATCATATTTTTTTCAGTTTTTTCTAACATGAATTACATTTTTGATTTAACTTGTTATAATTATTTCCCCTTTTAACTATTCATTGAATTTGAGATTCTATGTCTTTCACGATCCTTATGATTACAGAAAATTATATACAGTTTCCTCGGCCAAAGCTGGTGCATTTCACAGATTAGAAGTCCTGTACAGACTTGAGCAGAAAAGTAAGTGTGACAGCGGCAACAAAAACTATACTCTGGGCCACCACACCAGGGTTCAGCAATGCCCTGGAAAACTACAGTTTGAGCAGATAACACTGTCCCTTTTCTCTGCATTTGCCTTAAAATAGTGTCTCTCCTTTAAACCATGAATAGGGAAGAATTAACACAGAATAAGAGAAATTATGTGGAAGCTCTCGCAATGCCAACATTAAAGCAGCAATATTCTTCTTTATGGGGAAAATGACCTGAAAATGCTACCCCTTCATCAAATAGGACAAAAAGGTAGCCCGGATGAGGAGATACTGATTAGGGGTACTGATGACATTGGCGGTGACAGGTTCAGTAAGTAGTGGTTATCTTTATCTTTTTCCATAAACTATATCCTATAAAAGTCCAAAGCAATATATAAAGACTCACTGAGAGGATATGAGGCAAGATTACTGAGGAATGTCAATAGTTGCTTAATCAACACTACTTCCCTTTTCAAGGTATAATAATTCTATCTACTAAGTCTAAAATAGCTCATTTCAGGTATGTCACTTCATCTACATTTCTAACATCTTGTACAAAAATATAATTCAATTGATTGGAGGTAAATTTTAAACTATCTCTACATTTAAGATGAGAGTGTCAGTACATTGCTCAGTATGGTTTGTCATTTATTTTTCTTATCTCAAGGAGTATGTGGCTATGAATAATTTTTCAATAATATAAATGTAAAAATCCATATTATCTGAAATGTAGATGGCAAAAACTTCACTATCCACAAATAATCTTTTATTTATTCTTTTGACTGCTTTGGGTCTTCTTTGCTTTGTATTGACTTTCTTTAGCTGTAGCAAGCAGGGGTACCAGTTGTGTGAGCTTCTCATTGAGGTCGATTCTCTTATTGCAGAGCACAGGTCCTAGGTGCAGTGGGCATCAGTAGTTGTAGCACACAGGTACAGGAGTTGTGGTTCCTGGGCTCTAGAGCACAGGCTCAGTAGTTGTGGAGCACAGGCTTTGTTGCTCTGTGGCATGTGGAATCTTCCCAGACCAGGGATCAAACCCATGTCCCCTGCATTGGCTGGCAGATCTCTATTGCCTGTGCCACCCTGTGCCACCAAGATCATGGCATATGGTCCCATCACTTCATGGCAAATAGATGGGGAAACAGTGGAAACAGCGACAGATTTTATTTTTGGGGGCTCCAAAATTACTGCAGATGGTGACTGCAGTCATGAAATTAAAACATGCTTGCTCCTTGGAGAAAAGTTATGACCAACCTAGACAGCATATTATAAAGCAGAGAAATTACTTTGCCAACAAAGATCTGTCTAGTCAAGGCTATGGTTTTTCCAATAGTCCTGTATGGATGTGAGAGTTGGACTATAAAGAAAGCTGAGTGCCAAATTATTGATGCTTTTGAACTGTGGCGTTGGAGAAGACTCTTGAGAGTCCCTTGGACTGGAAGAAGATCCAACCAGTCCATCCTAAAGGAAATTAGTTCTGAATGTTCATTGGAAGGACTGATACTGAAGCTGAAACTCCAATACTTTGGCCACCTGATTTGAAGAGCTGACTCATTTGAAAAGACCCTGATGCTGGGAAAGACTGAAGGTGGGAGAATGGTATAACAGAGGACAAGATAGTTGGATGGAATCAGCGACTCAATGGACATGAGTTTGAGTAAACTCCAGGAGTCGGTGATGGACAGGGAGGCCTGGTGGTACTATAGTCCATGGGATCGCAAAGAGCTGGACACAACTGAGCAACTGAACTGAACTGAACTGTGCCACCAGGAAGTCCTACAGATAATCTTAATTTGCATTTTTTTGGAATTCAAAAAGCATTTTTGATTTTTTAAAATACCCTTACACAAAATGGATTTAAACATGTAAGTATAGTATATACACATTGAAAAAGCCATGGAATCTTTAATCTCTCTAATTAATATTGCAAAAAAAAATTTAAGCTACTATCCTGATAGAGAAATTAGGTGAACGGTATATGAGATTAAATTCATTTAATTATGTAAAATAATTAGGATTTTTTTCATATCTCTGAGATCTGTATTACAGAATAACACCTGCGTGAAAACTATTTACTTAGTTAATATAAAAATATTATACTTCCTACCTTACTTAACATCTGTATGATGGATTTTGTAAATTTTAGAGGTATTATCTCCAAGATCAAGCTGGGCTTTTACAGAACAAGAGCATTCCAGTAATTGGTGTGCTCTAAGTAAGCTTTTCTTGTTACTCTTGGAAAATTAACATTTTTAAATAGAGTTTTTAGAAGTTTATAAGGCTAAATCATGTCTTCTCCATCAGCAGTTTTCTGTATCATTCTAGAAATAGAACCAGACAAACTCAAATTGTATTTCCTTTTCATTTATAAATGTCTGACAAATTGGGATACACTTCCTATTTGTGGACATGATAAGAAGCAATGTAAAGTATCTGGCAATTCACTACTTTCATTTAAGAAATGCCAGCCTAATACAGCCAGTAATTTCCAGGTTTAAAGTATAAACAAATTTTCATGTGCTAGAATCTTCTGTATTTCTCATGGATAAAAGTGTACTTAATATCTATAACCATTAATGGTGAAGGAGATATTTAACACTCTACCAACATTAGCTAAAAAATATACATAAACTAAAAAGATTTCACTGATTTTCATGTATTTAATTTTGTCAGTTCTGAAACTGATGAAACCAAAATCAGAAAGCAAAAAGACCTAAGGGCTAGAAGAGTCATCATTAGACTAAAATTAGAAAACATCTGATTAGAGGTTTAATCAGCACCACATCTTATGAATCATTAAATATATTTTAAACATCTGCATATCCAATGACAGGTGGGTCTTCATAATCATTATCTGGATAATTCAGATTCTGCATCACATCATTGCCAAAATTTAGGACAGTTTGATAACAGTTCTACTTTCATATGTCTAGTGCTGTTTGCTATACAATGTATTTCACGTAGACATCATTTTATGACCTTTGTGTGGTGAAGTCTGTGGTGAAGGCAGCAACTTTGCAAAGAACAGATGAGGAGAACAGGGTCAGAGAAACCAAATGAATTTCCTAAGTCATTAATAATTAAGGACCAATATACTCTGAATTTACAGCCTTCTCATGACCAACATATTGACTGCTAAATTAATTGATGCATTGATAATACAACCTCCAAATTCTGATTTGCTTTGGCCTCAGATATGCAGATGACACCACCCTTATGGCAGAAAGTGAAGAAGGACTAAAGACTCTCTTGATGTAAGTGAAAGACTAGAGTGAAAAAGTCAGCTTAAAGCTCAACACTGAGAAAACTAAGATCATGGCATCTGGTCCCATCAGTTCATGGCAAATAGATGGGGAAACAGTGGAAACAGTGGCTGACTTTATTTTGGGGGGGCTCCAAAATTACTACAGATGGTGATTGCAGCCATGTAATGAAAAGACGCTTACTCCTTGGAAGGAAAGTTATGACCAACCTGGCTGCTGCTGCTGCTAAGTCGCTTCAGTCATGTCCGACTCTGTGCGACCCCATAGACGGCAGCCCATCAGGTTCCCCCATCCCTGGGACCCTCCAGGCAAGAACACTGGAGTGGGTTGCCATTTCCTTCTCCAATGCATGAAAGTGAAAAGTGAAAGTGAAGATGACCAACCTGAACAGCATATTAAAAATCAGAGACATTACTTTGTCAAAAAAGGTCCATCTAGCCAAGGTTATGGTTTTTCCAGTAGTCATGTATGGCTGTGAGAGTTGGACTATAAAGAAAGTTGAGCACTGAAGAATTGATGTTTTTGAGCTGTGGTGTTGGAGAAGGCTCTTGAGAGTCCCTTGGACTGCAAGGAGATTCAACCGGTCCATCCTAAAGGACATCAGTCCTGAGTGTTCATTGGAAGGATTGATGTTGAAGCTGAAACTCCAAAACCTGGGCCACCTAATGTGAAGAGCTGACTCATTGGAAAAGACCCTGATGCTGGGAAAGATTGAGGACAGGAGGAGAAGGGGACAACAGAGGATGAAATGGTTGGATGGCATCACTGACTCAATGGACATGGGTTTGAGTGAACTCCAGGAGTTGGTGATGGACAGGGAGGCCTGGCATGCTGCGATTCATGGGGTCGCAAAGAGTTGGACATGACTGAGCGACTGAACTGAACTGAACTGCAATTTTAAGATATCTAATAAGTAAACATAAATAAAAGAAATCACTCCACATTATAAAATAATAAAATTGAAAGTTAAGCCTGATATATAATCTCAATTTAATATAAACTCAAAGATGAAGTCTTTTGTTGCTTGTTGTCATAGATCTTCAATCCTCAACCCCAAATACACACATCTCTTTTCATTTTCTTATTCTACTCCAGTTAGCGTAGTGTACTCTAATTAAATCTCAACAGAAAAAGAACTAAGATTGTGGCATCCGGTCCCATCACTTCATGGCAATTAAGTGGGGAAACAAGGGAAATGGTGACAGACTTTATTTTCTTGAGCTCCAAAATCACTGCAGAGGGTGACTGCAGCCATGAAATTAAAAGACGCTTGCTCCTTGGAAGAAAAGCTATGACCATCTAGACAGTGTTTTAAAAAGCAGAGACATTACTTTGCCAACAAAAGTTCATATAGTCAAAGCTATGGTTTTTCCAGTAGTCATGTATGGATATGAGAGTTGGACCATAAAGAAGGCTGAGAGCTGAAGAACTGATGCTTTCAAACTGTGGTGCTGAACAAGACTCTTGAGAGTCCCTTGGACTGCAAAGAGATCAAACCAGTAAATCCTAAAGGAAATCGACCCTGTATATTCACTGGAAGGACTGATGCTGAAGCTGAAGCTCCTATACTTTGGCCACCTGATTCAAAGAGCTGACCCCTGGAAAAGATCCTGATACTGGGAAAGATTGAAGGCAAGAGAAGAAATGGGAGACAGAGGATGAGATGGTTGGATGGCATCACTCACTCAATGGACATGAGTTTGGGCAAACTCTGGGAGATAGTGAAGGACTGGGAAGCCTGGCGTGCTGCAGTACATGGGATTGCAAAGAGTCAGACATGACTGAGTGACTGAACAACAACTCTAATTAGTGAATAAATGGATTGTGTAAACTCAAATGTCTTTCGGCTGATCCCCGCCACCACCCTCTCTCTCTCTTTTTTTCTTTTTCTTTGCTTTTTGCTTATTTGTTTGTTTTAGCTCCCATGGTATATGCTCTTGGGTTTAATATGTAAGCTTTCTTCTGACTCTTTTTATTATGGTAGATTTCTTTCTTGTCTAGTAGAATAAGAAATGTGCTGGATTCTAATCCTAGCTTTACTTCTAAGGATGTGACATCAAGCAAGTCAGTTTACCTTGTGTTTAAGTCTTCTCTGAGTTTAGGCTTCATTGTTTCAAAATTACACTTAGATAAATCACAAAGCATTTGACATTCTGTGAAATTTAATATGAATGCTTTTGGGGCATAAAGAGGGATTCATTCTTTTTAAAAAATTATTATTTATTTATTTCTGATGGTGCTGGTTGTGGCACATGGGCACTTGGTTGCTGCACATGGGCTTCTCTAGTTGTGGCCTGTGGGCTCAGTAGTTGTAGCTCACAGGCTTAGTTGTCCTGTGGCACGTGGGATCTTAGTTCCTGGAGCAGGGTTAGAACCTGTGCCTCCTGCATTGGCAGGCAGATTCTTAACCACTGGACCACCAGGGAAATCCCCAGGATTCATTCTTAAACACCATTTTCTTATAGGGTACATTTCCATGCTTGCTGGAAGTCTAAAGATGATGATTTCTATAGGAATTTTATAGAATATACTTTCTGTCTGTCAGAAGCTGGCAACCTTCACAAGTCATAGTCCAACTACTTAAATCATTCTTCTAGTTTTGCTTTTTGTTTTCCTTTGATATACAATACAGTTATTTTGATTGCTAAGTTAATATGTGTTTCTGGATGCTTAATGATTTCCATTCAAATTTAACTAAGATAAAAATCTTACTGCTGTACATTTTTGCTTGGACTTGTTTTTGGATCCAATATAGGAACAGTATGTAAATGAGTAAATTGTTCTTAAAGAGCCAATTTAAGGGAGTGAATGGGAGACTAGGTGAGAAAACTATGATACCTCTGTGAGTCTCTCTGTGACTCACTCACTTTTTCTCTTTACCATTGCTGAATAACAGGAAGATTTATCATATAAACTGTACCAAGTAAGAAGAGTGTAAGAGTAATATTTTCATTATGTATAGAAAGTAAGAAATGGCAAGAAATTTAAGGATAAGTTAGACCCTCACTTTACACATTAAATCTCTAGACCAAGGTACTACAGTCTTGGTCTATACCGCAGACAAAGATACCATATACTAAAAACTGGGAAAGAAACCAAGGTCCTGTAAATTCACAAGGGTCAGTGTTTTTCCCTATGTACCACATGTGATATACATCTTTTGTTAAAGTAACATACATAATTAAGGAAAATAGAAGACAAAGCATTATTAATTATAGTCCATATCTCTAATTTGACAAGTATTGTATATACTATTTGCAAATATCTAATGTTACTTCCAAAGATCATACCATATAAATGAAAAGTACTATTTTTATTTAGGTAGATTGCCTTCTTAAGGCAAGTGATGCTGCTGCTGCTGCTGCTGCTAAGTCGCTTCAGTTGTGTCCAACTCTGTGTGACCCCATAGACGGCAGCCCATCAGGCTCCCCCGTCCCTGGGATTCTCCAGGCAAGAACACTGGAGTGGGTTGCCATTTCCTTCTCCAAAAGTGATGCTACCTCAAGATAATTTTGTATTCTCCTTACCCATAGAAAATTGGAGCTGGATGTTATAAGATTTAATAGTTTAAAAAATATATTATTACTAGCTTAGGTGGAGTAGCTAATCTATAGGGGCAGCAGAAAGAAAACCTGGAGGGAAGAAAATGTAAAGAATAATACATATATTAACGTGAACCATAAATGTCCATACCTGACTATTTAAGCTGTAAAATCATTATTTTTCTTAGTAACAAAACCAGCAGCACAAAGAGAATTATTTTATATTTGTAACTAATTAATTGTTTAGTGTCTATTGTAGATGAAAGATAGATTTTTTTGAATAACAATTTTAAAAACCTTTCCAAGTGATTCATTCAAATAAAGGTCTACAAATTTCTTCTTGTGATGCTCTATATTACCAATGATGTTCTTAAGGCAGATTAAAACAGAAAACTCAGGAATTCTAAAGTTGGTGACTGACTTTGAAGTTCTATACATAGAATCAGAGTGTTGTAGACCTGGAAGAGCTTTTAGAGGTAATTTACTAGAAATGTGGGGTTTAAAAAGGTTAAGTGATTTGGCCAAGGTTATAGGACTAACAATAAAAAGAAAAGCTACTCTAGGATCTAGGACTTTTTTTTTGTAAGTCTGCATTGGAAAAATTATAGTTCTCCAAAGTAGGAAAAACTGGTCAAAATGAAAAGAGTATGGCTTAGCTGGAAGTTTGATCTAATTTACTAAACAATAAGAACAATGCCAAACCACTTTTAAAGCTGGAGGTGGAGAATACTATTAAAAGCATTACCACAACTTCTATATAACAGATTATGTAGTTTCAAGAAGTCAATGTAGTTATTTATTCTAGCAAAAACAAGTCTACTGAACCATATAGAATCTTGCATAATTAACAACTTGTCTGTCGTAGCAAGAGAATTGCAAAGTTGGTGGTTTTGACATTTAAGGAGCTAAAACACAACATAAGCATACAAAGCAGAGTCTATGGCTTACATATAACTTCTTTCCATCATATCAGATCAAATCAGTTGCTCAGTCGTGTCCATTTCTTTGTGACCCCATGAATCGCAGCACGCCAGGCCTCCATGTCCATCACCAACTCCTGGAGTTCACTGAGACTCATGTCCATCGAGTCAGTGATGCCATCCAGCCATCTCATCCTCTGTCGTCCCCTACTCCTCCTGCCCCCAATCCCTCCCAGCATCAAGTCTTTTCTAATGAGTCAACTCTTCGCATGAGGTGGCCAAAGTACTGGAGTTTCAGCTTTAGCATCATTCCTTCCAAAGAAATCCCAGGGCTGATCTCCTTCAGAATGGACTGGTTGGATCTCCTTGCAGTCCAAGGGACTCTCAAGAGTCTTCTCCAACACCACACTTCAAAAGCATCAATTCTTCGGCGCTCAGCCTTCTTCACAGTCCAACTCTCACATCCATACATGACCACAGGAAAAACCATAGCATTGACTACACAAACCTTTGTTGGCAAAGTAATGTCTTTGCTTTTAAATATGCTATCTAGGTTGGTCATAACTTTCCTTCCAAGGAGTAAGCGTCTTTTAATTTCATGGCTGCAGTCACCATCTGCAGTGATTTTGGAGCCCCCCAAAATAAAGTCTGACACTGTTTCCACTGTTTCCCCATCTATTTCCCATGAAGTGGTGGGACCGGATGCCATGATCTTCGTTTTCTGAATGTTGAGCTTTAAGCCAACTTTTTCACTCTCCACTTTCACTTTTATCAAGAGGCTTTTGAGTTCCTCTTCACTTTCTGCCATAAGGGTGGTGTCATCTGCATATCTTGAAATATTGATATTTCTCCCAGCAATCTTGATTCCAGCTTGTGTTTCTTCCAGTCCAGCGTTTCTCATGATGTACTCTGCATATAAGTTAAATAAGCAGGGTGACAATATACAGCCTTGAGGAAATCCTTTTCCTATTTGGAACCAGTCTGTTGTTCCATGTCCAGTTCTAACTGTTGCTTCCTGACCTGCATACAAATCTCTCAAGAGGCAGATCAGGTGGTCTGGTATTCCTATCTCTTTCAGAATTTTCCACAGTTTATTGTGATCCACAGAGTCAAAGGCTTTGGCATAGTCAATAAAGCAGAAATAGATGTTTTTCTGGAACTCTCTTGCTTTGTCCATGATCCAGCGGATGTTGGCAATTTGATCTCTGCTTCCTCTGCCTTTTCTAAAACCAGCTTGAACATCAGGAAGTTCACAGTTCACATATTGCTAAAGCCTAGCTTGGAGAATTTTGAGCATTACTTTACTAACGTGTGAGATGAGTGCAGTTGTGAGGTAGTTTGAGTGTTCTTTGGCATTGCCTTTCTTTGGGATTGGAATGAAAACTGACCCTTTCCAGTCCTGTGGCCACTGCTGAGTTTTCCAAATTTGCTGGCATATTGAGAGCAGCACTTTCACAGCATCATCTTCCAGGATTTGGAATAGCTCTACTGGAATTCCATCACCTCCACTAACTTTGTTCGTAGTGATGCTTTCTAAGGCCCACTTGACTTCACATTCCAGGATGTCTGGCTTTAGGTCAGTGATCACACCATCGTGAAGATCTTTTTTGTACAGTTCTTCTGTGTATTCTTGCCAACTCTTCTTAATATCTTCTGCTTCTGTTAGGTCCATACCATTTCTGTCCTTTATTGAGCTCATCTTTGCATGAGATGTTCCTTTAGTATCTCTGATTTTCTTGAGATCTCTAGTCTTTCCCATTCTGTTGTTTTCCTCTATTTCTTTGCATTGATCAGTGAAGAAGGCTTTCTTATCTCTTCTTGCTATTCTTTGGAACTCTGCATTCAGATGTTTATATCTTTCCTTTTCTCCTTTGCTTTTCACTTCTCTTCTTTTCACAGCTATTTGTAAGGCCTTCCCAGACAGCCATTTTGCTTTTTTGCTTTTCTTTTCTATGGGAATGGTCTTGATCCCTGTCTCCTGTACAATGTCACGAACCTCATTCCATAGTTCATCAGGCACTCTATCTATCAGATCTAGGCCCTTAAATCTATTTCTCACTTCCACTGTATAATCATAAGGGATTTGATTTAAGTCATACCTGAATGGTCTAGTGGTTTTCCCTACTTTCTTCAATTTAAGTCTGAATTTGGCAATAAGGAGTTCATGGTGTGAGCCACAGTCACCTCCTGGTCTTGTTTTTGCTGACTGTATAGAGCTTCTCCATCTTTGGCTGCAAAGAATATAATCAATCTGATTTCAGTGTTGACCATCTAGTGATGTCCATGTATACAGTCTTCTCTTGTGTTGTTGGAAGAGGTGTTTGTTATGACCAGTGCATTTTCCTGGCAAAACTCTATTAGTCTTTGCCCTGCTTCATTCCATATTCCAAGGCTAAATTTGCCTGTTACTCCAGGTGTTTCTTGACTTCCTACTTTTGTATTCCAGTCCCCTATAATGAAAAGGACATCTTTTTTGGGTGTTAGTTCTGAAAGGTCTTGTAGGTCTTCATAGAACCATTCAACTTCTTTCCATAGGAGGTACTTAATTTTTTCCACTGATCTTATGAAATATTTATAATGTAGATATTCATTTGGATTTTTAATTGGTATATAGTCAAATTAGAAATAACTTATCTTTTTATAAAGATTTATTATTTATTTATTGTTGGCTGCGCTGGGTCTCTGTTGCTGCATGTGGGCTTTCTCTAGTTGCAGGAAATAGGGGATACTCACTTGTTGCTGTGCACAGACTTATTGCAGTGGCCTTTGTTGTTGCAGAGCACAGGCTCTAGGCACACGGGCTTCAGTACTTGCGGCACTTGGGTTCAGTAGTTATGTCACACGGCCTTAGTTGCTCTGTAGCATGTGGGATCTTCCTGGCCCAGGGGTTGAACCCATGTCCATTGCATTGTAAGGCAGATTCCTAACCACTGGCCCAGCATGGAAGCTCTAAAAATATGTTTTCTAAATGTTACTTTTTTCTTTGTATCATCTGTTCATCTTGTCTCCTAGTGATATTATGATATTTGTCATCTTCCTAAAAAGGATATTGTTAAGGCTTTAGGATAGGATGTTACAAAGGTTTTCTAAAGCAAATTGGGGAAAAGCATCATGTATGCACAAATTATTGTATAAATCACAAATTAAAATATGCCTACACTATTCTTAATTTATTATTTCTACAAGGTTGCTACTATGTGTAACTTCAGTTAGACATGAAGAGCAGAATACTATGTACACTGCTACTGCTGCTACTGCTTGCTAAGTCACTTCAGTCGTGTCCGACTCTTTGTGACCTCATAGACGGCAGCCCACCAGGCTCCCCCGTCCCTGGGATTCTCCAGGCAAGAACACTGGAGTGGGTTGTCATTTCCTTCTCCAGTGCATGAAAGTGAAAAGTGAAAGGGAAGTCATTCAGTCATGTCCGACTCTTCACGACCCCATGGACTGCAGCCCACCATTCCTCTGCCCATGGGATTTTCCAGGCAAGAGTACTGGAGTGGGGTGCCATCGCCTTCTCCGATACTATGTAAAGAGCCTGTAAAATAAGAAATCTTATTACTTTTCACCATTATTTACTAGTATGGAGTGTTTTAACTAGATATTCTGTGTAATTTTAACTGGTTCCTAAAACTGTTTTCATTAAAATTCTGTTTAACCCTAAAACCTAAAGCTGAGGTAAAAATGCATCTAATATTAGGAGTTTTAACTTATTAATTCCATCTGAGAAACTGTTGCTAGTCATTAGAAATATTCTATATTATACAAGTAAATGGAAATTTTCATTCTGAAGGATACTCAAATGTTTGAAATATAGTTGAGAATTCATAAAAAAAAGAAGAAAAAAGTTGTCTCTAAGCAAAACAGATGTCTTAAAATTTAGGAACCAGAATTAATATACTTCATTTATAGCAAACCACATAGGCAATCAGGACTTCTGTCTTTTTATAACACAACATTTCAATTAGTTTGACAGCCTATTTGGTTCTTTAGTGTATAATCTAGTTAGAATTTAGGGGAAAAAAATAATTTAGATAAAAACTCCAGAGTTTGATAGAGGTAGTCACAATGGAACAATGGAAAAAAGTGGCATGCAAAAATTGGGTAGGAAATTTAAAAACCAAAAATAAAAAAATTAAAAAAAAAAGAAAATTCAGAGCAAATGTACTTTGGGATTAGTTAATATGGGAACAAGTACATACATCTTTCAAACAAAAATATAACAGCATAGCATTTAGATACATAATAGATCTTTCTCCATAATTATTTAAATGTGCTTTGTCAAGTTGATAATAAAACCCTGATCTGACCAAGTACATTGATGCTTCATTTTAGTGTGTGTAATATTCTGTGTAAATCAATTATTCAAAACATTGAAATAGCACAGTGTGGTAGAAGAAGCATCCCTAGAGTCAGGTCTACATTTGAGATCCAATTTTGTCACTTTAATAGCTGTGCCAACAGTGACATTTCTTAAGTTCTATGAGCCTATATTCCTCATTCATAAAATAAAGATTAAAAATAATGTATCATGTAGGCTTGTTTCTATGATGATGACATTTTTACATTAGGCATTTAGCATTCTGCTTACTATATATTAAAACTTAATTTTTTCCTGATTATCCTTCAGAGTTCTTTCAGTTGTTTTATTTTATTTTATTTTGAATTTTTTTTTTAATTTTTTTGCATTGCAAACAGATTCTTTACCAACTGAGCTATGAGGGAGTGTTAAACCGAAGTATATGTATTTGACCTTTTATACATATCTTCAATTATCTATATTAAAATCTTCCAAATGATTTAACATAATTCCTTACTGTTTTCCACAATTCAAGAGCAACATATACTTACTGAAGAAAGCTTAAAAATTAGAGAAGTATAAAGAATAATCCATAATCTCATGATAAAGAAGCAAACAATATATTGGCTTATATACAGCTCATTATTTTCTGTAGGCAAGCTAGATTTTAGATTTACAAAAATATTGCATTGTATTGCTGAAATTACTATAGGGATAATTAGACAAACTCTTTAAAAATAAACATCATGCAGCAAATATTTTTCATGACATTACAAATACCTTGAAAACACCAGCTTAGTAGTACAATGTTGCTGCTAAGTCACTTCAGTCGTGTCCCACTCTGTGTGATTCCATAGGCAGCAGCCTACCAGGCTCCACTGTCCCTGGGATTCTCCAGGCAAGAACACTGGAGTGGGTTGCTATTTCCTCCTCCAATGCATGAAAGTGAAAAGTGAAAGTGAAGTTGCTCAGTCATGTCTGACTCTTTGCAACCCCATGGACTGCAGCCTACCAGGCTCCTCTGTCCATGGGATTTTCTAGGCAAGAGTACCGGAGTGGGGTGCCGTTGCCTTCTCCAAGTAGTATAATAATCCTTTATAAATGTGCACAATTTATTTAACACTATCCTATTTTGTACACTGAGGTTTTTGTCAGTTTTTCTCCATTTTAACCATGTAATTCTTTTTTTTTTTAATTTTATTTTTTAACTTTCAATATTGTATTGGTTTTGCCATATATCAACATGAATCTGCCACAGGTATACATGTGTTCCTCATCCTGAACCCTCCTCCCTCCTCCCTCCCCATACCATCCCTCTGGGTTGTCCCAGTGCACCAGCCCCAAGCATCCAGTATCGTGCATCAAACCTGGACTGGTGACTCGTTTCATATATGATATTATACATGTTTCAATGCCATTCTCCCAAATCATCCCACCCTCTCCCTCTCCCAAGAGTCCAAAAGACTGTTCTATACCTCAGTGTCTCTTTTGCTGTCTCATATACAGGATTATTGTTACCATCTTTCTAAATTCCATATATATGCATTAGTATACTGTATTGGTGTTTTTCTTTCTGGCTTACTTCACTCTGTATAGTAGGCTCCAGTTTCATTCCCCACATTAGAATTGATTCAAATGTATTATTTTTAATGGCTGAGTAATACTCCATTGTGTATATGTACCACTGCTTTCTTATCCATTCATCTGCTGGTGGACATCTAGGTTGCTTCCATGTCCTGGCTATTATAAACAGTGCTGCGATGAACACTGGGGTACACGTGTCCCTTTATTCTGGTTTCCTCAGTGTGTATGCCCAGCAGTGGGATTGCTGGATCATAAGGCAGGTCTATTTCCAGTTTTTTAAGGTATCTCCACACTGTTCCCCATAGTGGCTATACTAATCTGCATTCCCACCAACAGTGTAAGAGGGTTCCCTTTTCTCCACACCCTCTCCAGCATTTATTGCTTGTAGACTTTTGGATCACAGCCATTCTGACTGGCATGAAATGGTACCTCATAGCGGTTTTGATTTGCATTTCTCTGATAATGAGGGATGTTGAGCATCTTTTTATGTGTTTGTTAGCCATCTGTATGTCTTCTTTGGAGAAATGTCTATTTAGTTCTTTGGCCCATTTTTTGATTGGGTCGTTTATTTTTCTGGAATTGAGCTGTAGGTGTTGCTTGTATATTTTGGAGATTAGTTGTTTGTCAGTTGCTTCATTTGCTATTATTTTCTCCCATTCTGAAGGCTATCTTTTCACCTTGCTTATAGTTTCCTTTGTTGTGCAGAAACTTTTAAGTTTAATTAGGTCCCATTTGTTTATTTTTGCTTTTATTTCCAATATTCTGGGAGGTGGGTCATAGCGGATCCTGCTGTGATGTATGTCAGAGAGTGTTGTGCTTATTTTGCTTATGTTCTCCTCTAGGAGTTTTATAGTTTCTGGTCTTACGTTTAGATCTTTAATCCATTTTGAGCTTATTTATGTGTATGGTGTTAGAAAGTGTTCTAGTTTCATCTTTTACAAGTGGTTGACCAGTTTTCCCAGCACCACTTGTTAAAGAGATTGTCTTTAATCCATTGTATATTCTTGCCTCCTTTGTCAAAGATACGGTGTCCATAGGTGCGTGGATTTATCTCTGGGCTTTCTATTTTGTTCCATTGATCTATATTTCTGTCTTTGTGCCAGTACCATATTGTCTTGATGACTGTGGCTTTGTAGTAGAGCCTGAAGTCAGGCAGGTTGATTCCTCCAGTTCCATTCTTCTTTCTCAAGATTGCTTTGGCTATTCAAGGTTTTTTGTATTTCCATACAAGGTGTGAAATTATTTGTTCTAACTCTGTGAAAAATACCGTTGGTAGCTTGATGTGGATTGCATTGAATCTATAAATTGCTTTGGGTAGTATACTCATTTTCACTATATTGATTCTTCCAATCCATGAACATGGTATATTTCTCCACCTTGGAAGGAATGATGCTAAATCTGAAACTCCAGTACTTTGGCCACCTTATGCAAAGAGTTGACTCATTGAAAAAGACTCTGATGCTGGTTGGGATTGGGGGCAGGAGGAGAAGGGGACGACAGAGGATGAGATGGCTGAATGGCATCACTGACTCGATGGACTTGAGTCTCAGTGAACTCCGGGAGTTGGTGATGGACAGGGAGGCCTGGCATGCTGCAATTCATGGGGTCGCAAAGAATTGGACATGACTGAGCGACTGATCTGATCTGATTAGTGTCCTCTTTTATTTCTTTCACCAGTGTTTTATAGTTTTCTATATATAGGTCTTTAGTTTCTTTAGGTAGATATATTCCTAAGTATTTTATTCTTTTCATTGCAATGGCTAATGGAATTGTTTCCTTAATTTCTCTTTCTATTTTCTCATTATTAGTGTATAGGAATGCAAGGGATTTCTGTGTATTGATTTTATATCTTGCAACTTTACTATAGTCATTGATTAGTTCTAGTAATTTTCTGTTGGAGTCTTTAGGGTTTTCTGTGTAGAGGATCATGTCATCTGCAGTGAGAGTTTTACTTCTTCTTTTCAAATTTGGATTCCTTTTATTTCTTTTTCTGCTCTGATTGCTATGGCCAAAACTTCCAAAACTATGTTGAATAGTAATGGTGAAAGTGGGCACCCTTGTCTTGTTCCTAACTTTAGGGGAAATGCTTTCAATTTTTCACCATTGAGGATAATGTTTGCTGTGGGTTTGTCATATGTAGCTTTTATTATGTTGAGGTATGTTCCTTCTATTCTGCTTTCTGGAGAGTTTTTTTTTTTTTTTTTTTTTTTTTTTTTTTTTTTTTTTTTTATCATGAATGGATGTTGAATTTTTTTCAAAGGCTTTCTCTGCATCTATTGAGATAATCATATGGTTTTTATTTCTCAATTTATTAATATGGTGTATTACATTGATTGATTTGTGGATATTGAAGAATCCTTGCATCCCTGGGATAAAGCTCACTTGGTCATGGTGTATGATCTTTTTAATGTGTTGTTGGATTCTGATTGCTAGAATTTTGTCAAGGACTTTTGCATCTATGTTCATCAGTGATATTGGCTTGTGGTTTTCTTTTTTTGTGGGATCTTTGTCAGGTTTTGGTATTAGGGTGATGGTGGCCTCATAGAATGAATTTGGAAGTTTACCTTCCTCTGCAATTTTCTGGAAGAGTTTGAGTAGGATAGGTGTTTGCTCTTCTCTATATTTTTTGGTAGAATTCAGCTGTGAAGCCATCTGGACCTAGGCTTTTGTTTGCTGGAAGATTTCTGATTACAGTTTCAATTTCTGTGCTTGTGATGGGTCTGTTAACATTTTCTATTTCTTCCTGGTTCAGTTTTGGACAGTTGTGCTTTTCTAAGAATTTGTGCATTTCTTCCAAGTTGTCCATTTTATTGGCATATAATTGCTGATAGTAGTCTCTTATGAGCCTTTGTATTTCTGTGTTGTCTGTTGTGATCTTTTCATTTTTCATTTCTGATTTTGTTGATTTGATTTTTCTCCCTTTGTTTCTTGATGAGTCTGGCTAATGGTTTGTCAATTTTGTTTATCCTTTCACAGAACCAGCTTTTGGCTTTGTTGATTTTTGCTATGGTCTCTTTTGTTTCTTTTGCATTTATTTCTGCCCTAATTTTTAAGATTTCTTTCCTTCTACTAACCCTCAGGTCCTTCATTTCTTCCTTTTCTAGTTGCTTTAGGTGTAGAGTTAGGTTATTTATTTGACTTTTTACTTGTTTCTTGAGGTATGCCTGTATTGCTATGAACTTTCCCCTTAGGACTGCTTTTACAGTCTCCCACAGGTTTTGGGTTGTTGTGTTTTCATTTTCATTTGTTTCTATGCAAATTTTGATTTCTTTTTTGATTTCTTCTATGATTTGTTGGTTATTCAGCAGCATCTTGTTCAGCCTCCATATGTTGAAATTTTTAATAGTTTTTCTCCTGTAATTGAGATCTAATCTTACTACATTGTGGTCAGAAAAGATGCTTAGAATGATTTCAATTTTTTTGAATTTACCAAGGCTAGATTTATGGCCCAGGATGTGATCTATCCTGGAGAAGGTTCCATGTGTGCTTGAGAAAGAGGTGAAATTCATTGTTTTGGGGTGAAATGTCCTATAGATATCAATTAGGTCTAACTGGTCTACTGTATAATTTAAAGTTTGTGTTTCCTTGTTAATTTTCTGTTTAGTTGATCTATCCATAGGTGTGAGTGGGGTATTAAAGTCTCCCACTATTATTGTGTTATTGTTAATTTCCCCTTTCATACTTGTTGGCATTTGCCTTACATATTGCAGTGCTCCTATGCTGGGTGCATATATGTTTATAATTATTATATCTTCTTCTTGGATTGATCCTTTGATCATTATGTAGTGACCTTCTTTGTTTCTTTTCACAGACTTTTTTTAAAGTAAATTTTATCTGATATGAGTATTGCTACTCCTGCTTTCTTTTTGTCTCTATTTGCATGGAAAATCTTTTTCCAGCCCTTCACTTTCATTCTGTATGTATCCCCTGTTCTGAGGTGGGTCTCTTGTAGACAACATATATAGGGGTCTTGTTTTTGTATCCATTCAGCCAGTCTTTGTCTTTTGGTTGGGGCATTCAACCCATTTACGTTTAAGGTAATTATTGATAAGTATGATCCCGTTCCCGTTTACTTTATTGTTTTGGGTTCAAGTTTATACACCCTTTTTGTATTTCCTGTCTAGAGAATATCCTTTAGTATTTGTTGGAGAGCTGGTTTGGTGGTGCTGAATTCTCTCCGCTTTTGCTTGTCTGTAAAGCTTTTGATCTCTCCTTCATATTTGAATGAGATCCTTGCTGGGTACAGTAATCTGAGCTGTAGGTTATTTTCTTTCATCATTTTAAGTATGTCTTGCCATTCCCTCCTGTCTTGAAGTGTTCCTATTGAAAGATAAGCTGTTATCCTTATGGGAATTCCCTTGTGTGTTATTTGCTGTTTTTCCCTTGCTGCTTTTAATATTTGTTCTTTGTGTTTGATCTTTGTTAATTTGATTAATATATGTCTTGGGGTGTTTCACCTTGAGTTTATCCTGTTTAGGGCTCTCTGGGTTTCTTGGACTTGGGTGATCATTTCCTTCCCCATTTTAGGGAAGTTTTCAACTATTTTCTACTCAAGTACTTTCTCATGGTCTTTCTTTTTGTCTTCTTCTTCTGGGACGCCTATGATTCGAATGTTGTAGCGTTTAATATTGTTCTGGAGGTCTCTGAGATTGTCCTCATTTCTTTTAATTCGTTTTTCTTTTATCCTCTCTGATTCATTTATTTCTACCATTCTATCTTCCAATTCACTAATCCTATCTTCTGCCTCTGTTATTCTACTATTTGTTGCCTCCAGTGTGTTTTTGATCTCATTTATTGCATTATTCATTATATATTGACTCTTTTTTATTTCTTCTAGGTCCTTGTTAAACCTTTCTTGCATCTTCTCAATCCTTGTCTCCAGGCTATTTATCTGTGATTCCATTTTGTTTTCAAGATTTTGGATCATTTTTACTATCATTATTCGGAATTCTTTATCAGGTAGATTCCCTATCTCTTCCTCTTTAGTTTGGTTTGGTGGGCATTTATCCTGTTCCTTTACCTGCTGGGTATTCCTCTCTCTCTTCATCTTGTTTATATTGCTGAGTTTGGGGTGTCCTTTCTGTATTCTGGCAGTTTGTGGCGTTCTCTTTATTGTGGAGTTTCCTCACTGTGGGTGGGTTTGTACAGGTGGCTTGTCAAGGTTTCTTGGTTAGGGAAGCTTGTGTCGGTGTTCTGGTGGTTGGAGCTGGATTTCTTCTCTCTGGAGTGCAATGAAGTGTCCAGTAATGAGTTATGAGATGTCTATGGTTTTGTAGTAACTTTGGGCAGCCTGTATATTGGAGCTCAGGGCTGTGTTCCTGTGTTGCTGGAGAATTTGCATGGTATGTCTTGCTCTGGAACTTGTTGGCACTTGTGTGGTGCTTGGTTTCAGTGTAGGTATGGAAGCATTTGATGAGCTCCTGTCAATTAATA
The DNA here is from genome assembly GCF_019923935.1 of Bubalus bubalis. Classification (NCBI taxonomy): domain Eukaryota; kingdom Metazoa; phylum Chordata; class Mammalia; order Artiodactyla; family Bovidae; genus Bubalus; species Bubalus bubalis. Next base: position 94,429,237 of record NC_059157.1, on the reverse strand, counting down.
TCCCCTGGAGTCAGGAGTTCCCTGAAGTCAGAGTTTGGACTTAAGCCTCCTGCTTCCGGTTTTCAGTCTTATTTTAACAGTAGTCTCAAAACTTCTCCATCTATACAGCACCATTGATAAAACACCTAGGTTAAAGATGATAAGTTTCTCCACAGTGAGGGCCACCCAAAGAGGTTCACAGAGTTACATGGAGAAGAGAAGAGGGAGGAGGGATTTAGAGGTGACCTGAATGGGAAGAGGCGCAATCAATAGAGGAGAGAGCAGGCTAGCCAGTAATCACTTCCTTATGTGCACTCCACAACTGGACCACTCAGAGATGTTCACGGAGTTATACAGAGAAGAGATGAGGGAGGAAGGAGACAGAGGTGACCAGGAGGATAAAAGGGGGGAATGAAAAGGAGAGAGATAGATCCAGCCAGTAATCAGTTCCCTAAGTGTTCTCCACCATCTGGAACACACATAAATTCACAGAGTTGGGTAGAGCAGAGAGGGGTTAAGGAGGAGACACAGGTCACCTGGTGGAGAAAAAGGATAGTCCAAAGAGGGAGAGAGCAGTCAAGCCAATAATCTCGCTCCCTAGTGAAAAATGGGTACTGAAGATTGGGTTCTTAAAGGTACAAAATTGATAACAAATACCAAAAAGCAAAAATTAAAAATCTCCTTTCGAAGACAATGGGTTGCTTTTCTGGGTGCCTGATGTCCTCTGCCGGCTTTCAGAAGTTTTGTGGAATTTACTCAGCATTTAAATGTTCTTTTGATGAATTTGTGGAGGAAAAAGTGGTCTCCCCGTCCTATTCCTCCACCATCTTAGCTCCTCCCTCAACCATGTCCTTTCAGTCATTTTAAATTAAAACTTTTTTCAAAGTCATGATGAGTATCTATATTTTTTCTAAGCTGTTACATTGCATAAATACACACATACATATATATATGCTATGTATATTTCCTATCATTATTAAAGACATTAGGTATGCCTCAATATAGTTTTAATATGGTAGCATTAAGATAAACTACTGAGGAATGCAATAGTATCTTATGCTATACTAAATCACCCCAGATTAACAAGAAAATTATCAATCTGAGTACGTATTTATGGTGTATGTGTATGTATTTCCTACATGTCTTTTAATTTCTTCTCTGCTAGTCATCACTACATTGCTCCTAATAGACATATCTTCAGTAATTTCTTTACATTTCTGTTGGGTTTCTTCTAATTTGCTTAGAGTTAAGAAAACTGGATTTGATAGTGAAAAGCAAAAGTTTGTTTGTGTGTATCTGTGTGTGTCTGTGTTTGTGTCTGCCTGTGTCTGTCTGTGTGTTGAGGATTGGGGGAGGAAAAATATCAATTCATGAACATTTGTCCTTGTTATAATTTGTTTGTTTGAACATGCAACATAAATTTTGGTTTCTCTGATACTTTGTGTCTAGGTTTCTGTGTTCTGCTCCTGATACAGTAGTTTGCTTACTTTATGTAGGTTAGAATTTACTATCAATATAATTTAAAGAAGGATGCAGTGCTAGCCACTAGTGGGTTCTATAAAAACAGTTGGACTTAAAGATTCAATTAGAAAAGTAAATAAGACCAACTTATTTTATTTAATTGAAAGTATTCATTAAAATTTTCTGAGTTGGCAAATTTTTACAATTTTCAAAATGTTATCTCCATCTAATCACAAATTTTAGTCTGTTCCAAGTAGAAAACAATTCTAGAATATAAAAGAATATTTTCCTAGGGAGAAATTCAAGCGAAAAATTGCAATTTACCTTGGTTTTCTGACCAAGAATAAGTTGTATCTCTTTCACAAATGTTTTCCTTCTCAGTGCTTTCTTTCTCTTAATGTCTTTATAAGTTACACTGCCACCTACTGGCAGCCTCCAATAAGCCAGCCACACTTTGTGGCCCAAACTAAACATGCCTAACAGACAGTTGGTCATTTTAGGAAATATACTCTAAAATTTGAAATATACATGATGCAGTGATAGGTATTAAATTTACTTGGATTTAACTTTTTTAAATAAATGAATAAAATGGAGCATCTATATATTTCTAGCTCCATTTTAGGACTGATGAAATAGTTTTGTATTACATCTTTATGCCATACACTTTTATAATATTACATTAAAATAGAATCTTATTTGTTGATAGTTAAGAAGTCTCCTTTTCTTTCTGTTTGATTAAATAAAAATTATAAAAAAAAATTACCAGATTGCATATTCAGCTGATTATAGATTTTGAAAGTTAGAATATGTCCTGAATTAGATGTGAAATAGAGTTAAGTTTTACTTCCTAATTCATAAATATCTATTTTAAGCAACTTAAAAACAAATCAAATGCAAAGGGAGTCTTTGGACTAAAGAGAAACATTTACAAAAAGTGATGAGTTGTGACATCTACTCCATGATGTCATAAAATAAGTCCTTGGCCTACTTTTAACATAATGGCTATAAAAATTATGTAATTTTTAAATACCTAAGTTCAATGGAGTTGGGAGAAGAGCTTGAAGTAAATTCACATCTTTTAGTTGAAGCAAAATACATTTACTGGTAACTTTAATTACTATAGACTATAAAACATCATTCATGTCTAAAATAACTTATAAAATATAATTAATGGGTTTAAAAGTCCTCTTCCTTTTCTCTCAAATTTCAATTTGGAGTAAGTGAAATTAACTTATAAAATTGCACTTAGGAAAACAATGAATGCATTGGAGGATAACTCCAAAGAGGTGACTTTACCCTTGCCCTTTCAGAGCTATGCACAGTAAAATAAATAGTAAGAACATAATGCATATAAACATCCAACTTCCACCTTCAAGTTTTAAAAGCGACCACAAAATTTAAAATGTGCTGGCATTTGTTATTCTTTTTATATTGTGCTTAAAGTATTTTTCAGCAATAAGCTATCTTAACCATCCCCCTTTTTAAAAATTTTCCAACTTCTTATCTTTCTTTTAAAAACATAACTTATTATACTTGGAAATAAATCTGACCAAAGGAATGAAATATTTATATGCTGAAAGCTATAAAATATTAATAAAGGAAATTGAAGATGATTTAAAGGAATAGAAAAGTATCCCATGTTCTTGGGTTAGAAGAAATAATACTATTAAAATGGCCATACTACATAAAGCAATCTATAGATTTAGCACAAGCTATGTCAAATTACCCATGATATTTTTTACTGAACTAGAACAAATGATGCTAAAATTTATATGGAACCTAAAAGACCTAAAACAATTCTGAGGAAAAAGAACAAAGCAGGGCACATAACCCTCCCTGCTGTCAGACAACACTACAAAGCTACAATAATAAAAACAGTATGGTATCAGCAACAAAACAGACATAAGGATCAAGAGAACAGAATAGAGGCCAGAAATAAACCCACGCACTTACAGTCAGTTAATCTTTGACAAAAGAGACAAAAATATACAATGGAGAAAGACAGTCTCTTCAGCAAATGGTATTGGGAAAATTGGACAGCTGCATGTAAATCAATGAAGTTAGAATACACCATATACAAAGATAAACTCAAAATGGTTAAAGTCTTAAATATAAGACATGACACCATATAACTCCTAGAAGAGAATATAGGCAAAACAGTAACTGACATAAGTCATATGGAGGCAATAGAAACAGAAGCAAAGCTAAACAAATGGGACCTAATCAAACTTATAAGCTTTGGCACAGCAAAGGAAACCATGAACAAAATGAAAAGACAACCTATGGGCTAAGAGAAAATATTTGCAGATGATGAGACTGACAAGGGTTTAATTTTCAAAAAAAAAAAAAATGCAAACAATACAATAACAACAAAAAAAACAACAACAAACAATCCAATCAAAAAATGGTCAAAAGACCTAAATAGGTATTCCTTCAAAGAAGGCATACAGATGGCCACTAAGCACATGAAAACAGCATTGTTAATTATTAGAGAAATGCAAATCAGAACTACAACAAGGTATCACCTTGCACCAGTCAGAATGACCATCATCAAAAAGTCTACAAATAGTAAATGCTAAAGAGGGTGTAGAGAAAAGGGAGCCCTCCTACACCTTTGGTGAGAATGGAAATTGGTGAAGTTATGAAAGGAGAACATAAGAAATTTCCTCAACAAACTAAAAATAGAGATGCCATATGATCTAACAATCCCAATCCTGGGCATATGTCCAAATGATACTATAATTTGAAAAGATGCATGTACCCGTATGTTATAGTAGCACCATTTACAATAGCCAAGACATAGAAACAATGTAAATGTCCAACAGCAGATGACTGTTTAAAGAAGATGGGGGTATATATGTAAAATGGAATATTATTCAGCCACAAAAAGAATGAAATAATGCCATTTGCAGCTGTGTGGATGGGCCTAGGGATTATACTAAGTGAATAAATCAGAAAGAGAAAGACAAATACTATGTGATATCACTTATATGTGGAATCTAAGATATGACACAAATGAACTTATCCATGAATCAGAAAGACTCACAGATATGGAGAACAGATTTGTGACTGCCTATGGTGGTGGGGGGAGGGTTGGATTGGGATTTTGGGAATAGCAGAAGCAAACTATTGTTTAATGAATAAGTGAATGAATAAAAAAGTCCTATTATATTACATGAAAATATAGTCATATCTTTAATAAACCATAATGGAAAAGAATAATATATATATATATTATTCTTATATGTTCTTGCTCTTCGCTCTCATTTTCAATCTATGACAGCTTTCTTGGGAATTATGCAACATCCTTTAAAGAAGAAAATTATACATTTGTTTTCTTATAGAGTAGACTCAGTATATAATGAATAAAATCAAATGAGAAAGTGTTTTTAAATATTAAAATTACTTTTATCAATCAATTCTTATCTCTGCTTTCCTGAAAAAAAAAGAATACACTATTTTTCTATTTGAATGAGGTGCCTATTCAATTATAATCTGAATAAAATATATTGGGAGTAAACAGTATATGTGCAAGTCTACTGTTAATGAACAGTTATTGAATACATTTTACGGATTTGATAACATCACATTACATCATTTTATTTCTTTCATGGACAAAATGACCATGGTCTTTTAGTTTATAAGATCACTGATGAAAGCTGTGAACACTCCTTTTTAAAATAATGAACACAAAAATTCCATGGTCAGCCTCAAGGTCACCCAACCTGGCTTAGGTAAATATTATATGCTTTTCATCTTGAAGAAAACACAGTGCAAGAATGGCTTAAATAAATGGAAGGTGACAATATATTTTGTTCCAAAATGGTGCATAAATTATTTACTTGAGGAATTATACCACCACAACAAAAACATGAAATACAGTGAATTAAAAAAATGCTGGTTAACTGTAAATCGTTCACATAAATGGCATACTCTCTATCAAGTAAATGTTTGTTCTGATATATATGTCAATTAGCCTTTTCAGTATCAGTATCACTTCAGTTGCTCAGTCATGTCCAACTCTTTGCAACCCCATGAACCACAACATGCCAGACCTCCCTGTCCATCACCAACTCCTGGAGTTTACCCAAACTCATGTCCATTGAGTCAGTGATGCCATCTAACCATCTCATCCTCTGTTGTCCCCTTCTCCTCCTGCCTTCAATCTTTCTCAACATCAGGGTCTTTTCAAATGAGTCAGCTCTTCGCATAAGGTGGCCAAAATGTTGGAGTTTCAGCTTCAACATCAGTCTTTCCAATGAACACCCAGGACTGTTCTCCATTAGGATGGACTGGTTGGATCTCCTTACAGGCCAAGGGACTCTCAAGAGTCTTCTCCAACACCACAGCTCAAAAGCATCAATTCTTCAGTGCTCAGCTTTCTTTATAGCCCAACTCTCACATCCATACATGACTACTGGAAAAACCATAGCCTTGACTAGATGGACTTTGTTGACAAAGTAATATCTCTGCTTTTTAATATGCTGTCTAGGTTGGTCATAATTTTCCTTCCAAGGAGTAAGTATCTTTTAATTTCATGGCCGCAATCACCATCTGCAATGATTTTGGAGCCCTCCAAAATAAAGTCAGCCACTATTTCCACTGTTTCCCCATCTATTTGCCATGAAGTGATGGGACCTGATGCCATGATCTTAGTTTTCTGAATGTTGAGCTTTAAGTCAACTTTTTCACTCTGCTCTTTTGCTTTAGCCCTTTCAAGAATCCCAAATGACTCTACAATGTTGAAGATTGGGTAGGAACATCAGAGCACATAGAGAAAATATTGACACATAGAATTATCTAACAGATTGGTCAAATCTTACATAACATCCCATGATTTAGGCAAATGTTCCAAATACTTTTCTTCTGAAAAATTTGTCAGTTTTATATAGATTTGGCAAGTTAATGAAACATTTCCCATTTATACTCTTGGGTAGTTGTTGAATATGTTCTTTTCTATTTCCTCATTACAGTACAGATGGCAGTTAACAGTAATACTAATGAAACAGCAATACTAATGAAACAGCAAGCAATTAAAAGAAAAAAAAATCATTCTATGCAAGTATAAATCACAGACTTTGAAAATTTATCATGAGTCACTGATTATTCTAAGTGTTGGTGTAAATCAGAAAGAAGAACAAAAAGGTGAGAGATCATAGCTGTAATTTCTTCCTAACATTCCAAATTTATTAAGTCTATAGAAAACAAGCTAAAAGCATTCTTTAAGGTGTGTGTGTGCACTCAGTCACTCATTTGTGTCTGACTCTTTGGCTCCATGGACTACAGCCCAGAAGGCTCTCTCTCCAAGGAATATTCCAGGCAAGGATACTGGGGTGGATTGCCACTTCCTACTCCAGGGGATCTTCTGGACCCAGGAATTGAACCTGAGTCTCTGGCACCTCTTGCATTGGCAGGCAGATTCTTTACCATTGTACCACCTGGGAAGCCCATTCTTTAAAGCACATTCTAATTACTTGATATGACAAAAAAATTTTTTTTGTGACTTGAAAATGAAAAAGTAGTTTTCTTAGATAATCCAGTCACAGAATAAAATTGTGGGATGAAAAGACCCATTGACTTGTTGAAAACACAGAACATTTGTCATAAAATAACTTTTATTGGCATTTGCAGGACAAGTTTCCTTTGCCCTTTCTGGGCAACCTTGAGTGCCTATCTATTCTTCAATTTATTGTATATTGCTTAAGCATCTGAGAAAACTACTGCACAGTTAGAAAAAACACACTGATCTATTATTTCCCATGTAGTAAAATAAGTCTGTTATCTGAAAGTATTTGAAAGTATATCATATGCTCTCTATGGAAAGTTTTAGTCTTTAGTTTACTCAGTCTCTAAATAGCCTTTGACCAGTTTATTGGCCACTTTTTCTTTCTTGAAACAATTTTTTTTTTTCCTTCTTAGTTGCCAAGATTCCACATTCTCCTAGTGCTGTATATCCTTAATATCTCCTTCTTTGTCTTTTCTGGCTCTTCCTCTTCTTTCCATCCTCCAAATTCAAGTAGAAATTTCATCCTTAAACTTCATCAATTCGCCTTTACTCACCTCACAAGTGATTGCATTAGCTCTCATGGCCATGAGTACCTTATCTATATTAACAACTTACCAATTTTTTATCTTCAGCTCCACACCACTTTCCTGGACTCCAGATTCTAATTCTAATCACTGATTCATCAAAAGTTCAGTGTTTCACAGGCTTCTCAAACTTTAATATGACAAACACCAAACTCTTAATTTTTTTCTCTGAATTAATCTTCCTTTTCTGATCCTCATTACATGCAATGGCATCATAGCACCTACTTTCTCAGTGCAAATATATTAATATCAACTTTGACTTTCAGTTCAGTTCAGTCACTCAGTCGTGTCCAACTCTTTGCGACCCAATGAATCCCAGCACGCCAGGCCTCCCTGCCCATCACCAACTCCCGGAGTTCACTCAGACTCACATCCATCGAGTCAGAGATGCATTCAGCCATCTCATCCTCTGTCGTCCCCTTCTCCTCTTGCCCCCAATCCCTCCCAGCATCAGAGTCTTTTCTAATGAGTCAACTCTTCATATGAGGTGGCCAAAGTACTGGAGTTTCAGCTTTAGCATCATTCCTTCCAAAGAAATTCCAGGGCTGATTTCCTTTAGAATGGACTGGTTGGATCTCCTTGTAGTCCAAGGGACTCTCAAGAGTCTTCTCCAACACCACAGTTCAAAAGCATCAATTCTTTGGCACTCAGCCTTCTTTACAGTCCAACTCGCACATCCATACATGACCACTGGAAAAACCATAGCCTTGACTAGACGAACCTTTGTTGGCAAAGGAATGTCTCTGCTTTTGAGTATGCTATCTAGGTTGGTCATAACTTTCCTTCCAAGGAGTAAGTGTCTTTTAATTTCATGGCTGCAGTCACCATCTGCAGTGATTTTGGAGCCCCCAAAAATAAAGTCAGCCAATGTTTCCACTGTTTCCCCATCGATTTCCCATAAAGGGATGGGACTGGATGCCATGGTCTCTTTAAGCCAACTTTTTCACGTTCCTCTTTCACTTTCATCAAGAGGCTTTTTAGTTCCTCTTCACTTTCTGCCTTAAGGGTGGTGTCATATGCATATCTGAGGTTACTGATATTTCTCCCAGCAATCTTGATTCCAGTTTGTGTTTCTTCCAGTCCAGCGTTTCTCATGATGTACTCTGCATATAAGTTAAATAAGCAGGGTGACAATATACAGACTTGACGTACTCCTTTTTCGATTTGGAACCAGTCTGTTTTTCCATGTCCAGTTCTAACTGTTGCTTCCTGACCTGCATACACATTTCTCAAGAGGCAGATCAGGTGGTCTGGTATTCCCATCTCTTTCAGAATTTTCCACAGTTTATTGTGATTCACACAGTCAAAGGCTTTGGCTTAGTCAATAAAGCAGAAATAGATGTTTTTCTGGAACTCTCTTGCTTTTTCGATGATCCAGCAGATGCTGGCAATTTGATCTCTGGTTTCTCTGCCTTTTCTAAAACCAGCTTGAACATCAGGAAGTTCACAGTTCACGTATTGCTGAAGCCTGGCTTGGAGAATTTTGAGCATTACTTTACTAGCATGTGAGATGAATGCAATTGTGCGGTAGTTTGAGCATTCTTTGGCATTGCCTTTCTTTGGGATTGGAATGAAAACTGACCTTTTCCAGTCCTGTGGCCACTGCTGAGTTTTCCAAATTTGCTGGCATATTGAGAGCAGCACTTTCACAGCATCATCTTTCAGGATTTGAAATAGCTCAACTGGAATTCCATCACCTCCACTAGCTTTGTTTGTAGTGATGCTTTCTAAGGCCCACTTGACTTCACATTCCAGGATATCTGGCTCTAGATCAGTGATCACACCATCGTGATTATCTGGGTCGTGAAGATCTTTTTTGTACAGTTCTTCTGTGTATTCTTGCCATCTCTTCTTAATATCTTCTGCTTCTGTTAGGTCCATACCATTTCTGTCCTTTATCGAGCCCATCTTTGCATGAAGTGTTCCCTTGGTATCTCTAATTTTCTTGAAGAGATCTCTACCTTTTCTCATACCAATGAGGCTAGTTGATTTCTTTTAGTATAGCTCTAACTTAAAATATATCCCAAGTCCCCTACCTTATTATAAACCCTATGTTTTATTTTCAATATATTCTCTACTAGTATCAAGATAGCATATTGAAAAGCAGAGATATTACTTTGTCAGCAAAGGTCCATCTAGTCAAGGCTATGGTTTTTCCAGTGGTCATGTATGGATGTGAGAGTTGGACTATGAAGAAAGCTGAGCGCTGAAGAATTGATGCTTTTGAACTGTGGTGTTGAAGAAGACTCTTGAGAGTCACTTGGACTGCAAGGAGATCCAACCAGTCCATCCTAAAGGAGATCAGTCCTGGGTGTTCATTGGAAGGACTGATGCTGAAGCTGAAACTCCAATACCTTGGCCACCTCATGTGGAGTGTTGACTCATTGGAAAAGACCCTGATGCTGGGAGGGATTGGGGGCAGTAGGAGAAGGGGACAACAGAGGATGAGATGGCTGGATGGCATCACCGACTCAATGGACATGAGTTTAAGTGAACTCCGGGAGTTGGTGATGGACAGGGAGGCCTGGAGTGCTGTGATTCATGGGGTTGCAAAGAGTCAGACACAACTGAGCGACTGAACTTAACTGAGTATCAAGAGAGGCCCTTAAAAAACCCAGGTAAGTTCCTGTAACTCCCCTGGTCATGACCTTTCTGTGGCCTTCTGTGAAAATAAAAACATCCAAAGTTCTTACTATAGCCTACATGGTCCTATATGAAGTAGTCCTTGAAATTATTTATCTAATTTCATCTACTACTTTCCTTCTCAGCTCTTCAAGGAACCACTGTCTTTTGCTATTTCTTGTACACAAATCTAGAATCTTTCTGGTTTAAGGCCCTATTACTTGCTGGTCTCTGTGTCTAAATATTTTTCCTCCAAATATTGAATGACTTGCTTTCCTAGTTTATTTAAGTCTGTGCTTAGGTATGATCACCGTAGAGTCCTTCCTTGATCACCATATATAAAATAGCTCTTCACTTACTCTCTCTGTTGTTTTATCTACATCATTGCTAACACTGTTAGGGTATGTATTGTTTGCTGATTTCCACTTTCCTAAACATGACTACAACAAGGCCTTAATCTGCATTACTTAACATTTCCTAAACATGTTTCTGGCACTTAGCAGGTACTTAATACATATTACTTGAATGGATGAATGAATGAGTAAATGAATGAATTCTAACTACAAATGCACTTCCAATTAAATTGTTACTATAAAGCAAGTGTGTGTGTCAGTCACACAGCCATGTCTGACTCTTTGTGACCCCTGGGATTGTAGCCTGCTAGGCTCCTCTGTCCGTGGGATTTTTCAGGCAAGAATACAGCAGTGGGTTGCCATTTCCTTCTCCAGGGAATCTTCCTGTCCCAGGGATCAAACTCACATCTCCTATGTCTCCTGCATAGCAGGTGAATTCTTTACCTTCTGTGCTATCAGCAAAACCCCATAGACAACCAATATCATGTGTAGTGAATCACAGTTAACAATAATAGCATTTCTCTGTAGTTTTGTCAATAAAAGTCTAATGCTTTAGCATTCTGAAGAATGTTATATGAATAAGCAAACAATATTTGTCTTTCACTTTCCGAAGCCATTATAATTATTACATACCATGACTATCTCTAATCATCTACCTTTCCTTGTTCTGACACTGGGAAATTTAAAATAATGATTAAATAATGACTAACCAACTTGAGTTTTCTTTCTAATCTCTAAATTCTTTCTTAAAACATCTGCTGTTGCTAAGTCACCTCAACATGTCCAACTCTGTGCGACCCCATAGATGGCAGCCCACCAGGCTCCCCGTCCCTAGGATTCTCTAGGCAAGAACACTGGAGTGGGTTGCCATTTCCTTCTCCAATGCATGAAAGTGAAAAGTCAAAGTGAAGCCACTCAGTCGTGTCCGACTCTTAGCCACCCCATGGACTGCAGCCCACCAGGGTCCTCTGTCCATGGGGTTTTCCAGGCAAGAGTACTGGAGCGGGGTGCCATCTAAGTGTGGATAAAAATTTCTGATATATTTTTAGCACTGACCATTCATAAGACGTTTTAATATTCTTTTTTCTATGCATTAGCTTGCTAGGACTGCCATAACAAAATAACACAGATTTAAACAGAAATTTATTTTCTCATAGCTCTGAAGGCTGGAAAACCAAGGCAAGGCATCAGCAGATTTGATTTCTTCTTGGTTTGCAGACACAAGGTTTTTATTGTGTTTTCATATGGACTTCACAGAAGGCAATGGCAACCCACTCCAGTACTCTTGCCTGGAAAACCCCATGAACGGAGGAGCCGGGTAGGCTGCAGTCCATGGGGTCGCTAGGAGTAGGACACGACTGAGCGACTTCACTTTCACTTTTCACTTTCATGCATTGGAGAAGGAAATGGCAGCCCACTCCAGTGTTCTTGCCTGGAGAATCCCAGGGACAGGGGAGCCTGGTGGCCTGCTGTCTATGGGGTCGCACAGTCAGACATGACTGAAGCGACTTAGCAGCAGTAGCAGCATATGGTCTTTCCTCTGCATGTACATGTGCCTGGTATCTCTCTGTGTTCAATTTTCTCTTCTTGTAAAGTTACCAGTCAGATTGAATACAGACTCATGCTTATGGCCTCGTTTTATCTGAATCACCTCTTTAAAACCCTTTTCTATAAATACGTGACATTCTGAAGTTCTAGGCTTAGGGTATCAACATATACATTTTGAGAGACATAGATCAGCCCGTGGCACTCTGTTATCCACATTTTATCAAGACAGCTTCTGCTTTTTTATCTTTCACATCAAAGTTTGTTATCTGTGTTATAGAATACAAATATCCTTGTCAGAGACAACTTCCTTGATTAAATTCATTCAAAGTGATAAATATTTTTATTAAATTCATTCAGAGTGATAAATATTTTTAGAGATCATGCGATCAATAAGGATACTAAATTAAGTTGACAAATAAAATGGTACTTTGGTCTCAGGGGGTTAGGGGAAGGAGAGCACACTGACTTGGAGCTCAGAAATCACCTTTTCCTAAATTCATCACCCAAATCATCTCCTTGACTCCTAGAACTTAGTTTGTTGCTATTTAGCATCTGTGATAGAATTTTGGCCCTTTGACCTTTTCTCTTGGTGCCAACCAGGGAATAAATATATTATGTTACATGGCAAAAATGAATTTGCAAATGTAATTAAGGTTAATAATCAATTGACTTTAAAAAGATTATCATGGCTTTCCAGGTTGTCCCAATATAATTGCATGAAGCATTAAAAGCAAAGCATTCCCTTGGCTGAGAACAGAAGAGGAAGTAAGAGATTTGAGAATGAGAACAGCTCCATGGACGTTACTGGCTTAATGATAGAGGAGGATGCATGATAAAGAATGTGGACAACTTGAAGAGCTGAGGATGACTCCTGATCACCAGTCAGCAAGAAAAAAGGATCTTAGTCCTACAATAGCAAGAACTGGATTCTATCCAACACTGATCCTGAAAGTTGATTCTTCACCAGATCCTGGAGATAGGAGACCAGCCAGATATTTTGACTTCTATCTTGTGAAACATTGGAAAAGACCCTGATGCTGGGAAAGATTAAGGGCAGGAGGTGAAGCAGGCAACAGAGGATGAGATGGTTGGATGGCATCAGTGACTCAATGGACATAAGTTTGAGCAAACTCCGGGAGACAGTGAAGGTCAGGGAAGCCTGGCGTGCAGTAGTCCATGCGGTCACAAAGAGTCGGATAGGACTGAGCAACTGAACAATGACAACACCCTTGTGAAAACCTGAGCACTGATTTCAGTTAAACTATTCCATACATCTGATGGTATTATGAGCTCATCAGTTTATGTTGCATTAATTTGTTAATTTTAAATTTCCTGTGTTACAGCAGCAATAGAAAACTAATGCACTCCCCTGGTGGTCCAGTGGCTAAGACTGTGCTGTCAACGCAGGGGACTGAGGTATGATTCTTGGTCAGGGAATTAGATCCCATGTGCTGAAACTAAGAGTTCTCATGCCACAACTAAGACCTAGCATAGCCAAATAAATACATAAACAAATATTTTTTTAAAAAAAGAAAATTAATGCAGTAACTTGGTACTCAGTAAAATTTAAATAGATTCAGATAGGCCCTGTTTGTAGGCTTTCTAATTTTCTGTGGGGTTGAGAGATATACGTCTCTTGTTCTATAGATGAAACTTCATCTTGATAGGCAGAAGTCTATGAGGTTTATTAGTTACTTTCTTGATTAATTCACCCATTCATTCATTAACTCATTCACCAAATGTTTATGGATACCTAGAACATGCAAAAGATTACATTAAATGCTGGCACTATGTCAGAAATTTTAAAAAAATGCATAGTTCCTGTCCATATATACTGATTTTCTACTGGGGAAAGCAGAAATTAAATGAGTAATTTTATATAATGTGATGCAGAGTCACAAAATAGCCCCAATTAGTCATGCCTTCTTGCAGTCATGCCCTATGCATTGTTATAGTTCTGCTTCTTCCAACAAAAGGTAAAGTCTGTCTCTCCACCTCTTTAGTCTGGGCTGGCTACAACTTTGCTAAGAGAATAAAATGGAAGTTTGCTGTATGAATTCTGTATCCTAGGTCTTGAGAGGCCTTATTGTTTCTGTTCTTGCTTTCTTATGCTATCCTAAGACTTTAATGATGTAAGAAAGCTAGGTTAACATACTGGAGAATGAGAGACCATCAGCACCAACTTTCAGATAAGTGAATAAAGCCAGTTTGTTCTGCCTAGTTGAGTGAGCCTGGGAAAGACCATCAGATGAAATAGCTATTCCTATGTTCATTTTGAAGCCATTGAACTTGGGGAAAACTGTCACACAGAAGAAGGTAAGTGTTATAAATAATCAGTGAGATAATTAAAATTGGGTTATTTGTTACAAAGGAGATTTATTAAGAAGGCCTCATTCAAGGTCTAAGAGATTGAAAGTTGAATTCTAAAGGATGAGTAAGAATTTACAATTCTAGAAGGATGTGTATATTAGAGTTGGGTGGGGTGGATTGAAAGGATAGCAAATAATTCAAAGCAGATTAAAGAACAGAATCTGGAGTAGAAGACACAAATGTGATCAACTAAAAGAACTGAAAAGAAGTGTTCATGACTGGACATCAGGAACCAGGGAGGACAGTGGTGAAACATAAGGCCAGTGAAGTTATGATGAGAGTTTTATAGGTATTGTGAGAGACTGAAGTTAAAAGACCTGGCCATTTTTCTGAAAAAGCACTTCTTAGAAACACTGTGGGGGAAGAAGGATAGATATGTTTTGAACATTCTGTAATACAAACCTGGGTAAAATAAGTAATTTACCATAACGTCTAAGGATTTTAGGTATAGAAGACAAAAGCAACTTAAACAGCTATGAGGGTACCCTGTCTGCAGCCTTTAAACCAGTACCCTAGAGACCATTCCAGCTTATGCTTCATTCAGTCCAGCATTTTGCATGATGTATTCTGCATATAAGTTAAATAAGCAGGGTGACAATATACAACCTTGTATATATACAATATATTTCATTGGAATCAAGATTGACGGAAGAAAAATTAACAACCTCACATACGCACACGACATTACCCTATGGCAGAAAGAAAAGAATTAAAGAACCCCTTGATGAAAGTGAAAGAGGAGAGTGAAAAAATTGGCTTAAAACTCAACATTCAAAAAAAGAAGATCAATGGCATCTGATCCCATCACTTCATGGAAAATAGATGGGGAAACAATGGAAATAATGACAGATTTTATTTTTGGGGGCTCCAAAAATCACTGCAGATAGTGACTGCAGCCATGAAATTAAAAGACACTTACTCCTTGGAAGAAAAGCTATGACCAACCTAGACAGCATATTAAAAAGCAGAGACATTATTTTGCCAACAAAGGTCCATCTAGTCAAAGCTATGGTTTTTCCAGTAGTCATGTATGGATATGAGAGTTGGACCATAAAGAAAACTGAGGGCCAAAAAATTGATGCTTGTGAACCATAGTGTTGGAGAGGACTCTTGAGAGTCCCTTGAACTGTAAGGGAATCAAACCAGTCCATCCTAAAGGAAATCAGTCCTGAATATTCATTGGAAGGACTGATGCTGAAGCTGAAACTCTAATACTTTGGCCACCTGATGCAAAGAACTGATTCATTGGAAAAGATCCTGATCCTGAGAAAGATTGAAGGCAGGAGGAGAAGGGGATGACAGAGGATGAGATGGTCGGATGGCATCATTGACTCAATGGACATGAGCCTGAGGAAGCTCCAGGAGTTGATGATGGACAGGGAAGCCTGGCATGCTGCAGTCCATGGGATCACACAGAGTCTGACAGTCTGATTGACTGACCAGAGACCATCCACTGCACCAACTGCCCCTAAAGAAGATATAGCCCCCAGTTTTGCAAAAAGAAGCAAGGATTTTTACTTTCCATGTGACTTTTTATTTTTTTCCTAGCCAAAACATTTTTAAGAAAGCTTGAAACAACCTAGGATTATGGAAGGTATTTTTAGAGTCACATACTTCTAAGAATCTCAGTAATTACTTAGTTCAATTATTTTATTTTGTAGATGAGGTAGCAACTTTCAGAAGAATGACTGATCTACAGAGTTTTCAAGCTAGATAATGATGAAACAGTAGAATCCAGATTACTTGAATTTCATTTCTACATTTTTAATAAGATTTGCTTCTGTTGGTTATTTAGTTGCCTCAAACTTGAGGGGTACTTGGTCAGGTACTTCTCACTACTCTTTAAAAGCAGACCTGCCTCATTCATTAGGCTTGCATCTAAGGATGTCATTAATATAAAAAACATGATTATGCCCACTTTTGGTCACTCAATTAATTGTTCCTGGGGAAGTTAACAATGAACTTTAACCTGTATACTGATCTTCCCACTTCCTTTAAGCTCTCCTTATCAGGCTGATTTAGGGGGAACCTGGAAATCTCATCCTTTCAGGTGTTATGACTTCAACTGTCAAATGGTTTTTTAGCCAAAGTTAATTGTGAGACCTTTCAAAAGTACTATAAAATGTGTCTTTAAAAATTTATAATTCACTGGGAACAAACAAAAAAAGATCAAAACATATTTTCAGGGCCAATTTTTTTCTCAATGTATTATATTTTCTTTTTAACATCTTTGCATTCATGCTCAGTTGCTCAGTAATGGCTGACTCTTTGCAACCCCATGGACTGTAGCCCACCAGGCTCCTCTGTCCATTGGATTTCCTAGGCAATAGTACTGGAGTGGGTTGTCATTTCCTTCTCCAGGGGATGGAAGATCAGTCCAGGGAAATGCTGAAAATATTACATTTCAGCTATTAGGAAAAAAAAAAGTTTAGCTGCAGAATCACATTCTTATTTGTTGCTCTAAATGTGAGCATTCCTTTATTGTCATTTTCAATTCTTGAATATTAGAGAGCTTTTACTTCCTAACGGAGAGCGTTTGAAGGAAACATACCTTTTGTCTGTTTCAGACAAGGGCTGTTAATTTTTTTCAGGTTTTGTTCATGCAAAACTTAATGCATGAAAGGATAAGGGAATCAAGATAAAGGAAAATGTCAGCAGAAAATGATCTCTTTCTATATTTCCTTGTACTTGCTGACTGCCAATAAGGATCTGTATTATACCTTTCTTTTGTCTACCTTGCTATGCCTAACATGCCAATGCAACAGAAATGGGATGAAGGATAGCCTAGCTTGATGCCTTTTTAAAATTATAAAATCCTGAAAGTCATTCCATTCAGACAGACACATGTGAACAATATCCTGCTTTCAGTGAAATTGATGCATGTGGACCTGAATATCTAGCAACAAAGACAGAAATGTGATATTTCACACTTGAAGCTTTCAGATGGATTTTGTGCTTTGTGTAAGTTCTGAATTCATTATCAAATACATTCTTTCAAAATCAACTCAAAGAACTGCCAAGGGATAAGTTAGTGAGGGGAGAAACAAAGTGAAAACACAGTTGTTTAGAGTTTAAACAGTACATCATTTTCGAATAAAATGTCTATAGTAAATTATAGATTGAGGGAGAAAATTATTATATTCTGTGATTGAGCTTCTTAAGCCACAGGGCTTTTGTGATGAGAAGGGGCATGTACATAAAATGTAAATGAAGTCTAAAAGTATATGTAATCATGTAGTCTTCTATTTTGAGGTGTTTTGCATATGATTCTGTGTGTGTATGTGTGTGTATCTGTGTGTGCATTACAGAAGGCATTGTTTTAATTGCCTGAGTAACTTCTCTTATTAACCTATCTGGATTCCATTGTACTAACATTTTGCTCACCTTTCAACTTCTTTAATGTTTCTCCGTGGTTTGAAACAACATAAATTTGGCTTCCTCATCAAGAAGCTCATTTAGCTGCAGCTTGATTGCAAGCAATTTGCCCTAAGTAGCTCCATCTTTTAATTGTCTGTGCCTTTTTCCAATCTATAAACTGTAACTTCAGGCAGGCCATTTTTGTCTTACTATTTCCTCCTTAGAAAAGCATATCTAATAACCCCCATATCCTTGTGGCTTTAGGCATCCCTCTCAACATGAACAGAAGGAACAGGATTTTCATGCAGCTCTAACCCATTTACAAAATAAATCCCCCCAGTTTTTGGTATCTGGAAAGAGGTAAATCAAATATGATCTACAAAAGTTAATGTCGTATCTTGTTATTTCTAAGGAGAAAAGATAAGAAGGAAAAGAGAACATCAGTCTCTATGACAAATAATGACAAAACAAGAAAGTTCTCATTGAAATCAGAGAGGTTGTAATTCACTCCGTAAATTCTTATTTTATTCTGGAACTAAAGAAAGGTATTCTGGCCATTCTGAACTGGCATAAATTTCTCTAGTGAAGACAGAAAATAAGACATCATTACATATCTAGGTTTTCTCAAGTCTATTCATAAAACATTCTTTTTAGGATAATTTTATTGAAGTTCAATGATATGATACTGTTTCCAAATCTATTTACTACTTACAATTAATCCATTTTATCTAAAGCATACCATAAATGTATTAGATAGTGTATATTCATTGATAAGCCATTCTAAACATACAAACCATACATTGTTATGATCAGAACAATTGTTTACTTTATTCTGAAACTAACTGATAAAATATAAAGTATCCATTGTGCTCCCGCAAAATATAGAGAGAAGTTAATATGTTCTCATTCCTTTATTTTCAGTAATAGATACTCTCTTAATCTCTTTGTCCTCTAATTAACTGAATATTTCCCTTTTGTTCTTGTTTTAAAGGTTGTAGTGAAAATGGTCTTAATAGTAAAGAGGAGACCTGCTGCTAGTGTGACTCTAGCTATAGAAAGATAAGGGATCCAGGCATTGGCATTTTAATATTTCATTATAAAGCTTAGGCTAGATCATTCAAAGTGTGAAAGTGTTAGTTGCTCAGTAGTGTCCGACTCTTTACAACCTCATGGACTGTAGCCCACCAGACTCCTCTGTCCATGGGATTTCCCAGGCAAGAATACTGGAGTGGGTAACCTTTCCCTTTTCTAGGGGATCTCCTTGATTCAGGGATTAAACCCAGGTCTCCCATATTGCAGGCAGATTCTTTACTGTCTGAGCCAGTAGGGAATCTAGATCATTGAATAACCATTTAATTGATCATTCCCAGCCATATTCTTTATTAAGAAAATGTAAATTGAAAAAGTGCCCTTGGGATAAGAAAAGTCTTTACCTAGGTTAGAAGGTTTAGTTTATCATGTTAGTTTATGTACTTAAAAAAAAATATGGAACTATGATTTTTTTTTATGCTCCAGAACATTTTACTTGGAAATTTTCACTAGAAGTAAAAAACAAAAACAGTAAGCAACAGCAGCACATACATATTGCATACTTTAATTGTGGATTCATTCAATTGTGGGTGCTCAGTCCTTAGTTATATCTGATTCTTTGTGACCCAATGGACTGCCTCTCACCAGGCTTCTCTGTCCATGGTATTCTCCAGGCAAGTGAATACATTAATTGTGTGTTAATATACTACTTCTACAACTACTTCTATAACATGATAGTTCATATTGTGTTAAAAAATAATACATGGAGGTAATAATAGAGAACAATGGAATCCTGTATTCTGTGGCAGAAGGGGTATCCTTTTGGACCTTTTTTTTTTTTTTTTTTCGTTTATTAGGAGGTATTTTCTTAAAGATCAGCCAAGTGAAATAAAGCTACAGTTTATTTTAACTCTTGGTCCTGACTAGTAGAGAAAAAGACCTTGAGAATTTTATTTTCCTACAGAATTTTTCAAACACTAAGCTTGACAATCTCAGAAACTCTTTAAGTAAAAGCATCAGTCTTTTACTATTGGCTTTTACAGAAATTAAAAAGAAAAAGAAGTACAATTTGCTTTACCAATTACTGAAGTAATTACTTATTTCAATACTAATTGGATTCAGAGTTGACTTCTGAGACGTTATTCTTTTACCTCATCTAGATCTTTCTGTTTGAGCATACTGTTGGTCTACTTTCTTTAAACTTATGATTTTCTTCTATGTAAATTTGATCATTATAAAAGCAAAGGTCTATGAGCTGGATCCATCCATGAGTGGATTCCATATAGTATACTCGAGGACAGTTTACTATGTTGTAGGACACTTCTGAAAGTGGGTGCATGCATGTTCAGTTCAGTTCAGTTCAGCTGCTCAGTCATGTCTGAATCTTTGTGATCCCATGAACTGCAGCATGCCAGGCCTCTCTGTCCATCACCCTGGAGTTTACTCAAACTCATGTCCATAGAGTCGGTGGTGCCATCCAACCATCTCATCCCTTGTTGTCCCCTTCTCCTCCTGCCTTCAATCTTTCCAAGCATCAGGCTCTTTTCAAATGAGTCAGTTTTTCACATTAGGTGGCCAAAGTATTGGAGTTTCAGCTTCAGCATTAGCCCTTCCAATGAATATTCAGGACTGATTTCCTTTAGGATGGACTGGTTGGATCTCCTTGCTGTACAAGGTATTCTTAATGCTCAGTCGTATCCAACTCTTGGCAATGCTATGGACTATAGCCCACCAAACTCCTCTCTCCATGAGATTCTCCAGGCAAGAATACTGGAGTGGTTTGCATGCCCTCCTCCAGGGGATCTTCCTAACCCAGGGATCAAACCTGCATCTCTTACACCTCCTGTATCAGCAAGCATTTCTGTATCACTAGGGCCATCTGGGAAGCCCTCTGCAAATGATACAGAACTTTGCTATACAGAGAGATAGGTTAAAAATATGACAGCCCTTCCTTACAGTGATGCTGATATTTGGTTCTGTTCCAAGAGATTTGGGGCCTTAGAAATGTAGCTGTTTTAAATAAATAAGTGTCATGTCCTAACACGTAAGTATATGTTTCACAATATGTGAGAGAAAAAATCGAAATAAACCTAGCATTGTTATCTATAGGGATAATCTTTTAGAAAGTAATAACTAGAATGCTAGTTCATTCATTCATTTATTCATTCAACAATTTACTAAATGCCTACTATGTGCAAGGCCCCAGATACAGTGATGAACACAATAGGCAAGATTGGAAGCTTCATGAGGCAAACATTTTAGTGGAAAAGATTGAGATCAATTACTGATTGAATAATGATGGCAGCTTTTTTTGGATGGTTGTAAGTGGATTTCTTTAAGTTTAGGGCCAATATTCATAAAAGAGCAGCCTTTAAGTTGAGATCTGAAACATAGGGAATAGCTTGGATAAATAAGATTATTTCAGGCAAAGATTAAAAAGCACATTTATTGCAATTTGATCTACCATTTATAGAATCAAAGGAACTACTGTAATCACCACTGTAGTTGTTTTTATACTGTGTACTTTTTATTTTATTCCAAGTTGGTTTAGGTTTTCTTATTATTTTCCTATTATTTACTATTCTCTTACCTTTACTATCCACAATCAAATAGGGCAGTGGAAGCTGGGAAGAACAATGAAATAACTGTTTTTTCACATTGCCAAATCAGTATATAATTTTTTAAAAAATCCCTAATCCCCATAAACTGTAAATGCCAGCTAAATGAGACAAGAGATCAAATCTCTGATTCTTTTAGAGCTCACATTATCTGTATGTAGGGACACACAGATGTTAACAACACAAAATCTATAAATGTTTAGTGTAATGAAAAACTGTAAATGAGCAAATAAATAGAACCACTAGTTGCTATTATCAAGAAATCATGCAATAATTTGTTACTAATACATAAGAAATGTGTGTAGAGTCATCACCATTCTAAAAATGCAGACTATTTAAAAACTATTTTATGTTTAGAAAAGAAATTCACATCTCAAATTTTCACTTTTATCTTTATAGACTATCTTTCAAACTTACTGGACAGGTTGAAGTACATGTGAAATCAATTCTTGGGAGTGCTGAAGCATTTTACTCATAAGTCTCACAATATGGTTATTTTTGGATCAGCATCAGAAGTTTGGGGGGTATTATCTGACTACTCAAACAACTTAGATAATAGGTGGCGGACACTGCAGATCTTGTTTCTTATCAACTTTATCCCAAATTAAAATACCAGGAATGGAATAATATTTTCCTCTGAGTCATGTATTTTTCCACTAGCTTAAGAGTCTTTTTTTATTTAATTTCTTCAGCTCAAGGTATCTGACAGAAAAATTTCTTTGAATCTGCACTTGATTATTAGTCTCACTTACTCTGTGCAACAGCAAGGATCCTGTTTTCTTGGAAATATTTGAGACAGACTCATGGTGAGCTATAAAGTTATTAATGTTGCTTGATATTTGCTTTGACAGCTGCTCTGTACTCTCTTTAATCATCTTCATCATGGTCTGTAACTCTTTTTTCTCTCCATTTCACTTTTGCCTGTTGCTTAGAGAGGATATAGCACACAGGAAACCTGATAAATCTCCTTTCCCTTCAAATTCCCCATGATTTTTTCTATTCTCCAAATTTAACCTCATGTTTTCATTCTTATTTATTTAATAAAGAGATATTCAACATCGATCATATGCAAGATACCAGGTGAGGAGATATTATGGAGATGTTAGATAAAAACATAATTTATGCTTTTATTAAATGTATTAATAAACATAATATATTAACAAATGTAATACATTAACAGATGTATTAATTTGCATTTATTAATTTACATACTTGGCTTGGCTAAGACAGACTAACAGTAGAGTAGTAGCCTGCGACAAGGCTCACAGCACAGTGGCTAACTCTGTGGGTTTTGGAGTCAAGCAGATGTGGATTTGAATCCTATTCACAATTCTCTAACTAAATGATGCTATGTGCTAAGCTACTTAATACCTCCCATTTATCCCCAAGCTTTTTTTATCTGTAAAGTGGGAATAATATTATGCCTTCTATAATGAAGATGAAATAACTGGAAGGTCTACATCATTGTTAAGGCTTTAATAAATGATAATAGCAATTGTGGTGAGAGGAATGGTAATAAATATGGTAATACAATGATAACAAAGAAAATCAGTTAAATAATAAAGCCAGGTGCATGATAAGTAGAGATTTAGAAATCATGGAAAGTGAAAATAGTGATATGACTATGGTGGGGCTTGGGGGTCAATGACTGTCATGAGCCTTCACAGTTGAATATGTTGCCTAATATGATATGTGGGCTTCCTGGTGGCTTGGATGGTAAAGAATGTGACTATAATGCTGGAGACCTGGGTTTAATACTTGGGTCAGGTCAGGAAGATCCCCTGTAGAAGGTAATGGTGATTCATTCCAATTGTCCTGGAAAATTCCATAGACGAGGAGCCTGGCAGACTGCAACCCATAGGGTCACAAAGAGTTGGACACAAATGAATAACACTCTCACATTTTTTCCCTTTTCAATATGGTATGTATATAGCTAACTGGAGAGACTGAAAGGAAATTGTTCTTGCCATCAATGGATAACTTCAGAGTAAATGCCCTAAACCAGGAGTATAGCATATATTGTCTCATTTAATCCTTATATAAACCCGATAAGGTATGAACTCCCAACCCTCCACCACTTTAGTCACCATTTTATAGATGAAACAATCGAGGCACAGAGCAGCTAAGTCACTCATTCCAGCCCCAGCTAAAAGTGAGTGGAGCAAGAACATTAACATACATTAGCTTTCCAACAAAATATAGTAATTCCCCTTTACCCGCAGTTTTGCTTTCCAAAGTTTCAGTTGTCTGCGGTCAATATGACCTGAAAATATTAAATAAAAAATTCCCTCAAATAAACAACTTATCTGTTTTGAATTGCACAGTCCTAAATAGCATTATGGAATCCTGCCCAGTCCTGCTCCTTCCCACCTAGGATCTGAATCTTGTGCCCAGTGAATCTGGCCTGTTAGTCACTGAGTAGTTGACTAAGTTACTAGATCAACTGTCATTGTATGATGGTACTTGCATTCAAGTCACCCTTATTTTACTTAACAATGGCCCCGAAGCATAAGAATAGTGATGCTGGCAATTCAGATATTCTCTTATTGCCTAATGTATAAATTAAACTTTACCTTAGGTATATGTGTTTAGAAAAAATAGTGTGTGTATATACATATATATATATATATATATATGGAGAGAGAGAGAGAGAGAGAGAGAGAGACAGAGAGTTTGGTTCTGTTGTAGTTTTAGGCTCCACTAGGGTGTCTTGGCACATATCTCCCTTGGATAAGGGAGGACTACTGTATAGGCTTTATAAGGAGGAAATACCTTAAGTTTAGCTCACATTCTGTTCTAGTACACAGTGTAGTCCCTGGCACCTGCTAGGTTATGGAATGAATTGTTCAACATTCGTGTTTGTTCAACAGTCCATGCTGATTCTTTGTAGTGTTGAGCCCTGATGACAGAGATAGTCTCTGTGCTTTGCATGATAAGTAGTAGAGTCTTTTAGGAGAGAACTAAGAATCTAGCTGTACTGCTCATAACAAACTGGGGAAAGCAACATGGAAGACTTCTCTGTGTATGCAGAAGATCAGAAATAAAGCTTCAGAGTAGGCACATAGTAATGGAGATGATATGGGAGTAAATGGGGAGATATGGGAGAGTGATTTTTTTAAACTGGGTGACTTTTAAGTGCTATTAAAATAGCGTCTACTGTTTTAAAACAATAACAGGAATGTAAAGTAAGGCATTTTGTATTTTAACCTATTGTCTTTTGAGCAGTTGGGAAAATATCTAAATATTCAGGAGGTATTTGGAAATGGAGTATTAGAGCTCAGGAGTATAGTAAAGTGGTAAATGCAAATTTGAAAGTTTCTGGTATTAAAGTGATATTTGTAAAATGAAATGATGGAATTCCTAAGGGAGCTTGCATTTTTATTGTAAAGGCTAATTTTTTATTCCTTCAGGTAAAGTCATATCTCTGAAGAGGTATAATTATAGGAAAGCCTTAACTGAAGTTTGTTCCTTGGTTAAAAACAAGACATGAAATACAAATTTGACTGTGAGATGCAAAAACATTTCAATTACCCATGGGCACTAAAAGCCAAGGCTGAATATCTTATTTAAACAAATAATTAGCTCTGGAAATAATAGTTTAAGCAAGCTAATTAATGAACTTTTAATTTTTTCCTTTTCTGCTGAGGATTTCAGCTTTATTCAGGCTTCAGATTTCACACACACACATTATTGAATATAGTTTTACTTTGCCAATATGAAAAGAAGGCCACTCTCTAAGTGTTACAAATGAAAGTTCAGGGGTTCATTGTCTTGACCATTGCCAGAATTTTCTTTTTCTATAAGGAGATACAAGCCTATCAAGGAAAATTCCTTCTAACCAGTTCCAGGCTTTGCTTTTTCACAATATTCCTGGTAAAGAGGATCAACATCTCAACTGAGACGCAGCATTTCGCCTCTTAGGGAACAGATGTGCTGCTGTTTGCATAGCTTCCAGGGGTTCTGCCAACTAGTGGGCCTTATTATGGAAAATAACACTGGAAACTCTTTAAAACACTGTTGCTGGGAATCAAGCTTAGAGCTGCTGCTCCATGTACAGCAGCTTTTACTGTGTGTAGTTATATTTTAGGAACCATAATTATCCTGGGAACTTAATAGAATCTGTTAAACCGAGCTGTGTTCAAACAGAATTAGGTGAGAGTTTTAGATTTAATTGAGATTTCCAGAGATAATTTTCAGGTATTGAAAATGAATAATTACAAACTAAATATATCATTGCACTCTTCATTATGATAGTGAGGAATACATCAAGGAAATTTTATGGTCTGTAATGTTTTAAAAATGGTTGTGGAGAAATATTATAATATTTCTCATAAAAATATAATAGCATTTTTAGTGATCATAATCCCAACTTCTATATTTTTATTGTCATTAAGCACTTAATTAGGAATTGAGGAGTTCATTTTTTGTTTGTTTTTAGTAAAGTACTACCTAAAAATAGTGAAAAATGAAAAATCTGATGTCTTTCGTGAAGTTTCTGGGGATTGTTTAGCAGCCACACACTATTATTCACAGGAAATCAGAGATCACCAGAACTGACTCAGTGGCTTTGACATAATGCCTCTGGCAAACAATTCCAAAACACAAACACAGTTTTATCCTGAACATGTGGCAACAGGTTCTGC
Organism: Bubalus bubalis; assembly: GCF_019923935.1. Classification (NCBI taxonomy): domain Eukaryota; kingdom Metazoa; phylum Chordata; class Mammalia; order Artiodactyla; family Bovidae; genus Bubalus; species Bubalus bubalis. The sequence continues at coordinate 94,403,167 of NC_059157.1, read as the reverse complement.
TTTATTGGCCCAACACACATTAAGACTTTGCAGTTCTCAGTGATAGCATTGTGCATTATCTTACCCAGTGTTTTCCTAATTAATTTTCATTGTGCTGTACAATAGCTAATTAATCTGAATAAAGATAAGCTGTTCAGGGCTTATTTTAACTTGTGACAGGCTGACTGACAAGGCTGGAGATACTAGTCAGCATCTCACTTGGTATAAAGTGAAAGTGAAATGAAGTCTCTCAGTCTTCTCCGTCTCTTTGCGACCCCACGGACTGTCGCCCACCAGGCTCCTCCGTTCATGGGATTTTCCAGGCAAGAGTACTGGAGGAAGCCAGAACAGCCTCAGCCAGACTGTCCAGACCTCCTTCTTCTAGAAATGTCTCAACACATGGCAGGAATGGTGGCTCTGTCCCAGAGACTCACTCATTTTTCAGCCTTTTTGAAACTGATGTTCTTCATCCTCACTAAGGATATATGTTAAAAGATTGTAATGATTAATAGTTGAATAGCTACATAAGAACACAGAGATGCCCTTTTCATCCCTTTATCCTCATCTTTTAATACATTCTATCAAAGTAACTATGTCTCATGGTCTGTGTTCATTCATTGATAAAAAATGCATGGGAAAACTTTTCTTTTGCACTTTTAATCAATACACAATTTGTTAGTGCTACTAGTAATGCCACTTCTACTAGTGTGGGCCAAGAGTAAAACATCAACCTTCTGCCCTTAAAATCCCTCTGATAATCACTGGGAGAATGCCAGTGGATCTGGATTTAATTAGAGCTTCTGTTCCTCTTCACCCTTCCCTTTCCCCAGCTCTCCGCCCATGAAGGAGCTAATTGTGGACAGAGCTGCTAAATATTTCTGATTCAGTTAACATCTGCCACTGCAGTTATGACAAAAACAACAGTACAATGAACAATTACAACAAATTCCTCCCAGGATTTTCAATTAAAGATTGTGAAGGCAAACTCTTGGCATGATGATTTGACTGATGGAATGCCATCAGGAAGAAGAAAAGAAATGAGAGAGACAAGTAAACCAAAATTATTTAGAAAAAAAAAATTAAAGAATGTTTGAAAGAAATACCAAAAAAGGGAAACATCCCCTCCCAGAAGATTTACTATTGCTTTGGTAAGAAACATTCCTTCCTTTCTGCTACCCAATTTTAAGAACAGTAGCCAGAGTTAAAATTCACATGAAAGGTTCTAGAAGTAAAGAATTAAATGAGAAGTATCAAGATCTCTTCAAGAAAATTAGAGATACCAAGGGAACATTTTGTGCAAAGATGAGCTCGATAAAGGACAGAAATGATATGGACCTAACAGAAGCAGAAGATATTAAGAAGAGATGGCAAGAATACACAGAAGAACTGTACAAAAAAGATCTTCACGACCCAGATAATCACGATGGTGTGATCACTGACCTAGAGCCAGATATCCTGGAATGTGAAGTCAAGTGGGCCTTAGAAAGCATCACTATGAACAAAGCTAGTGGAGGTGATGGAATTCCAGTTGAGCTATTTCAAATCCTGAAAGATGCTGCTGTGAAAGTGCTGCTCTCATGCCAGCAAATTTGGAAAACTCAGCAGTGGCCACAGGACTGGAACAGGTCAATTTTCATTCCAATCCCAAAGAAAGGCAATGCCAAAGAATGCTCAAACTACCACACAATTGCACTCATCTCACATGCTAGTAAAGTAATGCTCAAAATTCTCCAAGACAGGCTTCAGCAATATGTGAACCGTGAAATTCCTGATGTTCAAGCTGGTTTTAGAAAGGCAGAGGAACCAGAGATCAAATTACCAGCATCCGCTGGATCATGGAAAAAACAAGAGAGTTCCAGAAAAACATCTATTTCTGCTTTATTGACTATGCCAAAGCCTTTGACTGTGTGGATCACAATAAACTGTGGAAAATTCTGAAAGAGATGGGAATACCAGACCACCTGACCTGCCTCTTGAGAAACCTGTATGCAGGTCAGGAAGCAACAGTTAGAACTGGACATGGAACAACAAACTGGTTCCAAATAGGAAAAGGAGTACGTCAAGGCTGTATATTGTCACCCTGCTTATTAAACTTATATGCAGAGTACATCATGAGAAATGCTGGACTGGAAGAAGCACAAGCTGGAATCAAGATTGCCGGGAGAAATATCAATAACCTCAGGCATACAGATGACACCACCCTTATGACACAAATTGAAGAGGAACTAAAAAGCCTCTTTCATCAAGTGAAAGTGGAAAGTGAAAAAGTTGGCTTAAAGCTCAACAGTCAGAAAAAGAAGATCATGTCATCCGGTCCCATCACTTCATGGGAAATAGATGGGGAAACAGTGGAAACAGTGTCAGACTTTATTTTTCTGGGCTCCAAAATCACTACAGATGGTGACTGCAGCCATGAAATTAAAAGACGCTTACTCCTTGGAAGGAAAGTTATGACCAACCTAGATAGCATATTCAAAAGCAGAGACATTCCTTTGCCAACAAAGGTCCGTCTAGTCAAGGCTATGGTTTTTCCTGTGAGAGTTGGACTGTGAAGAAGGCTGAAAGTTGGACTGTGAAGGCTGAGCGCCGAAGAATTGATGGTTTTGAACTGTGGTATTGGAGAAGACTCTTGAGAGTCCCTTGGTCTGCAAGGGGATCCAACCAGTCCATTCTGAAGGAGATCAGCCCTGGGATTTTTTTGGAAGGAATGATGCTAAAGCTGAAACTCCAGTACTTTGGCCACCTCATGGGAAGAGTTGACTCATTGGAAAAGACTCTGATGTTGGGAGGGGTTGGGGGCAGGAGGAGAAGGGGATGACAGAGGATGAGATGGCTGGATGGCATCACTGACTCGATGGACGTGAGTTTGAGTGAACTCCGGGAGTTGGTGATGGACAGGGAGGCCTGGTGTGCTGCAATTCATGGGGTCGCAAAGAGTCGGACACAACTGAGTGACTGAACTGACTGACTGACTGATCTTGATAAGCGGTGAGCATAAAAGAAGGCTTTATTTGGAATGAGAAAGGCCTATGTTTACTTTCTAACCCTAATTCTTGTTATTAAATACAATTGTTTGGAATGGTTTTCTGGAACTATTCTGTTTCACTAGGTCCTGAAATATGCTATGTGTCATGCAAATATATTTGTTTTCAGAGTCCCTTTTCTGAAATGACTTTCCCAGTGTTCTGCCCATGTTCATTTCTACCAATACACTGAAGTTTATAAAATAATACCCAGCATGAATAAAAGGACTGTCAAACTATTAATACCTACAACCGAAGGTAAGATTTGTGTTATATACCCCATGGTGTTTAAGTTAGGCATATACATTTCAGGATAGTGCATTGATGTTTATAGTTCTTTTTCACCCAGAAACCTAAAAAATTAAGAAATGTAGAGTAACAATCTTATGTATGGACAGTAATTTACCATTAGATTGGTCTGTGGCCAGGGAAAGTCAATTGATGTGTATTGATAGAGTGTATTTATAATCTTAATGAATTTGTCATGATCCTGCACACAGGTTTTCAGATTTAGAACCCTGATTGATTCATCATACTGAGCATGGATTGCTCTCAGGGTTAGTCTCACATTCAATAAAGTCACAGAGACTGATGTGTAAAATCAGAATGCCAATGTATTATTTTACAATAAGAATTCAAATCATCTCACAGATTATAATACTTTTATCAGTGTAATCACATCTGTCTCTGAAAGAAGATCCTATTAGAAAGCAAATCACATTCAGAAATGTACTTGGTGTGCACAGTATTAAGTCACAAGGCTTTGATACCATTATGTCTTAATTCTGGTTTGGAAATTGGAAAAAGCATTCATTGTTTAAGAACACACCCTCTTCTGGATGAGAAGAGCATTTGGATGGAGACTGCCAGTGTTTTTCCTAGTGTCTGTATTTTCCTTGCTTCCAAGACTGGCAATCACCTTCTGAATGACACGTTATTTCCCTGATATATTAATATATTCAATCAAGTTATAGTTTGCCTCGAAGGTTTGTGAGCTTTTCTTTATTTTTATGATGACTTTGCTGATCTTCTCTCTTATCCACAATATAATGAATTAAATTTTAGCTCGGGGGTCAGTCTTAATCCCCTTATTTCCAGGTTCTTAAGTATTATCTTTATGAAGACTCACAGTTAAACTCCAAAAAAAAAAAAATATTATTTTAATAAATATGTACATTTATCTACTTATTTACTTTTTATAGACACTGTCCTTGAAAAGTGCTAGTCTGTGTGACTTATAAGACAAGGACTGTCTTATTTATTATTACCTATCCAGTGCCAACTTTCATATAAACTCATGGTAACTACTGAACTGAAATTTATTGAATGAATTAAAATAGTATTAATTTTATTAGCTGAAGACTGACAACAATAGCTTTCTTATCTCCCTTATTATTTATTAATGCTTATTAAGGTGCAAGTATACTTAAATATATTTAAAAAAGACCCCCTCATAATTGTGTTCTAAGTAAACCTCATACTAAGTTTTGTCATGTCTTACAATTTCTTGGAAACATCTGACATCCTGTCACAAAGGAAAAAAAAAAATTATCCTAAACAACAAAGGACAGAATCAGTCATAGTAAACCACATCTCTGAAATTATTTTCTGATTTAATTAAGTCACTTATTTATTTAAGTTCATTGCATTTATTTTATTTGGCCTATCAGATTTAAACTTCTTGAATGTAGGAATGGTGACTTTTTTTTGGCGTGGGACAGGGGTATTGCACATTTCCAAATATAGTATTGGGGATAAGGAAAATGGCCAAAAATGGCTTCTTATTTAGCATAATCTTCTAATTTTGATGTATAATGTATCCAGCATTCTAATATGAGATCTTTGTGATGAGAGTGGTTGGATATAACTGCACCTTATTTTAGGGAAACTACATGAGCCAACATGAGAGTACAACCACAGACTAGACACTGAGAGATGCTTCATCTATTTTGCTTTGAATTAAATATAGTCTGAGTCTATTCCACTAACTTCACACTACTCCATACCTTCAAAAACCAGTCAGGACATTTATATATGTATACAAAGAATTGGACGATAATGAAGATTGGGTGCCGAAAAATTGATGCTTTCAAATTGTGATGGTGGAGAAAACTCTTGGACTGCAAAGAGATCAAAATAGTCAGTATTAAGGGAAATCAGCCCTGAATATTCACTGGAAGGATTGTTGCTGAAGCTGAAGCTCCAATACTTTGGCTACCTGATACGAAAAGCTAACTCATTGGAAAAGACTCTGATGCTGGGAAAGATTGAGGGCAAGAGGAGACAAGGGCAACAGAGGATGAGATGATTGAATGGCATCACTGACTCAATGTACATGAATTTGAGAAAACTCTGGAAGATAGATAGTAAAGGACAGAGGAGCCTGGCTTGCTGTAGTCTATGGGGCTGCAAAGAGTAGGTCACGAGCAAGAGACTGAAAAATAACAGAACTTTACAAATAGCTGAGGAAAGAAGAGAAGTGAAAGGCAAAGGAGAAAGGGAAAGATATACCCAACTGAATTCAGACTTCCAGAGAATAGCAAGGAGAGATAGGAAAGCCTCCTTAAATGAGCAATGCAAAGAAATAGAGGAAAACAAGAGAATGAGAAAGACTAGAAATCTCTTCAGGAAAAACTGGAGATACCAAAGGAACATTTCATACAAAGATGGGCACAATAAAGGACAGAAATAATATGGACTGAACAGAAGCAAAAGAGATTAAGAAGAGGTGGCAAGAATACATAGGAGAACTATATGAAAAAGGTCTTCATGATCCAGACAACCACGATTTGTGGTCACTCACCTATAACTGGACATCCTGGAGTGTGAAGTCAAGTGGGCCTTAGGAAGCATTACTATAAACAAACCTAGTGCATGTGATGGAATTCCAGTTATTTAAAATTGTAAAATATAGTGCTGTTAAAGTGCTGCAGTCAACACTATTGGCAAATCTGGAAAACCCAGTAGTGGCCACAGGACTGGAAAAAATCAGTTTTTATTCCAATCCCAAAGAAGGGCAATGCCAAAGAATGTCAAACTACCATATAATTATGCTCATTTCATACACTAGCAAGGGTATTCTCAAAATCCTTCAAATTAGCCTTCAGCAGTATGTGAACCAAGAACTTTCACATGTATAAGCTGGATTTTGAAGAAGCAGAGGAATCAGATATCAAATTGTCATCATTTGTTGGATTATGGAGAAAGCAAGGGAGTTCCAGAAAAACATCTACTTCTGCTTCATTGACTATGCCATAGCCTTGACTATTCAGATCACAACAAACTCTGGAAAATTCTTAAAGTAATAGGAATACCAGACCACCTACTTGTCTCCTGAGAAACTTGTATTCAGGTTAAGAAGCAACAGATAGAACTAGACATGGAACAACTGACCAGTTCATAGTTGGGAAAGGAGTATGACAAGGCTCCCTGTATATTGTTGCCCTGCTTATTTAACTTCTATGAAGAGTACATCATGTGAAATGCCAGGCTGATTGAATCACAAGCTGGAATCCAGAAAGCTAGGAAAATATCAACATCCTCCGAGGGCAGCAGAGGATGAGATGGTTAGATAACACCACCAATTCAATGTACATGAATCTGACCAACCTCCAGGAGACAGTAGAAGAGAGGGAAACGTGGTGTGCTACGGTCATTGGGGTAGCAAAAATCAGACATGACTTAGTGGCTGAAAAACATAGAACTTTGAATGCACTGTAAATTTTGAATAAAGATTTTGTATTGTGTCTTATCTCCCCTCTTTCTCCTATCACACATAAAATGGATAAATAAAGAGAAAGTAAAGGTGTTGTAAATGTGTAATCTTTAACACTGTAAGGGAAGAAGGCTGACTGTAACAGATGGGCAAAATATATCTTGACCTGAAATCCGTATTGCCAAATTCAGACGTAAATTGAAGAAAGTGGGGAAAACCTCTAGACCATTCAATTATGATCTAAATCAAATCACTTATGACTATACAGTGGAAGTGAGAAATAGATTTAAGGGACTACATCTGATAGACAGAGTGCCTGATGAACTATGGACAGAGATTCGTGACATTGTACAGGAGACAGGGATCAAGACCATCTCCAAGAAAAAGAAATGCAAAAAACAAAAATGTCTGGCTGAGGAGGCCTTACAAATAGCTGTAAAAAGAAGAGAAATGAAAAGCAAACGACAAAAGGAAAGATTTACCCATTTGAATGCAGAGTTCCAAAGAATAGCAAGGAGAGATAAGAAAGCTTTCCTCAGTGATCAATGCAAAGAAATAGAGGAAAACAATAGATGAGAAACACTAGAGATCTCTTCAAGAAAATTGGAGATATCAAGGGAACATTTCATGCAAAGATGGGCTCAATAAAGGACAGAAATGATATACCTAACAGAAGCAGAAGATATTAAGAAGAGGTGGCAAGAATATACAGAAGAACTGTACAAAAAAGATCTTCACGACCCAGATAATCATGAAGGTGTGATCACTCACACTCACCTAGAGCCGGACATCCTGGAATGTGAAGTCAGGTGGGCTTTAGAAAGCATCACTATGAACAAACCTAGTGGAGGTGATGGAATTCCAGTTGAGCTATTCCAAATCCTGAAAGATGATGCTGTGAAAGTGCTGCACTCAATATGCCAGAAAATTTGGAAAACTCAGCAGTGGCCACAGGACTGGAAAATGTCAATTTTCATTCCAATCCCAAAGAAATGTAATGCCAAAAATGCTCAAACTACTGCACACCTGCTCTCATCTCACACACTAGTAAAGTAATGCTCGAAATTCTCCAAGCCAGGCTTCAGCAATACGTGAACTGTGAACTTCCAGATGTTCAAGCTGATTTTAGAAAAGGCAGAGGAACCAGAGATCAAATAGCCCACATTCACTGGATCATTGAAAAAAACAAGAGATTTCCAGAAAACACACACACACACACACATTTTTTTCTGCTTTATTGACTATGCCAAAGCCTTTGACTGTGTGGATCACAATAAACTGAGGCAAATTCTGAAAGAGATGGGAATACCAGACTACCTGACCTGGCTCTTGAGAAACCTGTATGCAGGTCAGGAAACAACAGTTAGAACTGGACATGAAACAACAAACTGGTTCCAAATAGGAAAAGGAGTATGTCAAAGCTGTATATTGTCACCCTGCTTATTTAACTTATATGCAGAATACATCATGAGAAATGCTGGGGTGGAGGAAGTAGAAGCTGGAATCAAGATTGCCAAGAGAAATATCAATAACCTCAGATATGCAGATGACACCAGCCTTATGGTAGAAAGTGAAGAAGAACTAAAGAGCCTCTTGATGAAAGTGAAAGAGGAGAGTGAAAAAGTTGTCTTAAAGCTCAAGATTCAGAAAATGAAGATCGTGGCATCTGGTCCCATCCCTTCATGGCAAATAGATGGGGAAACAGTGGAAAGAGTGGCTGACTTTATTTTTGGGGGCTCCAAAATCACTGCAGATGGTGTTTGAAATGAAATTAAAAGGTGCTTGCTCCTTAGAAGGAAGTTATGACCAGCATAGACAGCATATTAAAAAGCAGAGACATTACTTTGCCAACAAAGGTCTGTCTAGTCAAGGCTATGATTTTTCCAGTGGTGATGTATGGATGTGAGAGTTGGACTATGAAGAATTGATGCTTTTGAGCTCCGGTGTTGGAGAAGACTCTTGAAAGTCCTTTGGACTGCAAGGAGATCCATCCAATCCATCCTAAAGGAGATCAGTCCTGGGTATTCATTGGAGAGACTGATGAAGCTGAAACTCCAATGCTTTGGCCACCTGATGCACAGTGCTGATTCATTTGAAAAGACCCTGATGCTGGGAAAGATTGAGGGCAGGAGGAGAAGGGAATGACAGAGGATGAGATAGTTGGATGGCATCACGGACACAATGGACATGGGTTTTGGTGGATTCTGGCAGTTGGTGATGGACAGGGAGGCCTGCCGTGCTGCGGTTCATGGGGTCGCAAAGAGTCAGACATGACTGAGAGACTGAACTGAGCTGAGTTTCAAATCAAGGAGCACGCTTTTTCATATTTTTCATTGTCTTTAAATTTCGACGTTATTCAAATTTTAGAATTGAAATTTATACAGTTCTTAGCTAGTTAATCAGTTCTCTTTCAGAGAGACTTTCCATCAACAGCATATACAAAATGAATCAATATTCAGAAGATAGGTCTGGCTGTTCATTAGTTGAACGTCTTCACATGTTTAATAACATATTTTATTGGATTGGCATTATTCCTTCCTTGGCATGAATATACATGGGGATACATGGTTCCATACATGTGAGTCACATTTTAGTTGATTATGTTTAATGTCATGAGAAATATAACCTCTTATTCTAAAACAAGCACCTATTTCCAAGTAAAAGTTCTCCGTAAGAAATGTTATTTGCTATTGATAATCATGTTTTACTGATTGTAAATAAAGCTTTAGAGAACATATGTTACAAGCTGTGTATAAGATTTATATACCTTCCTTTGCTGCAATTCGTGCCATCCACAGTCTAGACATTATGATAATTTCCTGTCTTAAGGTTCTTGGAAATTCTTCTAGTTTCTTGAATGAATGTGTTGGAATATACATACCTCTGTACTGTGTTTTTCTTAACAGTAACTTTATTTTGTTTGTTATTATTTTATTGGTATTTTAAAGAATGTACTAATCTCTATTTATTTTCTTATAATTTAATAAGATGAAACCACCTAGAACTAGATATTAAAGATCAAAGTCAGAATTGGATTGGAAAAACAAGGTATAGAATGTGAAGGAAGGCACACGTACATCTCAAATCAAGGTCTTTTATCTCTAGGATAAATGTATTAAGTACTCCAGTTGATATAAAAATATATAACAAAAATAAGGTGTTTTTTTTTTTGTTTGTTTGTTTGTTTGTTTTTAGCAGTTTAAAAGATGAAATTGAGCTAGGATTGGGAAGTTTGAGATTATAAAACTGCATATTGCTGTCCATCTTTGCATATACATATATAAGCATGTACTTATATATATATTTGCACAAATACCGCTTTTTGCTGTAGTTTATCTTTGTGATTTAGGCAGAATAAAAGAAAAAGTCACCCACCCTGAGCTTCAGTTGTAGTACAACTTAGGAAGCTTCATTTCTTATAAATAAGGGGAATGAAAATCTACTTTGTTTAGGAGTCTTAGGGGAGTTTGATAAGGAAATTAATTTTCCCTAAGGTTTCACTCATGAATTATAGACATAAATATATTTGGGAGTTTGAATTTTTTTAAATATAAATTTATTTATTTTAATTGGAGGCTAATTACTTTACAATATTTTATTGGCTTTGCCATACATCAACATGAATCCACCATGGGTGTACACATGTACACCTCCCTCCCCATACCATCCCTCTAGGTCATCCCAGTGCACCAGCCCCGAGTATCCTGTATCATGCATCAAACCTGGACTGGCGATTCATTTCACATATGATACTATACATGTTTCAATGCCATTCTCCCAAATCTTCCCACCCTCACCCTCTCCCACAGAGTCCAAAAGACTGTTCTATACATCTGTGTCTCTTTTGCTGTCTCGCACACAGGGTTATCAATACCATTTTTCTAAATTCCATATATATGCGTTAGTATACTGTATTGGTGTTTTACTTTCTGGTTTATTTCAGTCTGTATAATAGGCTCCAGTTTCATCCACCTCATTAGAACTGATTCAAATATATTATTTTTAATGGCTGAGTAATACTCTATTGTGTATATGTACCACAACTTTCTTATCCATTCATCTGCTGATGGACATGTAGGTTGCTTCCATGTCCTGGCTATTATAAACAGTGCTGAGATGAACATTGGGGTACACGTATCCCTTTCAATTCTGGTTTCCTTGGTATGTATGCCCAGCAGTGGGATTGCTGGGTCATATGGTGGTTCTATTTCCAGTTTTTTAAGGAATCTCCACACTGTTCTCCATAGTGGCTGTACTAGTTTGCATTCCCACCAACAGTGTAAGAGGGTTCCCTTTTCTCCACACTTTCTCCAGCATTTATTGCTTGTAGACTTTTGAATCGCAGCCATTCTGACTGGCGTGAAATGGTACCTCATAATGGTTTTGATTTGCATTTCTCTGATAATGAGTGATGTTGAGCAACTTTTCATCTGTTTGTTAGCCACCTGTATGTCTTCTTTGGAGAAATGTCTATTTAGTTCTTTGGCCCATTATTTTGATTGGGTCATTTATTTTTCTGGAGTTGAGCTGTAGGAGTTGCTTGTATATTTTGAGATTAATTCTTTGTCAGTTGCTTCATTTGCTATTATTTTCTCCCATTCTGAAGGCTGTCTTTGCACCTTGCTTATAGTTTCCTTTGTTGTGCAGAAGCTTTTAAGTTTGACTAGGTCTGATTTTTTTATTTTTGCTTTTATTTCCAATATTCTGGGAGGTGGGTCATAGATGATCCTGCTGTGATGTATGTCAGAGAGTGTTTTGCCTATGTTCTCCTCTAGGAGTTTTATAGTTTCTGGTCTTACATTTAGATCTTTAATCCATTTTGAGTTTATTTTTGTGTATGGTGTTAGAAAGTGTTCTAGTTTCATCTTTTACAAGTGGTTGACCAGTTTTCCCAGCACCACTTGTTAAAGAGATTGTCTTTAATCCATTGTATATTCTTGCTTCCTTTGTCAAAGATAAGGTGTCCATAGGTTCCTGGGTTTATCTCTGGGCTTTCTATTTTGTTCCATTGATCTATATTTCTGTCTTTGTGCCAGTACCATACTGTCTTGATGACTGTGGCTTTGTAGTAGAGCCTGAAGTCAGGCAGGTTGATTCCTCCAGTTCCATTCTTCTTTCTCAAGATTGCTTTGGCTGTTCGAGGTTTTTGTATCTCCATACAAATTGTGGACTTCTTTGTTCTAGCTCTGTGAAGGATACCGTTGGTAGCTTGACAGGGATTGTATTGAACATATAGATTGCTTTGGGTAGTATACTCATTTTCATTATATTGATTCTTCCAATCCATGAACACGATATTTTTCTCCATCTATTAGTGTCCTTTTTGATTTCTTTCACCAGTGTTTTATAGTTTTCTATATATAGGTCTTTTGTTTCTTTAGGTAGATATATCCCTAAGTATTTTATTCTTTTTGTTGAAATGGTGAATGGAATTGTTTCCTTAATTTCTCTTTCTATTTTCTTATTATTAGTGTATAGGTATGCAAGGGATTTCTGTGTGTTAATTTTATATCCTGCAACTTTACTATATTCATTGATTCAGTTCAGTTCAGTCATTCAGTTGTGTCCAACTCTTTGCGACCCCATGAATTGCACCACACCAGGCCTCCCTGTCCATCACCAACTCCCAGAGTTCACTAAACTCATGTCCATCGAGTCAGTGATGCCATCCAGCCATCTCATCCTCTGTTGTCCCCTTCTCCTCCTGTCCCCAATCCCTCCCAACATCAGAGTCTTTTCCAACAAGTCAACTCCTCACATGAGTTGGCCAAAGTACTGGAGTTCAGCTTTAGCATCATTCCTTCCAAAGAACACCCAGGACTGATCTCCTTCAGAATGGACTGGTTGGATCTCCTTGCAGTCCAAGCTCTAGTAATTTTCTGGTGGAGTCTTTATGGTTTTCTATGTAGAGGATCATGTCATCTGCAAACAGTTAGAGTCTTACTTCTTCTTTTCCAGTTTGGATTCCTTTTATTTCTTTTCTGCTCTGATTGCTGTGGCCCAAACTTCCAAAACTCTGTTTAATAGTAGTGGTGAAAGTGGGTAACCTTGTCTTGTTCCTGACTTTAGGGGAAATGCTTTCAATTTTTCACCATTGAGGATAATGTTTGCCGTGGGTTTGTCATATATAGCTTTTAATATGCTGAGGTATGTTCCTTCTATTCCTGCTTTCTGAAGAGTTTTTATCATGAATGGATGTTGAACTTTGTCAAAGGCTTTCTTTGCATCTATTGAGATAATCATATGTCTTTTATTTTTCAATTTGTTAATGTGGTTTATTACATTGATTTGCGGATATTGAAGAATCCTTGCATCCCTGGGATAAAACCTACGTGGTCATGATGTATGATCTTTTTAATGTGTTGTTGGATTCTGATTGCTAACATTTTGTTAAGGATTTTTGCATCTATGTTCATCAGTGATATTGGCCTGTAGTTTTATTTTTTTGTGGCATCTTTGTCAGGTTTTGGTATTAGGGTGATGGTGGCCTCATAGAATGAGTTTGGAAGTTTACCTTCCTCTTCAATTTTCTGGAAGAATTTGAATAGGATAGGTGTTAGCTCTTCTCTAAATTTTTGGTAGAATTCAGCTGTGAAGCCGTCTGGACCTGGGCTTTTGTTTGCTGGAAGATTTCTGATTACAGTTTCAATTTCCGTGCTTGTGATGGGTCTGTTAAGATTTTCTATTTCTTCCTGGTTCAGTTTTGGAAAGTTGTGCTTTTCTAAGAATTTGTCCATTTCTTCCAAGTTGTCCATTTTGTTGGCATATAATTGTTGATAGTAGTCTCTTATGAGCCTTTGTATTTCTGTGTTGTCTGTTGTGATCTTTCCATTTTCATTTCTGATTTTGTTGATTTAATTTTTCTCCCTTTGTTTCTTGATGAGTCTGGCTAATGGTTTGTCAATTTGATTTATCCTTTCAAAGAACCAGCTTTTGGCTTTGTTGATTTTTGTTATGGTCTCTTTTGTTTCTTTTGCATTTATTTCTGCCCTAATTTTTAAGATTTCTTTCCTTCTACTAACCCTTGGATTCTTCATTTCTTCCTTTTCTAGTTGCTTTAGGTGTAGAGTTAGGTTATTTGTTTGACTTTTTTCTTGTTTCTTGAGGTATGCCTGTATTGCTATGAACCTTGTCTTTATCACTGCTTTTACAATGTCCCACAGGTTTTGGGTTGTTGTATTTTCATTTTCATTCATTTCTATGCATATTTTGATTTCTTTTATGGTTTCTTCTGTGATGTGTTGGTTATTCAGCAGCATGCTGTTCAGCCTCCATATGTTGGAATTTTTAATAGTTTTTCTCCTGTAATTGAGATCTAATCTTACTACATTGTGGTCAGAAAAGATGCTTGGAATCATTTCAATTTTTTTAAATTTACCAAGGCTAGATTTATAGCCCTGGATGTGATCTATCCTGGAGAAGGTTCCGTGTGCACTTGGGAAAAAGGTGAAATTCATTGTTTTGGGGTGAAATGTCCTATAGATATCAATTAGGTCTATTGTATCATTTAAAGTTCTTGTTTCCTTGTTAATTTTCTGTTTAGTTGATCTATCCATAGGTGTGAGTGAGGTTTTAAAGTCTCCCACTATTATTGTGCTATTGTTAATTTCCCCTTTCATACTTGTTAGCATTTGTCTTACATATTGCGGTGCTCCCAGGTTGACTGCATATATATTTATGATTGTTATATCTTCTTGGATTGATCCTTTGATCATTATGTAGTGTCCTTCTTTGTCTATTTTCACAGCCTTTGTTTTAAAGTCTATTTTATCTGATATGAGTATTGCTACTCCTGCTGTCTTTTGGTCCCTATTTGCATGGAAAATCTTTTTCCAGCCCTTCACTTTCAGTCTGTATGTGTCCCCTGTTTTGAGGTGGGTCTCTTGTAGACAACATATATAGGGGTCTTGATTTTTTATCCATTCAGCCAGTCTTTTGGTTGGGGCATTCAACCCATTTATGTTTAAGGTAATTATTGATAAGTATGATCCCATTGCCATTTACTTTATTGTTTTGGGTTTGAGTTTATACTCCCTTTTTGTGTTTCTGTCTAGAGAAGATCCTTTAGCATTTGTTGGAGAGCTGGTTTGATGGTGCTGAATTCTCTCAGCTTTTGCTTGTCTGTAAAGCTTTTGATTTCTCCTCCGTATTTGAATGAGATCCTTGCTGGGTACAGTAATCTGGGCTGTAGGTTATTTTCTTTCATCACTTTAAGTATGTCTTGCCATTCCCTTCTGGCCTGAAGAGTTTCTGTTGAAAGATCCGCTGTTATCCTTATGAGAATCTCCTTGTATGTTATTTGCTGTTTTTCCCTTGCTGCTTTTAATATTTGTTCTTTGTGTTTGATCTTTGTTAATTTGATTAATATGTGTCTTGGGGTGTTTCACCTTTGGATTATCCTGTTTGGGACTCTCTGGATTTCTTGGACTTGGATGATTATTTCCTTCCCCATTTTAGGGAAGTTTTCAACTATTATCTCCTCAAGTATTTTCTCATGGTCTTTCTTTTTGTCTTCTTCTTCTGGGACTCCTATGATTCGAATGTTGGGGCATTTAACATTGTCCCAGGGGTCTCTGAGATTGTCCTCATTTCTTTTAACTTGTTTTTCGTTTTTCCTCTCTGATTCATTTATTTCTACCATTCTATCTTCTACCTCACTAATCCTATCTTCTGCCTCAGTTATTCTACTATTTCTTCCCTCCAGAGTGTTTTTGGTCTCATTTATTGCATTATTCATTATATATTGACAGTTTTTTATTTCTTATAGGTCTTTGTTAAACCTTTCTTGCATCTTCTCAATCCTTATCTCCAGGCTATTTATCTGTGATTCCATTTTGTTTTTAAGATTTTGGATCATTTTCACTATTATTATTTGGAATTCTTTATCAGGTAGATTCCCTATCTCTTCCTCTTTTGTTTGGTTTGGTGGGCATTTATCCTGTTCTTTTACCTCCCGGGTATTCCTCTGTCTCTTCATCTTGCTTATATTGCTGTGTTTGGGGTGTCCTTTCTGTATTCTGGCAGTTTGTGGAGTTCTCTTTATTGTGGAGTTTCCTCGCTGTGGGTGGGGTTGTATGGGTGGGTTGTCAAGGTTTCCTGTTTAGGGAGGCTTGTGTCAGTGTTCCGGTGGGTGGAGCTGGATTTCTTCTCTCTGGAGTGCAATGAAGTGTCCAGTAATGAGTTATGAGATGTCAATATACCCTTCAATATACCCTAACCCTGTATATTGAAGCTTAGGGCTGTGTTCCTGTGTTGCTGGAGAATTTGCGTAGTATGTCTTGCTCTGTAACTTGTTGGCCCTTGGGTGGTGCTTGGTTTCAGTGTAGGTATGGAGTTGTTTGATGAGCTCCTATTGATTAATGTTCTCTGGAGTCAGGAGTTCTCTGGTGTTCTCAGGATTTGGACTTAAGCCTCCTACTTCTGGTTTTCAGTCTTATTTTTACAGTAGCCTCAAGACTTCTCCATCTATACAGAACCATTGATAAAACATCTAGGTTAAAGATGAAAAGTTACTCCACAGTGAGGGCCACCCAGAGAGGTTCACAGAGTTACATGGAGACAAGAAGAGGGAGGAGGGAGATAGAGGTGACCAGGATGAGATGAGGTGGAATCAAAAGAGGAGAGAGCAAGCTAGCCAGTAATCACTTCCTATGTGCACTCCACAGTCTGGTGTTGGGGGCCAGAGTGAGGCACTCCGCCCATGGCAAAGGTCATGAGGAAGGAGGCTTGACATACGCAAAGGTGGGATCGAGCCTCAGGAGTCCCCCTGGAAATCCTCGAGCATCTACCCCCATAACCAGAGCCTGCCTACTTTACTACTTTGTGCTCTCACCTACACCTCTGGCTTTACGGGGGGCTGTCCCCCACCACCTCTTTCGGAGAAGGAGTTAACTTAGAGCTCCAGTTAATAATAATTCCTGGGCGTGATAGGAGTGTTTTAACCTACAAACTCCTCTGAAGGTTCTCTAGCCTGCCTGACAGGCTTGTCCGGCCACATGTGATTGCTCACAGCCTCCCAACTGTGAGAGGCACGAGATGCTTTAAACCTTCTAAAAACAGGTTCTTTAGAAAAGTTAGAAAATTATTAGTATAAGTGTAATGGGCTTATTAGAAATTGTATTGATGAAGGGTTTTTCATTTGTTGAGCCAATGTTTACTGCTAAGTCTCCACATCCCCTGCCCTTACACACATTAATGAATATATAGAAGAAATAAGTATTAACCTTTGATATAAATCACGTTAGACCTTAGGCTAAGTAAATTCTTTCCTTAACTAAAACCCAATACACCCTCACCCTATAGGAATGTAACTTTATTTGGGTGGCGTCTGTTTTAAGAATAATCACCCCTGGAGAAATAAGTGTCCTGGTTGACTGACCGCTGTCACAAGGAGAGGGTCGTAAATTGTCAGCAGGCCCCCTGGCCAGAAGATGATGTAACACCCCTAAGACCTCTGTATACATTTGTATGAAGCACCTGACTTTGATAAAAGTCAGGACTGCTGACCCCACATGACTTTTGCATACCATCTCAGTGTATAAAAGTAGACCATGGAAAATAAAGAATTGGGATCAGTTCCTCGAAAGACTGGTCTCCCCATGTCTCCCTCTCTCTCACTCTGGTTGAGTCTCCATCTGGAGCGCGGAACCCACCATGCTTACTAATTATGCCTGGGCTTCTAAGATCCGACCGGGGAGGCCTCATTGTCTCCTCTCCTTCGGGAGAACGGAAGGACGCCTGCGGCCTACGTAAGTGGTGCAAACTTCTTGTCTTGAAGTTGTATTGGTCCCCCGCGTAAACCAAGCTACTCAGCCTCTTTTCTCCACTGAATTTTCCTACTGAGCTATCCTTATTCTATTACTCTTTATATCCTTAATTAACGTTTAATTAAGCAGTTGTTTCCTGACCCTCGCCTATGCCGTCTCTCCTTCGAATACCCTGGATCAGCTGGGGCTGGACCCCAGCAGTCTGGACTGCTCAGAGATGTTCATGGAGTTATACAGAGAAGAGAAGAGAAGAGGGAGGAAGGAGACAGAGGTGGCCAGGAGGATAAAGGGCGCGGGGTGTGGGGGGGGGGGTCAAAAGGAGAGAGACAGATCCAGCCAGTAATCAGTTCCCTAAGTGTTCTCCACCGTCTGGAACACACAAAGAAATTCACAGAGTTGGGTAGAAAAGAGAAGGGGGAGGGAGGAGATAGAGGTGACCTGGTGGAGAAAAAGGAGAGTCCAAAGGGGGAGTGAGCAGTCAAGCCAGTAATCTTGCTCCCAAGTAAAAATGGGTACTGAAGATTGGGTTCTTAAAGGTACAAACTTGATAACAAATACCAAAAAGCAAAGATTAAAAATTTAGAGTAGAGGTTGTATTTTCAAAAATTCAATATTAAAGAAAAAAAAAGTCACAAAAATTATAAAATATTTATATATATGAAGTTTGCTTTAAAAAATAGGGTCTCTCTCTCTCTCTTTTTTTTTTTTTTTGCAAAGTAATAGTAGGTTATAAAAATGAAAATTAAAGGAGTAATAGAGGACTTAAAAAGTAAAAAAAAAAATTAAAGAATGATAGTAAAAATAGTAAAAATATATCTAGGACTTTCTCTGGTGGTGGTGTGGGCAGTGTGGGGTCAGTTCATTTCCGGATACTTCCTTGATCCGACTTGTATTTCTCAGGATCTACAGCCCCCTTCCTATGTAGTCAGTACTAACTACAGGGTTTTAATCTATTGCACCTGTCACTTCCAAGGAGGTTCCCTCTGTTTTAGCTTCTCGTTTGCTGGTCTCTTCAGTGTCTAATTTCAGCCCTGACACAAGGGGGCAGTGGTGGACACTTTTTTAGGCTCACTTGTTCAGTCGTGCTATGCGGAGGGAGGGCTGCTGCAAACAAAAAACAATGGCGTGTGCTCGCAGTGTCTTGGCCACAATGGGCTTGCCCCTGCTCACTGCGTGTGTGCTTTCCTTGTCTACCCTGCTTAGGCTCTAGGTTGCTCTGCCAGGAACTGTCTGAGGCCAGCCCTGGGTTGTATGCACTTCCCAGGTCTATGCTGCCCAGGTTTAGTTATTCGGGTACTCCTCAACAGCGCAGACTTGGCTGGGCATGCGTTTTGTGCCCTTCCCAGGTCCGAGCAGCTCAGGTGACCAGGTGTTTGGCGAGCGCAGCCTCTGCAACTTATTGCCTCCCCCGTCCCTGCCACTTGGTTTTCTGGGTGTACAACCGGCGCACCTTCTCAGGTGGATGTTGATCGTCCTGAATCCCAAGAAGTCTTGGTTAGGAATGAAGCCTGCTTGCAGTTTGGTAGATAATGCCTCTCTGGGGCTGTGACTGCCCCCTTCTGGCTCTGGCTGCCCTCGCCTGCCTGTCACCAGAGGGGGATGGACCAGCCTGCAGGGGGCTAGCTCTACTCAGTCCTTTGTTACGTGAGCGGGTCTGGCAGTGTTTTAGGTTAGGGCTTTTCGAGCGGTAGGTATCCCACAGTGGGGTTGGCTATCCCAAGTTAGTTCCCTCAGATTGCCCTCGGGGCATTCAGGCCTGGCCCTTACTCTAAGCAATGCAGCCCATGCCTCCCTGCCCAGCCCCCGCTTGCTAGTGGCGGATGCAGGTGTCTGCACTGCTTCTCTGCTGGGGGAGTTACCTCTGGGCACGTAATCTGTGAGTTTTAATTATTTATTTATTTTTCCTCCCGGTTATGTTGCCTCTGTGGTTTCAAGGCTTGCCACAGGCAGTGAGAGTGTTTCCTGGTGTTTGGAAACTTCTCTCTTTCTTAAGACTCCCTTCCCAGGACAAAGCTCCATCCCTACCTCTTTTGTCTCTCTTTTTATCTTTTATATTTTTTCCTACCTCCTTTCAAAGACAATAGGCTGCTTTTCTGGGTGCCTGATGTCCTCTGCCGGCATTCAGAAGTTGTTCTGTGGAATTTACTCAGCGTTCAAATGTTCTTTTGACAAATTTGTGGGGTAGAAAGTGGTCTTCCTGTCCTATTCCTCTGCCATCTTAAGACTGCCTCAGGAGTTTGAATTTTATGTAGATTTCTTAAAAATATAACTTTTGGAAACTAATTATTTTCTGAAGGCAGGAATTCATGTTTATAACCTGTGTTCTTCTGAATTCATCTGCATTTACTTTTTTCTATTATGGTTGCATGTGTTAAAATGAATCTATGATGATGAATCCCCTTTCCATCATTTTTCTTTCTTCATGGATGGAGGGACATTTACTTCCTGTCAATAATGATTTAGATGTTTTTACAAGAACCAAACTGGTCTCTCTAGAAATCCAGAATCCAGAGATTATCCTATGATTCATTTAGATGAGAGAGTCATCTGGGATGGGAGAAGATATAAGTGGATAATTTGTCCATTATTTTCCTAATTAGAATGTTTCCAGATGGCTCCTCAGACAAACATGGTCATTCCCAAGATAGATCTTCCTTCTGATTTAAGCAAAGTGATGTATGAAAAGCCTTAGAGAAGAATATTTTTATAGAAGTATGCAAATTATAGTATTATAAATGCATGTGCATTTCACATTAAAATTAACACTTATAATGAAACTTTTTAATTCAACAAACAATGAATAAAGAATATAGTTTGTCCCAAGAGCATAGGTCCCTATAAATCAGTTCATTTGAGGAAACATTCAGGAAGCCTAATTTATAACTTTAGCTAATAATGACCAATTTCAGGAAAATGAAATAAAAAGTAAAAATTAATAATTAACATATAGATGATAAACAACACTTTACTGGCATTCTATCTTTTGTATATAACAGCTGGTAGATTATAGAAAGGTAGATTTCTTTCTCTTTCTTTCTGCCTTCCTTCCTACCTTTCTTCCCTCCTTTCTTTCTTTTGTTCTTTCTTCTCTCCTCCTCCTTCTCTGCCTCTTTATTTTGTCAAGCCCTATTACACAAGACTGCAACTATAAAAGGGATAATTAGAAAGCTCCATAAGAATATGTTCCATTTATTATTAGATTATTTCTAAATCCCAATAATATATTTTCATTTTGAATTGAATGAAATATACATGCCAGAAAAAAATAATGGTATCATGTATTAGATCTGAAACTGTTAAAATGCTAGAAGAACATTTTGAGGAAAAACTCCTTGACATCAATCTTGGCAATGACATTTTGACATTAAAAACAAAAATAGTATATCAAAAATAAGCAACTGTGATTGCATTAAACTTAGAAGCTTCTGCATAACAAAGGAAGCCATTAACAAAATGAAAAGGCAAACTATGGACTGAGAGAAAATATTTTCCAATAATATTTGATAAGGAGTTAAAATGCAAAACATATGAAGAAATCACAAAATTCAATAGCAAAAAAGAATCAGATTAAAAAATAGGCAGAGCACTCAAACAGACATTTTTCGAAGAAGACATACAAATAGCCAACTAGTCCATGCAAATGCTCAGCATCACTAATCATCATGGTAATGCAAACCAAAACCATAAAGAGAAGTCACGTCACGCCTGTTAGAATGACTATTATCAAAATGATGAGAGTACAAATGCTGATGTGAATGTGGAAAAAAGGAAACTCTTGTATCCTGTTGGTGCGAATGTAAACTTGTACAGCCACTATGGAAAACAGTATGGAGTTTTCTTAAAACAGTTAAATTTTTTTTGAAAACTATGGTAGTTAAATACTACTATATGATCCAGCAATCCCACTTTGGAGTATATATCCAAAGGTAATGAAATCAAGACTTGGAAAGATATCTGCACTCCCATGTTCATTACAGCATTATTCACAGCAGCCAAGATATGCAAACAACATAAGTGTCCACCACAGATAAATCGATAAATATGTGCTACATGTATGTGATGGCATATTGTGCTGTGAAAAAGAAGCTACTCCTATCAATTGAGACAGTTTGGGTGAAACTTGAGGATATTATGCTAAGTGAAATAAGCCAGAGAGAGAAAGACAAGTGCTGTACAGTATCACTTATATGTGGAATCTTTTTTTGAAAAACAAGTCAAGAATAGAAAAGTGGTTTCAATGGGCAGGTGGCAAGAGATATAAGGAGGGGTTGATTAAAACATATAGTTTTGGGTATAAGATTAATAAAATCTTAAGATCTAATGTATAACATGGTCACTATATTTGATAACACTGTATTGTACAATTGATATATGCTAAGAGCTGGATGGCATCACTGACTCGATGGAAGTGAGTCTGAGTGAACTCCAGGATTTGGTGATGGACAAAGAGGCCTGGCGTGCTGAGATTCATGGGGTTGCAAAGAGGTGGACATGACTGAGCTACTGAACTGAACTGAATTGAAGAGAGTTCTCACCAAAAAATAAAAAGATAAATACGTGAGGGGGTGGATGTATTTGTTAATTACCTAGATGGAAGGAATGTTTTCACAACATATATCAAATCATTATATATACACTTTAAATATCTTACTATTTTAGGTGTCAATTATGCCTTAATAAAGCTTAATAAAAAAGAAAATACTATTGATCAGTCCTATTAAGCTATTTGTTTTTGAGGAAATGTAGTCAAGGCAGCTCATGAGGATTTTTGATTCAAGGAATATAAGAAAGCAGGCAGCTGTAATGAGACTATTGTAAGGAATATGAATGTTTGCTCTGCTTGCTTAAACTCACAGGAAGCAATCCAACACTTCTGAGTAGGGATGGATTCCTAAAATTCTGAATTCTAAAAATTCTTTTAAAGATATGCATATATATTCTTAGTCTCCACATGGGATAAGTGACATTTGTTCATTTTTAAATTTTATTTTTCATATTTCTTTTCCTCCATTTAGTTTAAATACTTTCAGAAAGCAAATGATATTTATCATTTTATCATGTATGTTCTTAAAAAATGATGGCAATAGAATTGCTATCTATTCACATAAATGTGCATATTTTATAGCAATGTCATTATGGTGATTTCAAGGTGCCAAAAGTAAATCTATAAAAAACCAATTATCATTTCTAATAAATGCCCTCTAAACATTACATCAAGTCAATTAATTCACTTAAGCAAACATTTAACGAATATTCATTATATATGTGCCAGACATTGGGTTATAAAGATAAGTAAAACAAATTTTCCTTCCTATGCTCCAGCCTAAAGGAGGGGCTCAAACATATTTGGAATGAGGGAAGCCTCAAGGGAAAAATGAAGATTAAGAATAGAACAACTGACATTCACATCCATCAAGTGGCCCTTAGAAAAACTTACCAACCAAAGACTCTCTATAAAGGTTGTTGATTTTCTGTAGATGTTGGCAGGATTGGCTACATAATGTGCAAGGGCAAGTGCAAAATAAAAACGGTGACCCCTTGTTAAGAAATTCTTAAGACTTTTAAGATGGCAACAGCAGAGCACTGACTGAATGTGAGGCCTTCTATGGCACGTCTGTAAAACCGGCCCTGAGGTTAATTTGCTCTTGCTAAATCTTTAGTTCCTATTAAGATACTTTTTGCTGCCTGATGCATTAGTTTGATCGGAGAAAGCAATGGCACCCCACTCCAGTACTTTTGCCTAGAAAATCCCATGGATGGAGGAGCCTGGTAGGCTGCAGTTCATGGGGTCGCTAGAGTCGGACACAACTGAGTGACTTCACTTTCACTTTTCACTTTCATGCATTGGAGAAGGAAATGGCAACCCACTCCAGTGTTCTTGCCTTGAGAATCCCAGGGACGGGGAGGCTGGTGGGCTGCCGTCTATGGGGTTGCACAGAGTCGGACACGACTGAAGTGACACAGCAGCAGCAGCAGCAGTATTAGTTTGATAGAAGTGCTTAGGTGTCTCTGGGGTCCAAAGAGCATAGATCATGACAGCATGGTTTTCTGGAATCTTTTAGCTGTATATGGTATAAAGTAAAAATGAAAACTATGAAATAAAAATGAAAGCTCCACAGCTATCTTCTACTTTGGGCTTCCCTGGTGGCTCAGTGGTAAAGAATCGGCCTGCCAACGTAGGGAATGCAGGTTCAATCCCTGGGTTGAGAAAATCCCCTGGAGAAGGAAATGGCAACCCACTTTAGTACTCTTGCCTGGAAAATCCTGTGAGCAGACAGATTTGGATATACCTTAACGACTAAACAACAGCAATCTTCTAGTTTACATCTTTGGAGGATTTTACTGGAAATAGAGATCTAAGAATAACAAGTTTTTACTTTATCATTCTTTCATTTGATAAGGAGTAAATTATAACATGCTAACGTTTTAAGAAATAAAACTAGAATACAAAAGGGGATTTCAGATATCCCTCACATAACTGTCAGTAGTGACACTAATAAGTGAAATATTACTGAAAAATGATGCTTTTGAATTTTTCCTACAAGCATAAAGTATTACATATAACTATATTTTTCCATAATTCAATAGAGTCATCTGATTATAACAGTGAAATATTGCTATTAACATTTGCCTGGAACAAAGATTTTTCTATGGCTATTAGGGAGAGAGACAAGAGATTATTTCCTCACCTAATGATTCGTGATTGTATGTTTACATGTCTGCTTATGTATACTTAGGGATATACCCAATATATACATTTGGATATATTGTATATAATGTATATAAATATATATATATATGTATATATATACATATATAATCCCATATACATTTACATGGGATACTAAAATAATCAAGTTGATATGCTGTGTTGGTTTTATGACTTAGGAATGACTGGAAAATTTACAAAAGTGAAATCATTTAATAATAAAGACAAACTTAAATGCTGCTTGGCATCAATATTGATCATATGCATCCCACAACAAGGAAGTTTCTTAGGTTCTAGTAAGTAAAAGTTGATATTTAGTTAATATGCCATTTTGAATTTAAAATGTGCTCACAGAAGTAATTTTATATAAATGTGCTTAAAGGCTAACGACTTGTGAAGTCATTAGTTATATGTGTCTATAACCAGAATTATATGCACATAAATAATACTTAATAAATATATTTTTATTATAAGTTTGGGCTGCATATCTTATTTAATTACTGAAACAGATAATGCTTCTACTTCAGTATCAACAAAGCACAAAAAAGTGTTGCACATCTTACAGATAAATTTGCTCCATAGTGAACATGTTAAGATTTATTGTGATCTATTTCTAAGATCTATTGGGAGTTGTATAATATAAATACACAATTTATAGCTGGGAAATTAAATGTGGGTTTAAAAAAATACCATTATCTAACAATGCAACTTGAAATTTGACATCTAATTTTTACACATACATGCACACACACTCACATAGGTGACACTGAATCTGATAAATGCTAAACTATTATTTAATTTCTTGTTTTATTTACTGAGAATAAACTCTCTTCATACTTAATAAAGGCAATCAGATTTTTGTAAGTTTTTTTTTTTTTTTTTAAGCCATTGGCCCATTCCATTCCTCTTTACCTGGTTCTGAAGTGAGGGCAATTTGTTTCCTAATCTCCACCAGTAGAGACACAAGGTAAAAGAAATGAATGAAGAAACAGTACTTACTAATAAGCACTTCATGACACTAGTGTAAGTGGCAGCTCTGAGAAGTCCTTTTCTCCATCTACTCCTGAGTGGGCAGGAGAGTGAGGATGAGGCCCGGGGGCCATGACAAAAGGAGTCAGCTATGACTTATTTTGTTAAGATAATATCTTGTGTTGTAGAGCACACAGCTAAGCATAATGTCAGTGAAGAGAATTTGAGGAAAAACTGCTATTGAATTCAAGTACTGGCTAAACACAGACAAACACAATGAAAGCTGCTCCATTTAATTTTGAGCCCAAATTTATTACATTTATATGTGTTTTGAAATACAATTATATTTCACTAATAAAAAAATATCAATCTTTCAAAATAGAAAATGTGTTATCCAGTTTGGAAAGAAAATTTCTACAAATAAATTAACTGTGAAAATATCTAACTTAAGCTTTAAAATGGTTGCATTTATAGCATGCTAGTATTAAATTTCATAACTATTCTGTTACCTAACATTGTTTGTATTTCACAAGCATAACATTTTGTGTTTCAGAGTTTTCTTTCAATTATTTGTAGTTTTAAATATACATAAAATAAAATATGAATAATTGCATTTAAGGTTACAGAAAAGTCTTTGCATTTAATTTTTTTAAAGTACATTGGTTTAAAATTTCTTGTATTTTAAATAATTTAAAATTTCTTTATTTATGATTTCATTATATTGTTTTTAATATTCTTTAAACAAAATATAGTATAGATATTTATATATACATACACATACATACACACACACATATATAGACACACATTTTTTTTCAAAGCCACTCTACATATAATGACCATATAGAGTCCATTTTTTTTTAAATGTTAGAATATGGGGAGACAAATTAATGTAGTAGGTATATGAAAAGTGAAAGAAAGTGAGTGTTAGTCACTCAGTTGTGTCTGATTCTTTGAGACTTCATAGACTGTAGCCCACCAGGCTCCTCTGTCCATGGAAATCTTCAGGCAAGAATACTGGAGTGGCTTGCCATTCGCTTCTCCAGAGATCTTTCCAAACCAGGCATTGAACCCGGGTCTCCAGCATTGCAGGCAGATTCTTTACCACCTGCATCACTGAATGGGTGTATTGGCATTCTTAATTCTTCTCAGCTAGAAAAGTGAATATACTGTGATTGTATATTCACTACCCAAATATGAGGTAGTGGCTATTTCCTGTTATGGAGGCTGAAATTGTAAGATTTATTTATTTATTTTTACTCTTGCAGGTAGAAAAATAGTATGTATCACATGTTCCTTAATCAGGTGACCCACCCCAGAAACTGAATCAGAGGATCATGAAGATCCTTTTAGGCAATGGTAAACAGTAGGCTTGAAGCCAAAACTGGCTTCTGTACCCAAACACCAAATTAAATCTTGGAGTTTTGGGTGTAATAGAAAAGAATACATTTATTCTTTGCCAGACAAAAGCCACAGCAGATTAATGCCCTCAAAGCAGTGTCCCAGCCTAGGAGAAAGCGGAGGTTTGTAAGGAGTTTTATACTCAAGGTTCAGAGTAGCTGATTAGAATAGCTATAGGTTCAGGGCCCCCATTCCTTCAATTCAGAGATCATCTGTCATTGGGTGAGGATGGGTGAATTGTGAC
The DNA here is from genome assembly GCF_019923935.1 of Bubalus bubalis. Lineage (NCBI taxonomy): Eukaryota > Metazoa > Chordata > Mammalia > Artiodactyla > Bovidae > Bubalus > Bubalus bubalis. Next base: position 94,376,361 of record NC_059157.1, on the reverse strand, counting down.
CTTCTCTGGAATGAAGAGTGCTTCATCAAGAACTTAATATCTTCCATTTGTTGGAGGGGTTTTAGTTCCACAGAAGAGCTTAAAGTTATTGTTATGTGTATACCTTGATGAAGAACTAGGATCCTGCCTCCAAGGCTATTCTATTGTTTCATGACTGCTCCTCCCTTATTTCTGCATCCTCTCCCATCCCTTATTAGTAACTGTTTGAATTGCTTTTTGGAATTCCAGCAAGTGGAAGGGCTTTTGTGCCCAGGAGCTCCACGGGGTCCTGCTCATTTTCAAGGCTTCCACAACAATCAATTTCAGAGGCACCAGCAATATTGTTTCTAGGAGCAGCTTCTAGTGCTAATATGAGTGACATCTGGCCACAGGACTGGAAAAGGTCAGTATTCATTCTGTTAGGTAGTTAGAATAGGAAAAAGGAGTGCAGAATGATGGTGGCTAAAAGATAAGGAAGGGAAAAGCTCGAGGAAATAGAACAAAGGAAGGTCTGAGGACAAGAGAGAAGATGTCAGGCAAAACAAAAATAGCACTCCTGGCTAGCCCAATTTACATAGGGCAGGCCCAGGGGGAGGAGAAAAAACATTTAAAAAGAGGAGACAAAATTGGGCTGAGTGGCCTCACTTCTCTTCGTGTCTTTTGGGTCTGCATATCCTCATGCCTTGAGGATGAAGATGTATATTCCTTTACTTTCTAAATAAAACTGAGCTGTAACATGGAGCTGTAACACTGGCCCATTCAATAGCTGTAATACTGGTCCATCAGAGGACTGTAACTCTGGTAAGTCTGTTGCTTCAAATTTTTGTCTCGATGAGACAGAACGGAGGAAATTACAAGCTCCCCCGACATCTATGGTGCTATTTCTCAGATTTAACCTGGCTGAAACAACCTCAGCTTGCCCCTGCAAGGAGGAGGCCAAGCATAGCAGGAGCCCAACCCAGTGAAAGCTCCCGCAGTGGAAGCTGAACATGAAGAAAACCCAGTGCAGAGAAAGTGACAAGAAGCTCAGCATGCTGAAAACCAGGACAGCGAAAAACAAACTCAACAGAAAGCTCACATGGCTCAGGCTCAGATTCCAGAAGACCTCCAGTTAAGGTAGGATGTCCTTGCTCCTATGGCTGGAAGATCGAATGCCTAGCAAAATCTTAATTCCTTTACAATCTCTTGTTTCTTGTTATCTCGAATCCCCTGTGAAGAGATGAGAGGCAGTGGGTGCAACTGAGGGACTCTGGCAAGGGCTACTCCTCAATGTGTCCCAAAGGCTCCACTATCTGCTGGGCCCCAGTAGCTGTTACCCAAGCCAGAAGGGGTTCTTCTGTCCTTAATCTTCTTTGTGCTGAGGATCAGCCCAATGAAAACTGTGAACACAATTCAGGCATTTAGCAGACTTTCCGGCAGGCTATGAAGGGGATTCCTCAGCAGGTTTTTCTCAATGCTTGTTCCTTCTGTCCTTTAGCTCCTCTCTCCCAGGACTTGAGCCTGCCTAAAACTTATGGTGCCTGGCTTCAGGACCTAATGAAGCTCAGGCTCTGATGTCTCATTGCAAAAATTCAGTGAGAGACACAGTGATAGGTAAGAGATAGATTTGTTCAGATTCAGAAAGAAGCACATTCCACAGGGTGTGGGGCATTGCAGAAGGCAAGTGCTGTGGCCATGGAATGTGGTATGGCTAGTTTTTTCTAGCTGGGTGAATTAATTTGCTAATGAGTGAGAGAATCATCCCAACCATGGGGGAATTACCCACTACTCTGTCTTTTGACAGTTCTTTGCAACTGTCCTGTCACCTCTGGGTGTATCATTTAGCTTAAAGATTGGGGATCAAGGTTTAGTTGAATTTGACTTTTCATCTTGGACCCATTTGATTTTAATTGGTTTATTTTACCCTCTTAAGATTTAAGATTTAAGGAGGTAAATCTTCTGGAGGGACAACCAGAAAATAGCTGGCCCTTGAAAGGGAAATACTGTATAATATCCAATTCCTCTAGATATTCAGGGCTTCATCTTCCATGTTTCCTACAACATGGCAATAACAGCATCTCTCAGAGCATCTGCTTGGGCAGGTGACAGGCACAAAATGCCTGCTAGAAGTCCATCTGTTGGCATCCCTTCAAAAGCATTTGGGCTTCTGGGGATAATGTTTGCCACTTTGGGAGCTAACCCTGTAGGCCATTTGGGCCCAAACCCTTACCACCCTTCTGCTAAAGTTACAAACATATGCCCAGGTCAAATCTCCACTCCTCTTTTATGGAACATTTGGTCTGTTGCCTCTTATCAATTTGTTATTAAGCCACTTACTAACTCCTACAACCAACACCCTGCCCCCTTGTAGGCAACATCACTCCACCCAGCCTATTTTTAAAATACTCTTAATGCCCCTAATAAATCAGATAACCCACTACTCTGTCATTACTTCTGTTATTATCTACAGTGGGCCTATGACAATGAAATATTTACCATTCAGTTCAGTTCAGTTTAGTCACTCAGTCATGTCTGACTCTTTACCACCCCATGGACTGCAGCATGCCAGGCTTTCCTACCCATTACCAACTACCCAGAGCTCATTCTGACTCATGTCCGTTGAATCAGTGATGCCATCCAAACATCTCATTTTCTGTCGTCCCCTCCTCCTCCAGCCTTCAATCTTTCCAAGCATCAGGGTCTTTTAAAATAAATCAGCTCTTCACATCAGGTGGCCAAAGTATTGGAGTTTCAGCTTCAATATCAGTCCTTCCAATGAATATTCAGGACTGATTTCCTTTAGGATGGACTGGTTGGATCTCCTTGCAGTCCAAGGGACTCTCAAGAGTCTTCTCCAACACCACAGTTCAAAAGCATCAATTCTTCAGTGCTCAGCCTTCTTCACAGTCCAACTCTCACATCCATACATGACCACTGGAAAAACCATAGCCTTGACTAGATGAACCTTTGTTGGCAAAATAATGTCTCTGCTTTTCAATATGCTATCTAGGTTGGTCATAACTTTCCTGCCAAGGAGTAAGTGTCTTTTAATTTCATGGCGGCAGTTACCATCTGCAGTAATTTTGGAGCCCGAAAAAATAAAGTCTGACACTGTTTCCACTGTTTCCCCATTTCCCATGAAGTGATGGGATCAGATGCCATAATCTTAGTTTTCTGAATGTTGAGTTTTAAGCCAACTTTTTCACTCTCCTCTTTTTTCTTTCACTTTCATCAACAGGCTCTTTAGTTCTTCTTCACTTTCTGCCATAAGGGTGGTTTCATCTGCATATCTGAGGTTATTGATATTTCTCCCAGCAATCTTGATTCTAGCTTGTGCTTCATCCAGCCCAGTGTTTCTCATGATGTATTCTGCATATAAGTTTAATAAGCAGGGTGACAATATACAGCCTTGACATACTCCTTTTCCTATTTGGAACTAGTCTGTTGTTCCATGTCCAGTTCTAACTGTTACTTCCTGACCTGCATACAGATTTCTCAAGAGGCAGGTCAGGTGGTCTGATATTCCCATTTCTTTCAGAGTTTTCCACAGTTTGTTGTGATCCACACAGTCAAAGGCTTTGACATAGTCAATAAAGCAGAAATAGATGTTTTTCTGAAGCCCTCTTGCTTTTTTGATGATCCAGCAGATGTTGGCAATTATATCTCTGGTTCCTCAGCCTTTTGTAAAATTAGCTTGAACATCCGGAAGTTTACCATTGGAGACACCCTAACCTGCTCTTATGGAGGACTAAGGGAGGAAATCAGTGACTTACATTGCCTCAGAGTAGTAAGAAGATAACTTATGGCTGTTTCACCAGCTTTCCAGTCTCAGGGCACAGCCTTGGATTGCTTTACATCATGATATCTATTCCCATCTGCTGTGAACAAACTGGCAATGTGTTAAGATTATACCCCCTTAATCCTACCCAGCACTGGTCATGCTGGAGACCTTGGGGATGCCCATCTTCAACCTGGGGGCTTCAGAAGGTTAACCTGCCTCAACCTGCCTAGGATCCAGTCCCTGCGAGGTTGTCACACCTCAGCCTGCTTGGGGATCCATCAATCCAGGATGCCAGGAAGTCGACCTGCCTCAACCTGCCTAGGGATCTGGCCCCTCGGAGGTTGTCACACCTCAACTTGCTCAGGGATCTGCCAGTCCAGTGGTCCAGGAGGTCAACATGCCTCGACCTGCCCAGGGACCCAATTCTTGGGAAGCTGACGTACCTCCATCTGCCTAGTGATTCAATCTTCAGGAGGCTTTCACACCTCAGCTTTCCTGGGGATCTGCACCCTGACCCAGGGACTCCTGGCTCTCAGGTTGCAACAGTACTGTGCAGGATAAGTTTCTGAAAGACTCACCCCTAAGGAAGTCCACCAATGGAAATTGAAGGAGACCTATTAGATTTTTCCTTTTTCTTTTTCCTCCCTGTTATCACTGTCTTTCAGGTGGGAAATTACCAATCCACTTCCCAATAGACACCCTTGAGATGCATCCTTGATAACTGAAAGTTGTTTGATCCTCTAACTCTAAGGGGAAGTCACTTAAAATTCTTTCGTGCCACTGTGTGGCCATGGTACCTCTGGGGGAAAAGAAACACTGGGCCGAGGATGGGAGTTTAAATTATAGTACTATCCTTCATCTAGACTTAATCTGCAAAAGACAAGGGAAATGGACATACGTCTCTTATGTCCAAATATTTTTCCGACTAAGAGATAAGAAGGAACTCTGTCTTAAGTATGGGATTATTGTATGCCCTAAAAGTGAGCCTACTAGGCAAAAGGTGTTAGGTGCAGACAACCAAGAGAAGAGATGCTCCCCTAGTCCAATTTTGGTGCCTCTTTTTATATGTTTTCTTCTATGCCTTGGCCTGCCAAATATAAAATGGGCTAGCCAGGAATGCTGTTTGTTTTATCTGAGGTCCTCACTCCAGTCCTCGGAACTTCCTTTGTTCTGTTTTCACGGACTTTTCTCTTCCTTATCTTTTAGCCACCACCATTCTGGACTCCTTTTTTCTATTGTAACTACCGAACAATTCCAATCCCAAAGAAAGGCAATGCCAAAGAACATCCAAACTACTGCAAAATTACACTCATCTCACATGGTAGCAGAGTAACAATCAAAATTCTCCAAGCCAGGTTTCAACAATATATGAACTGAGAAATTTCAGATGTTCAAGTTGGATTTAGAAAAGGCAAAGGAACCAGAGGTAAAATAGCCAACATCCACTGGATCATCGGAAAAGCAAGAGAGTTCCAGAGAAACATCTAATTCTGCTTTATTGACTATTCCAAAGCCTTTTACTGTGTGGATCACAATAAACTGTGGAAAATCTTTTAGAGATGGGAATACCAGACCACCTGACCCGCCTCTTGAGAAACCTGTATGCAGGTCAGGAAGCAACAGTTAGAACTGGTTCCAAATCAGGAAAGGAGTTAGTCAAGGTTGTATATTGTCACTATGCTTATTTAATGTATATGCAGAGTACATGATGAGAAATGCTGGGCTGGATGAAGCAGAAGCTGGAATCAGGATTGCCGGGAGAAATATCAATTACCTCAGATATGCAGATGACACCACCCTTATGTCAGAAAGTGAAATAAAAAGCCTCTTGATGAGAGTGAAAGAGAAGAGTGAAAAAGTTGGCTTAAAACTCCACATTCAGAAAACTAAGATCATGGCATGGAGTCCCATCACTTCATGGCAAATAGATGGGGAAACAATGGAAACAGTAAGAAACCTTATTTTGGGGAGCTCAAAGATAACTGCAGATGGTGAATGCAGCCATGAAATTAAAAGACGTCTACTCCTTGCAGGAAAGTTATGACCAACTTAGACAGTATATTGAAAAGCAGAGACATTACTCTGCCACCAATGGTCCATCTAGTCAAGGCTATGGTTTTTCCAGTAGTCGCGTATGGATGTGAGAGTTGGATTATAAGGAAAGCTGAGGACTGAAGCATTGATGCTTTTGAACTGTGGTACTGGAGGAGTCTTGAGAGTGACTTTGACTGCAGGGAGATACAACCAGTCAATCCTAAAGAAAATCGGTCCTGAATATTTATTGGAAGAACTGATGCTGAATCTGAAACTACAATACTTTGGCCACCTGATGCAAAGAACTGACTTATCTGATGTTCAAGCTGGTTTTAGAAAAGGCAGAGGAACGAGAGACCAAATTGCCAACATCTGCTGGACATCGAAAAAGCAAGAGAGTTCCAGAAAAACATCTATTTCTGCTTTATTAACTATGTCAAAGCCTTTGACTGTGTGGATTCCAATAAACTGTGGAAAATTCTGAAAGAGATGGGACTACCAGACCACCTGACCTGCCTCTTGAGAAACTTGTATGCAGGTCAGGAAGCAACAGTTAGAACTGGACATGGAACAACAGACTGGTTCCAAATAGGAAAAGGAGTATGTTAAGGCTGTATATTGTCACCCTGCTTATTGAAATTATATGCAGAGTACATCATGAAAAACGCTAGGTTGGAAGAAGCACAAGCTGCAATTAAGATTGCCCGGAGAAATATCAATCACCTCAGATATGCAGATGACACCACCTTTATGGCAGAAAGTGAAGAGGAAGTAAAAAGCCTCTTGATGAAAGTGAAAGTGGAGAGTGAAAAAGTTGCCCTAAAACTCAACATTCAGAAAACGAAGATCATGGCATCTGGTTCCATCACTTCATGGAAATAGATGGGGAAACAGTGGAAACAGTGTCAGACTTTATTTTTTGGGGGTCCAAAATCACTGCAGATGGTGACTGCAGCCATGAAATTAAAAGACGCTTACTCCTTGGAAGAAAAGTTATGACCAACCTAGACAGCATATTGAAAAGCAGAGACATTACTTTGCCAACAAAGGTCCATCTAGTCAACACTATGGTTTTTCCAGTGGTCATATATGGATGTGAGAGTTGGACTGTGAAGAAAACTGAGCGCCGAAGAATTGATGCTTTTGAACTGTGGTGTTGGAGGAGACTCTTGTTGAGTCCTTTGGACTGTAAGGAGATCCAACCAGTCCATTCTGAAGGAGATCAGCCCTGCGATTTCTTTGAAAGGAATGATGCTAAAGCTGAAACTCCAGTACTTTGGGAACCTCATGCAAAGAGTTGACTCATTGGAAAAGACTCTGATGCTGGGAGGGATTGGGGGCAGGAGGAGAAGGGGACGAGAGACGATGAAATGGCTGGATGGCATCACTGACTCGATGAACGTGAGTCTGAGTGAACTCTGGAAGTTGGTGATGGATACGGAGGCCTGGCATGCTGTGATTCATGGGGTTGCAAAGAGTCGGACATGACTGAGGAACTTAACTGAACTGAACTGAACTGATGCTTGGAAAGACTGAAGGCGGGAGGAGAAAGGGATGACAGAGGATGAGATAGTTGGATGGCATCACTGACTTGATGGACATGAGTTTGAATAAGCTCTGGGAGTTGGTGATGGATAGAGAAGCCTGGTGTGCTGCAGTCCATGGGGTTGCAAAGAGTCAGACACGACTGAGTGACTGGACTGAACTGAACTGGAGATACAGTACTTCTCCCCAGGTTCACTGGCAGAAAGATCTTCACTGAACAAATCTGCATGATTTTGGGCATAGCTCCTAGCTGCATAGATTTCACCCTGGTTTTCTGGTCTTTAAAGAAGTTAACTGGGTTTCTCACAGCCATTTTAAGAAACCAAATTTTGCTTGCAAATGGGTGGCTTTCATTTGCTTTCAAATCAAGAAACTTTAATGATTCAAAAATTGCTACCAATGGTAGTTATAATAGCAGACCTTCAGAGATTGGAGGGAATCTTGTTTGGAAATAAAGAGAATAAGTTAACAACTAATATTAAGGGATACAACTTTGAACATGCAATGACATAAAAATCATGAAAACATGTGAGGACTCTGGCTCTTTCCATTGCTACTGAACAACTTAAAAGAGAGAGAGTATTAGAAGTGTAGTTTATAAATTATTGCATGAAATAGAACTCAGAAACCTTCTCTATTATGTGGAAAAAAAAATAATTTATTTTTGGAACTATAAGTTCCAGTAGTTACAAAAACAAACAAACAAACAAAAAACATTTTATTGGGGTTGGTGGATTCACAATGGAAGCCTAATTTTGAAATCTCTTCTGAACTCCTCCTTAATAACCAGAGATCAACTTTGCTAAGCATAAGAAAAATTCACCAATAATATTTCCAACAAAAATTATAAAACAGGATTTCTACATCAGATCAGGATGCAGAGAGAGGGCTTATATGGCCAAACCAGCAAGAGCAAGACCAGCATACGCATGCGCGCGCGCACACACACACTCACACACACACACGAGCAGTTTGTTGGTAACACTAGTGGGAGTGACTAAAAAGGGAGCTGATTTGCTTTCTGAGCTTGGAACTCTAAAATTGTCAAAAAGAATAATGCAAAATAAAATACAACCCCCAAAGGGGAAACAAGATAACTTCATGTGGAAACCTGAATGCATGAATCAAGGAGGGCACCAGGCCAACCTGGGTGTCTTCCTCATAAGCCCTAAGTTGCAAGTAAGGGCAAACAAAAAAACCCTTACTTATTTAACATAAGAAGGTCAAATAGTGCTGTGCTTTTCAGAGATATAAAAACATACTCTACTCCTTAAGAACTGGGCTGAATTTGGATGGGAAACTGTAAAAGGAAGCAAATAAGCAGACCAAACACATGGTAAGTAGGAAAGTAGTTTCAGATTTTAAGATCAGTCAGTTCAGTCACTGAGTCGTGTCCAACTCTTCGCGACCCCATGAATCGCAGCACACCAGGCCTCCCTGTCCATCACCAACTCCCAGAGTTCACCCAGACTCAGGTCCATCGAATCAGTGATGCCATCCAGCCATCTCATCGTCTCTCGTCCCCTTCTCCTCCTGCCCCCAATCCCTCCCAGCATCAGAGTCTTTTCCAATGAGTCAACTCTTCACATGAGGTGGCCAAAGTACTGGAGTTTCAGCTTTAGCATCATTCCTTCCAAAGAAATCCCAGGGCTGATCTCCTTCAGAATGGACCGGTTGGATCTGCTTGCAGTCCAATGGACTCTCAAGAGTCTTCTCCAACACCACAGTTCAAAAGCATCAATTCTTTGGCGCTCAGCTTTCTTCACAGTCCAACTCTCACATCCATACATGACTACAGGAAAAACCATAGCCTTGACTAGACGGACTATGGTGGCAAAGTAATGTCTCTGCTTTTCAATATGCTATCTAGGTTGATCACAACTTTTCTTCCAAGGAGTAAGCGTCTTTTCATTTCATGGCTGCAATCACCATATGCAGTGAATTTGGAGCCCCCCAAAATAAAGTCTGACACTGTTTCCTCTGTTTCCCCATCTATTTCCCATGAAGCAATGGGACCAGATGCCATGATCTTCGTTTTCTGAATGTTGAGCTTTAAGTCAACTTTTTCACTCTCCACTTTCACTTTCATCAAGAGGCTTTTTAGTTCCTCTTCACTTTCTGCCATAAGGGTGGTTTCATCTGCATATGAAACCCCTGAAATCACTATAAGAGTAAAATGAAACATCTAAAAGTAGGAGAATTGGTTTGGAAAAATAGTTGTGAATGAGGCTGGGGAACACATTTATGGATTTGACTTCGCTGTGAAACAAAAATCTTAAGAAAAGATTTCACGTTTTAGTTACTCACTGTAACAATCTCAGAGAAAATATAAATCTGGAAAGTTGAAAAAGCCACTCTGACTCTTTCCCACCCCTTGCATAGGACCTTCTATTCTAGTGAGAGAAAATAACATCAAACAAGACAAAATTACTAGCTAGAACAGTAATGTTAAATATGGCAAAAAAATTAATACTAAAGGCCATAATTCCTGATGGAATATAGAAATTATCAATATTAGTGCCTCAAATAAACTAGCAATATTTTTTGAGAAAGAGAGTCATAAACCTAAAAATGTATATAACTTCTCCTAAGGAATACTTTAAAATATTTTAATTAACATTGCCCTGATACCAAAGCCAGGTAAGGACACTGTAACAGAAAAAAAAAAAAAAAAGAGCAAAAACTATACACTAATATTCTTGAAATAGATTTATATGGATATTTCCTCAAGATTTAAAACAGAACTATCCTATGATCCAGCACTCCTTTGGTATACATGTAAAGGAAATGAAAATAGGATATTGAAGAGATATCTGTTCTGTCATGTTAATTGCAACATTACTTACAATAGCCAATAAAACGAAACAGCCTAAATGTCCATCTACAGATGAATGGAGAAATATATATGTCTCTCTCTCTCTCTCTCTCTCTCTCTCTCTCTCTCTATATATATATATATATATATATATATATATATATATATATATATATATATATGAAGGCAATGGCACCCCACTCCAGTACTCTTGCCTGGAAAATCCTGTGGATGGAGGAGCCTGGTGGGCTGCAGTCCATGGGGTTGCGAACAGTTGGACACGAGTGAACGACTTCACTTTCACTTTTCACTTTCATGCATTGGAGAAGGAAATGGCAACCCACTCCAGTGTTCTTGCCTGGAGGATCCCAGGGACAGAGGAGCCTGGTGGGCTGCTGTCTGTGGGGTTGCACAGAGTTGGACATGACTGAAGCGACTTAGCAGTAGCAGTAATGCCAGTGGCTAAGATGGCAGAGGATGGGGAGATTTTGGCCAAAAGGTATAAACTTCCAGTTAAAGATAAGAAATAAAAGCCGTGAAAAGAAACAAAGAAGGACACTACATAATGATCAAATGATCAATCTAAGGAGAAGATGTAACAATTATAAATATATATGCACCCAACATAGGAGCACTGCAATATGCAAGGCAAATGCTAACAAGTATGAAAGGGGAAATTAACAGTAAGATGATAATAGTGGGAGACTTTAATACCCAAATCACACCTGTGGATAGATGAACTAAACAGAAAATTAGCAAGGAAACACAAACTTTAAATGATACAATGGACCAGTTAAGCCTAATTGGTATCTGTAGGACATTTCACCCCAAAACAATGAATTTCACCTTTTCCTCAAGTGCACACGGACCTTTTTCAGGATAGATCACATCCTGGGCCATAAATCTAGCCTAGGTAAATTCAAAAAAATTGAAATCATCTCAAGCATCTTCTCTGATCACAATGTGATAAGATTAGATGTCAACTACAGGAAAAAAAAAAAAAAACCTATTAAAAATACAAACATATGGAGGCTAAATAACACATTTCTAAATAACCAACAAATCACAGAATAAATCAAAATATGCATATAAATGAATGAAAATGAAAACAAAACAACCCAAAACCTACGGGATTCAGTAAATGCAGGCCTAAGGGGAAGGTTCATAGCAATACAAGCCTACCTCAAGAAATTGGAGAAATCAAATAAATAACCTAACTATACACTTAAAGCAACTAAAAAAAGAAGAAATGAAGAACCCCAGGGTTAGTAGAAGGAAACAGATCATGAAAATTAGGGCAGTGATAAATGCAAAAGAAACCAAGGAGACCATAGCAAAAATCAACAAAGCTAAAAGCTGGTTCTTTGAGAAGATAAATAAAATAGACATACCATTAGCCAGACTCATCAAGTAAGAAAGGGAGAAGATTCAAATCAACAAAATTGAAATGAAAATGGAGAAATCACAACAGACAACATAGAAATACAAAGTTTAATAAGAGACTATTATTGGCAACTATATGCCAATAAAATAGACAACTTGGAAGAAATGGACAAATTCTTAGAAAAGTACAACTTTTCAAAACTGAACCAGGAAGAAATAGAAAATCTTAACAGACCCATCACAAGCACAGAAATTGAAACTGTAATCAGAAATCTTCTAGAAAACAAGGGCCCAGGAAAATATGGCTTCACAGCTGAATTCTACCAAAAATTTAGAGAAGAGCTAACACCTATTCTACTCAAACTCTTCTAGAAAATTGCAGAGGAAGGTAAACTTCCAAACTCATTCTATGAGGCCACCATCACCCTAATACCAAAACCAGACAAAAATGCCACACAAAAAAGCAAACTACAGGCCAATATCACTGATGAACATAGATGCAAAACACTTAACAAAATTCTAGTAAACAGAATCCAACAACATATTAAAAAGATCATACATCATGACGAAGTAGGCTTTAACCCAGGGATGCAAGGATTCTTCAATATTCACAAATCAATCAATATGATACACCACACATTAACAAATTGAAAGATAAAAGCCATATGATTATCTCAATAGATGCAGACAAAGCCTTTGACAAAATTCAACATCCATTTATGATAAAAAACCCTCCAGAAAGCAGGAATAGAAGAAACATACCTCAACATAATAAAAGCCATATATGATAAACCCACAGCAAACATTATCCTCATTGGTGAAAAACTGAAAGCATTTCCCCTAAAGTCAGGAACAAGACAAGGATACCCACTCTCACCAGTACTGTTGAACATAGTTTTGGAAGTTTTAGCCACAGCAATCAGAGAAGAAAAAGAAATAAAAGAAATCCAGATTGGAAAAGAAGCAAAACTCTCACTGTTTGCCGATGACATGATCCTCTGCATAGAAAACCCTAAAGACTCTACCAGAAAATTACTAGAGCTAATCAATGAATATAGTAAAGTTGCAGGATATAAAATTAACACACAGAAATCCCTTGCATTCCTATGCACTAACAATGAGAAAATAGAAATTAAGGAAACAATTCCATTCACCATTGCAACGAAAAGAACAAAATATTTAGGAATAAAGCTACCTAAAAAAACAAACAACCCAAAAAAACTATATATAGAAAACTATAAAACACTGATGCAAGAAATAAAAGATGACACAAATAGATGGAGTAATATACCATGTTCATGGATCAGAAGAATCAATATAATGAAAATGAATATACTACCCAAAGCAGTCTATAGATTGAATGCAATCCCTATCAAGCTACCAACGGTATTTTTCAGAGACCTAGAAGAAATAATTTCACAATTTGTATGGAAATACAAAAAACCGCAAATAGCCAAAGCAATCTTGAAAAAGAAGAATGCGACTGGAGGAATCAACCTGCCTGACTTCAGGCTCTACTACAAAGCTACAGTCATCAAGACAGTATGGTACTGGCACAAAGACAGAAATATAGATCAATGGAACAAAATAGAAAGCCCAGAGATAAATCCATGCACCTATGGACACCTTATCTTTGACAAAGGAGGCAAGAATATACAATAGAGAAAAGACAATCTCTTTAACAAGTGGTGCTGGGAAAACTAGTCAACCACTTGTAAAAGAATGAAACTAGAACACTTTCTAACACCATACACAAAAAATAAACTCAAAATGGATTAAAAACCTAAATGTAAGACCCGAAACTATAAAACTCCTAGAGAAAATCATAGGCAAAACACTCTCTGACATAAATCACAGCAGGATCCTCTATGACCCACCTCCCAGAGTAATGGAAATAAAAGCAAAAATCAACAAATGGGACCTAATTAAAATTAAAAGCTTTTGCACAGTGAAGGAAGCTATAAGCAAGGTGAAAAGACAGCCTTTAGTATGGGAGAAAATAATAGCAAATGAAGCAACTGACAAAGAATTAATCTCAAAAATATACAAGCAACTCCTGCAGCTCAATTCCAGAAATATAAGCGACCCAATTAAAAAATGGGCCAAAGAACTAAACAGACATTCTTCAAAGAAGACATACAGATGGCTAACAAACACATGAAAAGATGCTCAACATCACTCATTATCAGAGAAATGCAAATCAAAGCCATAATGAGGTACCATCTCACACTGGTCAGAATGGCTGCTATCCAAAAGTTTACAAACAATAAATGCTGGAGAGGGTGCGGAGAAAAAGGAACCCTCTTACACTGTTGGTGGGAATGCAAACTAGTACAGCCACTATGGAAAACAGTGTGGAGATTCCTTAAAAAAATGGAAATAGAACTGCTATATGACCCAGCAATCCCACTGCTGGGCATACATACCAAGGAAACCAGAATTGAAAGAGACATGTGTACCCCAATGTTCATCGCAGCACTGCTTACAGTAGCCAGGACATGGAAGCAACCTAGATGTCCATCAGCAGATGAATGGATAAGAAAGCTGTGGTACATATACACAATGGAATGTTACTCAGCTCTTAAAAAGAATACATTTGAATCACTTCTAATGAGGTGGATGAAATGGAGCCTATTATACAGACCGAAATAAGTCAGAAAGTAAAACACCAATACAGTATATTAACACATATATATGGAATTTAGAAAGATGGTAATGATAACCCTATATGTGAAACAGTGAAAGATACATAGATGTAAAGAACAGACTTTTGGACTCTGTGGGAGAAGGAGAGGGTGGGATCATTTGAGAGAACAGCATTGAAACATGTATATTATCATATGTGAAATAGATTGCTAGTCCAGGTTCAATGCATGAGACAGGGTGCTCAAGGCTGGTGCACTGGGATAATCCTGATGGATGGAATGAGGAGGGAGGTGGGAGGGAGGTTCAGAATGGGGAACACATGTACACCCATGGCTGATTCATGTGAATATATGGCATGAACCACCACAATATTGCAAAGTAATTAGCCTCCAATTAAAATAAATAAAGATAAGGAATAAAGTAATAAAGATAAATAAAGATAAGGAATAATATACAGCATGGAGGGTATAGTTAACAACATGTACTATGTACTTGACAGTAGTTGAGAGAGTAGATCTTGAATGTTCTCACCACACACACACAAAAAGGAAGTTTTGTGAGGTGATGGCAGTTTTGATTTTGCAATATACTCTGCAATATATATGCATCAAATCATCATGTTATATACAATTTAAACTTACACAGTGTCAAATGTCAATTATATTTCAATAAAGTTGGAATACAAATAAAAGCTTAATATTAAATTGAGAATTAAAAAAAAATGGGAACATTGCTTTCATGATCTTGAAAAAATTAAAATAATTAAATTTAATAAGAACCTAGGACCTATAGAGAAAGGTATAAATTCTGTTAATAGAGCAAAAACTAGTTTTAACAGGTGAATAGTGCATACTACGTTTACCTGTCCCTTGGTTGTTAAAACGATTTATTGTATAATGATTCAAGTAAATTTGACATATCATACACATTGAAAAAAATTCTAATTAAAAAATCCTCTATCTTAAACAACATTCATTCTTAAAGTTACATAGAAGGAAAAGTGCTTGTGAAGACTTAAGAAATAAGTGACGAAATAGTGATGAATGGTCAGTGTACTTTTCAATGATCAGAGCAGAGCTCTAAAGTTGGTGACCTGTGGAACTGACTGTTCAATCCAGAAATAGATTTCCCAAAATGCCATCCTACTACATGAGGAATATGATATTTCAAATCAGTGGGATATTATAAATAAAATGATTTCAGCTATCCATTTAAAAGACTGTAAAACTGAAGTGCTATTTAAACTATTACAAAATCAGTTCCAAATGAATTAAAACAGAAAACAAAAATCAGTGATGCATTCTTTGAAAGAGAATGGTAAAAACACAAAAGCCAAAAAACAGTGTATTTAACTATGTAAATATGAAAAGGCTTTGGGTGGTAAAACATACTATACAAAATCATTAAAAAGATTGATTTGAAAAAATCTTGAAACAAAATGACAGATTAGGTATGATATTTATAGTATAAGAACTTACAGTCTATAAACAGATATGTAAGCCACTGTAAAATTGGACAAGGCATGTGAATTTCACAGAAAATGATCCAGAAAAACATAAAAAGTTGAATAAAGGCACCAGAATTAAGGGAAATGCAATTGAAATAATGAGATATTTCTTTGTAACTTTTACATTGAAAAAAAAACAAAAGATACCCATTTGAAGGCAGAGTTCCGAAGAACTGGAAGGAGAGATAAAAAGGCCAACTAAGTGAGCAATGCAAAGAAATAAAGAAAAACAATCAAATGGGAAAGTATAGAGATGTCATCAAGAAAATTAGAGATACCAAGGGAACACATCATGCAAAGATGGACACAATAAAGGTGGCAAGAGTACAGAGAAGAACTATACAAAAGAGACCATAATGAGCCAGATAACCACGATGGTGTGATCACTCACCTAGATAGAGCCAGACATCGTGAAGTGTGAAGTCAAGTGGGCCTTAGGAAGCATCACTATGAACAAAACTAGTGGAGGTGATGGAATTCCAGTTGAACTATTTCAAACCCTAAAAGATGATGCTAGAAAATGCTTCATTCAATATGCCAGCAAAATTGGAAAATTCACATTGGCTGCAGGACTGGAAAGAGGCAGTTTTCTTTCCAGTTCCAAAGAAAGGACATACCAAAGAATGTTCAAACGACTCCACAATTGCACTCATTTCACATGCTAGCAAAGTAATGCTCACAATTCTCCAAGCAAGTCTTTAACAGTAAGTGAACCGAGAACTTCCAGATGTTCAAGCTGGATTTAGAAAAGGCAGAGGAACCAGAGATCAAATTGCCAACATCTACTGGATCAGAAAAAAAGCAAGAGAATTCCAGAAAACATTTGCTTCTGCTTTATTGATTATGCCAAAGCCTTTGACTTCATGGATCACAGAAAACTGTGGAAAATTCTTAAAGAGATAGGAATACCAGATTATCTTCCCTACCTCCCGAGAAATCTGTATGCAGATCAAGAAGCAACAGTTAGAACCAGACATGGAACAACAGACTGGTTCCAAATGGGGAAAAGAGAACATCAGGGCTGCATATTGACACCCTGCTTTTTTAACTTATATGCAGAGTACATCATCCAAAATGCTTGGCTGGATGAAGCACAAGCTGGAATCAAGTTTTCTATGAGAAACTTCAATAACCTCATATATGCAGATCCCACGTATATACACTCCCACACCCATACGGCAGAAAATGAAGAAGAATTAAAGAGCCTCTTGAAAATGAAAGGGGAGAGTGAAAAAGCTGGCTTAAAACTCAACATTCAAAAAAATGAAGATCATGGCATCCGATCCCATCACTTCATGGCAAATAAATGGGGAAACAGGGAAACAGCAAGAAACTTTATTTTCTTGGTCTCCAAAATCACTGCAGATGGTGACTGCAGCCATGAAATTAAAAGATACTTGCTCCTTGGAAGAAAAGCTATGACCAACCTAGACAGCATATTAAAAAGTGGAGACATTACTTTGCCAATAAAAATTCATATAGTCAAGGCTATGGTTTTTCCAGTCATCATGTATGGATATGAGAGCTGGACCATAAAGAAAGTTTGGAGCTAAAGAATTAATGCTTTTGAACTGTGGTGTTGGAGAAGACTCTTGAGAGTCCCTTGGACTGCAAGGAGGTCAAACCAGTCAATCCTCAAGAAAATCAGTCCTGAATATTCATTGGAAGGACTTATGCTGAAGCTGAAGCTCCAATACTTTGGCCACCTGATGCAAAGAGCTGACTCATTAGAAAAGATCCTAATGCTGGGAAAGATTGAAGGCAGGAGGAGAAGGCAAGGATAGAGTTTGAGATGATTGAATGGCATCACCAACTCTATGGACCTGAGTGTGAATGGTCTCCAGGAGATGGTGAAGGACTGGGTAGCCAGGAGTGCTTCAGTCCATTGGGTCACAAAGAGTTGAACATGACTGAGTGACTGAACAAAAACAACATTAGAAAAAGTTTAAAATACATGCAGTTGGTGGTGTAGGGGAAAATATACTATCATATACACTAGGTAGAAACTGAAATTTTATATACTATTAGGAAAGTAATTTTGCAACATTCTGGAAATGCTTATGCCAATCAACAGAGTAGCAGTCACTCCTGGAAATCTACCTATTCTTTAGAAATAAATATACCAGTTGAAAAGTCTATGTGCTCACAAACATCTATTGTGGGAAAAATTTTAAGAAAATTAATGATCAGTAACAAAGAAATATTAATAACCTAAGATATGCAGATGACACCACCCTTATGGCAGAAAGTGAAGAGGAACTAAAAAGCTTCTTGATGAAAGTGAAAGTGGAGAGTGAAAAAGTTGGTTTAAAGCTCAACATTCAGAAAACGAGGATCATGGCAGCCGGTCCCATCACTTCATGGGAAATAGATGGGGAAACAGTGGAAACAGTGTCAGATTTTATTTTGGGGGTCTCCAAAATCACTGCAGATGGTGACTGCAGCCATGAAATTAAAAGATGCTTAC
This sequence comes from Bubalus bubalis, assembly GCF_019923935.1. NCBI lineage: Eukaryota > Metazoa > Chordata > Mammalia > Artiodactyla > Bovidae > Bubalus > Bubalus bubalis. The sequence goes on along the minus strand of NC_059157.1, from coordinate 94,358,225 downwards.
TCCTTGGAAGGAAAGTTATGACCAACCTAGGCAGCATATTCCAAAGCAGAGACATTACTTTGCCAACAAAGGTCCATCTAGTCAAGGCTATGGTTTTTCCATTGGTCATGTATGGATGTGAGAGTTGGACTGTGAAGAAGGCTGAGCCTCGAAGAATTGATGCTTTTGAACTGTGGTGTTGGAGAAGACTCTTGAGAGTCCCTTGGACTGCACGGAGATCCAACCAGTCCATTCTAAAGGAGATCAGCCCTGGGATTTCTTTGGAAGGAATGATGCTAAAGCTGAAACTCCAGTACTTTGGCCACCTCATGCGAAGAGTTGACTCATTGGAAAAAACTCTGATGCAGGGAGGGATTGGGGGCAGGAGGAGAAGGGGACGACAGAGGATGAGATAGCTGGATGGCATCACTGACTCAATGGACGTGAGTCTGAGTGAACTCCGAGAGTTGATGATGGACAGGGAGGCCTGGTGTGCTGCAATTCATGGGGTCACAAAGAGTCAGACACGACTGAGCAACTGAATTGAACTGAACTGAACTGAACAAAGAAATGTTTAAATAAGCTGTGGATAAAAACTTATGGGTATTCAGCTGAAATGTAAAGAATCCTTGTATTCATCAGGTCAATGTCAGTATGAGTGGACTTTGATATTTCTTTAACTCATTTCAATGCTTTATGTATGCATGGAACATTTAAGTAACAAAAGATAAGATTTATTGTATGACCAATCACATCTCCCAAGTTCCCAGGAAGGTAAAGAAAAAAAAAAAATTTTGGGGGGGAAGCTGTATTGTACAAAGGTAAAACAGTAGATTTAATCAGATCCTGTATAAAACAATATGAATTACATCCAAATATTGCAGGTAAAAGAAAAAAAAATCTTATTTTAAGAGCTAATACTTGAATTCCTTATAAGCATGAAGCCATTTTGTACAAGAAATAAATTTATAAGTATTATTGAGTGTGGACTTAATCTCTGATGTATAGAAGGAAACAATAAAAAGAAATAGCTGAATTCTGTAAGTAAATCAACAGAAATATACAAGGATGAGAAAAGAGAATAGGTAGGTGGTTGGAGAGTAAGAATAGATAATAAAACATGGAAAGAGGCCACCAATTTCGGAGAATTCAACCAGTAAAAAATTTTATGTGTTGATAAAATATAAAATATAAGGATGTATTCAAAGAGCTTTTAATGAAAAACATACTTTATATCCCAGGGCCACAATCTTTAGCTTAGTGACCTCTGCTTTAAATTTATGTTCTTCAGTTTCTTCACATGGAAAAAAAAAAGTCATTATAATATCTACCTCCTGGGTTTGTCATGGGAATAAATTGAGCTAAAACATATGAACCACTTATGCTGATGCATAGTAGATGTCATATGGATTGGGTTGGGTTTATTATTTTTGTTTATGTGAAGCTACTGACATTGCTGCAGGTAAAGCTTTGTGTTACTTCTAAATTTTCAGTAAAATCTACTGCAAACATAAATGAATTATGTGACTAGCTGGGGTGGAGGCAGCAATTCAAAACAGAAGCTGTATAACTTGGCTTTACTGGCTTTGTGCTAGAGACAATAGCAGAACTGAAACATAAACAGTAAGATTTAATCAGTCAAAAACTCCAGAGCTGGAATTGACCATGCTAATATAAGCTGTGGGTAATTTATAGACATTTGGGGGCAAGTTTTGGACTTCTTGTTTAGTTGCTACGTTGTGTCCGACTCTTCTGTGACCCCATGAACTGTAGCCCGTCAATCTCCTTTGTCTATGGGATTTCCTAGGCAAGGATATTGGAGTGGGTTGCCATTTCCTTTTCCAGGGGATTGACTAAGGGATCAATCACAATGCAGGGATCGAACCTATATCTCCCACATTGCAGGCAGATGCTTTACTCTGAGCCACCAGCGAAGACTTTTTGGACTGCCCACACTTTTATATAAGACGGCGATAAAAATCAATTTGTTGAAAACATCAAAGAAATAATTTTTTGAGTAAAAATTTCACAATTTCTTTATTAAAGTTAATTGTTCACTTTATTCAAGAAACAAAATGAAAATTTAATATGTTCACGTGCTGTGCTATGCACTAGGCATTGATTTAATTTCTGCTTTCAAAAATCTCAAACTTAATGAGAAAGAAAGATAGGAAAAATTGCAAACTATAATATAATTTTAACATAAGAGTATTCAGCTAGCTATATACTTTCTACTATAGCAAGCAAAATCAGACCAAATGACAAGATGATATCAAAATACTTATATTCAGTATTAATTATATTGAATAATTCTCATGTATGTAACATTGCAAATTATTTAGCAGAAATAAAACATAGAAAAACATGAATTATGATAAACAACCACAAGATGGTTCTATAATAATAAATAAATGATAAATGGTTAAAAAGATTTTATAATGCAAACTTTTAGAATATTTTATGTTCACAACAGAGGAGACTGTGAAGACATGATTTGAAAAAAGAAACATAACTGTAGATACATTATCAATTTAAAAATCACAATTAAAGTCTATGAACAAATTGCAAGAACAAATATGAAAACTCACAAAACTTTATAAACCTTTAAATTACCATAAAAATAAAAATTTAATAGAATAAAAGTATTAAATAATAATAATAATATAAGTATTAAAAAAATAAACTAATACTTAAATGTTTTCTGTTCCTCAGGCAGACACTTATTAAGTTAAATAAGATACAGAGGAATATTTTTAAAGTCAAATTTCACCAAATGACCAGGGGCAGATAAATTTCATATTATATAATTTACTATGAGAATTAATGAAGGTGACTCAATTCATTTTACAAGGCTAATGTGTTCTGGGTACTCAAATTAAATAAGGACAGTTTGAGAAAATAAAAATAGAGCCATCTTCACTTACAAATGTAAATGTTCACTTACAAGCAAAAACCATGTCTACAGTATTATCAAATCAAATATATGAAATAGGACAAAATGATAAAATAAGAAACAATTAAAATGTTTCTCTTGGATTTAATTCTAAATTATTTATGTATCATATATTATGTACAAGCTATATACATTAACATGGTAATATAGAGAGACTATATGTTTAATTATGGAATAAGATAGCTCATATTCAACAAGATTGTAAAAAGATACCTACAAAATTTTTATGAACTTTAAGTTAAAATATTACTTCTAAAGACACAATAAATAGGCTTAAAATAAAAAGAAACACAAGGTGAAAATACTTTTAACAGATGTAACACATACATAATGGATACAGGAAGAATATTTTGATGTGCAAAAAATTACAAATCCACAAGAAGAAAAACAGGATATTGAATATAGATTATTAACAGATCACTTAAAAATAGTTTATATGTGCTTTAAATAAATTAAACAAATGCTTAATCTTTATGGCAATTAAGAAATTCAAATGAAACAACCTATTGTTTTGTACAAGTTTAATTTAAATTTTGATTAAAAATAAAGCTTAGTAAGAGTAGGGAAACCACTACTTTTTTTTTTTTTTTTGTAGGGTCCTCATCCTATAGTGGGTTCTTGTTGATTATTTTACAAAGAGTCATGCTTGTATGTTCATGTCTACCTTCTCATTTCCTTTGCCCAACACCTTTCCCTTTTGGTAAACATAAGGTGCTTTGCTATGTTATGAGGCCATTTCTTTTTGGTAAAGAAGTCCATTTTTAGAATCCACCTCCAAGAAATTTCATATGATACTTGGCTTCCTTTGTCTTACTTACTTCACTTAGTGTTCTCATCTCTACTGCCTTCCTTGTTGCTGGACATGGCATGATGTCACCCTTTTTATGGGGGAGCTATAACTGTTCTGTGTGCATGTACTACATCTTGTTTACCCATTCATCTGTCCCTACCCACTTAGGCTTCATCCATGTATTGGCTATTGTACATAATGTTGCCATGAACATTGGGTGCATCCGTCTTTTAAAATTATGGCTTTCTCTGATTCTGTGCCCAGGACTGGGATTGCTGGGTCCTATGGTACTTCGCTCTTTAGTTTTTAATGACCCTTTGTCTTGTTCTCCTTCGTTGATTTAATGACTTTAATTCCCACCAACAGGGAGAAGGGTTCTTTTCCCTCCATTCCCCCCCCAGCATTTATTGTCATAGATTTTCTATGCTGACCATGCTGACGTGTGTGAGGTGATGTCACTTCTGACTCACAATTCTCTAGTGCTGATAGATACTGAGCATCTTTTCATGTGCTTCATGGCCATCTCTATGTCTTTTTTGGAGAAAGGCCCATTTAAATCTTGTGCCCCTATTTGATTGGGTTGTTTCTTTGATATTGAGGTGCATAAGCTGTTTGTATGTTTTGGAGAGAAATTCCTCGTGGGTGTCTCTGTTGCACATAGTTTCATTATGGGGTTTGTCTTTTTGTTGTGTTTATGGCTTCCTCTGCTGCTCCAGCCGGAGAAGGCAATGGCACCCCACTCCAGTACTCTTGCCTGGAAATCCCATGGACGGAGGAGCCTGGAAGGCTGCAGTCCATGGGGTCGCACAGAGTCGGACACAACTGAGCAACTTCACTTTCACTTTTCACTTTCATGCATCGGAGAAGGAAATGGCAACCCACTCCAGTGTGATTGCCTTGAGAATCCCAGGGACAGGGGAGCCTAGTGGGCTGCCGTCTATGGGGTCGCACAGAGTCGGACACGACTGAAGTGACTTAGCAGCAGCAGCAGCAGCAGCTGTTCCAGCGCTTTTAAGGGGAGTTCATTTCAGTTCAGTTCAGTTCAGTCATTCAGTTGTGTCCGACTTTTGGCAACCCCATGAATCCCAGCACGCCAGGCCTCCCTGTCCATCACCAACTCGCAGAGTTCACTCAGACTCACGTCCATCGCGTCAGTGATGCCATCCAGCCATCTCATCCTCTGTCGTCCCCTTTTCCTCCTGCCCCCAATCCCTCCCAGCATTAGAGTCTTTTCCAATGAGTCAACTCTTCACATGAGGTGGCCAAAGTACTGGAGTTTCAGCTTTAGCATCATTCCTTCCAAAGAAATCCCAGGGCTGATCTCCTTCAGAATGGACTGGTGGGATCTCCTTGCAGTCTAAGGGACTCTCAAGAGTCTTCTCCAACACCACAGTTCAAAAGCATCAATTCTTCGGCGCTCAGCCTTCTTCACAGTCCAACTCTCACATCCATACATGACCACAGGAAAAACCATAGCCTTGACTAGACGAAACTTTTTTGGCAAAGTAATGTCTCTGCTTTTGAATATGCTGCCTAGGTTGGTCATAACTTTCCTTCCAAGGAGTAAGCATCTTTTAATTTCATGGCTGCAGTCGCCATCTGCAGTGATTTTGGAGCCCCCAAAAATAAAGTCTCGCACTGTTTCTACTGTTTTCCCATCTATTTCCCATGAAGTGATGGGACCAGATGCCATGATCTTCTTTTTCTGAATGTTGAGCTTTAAGTCAACTTTTTCACTCTCCACTTTCACTTTCATCAAGAAGCTTTTTAGTTCCTCTTCACTTTCTGCCATAAGGGTGTTTAGGTTCCATTTATTTTTATCTTTTTCATTTGTTTATTTTTGTTTTATTTTTCATGATTCTAAGAGGTAGGTCAAAGAAAAACTTGCCACATTTTACGTCAAAGTGTGTTCTGCTTTTTCCCTAAAGAGTTTCATATTATCTGTCCTTTTATTTAGGTTTTAAATCTATTTGGAGTTTATTTTTGTGTATGCTGCTAGGGAGTATTCTAATTTAATCCTCATGACCAATTCTTTAAAAACCTGCACACTGTTCTTCATAGTGACTGCTACTCACCCACCTTTTCACTAACAGTGTGGGGGGGTTCTCTTTTTTCCACTTTTATATAGTAACAAAGTAAAGTGATGCAGCTTCTCTGGAGGACAATTTATAAAAAATAAAATGAAAGTGATAGACTCTATGATTAATAATTTTCAGGACTTTTCCTAGATAAATTATAGAATATGCTGTGTAAAAGTTAACAATTATTCTAGATGTTTGTAGTGACATAATATTATATATGAAATCAACGTGCTTCTGTACTAGAGAACTACACAAAGAGTGTACAACTCTTTTGAGACCCCAAGGACTGTATACTGCCAAGCTCCTCTGTCCATGGGATTTCCTAGGTAAGAATACTGAGGTGGGTTGCCATTTCCTTCTCCAGGGGATCTTCCTGACCCAGGGAGATCCTGGAAAAGGAAATGGTAACCCACTCCAGTATTCTTGACCAAGAAATCCCATGGACAGAGAAGCCTGGTGGGCTACAGTCCATGGGATCACTTAAGAATTGGACAGAACTTAACAACTAAAGCAACACAGTGACCTATGTATGCCATGTAGATTTTTAAAATAAGTTAGATATAGGACTGTCATTGATATACCACTAAGAAGTATTGCTGGGAGCAAAAGGAAGTATCAGGTTAACAACAATGTTATGCTATATTTAATGTAAAACAGATACCTCCCAAATGCTTAAAAAGGTGTATGTGTGGAACGTTATCTATAATATACATTGTTTTTGAACATACCAGAATTTCTAAATACATAGAGAAAGCCTGAGTGTAGTTAACACCAAAGTGATATAACTGGCTATTACTCATAAGGAATGAGAGTTGAATTTATATACAGTACAATATTTCAGTGTTTATAGAAGAAAAATATTTTCATAGTTTTCTTCTATGAATAAAACATGAAAACTGTGTGCTTCTTCATAGACACATACACACACAGGTGCACACACAACTATAGATTTTTTATATATCTGCATCCCTACCTACAGGCTTTCCCAATGGCTCAGTGGCAAAAAATACACCTGAAATGCACGAGATGCAGGAGACCTGAGTTTGACCCCTGGGTTGAGAAGACTCCTGGGTTGAGAAGACTCCTGGAGGAGGGCATGGCAATCTGCTCCAGTATTCTTGCCTGGAGACTCCTATGGACAGAGGAGCCTGGCAGGTTACAATACATAAGGTCACACAGTTGGACACAGTTGAAACAACTGAGTATGATCACATGCATCCCTACCTACAGTGTCACAGTGTGTTCACAGCAAAAACACATATATGTATATACATATGCTTACTCAAAAAATATTTATTAACTGCATACTACATACTAGACACTATTTTTTGCACCCCATATCAACAACAACAACAAAAATCTCTGTCTTCACGAACTTTAATTTGTAACATTTAATGTAAATGTATGTTCAGAAAATCTGGCTTAAGAAGAGTTTATTAAATTTCAGTCAGAAGCCAAATTGGCTCCACTGCATATGTGTAACATATCACATCTAGTGTTTTCCCCTTTAATTTAGAAGGTGATTTGAAAAAAAAAAAATGAAAAAGAGTAAACAGGATTTTTTACCTCTAGATTTGAAATTTTTATTAGTATCACTCTTTTCACCAAAAAAAGTCCATTCATCTTTGCTACTCCAATCTTATAGAATAATTTTAGCATTCAGATGTTGCTCAGTAACTTTTTATTAAAACCATATATTATCTCAAGTCATCAAATGTTTCCCATGTAAAGACATATAGACAGGTAGGTAGGTAGGTAGGTAGGTACATAGAGATCATGTCTGTTACCTTTCGAGCCTATGAAATTCTCAGAAGAGAAGTTTAAGGAAAGAAAATGTAATATTGTGATGGTAGAGGTATTCCTATTAAGCCTAAGAGCTTTTTATTACTACATGTCTTTCTGAAATTGAATTCTGGAGATTCTTATATACTATAATGGGATAAAACTCCATGGATAGCAGTCACTGATTTAGAGATTCCGTTTCTAAGAAGATAAAGCCAAAGATGATCATGATATCTTATGCATATTGGATTCCCTACATATTATTTGTGAATGGAGGTTCACAACTTTGTACAGGAGGCAGTGATCAAGACCATCCCCAAGTAAAAGAAATGCAAAAAGGCAAAATGGTTGCCTGAGGAGGCCTTACAAACAGTTATGAAAAGAAGAGAAGTGAAAGGCAAAGGAGAAAAGGAAAGATATACCCATTTGAATGGAAAGTTCCAAAGAATAGCAAGGAGAGATAAGAAACCTTCCTCAGTGACCAATGCAAAGAAATAGAGGAAAACAGTAGAATGGGAAAGACTAGAGATCTCTTCAAGAAAATTAGAAATACCAAGGTAATATTTCATGCAAAGATGGGCTCCATAAAGGACAGAAATGGGAGGGACCTAACAGAAGCAGAAGATATTAAGAAGAGATGGCAAGAATACACAGAAGAATTGTACAAAAAAGATCTTCATGATCCAGATAAACATGATGATGTGATCACTCACCTCAGTTTCAGTTCAGTTCAGTCACTCAGTCATGTTCGACTCTTTGAAACCCCATGAACTGCAGCACACAAGGTCTCCCTGTCCATCACCAACTCCCGGAGTTTACTCAAACTCACATTTACTGAGTCAGTGATCCCACCCAACCATCTCATCCTCTATCATCCCTTTCTCCTCCCACCTTCAACTTTCCCAGCATCAGGGTCTTTTTCCAATGAGTCAGTTCTTAACATCAGGTGGCCAAAGTATTGGAGTTTCAGCTTCAACATCAGTCTTTCCAATGAATATTCAGGACTAATTTCCTTTAGGATGGACTGGCTGGATCTCCTTGCAGTCCAAGGAATGCTCAAGAGTCTCCTCCAACACTGTAGTTCAAAAGCATCAATTCTTCCGTGCTCAGCTTTCTTAATAGTCCAACACTCACATCCATACATGATTATATGGTTATAGCTTTGACTAGAAGGACCTTTTTTGGCAAAGTAATGTTTCTGCTTTTTAATGTCTAGTTTGGTCATAACTTTTCTTCCAAGGAGCAAGCATCTTTTAATTTCATGGCTGCAGTCACCATCTGCAGTGATTTTGGAGTCCAAAAAACTAAAGTCTGTCACTCTTTCCACTGTTTCCCCTTCCATTTGCCATGAAGTGATGGGACCAAATGCCATAATCACTCGCCTAGGGCTAGACATCTTGCAATGAGAAGTCAAGTGGGCCTTAGGAAGCATCACTACAAACAAACCTAGTGGAGGTGATGGAATACCAGTTGAGCTATTTCAAATCTTAAAAGATGATGCTGTGAAAGTGTTGCACTTAATATGCCAGCAAATCTGGAAAACTCAGCAGTGGCCACAGGAATGGAAAAGATCAGTTTTCATTCTAATCCCATAGAGAAGCAATGCCAAGGAATGTTTAAACTACCACACAATTGCACTAGCAAAGTAATGCTCAAAATTCTCCAAGCCAGGCTTCAACAGTAGGGGAACCCTGAGCTTCCAGATGTTCAAGCTGGATTTAGAAAAGGCAAAGGAACCAGATATCAAATTCCCAACATCCATTGGATCATCAAAAAAGCAAGAGAGTTCCAGAAAAAGAAAAAAAAATTTACTTCTACTTTATTGACTATGCCAAAGCCTATGACTTTTGACTTTGACAAACTGTGGAAAATTCTTCAAGACATGGGAACAATAGACGACCTGACCTGCCTCCTGAGAAATCTATATGCAGGTCAAGAAGCAACAGTTAGAACTAGACATGGAACAACAGACTGGTTCCAAATTGGCAAAGGAGTACTTCAAGGCTGTATATTGTCATCTGCTTATTTAACTTATATGCAGAGTAAATCATGAGAAACCCTGGGCTGGAGGAAGCAGAAGTTGGAATCAAGATTGCCAGGAAAAATATCAATAACCTCAGACATGCAGATGACACCACCCTTATGGCAGAAAGCGAACTAAAGAGCCTCTTGATGAAAGTGAAAGAGGAGAGTGAAAAAGTTGGCTTAAAACTCTACACTCAGAAAACTAAAATCATGGCATTGGGCCCCATCACTTCATGGCAAATATATAGGGAAACAATGGAAACAGTGACAGATTTTATTTGGGGTGGGCTCCAAAATCACTGCAGATGGTGACTGCACCATGAAATTAAAAGATGCTTGCTCCTTGGAAGAAAAGCTATGATCAACTTAGACAGCTTTTTAAACAGCAGAGACATTACTTTACCAATGAAGTTCTGTCTAGTCAAAGCTATGATTTTTCCAGTAGTCTTGTATGGATATGAGTGTTGGACTATAAAGAAGGCTGAGCACCAAAGAATTGATGTTTTTGAGCTGTGGTGTTGGAGAAGACTCTTGAGTGTCCCTTGGGCTCCAAAGATATCCAACCAGTCCATCCTAAAGGAAATCAATCCTGAATATTCATTGGAAGGACTGATGTTGAAGCTGAAACTCCAATACTTTGGCCACCTGATGTTAAGAACTGACTCATTGGAAGAGACCATGATGTGGGAAAGATTGAAGGCAGGAGGAGAAGGGGACGGTAGAGGATGAGATTGTTGGATGGCATCACCGACTCAATGGAGATAAGTTTTAGTAGGTTCCGGGAGTTGTTGATGGTCAAGGAAGCCTGGCTTGCTGTAGTCCATTGGGTCGTAAAGAGTCAGACACAACTGAGTGACTGACTTGAACAGACATATTATTTTCTCTAATGAAAGTAAAGTCACAGCGTAAAATTTATGCCTAAATACCTACAAGAATATGAGCATCCAAATGTAAAGTTATTAGATGACCAACTATGTTTAGAAAAGGGTTTTGGAGGATTGTGTTGAATCAGAAAGTATATTCTCAATCCTAAAACATATATACTTAAGCTCAATTTTATATTGACAAAACATTTCTGAATATCAGTTTTTTCTGCCTCCACCCACCTCCCCACCACCAACACTCACTCTGTGTAGGTGACATTTGTGATGTACAGTCCTCTGCCTATGGTGTCCCCTTTACCAATGTGTGTGTGTTAAGTCACTTCAGTTGTGTCCAACTCTCTGTACCCTAAGAACTGTAGCCTGCCAGGCTTCTCTGTCCATGGGATTCTACAGGCAAGAATAGTGGAGTGGGTCACCATCCCCTCCTCTAGGGGATCTTCCTGACCCAGGGATCAAACCCACGTCTCTTACATCTCCTTCACTGGAAAGTGAGTTCTTTACCACTAATGCCACTTTAGAAGCCCATACTGCAGTGGGTAACCATTCCCTTTTCCAGGGGATTATGACTGGGTTATCTGTTATTACCAATAAGAAAGTATATTGTATAGCAAAAAACACAGAGAAGTTTGACTTCTGAGACTTTTCATAATCTCTTGCTTGGAACTAAGAGGATTCAACTTCTAGTGGAAAAATTTTCTGAAAGAACCAAGAGAAAACAGAGTTTGCCACTGTACCCCAAATCCCATTATAAATAAAGATTTGCTAGTCAAGGGGGAGAAGAGGTACATGGGGTAATAGTGCTATGTGAGAGATGGTGCAGGATTAATTGTAATCCTTGCCTCATGCAGAATTTTGTGATAGTCAAGGCAATGCCTTTAGACAGATATTACCATAAACAACCTCACAGAATATCCCATACTCCAGGTGTGGAAATGAAGTAAAATATTTATTGTCTCCAAAGAATGGTGAAGGACCATAAATATCATTCACTGGTTCAAGCATGGCTCAGGAGCAAGGCATACCTATCTTACATTGACGTGCATCCCCAGGATTTAGTCACATTCCTTAGAAAGATGGATATAGGATGGTATTGGAAAACTTGAAGTTAATGTTACCTGGAAACCTCCCAGGATGAAGTTTGAAATTTCACAAGTGAGTTTCAGAAGTGAGAGACCACTTTTGAATGAGAAATCCCCTCTATTTTTAACAGCAAAAATAGAATTTATTCATTCTTAACTTTACAAAATTGGATTGAAATACATTTGAGTAAAATTTTAAATACTTCAGGGCATGTCCTAAATTTTAATTTTAAATTTCAGTTATTTGAATTCATAATATTACTCAACATTCAATTTAACATTCTTAATGAATAAGTATTAATTTAAACATTAAAACCTTCCATATTTTCTATATGATTTAGATACAATTTGAGAATTTGAAGATTTTCATAATGTATATATCATGACAATAAAAAGATACTTATAGATGTATTTATAGTAACATTTCTATTTACTTGAAATACACTCAAATTTACCCTGAAATAAACCAAAAAAAAAGCATAAAATTTATCTAAGTAACCAAAAGAAATTGTATGAAGCCTAAACTTTAAAATCTCATGCCCTTCCTTCATTGAAGAACCCTCAAGATTTCACTCAAGGACTATTAACTTTAATAATATCATCAGTTCAGTTCAGTCACTCAGTCGTGTCTGACTCTTTGAGACCCCATGACCACAACACACCAGGCCTCCCTGTCCGTCACCAACTCCTGGAGTCCACCCAAACCCATGTCCATTGAGTTGGTTATGCCATTCAACCATCTCATCCTCCTTCGTCCACTTCTCCTGCCCTCAATCCTTCCCAACATCAGGGTCTTTTCAAATGAGTCAGCTCTTCCCATCAGGTGGCCAAATTATTGGAGTTTCACCTTTAACATCAGTCCTTCCAATGAACACCAGGACTGATCCCCTGTAGGATGGACTGGTTGGATCTCCTTGCAGTCCAAGGGACTCTCAAGAGTCTTCTCCAACACCACAGTTCAAAAGCATCAATTCTTCGGTGCTCAGCTTTCTTTACAGTCCAACTCTCACATCCATACCTAACGATTGGAAAAACCATAGCCTTGACTAGAGAGACATTTGCTGACAAAGTAATGTCTCTGCTTTTTAAAATGCTGTCCAGGTTGGTCATAACTTTCCTTCCAAGAAGTAAGCATCTTTTAATTTCATGGCTGAAATCACCATCTGCAGTGATTTTGGAGGCCCCAAAAATAAAGTCTGACACTGTTTCCACTGTTTCCCCATCTATTTCCCATGAAGTGATGGGACTGGATACCATGATCTTTGTTTTCTGAATGTTGACATTTAAGCCAACTTTTTCACTCTCCACTTTCACTTTCATCAAGAGGCTCTTTAGTGCTTCTTCACTTTCTGCCATAAGGGTTGTGTCATCTGCATGTCTGAGGTTATTGATATTTCTCCCAGCAATCTTGATTCCAGCTTGTGCTTCTTCCAGCCCAGCATTTCTCATGATGTACTCTGCATATAAGTTAAATAAGGAGGGTGACAATATACAGCCTTGACGTACTCCTTTCCTATTAGGAACCAGTCTGTTGTTCCATGTTCAGTTCTAACTGTTGCTTCCTGACCTGCATACAGGTTTCTCAAGAGGCAGGTCAGGTGGTTTGGTATTCCCATCTCTTTCAGAATTTTCCACAGTTTATTGTGATCCACACAGTCAAAGGCATGGGTATAATAAATACATCAGACATAGATGATTTTCTGTAACTCTTTTGCTTTTTTGAGGATCCAGCAGATGTTGACAATTTAATCTCTGGTTCCTCAGCCTTTTCTACAACCAGCTTGAACATCTGGAAGTTCATGGTTCACGTATTGCTGAAGCCTGGCTCGGAGAACTTTGAGCATTACATTACTAGTGTGTGAGATGAGTGCTATTGTGCAGCAGTTTGAGCATTCTTTGGCATTGCTTTTCTTTGGGATTGGAATGAAAACTGATCTTTTCCAGTCCTGTGGCCACTGCTGAGTTTTCCAAATTTGCTGGCATATTGAGTACAGCACTTTCACAGTATCATCTTTCAGGATTTGAAAGAGCTCAACTGGAATTCCATCACCTCCACTAGCTTTGTTTGTAGTGATGCTTCCTAAGGCCCTCTTGACTTCACATTCCATGATGTCTGGGTCTAGCTGACTGTGTGTGATCACAACATAATGATTATCTGGGTCATGAAGATCTTTTTTGTACAGTTCTTCTGTGTATTCTTGCCATCTCTTCTTAATAACTTCTGCTTCTGTTAGGTCCATACCATTTCTGTCCTTTATTGAGCCCATTTTTGCATGAAACGTTCCTTTGATATCTCTAATTTTCTTGATTTAGGTCATACCTGAATGGTCTAGTGCTTTTCCCTACTTTATTCAATTTAAGTCTGAATTTGGTAATAAGGAGTACATGATCAGAGTCACAGTCAGCTCCTGGTCTTGTTTTTGTTGACTGTATAGAGCTTCTCCATCTTTGGCTGCAAAGAATATAATCAATCTGTTTTCGGTGTTGACCATCTGGTGATGTCCATGTGTAGAGTCTTCCCTTGTGTTGTTGGAAGAGGGTGTTTGCTATGACCAGTGCATTTTATTGGCAAGACTCTATTAGTCTTTGCCCTGCTTCATTCCGTATTCCAAGGCCAAATTTGCCTGTTACTCCAGGTGTTTCTTGACTTCCTACTTTTGCATACCAGTCCCCTATAATGAAAAGGACATCTTTTTTGGGTGTTAGTTCTAAAAGGTCTTGTAGGTCTTCATCCAACTTCAGCTTCTCCAGCATTACTGGTTGGGCCATAGACTTGGATTACTGTGATATTGAATGGTTTGCCTTGGAAACGAACAGAGATCTTTCTGTCGTTTTTGAGATTGCATCCAAGTACTGCATTTCGAACTCTTTTGTTGACCATGATGGCTACTCCATTTCTTCTGAGGGATTCCTGCCCACAGTAGTAGATATAATGGTCATCTGAGTTAAATTCACCCATTCCAGTCCATTTTAGTTTACTGATTCTTAGAATGTCAACGTTCACTCTTGCCATCTCGTTTGACCACTTCCAATTTGCCTTGATTCATGGACCTGACATTCCAGGTTCCTATGCAGTATTGCTCTTTACAGCATCGGACCTTGCTTCTATCACCAGTCACATCCACAACTGGGTATTGTTTTTGCTTTGGCTCCATCCCTTCATTCTTTCTGGAGTTATTTCTCCACTGATCTCCAGTAGCATATTGGGCACCTACTGACCTGGGGAGTTCCTCTTTCAGTATCCTATAATTTTGCCTTTTCATACTGTTCAGGGGGTTCTCAATGGCAAGTGGTTTGCCATTCCCTTCTCCAGTGGACCACATTCTGTCAGATCTCTCCACCATGACCCGCCCATCTTGGGTTGCCCCACGGGCATGGCTTAGTTTTATTGAGTTAGACAAGACTGAGGTCCTAGTGTGATTAGATAACTAGTTTTCTGTGAGTATGGTTTCAGTGTGTCTGCCCTCTGATGCCCACTTACAACACCTACCGTCTTACTTGGGTTTCTCTTACTTTGGATGTGGGGTATCTCCTCACCGCCGCCCTTTCTGACATTCAGTGTGGGATAGCTCCTCTAGGCCCTCCTGTGCTCATGCAGCCACCACTCCTTGGATTATACAGTGGAAGTGAGAAATAGATTTAAGGGCTTAGATAAGATAGATAGATTGTCTGATGAACTATGGAGTGAGGTTCGTGACATTGTACAGGAGATAGGGATCAAGACCATCCCCATGGAAAAGAAATGCAAAAAACTAAATGGCTGTCCGGGGAGGCCTTACAAATAGCTGTGAAAAGAAGAGAAGCCAAAAGCAAAGGATAAAAGGAAAGATATAAACATCTGAATGCAGAGTTCCAAAGAATAGCAAGAAGAGACAAGAAAGCCTTCTTCAGCAATCAATGCAAAGAATTAGAGGAAAACAACAGAATGGGAAAGACTAGAGATCTCTTCAAGAAAATTAGAGATACCAAGGGAACATTTCATGCAAAGATGAGCTCCATAAAGGACAGAAATGGTATGGACCTAACAGAAGCAGAAGATATTAAGAAGAGGTGGCAAGAATACACAGAAGAACTGTATAAAAAAGATCTTCATGACCCAGATAATCACGATGGTGTGATCACTGACTGAGAGCCAGACATCCTGGAATGTGAAGTCAAGTGGGGCTTAGAAAGCATCACTATGAACAAAGCTAGTGGAGGTGATGGAATTCCAGTGGAGCTATTCCAAATCCTGAAGATTGATGCTGTGAAAGTGCTGCACTCAATATGCCAGCAAATTTGGAAAACTCAGCAGTGGCCACAGGACTGGAAAAGGTCAGTTTTCATTCCAGTCCCTAAGAAAGGCAATACCAAAGAAAGCTCAAACTACCACACGATTGCACTCATCTCACATGCTAGTAAAGTAATGCTCAAAATTCTCCAAGCCAGGCTTGAGCATTACGTGAACTGTGAACTTCCTGATGTTCAAGCTGGTTTTAGAAAAGGCAGAGGAACCAGAGATCAAATTCCAACCTCCGCTGGATCATGGAAAAAGCAAGAGTGTTCCAGAAAAACATCTATTTCTGCTTTATTGACTATGCCAAAGCCTTTAACTGTGTGGATTACAATAAAATGTGGAAAATTCTGAAAGAGATGGGAATACCAGACCACCTGACCTGCCTCTTCAGAAATCTGTATGCAGGTCAGGAAGCAACAGTTAGAACTGGACTTGGAACAACAGACTGGTTCCAAATCGGAAAAGGAGTACGTCAAGGCTGTATATTGTCACCCTGCTTATTTACTTCTATGCAGAGTACATCATGAAAAACGCTGGACTGGAAGATACACAAGCTGGAATCAAGATTGCCGGGAGAAATATCAATAACCTCAGGTATGCAGATGACACCACCCTTATGGCAAAAATTGAAGAGGAACTAAAGAGCCTCTTGATGAAGGTGAAAGTGGAGAGTGAAAAAGTTGGCTTAAAGCTCAACATTAAGAAAACAAAGATCTTGGCATCTGGTCCCATCACTTCATGGGAAATCAATGGGGAAACAGTGGAAACAGTGTCAGACTTTATATTTGGGGGCTCCAAAATCACTGCCGATGGTGACTGCAGCCATGAAATTAAAAGACACTTACTCCTTGGAAGGAAAGTTATGACCAACCTAGGCAGCATATTCAAAAGCAGCGACATTGCCAACAGAGGTCCGTCTAGTCAAGGCTATGGTTTTTCCTGTGGTCATGTATGGATGTGAGAATTGGACTGTGAAGAAGGCTGAGCGCTGAAGAATTGATGCTTTTGAACTGTGGTGTTGGAGAAGACTCTTGAGAGTCCTTTGGACTGCAAGGAGATCCAACCAGTCCATTCTGAAGGAGATCAGCCCTGGGATTCCTTTGGAAGGAATGATGCTAAAGCTGAAACTCCAGTACTTTGGGCACCTCATGCGAAGAGTTGACTCATTGGAATAAACTCTGATGCTGGGAGGGATTGGGGGCAGGAGGAGAAGGGACGACAGAGGATGCGATGGCTGGATGGCATCACTGACTTGATGGGCCTGAGTCTGAGTGAACTCCGGAAGCTGATGATGGACAGGAGGCCTGGCATGCTGCGATTCATGGTGTCGCAAAGAGTCGGACACGACTGAGCGACTGAACTGACCTGAAGTTTCTTGAAGAGATCTCTAGTCTTTCCCATTCTATTGTTTTCCTCTTTCTTTGCATTGATTGCTGAGGAAGGCTTTCTTATCTCTCCTTGCTAATCTTTGGAGATTCAAATGGGTGTGGCTTTTCTTTTCTCCTTTGCTTTTCATTTCTCCTCTTTTTACAGCCATTTGTAAAGCTTCCTCAGACAACCGTTTTGCTTTTTTTGCATTTCTTTTTCTTGGGGATGGTCTTGATTCCTGTCTCATGTACAATGTCATGAACCTCCATCCATAGCTCATCAGGCACTCTGTCTATCAGATATAGTCTAATCTTGATAATCAGCATTACCTTGCCTGAGCAGATATAACTATTTTAATAGTAAATAGCAAGTTCAAGAACTTGAAAAACATAACCGGCTGTATCCACATACTGTAAAGCACTATATCTGCTGCATGTACTCATACCTTCCATTTGACACCCCAAAGGGCAGAAAATTTTCAGAAAAAAAAATGTATTTGTTTTGATCCTCCACGGAGATACAAAGCAATGAATATAATGAAATAATCAGTGTGAATCTACAGTTGTCCCTGCCACTTTTCTAAATGGATTCATATAATTTTATTTCTACAGTCCCAACTATTTAATATAATTTTTATATTTAGACTTTTTAAAGATGAAAGAGATATTGGTTTTAATAAACAGTAAATTTTATACATATATATTATATATATGTGAAAGTGAAACTGTTAATCGCTCAGTGTCCTACTCTTTGCAACCACATAGACTGTAGACAGCCAGGCTGCTATATGTGTGGGATTCTCCAGGCAAGAATACTGGAGTGGGTTGCAACACCCTCTCCAGGAGATCTTCCTGATCCGGATGGAACCCGGGTCTCCTGCATTGCAGGCAGATTCTTTACTATCTGAGCCACTGGGCTATATATACATATATACACTTAAGAGCTTCCCTCGTGGCTCAACAGTAAAGAATTAGTCCGTAATGCAGGAGACGCTCGGAGAAAGTAATGGCAACCCACTCCAGTACTCACCTGGAAAATCCCATGGGCGTAGGAGGAGCCTGGTAGGCTGCAGTCCATGGGGTTACCAAGAGTCAGAGAGGACTGAGCGACTTCACTTTCACTTTTCACTTTCATGCATTGGAGACGGAAATGGCAACCCACTCCAGTGTTCTTGCCTGGAGAATCCCAGGGAAGGGGGAGCCTGGTGGGCTGCCATCTATGGGGTCTCACAGAGTCAGACACGACTGAAGCGACTTAGCAGTAGCAGTTAGCAATGTAAGTTTCCATGTTACTCTTTCTATACAACTCACTCTTTCCTCCCCTCTCCCCATTGATGCCTTATAAATAAATTCTTTAGCACTATTTTTCTAGATTCCATATATATGCATTAGAATATGATATTTATCTTTCTCTTTCTGACTCACTTCACTCTGTATAACAGGTTCTAGGTTCATCCACCTCATTAAAACTGACTCAAATGTTCCTTTTTATGGCTGAGTAATATTCCATTGTATACATGTACCACAACTTCTTTATCCATTCATTTGTCAGTGGACATCTAGGTTGCTTCCATGTTCTAGCTATTGAAAATAGTGCTGCAATGAACAATGGGATACATATGTCTCTTTCAATTTTGGTTTCCTCGGGGTATATGCCTGGGAGTGGGAATGCTGGGTCATATGGTGGCTTTATTCCTAGTTTTTTAAGGAATCTCCATACCATCTTCCATAGTGTCTGTATCAATTTACATTCCCACCAACAGTGAAGGACCCTGAATAGCCAAAGCAGTCTTTAGAAAAGAATGGAGCTAGAGCAATCAACCTTCCTGATTTAAGATTAAACTACAATGGTACCGTCATCAAGACAGTATGGTACTAGCACAAAAACAGAAATATAGACAAATGAAACAAGATAGAAAGCCCAGAAATAAACCCATGCATTTGGGTTTATTTATCCCATTTTTTCATTAGAATCTGCCTGCAATACAGGAGACCTGGGTTCCACTGGGTCAGGAAGATCTCCTTTTCTTCACTCCCTCTCCAGCATTTATTGTTTGTAGACTTTTTGATGATGGCCATTCTGATGGGTATGAGGTGATATTTCATTGTTATTTTGATTTCCATTTCTTTAATAATGAGCGATGTTGAGCATCTTTTCATGTGTTTGTTAGTCATTTGAATGTCTTCTTTGGAGAAATGTCTGTTTAGGTCTTTTTCCCTTTTTTTGATTGAGCTGTTTGTTTTTCTGGTATTGAGTTGTATAAGCTGCTTGTATATTTTGGAAATTAATCCATTGTCAGTTGTTTCTTTTGCTATTATTTTCTCCCATTCTGAAGGTTGTCTTTTCACCTTGCTTATAGTTTACTTTGCTGTGTGAAAGTTTAGGTCCCACTTGTTTAGTTTTTATTTCCATTACTCTGGGAGGTGGATCATATAGGATCTTTCTTTGATTTATGTCATCAAGTGTTCTGCCTATGTTTTCCTCTAAGAGTTTTATAGTTTCTGGCCTTACATTAGGTCTTTAATCCATTTTGAGTTTATCTTTGTGTATGGTGTTAGGAGGTGTTATAATTTCATTCTTTTACATGTAGCTGTCTAGTTTTCCCAGCACCATTTATTGAAGAATCTATCTTTACCCCATTGTATATTCTTGCCTCCTTTGTCAAAAGTAAGGTACCCATAGGTGCATGGGTTTATTTCTGGGCTTTCTATCTTGTTTCAATTTTTGTCTATATTTCTGTTTTTGTGCTAGTACCATGCTGTCTTGATGACTGTACCTTTGTAGTTTAATCTTAAATCAGGAAGGTTGATTCCTCTAGCTCCATTCTTTTCTCAAGATTGCTTTGGCTATTCAGGGTCTTTTGTGTTTCCATATGAATTGAGAAAAATTTTTGTTCTAGTTCTGTGAAAAACACCATTGGTAATTTAGTAGGAATCACATTGAATCTGTAGATTGTGTCAGCAGTAAAGCCATTTTCACAATATTGATTTTTTCTACCCAGGAATATGAACTATCTCTCTGTTTATGTTATCTTTGATTTTTTTCAATAGTGTCTTATAATTATCTGTGTATAGTTCTTTTGTCTCCTTAGGTAAGCTTATTCATAGATATTTAATGCTTTTTGTTGCAATGGTGAATGAGGTTTATTTCATAATTTCTGATTTTTCATTGTTAGTATATAGAAATGCAAGTGATTTCTGTGCATTGATTTTATATCCTGGAACTTTGCTAAATTCACTGATTAGCTCTAGTAATTTTCTTATACTATCTTTAGGGCTTTCTATGTACAGTACCATGTCATCTGCAAACAGTGAGAGTTTTACTTCCTTTCTGATCTGGATTCCTTTTATTTCTTTTTCTTCTCTAACTGCTGTAACTAGGACTTCCAGAAATATGTTGAATAATAGTGGAATATTCCACAGACACAGAGTCTGCCTAGTTGATTGTGTGGATTTAATCTGAAGTTTCTACAGCTGGTGGGAAGGTTTTGGGTCTTCTTCCTTAGCCACACTCCCCCTGGGTTTCAACTGTGGTTTTATTTCCACCTCTACATGAGGGTTGTCCACTGGGGTTTTGCTCCTGAGGCTGCCCTGGAGGGCTTGGGTTTGCCCCTGTGAGGGCCAGGTTGGAGGTGGTGCTGCTTCTTGGGTCTCAGGTGTTCTGGCAACACCAGGTACTCGGGGGGGTGGGGGGCGGTGGTTGATGGCTAGGGAAGCAGGAAATATAGTGCTCTAGAAGGGTATGGCAACCAGTATTGGACAATATGTTCCAGTATTCTTGCCTGGAGACCCCCTTCTCTGATAAAGAAGCCTGGCAGGCAACAGTCTACAGGGTCACAAAGAGTTGGACATGAACGAAGTGACCCTGCACGCATAGCTGCAAGGCCTTTTTTTTTTTTTGCCTGTGGGAGCTCTGCCCCAGTGAGAGTTGAGTGTGAAGGTGGCACAGTTGTTTGGCTTTCAGGAACCCTGGTGGTGCCAAGTGTGCAGAGACACAGACTGCCTTTGCCACAGGAGTTATGACCCTAACACAGGCTTTTTTTGCCTCTTGTAGCTGGCGATCAGAAGGCCTCTTTGGCCAGTATTTGTCCATAGCTCTGCCCATTCAGGCACTTAGAGGGTTCCCTTGCTTGGGGTCCTTCTCTATTGTTTGGTGTGTCAGGCACATAGAGGGGGCCTCCCGGCTCAGGTCCTATTCTGTAGGTCAGTGCATCAGGCACTTAAAGGAGCACCTTGGGTGGGGTCCTACTCTCTAGTTCAGTGCCTCAGGCATTTGATGGGCCAGTCTCTGTTGTTCAGCTGCTGATGCTGGCAGGTGGGGAGAGAGAGGGTATGGTGATGGTTCCACCCCCTACACGTGACTCAGCAGTATCACCTTGCTTCCATGGGTGCCTTACTTTCCTCCACAGGTATTTCCCTCCATGATCTCCTCTCCCACATCCCCTCAATCCATCTCCCGCAGTCAATAGCAGCTCTCTCCCTGGGATTGCTCCACAATCCCTAAGCTCCCGCTCCCAGCTGCTGTACCTTCCAGGCGACCAGCATTCCTGTACGGGGTATATATGGCTGTGGCAAGGACTGTCTGATTCTCATTCCATTTAGGCTGCCACAGATCATCTGTTTCACTCTCAGCCTTAAATGTTTCTCCTCTGACTCATACAATTTCCCAAAGTGGGAATCGGACCCCTGTTTCAGTTCCCCCACCTGCCGAGGGCAGGTCTAGTCCTACTAACACTCCTGTTTTTTCCCCTAGTTCCTTCATCCTACTGAGTTTTGTATGGTTCTATATGTTCTTTTGCACTGGTCAGGTACTCCTATGCACTCTCAGCTGGTGTTCTGCATGCACTTCTGTGTCTGAAGGTGCATTCCTGATGTCTGTGGAGAGAGATGTACTCCACGTCCACTTACTCCTCCACCATCTTTTTCTCCTCTTGCACATATATTTTTAAGATGATTGTTTTATACTTTTCCTTCATTTATTACAAATATCATTGGTTCAATTAGAAAATATTGAGGCTTGAGAAGTTGTCTAATTCTCTTCTTCCAATTAAGCTGATTTCAACAAATAGTTTATTTCTTTTGTTTTAATTTGAATAATGTTGCATTATTTTTAATCACTTAATATATATTTGCTGAGTATTTAATATGTGCTATGTCCTAAGTTTAGTTTTCAAAAAAAAAAGTTAGAACTAAGATAGATATGGCCTTGTGGTTGTGATTTTACTCTCTACAGACAAATACAGGTAAGGTAAACAGAAATTATATTAATAACTTAATAGTGTAGGGGAAATTTTTGAAGAGTTTTCCAGAAGGGTATTACATGATTCATTTTGCTATATATAAAAATCAAACTAGATTTCAAAGTGAAAGATTAATTAGAAAGAGGATTAATAGGAATTAGTGAGATCAGTTAACAAATATAAAGAAGCAAAAAAGACAAGCACACACTTGTGATAGTTTCAGCCGAACTCGGTGATGAATGTGAGGGGAAAGAGAGAAGAACTAGGAAAGACTCCTAGATTTCTCATTTGATGGTATAATTCATGATTATAAAGAATATGGATCTAGGAGGTAGATAAGTAAATTTTAAGAAATGCTGAGTTTGAGGCGTCAAAGGGATATCTTAATCTGGATATTCCATTTAGATATAAAAGACTAAAAATTCCAGGAGTCTTTTCTGAGTACAGAAATTGTGCTATGAAGAAATGTATGGTGGTGAGATTATACATAGACATTAGTTACAGAAAGAAGAAATGTGGATTTAGAGTAGAGAATTTAAAAAATATTTATTTAAAAATCATTTACTTAATGAGACAGTGCAAAAATATTTCACTATATTTTTAGGTTTTATGGGACTCCCTGTGGCTCAGATGGTATAGAATCCACTTGCAATGTGTATGACCTGGGTTTGATCCCTGGGTGGAAAGATCTCTTGGAACAGGGTATGACAACCCACTCCAGTATTCTTGCCTGGAGAATCCCCATGAACAGAAGAGTCTGGCAGTCTATGGTCCATGGGGTTGCAAAGAGTCGATGTAACTAAGCAAATAAACACAGTATAGCATATAAGTTCTGTACTTAAACAGGTTTCCATACTCTTTTGGATGTTATAATAAGAACAACTATCTGGAAACATGTTGAAAGATTTTGGTTTGAATAAGTGCTAGAAACTGTATACCTTTGCTATATTTCATATCTATACCACATTTTCAGAATTGTAATCTAGTGGATGACATTTTCCACTTGAATCTTCTATGACACAGTGAACTTGATATTTCCATATTTGCACTTACCAACATATCTTCATATTGTTCACAGGGTTCTCAAGGCAAGAATATTGAAGTGGTTTGCCATTCACTTCCCCAGTGGACCATGTTTTGTCAGAACTCTCCACCATGACTCGTCCATTTTGGGTGGCCCTACATGGCATGGCTCTAATTGAGTTAGACAAGGCTGTAATCCATGTGATCAATTTGGTTAGTTTTCTGTGACTGTGGTTTTCATTCTGTCTGCCCTCTGATGGATAAGGATAAAGGCTTGGGAAAGCTTCCTGATGGGAGAGACTGACTGTGGGGGAATCTGGGTCTTGTTCTGATGGGTGGAGCCATGCTCAGTAAATCTTTAATCCAATTTTCTGTTGATGGGCAGGGCTGTGTTCCCTCCATGCTTTTAAACTGTGGTGTTGGAGAAAACTCTTGAGAGTCCCTTGGACTGCAAGTAGATCAAACCAGTCTATCCTAAAGGAAATCAACCCTGAATATTCATTGGAAGGACTGATGCTGAAGCTGAAGTTCCAATACTTCGGCCACCTGATGTGAGGAGCTGACTCATTGGAAAAGACCCTGATGCAAGGAAAGATTGAAGGCAGAAAGAGAAGGGATGACAGAGGATGAAATGGTTGGATAATATCACCGACTCAATGGACATGAGTTTGAGCAAGCTCCAGGAGTTGGTGATGGACAGGGAGGCCTGGCCTGCAGGAGTCCAAAGAGTCAGACATGACTGAGCTACTGAACTGGACTGAATATTATCTTCTTTTCCCACTCCTTCAGTAACTTCTCATATTTTCTCAGTCTTTATGAACATTTTCCAGAGTATCTTTGTTCAAAATTTTAGAGCCACTCACCTTCATTCCACTTTTTCTTGGTCCCTCGCCCCACCCCTTTAATATCTGGTCAGTCATTATGGTTTTAAAGAAGTTTGGGGAAGTATTTCTAATCTTTGGTACATCTGCCTTCAATGTAGCTTCGGGCCCTCAAACCTGGCAATTTTTTAGTATATCAGCTTCAGAGGTTCTCCCTCAAATTGCAGTTACTCATCTCTCCAGCACTCTGATGCCTTATTATCCTCCTTCTTTCCCTAAGTGGGTTTCCTGCTCAACAGTTTCCAATGCCTCGCTTATCTTTCTATCATGTTCAAAGTCATCCATATGGCCTTTGTTGTTCCTCCTACTCTAATCACATTCTAACACAGGATCATATTTTCTCCCTCTCTTATAAAATGTGCAAACTTATGGAAGCTTTTCCAATTTTACACACATTCTTTCTGCCTTCTAAGTTGCCATTTTCCTTGAACTGCATCTTTTCGATCTCACTTCTAACACAATTCATTCTTCAAGACAGTTCACATTTAAAGTCTTCTATATCCTTCTCTGATCATGGTACCCCAACACTCATCCCTTCCTATTCTGAACTTCTAGAGAACCAATGATTTTACCACATATGTCACACTACCTTTGAAAGTCTTTCTTTTTAAACTCGGAACAGAATGTAAATGCCTTGAAACAGAAGCATGCCTTCTTTAGATATAATAATAGTGAAAATTATAACAATGGGCAATCACATAGCATTGACTGAGCACTTACTATGTTCTATTTATTTTCTATTTTATGTCTTACAAAAACCAAAGAAGTAGATGTTATCATTATTATTCCTATTTTATATATAAAGAAATGAGACAGAGAATTTTAGGTCTACAAGGGAACAGAACTATTGAATAGCAGAGGCTACATTTAAACACCAGGCATGTCTGACTTCTGTGACTGTGATTACCTTATCCTACTTACTATTCCCCATGTGCAGAGCACAGATCTCAACAGAAGGGATAATCTCAAAATATTTTTTGATAAAATGAATCAAAAAATGTAAAATACTATTCAGTGATTTCCAATCAATTTTTATACAATTTAGACTGCCCCTCACAGTGATGAAACACCTATAATCCCTGGGTTTTACTACTAACTTTGCTTCTTCACATCTCTACCCTTCTCTTCGGTTGTATGGATAATTTTCCAGTAGTCCAAATGCTTTGACAGTGAGGTTTCATTAAACCAACAAAGCTAACACATCCTGACTGCTCAGCAGTGATAGTGTCAGTAAGCAATTAATCTCCAGCAGTTCACCTACCATTTACGAACTTCAGGGCTCAATTCAGCACCTCACATGACACCACGTCCTAATTCTCGCCTGGATGAGAAAGTCTATAAGCCCCAAACTGAATATCAGGAAAACAGTAAGATATATGATGCAGATAAACACAATTTCTCATCTGTGAGAAAGTATGACCCCTTTTTTACAGAGAAAAATAATTCTGATTATTAATTCTAATTATTAATTATTATTATTATTATTCTGACTATTATTAATTCTGATTATTAATAATTCTAATAATTGGAACTTTTTAATGGGTTTTTTTCAGATCGCCTCATTTTCACCCTCTGCAAAATAGGTTTAATGGTATTTGTACATTACAGAAAGACGCTGTAGGACTTAATTAAAGCTTGTAAAACATAGAGGGAGCTTATGTAATTACCTTGCCACTCACCTTTGTCATTTAGCCTTCCTCAAGGGGACCATGCCTTTTGTCAGTTGTAATGTTGAAGAAAGCCACGTGGTGTAATTGTGATGGGGAAGGATTTTATGTAGCCTTAAATAAGCAGCAACATAAGGCAACACTAGGCAAGATAAAATTCCAAGCATAGAAATCCTGCAAAAATGTTATGTCTACAACACCAGAAGTTGTCACTGAGTCAACTTTAACCCTTCCCCTACCCTTCTAGGGCCTATTCCCAAGAGAACAGTGCTGGAGTGATCCTTTAAGGATATAAGACTTCTCTCTCTCAATTTCTCTCTCACACACACAAATTGAAGTGCCAGGTGTGTTAATTAACTTGATGGGGAAATGCACACTTTTAAATCCTTTTAAATTGTATGTGTGTGTTAGTCACTCAGTTTTGTCCGACTCTTTGTGACCCCATAGACTGTATCCTACAAGGCTCCTCTGTCCATGGAATTCTCCAGACAAGAATATTGGAGTGGGTTCTCATTCCCATTTCCAGGGGATATTCCCAACCCAGGGATGGAATCCTGGTCTCTTGTACTGCAGGCAGATTCTTTACTGTCTGAGCTACCAGGGAAGCCCTTTAATATGGATACATATATGAAATCTTCACATTGTATACTTTAAATACAATTTGCAACTTTCTGAATTACACCTCACTAAAACTGAAAAAGGATAAATGAATAAAAAGTTAAAAAAGTATAATTTTGCTTCTCAAACTCCCAACAGATTCCCATCTGAAAACGAGTAGAAACCAAAGACTCTACAGCAAGTCACCTACAGGGATGTGTACTCTAGACTTCTTTCACCCCTCTAACCACACAGGCCATTCTCTCCCAAATCACACCAGGCAAGCACCTACCTCACGGAGTCTGCACCAGATCTTTCATAAGCCTCTTTAGCCAGATCTCAGGATGGCTCATTTCCCTGTTTCTACATCAGGTTTTTACACAAATGACCCCTTGATGGTAAGGTCTTGTTTGCTCACCTTGTTAACAATTGGATCCCAGTCTTCACATTTTCTAAAGCTCCTCACTGCTCAATTTATTCCCCAGTCTTTATCACCATTCTACAGACTATAGATTTCAATGGTTTGTTTATTGTCTGTTTCTCCTACTAGGTTGCAAGTTCCATGAGCATAAGAATATTGAGTCATTGTGTTTACTGATTTATTCCCAGTACCTAGAAAACAGCCTGTCACAAACTTGGTTTTCTGAGATAAATATTTACTGAATGAATAAGTGAAATTGAAAAGTTTCAACTAAGAATGGAAATGAGGTAGCATGAAACATAGTTGATCAGGGATTTTCCTCAGGGGGGATAATGTCCAGGTGAATTTACAGATAAAATCTTCATTATACATATATTATTTGTTGGTATATTAAAATCATATGATTAGTCAGGCTATTGAATAATTTAATATTTCTTTAAGAAATTTGTATATGCAATACTTTCTTCAATTTATGGGAAATAGTATAGAAAAGTTGGTACCATATCTACTAAAGTAGCCAAGAAACATTAACATTAAATAAAAACTAGGTATCCTATACTAAGCTAATCACTCTTACATTCCTATTCCTTAACTTTATAATCAACACTGCAATGAAAGAGAGGAGAAAAGAGAGAGCAAGAGAGACATAGAAAGGACAAACAAGCACAAAATACAAGTAGAAATAGACTGGAAAAAATCATGTTAAAAGGGAACTGATTTAGTGAAGTAAATTCTACTTTTATTTCATAAATATATGCTTATACTGCTAAACAGAATGCAAATTTACATGTAAAGTATTATTTCCATTCAAAGGTACTACATTTAAAATGAAAAGTGACTAAGCTCTGGTAAGATTTAAAATCATGTTATATGAAAGTAACATATATAACATATCTATATGTATCTATCTATCTATCTACATATATATATATAGATACACATATATAAAGCAAAACCAAACAACAAAACAAAAAAGAAGAAAAGTAGGGGAAACATAACACTCATTAAATGCATTATCTATCAAGCAGAAGGCAAATTTAACTTGTATGGTTGGTCCCCAAAGAAGCAGACAAGGACCAGACAAAGGATAATATATATGTTGGGAAAAATATTAATTTTTCTGGGGGCTCAGATGATAAAGAATCAGCTGGCAATGCAGGAGACCTGGGTTCCATCCCTGGGTCAGGAAGACCCCTGAAGAAGGAAATGGCAACCTGCTCCAGTATTCTTGCCTAGAAAATCCATGGACAGAGGAGCCTGGTGGGCTACAGTCCATGGAGTTGAAAAGAGTTGGACACAACTGAGCACACATGCACACACACACACACGGAAGAATGTGGTAAGAGAATTCAATTCAGTTCAGTCATTCAGTCGTGTCTGACTCTTTGTGACTCCATAGACTGCAGCATGCCAGGCTTCCCTGTCCATCACCAATTCCTGGAGACTGCTCAAATTCATGTCCATCGAGTCAGTGATGCCATCCAACTATCTCATCCTCTGTCATTTCCTTCTCCTCCTGCCTTCAACCTTTCCCAGCATCAGGGTCTTTTCTAATGAGTCAGTTTTTTGCATCAGTGGCCAAACTATTGGAGTTTTGGCTTCAGCATCAGTCCTTCCAATGAATATTCAGGACTGATCTCCTTTAGGATGGACTGGCTGGATCTCCTTGTAGTCCAAGGGATGCTCAAGAGTCTTCAACACCACAGTTCAAAAGTATCAATTCTTCAACACTCAGCTTTCTTTAAAGTCCAACTGTCACATCCATACATGACTACTGGAAAAACCATGGCATGCCACGGGTAATACATTTTGTACCACTGGATAAGGATACATATAAACTGGTTGACTACTAGGTGGGGGAAACTTGAAGAATGATTCAAGTAGTAAAACAATGGATAGCACAACTTTACTATTAATCTGCTAGTTTAGTTCAGTCGCTCAGTTGTATCTGACTCTTTGCAACCCCATGGACTGCAGCACACCATGGCCCCCTGTCCAACATGAACTGCCGGAGCCCCAAACTCATGTCCATCGAGTCAGTGATACCATCCAACCATCTCATCCTCTATTGTCCCCTTCTTCTCCCACCTTCAATCTTTCCAAGCATCAGGGTCTTTTCAAATGAGTCAGTTCTTTGCATTAGGTGGCCAAAATATTGGAATTTCACCTTCAACATCAGTCCTTCCAATGAGCACTCAGGACTGATCTCCTTTAGAATGGACTGGTTGGATATCCTTGCAGTCCAAGGGACTCTCAAGAGTCTTTTCCAACACCACAGTTTAAAAGCGTCAATTCTTCGGCACTCAGCTTTCTTTATAGTCTAACTCTCACATCCATACATGACTACTGGAAAATCTATAACCTTGACTAGACAGACTATTGTTAGCAAAGTAATGTCTCTGCTTTTTAATATGCTGTCTAGGTTGGTCATAACTTTCCCTCCAAGGAGTAAACGTCTTTTAATTTCATGGCTTCAGTCACCATCTTCAGTGATTTTGGAGCCCCCCAAAATAGTCTGCCACTGTGTCCACTGTTTCCCCATCTATTTGCCATGAAGTGATAGGACTAGATGCCATGACCTTAGTTTTCTAAATATTGAACATTAAGCCAACTTTTTCACTCTCCTCTTTCACTTTCATCAAGAGGCTCTTTAGTTCTTCACTTTCTGCCATAAGGGTGTTGTCATCTGCATATCTGAGGTTACTGATATTTCTCCTGGGAATGTTGATTCCAGCTTGTGCTTCATCCTGCCCAGGGTTTCTCATAATGTACTCTGCATAAATTAAATAAACAGGGTGACAATATGTGGCCTTGACATACTCCTTTTCTTATTTGGAAGCAGTGTGTTGCTCCATGTTTGGTTCTAACTGTTGCTTCCTGACCTGCATACAGATTTCTCTGTATGCAGAGAAAGAGGCAGGTCAAATGGTCTGGTATTCCCATCTCTTTCAGATTTTTCCACATTTTATTGTGATCCATGCAGTCAAAGGCTTTAAGTTAGTCAATAAAGCAGAAATAGATCTTTTTCTGGAGCTCTCTTGCTTTTTTGATGACCCAGCTAATGTTGGCATTTTGATCTCAGGTTCCTCTGTCTTTTCTAAAACCAGCTTGAACACCTGGAAGTTCCCAGTTCACCTATTGTGGAAACCTGGTTTGGGGAATTTTGAGCATTACTTTAATAGTGTGTGAGATGAGTGCAATTGCCTGGTAGTTTGAGCATTGTTTGGCACTGCCTTTCCTTGGGGTTGGAATGAAAACGGACATTTTCCAGTCCTGTGGCCACTGCTGAATTTTCCAAATTTGCTGGCATTTGGAGTGCAGCACTTTCTTAGCATCATCTTTTAAGATTTGAATTAGCTCAACTGGAATTCCATCACCTCCACTAACTTTGTTTGTAGTGATGCTTGCTAAGGCTTACTTGACTTCACATTCCATGATGTCTGGCTCTAGCTGAGAGTGAGTGATCACACCATTGTGATTATCTGGGTCATTAAGATCTTTTTGTATAGTTCTTCTATGTATTCTTGCCACCTCTTTTCCATATCTTTTGATTCTGTTAGGTCCATACCATTTCTGTCCTTTTATTGAGCCCATCTTTGCTTGAAATGTTCCCTTGGTATATCTAATTTTCTTGAAGAGATCTCTAGTCTTTCCCATTCTGTTGTTTTCCTGTATTTCTTTGCACTTCTCACTGAGGAAGGCTTTCTTATCTTTCCTTGTTATTCTTTGGAAGTGCATTCAAATAGGTATATCTTTCCTTTTCTCCTTTACTTTTCACTTCTCTTTTTTTCACAGTTAATTGTAAGGCCTCCTCAGATAGCCATTTTGTTTTTTTGTGTTTCTTTTTCTTGGGTATGGTCTTGATCCCTGTCACCTGTACAACATCACAAACCTCAGTCCATAGTTCATCAGGCACTCTGTCTATTAGATCTAGTCCCTTAAATCTATTTGTCACTTCCACTGTATAATAGTAAGGTATTTGACTTATGTTATACCTGAATGGTCTAGTGGTTTTCCCTACTCTCTTCAATTTAAGTCTGAACTTCGCAATAAGGAGTTCATTATCTGAGCCACAGTCAACTCCCAGTCTTGTTTTTGTTGACTGTATAGAGTTTCTCCATCTTTGGGTGCTAAGAATATAATCAATCTGATTTTGGTGTTGACCATCTGATGATGTTCATATGTAGAGTCTTCACTCATGTTGTTGTTAGAGGATGTTTGCTATGACCAGTCCGTTCTCTTGGCAAAACTCTATTAGCCTTTGCCCTGCTTCATTCTGTTTGCTATTAATAACTCCTTTCAAATTTAAATTCAATTTATCTACATAAAATTAATAATTAGTGGTAAACACCAAAGAGAGAACACACCCACTGGCAGACTTCCTATGTGCTGTCTAAAGGTAAATTTATAATGATGTTTTTAATTTTGATTGTTTTGAAAGGCTATACAATTTAAAAATATGTATAGAATTTTATAAAACACACCCTTCAATTCCATTTCTAGAAATGTATCTTAAAGTATCTTTAGGCTATATACTTCAGCACTGTTTATAATAGAGAAAATCTACACACCATTTGTATTTCTAAATATGGTGAATGGATTAAAAAACTCATGATACATACAAATACTTGAACACTATATAGCTATTTAAGTAATGTTATGTAAGAAAATTTAATAATGTATGAAGAGTCACAGGCTATATATACACCATTAACATTACTAAAATGTATAATTTTTTTGTATGGTATACTTAAATTATGGTTGTAAAAGTTAGTTTATATATAATATTAACTAAGTGTCTACAATATGCCACCTATAACATAAGTTTCATTTCATTATAAAGACAAACCTATATATGTATTAGAGTAAAATAAGAAATATTTACAAAAACATTGATAGTGGTTTTCTTTGGAGAAAAAATTATGAGTGGTTTATATTATTTTTGGCTGGTTTGACTGACTGGCCAAAGAGTCATACATGACTGAGTGATTGAACTGAACTATTTCATTGTTTAAATTTTTTCAGTTTAAAAACAAATCCATATTTTTTATTAAAATTATGCTCAATCTCATTGAACTAAGAAAGAATCCACTTAATTCAATTTTATTTTACTTTCTTACTTTCAATCATTGATCAAGTCATGCTGGTTCTACATTCAAAATATTTCCAGAATTACTTTTTCTATTTGCTGAATATTTAAAAAAGAAATTCCTAATTTCTGTTTCCAGTTTTATTGCCCTCAGTATTGTCTTCAGTGTTAACTATTTAAATAGAGTTTTGCTGCCATTCACCAAGACAGTTATATAGCAGAGAAAATAAGAGAAGATGATGGATATTTTGAGGATGAAGCAGAGCAATTTCTTAGATCATGCATTGATCGATAGAGTTCTCCTCCACCACTTTTATGACAGCTTTCAGGATTGACTGTCAATCAACAGATAGAGACTTAGACAGCATTTTACAGAAATACAATAAGATAACACTGTAAGATTCTTGTCACAGTTGTATTTGCATAATCAGTACAAATTAAAATCCTACCAAATACTTTCAAAATAGAGATTTAAAAATTATAGAATTTGTCACATTTAAATCACTTGACAACAATTACAGATACAAAACACAAATCACTATATTTTTCTCACTTTACTATCTATTTTATAAAATGTAATCTGTAAATGTACCATTTCTAATCCACATTTTGAAGAATAAGAAATGACTTTCATAAATTTTTCTGTATAACTTGATATCCACATGGTGTTTTTGCATTTTATTTAGCACCAAGTCATCTAGAAAAATATTGTAAAACAAAACAGGATATGATTAATATTCTAATTGATTATCTTGGTTTCCCTGGTCACTTGCTAGATTGAGATATTCCTTAGAACTCAAAGATAGATTCTAATAGTGTGTTTCGCTTAAAAGTCATTGTGACAAGATTAAAAAAAAAAAAAAAAAAACTCACTCTACCAAATATTTCAGTTCTATGTTATTCTGAAAGATTTCTTTCAGTACTTCTTTACCAGAAAGAACTATTTACAATATTATTATAGGCTTTTTACATATACAAATACTTGTGTGGAATCAAATAAGGGTTGTGAGGTTTTTTGTTTGTTTGTTTTCTTAATTTTTCAAAGGGCTTACTTAGCTCAACTAAATTAGTTTCTTCATAATTTTGGTCAAGAAAAATATGAGAGAAGACTATTACTTGTTCATCTTACCTCTCTCATGCTTACTTTTCCTGAGACAGACAAGTCTGTCAAACAAGTTTTTAGAAAGAACATCTAATTCAATAAGGGTGTTTCAGATAAGACTGGAAGACAAGAAACATCAACCAGGGATTTTCTATTAGATACATATTTCACATCTACTTTCAATTTCCAAAGAATATACATTTATTAACTTTATTGCAATATTTATTGGAATGAAGATTTTTACCTTTTAAGCATTAGCATAGAAAATGGCACTTTTTAAAAATTGTTGCTTTCAAATCAGTAGACTAGAGAAGTGAATTTTAAAACATATTTTTAAAGGAATGCACTGAAACCATGGCCATGTCCATATGCTTGATTGAATCTAGTATCTGGGCACGTATTTCAGTCTTGATTATAATTGCTTTTTCAGATGCCATGAATGAAATTTAACCAGAGTTAATCCAGTAAGGTCATTATATTATCATCAGAGATCTTTTTTTTTTGTCATAACTATTTTAATGACTAATTGGATTGGACATGTAGGGGCTTCATTGCTCTTACAATGTCCACAATATGGAAGAGAAGGAAACTGAAACACATTACTTTTATGAATGGAGATTTCCTTTTTATATATAAAGGAGAAATATAGTTAATAATTTGTTTCACTAGTGAAATTGCTTTATTAATTGTAATATGCAAATAAAATAAGTAATTTATTCTGGCTTCCATTATTACGGAATTAGTTTTGTAAGTCTCTCTCTCTCTTTTTCTTTTTTTTTTAATAACTTTTACTGTGACTTATGTTTAAGACAAATTTACTTAAAATATACTCAAGACTAAGTCAGTTACTAGGTTTTGTGAGGCTTAACACGGGTTATCTATACATTGGATATTTTTACCATCACACTCGCAGCACATATAGACACCTGCACCAAAAAAACACCATATATACACAGACACACAAGCATCAATCTACACCTCACACACACACACACACACATGCACACAGATCAGCTGTTTCACTGATCAATGTCCTCTTACAAGGCCTTTGATTGACCTGTCTCCAGTTATTGATTTTTGTCTATTTCACTTAAACCAGAAGGAAATAGGTAGCGATTCAATTTCCTATTATTCAATTTAGAAGTAAGGAATTAGTGTCACAGTGAAGAAAAAAGAAAACACATATTGTGCAAAAATGAAATATGATATATTTTGTGAAAGGAATGAAGGAGACGCTATTAAGAAGAATGGGAAGGGTATGAAAAAGGTAAAAAGCTTAATGAGAAAAGGTAAAGGAATGACTACAAAATATGACAAGGTAGACAGAGGAAGAGAGATGAGATTGAATAAAGGAGAGAGATTCCGTGAGCACAATCTTCACTTTCTATGTCAGAATGGCTTTTCTTCCTCATAATAAGGGAGACTATTTGCAAAAGGAATGAAGACACATCCATTTTCCTCTGACATTTTTGGAGATTGATTCTGCTTCTTCTTTTCTAAATTCTTAAATGTAATGAAAAAAGTAAGCAGACAAGGCTGAAGAATAGGTCAAAGAGAGAGTTCAACCATTTGACATATTTTTTATGGTTCAGTAAAATTCCTCTTTCACTATCACCATTTCCAGGCAACCTCCAGTACCAAGTTGTTTAGAACTTAACTGACATAAGCTATTTCATTTCTAGAAACATATTTTTTAAAACCCACCTTTGTTTGGAAATTCTTTTTCCTTACTTTATAAAAAAAGACACTCACTCTTGAATACTGCACAAAGCATTTTTGTTAGATTTTTCTTAAGCTAACATTCTGGCTGATAAAATAGTCTATTAATTATCAGAACTAATCTGCTCTCTATTGTTTTTATTGGATACCTGTGGCTAGGGAGCAGAAGAATAAGGGTATTTTATTTCTCTTTTTATTTGTTTTTCAATTTACAACCATCTGGTACAAACCTGAAACTTGTGGCAGGAGTCCCATTAAAAGGAGGAATACAAAAACATGAACAAGCCTTGTTGTCATAACTGGAAATTGAGACTGGGTTCACATTTTTATGGAGGCCTGATTGAAAGACCTAGTGTGATTACATATTTCAGAAATCTGTACTTTCAACTCTGTCATAACTTACAAAAAGAAGCAGAAGTGTGTGACTTTTCCACAGGAAAAGACTTTTCCACTTTTCCCCATTTATCAAATGGGGACTTCTTATTACACAGTGATTAAGAGTACAGGCCTGAAATCATATATTTGGATCCCTTTTTTTTTTTTTTTTTTTTTTTGCCACATTCCAGCTGTGTACATGTAGGTATTTTACAATTTTTTATATAAATGGAGATCATAATACAACTTCCTCAAGGGGTTGGGTTAATAATTAAATGAGAATAATGGATAAAATCCAATCAGCCCTGTGCTCAGCTCTTCTCATTTTTAAGAAAATTGTCCCATTATTATTTGAGAAGAAAATATGGTTTTAGTCATACAGTGAGGCCATAGAATATCATCAAAACTTTAATTTACATGATCTTTCTTCCATATGTGGATTCAAATGTTAACACCGAAAGAAACTTTAAACAGCAATATGCCAGGTTGCTTGCATTTCTGCTTAAAATGAAGAAAGCCACAATTGAATGTCATACACTAAAAAAAAAAAAGAAAAGAAAAAACTGAATAATCTATAAAATGATATATTGTGAGCCTAGGAATTAAGGTTGCAAAATAATTGGATGAATTAAATTGCTAGGCGTACCAAACCCCTCTGAGGAGAGATGGAGACACACAAAATGACTCAACTTTAGCAGAAAAATATGAAGTGGAAATCATAAAAAGAGGGGAATAATATGAAATTTAGCAAATTTTTAAAAGCTAAGTGGCGGATTCATTTTGATATTTGGCAAAACTAATACAATTATGTAAAGTTTAAAAATAAAATAAAATTAAAAAAAAAAAATAAAATAAAATAAAAGCTAAGTGAGGCTACTATAATAGTGTAAAAACTTGGGAGACTCAGACAAAAAAGGATGCTGTGCTTTGGTAAGTTGCTTCAGTCATGTCCAGCTGTTTCTGACCCTATGAACCATAGCCTGCTAGGTTCCTCTGTCCCAGGGATTCTCCAGGTAACAATACTAGAGTGGACTGCCACGTCCTCCTCTAGGGGATCTTCCCAACCCAGGGATTGAACCTGCATCTCTTATGTCTCCTACATTGTCAGGTGAGTTCTTTACCACTAGCACCACCTGGGAAACCCACAAAAGGCAATATCTAATTCAAAGACAATTTCTCTTCACCCAAGATTCTATCAACAACCCGATGGAAATAGCAGATGTGGCAGATTTGTTAGCTCTCCTTCCAATGTTACAAGCATTCAGGAACATTAACATATGACTCAGTCATGAGTTTCTGGAGAACTCCATTCACCCTCTGAGTACTGCTTGAATCCAGGCTGAAAAATTCATTTAGAAGAACTTTGAAAAACTCCTCTCTTTCCACCCCCACACCCCAGGTGTTCATGGCCTCTTGAAAACCCTCCTACCCAGCAGTCCTCCCACTAAGTACCAGGACACAGTGGCAGTCCAGCACTGAAGAGACTGACAATTATCATACACTTAAGGTAACCATAACAATAACAAAACAAATCCCATCCAGAATATATTGATTCAACTCACCATGCTAATGGCCTGATAGGAAAAAAGTGTCTACTTCTGGACATAACTATTATTTCCTAGACAGCATATTAAAAGGCAGAGATATCACTTTGCCAACAAAGGTCTATATAGGCAAAGCTATGGTTTTTCTAGTGGTCATGTACAAATCTGAGATTTGGATCATAAAGAAGGCTGAGCACTGACAAAGAGGTGCTTTCAAATCGCGGTGCTGGAGAAGACTTGAGAGTCTCATGGACTGCAAGGAGGTCAGGCCAATCAATCCTAAAGGAAATCAACCCTGAATATTCACTGGAAGGACTGATGCTGTAGCTCCAATATTTTGGCCACCTGATGTCAAGAGCTGACTCATTGGAAAAGACTCTGATGCTGGGAGAGACTGAAGGTGAAAGGAGAAGGAGGCGGCAGAGGGTGAGATGGTTAGATAGCATCAGTGCCTCAAAGGACATGAGTTTGAGCAAGCTGCAGAAGACAGTGGAGGAGAGAGGAGCCTGGCATGCTGTAGTCCATGGGGTTGCAAAGAATCGGATATGACTTAGTGACTGAACAACAACAATAGCATTTGCTTAGGAAACTACATTTTTCTTTATAAATAATGTTTGACAATTAATAAAAAATTATGAAACATATATGAAAAAATGGTGTATTATCAAAGGAAAACAATGTCAAGAAATTACATTCAGAAGTGACCCAGATGGTAGAACGATTAGGAAGGGGTTTTAAAATAGCTGTGATTAATACATTTAAAGAATCTTGTGAAAAGACTGTCTTTAAGGGTTATTTTTATAATTACATAACAGAGAAAAGAATCAGTTATCTTGAATATAGGTAGTAGGAAGAATTTAAACAGAAATACACAAACCAAAACGTGGGAAAAGAACCAAACAACAAATCAGAGGATCAAGACAGTATCAAACAATCTGAAATGTTTTTAATTGCTACTCTTAAAAGAAGAGTGAAAGAGCAATAAAAAAATATTGAAAGAGATTATGTACAAGAAATTATAGGAATACAAAAAAAAAAAACAAAACAGAGTTTTCCAACATTAAAGAAAAATTTTAAAAAGCACAGATTAAAGAAGCTCAGTTCAGTTCGGTTCAGTCACTCCTTCGTGTCCGACTCTTTGCACTCCCATGGACTGCAGCACAGGGAAGCCTGCTTCCCTGTCCGTCACCAACTTCTGGAGCTTGCTCAAACTCCTGTCCATTGAGTCAGTGATTCCATCCAACCATCTCATCCTCTGTGGTCCCCTTCTCCTCCTGCCTTCAATCTTTTCCAGCATTAGGATCTTTTCCAATGGTTTTTCGCATCAGGTAGTCAAAGTATTGGAGTTTCAGCTTCAGCATCAGTCCTTCCAATGATATTCAGGACTGATTTCCTTTAGGATTGACTTGTTTGATCTCCTTGCAGTCCAAGGGACTCTCAAAAGTCTTCTCCAACACCACAATTCAAAAGCATCAATTCTTCGGTGCTCAGCTTTCTTTATAGTCCAACTCTCACATCCATACACGACTCCTGGAAAAAGCATTGCTTTTTAATATTCCGTCTAGGTTTGTCATGGCTTTTCTTCCAAGGAGCAAACATCTTTTAATTTCATGGCTACAGTTACCATATGAAGTGATTTTGGAGCCCAGGAAAATAAAGCCTCTCACTCTTTCCATTGTTTCCCCATCTATTTGCAATGAAGAGAAAAAATCTCAGAAAACCCCAAGTAGGAAAAATAGTAAGAATTAAAATAACAAAACAAATAAAAAACACGGTCACATAATTTTTCAACTGCTGAAAAACCAACATAAAGAGAAAACCATAAGTGAAACAAAGAAAAAGTAATATTGCAGACAGTAAATTGAAAATATTGCCAAAAACTATGTCAGATGTCAGTAGTGAGACATCTTTAAAGTACTCAAAGGAAAAAAGGTTATTTTAAAATTATTGTGGCCTATAAAACTATCCTTCACAAGTGAAAGCAAAATAAAGATTTTAAAGAAGAGGGAGAAGATTCATTGCAGCATTCATATACTAAAACAGGTATTAAGAGGAGATCTTTACATAGAAATAAATGAATAGTAGATGAAAATTTGAATTTATAGGAAAAATGAACATGGGAAATTTTTAATCTTCTTAAGTGATATCACTAAGTAAAAAGTAGAAATATTTTTTGGCTGAGCCACCAGGGAAGCTCATTTAAAATATACACAGTATTAAAATATACATAGAAGACAAAAATAATACAATGTATGAGATGGAGGAAATGAAAGAATATTCTTGCAGACTTTTTTTCATTATGTGTGAAGTTATAATAATAATTAAAAGTACTTTGTGAGAACTTACTGATATATATTGTAATCCTAAATAACTTTAAAAATAGCATTAAAATGTATAATAACTAGTCAATAATGGTGATAAAACAGGGACTCAGTCAATCTAAAAGAGTCTCAGATAAAAGAATATTGTTTGAGATTTAAGCACTCCTGTTTTTTTCATTTGATAGAACAGATAAAAATAAGATGTAGAAAACTGGAGTAACACTGCAAGTCAACCTGATCTAACTTGTACTTACAGAACACTACAATCAACAATAAAAAACACAATTTTTTAAAAAGAATCAAACAGAACACTCACTAAAGGTGTGTTGCTAACCCCTTAGTAAATTTAAAAGAATTAAAATACTATAAATCATGACCTCTGATCACAATAGAATTAAAATAGAAATCAATGATAGAAAAATCCTAAAACATTTGGAAAGTAGAGATCTCACTTGCAAATCAATCAATTTTATTCCACTGGAATGAAATTATAGTGAAAAAATATATTTTTTACTGAATAAAAATAAAAGCGCAACAAATTGAAAGTTGTAGACTGCTCTAGTTCAATGATTAGAAAGAAGTATATAGTTTAAATATTTATTTTAGAAAATAAAACCGGTCATCTAAATTTTTAATTTAAGGAACTATACAAAGATGAGCAAAGAAAACACAGAAAAAGGAGAGAAAAATTGAGGAGAAAGTAAAAATGATTAAAATAGGAAACAGGACAATAGTAGAAAAAAAATGAATAAAAGCAAAATATATTTTTGAAAATTATTAATACAAGTGATAAATCTCTCATCAGTCTTTTTCAAGAAATAGAGAAGTCTCAAATTATCATTATTTAAAATGAAAAAAGGGAACATTATTACAAATTCTACAGAATTTAAATGGATAATATGAGTGTTATAAACAATTATATATCAATACAACTTTAAAACTATGAAGCAGAAAATATTTTTAAATATGTAAAGCTCAGTAAAGAAGAAATAAATAACTGAAACTTATGTATCTTGAATTTGTAGTTAACATCTTCCTACAAAGAAAATTCCTGGCCCAACAGTCTTCACTGGTAAATCCTATCACATTAAATAGACAAATACCAATCCTACACTTTGTTACAGAAAACAAAGGAGAGAAAGACACATTCCAAATCTTTTTATGACGTTCACGTTACCCTAATACAAATGCCAAAGAAATGATAATAAAAGAGAATTATAAATCAATGTACTTTATAATCGTTGAATCTCTATCATTACCTTAAACCATATTTACAATATTAATTAAAAATGGAAAACAGATTTAAATAGAAAAGCTAAAACTATAAAATTTGTTAAAAAAACAGTAAAAAAAGAAATCTTTGTAACTTCGCATTTTGTTGTGGTCATTCTATGGAGGCACCAATTTGTTTCAGATGTAGTATAAAGAACAATGGCCTCTCAAGGACGTCCACAGCCTAAGCCCTGGATCTACTGAATATGTCATGTTATATGATAAAGGGGGATTAGTTGAAAATGGAATTAAAGTTGTTAATTAGCTGACTTTAGAGAGGTTTTTTGGTCTAGAATATCTGGATGGGCCCAATGTAATAGTAACAGTTAGATGCTATACCACTGATTTAAAGATGAAGGAGTCATCAGCTAAGGGTTGCACATGGTGTCTAAAAGTTGGGAAAGACAAGCAATTAATTTCCTTCTAGACCATCCATAAAAGAATGAAGACATACCAACACATTGTTTTTTGTCCAATGAAACTTCTAACATAAAGAACTATAAGATAATAAATTTGTGCTGTTTTAAGCCACAGAAGGTATGGTAATTTGCTAAAGCACCAAGAGACAATTGATACAGATATCAAGATTTTTGAAAACTCATATGCACTAAGAGGACATGAAAAATTTTATTAATCACATAATAAGGCTTTCTGGGGAGATTAAAATATCTTTCAATTGAGAGAGCATAAAGGGGCAACTGGTTTGGGATTTTTACTGTGTTTAAGAGGTGGAAACATGGAGAGCGTTCTCCTGCATAGCCTAGGTTAACTTGGTTTGAACTTCCTGCCAGCACCAAATGGGGAAGCACCAGAAATTCCTTACCTGCTTTTCAAGATGTGGACAGAAGGCAGAAAGGTATGAGAGGAGCATGAAAGCTGTCAACAAATATAAAAAAAATGTAATCAGACTTTATTATAATGTACAGTTTGCATAAAAATTAGAATCTTCAGTTCTTTAAGAGATACTATTAAGAAAATGGAAACAGAAGCTACACATTGGGAAAAATATTTGAAAATAAAACATACATTTGGCAACAGAATTGTGTCCAGAATAATTTTTAAAAGTGCTTTTACAACTGAATAATAGAAGAAAAAACAGTTGAATACAAAATATCAACAAAGATATATCAATGGCAAACAAACACATGGAAAGATGTTTAACATCTTTATACAACAAAGAAATGTGAATTAAAATCACAACGCAGGGACTTCTCTGGCAGTCCAGTGGCTAAGACTCCACGTTCCTCATGCAGGGTGCCTGGGCTCAATTCCTGTTTAGGGCACTAGATCCCATATGCCAGGACTAAGAGTTCACATGTTGTAAATAAAGATCCTGCTCGTGCAACTAAGACCTGGCTTAGCCAATGAAATAAATATTAAAACACACACATACAACACAATACATACAAATGGTATAGGTACTTTGGAAAACAGTTTGGAAGCTTCTTGAAAAGTTATATATATAATTATTATACAATCCTGTGACATTTCTCCTAGATATTTATTCAGAAGAAAGGAAGGAAAATATATACAAACACCTGCATGCAAATATTTTGATAGTTTTATTCATAATAGCTATATGCTGAAAAAATCCCAAATGATTAATTTGAGAATGGATAAAAATATTTTAGTGTATCCATGCAGTATAATGCCTGCTAAGTCACTTCAATTGTGTTTGACTCTTTGTGACCCTATGGACTGCAGCCCACCAGGCTCCCCTGTCCATGGGATTCTCCAAGAAAGAATATTGAAGTGGGTTGACATTCCCTTCTCCATGGGATCTTCCTGACTCAGGGATGGAACATGAGTCTTTTATGTCTCCTTCATTGGCAGGTTTTTTTGTTTGTTTTTTTTTTACCACCAGTGCCGCCTGGGAAGCCCGTACAATGAAATACTATGCAATAAAATGGAATGAACTATTCACTGTTGCATGCTACAAAATATTTTGATACTCAAAACTACATTGTTAAATAAGTTAGATAAAAACATCTAAATATTATATAAATTCATTTATGTGACTTCTTAGCTTCCCCAGTGGCTCAGTGGTAAAGAATCGTGCCAGGCAGGAACCACGGAAGATGCTGGTTTGATTCCTGGGTCATGAAAATCACCTCCATGCCACCGGAGGAAGGCATGGAAACCCACTCCAGCATTCTTGCCTGGACAAAAGAGCCGGATGGGCTAGAGTCCATAGGGTTGCGAAGAGTTAGACATGACTGAAGCAACTCAACATGCACACATACATATGACAGTCTAGAAGTGGTAAAACTAGAGAAAAAACCAAAAAATAAGAATTTGCCAGGGACCAAGATGAGACATAATTTCATGGCAGATAAAAGGGGGAAAAGCAGAAGTAGTGAAAGATTTCATTTTCTTGGGCTCCAAAATCACTGCAGATGGTGACTGTAGCAATGAAATTATGAGACACTTGCTCCTTGAAAGGAAAGCTATGACAAACCTAGATAGTGTATTAAAAAGCAGAGACATCACTTTGCCAACAAAGGTCCATTTAATCAAAGTTATGTTTGTTTCCAGTTGTCATGTACACATGTGAGAGTTGGATCATTCAACAAAGCTGAGTGCCAAAGAGTTGATGCTTTTGAACACGGTGCTGGAGAAGATGCTTGAGACTCTCTTGGACTGCAAGGAAATCAAACCAATCAATCCTAAAGAAAACCAACCCTGAATATACATTGGAAGGATTGATGCTGAAGCTGAATCTCCGATACTTTGGCCACCTGATGCAAAGAGCTGACCCACTGGAAAAGACCCTGGTACTGGGAAAGATTGAAGGCAAAAGGAGAAGGAGGCAGCAGAGGATTAGACAGTTAGATAGCATCACTGTCTCAACGGACATGAGCTTGAGCAAACTCTAGGAGATAGTGGAGGACAGAGGATCCTGGTGTGCTATAATCCATGGGATAGCAGAGTTGGACACGTCTTAGCAGCTGAACAAGAAGATGAGACCAAGGGAAGGGCAGCAAAGGGACCAATGGCAAGTTTTTAGGATGGTGGAAATATTCTCTATCTTGACCACAATAATGCTTAAATTATGTTTGTCAATCCGTGAAACTCTTAACTAAAAAATGATGCATTTTTAATGTAAATACACATCTCTAGATAGAAAAATTGGGTAAAATGTTAATAAATATTGAAAGTGTAGTTTATATGTGTGCTCAAACGTGCATTCTCTCAATTTTTTCCGCTATCTTCAAAACTCTGCTATAATAAATGAGGACCATGGAGCTTTGGAGTCCAGAATACTTTCATTCAATTCCAAAACAACTTAATTTATTCACAAATGCTTAAGCTTGAATCATATTTTCCCTACTGCAAAAATAAAGAATACAAGGTCTAACTAGTAGGATATGCAGATTAAATTAATCAACCTGTGTTTGAGTTCTTTTCCATGTAAATCACAGATCTCCATGTCTTTGGAGTCAGTTATTGGAAGATTAATGTGCTCCTTTGGCACTCTCACAGTTGCTTGGTTTTCGAGTTCCTTTCATGTTTAGTGTTGACCCAGGATCCAATCAAAGACTTTTCATTACATTTAAATGTTATATCTCTCAAGTATCTTTGTTCCAGAACATTCCTCCTTTTTTTCTTTATGACACTGTTCTGTTGAAGTCAGCTGTTTTACAGAATATTTCTCATTTTGGATCCACCTGCTTACAGGTGTCCTTGTGGCTGGGTTCAGGTGAAGCATCTTTGGTTTCAAAATGCAAAGGCGCAGCTCTGTCCCAGTGCTCCATGTGCACACGAGGGGCTCAGGGTTCACTCTGCCCAGTAACTGGCATTGTGGCCCCTGGGCTGAGAAGATGATTACTGGACTTTTCTAGTGTATGCACTTCTCATCCTTTTGATAGATCCTCACCTATCTGTGATTCTTTGAGACTGTGTGTGAAAAATGCAGTTCCCCAACAATCTTTCACCCAGCAGCTCACAGTAATTTACTGATATGGTTCTCACACTGTCATCTGTGTACATCCATGTAGTCTGGGTGTATCTATATACTCCTGGGTGATGTGAAACTCAGTGACTTAGTTTAATCATCTCAGATTCCACTCAAGCACGCTGGCACTTAGAGTTGTAGAGTAACATTTCCTAGATCATCCCTAGGAAGAGCTGACTCTTCATTAGATAAGTCCCTGATGCTGGGAAAGGTTGAAGGTGGGAGGAGAAGGGGATGACAGATGAGATGATTGGATGGCATCACTAACTCTATAGACATGAGTTTGAGTAAGCTCTGAAAGATGGTGATGGACAGGGAGGCCTGGCGTGCTGCAGTCCATGGGGTCATAGAGTCAGACATGACTGAGCGACTGAACAAAACAGCAATAAAGTACCTATAATATAATGAATGCCAAATACATGGTCCACTAAATTTTCTATAAAATGTTTTAGTTTCTTAATTCACTTTATCAGTGATACCTTACTACCATGGAACATGAAAAACATTGTCTCTTG
Organism: Bubalus bubalis; assembly: GCF_019923935.1. Taxonomy (NCBI): domain Eukaryota; kingdom Metazoa; phylum Chordata; class Mammalia; order Artiodactyla; family Bovidae; genus Bubalus; species Bubalus bubalis. Next base: position 94,313,288 of record NC_059157.1, on the reverse strand, counting down.
TTGGATAAGTAGTCTGCAGGACATCCATTTAGGTATTTCAGAAAGCAACCTAATGCCTAAATATTCTTTTCACTGCTACATGTGATGGACTGTTGCCATTAATCACTGCTTTAAGTTAAATATTGAAAGGTCTTGTAAAAATAAATATGTAATATGAAACATAAACAAAATTTTAATTTTTGATGAAATAAGTAAAAAGTAGTTGGAGACAGATAGCAGAGTTCATGATTCTTTCTTTAGAATACTTCCAAACAGAGTTCAGTTCCATTCAGTTCAGTCGCTCAGTCACGTCCGACTCTTTGCGACCCCATGAACCGCAGCACACCAGGCCTCCCTGTCCATCACCAACTCCCGGAGTCCACCCAAACCCATGTCCATTGAGTTGGTGATGCCATCCAACCAACTCATCCCCTGTAGTCCCCTTCTCCTCCTGCCCTCAGTCTTTCTCAGCATCAGGATCTTTTCAAATGAGTCAGCTCTTCGCATCAGGGGGCCAAAGTATTGGAGTCTCAGTTTCAGCATCAGTCCTTCCAATCAACACCTAGGACTGATATCCTTTAGGATGGACTGGTTGGATCTCCTTGAAGTCCAAGGGACTCTCAAGAGTCTTCTCCAACACCACAGTTCAAAAGCATCAATTCTTTGGCACTCAGCTTTCTTTATAGTCCAACTCTCACATCCATACATGACCACTGGAAAACCATAGCCATGGCTAGATGGATGTTTGTTGGCAAAGTAATGTCTCTGCTTTTTAATATGCTGTCTAGGCTGGTCATAACTTTCCTTCCAAGTAGTAAGCGTCTTTTAATTTCATGGCTGCAATCAGCATCTGCAGTGATCTTGGAGCCCCCCAAAATAAAGCCAGCCACTGTTTCCCCATCTATTTGCCATGAAGTGATGAGACCGGATGCCATGATCTTAGTTTTCTGAATGTTGAGCTTTACGCCAACTTTTTCACTCTCCTCTTTCACTTTCATCAAGAGGCTCTTTAGTTCTTCTTCACCTTCTGCCATAAGTAACAGAGTAATTCTGCCATAATTCCAAACAGAGTAAGTGCTGTAGTACAAATTAATGTTAAATGCAAAAAGCCTGGGAAAGTTTCTTCTATTTTTTTCTATTGTTTTTAAATAGCCATCTTTCTCTCCTCCTACTTACTCATCTTGATCCTTTTGATTTTAAAATTTTTCTTTATCTTTTTTTCTTTTGCTATGTACTTCAAGTAGCAATTTTGTCATGAAGCCTCTTCTGATCTTATATTAATCCCATCCTCTACTCACTTCACCATCCTGACTACACATAATCTCTTCCTTTTATAAGTATCCACAGCATTTTTATTTTCAAATTATAAACTGAGAATACAAAACGATTTGGGTTATTTTCCTCATTCTAACATGTTTTAGTCATGCAGCATTCAGAAAGTTATGTAATATGGAAATCCACTGTTTCATCATCTGCAAATGGGTACAAAATTGCCCATTCTGTTCCTTAATAGAAATGATGATGAGATACAAAACATACAAGGCTCCTGAATAGATAAAAATATATATATTTATTATCTGGTGATATGATATTTTTAAAAATATTAAATAAATAAGGATAGTAAACCACTGTGTGAGATTTCTATGGGCCAAACATTGGATTCTGAGTATTTAATAGAGGAGAGCTGAATCCTAAGAAACTTCTACAAAGGATAAAGAGATGACATAGAAGAGACCTATATATACCATGGATTAAATTTCAGAATAGAATAATGACATCAAATTCAAAGGCAGAGTGAATAGATGAAGACTCTGATTAATTGCTTAAGATAGCAAAGAGAGATAAGAAGGCCTTCTTAAATGAACAATGCAAAGTAATAGATGAAAACAATAATATTTGAAACACTAGAGATCTTTTCAAGGAAACTATAGATATCAAGGGAATATTTCATGCAAGGATAAGCACAATAAAGGACTGAAATAATAAGGACCTAACAGAAGAAGAAGAGATTAAGAAGAGATGGCAAGAATACACAGAAGAACTACACAAGAGAGGCCTTAATTATCCAGATAGCTATGATGGTGTGATCAAACATCTAGAACAGGGCATCCTGGACTGTGGAATCAAGTAAGCCTTACTAAGCCTTACTGCAAACAAAGATAATGGAGGTGATGAAATTCCAGCTGAGCTATTTCAAATCCTAAAAGATGATGCTGTTAAAGTGCTGCACTCAATGTGTCAGCAAATTTAGAAAACTCAGCAGTGGCCACAGGACTGGAAGAAGTCAGTTTTCAGTCTAGTCCAAAGGGCAATGCCAAAGAATGTTCAAGCTACCATACAACTGCACTAATTTCACATGCTAATGAGGTTATGCAAAAAACCCTTTAAGCTTCAGCAGTATGTGAACCAAAAACTTCCCGATGGAAGCTGGGTTTTGAAGCAGCAGAGGAACCAGAAATCATATTGCCAACATTTTTTGGACTTTGGGGAAAGCAAGGGAGTTCCAGGAAAACATTCATTTCTGCTCTATTGACTATGCCAAAGCCTTTAACTGTGTGGATCTCAACAAACTGTGGAAAATTCTTAAACAAATAAGTACTAGACCACCTTACCAGACTCCTGAAAAAATTGTATGCAAATCAAGAAGCAACAGTTAGAACTGGACATGGAACAACTTAGTGGTTTACAATTAGGAAAAGAGTACAACAAGGCTGTATATTGTCACCTAGCTTATTTAACTTTTATGCAGAGTACATGATTCAAAATCCTGGGCTGGATGACTCACAAGCTGGAATCAAGATTGCTAGAAATATCAACAATCTCAAATATGCAAATGATACAACTCTAATGGCACAAAGTGAAGAACTAAAGAATGTCTTGAGGGTGAAAGAGGAGAGTCAAAAAGCTGGTTTGATATTCAACATTTAAAAAAAAACCAAAAAACTGTGGCACCCAGTCCCATCACTTCATGGCAAATAGAAGTCAAAAAAAATGAAAGCAGTAACAGATTTTATTTTCTCGTGCTCCAAAACCATTGTGAAGAGTGACTGCAGCCATGAAATTTGAAGATGGTTGCTCCTAGGAAGGAAAGTTATGGCAAAACTAGACAGTGTATTAAAACAGAAATATCACTTTGCCAACAAAGACTCATATAGTAAAAGCTATGGTTTATCCAGTAGTCATGTACAGATGTGAGAGCTGGACCATAAAAAAGCTGAGCATTGTAGAATGGATGCTTTTGACTTGTGACACTGGAGAAGATTCTTCAGAGTCCCTAGGACTGCAAGGAGATCAAACCAATAAATCTTAAAATTAACTAACCTTGAGTGTTCATTGGACAGACTGATACTGAAGCTCCAATACTTTGGCCATCTGATGTGAAGAGCTGACTCATTGGAAAATACCCTGATGCTGGGAAAGATTGAAGGCAAAAGGAGAAGCAGGAGGCAGATGATTAGATGGTTGATAACATCACTGACTCAATGGACATGAATTTGAGCAAACTCCTGGAGACCATGATAAACAGGGGAGCCTGGCACACTGCATTCCATGGTGTCACAAAGAGTCAAACACAAGTTAACAACTTAATAACAACATATATGTTTAACTTTATGCAAATAATATACTATTTTTATTATGTAACTCTGTATTAAGTTTTACAATTAAGAAATATGAATTATCCAACTTTTTTCTTTTCAAGATTGTGTTGGCTCTTCTGGGTTCACTGCAATTTTATGTAAATTTTAAAATTGTTTTTTCCATTTATGCAAAAAAAAGCAGTAAGGATTTTGACAGGAATTTCACTGGATCTTTAGATTTCTTTAGTAATCTGTTATTTTCATCTTATTATTATCTTCTGACCCATGAGCATGAAATATCTTTACATTTGTTTATGTAGTCTTTAATTTCTTTCAGCAGTGTTTTGTAGTTTTCATCATAGTCTTGCATCACTGTGGTTAAATTAACTCCTGTTACTCTATTATTTTTAATGGTATTACAGATGGAATTGCTTTAATTTCCTTTTTGGATTGTTCATTGCAAGTGTACAGAAATATAACTGATTTTTGAATGTTGATCTTGTATCTTACAACTCTGGTGAATTCATTTATTAGGGCTCACATACTTTTAATTATTTAATATTTCTCTATATAATATGTTATCTATGAACAGAGATGGTTTTATTTCTTTGTGTTTTATTTGTATGCTTTTAATTTCTTTTTCTTGTAAAGTTTTGGCCAGAATTTCCAGTACCATTTTGAATAGAAGTATTGAAAACATATATCGAACCTAGATACTTTGTAATATTGGCCTCAGAGAATGTTTTGGGAAGGCTTCCTTCCTCTTTTTTTTTTAAGAAGAGTTTCAGATAGATTGGATTTAATTCTTATTTAAATGTTTGGCAGAATTCACCAGGGAATCTTTCTTGTTCTGGCATTTGTTTATTGCTGATTTTCTATCTTAAAGCTATTACAACACTTGCATTACATTCCCAGTGAATATCCAGTTTCTTTAAATCCTACAGTCTCCCCTCTCAAATAATTTGGCAAGCTACCCTGACATTCTTGGACATCTATTCATTGTGGTAAATTCTGCTTATATGACAAATTCCTTTTCCTACAGGCTTAATTCTGACTCACAGTCTCTATTATTAGAATTTACCATGTGACATAGTTCAGGATATAAAGGGCAAGCTTCTATCTGTTAAGTATTTGGGGTAAAGATTTTTCTTTTTTGGAATAAAACTGACAAATGAAGCACTTGTCATCTATTCTATCTTATTATTATCTTCGCCAGACATTTAAAGCTATAGACCGTCTAATAAAATATGGAGCATGATGGAAGTATGAAAGAATTTTTAAAGTTACCAGATGTAAATCAACACCTGACCAAGGTCACCTATTTCCAGACTTCTATATATGGGGAAAAATAAATCTCTAACTACCTTATTAAGTTCTCTGTAATTTCATATGACAGAAAATTAATCCAGGTACTTTTATACAGAGTTTAAGTAAAGTAGTGTTTCCTACATCTAGGCCCATGGTGGTGGTGGTTTAGTTGCTAAGTCATATCTGACTCTGTGACCCCATGGACTGTAGCCTGCCAGGCTCCTCGGTTCATGGGATATCCCAGGCAAGGCCACTAGAGTGGGTTGCCATTTCTTTCTCCAGGGGATCTTCCCCACTTGAAAACTGAACCTGGGTTCCCTGCATTGCAAATGGATTATTTACCAAGTAAGCCACCAAGGAAGTCCAGGCCTTTAGAGTACTGATTTTCTGTTATTAATCTCAATATGACTTCCAGGAAATCTCATTGTTCCTGTGCAGAAAGGGCCTGCTTTAATTTTCCAGAATGAATATATATGGAATCAATTATGGTAATTCAATTATTAAAGACAGTTTAATATATATATCAATGGTCTCTTATAAAATTTATGGAGAGAACTTTAGTTTGTTAAACATTTGGATCTTCATTTCTCTATTGTCTGAATTTTGACTCTCACTTCCAAGGGATGTATTATCAGTAATTTTTGATTTTAAAATGATTGGTATTGGTGATTATTAGAATAGTTCCTTACAATAAAATTCAATGTTATTTATGAAGACTTATAAGTATCATGTAAACTTTTTTATGTTCTAAATGAAGTGAAGTGAAGTCGCTCAGTCATGTCCGACTCTTTGCTACCCCACGGACTGTAGCCTACTACTCTCTTCTGTCCATGGGATTTTCCAGGCAAGAATACTGGAGTGGGTTGCTATTTCCTTCTCCATTTTTATGTTCTAATGTAAGACAAAAAAGTGGATAAGTTATACAATTAATAAAGACATAAGAAAAATCTGATAGGTATAGATAGACAGACATCTATGATTTAAACTTTTATGTTGCCCAAAAACAGCCTGGAAAAGAGGCTTTATGAGAAGACATGCACAATTTGTTTATTCTTCTTTATATTTTTATAATTTTTCAAAAGAAAAAACTGCTACTGGTATAAACTGAAATACGGTGTAGAAATCAGTTATTGCTCTGCTACAAAGCACCACAAAATCTCAGTGGTATTCAACCATGTATTTATTTGCTGTAGCTGCTATAACAAAGTGCTGTAAGATGAGTATCTTGAACAACAGAAATGTACTATGTCACATTTCTGGAGCCTAAAAACCTGTTAACACAGGTTGATTCCTTCTGAGAGCTGAGGGAGAATGTGTCCCATGCCTCTTCACTAGCTTCTGAGGTTTGCTGGCAATCTTTGGCATACCTTTGACTGCATCACCATTACCTCTGCCTTCATCTTCACATGGCATTCTCTCTGTACTTGTTTATTCTCTGTGTCCAAATGTCCCCTTTTTATAGGGACACAATCATGCTGGATTGGGACCCATTCTCATGGTCTCATCTTGACTTCATCATTTGCAAAGATTCTATACCCAACGAAGGTCATATATAGTACTTCCGTATAGCTCAAATGGTACAGAATCTGCCTGTGATTCAGGAGACCAGGGTTTGATACCTGGGTCAGGAAGATCCTCTGGAGAAGAGAATGGCAATCCGCTCCAGTATTCTTGCCTGGAGAATTACGTGGACAGAGAAGCCTGGCAGGCTACGTTCCTGGGGGTTGCAAAGAGTTGGACACGACTGAGTGACTAACACACACACACACACAAGGTCATATATAAATGTTCAGCATATGTTTAGAGCACACAGTTCAGCCCATAACAGAAAAACAGCTCTTATTTTTTATTCTAAGGAGCTGTTGTCAGGAACAGATCTGCTTTAGGCCAGCATAGCAGAAGAGACTGTATTCCATGCCATTTGTCAGTGATTCAGTTAGGCTGGCTATATTCCATAGGAGCTCACCCTTAGATGCAGGCTGAAGACACCACTGGTATGTGAAGGAAACTCTTCTCGTGGCATTAATGGAAATATAAAAGTCCAATTGTGCAAACACATCCACTAGCAACCCCTTCAGCAAACAAATAGCATAGCTAAACTCAAAGTCAAAGTGAAAAGAGGAGTGCTCTGTCCCTGTGGGACAAACTGGAGAATGGGAACACTTCTACAGTGTTGCTGGGAGTATAAACTGATGTAGCCACTATGGAAAACAGTATGGGAATTCTTAAAAAAAAAAAAAAAAAACTAAAAATAGAACTACCATAGGATCCAGCAGCCACTCCTGGACATATATATCCAGAAAAAGGAAAGGTATATGTATACTCAGTCCATGGGGTTGCGAAGAGTTGGACACGACTGAGCGACTTGACTTTCACTTTTCACTGTTCACTTTCATGCACTGTAGAAGGAAATGGCAACCCACTCCAGTATTCTTGCCTAGAGAATCCCAGGGACGGGGGAGCCTGGTGGGCTGCCATGTCTGGGGTCGCACAGAATCAGACACGACTGAAGCGACTTAGCAGTAGCAGCATACTCAATATTCATAGAAGTACAATTTAGAAAACCCAAGACACGGTCCAGTGGTGTCCCCTACTTTCTTCAATTTGAGTCTGAATTTGGCAATAAAGAGCTCATGATCTGAGCCACAGTCAGCTCCCAGTCTGTTTTTGCTGACTCTATAGAGCTTCTCCATCTTTGGCTGCAAAGAAAATAATCAATCTGATTTCGGTATTGACCTTCTAGTGATGTCCACGTGTAGAGTCTTCTCTTGTTTTGTTGGAAAAGGGTCTTTGCTATGACCAGTGCGTTCACTTGGCAAAACTCTGAGCCTTTGTCCTGCTTTGTTTTGTCCTCCAAGGCCAAATTTGCCTGTTACTACAGGTATCTCTTGACTTCCTACTTTTGCATTCCAGATCTCTTCTAGAAAATTAGAGATAGCATGGGAATATTTCCAATGTAAAGGTGGGCACAATAAAAGAAGGAAATGGTATGGACCTAACAGAAGCAGAAGATATTAAGATGAGGCAGCAAGAATACACAGAAGAACTATACAAAAAAGATCTTTATGACCCAGATAACCACGATGGTGTGATCACTCATCTAGAGCCAGACATCCTGGAATTCAAAGTCAAGGGGGCCTTAGGAAGCATCACTATGAACAAAGCTAGTGGAGGTGCTGGAATTCCAGTTGAGCTATTTCAAATCCTAAAAGATGATGCTGTGAAAGTGCAGCACTCAATATGCCAGCATCTGGAAAACTCAGCAGTGGCCACAGGAATGGTCACAGGAAAAGGTCATATTTCATTCCAATCCCAAAGAAAGGTAATGCCAAAGAATATTCAAACTACCACACAATTACACTCATCTAACACACTAGCAAAGTAATGCTCAAAATTCTCCAAGCTGGGCTACAACAGTACTTGAACTGAGAACTTCCAGATGTTCAAGCTGGATTTAGAAAAGGCAGAGGAACCAGAGATAAAATTTCCAACATCCACTGGATCATCAAAATAGCAAGAGAATTCCAGAAAAAACATCTACTTCTGCTTTATTGACTACACCAAAGCCTTTGACTGTGTGGATCACAAAAAGCTGTGGAAAATTCCTCAAGGGATGGGAATATCAGACCACCAGACCTGCCTCCTGAGAAATCTGTGTGCATATCAAAAAGCAACAGTTAAAACTGGACATGGAACAACAGACTGGTTCCAAATTGGGAAAGGAATACATCAAGGCTGTGTATTATACCCTGTTTATTTAACTTATATGCAGAATGCATTATATAAAATGCCAGGCTGGATGAAGCAGAAGCCACAATCAGGATTGCCGGGAGAAATATCAATAACCTCAGATATGCAGATGACACCACCCTTATGGCAGAAAGAGAAGAAGAACTAAAGAGCCTCTTGAGGCAAGTGAAAGAGGAGAGTGAAAAAGTTGGCTTAAAACTCAATATTCTGAAAACTAAAATCATGGCATCTGGTCCGGTCGCTTCACGGCAAATAGATGAGGAAACAATGGAAAAAGCGATAGATGTTAGTTTTTTTTGTGGACTCCAAAATCATTGCAGATGGTGACTGCAGCTATGAAATTAAAAGACATTTGCTCCTTGGAAGAAAAGCTATGACAAATCTAGACAGAATATTAAAAAGCAGAGACATCACTGTGTCAACAAAGGACTATCTAGTCAAAACTATGGTTTTTCCTGTGGTCATGTACGAATGTGAGAGCTGGACAATAAAGAAAGCTGAGCATCGAAGAATTGATGCTTTTGCACTGTGATGTTGGAGAAGACTCTTGAGAGTCTCTTGGACTGCAAGGAGATACAACTAATCCATCCTAAAGGACTGATTTAGTCCTGAATATTTATTGGAAGGACTCATGCTGAAGCTGAAGCTATAATACTTTGATTGCCTGATGCAAAGAACTGACTCATTAGAAAAGACCGTGATGCTGGAAAGATTGAAGGTGGGAGAAGGGGATGACAGAGGATGAGATGGTTGGATGGCATCACTGACTCTATGGACATGAGTTTGAGTAAGCTTCAGGAGTTGGTGATGGTCAGGAAAGCCTGACGTGCTGTGTTCCATGGGGTCACAAACAGTCGGACACCACTGACCGACTGACCTGAAGACATGGGAGCAAACTGTGTTCATCAACAGATGAATGGACAAAAATAAAATAATGCCATTTGCAGCATAGTTGGGCCTAGATAATACTATAGTGAGTGAAGTAAGTCTGATAGAGAAAAACAGGTGTCACTGATATCTAAAGAAATGATATAAATGTATTTATTCTGAAAACAGAAACAGGTTCACTGACATAGAAAAAAACTTATAGTTACCAAAGGGCAAAAAGGGTATGGAATAAATTAGGTGTATGGCATTAACATACACACACACACACACACACACACACACACATATATAAATATATATATATATAATAAAGAAGGATTTACTCTCTGGCACAGGAAACCATATTCAATATCTTGTAATAGTGGAAAAAATTTGAAATATATATATATATATATGAACTGAATCACATTTTTGTACAGTCATACACCTGAAACTAACACAATACTGTAAAACAGCTATACTTCAATACAATATATAAATATATATATATATATTACTTATTTCAATGGTCTTAAATAAAATGCCTACATTGTATCAGCTGTGAAAGTGAAAATGAAAGTTAAAGTTGCTCAGTCATGTCCAACTGTTTGCAATCCCATGGACTATGGAGTCCATGGAATTCTCCAGGCCAGAATACTGGACTGGGTAGCCTTTGCCTTCTCCAAGAGATCTTCCTAACCCAGGGATAGAACTCAGGTCTCCCACATTGCAGGCAGATTCTTTGCCAGCTGACCCACAGGTATAATTTTCTACTCACTTTTAATTTTTAGATAATTTCTGATTCACTACAAATTTTTAGAAAAGTGGATAATCCAAACAAACAAAAAAAGCAGGTAGCAGAAGAGAGACTGACAGAGAGAAAAGAGAAACTAAAAGGAAAGAAAATTAATGTCCTAGATTTCTATAAATAACTTATTTGAACTTGAATGCTAAATGGAAGATATGTATATGTTTAAGCATTTGTGTATTTCTGGGCACTAAAGGTAATTACTCTAATCAAGTTAATTACTTACATGTATTGAGGTCGGTTACATCCATTTTTTGGAGATATGTAAGCTTATTGCCCTGGAGAAGGGCATGTCAACCCATTTCAGTATTCTTGCCTGGAGAAACCCACGGACAGAAGAGTCTGGCAGGCTACAATCCATGGAGTCACAAAGAGTCAGGCATGACTGAGTGACTAAGCACTAGCACAAGCTTATTATTTTGTGTCAAAACTATGAACACATTCAAATTATATCTTTTTAAAAAATATTTTGGTTATTGGTTTTCCCTACTTGGAAAATAACAGTTGTCATTTCTCCTCTTTGTTGGTAGGAATATCTAATGAGATAATTTAACTGGAGGGAAAACATTACTTATTTGAAAGATGAGGCCATTAGCAGTCAATTTATCCTCAACAAATATTTTTTTTTTTAATTTTGAATGAAGGGAATCATTATTGCCGCAAGGAGTTGATGAGTTATTACTACCGAATACTTCAAAAATGTAATGTACCTTTATTTCCCCTTCTGCTGTAACAAAACTGATATATATTTCTTCAATCTATTTATTTACAGATTCAGGTGTATCTATAAAACATGTGTATTGTTGTTTGTCCATGGATACTCAAATCACTTATAAAACTTAACCTAACTGAAAAATTTTAGCCTAGTTTTGAAAAATAGATGATTAAGAAATACATACTGACTCAATGGACATGAGTTTGAGCAAACTCAGGGAGATGGTGAAGGACAGGGAATCTTAGTGTGTAGCTATTCATGGGGTTGCAAAGAGTTGAACATGACTTAGAGACTGAACAATAACAACAAAATACATACATTTATTTATTTATCCTATGAAAATATTGTCTTTGGCAATAGAACTATACATGGTTCTATCATTTTGTGTCATGACGGTTATTATCTATATTTTATCTTTAGTCATTCTGTAAAGTACTAAATGTTCCTGTGGTAGGTACTTTTAAATGTGAAATAAAATAAGCTGAAATTTATTCCCATATAAAAGAGATAAAGTATATTTTATTCACTGACTAGTAACATTTCTTCTATGGTTTTTCCAGTAGCCATGTATGGATGTGAGAGTTAGACTATAAAGAAAGCTGAGAACCAAAAACTGATGCTTTTGAACTGTGGCATTGGAGAAGACTCTTGAGAGTCCCTTGGACTACAAGGGGAGCCAACCAGTCCATCGTAAAGAAAATCAGTCCTGAATACTCATTGGAAGGACTGATGCTGAAGCTGAAGCACCAATACTTTGGCCACTTGATGCGAAGAACTGACTCATTTGAAAAGAGCCTGATGATGGGAAAGATTGAAGGCAGAAAGAGAAGGGGATGACAGAGGATGAGATGGTTGGATGGCATCACTGACTCAATGGATATGGGTTTGAGTAAACTCTGAGAGTTGGCGATGGACAGGGAGGCCTGGAGTGCTGCAGTCCAGGGGGTCACAAAGAGTCGGACACAACTGAGCAACTGGACTGAACTTAACTGAACTGATACCATTTCTTAAATAAATTATTTTGGCTCTGGATTCAAATATGTGCAGAATCTAACTACTTTTCACTATTTTCCTCCTGGCCAAAGCTACCAATTTCTTTTACCCAGATTTTTAAAATAGGTTTTTATCCAGCACCCAAAGTGGGCTTTAAAAAATCAAAACACATCATTCCTTTACCAAGAATCCTCTACTGGTTCCCATTTTGACACAGAATAAAAATGAAAATTCTTATTATAGCTTTAGGACCTTAAGTAATCAATCCTGCTCCCACTTCTGGTCCCATACTTACTATTTATTTCCTGACCTCTTCTCGTTCAATCCTATCCTTTCCACACTGGTCTCTGGTGTTTTTTCTAGAAATGTCGGGATGCTCAGAACCTTTTCACTACATGTTCCCTCTAATTGGAATGCTTTTCCTCCTCATATTCATATTGCTCCTTTGCTCACTAATTTAAAGTCTGTTCAATGGTACCTTTTCTCATGAAAAAGAGTTAATTATTAGCTGTTTAAAAATAGTATTGTTCTCCCCCTCCACTACCATGGCACTCCCAATTCCTTTTACCTGCTTTCTCTTTCGTTTTTAAAATATAGCAATTATTGTCTCATTTATTATAGTCTATTATGTGTCTATCCCCCTTAACTAAAATATTTACTTCTTAAAGGGAGGATTTTTATGTGTTCTCTTTGGCTGAAGTAACCTCAGTGGCTAGAACAATGATTAGAATATAGTAGGTACTCCATACATGCTTCCCTGGTGGCTCTGATGGTAAAGAATCTGCCTATAACACATGAGATCTGGGTTCAATCTCTAGATTGGGAAGATCACCTGGAGAAGGGAATGGCTACCCACTCCAGTATTCTTGCCAAAGAACTTTACGGACAGAAGAGCCTGGTGGGCTACAGTCTATGGGGTCAAAAGAGTCAGATACAACTGAGTGATTTTGAGAGAAAGAAAGAGAGGTGTAGTCCTAAGAACTGGTTATATAAAGAATCAAATTACAGTTACTGGAAAATGTTCAAATAGCCCAAATCAATGAATGACAAGTAGGACATGGTGGTTAATGCAGGTCTGTAGAGAACAGCATGAGTGAAATCACTTGAGAAATCTGCAAAATGATCCTGGAAGAAGATATTCTCATCTACATTAAAAGAGTGAATGAAATAGTCAATGTTGAATATACAAAATAATATAATGGATATTTTTGAGCTGTGACACTTAAACATAGTTATATATGACTATCCTTAAGTATCAAAATGCAGAAAATGACTGAAAAGGAAGATACACCAATCAAAGACAATCAGGAAAATATATGGCATCAATAATAATGAGGTATAAAAATACGAAATACAACAGAACACATAACTGAATGACTAATTTAATTTCCAAAATATGAATTTCAATTGTGAAATATTTAAATTTTGGAACATTGCTAAAAATAATATACCACATAAATAATTTGTTTAGATTGCAACAGCATAAATAAAATTATTTCCTGAAAATCCTAAATATTGTAAATTTTCTTGCAGTCTTTCAATGAGGAGTTTTGTTGTCAAATAAGCCTAGCAAGGTTTCAAATGCTAGAATCATAAATGAATCATATCTGAAATGTTGATTTCACTAAACTTTGATGGCTACACTCTAGACTGTATTCTAAATATGACTATAGAAACTTTATTTGGAAGGGGCTTGTTCATATATCTAAACATAATTTGTTTGAAAAACAAATGTTAATTTCTTCAGGCTATATAGTGTGCTCAATGTAGAAGTTTTCATGAGGGTACAAACTTTCTATGATTCATTTTTGAAAAACAATATTTATTAAAGTAATATTTAAGAAATATTCCTGAAATACATAATAAAATCTGTATTCTAGGCAAATGGTGACAATACAAAAAAGCATATTAGTTTATTAGAGAGACAATCAGAAACTCAAAAGTATAAAATGATAAACTGTGATAAATTATACAAATGATCACAATCCAATTATAGAGGATAGCAGCCTTCAGGGGTAGAAGCACTGACCAACAAGAGCATCAAGGAAGAACACTGAGAACACAACACGGTAAGTTCTTAAAAATGAATGGGGATCAGCCAAGCCAAGATTTAGAGAAAGTTTGAAACCAAAAAAGAAAAAAGTATGTGAAAAAAAACTGCTATGTGAAAGAAATTGTGACAATGAAAAGTGGCAGGTAGAATGAAAATATGGAGCAAAAGTATAAGGAAGACCAGATAAGGAAGGCACATTAACATAGTTTTAGTGGACCATGATAGGGAGTTAGCAATTTATGCATAATGTTATGACAAACCACATACTATTTTAAAAATGAGAGTGATGCTGATATATGCTTTATGAAGATTACTCTCAATGTTAAATAGACAAAGAGATGAAGAGGCAAAAATAGAATCAAAATATAAATAACTATAGTATTACTACCACTTAGAGAAGAAACATAGTGGCTAAAAAAGAGGTAAGCACAGTAGAGAAAATTGGTAGTATTTGGTTTTGGAGTGTATATGGGGTGAGGACCAGGTAGGTGCTAATGATGGCTCTAGGACTTCTGGTATGATTTCTCAGTTCATTTCAGTCGCTCGGTCGTGTCCGACTCTTTGCGACCCCATGAATCGCAGCACGCCAGGCCTCCCTGTCCATCACCAACTCCCGGAGTTCACTCAGACTCACGTCCATCGAGTCAGTGATGCCATCCAGCCATCTCATCCTCTGTCGTCCCCTTCTCCTCCTGCCCACAATCCCTCCCAGCATCAGAGTCTTTTCCAATGAGTCAACTCTTCGCATGAAGTGGCCAAATACTGGAGTTTCAGCTTTAGCATCGTTCCTTCCAAAGAAATCCCAGGGCTGATCTCCTTCAGAATGGACTGGTTGGATCTCCTTGCAGTCCAAGGGACTCTCAAGAGTCTTCTCCAACACCACAGTTCAAAAGCATCAATTCTTCAGTGCTCAGGCTTCTTCACAGTCCAACTCTCACATCCATACATGACCACAGGAAAAACCATAGCCTTGACTAGACAGACCTTTGTTGGCAAAGTAATGTCTCTGCTTTTCAATATGCTATCTAGGTTGATCATAGCTTTTCTTCCAAGGATTAAGCATCTTTTAATTTCATGGCTGAAGTCACCATCTGCAGTGATTTTTGAGTCCAAAACAATAAAGTCTGACACTGTTTCCCTATCTACTTCCCATGAAGTGATGGAACCAGATGCCACGATCTTCATTTTCTGAATGTTGAATTTGAAGCCAACTTTTTCACTCTCTACTTTCACTTTCATCAAGAGGCTTTTTAGTTCCTCTTCACTTTCTGCCATAAGGGTGGTGTCATCTGCATATCTGAGCTTATTGATATTTCTCCCGGCAATCTTGATTTCAGCTTGTGTTTCTTCCAGCCCAGCGTTTCTCATGATGTACTCTGCATATAAGTTAAATAAGCAGGGTGACAATATACAGCCTTGACGTACTCCTTTTCCTATTTGGAACCAATCTGTTGTTCCATGTCCAGTTCTAACTGTTGCTTCCTGACCTGCATACAAATTTCTCAAGAGGCAGGTCAGGTGGTCTGGTATTCCCATTTCTTAAAGAATTTTCCACAGTTTATTGTGATCCACACAGTCAAAGGCTTTGGCATAGTCAATAAAGCAGAAATAGATGTTTTTCTGGAACTCTCTTGCTTTTTCGATGATCCAGTGAATGTTGGCAATTTGATCTGCCTTTTCTAAAACCAGCTTGAACATCTGGAAGTTCATGGTTCATATATTGCTGAAGCCTGGCTTGGAGAATTTTGAGCATTACTTTACTAGTGTGTGAGTAATGATGTTTGCTTACAATAAGAAAACTGGTAGACAAACAGATTCATATTAGGATAACTAATGAAATCAAAATTTGTTCTTTTTACTGCTTGAAGTTTAATTTAAAATTACTTTTAGTCTTTAAAGTGGATTTATCCAACAAGCTGAAGGATATATAACCCTGGGACTCAGAGGAAAAATATGGATTAGAGACATGAATTATGGAGTCCTGTTGCAATGGCGCACAGAGAGGGGGCATCTGCGATGGTGCACAAGCACGGCCGAGAAGAGCTACCCTACGTCTGAGGTCAGGGGCAGAAGCCAGGAGGACACCATGCCCGAGGGGCAGTGGCCAAGAGGAGCTACCCCACGTCCGAGGTCAGGGGCAGTGACCGAGAGTGCCAGGCTGGGACGGTCAGGCTGCGACGGCCCACAAGTGTGGCCGAGAGGAGTTACCCCACATCTAAGCTCAGGGGCAGAAGTTGGGAGGACCCCATGCCCGAGGGGCAGTGGCCGAGAGGAGCTCCCTCACACCCGAGGTCAGGGGCGGCAGCCGAGAGGAGCAACCCCCTGTCCAAGGAGCAGTGGCTGCGCAGGCGCAGGAGGGCCTAGAGGAGCTACTCCACATTCAAGGTCAGGAGGGGTGGCAGTGAGGAGGTACCCCTTCTCCAAGGTCAGGAACAGCGGGTGCACTTTGCTGGAGCAGCCGTGAAGAGATACCCCACGTCCAAGGTAAGAGAAACCCAAGTAAGATGGTAGGTGTTGCAAGAAGGCATCAGAGGGCAGACACACTGAAACCGTACTCACAGAAACTAGTCAATCTAATCACACTATGACCACAGCCTTGTCTAACTCAATGAAACTAAGCCATGCCCTGTAGGGCCACCCAAGACGGGCAGGTCATGTTGGAGAGGTGTGACAGAATGTGGTCCACTGGAGAAGGGAATGGCAAACCACTTCAGTATTCTTGCCTTGAGAACCCCATGAACAGTATGAAAAGGCAAAATGATAGGATACTGAAAGAGGAACTCCCCAGGTCAGTAGGTGCCCAATATGCTACTGGAGATCAGTGGAGAAATAACTCCAGAAAAAATGAAGGGATGCAGCCAAAGCAAAAACAAGACCCAGTTGTGGATGTGACTGGTGATAGAAGCAAGGTCCAATGCTGTAAAGAGCAATATTGCATAGGAACCTGGAATGTTAGGTCCGTGAATCAAGGCAAATTGGAAGTGGTCAAACAGGAGATGGCAAGAGTGAACATCGACATTCTAGGAATCAGTGAACTAAAATGGACTGGAATGGGTGAATTTAACTCAGATGACCATTATATCTACTACTGCGGGCAGGAATCCCTTAGAATAAATGGAGTAGCTATCATGGTCAACAAAAGAGTTTGAAATGCATTACTTGGGTGCAATCTCAAAAATGGCAGAATGATCTCTGTTTGTTTCCAAGGCAAACCATTCAATATCACAGTAATCCAAGTCTATGCCCCAACCAGTAATGCTGAAGAAGCTGAAGCTGAACAGTTCTATGAAGACCTACAAGACCTTTTAGAACTAACACCCAAAAACTGTGTCCTTTTTATTATAGGGGACTGAAATGCAAAAGTAGGAAGTCAAGGACACCTGGAATAACAGGGAAATTTGGCCTTGGAATACGGAATGAAGCAGGGCAAAGGCTAATGGACTCTACACATGGACATCACCAGATGGTCAATACCAAAATCAGATTGATTATATTCTTTGCAGCCAAAGATGGAGAAGCTCTATACAGTCAGCAAAAATAAGACCTGGACCCAACTGTGGCTCAGATCATGAAATCCTTATTAACAAATTCAGACTTAAATGGAAGAAATTAGGGAAAACCCCTAGACCATTCAGGTATGACCTAAAACAAATCCCTTATGATTATACAGTGGAAGTGAGAAATAGATTTAAGGAACTAGATCTGGTAGATAGAGTGCCTGATGAACTATGAACGGAGGTTCGTGACATTATACAGGAGACAGGGATCAAGACCATCCACATGGAAAAGAAATGCAAAAAAGCAAAATGGCTGTCTGGGGAGGACTTACAAATAGCTGTGAAAAGAAGAGAAGCCAAAAGCAAAGGAGTAAAAGAAAGATATAAGCATCTGAATGCAGAGCTCCAAAGAATAGCAAGAAGAGATAAGAAAGCCTTCCTCAGTGATCAATGCAAAGAAATAGAGGAAAACAACAGAATGGGAACGTCTAGAGATCTCTTCAAGAAAATTAGAGATACCATAGGAATATTTTTTGCAAAGATGGACTCGATAAAGGACAGAAATCGTATGGACCTAACAGAAGCAGAAGATATTAAGAAGAGGTGGCAAGAATACACAGAAGAACTGTACAAAAAAAATCTTCTTGACCAAGATAATCACGATGGTCTGATCACTCACCTAGAGCCCAACATCCTGGAATGTGAAGTCAAGTGGGCCTTAGAAAGCATCACTACGAACAAAAGTAGTGGGGTGATGGAATTCCAGTTGAGCTATTTCAAATCCTGAAAGAGAATGATGTGAAAGTGCTGCACTCAGTATGCCAGCAAATTTGGAAAACTCAGCAGTGGCCACAGGACTGGAAAAGGTCAGTTTTCATTCCAATCCCAAAGAAAGGAAATGCCAAAGAATGCTCAAACTACCACACAATTGCACTCATCTCACATGCTAGTAAAGTAATGCTCAAAATTCTCCAAGCCAGGCTTCAGCAATACGTGAACCGTGAACTTCCTGATGTTCAAGCTGGTTTTAGAAAAGGCAGAGGAACCAGAGATCAAATTGCCAGCATCCACTGGATCATCGAAAAAGCAAGAGAGTTCCAGAAAAACATCTATTTCTGCTTTATTGACTATGCCAAAGCCTTTGACTGTGTGGATCACAATAAACTGTGGAAAATTCTTTAAGAAATGGAAATACCAGACCACCTGATCTGCCTCTTGAGAAATTTGTAGGCAGGTCAGGAAGCAACAGTTAGAACTGGACATGGAACAACAGACTGGTTCCAAATAGGAAAAGGAGTACGTCAAGGCTGTATATTGTCACTCTACTTATTTAACTTATATGCAGAGTACATCATGAGAAACGATGGGCTGGAAGAAGCACAAGCTGGAATCATGATAGCCAGGTGAAATATCAATAACCTCAGATATGCAGATGCCACCACCCTTATGGCAGAAAGGGAAGAGGAACTAAAGAGCCTCTTGAAGAGAGTGAAAGAGGAGAGTGAAAAAGTTGGCTTCAAGCTCCACATTCAGAAAATCAAAATCTTGGCATCTGGTCCCATCACTTCATGGTAAATAGATGGGGAAACAGTGGAAACAGTGTCAGACTTTATTGTTTTGGACTCCAAAATCACTGCAGATGGTGACTTCAGCCGTGAAATTAAAAGATGCTTACTCCTTGGAAGAAAAGTTATGACCAACCTAGATAGCACATTGAAAAGTAAAGACATTACTTTGCCAACAATGGCTGTCTAGTTAAGGCTACGGTTTTTCCAGTGGTCACGTATGGATGTGAGAGTTGAACTGTGAAGAAAGCTGAGAGCCAAAGAATTGATGCTTTTGAACTGTGATGTTGGAGAAGACTCCTGTGAGTCCCTTGGACTGCAAGGAGATCCCACCAGTCCATTCTGAAGGAGGTCAGCCCTGGGATTTCTTTGGAAGGTATGATGCTAAAGCTGAAACTCCAGTACTTTGGCCACCTCATGTGAATAGCTGACTCTGATGCTGGGAGGGATTTGAGGCAGGAGGAAAGGGGGACGACAGAGGATGAGATGTCTGGATGGCATCACTGACTCAATGGACGTGAGTTTGAGTGAACTCCGGGAGTTGGTGATGGACAGGGAGGCCTGGCGTGCTGCGATTCATGGGGTCGCAAAGTGTCGGAGACGACTGAGTGACTGAACTGAACTGAAGTGAAATACATTTCAGTCTGGAAATGGATAAGATAATCTAAGAAGAAAGTTTGTAGAGGGGAAAATAAGAAGCCTTATGTAAATATAAAGAGTATCTATAGAAGAAGCAAGGCCATAGTATCACTAGTATTATTTTATGGTAACTATGACTAACAAATGCTGCTGAAAATTTATGTAAAATGAGAGAAAATAGAGGTAACTTCTAGGAAATGGATATTTTCCTCACTCACATCCTCATTCCGGCTTCTGAGTGTTGCTGATTGACAACTTTCAATTGTCAGCCTTCTTTAGACAACTGAGGAAATCACACATTCTTCCTGAGTAAGCCTAAAATCAATGATTGGCTATTTGGGTTATAAATACATTTCTGACCCTTTCCCCAATTAGAGATAAATCATAAGGGTCATCTCAGTTTCAAAATTCCTTGTTGTGCACCCAACCTAAAAATTTAGCATCTAAACTATTTTTCATTATCCTCTCAAAGGAAGGCATTCCCAAGTTAATTTCCTGTGTGTCAATTTCTATCTCAGTGACTGCTTTTCAGGTAACTGACCTGTAATAGTTGATGGTAATGTGGGCAGAGAAAGTAGACATCAAGTTGGAATTTTAGAGTTTGGAAAGACCACTTCAACTGGCTGTAGTGGAACATAGATAGCCCCAGCATAAGATGGCAGGGCAATTGTTAAGAATTTTACCTAATGGGGAACTGGGATAGAATTTACTCTGTAAGAGATAATACACTAGCAGACACAATGCATTATTCACTTGAAAAATATAAGGAATTAGATTGATGACTTTTGAATTGGATGGCTTTTGCTAGCAGCACTTTCATGAACTTTGTGGATAAAGATAATGAAAGGCTAAAGCTAATTAATCAGTAATTAAAGCCTAAATGTGAAAGCCAAAAAGCCTCCTTGGCAGAATGTAAAGATACTGTACAGTTAGAGGGCAGAGAAAACTGAGGATCACATCCAGATTTAAGATTTTGTGTAGCAGAACTTCAATGAATGTTAAATTTTTGACTGAGCAGGTCTACTGTGCAAGATCAGAACTCTGAAAGGATATGCAGCCAAAGTCACTGAAAGGGAACATCTTGATTGGTGCACTAAACAGTTTGACCTGAATTTTCAGGTTTGTAGAAGTGGTAGTACAATTCTCTCTCTTAAGGACTAATAAGCATTCCTTTTCTTAAAATTGATGTTGAGGTCTCCACCCTGCCAGAAAACAACCCATTACACCAGAGTTATCCCAAACTTCCCCATTACTAGCCATTAAATCAACAACCAGAATTAAGTTACTACCTAACCCATCAGGGAAATCTTGCTAATGGAGTACAGAGGTTGTAAATGCTAGGCTGGTACCAGAAGGAGTGAGAATGTATTCAGGGAGGAGACAGAAGATGTTAAATCAAAGGGGACAGAACATAAAGTTTGATAATGGATAATTTATCAATATGGGGAACACTTTTTCAGACACTTATTTTAGTACTTTACCAAAAACTACCCCCCGCTCCGCCAAATCCAAGCATGGTGCTAGGATAACTTCTACAAATTTGGGAAAAACTAGGAAAAACAAAAGGCTATGCAAAATGAACTAATGGAAATTCAATTAAAAATTAGCTCCAGTGTAGCTCCTGAGCTAATAGTTGTATCTTTACTAATATGCATTACCAGAATCTCAGATATGTGATTTGTGACCATTGTCTAATGAATGCATTGTATCAAAAAAAAGGCATCAAAAATAGTTCACATACCGAAGAAATTGAAAATATTAACATGAAAATTTATATGGACCCCCATGTCACTGAAGCATTATTTACAATAGTCAAGATATAGAAACAATCTAAATGTCCACCAAAAGACAAATGGATAAAACATATGTGGTATACAATGTATATGTAACTGAATTCAAAATATCTCCAAGTTGCTGATAATTTTCTAAATATTTTTTTTGATACAATTCTAACATATAAACATTAAGTTAAAAGATAAACTGTCAACATGTTGACTTTGAGACTAAATCAATTAAAAAAGACTATAGCATAATACAGGAGAAGGCAATGGCACACCATTCCAGTACTCTTGCCTGGCAAATCCCATGGATGGAGGAGCCTGGTGGGCTGCAGTCCATGGGGTCGCCAAGAGTCGGTCACGACTGAGCGACTTCACTTTCACTTTTCACTTTCCTGCATCGGAGAAGGAAATGGCAACCCACTCCAATGTTCTTGCCTGGAGAATCCCAGGGACGGGGGAGCCCGGTGGGCTGCCATCTATGGAGTCGCACAGAGTCGGACATGAATAAAGCGACTTAGCAGCAGCAGCAGCAGCATAGCATAATACATATTTTGTGGTAACTAAGATGCTATCTATAACATTTGAACACCAACATTTGACTCCCTCTTTATCTTAACTACATAAAAGGAAATTTACAGACACATAGACACACAAGACAAATTAGATCATGTGTATCACAGGAATAGAAATTAATTCAATAACAAAAAGTCTGGTTCAGCTATTTACCAGTCTGGGAATTTACTTAAAAATACCTGGGACTTTGAAATTGCATCCAAATAATAACAGATAATAATATCACATGTGTTCCTTATGAGTGTATAAAGAACAAATGATATAAACAATACAAAGCATGAATATCAAGTTTAGGGTAGGCATAGAAATGGTAACTTTATCCTATGTCCTATAGAGAGGTTTTTTTTTTGTTTTTTTTTTTACTTATAGTTTAAAATTTTAAATAATAGAATTTGGCACATTTTTTTTTTTCCTGTGTTTTCACCCTTGCATATACTTAGGAATAGTAAAACTCTGAAGTTAGATCAGAATAATTTATTAATGATAGTTTTAAAACTTATTTTTTTCTTCCAAGAGTGCTATTTCCATTTAATAAATACGAAGCAAAAAAATTAATTAAAGAAATAAGAAAAACAGTAGAAATAAGAAAAGCAGGCTTCAAAGTTCCATCTTAACTTTTCAGAGTCCATTTAACCCAGTGAAAAGTACATATGGTTACATATGTACTCATTTACATAAAAATCAAGTTAATGTGCTAGACATTGTATTGTTTTGTGAATTAATAGGCCAAGTACCTAAATGTTGCTCTCATGAAATTTAGCTTTTGATTGCTACAGTAGAAAATGAAACTGAAAGTAAAAAATGAAAGTAATCATAAAGTGGTAAATATTAGGACTGAGGTAAGTGCAAGGACAATATTAGACTCTGAATTTCCACTTTTCTAACATCTGTACTTTAATTTCCCATTAAAAATCTCTCCTGTTGTGCTCTTTTCATTCCTTGTATTCTTCTCAAAGGCTCTTCTACTATCATGGGTCCTCTCTGCTGCGTCATAAATGCTATTTTTTTCTTTTATTACTACATTATTTCCAGTAGTATACATACATGATCTTAATTCACATACCCTCTGCTACATCTGTCTCCTTTCCTTCAAGGCAAATGTAATGAAAAAATTGTCTTCGCTAATAAACTAAATATGTTCTCACCATTATCACTCCCTAATCCATTCAAAGTGTCTTTCATTTCTAAGATTCCAGATTCCAGAGTATTCTTTTGTCAAGTTTAATAACCTCCTGCACATTCTTCTTAATGTGAGTGGCCTCTTGACAGCATTCAAGTATGTGAAAATTGGTTTAAAAGTACTTTAGGAACATTTTTCCATCTTGCTATGCAATTTTATTTATGATCACCTTCCTGCCTAATCTCTATTATCAAGCAACTCTGGCCTTCCTTCAGATTCTTAACAGCTAAACTGTAGGGACATTTGCATGGGCAATTTCTTCTCTGTGGACTTTTCTTCTCTCTGAAATTCACACAGCTGAATTCTTTTTGTCATGTAGATAAAAATTAAAGGTCACATCATTTAGATTTTTTCTACCTGGTTAAAGCAAAAGAGCCACAGTTCATTTCTGTCAATTATTTCAATTTTTGCATAGTTGTGTGGTTCTTAAAGGTTAACTTATTTATATATTATTTGCATCTCATGTTAGAATATAAACTTTATGAAATCAAGAAACTTGCATGATATATTCATTACTATCATCCATAGCCAAGATACAAGGCAGTTAATTCATGATTAACTGACACTGGTTAAAATAACTAATGAATACATAAATAAAGAATAAGTAGATGTCCTTAATCTATTAAGGATCAAGAGAAGGTTTTCTGCTGCAAGAGATACTTGACTGAGCCTTGAGAATAAACAAATGTGTTCTTCCAGTACAGAAGAGAAGATAGGTTATTCGAGTTATAAAGATCCATATAGAGAAAGAACCAGAACATGATACAGATGGGATGAATATGATTTGGCAATTCCTTATATATATTAGGTAATTTAGGTAAGTTTATTAATATCTCTGTGTACCAGTATTCTCATTAATAAAACATTCAGTTGAGTTCAGTCATGTATGACTCATGTGAAGCCGTGGACTGAAGCATGTCAGGCTTCTCCATCCATCACCAAACTCCTGGAGTCTGCTCAATTTCATGTCCATTGAGTTGGTGATGCCATCCAACCATCTCATCCTCTGTCTTCCTCTTCTCCTGCCTTCAGTCTTTCCCAGACTCAGTGTCTTTTCTAATGATTTAGTTTTAAGATGTTGGCCACCCATCAGGTGGCCAAAGTATTAGAGCTTCAGCTTCAACACCAGTTCTTCCAATGAATATTCAGAATTGATTTCCTTTAGGATTGACTGGCTTGATCTCCTTGCAGTCCAAGAGACTGTCAAGAGTCTTCTCCACCATCACAGTTCAAAGCATCAATTCTTCCGTGCTCGTGCTCAGCTTTCTTTATGGTTCAACTTTCACATGCATACATGACTACTGGAGAAACCATAGCTTTGACCATACAGACATTTGCCAGCAAAGTAATGTCTCTGCTTTTTAATATGCTGTCTAGGTTTGTCATAGTTTTTGTTTTTGTTTTTTTTTCTCAAGGAGCGAGTGTCTTTTAATCTCATGGCTGCAGTCACCATCTGCAGGGATTTACCCTCAAGATGGCGGAGTAGAAGGACATGCGCTCCACTTTTCCTGCGAGAACACCCAAATTGCAACTTGCTGCTGAACAACCATCTACAGGAGGATGTTTGCTCCCACTAAAAACAAACAAACAAACAAACAAACAAACAAAAAACACATCCAAGAGCAAAGGAGAAGTCCCAACAAGATGATAGGAGGGATGAATTCATGTTTAGAATCAAACCCCATAAATGCCAGAGATACTTGGAGGGCTCAGAAAAAACTTTGCTCACACCAGGACTCACAAGAGACTGAGCTAGACCTGCTTTTGTGTGTTTGAGTGCCCCCTGCAGAGCCACGGATCAGCAGTGGCCTGACAGGGGAATAGGGACTCTGGCTGCAGCAGACCTGGGAGGCACAGCATGTGGTAAAAGCCCTCTTGGAGAAGGTTACCATTAGCCCCATTGTACAGCCACTGAGCAGATGACCCACAAACTGGAGAACAATTATACCAAAATAAAACATGAAATACCTTATAAGATTGTTTTGCTGAATTAGAGGGTAAAAATAAACACCTATTTCAGCCCAGTGTATAACAATTTCTGGTTTTCAGATATACAAACTGTTGCCCATTCTTTCCCTCTGTTCTTTAACAATGCATTAGATATTTAAGTGACAAATTACCACACATTTAGCATCTTAAAACAACATATATCTATTATCTCATAGTTTTGCTGAGTCGTGGCTTAACTGAGTCCTATGCAAGGTTAGAATCAAGATGTTGAGAAGAGCTCAATTAGCATCTGGAAACTCAACTGGCAAAGCATCTACTATCAAGCTGACTGAAGTGGTTGGCAAAGTTAATTTTCTGGTGGCTGTCTGACTGAAGGCCCTGGCTTCTTGCTAGCTGTCAGGCCATTCTCACTCTCTAGAGACCACACTTACTTCCTTGGCATGTGGATCTCTACACACACCTTCTCACAACATGGCCCCTTCAAAGACAGAAAGAGAGTCTTATAGGATGAAATTTTATAAAATATAATATTAGGATTTATATGTCCCATCACATTTACCAAGATTTGTTGATAAGAAGCAGTTCATAGATCCCATTCACACTAAAAGGGAAGGTATTATCCAGGAATATTAACACCAGGAAGAGGATTATGGAGGTCTCCTCAAAACCTCTCCATTACAAAGCATGATAATAACAATCTCAGATCCCCAAACTAAATTATGAATGAATCCTACCTTCTTTATTTCTCTCTTCTTAAAAAGAAAATCCAATAGATCAGTAAATTTGCCCAATTTTCAAATATTTTAAGTTTCTTCCAAAGATATTATTTCCCAGGCTATTTTTTGAGACCTTGGCACAAACTCTTTTACCAGAAACTACAACCTGTTAGACAAACTACTGCTTTTCCCCATTGTCCTGACCCTTCTTCATTTCATGGCAAATAGTTTTTTGTTTTTTGTTTTTTAATTTATTTTTTAATTGAAGGATATTTGCTTTACAGAATTTTGTTGTTTTCTGTCAAACCTCAATATGAATCAGCCATAGGTATATATAAATACCCTTTTAATACAAAGAACTATAATGTATACTCTTTGATTTTTTAAGGATAAAATCATCACCCCTCCTCCGATATTCTTATGGTTTATTTCACTTCATATTAACCACATATTTCAATCTCTTGATGTTTTCCACATTATAGCCTTCCAAAGTGCTCTACTGGGCCAGGGATTCAATCTTTAAAAATTATTCTGCTTTTAGAAGACATGTATCATAAAGCCTGTCTATTATCTGCTTTGAATCCTTTAACCTATCACACATAAAACAGGAATCTTGGGATTTAGTAATGAATTTGTCTGAGTGACATGTTCCTCTTTGCTAGTTATTTTCTTGTCCGGCATGACTGAGGATCATCTCTTCTACCTCTTTTAATGTGAACTTTTTCAATTATATTTCCTCCCAGTCTTACTCAGAAGAAAACAGCCTGTTATTCTACAAAGAATTTCCTTAGTTTGCTAGGGAGGTTTACTTACTTATATTTTTACTTTCTTTTCATAATTACAAGTGACACTAACTGTACAATATAAAATAAGCACACTGAAGTCAGAAAGAAGAAAAGAAATGTGCAACAAACAACATAGTTTTCTTTAAAATCTGCTTTACTTAGTAAGTAGACATTGAGTATGGAGATAAACTGTGGCTTTGGGAAAGGGGCAAGACGTCTGTAGAGATTCAGGTCATGATGGCTATTTCATAAAATATTACTCTTGAATTTATCTGTGGTACCACCAATTAAACTCATCTTTTTATGATAGCTTTCCATTATAAACTTTTTTAAAAAGGGGTCAACCAACAAACATATTGTCACAAAAGACAGGGAAGCAGGATGACAGACTAGAGAAAAATAGCACAGACACAGTTAGGAGAAAATATTTAAAAATTGTTGTTCCTTATTTGGAACTAGCTGGGTATCCTTTGGAATAAAAGCATGGATTATTTAACCTTTTAAGATACTTTAAGCTTTTTTGTATTATTAATCCAGTTATATAAACAGAACCTTTTAAGGAAAAGAAATGTACTCAAGAGATTAGGAAGGGTGACTGCTAACAGTTACCCAATTGTATTCTTGGATTTTTTGGTTAAGTCATATATTTTCCACTTAACAGTTTTTCATTCTTTAAGCGCCAAGAACATAGGACCTTATATAGTAATTTGAAACTTTGGGATCCTTTGAGAACTTGTATTAATTCATGACCAATACCATGAAAGCACTAAATCAATGATAACATCACCTTTACTCCACTCACTATTTATTTAGGACTAGGTTGATTGAGGGGGGCATGGCAAGCTACTCCAGTATTCTTGCCTGGAGAATCTCCATGGGGTTGCAAAGAGTCGGACATGACTGAAGCGACTTAGCTTGTATGCAGGTTGTTTCAACTGGTTTTTTTTTTTTTTTTTTTTTTTTTTTTTTTTGAGTTGTCAGTGAGCCGATTTCTCTGTAAGACTAACTTCAGATCAGATCAGATCAGATCAGTCGCTCAGTCGTGTCCGACTCTTTGGGACCCCATGAATCGCAGCACGCCAGGCCTGCCTGTCCATCACCAACTCCCGGAGTTCACTCAGACTCACGTCCATCGAGTCAGTGATGCCATCCAGCCATCTCATCCTGTCGTCCCCTTCTCCACTTGCCCCCAATCCCTCCCAGCATCAGGGTCTTTTCCAATGAGTCAACTCTTTGCATGAGGTGGCCAAAGTACTGGAGTTTCAGCTTTAGCATCATTCCTTCCAAAGAAATCCCAGGGCTGGTCTCCTTCAGAATGGACTGGTGGGATCACCTTGCAGTCCAAGGGACTCTCAAGAGCCTTCTCCAACACCACAGTTCAAAAGCATCAATTCTTCGGCCCTCAGCCTTCTTCACAGTCCAACTCTCACATCCATACATGACCACAGGAAAAACCATAGCCTTGACTAGACAAACCTTTGTTGGCAAAGTAATGTCTCTGCTTTTGAATATGCTATCTAGGTTGGTCATAACTTTCCTTCCAAGGAGTAAGCATCTTTTAATTTCATGGCTGCAGTCACCATCTGCAGTGATTTTGGAGCACAAAAACATAAATTCTGACACTGTTTCCACTGTTTCCACTGTTTCCCCATCTATTTCCCATGAAGTGGTGGGACCGGATGACATGATCTTCGTTTTCTGAATGTTGAGCTTTAAGCCAACTTTTTCACTCTCCACTTTCACTTTCATCAAGAGGCTTTTTAGTTCCTCTTCACTTTCTGCCATAAGGGTGGTGTCATCTGCATATCTGAGGTTATTGATATTTCTCCCAGCAATCTTGATTCCAGTTTGTTTTTCTTCCAGTCCAGCGTTTCTCATGATGTACTCTGCATATAAGTTAAATAAGCAGGGTGACAATATACAGCCTTGACGTACTCCTTTTCCTATTTGGAACCAGTCTGTTGTTTCATGTCCAGTTCTAATTGTTTCTTCCTGACTTTCATACAAATTTCTCAAGAGGCAGATCAGGTGGTCTGGTATTCCCATCTCTTTCAGAGTTTTCCACAGTTTATTGTGATCCACACAGTCAAAGGCTTTGGCATAGTCAATAAAGCAGAAATAGATGCTTTTCTGAAACTCTCTTGCTTTTTTGATGATCCAGCAGATGTTGGCAATTTGATCTCTGGTTCCTCTGCCTTTTCTAAAACCAGCTTGAACCATCCTGAAGACTAATTTCAGGATTATATTAATAACTTATCATAAAGTTAGCACATAAGTAGACTGTTCTCATAGAATTATGAAATCAATCGATCAATATTTACCACTTTGGGATATAAAACAATATATATGAAGACAGTGAGAAGATAAAAGAATTAGTTTGAGGAGTAGAGATAGAAATTTGATTTAGACAAAATGTAAATTGTAATATCATCCAAGGTGTTTTATATATGAAATTTGAAGAGTGTTAGCTTTAGATATTTATATTTAGACATATAAAACATGATAATATTATTTTAAATGTTAGATGCTATATAAGGAATTTGAATACCACAGGAAGATAAACAAAAATATAAATTAACCTTACTACTGTTTAATCACTAAGTCATGTCAGACTCTTCTGTGACCCCATGGACTGTAGCCCACCAGGTTCCTCTGTCCATGAGATTTTCCAAGCAAGAATATTGGAGTGGGTTGTCATTTCAGACTATGGTGTCCTCTAGCCATGAAATGTTTTTTTCCACATTTTTATTATGGTGCAACCTTGCACTGATAGTGACTAAGATAGTAATTAAGCAAGAGCGACATATTTTCTTCAAGTAAAAATCACTTGCAAAATTTTACAGAAAAATAGAGCATGTAAATTGATATTTCATATATGTTACATCCAGGAACACATTATGATATCCCATTTATACATTCAATTAAATAAATAACTTGGGCTAAACTTTTCTGAAAATTTATCCCTAATATTTTAAACCTCTTTCTCTTAAAAAATATTTTCTCTATAGTTGATAGAATCAATATTCATTATAATTCCTAACCAATTGTTTCTATTAGAATAGGAAGCCATTACTTTTGTTCATGTCTGTGGTATGTTGTCATCAACTTTGATAGTGTTTTAACAATTTTATCTATAATCTGGTATATTTACACCTACAAATGCATAACCTAAAAACCTTACTTTTTAATAAGAATGGATGCTAATATTCTTATACTAATATACTGTATTCACCTCTATTATTTTATATTTTTTCCCAGGAATTCAAATCTGACCTTCTCTCTATGTATTACTTGTTTAAAATATTGTATATTAAGATGAGAACTCAGGAAAGATCAGAATTTGTATACTAAATTTTGGTTTTATACACACTAGTTTAAAACATTGATATAGTGTTGCATAACAGTGGGAATGGAGAAGGCAATGGCAACCCACTCCAGTACTCTGGCCTGGAAAATCCCATGGACGGAGGAGCCTGGCAGGCTGCAGTCCATGGGGTCGCTAACAGTTGGGCACGACTGAGCGACTTCACTTTTACTTTTCACTTTCATGCTTTGGAGAAGGAAATGGCAACCCACTCCAGTGTTCTTGCCTGGAGAATCCCAGGGACAGGAGAGCCTGGTGGGCTGCCGTCTATGGGGTCGCAGAGAGTCGGACACAACTGAAGCGACTTAGCAGCATCAGTAGCAGCAGCAACAGTAGGAAAAGAAGGTACTTGCATCTTATTCTTAAAAGTGAATAGATGCCTCAAATATTTCACTCTACTCATTAATTTCTAGTGGGTATTTACATTAACAATTTCATAAACAGTTGCTGAAGTAGACAGGACATGTTTTGATATTGCCATTTTATAGATATGATAACTGAATTCAGACAAGTTAACTAACATGCTTGAGACATGTAGGTACCAAATACCTGAAAGTTGGGGTGAAAAGGCAGGTCATCTGATTTTTTTCAGAAGTGATCTTCTATATCATATTTGAAAATTAATGCCTTTCATCAGGTCAGGGGCCAAAGCTTCTGAATCAAAGGTCTAATATTTGTATTCCCTTTGATTTCAGCATATTTTTAGTGTCTTGTACATGGACCAAGAACCTGAAGGGCTGCAGTCCATGGAATCACAAAAGAGTTAGATACAACTTAGCAACTAAAACAACTTATGGCTTCAACTGTAGTGTGAAATGTTTTTGCCAAATATTTAGAGTTCTTTGAATCATGCAGCCCAAGTCTGATCATTTTGTTAATATGCTCTATATAGTTATTACACATAGAGAAAATTTCTCAATGGTGTACTGGTTTTAGTATACAAGGACACAGTACTGTAAAATAATTACTATCAGGAGTGTTTTTTTGCCAAATGTGAGCATAGCTAGGAATGAAGGGACAGCTACTGTTAGAATATGCTTCAACTGCAGAGGACAGGAGGCAGGGGGTCTCTGTGTTGGGTTGGACAAAACTATAATGTGTGGTAACAGTTACTAGAATGGCTGGAATTTTAAAGTAACTTGTGCAAGAATCAGGAAGCATGCTATGTTGAAAGGAAAATGATCATTTACCGTTTAGTAGAATTTCCATTTCTGGAAAATCATTCTCTATAATGTTCATTGATAGCACTGAACAGTGTGTCAAAGACAACCTCTGGAGCCCTTGAGATGGATGAGGAGGAAGCTATACCCTTGCCCTCCAAGCTTTTTAAAGAATTTGCATTTTCAAATTTTCTCCCTCTGCGTTTTCAATAACTATTCATGAAGAGAATGGAGGCTAATATTTACTGCATCCTGGTTGCTTTATACTTGTTGGGAAATCTGGTCAGATCTTTTCCTTATGCATCATTTTGGAACGTTTTGTGTGTCTTGTTTAATTAAGATGGGACCTCAGAAAAACTCAATGATATTTCAGATACTTTGATCTTCTAATATTTGTTTTTATGTTTGATGTCTTCAGGGTTTGATGTTTGATGTCCTTCAGATGTGATGATAATTTTAGGATCCAATTTTGATTCTTTAGCCTTTCAGACCTCTACACCTCAAATTGTGCTTGGTTGTTTATATTTTTAAAAATGTGTTTATTCATAGACATCTACTGTAAAAGAAAGGATTTTGATGAGGGTTTCTCAACCTCACAATTGACGTTTTGAACTGGAGTGCTTTCCTGGTAGCCCAAAGGGTAAAGAATCTGCCTGCAATGAGGGAGACCTGGATTCAATCCCTGGGTTGGGAACTTCCCCTGGAGTTGGGAATGGCTACCCACTCCAGTATTCTGGCCTGGAGAAATCCAGGGACAGAGGAGCCTGGCAGGTTACAGTCCATGGGGTCGCAAAGAGACACGGCTGATCGACTTTCACATTCTCTATTATAAGGAACTCTCTTGTACACTATAGGATGCTTAGGAGCAGTGCCCCTGTCCTATTTTAATTAGATGCTTGTAGCATATATTCTCACCACCCCCCACCCACACCCCCCCACAAATTTTGACAAACAAAAAAGTCTCCAGACATTGTCAAATGTCTCTTTCCAAAAGTAGTGGTTCTCAATGGAAGGCAATTTTCTCCTTCTTGGAACATTTCTAACAACTGGGTAAATGTATGCTACTAGCATCTGGGTAGATGCTGCTAAACATCCTTCAATGTACAGGGCAGACCCCACATCAAAGAGTAATCTGATCAAAATGACTATCCTGAAATTGAGAAAACCATCTAAGTCCATTGTAGTTCTTTGTTTAGATGTTAGAACACAAGATCAATTTCTCTACGATGAAAGCTTTCAAGAAACTTCAACTCTAGTTTAGATGTGTGGCACAAAGTAAAACATGACATTTTACTTTTCAATTTTGAAATTCTGACCTCCAGTTTTCTGTGTCCATCAACATCTATCAAATTCAGTTACACAATCACCTCATGTTCTACAATTGATGCTTTTCCATCAGGTTCTGTGCTTTCAGTTACACACCATTTGCATTTAAGATTTAGTTCATACACGGATAAGCTTTCAGATTTAGTTGTTCCTACATTTAGCTGTACTACACCTATAATACAATCTGGGATATTGCCTCTCACCTTGCATTGCTTCAAACTATATCTAGTCTTTCTTTTTCCTCAGTTCAGAAACTTACATCTTAAATTTTTAACAACATTTCAGAGCAAAATGGAATATTATAACAATAGCATGATGAACGGTGTCAGATTCATGATCTCCAAAGAATTAACTTGGGACCAGGGGCCAGGCTTGACCACTCAAGAACTTTTGTGTAGCAGAGTTTTATTAAAGCAAAAAAGGGACAGAGAAAGCTTCTGACATAGACATCAGAAAGGGGATGGAGAATGCCCCCCCCCCACTAGTCTTAGCAAGGAAATTATATACTTTTTCAATTGGTTATTGCAGTAAATCAAAAGGTTGTAAAGGTCTTACCAGACCAGCTCCCACAATATATATTTTAAGATAACTGGATTATAGCTAAAAATAGAAAGATCTTACCAGACCCACTCCCACAACTTACACTGGAAGATGACAGGATTATTCAGAAGGTTCTTAAGAAGGAGAAACATGTCCTCAAGCAAGATGCATTGCTGTTATATAATCATTGGTTCTGTGGCAAAATTATATTAGCTTTTGCCCTGCTTCATTCCGTATTCCAAGGCCAAATTTGCCTGTTACTCCAGGTGTTTCTTGACTTACTACTTTTGCATTCCAGTCCCTTATAATAAAAAGACATCTTTTTTGGGTGTTAGTTCTAAAAGGTCTTGTAGGTCTTCATACAACCGTTCAGCTTCAGCTTCTTCAGCATTACTGGTTGGGGCATAGACTTGGATTACTGTGATATTGAATGGTTTGCCTTGGAAACGGATAGAGATCATTCTGTCATTTTTTAGACTGCATCCAAGTACTGCATTCCAGACTCTTTTGTTGACCATGATGGCTATTCCATTTCTTCTAAGGGATTCCTGCCTGCAGTAGTAGATATAATGGCCATCTGAGTTAAATTCACCCATTCCAGTCCATTTTAGTTCGCTGACTCCTATAATGTCAACGTTCACTCTTGCCTTCTCCTGTTTGACCACTTCCAATTTGCCTTGATTCATAGACCTAACATTCCAGGTTCCTATGCAATATTGCTCTTTACAGCATTGGACCTTGCTTCTATCACCAGTTACAGCCACAACTGAGTATTGTTTTTGCTTTGGCTGCATCCCTTCATTCTTTCTGGAGTTATTTCTCCATTGATCTCCAGTAGCATATTGGGCACCTACTGACCTGGGGAGTTTCCCTTTCAGTATCCTATCAATTTGCCTTTTCATACTGTTCATGGGGTTCTCAAGGCAAGAATACTGAAGTGGTTTGCCATTCCCTTCTCCAGTGGTCCACATTATGTCAGACCTCTCCACCATGACCTGCCTGTCTTGGGTGGCCTCACAGGGCATGGCTTAGTTTCATTCAGTTAGACAAGGCTGTGGTCCTAGTGTGATTAGATTGACTAGTTTTCTGTGATTATGGTTTCAGTGTGTCTGCCCTCTGATGCCCTCTTGCAACACCTACCATCTTACTTGGATTTCTCTTACCTTGGACGTGGGGTATCTCTTCATTGCTGCTCCAGCAAAGCGCAGCCTCTGCTCCTTACCTTGGACGAGGGGTATCTCCCCACCACAACCCCTTCTGACCTTGAATGTGGATTAGCTCCTCTAGGCCCTCCTGCACCCGCCCAGCCATGGCTCCTTGGTCATAGGGCTGCTCCTTTAGGCGGCCGCCCCAGCCTCGGGTGTAGGGTAGCTCCTCCTGGCCGCCGCCCCTGAACTCAGATGCAGAGTAGCTCCTCTCGGCTGCCGCCCCGACCTTGGGCATGGGGTAGCTCCTTTTGGCCGCTGTCCCTGACCTAGGATGCAGGGTAGCTCTTCCCGGCCACCGCCCCTGACCTCGGAGGTGGGGTAGCTCCTTTTGGCCATGCTTGTGTGTCATTGCAGCCGCCTGCACTTCCAACAACACAAGAGAAGACTCTACACATTGACATCACCAGATGGTCAACACCGAAATCAGATTGATAATATTCTTTGCAGCCAAAGATGGAGAGGCTCTATACAGTCAGCAAAAACAAGACAGGGAGCTGACTGTGGCTCAGATCATGAGCTCCTTATTGCCAAATTCAGACTTAAATTGAAGAAAGTAGGGAAAACCACTAGACCATTCAGGTATGACCTAAAACAAATCCCTTATGATTATACCGTGGAAGTGAGAAATAGATCTAAGGGACTAGATCTGATAGAGTGCCTGGTGAACTATGGACTGAGGTTCGTGACACTGTACAGGAGACAGGGATCAAGACCATCCCCATGGAAAAGAAATGCAAAAAAGCAAAATGGCTGTCTGGGAAGGTCTTACAAATAGCTGTGAAAAGAAGACAAGTGAAAAGCAAAGGAGAAAAGGAAAGAAATAAACATCTGAATGCAGAGTTCCAAAGAATAGCAAGAAGAGATAAGAAAGCCTTCCTCAGGGATCAAGGCAGAGAAATAGAGGAAAACAACAGAATGGGAAAGACTAGAGATCTCTTCAAGAAAATTAGAGATACCAAGGGAACATTTCATGCAAAGATG
Source organism: Bubalus bubalis (assembly GCF_019923935.1). Classification (NCBI taxonomy): domain Eukaryota; kingdom Metazoa; phylum Chordata; class Mammalia; order Artiodactyla; family Bovidae; genus Bubalus; species Bubalus bubalis. The sequence goes on along the minus strand of NC_059157.1, from coordinate 94,277,972 downwards.
GGCTCAATAAAGGACAGAAATGGTACGGACCTAACAGAGGCAGAAGATATTAAGAAGAGATGGCAAGAATACACAGAAGAACTGTACAAAAAAGATCTTCACGACCCAGATAATCACAATGGTGTGGTCACTGACCTAGAGCCAGACATCCTGGAATCTGAAGTCAAGTGGGCCTTAAAAAGCATCACTACGAACAAAGCTAGTGGAAGTGATGGAATTCCAGTGGAGCTATTCCAAATCCTGAAGATTGATGCTGTGAAAGTGCTGCACTCAATATGCCAGAAAATTTGGAAAACTCAGCAGTGGCCACAGGACTGGAAAAGGTCAGTTTTTATTCCAATCCTAAAGAAAGGCAATGCCAAAGAATGCTCAAACTACCACACAATTGCCATCATCTAACATGCTAGTAAAGTAATGCTCAAAATTCTCCAAGCCAGGTTTCAGCAATACATGAACCATGAACTTCCAGATGTTCAAGCTGATTTTAGAAAAGGCAGAGGAACCGGAGACCAAATTGCCAACATCCACTGGATCATCAAAAAAGCAAGAGAGTTCCAAAAAAAACATCTATTTCTGTTTTATTGACTATGCCAAAGCCTTTGACTATGTGGACCACGATAAACTGTGGAAAATTTTTCAAGAGATCGGAATACCAGATCACCTGACCTGCCTCTTGAGATACCTATATGCAGGTCAGGAAGCAACAGTTAGAACTGGACATGGAACAACAGACTGGTTCCAAATAGGAAAAGGTTACATCAAGGCTGTATATTGTCACTCTACTTATTTAACTTATATGCAGAGTACATCATGAGAAACGCTGGGCTGGAAGAAGCACAAGCTGGAATCATGATAGCCAGGTGAAATATCAATAACCTCAGATATGCAGATGACACCACCCTTATGGCAGAAAGTGAAGAGGAGCTAAAGAGCCTCTTGATGAAAGTGAAAGAGGAGAGTGAAAAAGTTGGCTTAAAGCTCAACACTCAGAAAACTAAGATCATGTCATCTGGTCCCATCACTTCATGGGAAATAAATGGGGAAGCAGTGGAAACAGTGTCAGACTTTATTTTGAGGGGCTCTAAAGTCACTACAGATGGTGACTGCAGCCATGAAATTAAAAGACACTTACTCCTTGGAAGAAAAGTTATGACCAACCTAGACAGCATATTGAAAAGCAGAGACATTACTTTGCCAACAAAGGTTCGTCTAGTCAAGGCTATGGTTTTTCCAGTGGTCATGTATGGATGTGAGTGTTGCACTGTGAAGAAAGCTGAGTGCCGAAGGTTTGATGCTTTTGAACTGTGGTGTTGGAGAAGACTCTTGAGAGTCCCTTGGACTGCAAGGAGATCCAACCAGTCCATTCTAAAGGAGATCAGTCCTGGGTGTTCTTTGGAAGGAATGATGCTAAAGCTGAAACTCCAGTACTTTGGCCACCTCATGTGAAGAGTTGACTCATTGGAAAAGACTCTGATGCTGGGAGGGATTGGGGGCAGGAGGAAAAGGGGACGACAGGGGATGAGATGGCTGGTAGGCATTACCGACTCAATGGACGTGAGTTTGAGTGAACTCTGGGAAATGGTGATGGACAGGGATGCCTGGCGTGCTGCGATTCATGGGGTCGCAAAGAGTAGGAGACAACTGAGTGACTGAACTGAACTGAAATGAATCATTGGTACAGAATTTAAGAGAAAAACATATCCTTGAGCAAGATCAGTAGTTTTGTTGTGCAATCATCATCTCTGGGCTTAAAGAAAAAATGTTTGTCCTTTTCTTCTCCTGGAGAACTCCAGACCCCTATATCCTTCTTGATATCCCCAGACTTCTTTCTCTTCCTCTGTGGCCCCAGACTTCTTATCCACCTACCTAAGACTTGACTCTCTCAGTAGGATCATTCCTCTAAGTCTCAATTTCAAGCTGAATGAGTATTTAAACTATACACTATAGGAAGGCTCTTAAAAACTTTAAACTATCTTTAATGAATTTCTCCATGAAATTAAAATCATAGAATGTTGTTGCATGGTAGTTTCTCTCCCAGTGAAACCTGAAATATCTGAAATTTAGGATAACAAGGCAACACAATTTTTCATTAAGAAATTTGATAAGCTGTAAAACATTTTTTAACCTAAGGTGTACACTAACTATGCCTGTACAGAGAGATACAGCAGTTTCCTGGGTCATCTCAGATTTGCAATGCCAAATCCTTTCACCACCTATGGAATTTTGATGTGTGTGTTGCTTTTGATTCAGATTTAACAATCTTGTATCTGCCCAGTGGGCTTCCCTAGTAGCTCAGTTGGTAAAAAATGCACCTGCAATGCTGAAGACCCCGGTTTGATTCCTGGGTCAGGATGATACCCTGGAGAAAGGACAGCTACCCACTACAGTATTATTGGGCTTCCCTGGTGGCTCAGACGGTAAAGAATCTGCCTGCAACGTGGGAGGTCTGGGTTCATTCCCTGGGTTGAGAAGATTCCCCTGGAGAAGGGAACAGCTACCCACTCCAGTATTCTGGTCTAGACTGTATAGTCCATGGGGTGGTAAAGAGTTGGACAGAGACTGACTTTTCACTTTCACTTTATCTGTCCAGTAAATAAACCGACTCTGGGCTTCTTTAAGGTTGGTACTGGACAATTTTTCATTAGTGAGTACTTCTGCCCTCTTCCTTTCTTGCACATACAGTAGGTAATGGATCTCAGAAATGGGCTGAAAATCCTCTCCATTACATCCCAGAAGAGCAACTATTTCCTCACTAACACCCGCCTGTTGGCCTGGTGCTTGTACTGTGATCTGTTATAGTTGCTGCCTTCTGAGAATTAATGGGCCATGAAGTCATCACAAGCTCCTTAGCCAGCTTTCAACTTGTGGCTTTGCATCAAAATTCCTCTAATCCTGCTAAGTGAAGGGAAAGTATATTTTCCCCTGAGAATTCACAACTTTCTTGCTCTCACTTTTTAAAAAATAACTTTCTTTCTGTGCTGTCCAGATAGCCACTGCCAATTCTTTTCAGAGATATATTTCTTCTCTAGATATATTTAGATTTGTCAGCATACCTTGCTTTCCAATTTCATCTCTTTATTGTATATTCTATTATTATATTGTATCCCAGCTATTTCTGAAGAATAGCTTTCATCTGTTATTTAAATGCTGTTGACAAGACTATATACTCACTAATAAGAAAAAGCTTTTTAGAAAATATCTGTAGTGAGAACTCTCTCCAGGAGTATTCTCATCTCCTCACTCTCTTATTTTCCTGTCCCTGGCCATTTGTTATTTTATCACTCTGTTAGCTGGGATTTCTCAGTTACAGACACATTATATTCTACAACTGATGCTCTTCCATCAAATTCTATAGTTTTAGTTACACATCTTCTGTATTTACAATTAAATTTGTACTTGGATAAGCTTTCAGATTTAGTTTCTTGGTTTCTAAACATGTCAGTGAACCTAGATTTAGCCATCTGGGGATTCTACTCTTTGTCTTTACTCACCTATAATCTTATGTGCGACAGTGATTTAAATCTGTTTCAACTTCTAGGTGACATGTAATTTGGTCAGATGGACCCAATTTTTGCTTTAAAGCTTAAATAGTGAAAAACTTATTAGGGACTCTGTGAAATTTTCAGCAGCATTTTCCAATACCTAGACATTTTTATTATAAATATAATTTAATTTAAAAAAAATTTAATATAAATTTATTTATTTTAATTGGAGGCTAATTACAATATTGTTATAGTTTTGCCATACATTGACACGAATCCGCCATGGGTGTACATGTGTTCTCCATGCTGAACCCCCCTCCCGCCTCCTTCCCCATACCATCCCTCTGGGTCATCCAAGTGCACCAGCCCCGAGCATCCTGTATCATACATCGAACCTGGACTGCCAATTCATTTCACATATGATAATATACATGTTTCAATGCCATTCTTCTAAATCATCCCACCCTCACCCTCTCCCACAGAGTCCAAAAGACTGTTGTATACATCTGTGTCTCTTTGCTGTCTCGCATACAGGGTTATCGTTACCATCTTTCTAAATTCCACATATATGTGTTGTTATTCTGTATTGGTGTTTTCTTTCTGGCTTACTTCACTCTGTATAATAGGTTCCAGTTTCACCCACCTCATTAGAACTGATTCAAATGTATTCTTTTTAATGGCTGAGTAATACTCTATTGTGTATATGTACCACAGCTTTCTTATTCATTCGTCTGCTGATGGACATCTAAGTTGCTTCCATATCCTGGCTATTATAAACAGTGTTATGATGAACACTGGGGTATGTATCTCTTTCAATTCTGGTTTCCTTGGTGCATATGCCCAGCAGTGGGATTGCTGGGTCGTATGGCAATTCTATTTTCAGTGTTTTAAGGAATCTCACACTGTTCTCCATAGTGGCCGTACTAGTTTGCATTCCCACCAACAGTGTAAGAGGGTTCCTTTTTCTCCACACCCTCTCCAACATTTATAGCTTGTAGACTTTTGGATAGCAGCCATTCTGACTGGCATGAAATGGTACCGCATAAAGAACTGGTAGCTCTTTTGATTCAGAAGACATAGTGAAAGATGTGAGAAGAGTAGTGATTCTCACATAGATACTTTAGCACAGGCCTTTGCAATCTGGTAAAACAAATTTCTTTCTTCAGAATATAATTTCTTAAATTTCAAAGGGTTCACTGAGAGTAAAGGCCTTCCAGAGATACCTTAGTGACCCATGCATACAAAGTTAAAAACTGTGTACTAATGACTAAGTATCAAACATGAGATGGCAGTTTTTTATGGACACTCTACCTTTCTAGCCTAGAAACCTTTCATTACTCTTCTAGAATAGCACCAGTCAGTGGCGACAATTTCCAGAATAAAATAAAAATTAATGAGCAAAATTATACTCTAAGTACTTATTGCAATATGCTCCTACTAAACATAAGCTCCAATGTAAATTACTACCAATACCTAGGCATACACAGAAAAAAACAAAGAGACTTTCAAATATACATTAGGGAAAGAGACAATCAGAATAGATAGTGAAGCCAAATTCAAATGATAGAGACTTATTAATGTCCATTCAACAAACTGGAAAATTCTTAAAGAGATGGGAATATCAGACCAACATATCTGCTTCCTGAGAAATCTGTATGCATATCAAAAAGTAAGTTAGAACCAGACATGGAACAACAGACTGGTTCCAAATCAGGAAAGAAGTACGTCAAGGCTGTATATTGTCACTCTGCTTATTCAACTTATATGCAGAATACATCATGCAAAATGCCAGACTGGATGAAGCACAAGCTGGATTCAAGATTGCCAGGAGAAATATCAATAACCTCAGATATGATATGCAGATGACACCACGCTTATGGCAGGAAGCAAAGGGGAACTAAAGAGCTTCTTAATGAAAGTGAAAGAGGAGAGGGAAAAAGTTGGCTTAAAATTCAACATTCAGAAAACTAAGATACAGGTATCTGGTCCCATCACTTAATGGAAAGTAAATGAGGAAACAATGGAAATAGTGAGAGATTTTATTTTGGGGGGCTCCAAAATCACTGCAAATGGTGATTGCAGCCATGAAATTGAAAGACGCTTGCTCCTTGGAAGAAAAGCTATGAACAAACTAGAAAGCATATTAAAAATCAGAGACATTATTTTACCAACAAAGGTCCGTCTAGTCAAAGCTGTGGTTTTTCCCAGTAGTCATGTATGGATGTGAGAGTTGTACTATAAAGAAAGCTGAGTGCCGAAGAATTGATGCTTTTGAACTGTGGTGTTGGGGAAGACTCTTGAGAGTCCCTTGAACTGCAAGGATATCCAACCAGTCCATCCTAAAGGAGTTCAGTCCTCCGTGTTCACTGCAAGGACTGAGGTTGAAGCTGAAACTCCAATACTTTGGCCACCTGATGCAAAGAGCTGACTTATTTGAAAAGACCCTGATGCTGGGAAAGATTGATGGCAGGAGGAGAAGGGGACAACAGAGGATGAGATGGTTGGATGGCATCAACGACTCAATGGACATGAGTTTGGGTAGGCTCCGGGAGTTGGTGTTGGACAGGGAGGCCTGGTGTGCTGCAGTTCATGGGGTCGCAAAGAGTCGGACGTGACTGAGTGACTGAACTGAACTGAACTTGGAGTTTGCTGCTTCCTCCTTTTCTCTTACTGCTGCTTCTTTTTTTTAATAAAAACTTTTTATTGAAGAACAGTTGATTTGGGAAGCCTGGTGAGCGACTGAACTGAACATCTATTCAAAGTTAAGGGACACTGGTATATCAGTTCAGTTCAGTTCAGTCACAGAACTGATATATATATATATATATATATATATATATATATATATATATATAAACACTGGTATATAAGCTTGGATAATTCTTAAGAATTAGATATATATATAGATAGATATATATATAAAACCAAAGGAACACAAGGAAGAACAGACATAACAGAGCAAAACAAGGTAGACAGGGCAGGAAAGAGACAGAGAAGAGTGAGGAGAAGGAAGAAGAAGAGGAGGAGGAGATGGGAAGAAGAAGAAGAAAGAGAAGCTTTTACATTTACTTAACTTTTTATAGATCTAATGTTAATTCTCTCTCATTTAATTCTTCATAATCCCATATCACCCTGGTAAATTTTTCTAATGGTACTAAATAAATCAAGATAATGGTGACTTTAATTTCTACTGCTGATAACCCCACTTTAAGTGATGATCCCTCGACCAAGATGAGGCAACATAATTCCTGAAAGTCATACATTACCCAAGATATTCTGTTCTTGAAATTTATGTCAATAACTCTTATTAATGGAATTAAAAAAATTTTTTTTCAACTAAATGAACCTTAAATTCCCGCAAAACACCTTCAAATATTTTTTACTTTTTCTCTCTCTGCTAGTATTTATCAGGTAAATGTAAAACTCTTAATACCTGTAACACTCTTAATACCTGAATTTATCAAGTAAATGTAAAACTCTTAATATGTTCTTAGAGATAAATTTCATTTGTGTTGCTCACTAGTTTCATTGCTGTTGCTCAGCATTCATATAAAAGATTTTTCTTTCTTCAGCTTTTAACAATTTTGAATAAAGTCCCTATGTGTGGTGCTAAGTCTCTTCAGTAGTGTCTGACTCTTTGCAACACTATGGACAGTAGCCCATCAGGCTCCACAGTCCATGGGATTCTCCAGGCAAGAATACTGGAGTGGGTTGACATTTTCTCCTCCAGGGGACCTTCTCCAAGTCTCTAAAACCATAATATTATATTTTTCCAAGTAAGAAGGCATTATTTTAAATTGTTTATATAATTTGTTCTGATTGATACAAGCAGATATGAAATTAAAATTTAACACAGCTACACTTGGGCAAGATTTCAAGAAAAAGGGGAAGGGATCCAACAAACAAGTATTGCCTCAATTTTTTAGAATCTATCTTAATCCTACTGTACTTTTTCTGATCTAATAGATTGTTGCTATGACAACTTCAGAGTAATGCTCAGTGGGAAGGGTCACAAATATAGTATAGGATTTTGCTTAGATCACTATACATAGAATCAGGTGATCTAGAACACTAATCAAGACAAAGCAAATTGTGTACAGATCTATCCTTTGTCAATAGTGAGCTCTATTGCTGAGGATAAATGAGAGTGCCATAGGGGCAACTGATATAGATATTTTGCAAGTAATTTTTCTTTTTGAAATGGAAGAAAAACATGTCAATACTTATGGAAACTTAATGACTGCCATTTTCTTTAGATGATTTACAGGAAATATGTTAAATGAGAAGAAAAACAGAGTTTATATATGGTGGTTTTTTTAAATTAAAATATTAGGAGAAATTTGGGAAATATAGGGTTTTTTTCCTTCAATCGATAGTTCTTATTTAAATAATTTATGAATTCAACAAATGCATATTAAATATTTACTCTAAATTAAGTGCAAATCAATTTTAATATATGTACTTGACTTTGGAAAAATAAAAATATATTGGAAGTCAAAAAATGGTAATTAGTTATATCAAGGATTTGTAAGTTCTCTACATATTAAACACCATGATATGTAAGTTTATTATGAGGTCTGGGTGCGGCATATATGATATGAAGGCCATTAAGGTCTCAGGGCTTCAACTCAAACTTCTGCTATTTCCGGGAGCTTGATAAAGGTATTAGTATATTATCAGTGGCATTGTCTTAGATGTAGATGCTAATTTTACATAGGATATGGTATAGAGAAACTGAAAAGTGAAGAACATTTGTATCTAATACATTAAGTAATATATAGAAGATAAGTTGATGTCTGAAAGAGGTAAATATAGATAAAAATGAAACAAAAAAAAATGTAAAGTGAAGTGAAGTTGCTCAGTCTTGTCCGACTCTTTGCGACCCCATAGACTATAGCGTACTAGGCTCCTCTGTCCATGGGGTTTTCCAGGCAATAGTACTGGAGTGGATTGCCATTTCCTTCTCCAGCAGATCTTCCCAACCCAGGGCTTAAACCCGGGTCTCCCGCATTGTAGACAGATGTTTTACCATCCGAGCCACAAGGAAAATGCAAAGTGACATCTAATTCCAGACATGATAGAATGACTGGTACTAGACAAGTCCTCTCATTTAGGCTACTATAAAACTGGGAAAAAATATATATATATGAAATACTGTTCTCATTCATTGGAAAACAGGTGACAGACAATGTACAAAACCTACACATTGACAATTACAAATCATTTTAATAGATATTATAGAAAACAAATAAATGGAGATGAACACTATGTTTATGAAATTAAAAACTCAAAATTAAGATTTGTTAATTCTCCTAAATTGTTTTGAAATTTTAATACAATCCAAAATCTTAGCAGCTTTCTCTTCTCTAAAAATTAACAAGCTAAATAAAAAATTCAAATGAATAATCAATTTTAAGTGATAGTCAAACATATTTAAAAGAAATAAATGAGTAATAACACTACCATAACTTAAAAAGCTACTATAAAACTACACTGAGCTTCCCTGGTGGCTCATATGGTAAAGCATCTGCCTGCAATGAAGGAGATCCAGGTTCAATCCCTGGGTGAGGAAGACCCCCTGGAGAAGGGAATGGCTACTCACTCCAGTATTCTTGCCTGGAGAATCCCCTGGACAGAGGAACCAATTACAGTGATAATATGATAATATGAAGCAACCAAACTCTAACACATTGCTGGAAAGGAAGCAAATTGGTGCAACTTTGGAAACAGTTTTGATATTTTCTTATGAACTACTTTTTATGGATTTATTACAGGTAAATAGATGTACATGATGAAAATACTGTGAACATAAATGTGCTATTCACATGACTTTATTCAAAATACACTCAAAATGGAAATAACACATTATCCTTCCTTAACAGGAGAGTAATTCTACTCACCAATATGTATGAATTACTAATATATTCAACAGGAAGTGTGGATCTTAAAAATATTATTCTGAGTAAAAAAAGAAATCTGAATCCAAAAGAATATCTATTGTATTTTCTATTTATATAAAATTCTAGATCCAACCAAACTAATCTTGTGCAATAAACCTGATTAACAAAAGTTAAAAGAACAATAAAAACATTCACTTAAGAAATATTTATTTCATGATAGACATATGCTGAACATTCTTATTGAGTTATGCCAAAAAAATAAATAAATAAAACTCTCTCCCTCTGTAGATCTTTCATTCAAGAGTGGAAATACATAAATAAATAAAGTACAAAATATATCAAAACAATATGTGTCAAGTTTGTATAGAGAAAACATAAGAGGGTATGCTAGAAAGAACTCTTATAGAACAATAACTTTGAGAAAGGATATGAAGAAGAAAAAGGCTTTACTTATAAAGAAGAAAGAGATTAATGCAAGAGCAGGTACCAAGTCCATGAGGCAAATGAATACCTGGATTATTGGAAGAATAGAAATAAAGTCAGTGTGGCTGGAATGGATTGAACAAGGAGAGAAGTAGTAAACACAATCAGTGATGAGACCGTGGGAGGGGGAGCAGATCCCATTGTGTCTTGTGTCTGGGACTTACATGTATACGTAAATTGCTGAGTGTATTCCTACATATGAAAGATATCCTACATTTGAAAGGTTTGGAGCAGAAGTATGACATGAAATGATTCAGTTTTTAAAAAATTTTTTTTTTTTAATTTTGAGAGTAGACTTTATGGCTTCAGGAAAAGAATCAGGGAAATCTGAAGGGAAATCACTGAACAATTCAGGAAGAGGTGAAGTGGTGACTTATAGTCAGATTCTACATATTTTTTTGAGAGTAAGGCTAAGAATATTCACAAACTTACTAGATGTGAGGTAAGAGAAAAATATAAAAATTGAAGATGACATCAAGCTTTCAGTTTTTAGTTCTTTTGGGTTTAGTTGTTTGCTTTGTTTTGTATGGCCTGAGTTCATTTTGGATGTGAATAACAATTTACGGAGATTAGAGAAGATTGTGAGAAAAGAGCGCAATAAAAACAGAAATTCAGTTTTGAGTATGTTAAGCATGAGATTTCTGTTAGGTATCACATTGACTTTAAGTTTTTCAATACACGAGCATGATGTTTGCATAAATACCAGAACTTAAAAATTTTGAGTTATTGATATCTGGATGGTATTTAAAAACACAAGACTCAGCATCTAAAGGGGTGCATATAGATAGCATAAATAAGAGGCTCTAGCACAGAGCTGAGGTATCCTCCAACATTTAGATATTGGGAAATAATCAGAAACCAGTAAAAAAGAATGAGAGGGAGAGAACAGCAAGTTAGGAGAAAACACAGGAGAGTGTGACATCTGCAAAGCCAAATGAAGAATGTGTATCAAAGAGGAAGAAGTGGTTAAGAGTGTCAAATGCAGACCAAAGTTCACTTAGGATAGAAACTGAAAACTGGCTGTTGGACTTAGCAATATTAAGGTCACTGATGACCCTGAAAAGAGCAAATTCAATAGAGTGAATTTATGTAGAAGCCTCTTTGGAGGGAATTCAACAGAAGTTGGAAGAAATAAAAGACATCTAATACGAAATAAAAGGTATCTGGTATGGATAGATTATTTGACATTTTGTGTTTTTTAACTTCTTTACACAGTAGTGCCTGGGGATGGATTACTATAAATGTTTTTTTCTTAGGATAGAAGATTTGTCTAAACAAAAGAGCAAGAGAATAGCTTAATCTTCAGTTTCTTCTGCCATGCTGGATCACCATGAGGTGAATGCAGACCATCATAGAAAGCTACAGGTCCTTGTATGTCATCCTAGGTTATGTCTGTAATTACATTTTCCAGGTTCCATTAAAGTTTCTCTGCCTCTTCCATCTATGGGTGGCACTGGTTTCCTGTGGTTTCCAGCCCTGGCAGACTTCACCATTCCTTGATGGTTTATCTCAACTCTGCTCACATATTGTAAATAATTCACTTTTGCAATTTTTCTTTTAAATGAACACAATTTTGAGTGTACTATCTCCATTTTACTAGGTTTTGATTGCTTAAACAAGCTGTATAGCCTACATTTTTTTCCTTAAACTGTATTATCTATATTTGAATATGTGTATAAAAAGGATAATTTCCTAGGTTACTCTAATATTGTACAATTAATTCAAGTAGAATCATTAACTAAGTACATAAGAAATTGAGGAAATATGCACAATACTATCAGTAAATCTTTGAAAAGAGATTTATTGAGCAAATTATTTCAAATTTTCAAGGGACAGAATAATCTCTATGTTATTTAAATTTTCCAGGGTAAAGAGATTGAAAAAAATGCTTCTCTGGTATATCTTGTTTCATGTTACTAGCATAACCTTAATTTAAAAAATGCTAAATAAATGGAAAAAATAAAGTTGGATCTCCATTTATGAATATAGATTTTAAAATTCAAAATAAGTATATTAGCAAATATTTTCATTCTAATTGGATACTTTTTTGGACAAGAAACAAAATATGTACTCATCTCAAGAGTAAATTGTTGTGTACTAATGATTGATGCACTGATGCCTCTACCAACCTTGAAATATATACCTGTAAGAAACTAGGATAAGTACAGGAAAAAGTTTTCTTTTATCTGTGTCATGCATCATGTACACATATCATAAACATACTTTCATCTACAGCATAGGATATTTCTGTTGTAAAACCTCTGCATATCTATTCCTATCTTTCTTTGATACAGAATAGCATTTCCCTTCTCTAATATGTAAATTTTTTTCAATGCTTCATGACTTCTCTTGACAGTACTGGTTTAACATACAAGTTTAGCCTTCCATGATACTCCAGAGATTTAAGTCTACGTTATAGCATTTTTTCAGATTTGGATCCTGTTGCTAAATCCTTTCCTTGACATTTGAAATTCCTGAAAGGCTATCTCGTTGGCCCAACAAATGATTTTTAACGCTATACTCTGCCATAGATCAGTTCAGTTCAGTCGCTCAGTTGTGTCCAACTCTTTGTGACCCCATAAACCGCAGCATGCCAGGCCTCCCTCCATCACCAACTACTGGAGTTTACCCAAACTCATGTCCTTTGAGTTGGTGATGCCATCCAACCATCTTATTCTCTGTCATCTCCTTCTCCTCCTGCCTTCAATCTTTCCCAAAATCAGGGTCTTTTCAAATGAGTCAGCTTTTCGCATCAGGTGGCCAAAGTATTGGAGTTTCAGCTTCATCACTAGATGGTTAATATGTACTGCTGCTTGAGGTTTTCTTTGTTAATGTAATTTTAACACTAGAGTTAAATTATTCATTCACCAACAGATATTTACAGATTTCTCTATCATGTATCAGAGATTGTGCTAAGAGGTAGGGTTATAAACACAAATAAGAAACACTTTCTTCCCTAATTAATCTTACATTCCTTTGAGCGAGATAGATAGTAAATGTGTAAATAGATGTGCTATATAATTTCATATAAGCATTATGAAAAGAGTGGAGCAGTCTAAGAACAATATAAATGTGACAGATATATTTCAAAATGGAATTGTTCTGGAAAGCCAAACTTGGAACTGCAAATGAAACCCATTTGACAAAAATAATGAAAAGTACTGTATAAGCAATAGTTTCACAAATTGATTAAAGAAAGAGATAATTTAAAATAAAGAAAGAAAAAAAAAAACTTGCTCTAGGTGATGGAGGGAGCATGGTAAACAAAATCCATTTTCTCTATCCAAATGCTCAACTTACTGAAAAAAATGATAAAGGGGTTTATACATACAAGCACCCGATTATGACTTGCTGGGTGGCTTTTCTCTTTGGACAAGTAAATTCTTAATAATAGTGAACATCAGAATGAGAACAATTCTGCCCTTTCCCATCACAGTCCAGGAAAAGGCTTCCTATGAAATATCAGAACATAGCTTCTAAAATTAAAGTATAGTGGAACAGAGTAGACATGACAGCTCGCTTCCCCCAAAATAGGAAACATAAAAAGAATGGGAAATATAAGCCAGTTTCTCCTTCCAAATCAAATTTAGTCATGTTTCTTTCCCAAGACAATGAGGAATAAGGTGGTAAAAAGTTGTTGGAAGGTTATAGCGAAAGTCATTCTTCCTAAAGTGTCAGAAATAATCTGATATTTTAATTATATTCACACTCTGATATTTTCAAATTTCTTAAAGAATGGTTGAATTTAGGGACTTAAGCACTATGCCTACAGTTAATCCAAAGTTGGAGGAAAGATCAGCAGAAGATCACTACTCCTAGCTCCATATCAACCATTGATCTTTTGTGCATCTGCTCAGGATTACTGATGAACAGCGTCAATTTGTCAATTTTTGCCCTCAAAAGGTTATGAAAAGGCTCAGAACTTTAACTAAAACTTTGAAAAGTCATTATCTTCTCAAGGCTCAAAATTCACTATTTTATTTTCCATTTCATATTTATTCCAGCCATGTTGTCCAATAATACTTCAGAGGGTCTGCTCTGTGACTATATAACAATATTAAAATTATTCAAGAACACAGAGTTAATGGAGATTTTCCAAATTTGAATATAAATCCTTTGCTTTATTAATTTCTGAAGGAGAACTTCAAGTTCACTTATTAATTGTCCTTGCAAGTTATTGTCCAGATGAATTTAATCTACAAATAATATTCTAATAATAATCTAAAGTCTAAAATTGTTACATTATTTTTTCTCCAATTTCTTATTTCATTTTAATCTACCATTCTATCTGAGTAAACCAGAAAACTTCTGCAAGCTGATGGAGCTGTGGTTTCTTTTTTCCCCAGGGTTTACTTATTTTTAATTTATTTAATTTTTTAAAATTAATTTATTTTAATTGGAGGTTAATTACTTTACAATAATGTAGTGGTTTTTGCCATACATTGACATGAATCAGCCATGGGTGTACATGTTCTTAAGCAGCTATGGTGTTATGTCTCACTGGGATGAGGGAACTCCTACAGAAATTGTAGAGATCAATGACAAATCTCTGATATATCTGACATTTAAGAAAATCCAGCATTAATAATATATGAACATCATTTCAGCACTGGCATATCTTCTAATAAACTTAGAAAACATATCAAACCTTGGTCACCAGGGTAGTTAAACTAGGCAAAATTTTGTTTCAGAAGCTCATACTCAGACTTGCCAAAGACTATAGCAAAACTCAACTGTGTCTAGACAAGGGGCATAGAGGGAAGATCTGGGTTTCAGCTTTGACAAAGTACCAGTCAGTTTATACCAAGTGTCCACATCTCATGGTTTGTGAATAGACTGGATTAGGAAAAATCTTACATAAAGAAGTTAATGATGCCACTGTGTTTGGGATATCTGGGAGCAGATTCCATTATGCAAGTGGAATCTCTCTTAGAACAGCATTTGAAATATTCCTACCTTCTAGCGAAGTTTAGAAGATTGCAATGGTAACAACCTTAATCATCAGGTCTTACTTGACAAGCCTTTCTTCCCATCCAGCATATTCAAGCTCTTAATTTAAAATGCTCCTGGGAGTCATTTTTGGCAGAGCAACACTACATAGAGGTAGTCTCTGTTAGTAGCATAGCCTTTATAATCTCTTGGGAGCAGGCCTATCCATCCTAGGCATAATGGCAGCTTAAGCCTATGACTCCCCTTCTCCTAGGCAGGTTTCTCTCAGTCCCATATGTGTTTCAACTAGAAATTTATACACAAGGATTTTCTGAACTAAAGCCCCTATTGGCACATCTGCCATATGCTAGTGATACACTATCTTTCCTTTGGAATAATGGAGAACTTTGATGGCATTTCTTTATGTTAATACATTTTTCTACACTGGGAATTGTTCTGCAGTGGAATATGTCTGTAGTGTTTTTATTTTCCTGTTGGAAGGCTTATTTGAAATATATAACAATTTAAACCATTTGTAGCCTCTTTCCTCTTCTACTCAATGTAATATCAGTATATTTTGTTGAATCAAAAATATTGCTAATTCACATTTACTTCCTGTCTCAGATATTTCACTAGCATCTTATTTTAGGCTTTGAATTATGGGATCTCTAATAATTCAAGTAAGATTTTATAATCAAAGACCTCTGTATCGACTAAATCATCTGTTTTTCATAAAGAATTATGTCTACATTCATTGCATATACATATTGAATAATTCTACCTGGAAAATACTCTATACATGTTGTATTCTCTCAATAAACTAACACCAGCCTAGTCTCTATTCATTATTATTCTATCTGGCTCCCTCTTAATATATTTTATCCTCTGTCTTCTCTTAAAGTTTAAACCAGAATATCACCTCAAAATATGCATTTTGACATAAAAATTATTTCAAACTGGAGGCAGTTGAGAAGAAACAAACACAGGGCTTCCCAGGTGGCATAGTAAAATCTCTGCCTGCCAATGAAGGAGACATAAGATACTCCAGTTTGATCCCCTGGAGTAGGAAATGTCAACCCACTCCAGTATTCTTGCTTGGAAAATCCCAAGGACAGAGGAGCCTGGCGGGACACAGTCCATGGGATCACAATGAATCAGACAGGACTGGACACACACATGCTACTAAACACAGAGAAAGTTCTCTCTATCTTTCTCTTTACTGCATAAGGCAAGATATAAATTATTTGCTTAGAGTATACAGACCCATATCAGCATAGAGATGGCACCAAGGGGACCTGCAAAAGAACCATACTCCATTAGCTCACTCCCACATGTTTCTTACAGCTTGTTGCCTTTGTAAACCTAAAACTGCTTTTCTTTGTCCTGTCATTTTTCTACATATTATGGTTATTTATTGAAGATGCTATATAAGCTGCTTTCTTCATACTTCAGTTGGTAAAGAATCTGCCTGCAATGCAGGACACTCAGGTTTGATTCCTGGGTTGGGAAGATCCCCTGGAGAAGGGAAAGGCTACCCATTCCAGTATTCTGGACTGGAGAATTTTATGGACTATATAGTCCATGGGGTCACAAAGAGTCAGACATGACTGAATGACTTTCACTTTCACTTTCATATAAGCTGCAGTTCCAAGTTATGGTTTTGAATTTCTCTTTTTGTTTAATTTTCTCCCACAATTTAATAAAGTGTTGTTTATTTTCTCTTATTAATCTGTTTTAGTTAGAGTCTCAGCAGAAAACTTAAGATGGGTAGAGGTAAAGTTTTGCCACTCCTACAAATTTAACCTTTTTCTTAATGCTACAGTCATCCCATATCTGCCAGGATTCGTTCCAGGACTCTGTGGATTCCAGACTCCACGATGCTCAAGTTCCTTATATAAAGTGACCTAGTATTTGCATATAATCTACATACATCCTTTGTCAGACTTTAAATCATCTCCAGATTACCTGTGTGTTCATGCTAAATTGCTTCAGTCATGTCCAACTTTTTGCCACTCTGTGGACTGTAGCCCACCAGGCTCCTCTGCCCATGGGATTCCCCAAGCAAGAATACTGGAGTGGATTTACTAGTACTATGTAACTGCTATGGAAATAGCTGTGGTCACATGGCAAATTAAAATTTGGCTTTTTGCAACATTATGGAATTTTTAAAAAGTATTTTCAGGAATTCCCTGGTGGCTCAGTGGTAAAGAATCTGCCTGTCAATGCAGAAGACAAGGGCTCAATCCCTGATCCTGGAGGATCCCACATGCCACAGAGCAACTAAGCCCATGTGCCACAACTACTGAGCCTGTGCTCTAGAGCCCAGGAACCACAAGTACTGAGCCCATGTGCTGCAACTTCTGAAGCCCAGACACCCTAGAGCCTGTGCAACACAACTAGAGAGCAGCCCCTGCTCATTGCAACTACAGAAAAGCTTACATAGCAATGTAGACACAGCACAACCATAAATAAATAAATATGTATTTTTTTTGAGTGTTTGTGTAATAAAGTTTTATTAAAGTATAAAGGAGACAGAGAAAGCTTCTGACATAGGCATCAGAAGGGGGCAGAAAGAGTACCCCCCTGACTAGTCTTCAGCTGGATGTTATATAGTCACTGCTGCTGCTAAGTTGCTTCAGTCGTGTCCGACTCTGTGCGACCCCATAGACGGCAGCCCACCAGGCTCCCCCATCCCTGGGATTCTCCAGGCAAGAACACTGGAGTGGGTTGCCATTTCCTTCTCCAATGCATGAAAGTGAAAAGTGAAAGTGAAGTCGTGTCTGACTCTTAGCAACCCCATGGATTGCAGCCCACCAGGCTCCTCTATCCATGGAATTTTACAGGCAAGAGTACTGGAGTTGGGTGCCATTGCCTTCTTCGTATATAGTCACTGCTGCTGCTGTCTTTGCTGCTAAGACACTTCAATCGTGTCTGACTCTGTGCGACCCCAGAGATGGCAGCCCACCAGGCTCTGCTGTCCCTGGGATTCTCCAGGCAAGAACACTGGAGTGGGTTGCCATCTCCTTTTCCATAAATATGTAATTTTTAAAAAGTATCTTCAATCCTTGGATAGTTGATTCCATGGTTATGGAGCCCAAGGATATATAGGGCCAACTATATTTCCTCAGGATTCTCAGATAATAATAGGGAGGGATTCACAAAGACAAAAATTGTGCCATTATGAAATTCACCTAGTGATTATTTAAGTATTTTGAACTATCTCCTTGACTTTTTCCACTTAAAACTGCACAAATTTTATAGAAACATGTGTGTAACTGTATTTGTTCTTATTTTACATTCTCTATCTGTAGCTTAAAGAAACTTTTATTCAATAATTTCCTGGGTCCAGGGCTTCTCTAAGAATGCCATTCCAATTTGCCCTCTGAGACCTGAATCTTGTTTTACATTAATTTCACTGGGTCCCAAGCACTGTTCCTGACCTCATAAGGACAGAAGTCTCTTTTTTCACAAGCATGGACATTTATTTTGCCTTTTTATATCAATGTACTCTGGTTTTCACTACTCCACTATTCTTGCCTGGGAAATCCCATTGACAGAGGAGCCTGGCACAACTTAGTGACTAAACAACAACTCTGGTTTTTAAGATTTCATCTCTCCTCTTTACTTTATACAGTCTGCCACTAAACAGCTCATGTTCTGTCTAAGGAAAGTATTCTATTCTCCAGCTTAATCAGCCTTTCTCCCCTCATGCTTTCATGTCTTCACTTTTTCTGTGCTGATAATTGTTTGTGTTCTTCAGTCGCTAAGTCATGTCTGACTCTCTGCAATGTCATGGACTGCAGCACACCAGGCTCCTCTGTCCTCCAGTCTCCTGGAGTTTACTCAAATTCATGTCCATTGAGTCAATGATGCTATCTAATAAGAAGCACATTTTTAAAATCTCTCTGGTTTATCTTTAATTTCACTTAATTCCCAGAGACAACCTTTAGATCACTTAAGGTTGTATTTTTCAAACTTCAACACAAGTGAAAAATCACCCTAGGTTTCCATAACATGCAAGTTCCAATTCATAGGTTGAAGTTGTGAAATATGTGTAAAAATACACCTTGATTGATGCCAATGCTGATCGCCTGTGGATCACACTTTTAGTAGCAAGGTTTAATAGCAAGAACACCTTAGGGTGTTCTGTCACCTCACTCCGTTGTACACCTTCTTCAGCCTACAAAGATGATGATTTCTTCTTACCAACAGGGCTCCTATTTTTGTATATTTTTGTTAATAAAATATATCCCACCTTCTTTGTTTAAAGTCATAATTCATATCTTAGAAAACTAGAGCCGTGTTTATAGATCTTGTAATGAGTAAATACAGAGTCAACGTGGACAAATTACATTATTTCAAGGGTAGTCATTTCAGAATTTTCCCTTTAGATTCTAAAAGACATTTTAAAGAATATTTGGGATGAAGATCTATTATATCACTGGCTATATGATTAAGAATAATGCTTTAAAGCTAGACCTTAGTTAGAGCTCAATAGACCAGTGGCGTTCAGCTGCCTTGCAGATTATAGGCTGCACTGGTGCTTCACCTTACTGAGGCTAAAGATTTTTGATCCTGCCCCAACCTCATTTACGAATCAGGCCAGGATTTCCATTTAACGAAAATCAACCTGACATAAACTGTAACCCAAACACTGTCATTTTTCTGCAACCTAGAGCCCTGCAAGATCCCTTTATTCTTGAGAATTTTACACCATTCCCGAGGTTTTGAGGCCCAAGACCTTTTCAAAGAACTTTAAGGGCTTTCTCTTGCTGAAATCCATAGGGTTTTTAATTGAACTATGACTTTCCCACTAAAATTTTTTAAATGCATTTTTCTGTAAAAATAGACACCAAAATGTCAACAATCATCAAATGAAAATAGTATATGACTTAAGATAATGCCTTTTTCCTAAAGACCTGGGAGTTTCTGAGATGCTACCTGCAAGCTAGCAAATTAATCTGCCACGGTTTAATGCAAGTTGGCAGAAACAAGAGTCCTAGGTCAGAAACAAAGGACTTTGTTACTTATGGCACGTGCAGTATGAGCTCCCTGTTTGCATTACTTTGTCTCCCATGGGAGGATGAGAAATGAAAAATGGTCCTAGTAGCTGCTGTACACGTAGATTTGTGTCACAGCTGAGGATCCCAAAACTTACAATACCCTCAACCTCAGAGAAGACTAATAGCAACTGCACTCTATCTTTGTCCCAGAGGGAGACATGGTCTTTAGTATCCTGAAAAGCAAATAAATTTGCTCTGTCCTAAAGGAAGAAACTACCTTTATATTGCAAAGCTATTTGCTATATAAGCAACTTTGAACAGACTGTCTGGAACAAACACTGTCAAGAGATGTGCAGAAACGCAAAAGATCCGTGGAGAATTATCTATCGACATTGCCTGGGTCTCAGCCATTAACTGCCAACAATACAACTGTGAAACCAGTCCTGCTACACAAAGAAAGACACTGCAAGTCACCAAGTTCAAGAAGTTGCTTGATGTTCATTTTTAAAACAGCATTGGAATATAAACCCATCCGCTGTGGCCATGCCAAATGTTACGATCTCTGTTTAAAATTCACTGCCCTAAATTCCATAACTTTTATTTTCTTTGAACGTTTTTTGGCTCAAAGAATCTGATCACTTGTTTAAATGTAACTTTTTATCTAAAACTAGCACATCTGCCATCCCCAGTCTGATGCACAGAGAAGCAGAAGAAAATCATAAGTCCACATATAGGCTGGTATCCAAGAGAGAAGGAAAGTAGGGGGCTGAGCTGCATGTGTCCAGTTTTTTTCTCCCAAACATACCATCTAATGTGTTCATTCCTTTTTCCTGAGGTATGGAAAGAAAAGAAAAGGATTTAGGGATTTTTTTTTTTTCACATGGCAACCAGGAGTAGAGAATGACGATGAATAGCAATTTATAGAATTACAAATAACTAAGCATACATAAAGATATTTAATTTCACATTTTAGTTACCTAGCTGTTTCTCTAAATGTCTGTGCAAATGTACGTACCTATCAACATGAAGGCAAGTGCTTTTTTTCTCAACACTATCAATATAAGAATTATCAAACAATGTTTTATAGGTAGACAAAGAAGAAAGTTTGTTTAGAGCTGCAACTATAATAATTACCTACAAAGGTTATTAAATAATAAAGGCATTTATGATTTAATGTAATAAGAAAGTCAAAATCAGGGCATTTGTGGAATTGATTCATCAGTTAAATGGCTACTGTCTTTCTCAATATATGCAGGCAGCCATTTTCAATGCATTGTTTCTTTGACTTTGAAGTGAGTGAGTGCTCAGTCATGTCTGACTCTTTACTACTCCTTGGAAGGTAGCCTGCCAGGGTTCTCTGTTCATGGAATTTTCCAGGCAAGACTACTGAAGCGGGTTGCCATTTCCTCCTTCAGGGATCTTTCTGAGCTAGGGATAGAACCCAGGCCTCTCACATCTCCTGAATTGGCAGGCAGATTCTTTACCACTGCACCACTGTTTAGTACCTTTTATATCTATTCTTAGCATCTTTTTGAGGTAAATTTGCTATTTCTTTACTTCTTAGATGGAAACAATAATTTCCATCCAATCCTGTGAAATTTAAATTGTTCTATGACCTTGTGAATGTCAAGTTTTTACAAACCCCTTGTGTGTTTGAGAATTGTAGTTATCCATATATTTATATTAATTATTTTAATGGCTCAAATATCATATATTGATATTATTTCTATAATTTTTCATAATTGAGTAACACATTGATATTTCACCCTCTAGGATGAAGTAGATTGTTTTTTACATATTTTGAGACCAATTTATAAGTTGTATGAAGTTTAAAATTCTTCTCTACTATTGGTGAGGCTTGTTCTTTGGTATGATATCAATATAGCTATCCCATGTTTCAATGTTTCAATTGCTTAGCATTTGCCTAACCCTTCTTTTTTCATCCTTTTAATATTGTCTTATATAAAATATTTTATTATATCTAATATATTTGTCTTTATAAGTTATATTTTTATGTTAAATATTATTTCTTTGAGTTTTTTTTCATAGTACTTTAGCTATTTTAAAATATTTCACCTAAAATATCTATTATTTCAGATATTTTTGATATTTTTATTTTAGATGTATCATATTTTATAGTTTTTCTAAAAAGAATGCATAGGTGTACTTTTAATCCAATCTGACAAATTCTATTAACTAGAAAACTCAATCTATTTTAATTATTTCAATGTTTGACTTAATTTTAACATAGTTTTCTCTGTTTTATTTTTTCCATATTTTTTCTTTACTTCTTTTGAAGGTGAAGGTGAAGGTGAAGTCATTCAGTTGTGTCCAACTCTTTGTGACCCCGTGGACTGTAGCCTACCAGGCTTCTCCGTCCATGGAATTCTCCAGGCAAGAATACTGGAGTGGGTTACCATTTCCTTCTCCAGGGGATCTTCCCGACCCAGGGATCGAACCTGGGTCTCCTGCACTGGAGGCAGACGCTTTAACCTTTTGATAGTCCCCAAATTGATTTTTCAATTTCTTTATTTTGCTGATTTAGAGGCAACATATTTCAGTACTATTCTTTTCTTTTAATGGACTCTTTAATATTTTTCTTGTATACTTACCATAAGAGACTTTCAAACTAATCATGCTGCTATCATTTATCTGAGAAATAGAAAGGCACTAGACAACTTTATTTCTAATCATTCTCATTATTAATTCTCATTCTCATAAATAATCTATTTATTTTCATTTCACACTACATTATTGTCACTTATTGTAGCTCTATCTTTAATGATTACTTTTAACCTATAGGTTACACATTATTGTTAGATTAGACAGTGATTATGAGTTTATATTTACTCAAAATGATACTCATTTATTTGATCATTCATCCTAGCCTTTCTTCCTATTAAAGTATATAACTTCAAACTTCATATTTTTGAGGATCATCAGTAGCAGTTTATTTATGAATTTTTAAAAATTTCTTTGAAAATGCATTTATTTTCCTAAGTATTGAATAATTTAGCTGAAGTGTCAGCTGAAATGTCTAAAGTGTTACCATAACCTATCTAATTATGCATGCATACTAAGCTGCTTCAATAATGCCCGATTCTTTGCAACCCCATGGTCCGTAGCCTGCCTGGCTCCTCTGTCCATTGGATTCTCTGGGCAAGAATACTAGAGTGGGTAACCATGCTCTCCTCCAAGGGATATCCTTTACCCAGGAACTGAACTCACATCTCTTACATCTTCTGCAATTGCAGGTAGGTTCTTTACCACTAGTGTTACTTGGGAAATCCAGCTGTAGATTTCTTTTTATTAATTCTACTTTGTATGCTTTATTATTTATTAGACATTTGATTATTTCATCAGTTTTGAAAAATTTTTAGCTAATAGCATTAGCTCTGAAAGTCTTCTTTAATTTTATGTCACATTTTCTTTTAAAATATCTGTCCTTAATTTGAAGAGACATCACTTCAATTGAATGGAAGAAAAAAATACCTGTTTACCTAACTTTTAATTTTATCATCATTTTAAGCTTATGTAATAATTAATTTGTACACTTGACATTGACATTTATTGAGAATCTACATGCCAGCCATTTTTCTCCAGGAATTTATCCTTTATAATAAATTCTTGATTGCTTTCAAAAGTAAGTATTTATTAAGAATCGATTGTAACTCAGGCACTGTATTAGCTTTCTCCAAATAAACAGAACCAATAGAATGTGTATGTATGTGTGTTTATTTTACATTTATGATATAATATATATGACTATTTTATATATATATATATAATATATATATATATATATATATATATATATGAAAGAATTGACTCATGCCGTTATGGAAACTGGCATGACCAAAATTTTCAGGGTGGACCAGAAGGCTTGAAGACACAGGGAAGCCAAGCCCACATGTCTAGTTTGAATACCAAAAAGTTGGAATCTTAAGGGTGCCAATGTTTCATTTTGAGTCTGAAGGCCATCTGTTGTAGAACTAGAAAGATTCAGTGATGCCAATGAAGTAAAAAAGCAGTCTGCTGAATTCTCTCTTACTCGAGGGAGGCCAATCTTCCTGTTCTATTCAGACCTTCAACTGATTGTATAAAGCCCACTCACACTATGGAAGGCAATATGTTTTGTCCAAGTCCACTGATTTAAATGTTAATATCATCCAAAAACACCCTCATAGAAATATCTAGACTAATGTTTGACCAAATATCTGGGCCCAGCCAAGTTGGTACATAAAATTATCCATCACAATCCCTATGAATACAGAAAGAAAACAAATATCCTTTTGCATATGTGGTTTATATCCTAATGGAGAAATTGAAGAATTAAATAGAAGACATGAGAAAATTCAGAAAATATTATGGTGGTGAGATGCACAAAATTGGTATATGTTTTGGTTACATTTCAAGTAAAATACTTTATAAGTTTTACTCCCTGAAATCTTAATAATATGTACCATTAAAGTTGGAAACATGCCAAAAATGGATAGGATAAGTTAATGTTGAATGTTGGGTTTTTATGGAAACAGAGTTTGGGTTACAAGATGTATATTACATCAACAACAATGAAAATAAAAGGATAGGCCAGAGATAGAAGTTTAACTATGATAAAGGTCCAGCAAAACTTCAGCCAATCCAGTGTGGTGCTCTAAAGCAGATGTTGTCTGTCAGACTTATTCTGTGCTAGACTGAAACAACAAGCCCTTTTTAGCCCCACATTGCACAGTCAACAACCTCAGGTCATTTTGGGAAGGATATGACATTGACTGAAGTGGTTCCCTACTGCTGAAACAGATATTGAAGAAACTGACCAATAGAGACGGTCTGTTGACCACACTCCCTGTAGGTGGGGGGCAAATCCTTCCCTGATGGGGCTTTGTATGTCACCTTTCTATGTCTATCTCACTTCATGTTTGATTTCCCAGTCAAGTGACAAAAATATTGGAATAATTTGACCATTTCTCATGTGCTGTAGACAATCATAGATGCCACTATTCAGAGGAAAGTCACATGCTGACAAGCATGTAAAGAAGGAGATAGAGAGGGTCTTCCTTTATTATCTGGACTTTTGTGAAGCACATAATTCAACTCAAATTGTTTTCAACCACAACCAAACATATTAATTCACATAAAATAACATTTAGAGGCAAACTGGGTTTCAGAGTTTGTTAAGATTGTGTGACTCTATTATTACTTCAAGGATCCAACTTTGTTTTTTTTTAAATTCTGGTTTTTTTTTCCCAATGTTTGGTCTTCCAAATCTGCTTCATTCTAAGCTTCATCTTCATGATCGATGAATAGCTGTCATTAGCAATTGGGGATGGAGAAGGCAATGGCACCCCACTCCAGTATTCTTGCCTGGAAAATCCCATGGACAGAGGAGCCTGGTAGGCTGCCGTCTACAGGGTTGCATAGTGTCGGACACGACTGAGCAACTTCACTTTGACTTTTCACTTTTCACTTTTCCTGCATTGGAGAAGGAAATGGCAACCCACTCCAGTGTTCTTGCCTGGAGAATCCCAGGGACGGGGGAGCCTGGTGGGCTGCCGTCTCTGGGGTCGCACAGAGTCGGACATGACTGAAGCGCCTTAGCAGCAGCAGCAGCAGCAATTGGGGATACACATTCCCAACAGATATCACTTTATGTCTAATTGTGCATAGTTTTATTATCATAAATTTATTTAGCTACAGTAGATGAATTTACCAGGACCATGCCTAATTTCAGCACTAGGACTACTTCAGCAACACATATAATTTGGGAGGAAAAGGATTCATGTTAGAGATTCCACTATAGTGTCCCTTCAAAGTTGAGAAATTTTTTTCTTATTAATAGTGATTGAAGAAATATCTAACAGGAGTTAAAAGATGAATTCTAACTTTGGGAGAAAGTTCAGACTAACTGACATCTAAGATAAGGAAGGTTTTCCCAGGTGGCTCGGTGGTAAAGAGTCCACCTGCAATGCAGGAGATGAGAGTTTGATCCCTGGATTGGGAAGATTCCCAGCAGAAGGAAATGGCAACCGACTCCAGTATTCTTGCCTGGATAATCCCATGGACAAAGGAGCTTGTTCGGGGCACTTTGCATGGTGGCACAACCATGGGGTTGCAAAAGAATAGGATATGACTTAGTGTCTAAACAACAACAAGGTTAGGAAACTTCTATATCTAAGATTATAACATTATACACTATTTTTGTTGTTGTTCAGTTGAGACCTCTTTTTTTTTTTTTTTTTAAACTGTAGGTAAGTAGAGAAAGACATGTGACAACTGATATGAACATACCTGCTAAGTTAGTTATCTATTACTCATAGAAGTCTTTATCTTAGTTCATATAACAACTGATATAAAATTTGTCTTCCCCCAATGTGATTCAACATGTCTATAAAAACTTACTTTCATCTCAAAATCCAATAAACCTTTGATGGCCTGTTAACCAGACAGAATTATCTGATCATTTATTTTGATACACAAAGCTAGGTTATTTTTAATAGTTATTTTATTTTAGTATTCACAGAACAATTTCTGGAGGTTTATCAAATAACATCTAAACTTGAATGTTTTTACTGTGACTGACATTTGGTGCTCATAATTATTAAATTGTGCTAAGTTGAGCAAAACTGCATGACGAACAAATTCATATTTTGTTGGATCAAATTATTTTTCCCTACAAGGCTATTTGTGTTATTTCAGTTATTTGACAAGGCTAACTCTTTCAGAAGAATAGAATCATGCTTGCCCTTATTCAAAAAAACAAAGAGAAAAAAATACAAAGAAAATCAGCAGATGGAAATGGAAGACCATGACCAAATCTCATCTAACATTTCTAAGAGTAGTTCTTCTTTTTTCTTTTTTTTTTTTGGTAAGGCCTTTGAAAAATAATGCACAATTATACAGTTTGTATTAAAAGAAAAATGGCCTAGATTTCATCCTTTGTCTTGTGGCATTTCAAATTCAACAGATCACTAACCTCTTTTTTCACAGAAGGTGTACTTAGTGAAAAAGCTAAACTTCTTATTATACAATCAGGAATAATATAATTCATGGTAGAGGGTTTTAAGAGGACCAGTTTAATTTTTAATGTGTTATTGTTGTTGGCAAAAATGATAAAGTTCACTGTTACCTGTAATCATGTTCAATCTTAATGTTTTCCTTTTGTTTCTAGTTACAACTGATATTTGCACTGTTGTACCCCTAAAATGCTTATCTGTTGAAGATCACTATTGTTAGCATCTAATTCAATTCTTGCTTGTATAAGAAAGCCTTACTGATATTACTTTTAAGCTGATTATCATACATTTAAAAATGAATGCTGCTGCTAAGTCGCTTCAGGCATGTCCGACTCTGTGCAACCCCAAAGATGGCAGCCCACCAGGCTCCCCGTCCCTGGGATTCTTCAGGCAAGAACACTGGAGTGAGTTGCCATTTCCTTCTCCAATGCATGAAAGTGAAAAGTCAAAGTGAAGTCGTTCAGTTGTGTTCTACTCTTAGCAACCCCATGGACTGCAGCCCACCAGGCTCCTCCGTCCATGGGACTTTCTAGGCAAGAGTACTGGAGTGGGGTGCCATTGCCTTCTCCTTAAAAATGAATAGAGGAGGATATTTTCTTGGGCTCCAAAATCACTGCAGATGGTGACTGCAGCCATGAAATTAAAAGATGCTTGCTCCTTGGAGAAAAGCTATGACCAACTTAGACAGCATATTAAAAAGCAGAGACATTATTTTGCTGACAAAGGTCCATCTAGTCAAAGCTATGGTTTTTTCAGTAGTCATCTGTGCATGTGAGAGTTGGACCTTAAAGAAAGCTGAGTGCTGAAGAATTGATGCTTTTGAACTGTGGTGTTGGAGAAAACTCTTGAGAGTCCCTTGGACTGCAAGAAGATCAAACCAGTCAATCCTAAAGGAAGTCAGTCCTGAATATTCACTGGAAGGACTGATGCTGAGGCTGAAGCTCCAGTACTTTGGCCACCTGATGCAAAGAACTGACTCATCTGAAAAGATTCTGATGCTGGGAAACATTGAAGGTGGGAGGAGAAGGGGTCAACAGAGGATGAGATGGTTGGATGGCATCACCAACTCGATGGACATAAGTTTGAGGAAGCTTCAGGAGTTGGTGATGGACAGGGAAGCCTGATGTGCTGCAGTCCATGGGGTCACAAAGAGTCGGACACAACTGAGCAGCTAAACTGACTGACTGATTGTATTTTGGACTCTTTTGTTGATGATAAGGGGTACTTCATTTCTTCTAAGGGATTCTTGCCCACGGTAGTAGATATAATATTCATCTGAATGAAAATCGTCCATTCCAGTCCGTTTTAGTTCACTGATTCTTACAATATCGATATTCACTCTTTCCATCTCCTGTTTTACCACTTCCAATTTTCACTGATTCATGGACCTAACATTCCGGGTTCCTATTATTGGAGGAGTTTGTAATTTCCTGGGTTCTGTCTCGTTGTAACAAAAATTTGAAGCAATGGATAGTCCAGCGTTACAGCCCTCAGATGGACCAGAGTTACAGTTCAGTTTCATTTAGAAAGTGAAGGAAACTACATACTCGAGGCATGAGGGCTTGCCAACCCAAAAGATGCAAAGAGAAAAGAGGCCCTGGCCCAATTTTGGCTCCTCTTTTTATGTTTTTTCTTCTCTCCATGGGCCTGCCCTGTGTAAATTGGGCTAGCCAGGAGTGCAGCTTGTTTTACCTGAGGTCCTCACTCTGGTCCTCGGACTTTCCTTTGTTCTATTTTCTTGGGCTTTTCCCTTCCTTGTCTTTTTTTTTTTTTTTTTTAATTTTATTTTATTTTTAAACTTTACATAACTGTATTAGTTTTGCCAAATATCAAAATGAATCCGCCACAGGTATACATGTGTTCCCCATCCTGAACCACTGCCATTCTGGACTCCTTTTTCCTATTCTTAACTACCTAACATTCTCCCTCCTCAAGAGATAGGAGGCACAGTTCTTTGGGAATAGGGGCATTGAGGTCTGTCTGGCTAGTTTCTGCTGAATTGGGACAGCGAGGAACATTGGCCCTCCCCGTCTTGCTAGTCGCAAGCCTCAGAGTCCTTATAGTGGTGTCCATCTAAGGGTAAGTGATATTTTCTGTGGTCAGCTGTAGTTTTAATAGCCTTGTTGAAATGGCACTGCATGTTGTAGCTTGTTGACCTGGGCAGAGACAAAATGGGTTAGACAATTGATATTACATGAAACAATCACAAGCAGCATCAATATGGTGGTGACAGGGACTAGTAGGGGCATTAGCCAACTCCAACTTTCCCATAACCAGGAGGATCCCCCAAAGAGAGATTATAGCCACCCCAAGATTTCCCTAGCTTGTTCTTTGAGATCCTGTAGGGTCTGAATGCTTTTCTTGAAGACTGTGAGACTTTCTTTAACTTAACTGAAGGTATTTACCCAGAAACAACATGTCTCATTCAAGATGGCTCAAGTCCCTCCTTGTTCAGGGATCAAGATATCTACCTCCTGTCTGTTTTGGAATACAGCCCCTGACAAGCTGTGTTGGCTCTTCAGAGCTGTCCTGAGAAATCTTATCCCCAGAAACTTAATTTTGGGGGTGTTCATTAGAATGGCACTCATTTGTAGCCCTGAATAAGTATAGGGGCTCATAGGTGTATTGAGTGCCCTCTTCTGTTTTCTTCCATGGTTTGACTCATGAGTAGTGAATTCAGGAGTCATGTCCTGGTACCTTGACTGCTGTGGATTTAGAAAGTATTAAAGGGTAGGGGCCCTTCCATGTGGGCTGGAGTTGAGCCTTTGGGGATCCATCTTTCCAGATTTTAATTAGGACTTGTGTTCCTGGAGCATATGGTGGTGACTCTTTAGAATCTTTTGTGTCCTGGTTGACACCCCACAAGCGTATATCCTGTTGGAATTGCCCAATGGCCATGGTATAAGACCAGAGGGTCTGAGCCTCTGGATCTAGGAAGAGGACACTGACATAAACAAGAGGTCGCTCATATAGCATCTCATAAGGACTGAAACTAACCTGTTACTTAGGGACAATATGCGTGCAGAGAAGAGCTATTGGTAAAGCCTCCTTCCATCCCAAGAAAGTCTCCTAGGTTATCTTTTTATCGCTGATTTTAAGAATTGGTTGGCTCTTTCAACTTTTCCTGAAGACTGAGGCCTCCAGGCACGATGGAGATAATATGTAATGCCAAATGCTCTAGAGACCTCTTGGGTGACCTTAGAAGTAAATGATGTCCCATTGTCACTTTTTAATGACCTGGGCAGACCAAACGATTTCATGTAGCAGTTTTTTTTTACCACCTCCTCAGCCTTCTCAGTCCATGTGGGAAAGACTTCAATCCATCCTGTGAATGTATCTATCATGACTAATAGGTATTCATGTCCTTAAGAAACTGGTATCTGGGTGAAGTCCATCTGCCAGTCCTCTCCTGGATAGGTCTCACATTGTTGGACAGCACAGGGCCATCTTGGGTCTTTGAGCTCCTTGGGGGTTGTTAATTGGCAAGTAGGACAAGAGGAGACCACTTGCCTTATAGTCATCTGGAGGCCTGTTACTCTGAAGGATCTTTCTTGTAATCTTTGGAGGGTGAGTGGTGGCATGTAAGGAGTTAACCAACTTCCATTGGAGGTTCCCAGGCAGGAAAAGGAGTCCCTTCTTTTGGAAACACCATATGATCTTGAAAGCTCTCACTTTCAGCTTTAAGAGTCTCACATTCAGTATATGAAGGAGTTTCTGGCAAATTAGTCTGTGGAACTAAGGTGGCAACCCCTATTAGGTCATTGTTCTGTAATGCTGCTCTCTTAGCTGCCTGATTGGCTGCTTGGTTCCCTCATGGCACTTCCGTGCTCTCTTTTTGGTGTCTTTTACAATGGGAGACTGAACCATCAATGGGAAGATGAACTGCCTCCAAGAGACTAAGGATTTGATCACCATATTTATTGGGGACACTCGGGTTGTCAAGTGGCCTCTTTCATTCCAAATAGCAGTATGTGCATGTAGCACCATAAAGGCATACTTGGAGTCAGTGTAAATGGCTACTCTTTTTCCTTTTCCCAGCTCTAAAGCTTGAGTCAGGGCTATGAGCTTAGCTAATCGGGCCAAAGTACCTGGTGGCAAAGGTTTAGGCTCTATGGTCTCAAAATTGGAGACTACTAAATATCAAGCTCTTTTTTTTTTTTTTTTCCCATCCAAGACAAAGCTGCTTCTATCAGTGTACCAGATTTTCTCAGCATTGGTCAGAGGATCTTCGGACAATACTTCTCACGGTTTTGTCCAGTGGTCCAAGGTTTCTAGGCAAGAGTGAAAGAGGAGAGAGCCCTTGGGGGTAGGCAGGAGAGTGGCAGGGTTAAGAAACTCACAAGGGGATATAGTCAGGCCTCGATTTTCCATCAGCACTACTTGATATCTGAGGATTCTTTGATCAGGCATCCATAAATGGCCTCTCCCATTTAGGAGTTGTTTCACTTGGTAAAAATAGTTTGCCCCCAAAAGAGAGTTTTAAAAACATCTTTTATCAGGGTTGAAATAGCTGCAAGATTTTGAAGGCAGGGAGGCCAGCCTCGGGTGGTTGGATTGAGCCTCTTGGATAAGTAAACTACAGGCTGGGGCTCAGGTCCCAACGTTTGAGTTAACACTTCCACGGCTATTCCTTCTTTTTCATGGACATTAAGTTGGAATGCTTTTTCTGGGTCTGGCAACCTCAAGGCAGGTACTTGAGTTAAGGCTTGTTTTAGTGTAGCCTCTGCCTTCTTTTGAGGGGTTCCCTACATCAGTGGAATTGAATCATCCCATCCCTTCAAGTTCTCATATAAGGACTGGGCAATTAGACCATAATTGGGTATCCAGATTCTGCAATACCCAGTCAGTCCCAGGAAAGCTCACAATTGTTTTCAAGTCGTCGGGGAGGGCAACTGGAGGATTTCTCATACTTGATCAGAGGACAGCCTCCTGGACCAGTGTGTAATCTGAACTCCTAGGTAAAGGACCTTTGTCTCGTCCATCTGTGCCTTAGCACGGGAGACTTTATATCCCCTCTCTGCCAAAAGTTTAGAACCTGAATTGCCTGTTTTGGGGCATTTTTTCTCATCTTGAGAGCAGGTTAGTAGGTCATCTACTTATTGTAACATTTTCCCATTAGGTCCCAGGTCCAGATCTAGAAGACTCAGGTAAGAGCCTGCTCAAACAGGTGGAGGATATCTCTGAACCGCTGAGACAATACTGTTCAAGTCATCTGTTGGTGTTGTTCTCCTGGAGCCTCCCACTCAAAGGCAAAAAGATATTGGGATTCTTTAGCCAGTGGTATGCAAAAGAATGTATCTTTGAGATCCAAGACTGTAAACCACTTGGGTGGGTGGGATTTCTCCCAAGACTACATAGGGATTGGGTACTGTGGGATGGACAGGGACTACAGCTTCATTTATGATCCAGAGATCTTGAACCATTCACCAGGTTCCATCCTTTTTCTTTACAGGGAGGATCAGGGTGTTACATGGCGAATTGGAGGGGACCAGTAGCCCCCGCTAGTAAAGTAATGCTCAAAATTCTCCAAGCCAGGCTTCAGCAATACATGAACCATGAACTTCCAGATGTTCAAGTTGGTTTCCGAAAAGGCAGAGGAACCAGAGATCAAATTGCCAACATCTGCTGGATCATCGAAACAAAAAGAGAATTCCAGAAATATATCCCTTTTTGCTTTATTGACTATGCCAAAGCCTTTGACTGTGTGGATCACAATAAACTGTGGAAAATTCTGAAAGAGATGGGAATACCAGACCACCTGATCTGCCTCTTGAGAAACTTAAATACAGGTCAGGAAGCAACAGTTAGAACTGGACATGGAACAAAAGACTGGTTCCAAATAGGAAAAGGAGTACGTCAAGTCTGTATATTGTCACCCTGCTTATTTAACTTATATGCAGAGTACATCATGAGAAACGCTGGGCTGGAAGAACCACAAACTGGAATCAAGATTGCTGGGAGAAATATCAATAACCTCAGATATGCAGATGACATCACCCTTATGGCAGAAAGTGAAGAGGAACTAAAAAGCCTCTTGATGAAAGTGAAAGTGTAGAGTGAAAAAGTTGGCTTCAAGCTCAACATTCAGAAAACGAAGATCATGGCATCTGGCCCCATCACTTCATGGGAAATAGATGGGGAAACAGTGGAAACAGCATCAGACTTTATTTTTCTGGGCTCCAAAATCACTGCAGATGGTGACTGCAGCCATGAAATTAAAAGACACTTGCTCCTTAGAAGAAAAGCTATGACCAACCTAGGCAGCATATTAAAAAGCAGAGACATTACTTTACCAACAAAGGTCCGTCTATTCAAAGCTATGGTTTTTCCAGTAGTTATGTATGGATGTGATGTTGGGCTATAAAGGAAGCTGAGAGACAAAGAATTGATGTTTTTGAACTGTGGTGTTGAAGAAGACTCTTGAGAGTCCCTTGGATTGCAAGGAGAGCCAACCAGTCAATCCTAAAGGAAATCAGTCCTGAATATTCAAAGGAAGAATTGATGCTGAAGCTGAAGCTCAAATATTTTGGTCACCTGATGTGAGGAACCAACTCATTGTAAAAGAGCCTGATTCCGGGAAAGACTGAAGGTGGGAGGAGAAGGGGACGACAGAGAATGAGATGGTTGGATGGCATCACTGACATGATGGACATGAGTTTGAGTAGTCCCTGGGAGTTGGTGATGGACAGGGAGGCCTGGCGTGTTGCAGTCCACTGGATTGCAAAGAGCTGGATACGACTGAGCAACTGACCTGACTGACTGATTGACCAGCTGCTCAAACTTGTCAAATCCTTTCACTCTAATTTTATTCATCATGCTCCAAGAATGTGGCACGGCACAAGAAGTTAGGCCTACTTAATGAATTTTCAAGGAACAGTATGTTTACTTTCCAGACTCCATTTCTTACTAGAGAAATTTCATAAGCTTAGAGACCATGCCTTTCATAAAAGAAAAATTTGTTATAAATGATACAATGTTAATATACACAATTGAATTCAACCTTCCCACATGTTACATGGAAAGTTAGCAACTGAAGCTGTCATACACATCAAGTACCATGTACCAAGTCACTTAAAAAGAATAATTTCACATAGAAACTGTTTGACTTATATTTAAATAACAACATATATCTCCTTAAAACAACAAAAATCTACATGATTTTTATTATCAAATGATTCTGAACACAAATTTCTCATGTCATATACTTACTTTGGGAATATACACTTTATATCCCATGGTTAAGAAACCACAGAAATCATATTCTCACCCTCTGTTTTAAAAAATAACCTGAACCTGTAGGCTTGTCTTTGGATTTTCAGATATTATAATTTTTAGGCAAGAAGGTTTCTATATACAAATATTATTCTTATCTTGTAGGAATGTAAAACATCATTGCAGAGGAGTCATAAGATTAAATGCTACAAGGAAGGATGCAGAAGATCAAGAATAGAGGACAGCTTGATGGGGAAGAGGATTCCTTTCTCATTCAATGTAATTGCTTTCCCCTACTAATAAATAGTGATCTACATGGTTCTTATATGATCCTATGAGAGTTATGCTGCATTCTGCAAAGGAAAGTGACAGGTGACTGCAATTAACTTCCGACCTGTTTTTCATTTAGACTGTTTTTAAGAATAGAATAAGGAGAAGAGAATTGTGTTAAAAATGGAAGTAATAGGGCCCATAATTCATTTCTTAAAATGATATTTAATAAAATGTAGTCAAAGTTATAGCCAGTTTTTGGGGACAAAAAAGCCAATAATTTCTCAGAATATAATGGCTCACTAATGTACATTTACAATATAAAAGCTTTCAGTCTTAAGTAAGAAAAAGACAATACCTCATTCATTTTGCTTAGTAACAAAAACTAGCTGAGCCATGTATGGTTAACTTATTATCACTGACTGGAATTCAATCTCTGCTTTTCTATTTTTACCAACAAAAGGCATTATAAAAAGAGGGTAAAGGTAAAGGTAGACTAGGAAATGTTTTCAAATAGATCTACAAAACATATTCTTTTCTAGCAAGATTATATCATTAAAATAAGGTCTAATATTATTACAAATTTATACAAAATTATAATGGCACCCCACTCCAGTACTCTTGCCTGTAAAATCCATGGACAGAGTAGCCTGGTAGGCTGCAGGCCACGGGGGTCGCTAAGAGTCGGACACGACTGAGCGAGTTCACTTTCACTTTTCTCTTTCATGCATTGGAGAAGGAAATGGCAACCCACTCCAGTATTCTTGCCTAGAGAATCCCAAGGACGGTGGACCCTGGTGGGCTGCCATCTATGGGGTCGCACAGAGTCGGACACGACTGAAATGACTTAGCATAGCATAGCATAATGTTCATAATTTGTAAAAACTTCACTCTTTTCTTAATTTACACAACAGCTAACAAATAATGGTAAAGATTATTTTGTGATGAATAATAAATTTCTTCATGATGCTAGAATCAGTAGACATTAATAAATTTTATCAATTTTATGAGTTTATACATGATGGAAAAAATACTCTTTTTACACATTGAAGAAACTCAAAGTGTTAAAGGGGAAATCTTCCTTGAAAAGTTTTCTGGCAATCATGTTTACTAAGTATCACTCGCTCCTTGGCCAAAGTAATCTTTTCCTGGTCTTATCTGTGTTGTTGGGCTTCCCTGGTAGCTCAGCTCGTAAAGAATCTGTCTGCAATACAGGAGGTTTGATTCCTGGGTTGGGAAGATCTGCTGGAGAAGGGATAGGCTATCCACTCCAGTATTCTGGCCTGGAGAATTCCATGGGCTGTACAGTCTATGGGGTCTCAAAGAGTCGGACAAGACTGACCAACTTTCACTTCACTTCACTTCAGTTCATATGTGTTGTTTTTTACCTATCTATCCAAACTGTTTCATCCTTCCCCTATTACTCAAGCCAAAGCCATCCCAACTTATTTTACTAAAGCTGCCTAACATCTGATCTTGTTGACCCCTAATTCATAAACTTGGAATTACATGTAGAGAATATCCACAATAATGCCAATCTGAGCACTTGTACACCTCTTATAAAGACCTCCAGTCTCTCCCCATTGCCCTATGGTCAAATCCAAATGCCTTTATAGGGCCTACTTGACCTGGTCTCTGATGATCTCTAAAGCTTTGCCACATGGTCCTTTCCTCTTGTAATATAACATTTAGAGCTTATGTTTTTCCAATTGTCCTTGCTCTCTGATCTATAGTACTGGAACACACTCTTTCTCCTGGCTAGAATTCCCCACTAATTCTTCCCCTGAGTCCTGTTCAGACTTCAGTCATCACTTTAGGCACTCTTTTCTCATGTTCTTCTACAGGATGAATATATGTCTGTTTGTTATGTGTCTGAGTCCTCTCAGTGTGTGAACTCAGTGTGTGGAGGCTGGCTTTAAGCCTTTATCCTCTCCTATCCCCACTACAAAGAGTAGTCCCTGGAACATAGAAGCTCAGTGAATAGTTGTGGATTAATGGGTTCT
Organism: Bubalus bubalis; assembly: GCF_019923935.1. Taxonomy (NCBI): domain Eukaryota; kingdom Metazoa; phylum Chordata; class Mammalia; order Artiodactyla; family Bovidae; genus Bubalus; species Bubalus bubalis. Next base: position 94,241,677 of record NC_059157.1, on the reverse strand, counting down.
GAGAGTCAAATAGGTTAAATTCCATGTGTATTTACATCACCATTATAATATACATGTCAAAATTATTTTCTTACAGATGTTTATGAAACATGCAGATGTTAGATGGTTAAGTCATAGTACTTTGAAAATACCATATTTTTAATTTTTATTTATATGTTTTATTTCTACAAATTTATACCTGTCTCAAGAAATCTAAATTGATTATTTGGCTATAAAATCAAATAATGATAATGTACCACTCGTCTGCTTGAGAGGTTATTAAAATATATCCAGGAAAAATGTCAACAAAAATCAAAGAAAAAAGAGAAGGGATGAGAAATCAACACCTTTTCACTTTGTCAGCTTGTTTTTCAATGAAAGGAGAGAAAAGAAGTAGAAAATATCAACTGACTTGAGAAAGTAGTAATCAAGCATTTTAATGCAGGATTGATGAGAGATAAATACATTTAAAAAATCTATGTCACATGACAACAATGTTATATCAATACAAAATTTACTGACTTAGTAAACTCCTTGTAATTAAGTGGAAAAATTGGTGATAGTCTGTGTTAATACCAAGATCTGAAAAGGAAAAAAGAAAACTGTGATATTTGTTTTCAATATACAGGAAGCATTTTTACTTTCTACTTGTAAAATTATATTTTTATAATAAGATCTTACATTTAAATAGCACTTTGCAGTTTAGCAAATAAATCAATATATTGCTGTATATTGTCACCTTGCTTATGTAACTTATATGTAGAGTGCAGGCATGCTCAGTCACTTCACTCGTGTCAGACTCTTTGCAACACTATGGGCTGTAGCCTGCCAGGCTTCTCTGTTCCTGAGGTATGTAGAGAATATCATGCAAAATGCTGAGCTGGATGAAGCAGAGGCTGGAATCAAGATTACAGAGAGAAATATTAGTAACTTCAGATACGCAGATGACACCACCCTTATGGCAGAAATCAAAGAGGAACTAAAGAGCCTCTTGATAAAGGTGAAAGAGGAGAGTGAAAAAGCTGGCTTAAAACTCAACCTTCAAAAAACTATCATGGCATCTTGTTCCATCACTTCATGGCAAATATATAGGGAAACAAAGGAAATGGTGACAGACTTTATTTTCTTGGGCTCCAAAATCACTGCAGATGGTGACTGCAAGGTAAAGACGCTTGTTCCTTGGAAGAAAAGTTATGACAAACTTAGCATATTTAAAAGCAGAGACATTACTTTGCCAACAAAGGTCCATATAATTAAAGCTATGATTTTTCCAATAATCATGTGTGGATTTGAGAGTTGGGCCATAAAGAAGGCTGAACATTGAAGAACTGATGCTTTTGAACTGTGGTGTTGGAGAAGACTCTTGAGAATCCCTTGGACTGCAAGGAGATCAAACCAGTCAATCCTAAAGGAAATTAGTCCTGGATATTCTTTGGAAGGACTGATGCTGACCCGGAAGCTCCAATACTTTGGCTACCTGATGTGAGAAATTGACTCATTGGAAAAGACCCTGATGCTGGGAAATATTGAGGTCAAGAGGAGAAGGGGGGTGACAGAGGATAAGATAGTTGGCTGGCATCACAGACTCAGTGGACATGAGTTTGACCAGTCTCCAGGAGATGGTGAAGGACAGGGAAGCCTGCATGCTGCAGTCCATGTGGCCGCAAAGAGCTGGACTCAACTGGGTGACTGAACAACAATATCCATTATCCAAAAGGACACACAGGAAAGCTGTTAATATGTGTGCGTATTTAGTATAATTTAATCCATCATTGCCTACATAAACAAAATAGATTTTGAGATAAAAGAAAATGTGAAATCGCATTTTAATGATCATTTAATACACAAACATTTTAATGAGAAGGCAGAAACCATCTTTTATTTTTCGCTGTTATGTAGTTTCATAAACTACTCTTTGAAAATCAGCTGAATGTATTATATCACGGAATCTTTTTGTAGGGATTAGTATACTGTTTGAAACACAGGACAAACATATCTATCCAAAATACTTTACTGCTACTAAAATTACTTTGATATACTTGCTTAAAACTTTGGACGACTTAAACATAAATGAATCATTACAGATTGACAAAATTTTTAAGATGTCATGAATTTTAGTATTTATAAAAATGTGGAATTAATGTAAATAAATTAGGAAAAGCATAATAATAAAATTAATACTGGTTTCATTGACTAATAAGACCACTGAAAATCAAAGTACATAAAAAAGTATAAAAATTTATTTTCAAGATTTATAAAAAATTATTTGAGTTGATTTACATTATCTAAACTGAAGAATTAATTAGATGGAAGGGCTAAAATATGAGGAAATATTTTAACCATGTGAAATGATAAATGCAAATGACAGACTTAGAGCATTTCATTCTAGTGAATCATAAAGAAGTATACGGGGGAGCCCTGGTGGGCTGCCGTCTATGGGGTCACACAGAGTCGGACACAACTGAAGCGACTTACCAGCAGCAGCAGCAGTATTCTATTAAAAAGTTTAAATTTCTAAAACAAAGCATTTTCTGGATCTAGAATTATAATATTTTACTACAATATACACAGAATTAATTGAAATTTATGACAATTTAGTGACACGATGGGAAAGAGCTCAATGTTAGATATCAAATGCTGTTGTAAGTTTACCACTTTTTACTAATTTTGCAAAAATAAATTTAATGTTTTATTTATAATAAAATACAATCTGTAATTAAATATATGACATTAAAAATATATATGTATTTTTTTTCATTTGAAGGTATACTATCTTGATTTCACTTTTTTAACCCTACTTCCTATCAGTAAGTACTCTCAAGTCTGGTCTTTTCTAAACCTTTAACTATAGTATATTTTTGTTATTTTCAATATTCCTTCTTTAAAACAATTCTTACTCTAAAAAAAGCTCTCCCTTATCACTACAATAATTTTTACAACTGTTCACCTCAGTATCACTATGGTTCCATTGTTATCCATACTCTACAGAGTACATTAGAAAATGTATGTCCTATCTTCTCCCTTTCATAAATAACAGACTGAATTAATTTCCTCACTACACTTAATATTTTAAACTCATCTCAATTTTTAAAACCATATATAATTTTAAATAAATAATTTTGTGTTTTCTCATATGTTTTTAAGTTATTCTAATATATTTTGAATATATAGCTATCAGAAGTAAAATAATGTTTTCTGCAATCAATAATGAAGTCTATATGAGGTAAGAATAACCTAAAGAATCTAAAGGAAACCCAAGGAAGTATAAAATGTAACATATAGAACTTGGGATTAGGCATCAAACATGTTTCCAATAAACTCAGAACCTTGGTTGCTCTTTTAAAAAATATTTATCTTGTCTTAACCTAAATGTCTTTGTCCTTAAAAATATTAATAGCAATAGATCTTACCTAAAAGTGTTACTATGACAATGAACTAAAAACATAGATGTAGAAAATGTTATACTTCAAATAACTAGTGATCTATATATATTAGCCATTTTTTGTGGAATTTAATTTTCTTCCACTTTCAGTTGAAAACTATTTTCATTATAGATAGAAATGCAGGTGTAATAAATCACAAAGATCAATATTATTTATAGCAATATGTATTTTTTATTTGATCATTTGTCTCTCTAAGAAGAAACTTCACTCACTACTAAATACATCCTTTCTTTTTTAAGTCCTTTGAAAAAAAGTGATCAGATCAGTGATGGTAGATGACATGAAATTGTGCTACTGTTTCTCCCATCCATTCATATTTGTCCATGCCTATTGCCAAAAAAGGTTCATCTAGTCAAGGCTATGGTTTTTCCTGTGGTCATTTATGGATGTGAGAGTTGGACTGTGAAGAAGGCTGAGTGCCGAAGAATTGATGCTTTTAAACTGTGGTGTTGGAGAAGACTCTTGAGAGTCCCTTGGACTGCAAGGAGATCCAACCAGTCCATTCTGAAGGACATCAGCCCTGGGATTTCTTTGGAAGGACTGATGCTAAAGCTGAAACTCCAGTACTTTGGCCACCTCATGCGAAGAGTTGACTCATTGGAAAAGACTCTGATGCTGGGATGGATTGGGGGCAGGAGGAGAAGGGGACGACAGAGGATAGATGGCTGGATGGCATCACTGACTCGATGGATGTGAGTCTGAGTGAACTCTGGGAGTTGGTGATGGACAGGGAGGCCTGGCGTGCTGCGATTCATGGGGTTGCAAAGAGTCGGACACGACTGAGCGACTGATCTGATCTGATCTGATTATCAAACTGTTATTTTTGTGCCTCATTTATATAGTTCCAATTTTCTAAGTTGTTGTTCAGTTACTAAGTCGTGTTCAACTATTTGCGATTCCATTGATCCCAGCACACCAGGTTTCCCTGTTCTTCAGCAACTCCTGGAGCTTGCTCAAAGTCATGTCCATTCAGTGGGTGATGCCATCCAGTCTTCTCATTCTCTGCCATCCCCTTCTCCTCCTGCCTTCAACCTTTCCCAGCGGCAGGGTCTTTTCCAGTAAGTCAGCTCTTTGTATCAGGTGGCCAAAGTACTGGACCTTTAGAGTCAGCATCAGTCCTTCCAATGAGTATTCAGGGTTGATTTCCTTTAGGATTGACTGGTTTGATCTCTTTGTTGTCCAAGGGATTCTCAGAAGTCTTTTCTAGCACTTTATTTTCAGACTAGACTCTAGCATATTATAATCAGGCTGTTATATTCATATTCTTAACACACCATATTCTTAACTGAATCACTGCTTAACTGAATTAACCACTCTAAACTATTACCACTATGAAGCAAATTATATTTGTTAAAAGAATCTATTTCTTATCAAAGACTCACAAATATAATTACATCTGTTTTTCTAGTATTATTTCTTACTTACCCTCTGAAATAGATCCTATATATTAAATTTAATTAATCAATGTATTAGTCAATCTGGAAAGCATATAGTTCTCTAGGTTTTTATCTCTCATATCTCCTTTGCACTCAGAATTTTTTACACTATGACATTTCATAAATTGTTTATGGATTCTACTTTACCTGCTTTTGATATTTCACTGTTTCCTTATGGCCTCAAGTTCTTATGATGCCCCTACTTTTATGGCCTAAAAACTTATTCATCATTCTTATGCTGAAAAAACTCATCCTTCTGTATTCTTATGGTACTAGATTCATGTCATGCTTAACGACGTATTTTATATTGAGAACTACATTGAGCTGTGAATATATATTTGTATAAACCTAGTTGTAATTATGGGGCTTCCCAGGTGGTTCAGTGGTAGAGAATTTGCCTGTAATGCAGGAGATGTGGGCCCCATCCCTGGATGGGGGACATCGCCTAGAGGTGGAAATGGAAACCCACCCCAGTATTCTTGCCTGGAGAATCCCATGGGCAGAGGGGCCTGATGGCCAACACTCCATGGACTCGCAAAGAGTAGAGCATGCCTGAGTATGCATATAAAAAAATAAATTGTTTGTGTATGGTTTCAATTTTCTAAGGAATCAACTACTTTATCATTTTCTAACTAGCACCCAGATTACAGCATATAACTAATCACATGCTGGAGTCCAGCTCCAGCAGCCAGGGAATCAGCCTGAAGGGGTGAGCAGTGTCGGCAGACGATGATGTAGCCTCTGACTCATAGTACGGAACTAAATGTTTATTTCAAGCTTCAGGTTCTCTTTTATACTTTGACAAAAGCATTAGGTCAGAGGTTTGACATTTTAGTTTTCCTCACCCAGATTTATTGTCTCCAGAAATCATTGTTGTCCTACAAACAGAATTCCTGCTTTAGCGATTCTCTCAGAATCAGCTTTACTATCTATTATCTACTTTCTCTTATGTGTCCTATATTTAACTTGTGATTACATTGTAATTGAAAGATGATGCTGTGAATGTGCTGCACTCAATATGCCAGCACATTTGGAAAACTCAGCAGTGGCCACAGGACTGGAACAGGTCAGTTTTCATTCCAACCCCAAAGAAAGGCAATGCCAAAGAATGTCAAACTACTACACAATTGCACTCATTTCACATGCTAGTAAAGTAATGCTCAAAATTCTCCAAACCAGGCTTCAGCAATACATGAACCATGAACTTCCTGATGTTCAAGCTGGTTTTAGAAAAGGCAGAGGAACCAGAGATCAAATTGCCAACATCCACTGGATCATGGAAAAAGCAAGAGAGTTCCAGAAAAACATCTATTTCTGCTTTATTGACTATGCCAAAGCCTTTGACTGTGTGGCTCACAATAAACTGTGGAAAATTCTGAAAGAGATGGGAATACCAGACCACCTGACCTGCCACTTAAGAAATCTGTATGCAGATCAGGAAGCAACAGTTAGAACTGGACATGGAACAACAGACTGGTTCCAAATAGGAAAAGGAGTACATCAAGGCTGTATATTGTCACCCTGATTATTTAACTTATATGCAGAGTACATCATGAGAAACGTTGGACTGGAAGAAACACAAGCTGGAATCAAGATTGCCAGGAGAAATATCAATAACCTTAGATATGCAGATGACACCACCCTTATGGCAGAAAGTGAAGAGGAACTAAAAAGCCTCTTGATGAAAGAGGAGAGTGAAAAAGTTGGCTTAAAGCTCAACATTCGGAAAACAAAGATCATGGCCTCTGGTCCCATCACTTCATGGAAAATAGATAGGGAAACAGTGGAAACAGTATCAGACTTTATTTTTGGGGGCTCCAAGATCACTGCAGATGGTGACTGCAGCCATGAAATTAAAAGACGCTTACTCCTTGGAAGGAAAGTTATGACCAACCTAGATAGCATATTCAAAAGCAGAGACATTACTCTGCCAACAAAGGTTCGTCTAGTCAAGGCTATGGTTTTTCTTGTGGTCATGTATGGATGTGAGAGTTGGACTGTGAAGAAGGCTGAGAGCCGAAGAATTGATGCTTTTGAACTGTGGTGTTGGAGAAGACTCTTGAGAGTCCCTTGGACTGCAAGGAGATCCAACCAGTCCATTCTGAAGGAGATCAGCCCTAGGATTTCTTTGAAGGAATAATGCTAAAGCTGAAACTCCAGTACTTTGGCCACCTCATGCGAAGAGTTGACTCATTGGAAAAGACTCTGATGCTGGGAGGGATTGTGGGCAGGAGGAGAAGGGGACGACAGAGGATGAGATGGCTGGATGGCATCACTGACTCAATGGACGTGAGTCTGAGTGAACTCCGGGAGTTGGTGATGGACAGGGAGGCCTGGCGTGCTGCAAATCATGGGGTCGCAAAGAGTCGGACAGGACTGAGTGACTGAACTGAACTAAACAATAATTAGGTAACTATTTAGAACAGAGCTGTCTAATTGATTGCTCTGTAGTAACGGCAATGTTCTATGTCCGCATTGTCCAATATGGTACCCTTAAGGATATTTTGCCTGTTTAAAGACTTGAAATGTGGCTAGTGTGACTGGGAAACTAAAATTTTAATTTATTTAACATTAATAATTTTAAATTAACATAGCTGCACCTGGCTACTGGACAATGCAGAGCAGAACTAGAAAGTCAAGATGATTGCATTTAAGGGTAATAAAATAATGCCTGGATAACACATGTGCTATAAAACATATTAATTGACTTTGCTATGAATTATCTATGATTATAGACAGTGCCCTAGTATGGGCACTAGTTTATGCTTTCATTTTCTCAAGGAGAGAATACTATGGCTTTTTTTTCCCCTCCAAATTATATTTTAATTCACTTTTAAAAATTAATGTACAATAAAAATTTACCTGTTTTTGTTGTAAAGTTCTATGAGTTTTGATAAAGACATATAGTTGTGTAAATACTAACTCAGCCAAGATATTGGGTAATTCCATCACTGTAAAACTTTCTCATGTCCTTCTGTAGTCAATTTCATACAGGCTTTGTTACTGAATGCAGAATGTTTTTAACTTCTGAGAATCAATTGTTCAAAAATATGTTGGAAAAATTTTTAAGAGTTCCCAAAAGAAGAAGGAAAACATCAATGGAATTGATCATGAGAATTGGACCGTAAAGAAAGCTGAACACTGAAGAATTGATGCTTTTGAACTGTGGTGTTGGGGAAGACTCTTGAGAGTCCCTTGGACTGCAAGGAGATCCAACCAGTCCATCCTAAAGGAGTTCAGTCCTCTGTGTTCATTGCAAGGACTGAGGTTGAAGCTGAAACTCCAATACTCTGGCCACCTGATGCGAAGAGCTGACTCATTTGAAAAGACCCTGATGCTGGGAAAGATTGAGGGAAGGATGAGAAGGGGACGACAGAAGATGAGATGGTTGAATGGCATCACTGACTCAATGGGCATGAGCTTGGGTAAATTCCGGGAGTTGGTGATGGACAGGGAGGCCTTGCATGCTGCGATTCATGGGGTCTCAAAGAGTCAGACACGACTGTGCGACTGAACTGAACTGAATGAGGAAATATAAGGACATTGATTAAATGATATCTGAGAAAGGCAGATAACAAACTGTTTACAGACTGTTGTTGGCAAAATACAAATGTCAAAGGAAGGGATGAATGATTTATTTTGTGCAAGGGAATATTCTGAAACAGTGTAATGAAAAGGCAAAATTTGCCTTTCAGAACATATAGTGGATAATTGATGTTGCCATTCATTTAGAATGAATCTCTAGTGCTTGTAGAAATTAAATAATAAAATAATAGGTATTCCTTTAATTAATGGCAGTCTAATTATTTTCCTAGATCTTGCTTTAAAATGCCAAGATGATCAGAATAGAAATATTTTAAAATTCTGCTTCAAGTCATTTTTAAGTTAATTGGATAGTGAAAAATTACTAGGCCAGGATATGGGATACATTGGAGACCTAGTAGATTGATTATTCAGGTCATGGGAATTATTGCTTTTCTGGGCTTTAACAATTCAGTGGGAATCAGCTTTATTGCCAACCAAGTAATAGAACTGCAGACACTGATCAACACTTTTGAACACTTCATGAGGCTATAAGCATCAGAAATTGAAATCTTGGGACTTAATAAATTATGGATGAGCTCTATATATTAAAAAAAAAAAATCTCTACATTGGATTAGGACCCATAAAAGATGTACCTTAGGAGTAAATAAGAATTTCCTTACAATGCAGACCCTCACAAACACTGTCTCAATTTGGTGGTTCTTCAACAAGTTAAAAACAGAATTTCTATATGATCCAGCGATTTCACTCTTGAATATATATTTAAGAATTAAGAATAGGTATTCAAATAAATATTTGTACACAGATATTGATAACAGCACTAATCACAATAGCCAAAACGTTGAAACAACCCAAACATCTATCACCAAATGGATAAATAAAGTGCAGTATATCCATACAACAAAATATTATTCAATCCCCAAAAGGAATCAAGGCTGATACATACTTCAGCATGGGTAAACCTCAAAAACATTATTCTAAGTGAAGGAAAACAGACATAGAAGGTCACATACTATATAATTCCATTTACATAAAATACAAAAAATAATTAAATTCATAGAGACAGAAAGCAGATTAGTGGTTATCAGGGCTGGTGGCAAAGAGAGGTGGAGAGTGACTGTTTAATGGATGTGGGGTCTTCTTTTTGGGTGATGGAATGTTTTAGAATGAGAAGGAGTAATGACTGCACAACACTGAATGCACTAATGCTACTGAACTGTACATTTTAACATGGTTAATTTTATGTTATGTAAATTTTATCTCAACAAAAAAGAAAAACAAAAGCAAAAACAGTAGGCAAAATTAAACATATAACTACCATATAAGCAAGAAATTGTACTCCTAGGCATTTAATTCAAAGAAAGAAATATATTATGTTCACACTATTCTATACACAAATATTCATATCAGCTGAAAACTATCTAGCTTCATTCAGTGAATGATGGGTTAAACAAGTTGTGGTATACTTGTACTGTGGAACACTATTCAACAATATAAAAGAATAATCATTGATGGATGCTGTAGCACAAATGAATTTCCAGAAAATTTTGCTGACTGAAAAATATTGACTACATACTTTATGATTCCATTTACATAACATTTTATAGTATTTTATATGCAGAGTTAAGGGATAGGGAGTAGGGTTTAGGAAGGATGTTCAGTGAGTACAAAAAGACAACATAATGTATCTTTGAAATGATAGAATTGTTTTGCCTTTATTGTATCAATGTCAATATCTTGGTTGTGGTATTGTATAAAAGTGAAAGTGTTAATAGCTCTGTCATGTCCAACTCTTTGCAACCCCATGGACTGTAGCCTGCCAGGCTCCTCTGTCCATGGGATTCTCCAGGCAAGAATACTGAAGTGGGTTGCCATTTCCTCCTCCAGGGGATCTTCCTGACAGAGGGATTGAACCCATGTCTTCTGTGTCTCCTGTCTCCTGCATTGGCAGGCAGATGGGAAGTCCAGGAAATATTGTATAGCTTCACAAAATGTTACCAGTGTGGTAAACTCATTAAGGGTACATAGGAATCTTTTTTGTGTTATTTCTTACAACTCCATGCAATTTTACAATTATCTCAAAATAAGTTTAATTTTTAAAAATTTATACCAACACTTGCCATAAATATGAAAAAGAATATTCCCCTATCTATTTTGAGTCCAGGTTAACTTCAAAAATGAGAGTATTACAAGAAAGGATAATTACAGGTCATGAACATACTTGAAAGACACTTAACAAAATAGCAAAGTAAAATCAGACCTATATCTAAAATAGTTTTATCTTATTACCAAATTGGTTACAAAATTAACCAAGAGAGTAAAATTGGTTTAACACTTAAAAAGTAGTCAGTCATACAATCCAACACAGTGGCAGAATAAAGGATATAACCCATACAATCATTTCAATAAATGTGACAAAACTATTTAATAAAGTTCAACATATGCTCATAGTTTAAAAACATATCAAGTTACATATGTGGCTTCTAAATGTAACAAGTAAAAGAATTCAGCAAAAACCATATTTAAGAGTGCATATTTAAAACTATTCTTTTGGAGCTCTAGAAAAAAGCAGGAATGACCATTCATCACTTTTATTCAATGCTTTTCTATTCAATTAAATAATACTAAGTAAACAAAGTATAAGTATCAGGAAGGAATAAATAACATGGCCATAATTTCATAAAATTCTGTATTTAAAATTAAAAACATGCAGGTACATTATTAGAATTAATAAGTTCTTGCTTTTGGAAGACTCAGAATTATTCCAAGGCTGATCATAAGGTGGCTATCACTGGCAATCCAGGTTATCTGTTTTTTTTTTGTTTTTTTTTTTTGGTTATGTCCCATAAGAAAGGAAGTTTCATAATAATGAGAAAGTCTTTCTTAAAAGACTCTGGCAAATTTTCTCTTATTAAAGCTTTTTAAATTGTGTAACATAGCTTGCATGTATGCAAAAGAGTACAAAGCAAAAAATGTACAGTTAATTTCTCAAAGTGAACTTCTGTGTAACAAGCATTTAGGTTAAGAAATAAAACAACTTGACCTCTCAAGAAATATTTGCCTCCTCTTAAACATTATTAAGATTCTTAAAAAGCTTTTTCTTAATGCAAGTATATCTATTGATACTCTTCATATTGAAAGCAAAAAATATATATTTAATTCTTAACTCAGTTAGTAATAATAGAAAACCCATTATATTTTCACAAAAATTGATATCTCTTATAAAAATAAAAAATGATGACATTTCCAGGACAATAAAAAGCTAGTGAGATAAGTAATGCAGATTTACATATATATATGTGTGTGTGTATGTGTGTGTATATATATATATATATATATATTTATTTATTTATTTAACTGTTGGCTGAGAAGACAATTTTAACTTGTTCCTTAGATTGAAATATATGAAAAAAGTAGGGTTGCTACAAATATGTACTTTAAAATGGAAAGTATTTTAATAGTCTTTTTAGATAATAGTGGATATTCTTTTATGATACTAAATAAAATTCAACTTGTAATTTCTTCAAAGTAAATTTCAATGTGGACTTCTAAAGCTTATCATTAAACTTTAGTACTTTTTTATGTTAAAATTTGTTTCTGTAGTTTGCATTTTGAAGGAATATTGTACCCATAAGTAATTCAGAACATCATGGACTGGTCATTCAGGAAATATTGGTTCACTGATTATTTGTTCCAAATGTTATCATTCTACATTTAGAGATTTCAAAGTAAAATTATATTTTTGCTGATGTCACTGCTGATTTAATTAGAAGTTTTTAAGAATCAGGAAGCCAACCTCAAGGTGATATGTACAAGTTTTATAATTTTATTTAATTTTCTCTTAAAACCTTAAATTTTATCATTTAATATAAATATTGTCATTTGTTTTCCTTGAAGTGGCATGCTCATTTTGCTCATTTTTAAGAAAATGTTTACCAAATGCTGAAGTCTTAATAACCACAATTTGCTCCCATTTTCTTTGCAAGGAATACTTTCTTAAAAATCCATTTTTTAAAAAGATGTATTTAATGTTACTTAATCAAGTGAATAAATATTACCAGTTTATCGTAGGTGAAATTGGCATTTTATTTTCTCTGCAAGTGACTGCTGTTACAATTCAGTGCCACTAATTTGTACAATTACTTTTACTCACTATTGCTTTTGCACCATTAGTGCAGTGTCAAAGAAGTGAAAATAGCAAGCAACACCAAAGTCTTATTACGAAAATAGTCTTAATCTCCATGATCTGCAGACTAGATGTGAAAAAATGTCATAGTGCAGCCAGAAATAAAGCAAGCAATACTTTCATAGTGATAAACTCCTTATCAGCCTCCAGGTACATTTCAACTGGGTATATAAGATCCTTCTTAGCGCTCATTCTGTTGACCTTTTGTAGTTGGAAAAAAGATGGTATATAAACTCTGTGGCTTCTTTAGAAACATTCAATCAAATGATTATTTTTTAGACAATTGGAGTCTGCTGCTGCTGCTGCTGCTAAGTCGCTTCAGTCGTGTCCAACTCTGTGCGACCCCAGAGATGGCAGCCCACCAGGCTACCCGTCCCTGGGATTCTCCAGGCAAGATTGGAGTCTAGGAACTTCAGTCTTTTCATTGGTAAATATTTAACATTTTCAGAGTACAAAGAACAGCAGTGAGGGAATAAAAAGAAATTTGAATGCTAAAAGCTATGTTTAACAATTAGGCAGTTTATACTACTTACAAAAAAAAAACAAACCCTGTAACGGGTAAATAACATATTTTTATAATTTTGAATGCTTATGTTCATCCATAAATATGTAATTTTATAGGAAATAAAGAATGATACAATTCATCATGACAATGTGAATATGATACTAATGTTTAGAACCTTTAGTTTTCTTTCCTTAATCAAAGAGTACTCCTACTTTAAAAACATCTTTTTTTTTTTGTCATTGAAGTGTTTACTAGGAACCAGTGTTAAACACAGGTGACCCTATGAAATGGATAGGCATAAAAGATTGAAGTATACATGACACTGTTCATTTTAACAGCTTGTTTTTATTCACAGAAATGTAACAGAAAAACTGACTATACAGATAGGAATTTCAGAGTTACTGAAAGACTTTGAGGACTAGTGGTCTGAAATACTCATCTGTTAATGAAATGGAGATTCTCAAGATGGTTAAGAAAGACATACTCAGATTAGTTAAATGTCCTTGGGCTCTATCTGAAGACAGAAATGAACAAAGTAAAAGTCCAGTACCCATGAAAACAATTTTCATTCAATATACTACAGAACATCAATACCACCACCAAAAGAATTATTTATAGTTTATGAAGCATTGGCTTTCAATAGGGGAATACCTCAGTGGCCTGAGGGTGTATTTATAATTATAATATCTATAGGAATTATGTTATTTTTAACAGTTATTAGGTGAATTATGTTGAAAGTGGTTCAGGAGAAGGCAATGGCACCCCACTCCAGTACTCTTGCCTGGAAAATCCCATGGGCGGAGGAGCCTGGTAGGCTGCAGCCCATGGGGTCGCTAAGAGTCCTAAGCGACTTCACTTTCACTTTTCCCTTTCATGCACTGGAGAAGGAAATGGTAACCCATTCCAGTGTTCTTGCCTGGAGAATCCCAGGGACGGGGGAGCCTGGTGGGCTGCTGTCTATGCGGTCGCACAGAGTCGGACACGACTACAGTGACTTAGCAGCAGCATGTTGAAAGTGGTTAAATTAAGTACAATGCTTATCATTAAAGTATCAATTGATTATATTATTTCAACCTAAAAATGTTCCTTTTCTAAAATTTAAATATATTTTATATGTAATATTATATTAGTTTCAAGTATACTACACAAAATTTGATATCTGTATAAATTATGAAATGATTACCATGTTAAATTCAATAACTATCTGTCCCCATACAAAGTTATTATGATATTATTGACCACATTCCTTATGCTATATATTCATCTCCAACTTATTTATGATATAATTGGAAGTTGGCACCTCTTAATCTGCTATACCTATTTCACCAAATTCCCTATGCCCTTCCTTCTGGCATCTGCCATTTGTTCTATCTATGAGTCTTCCTTTTGTTTAGTTTATTTTCTTTCTTTTGTTTATTGATTTGTTTCACTTTTCAGATTTCATATATAAGTGAAATTTTATGTGGCATTTGTCTTTCTCTGACTTATTTCACTTAGAATAATACCCTCTAGATCTATCCAGATCTATTTATTTTTTTTAACTGAAAACAGTTTTATTAAAATAAGTGCAATGTGTCCTTGCACAGTATAAACATGACATATGCAAATCAATTTTCTTGGGTAACTAAGCAGCTCAGCTATCTGATGCTGGATATGCCTCTGTGCTCACCAGCAGTGGACACCACGTGGCTCCAACCAGGGTGGCTGGGCAGCCTCCAAACTCGCACCACATCAGGCACAGAGCTCCTCACTGCCCCAGACCTGCACTGCCCTCCGCAACAGGCCGGAGGGAGGAAGCAGCAGACAAACTGGTCTCTAAGTCACTCATTGTCTGAACAGCTTAAAACCAGTTAAGAGTAACAGAAATAGCTGATTAACATCTTTCAAATGTTATCACAAATGTCAAGATTTTTTTTTAACTACTGAATAATTATGTATATTGATACATTTTTCCTTATCCATTCATCTATTAGTGGATATTTGGCTGCTTCCATGTCTTGGCTATTGTAAATAATGCTGAAATGAACTTGGAAGTGCTTGTATTTTTTTCTTTTCTGAGTCAGTGTTTTGTTTTGTTTTTCTCTCTTTATGTATATATACACACAAGTAAAAATGTTGGCTCATATAGTAATTTTAGGGCTTCCCAGATGGCTCAGTGATAAAGAATCCACCTGCAGGAGATGCAGGAGATATGGGTTTGATCTCAGGGTTGGGAAGATTACCTGGAGGAGAAGATGGCAATCCATCCTAGTAGTCTTGTCTGGAGAATCCCATGGACAGAGGGGACTGGTGGGCTACAAGTCCATAGGGTTGCAAAGAAATGGACACGACTGAGTGACTGAGTATGCATTCATAGCAACTTTGATTTTAGTTTTTGAGGAAACTTCATGTTTGCCATTGCAACTTCAACAAACTAGAATCTCACCAAAAGTGTATGAAGATTCTCTCTTCCTCACATCCTCACCAACACTTGTTATTTGTTATATTTTGATGACAGTTCTTCTGACAGAAGTGAGGGGGTATCACATTGTAGTTTTGATTTGCATTCTCCCAATAATTAGTGATGTAGATCATCTTTTCATGTATCTTAGCCATCTGTATGTCTTTGGAACAGTATCTATTTAGGTCCTCTGCCCATTTTACAAATCAGGTTGTTTGTTTTTGATGCAGAGTTGTATGAGTTCTTTGTATATCTTGGCTATTAACCTCTTATTTGACATGTCATTTACAAATATCATCTCCCATCGCTGGTCGTTTCCTTTTCTATGCAAAGGTTTTCTGTTTGATTTATCACCATTTGCTAATTTTGCTTTTGTTTTCTTGGCCTGAAGAGACATATATTGCTAATTCCAGTGTCAAAAAACATCCTGTCTATATTTTCTTTTGTTTTATGTTTTCAGCTCTTGCATTTAAGTTTTAAAAATCCATTCAATTTATTTCTGTATATTCTGTGAAAAAGTCATCCATTTTTACTCTTTTGCATGTATTGTATAGTTTTCCAAAACCACTATTGAAGAGGTTTTTTCCATATTGTATATTCTTGCTTTAACTATAACTATAACCATCTTGCCCCTTTCCCTTGGCAACATAATTCTGCTAAAAGAAAAGGAGGCTATCAGAGAGTCATTTCCTAGGTAGGTTGATAAGAAGTCTAGGGGTCCTCAAGGAGAGAGGGGTCTGGAATTCTCAAGGAGGAAGAAAGGACAAACTTTTTTTTCCTCTACATTCCTTGGGATTATGTATCTTGCCTGAGGACAGTCTCTGGGTTAAACCTGGCTAATCATGTTATCTTAAAATGTAAATTATTGGAGTAGGTCTGGTTTTTACAAGGATTATATAACAATAATGTATCCTGCCTGAAGACAGTCTCTGGACTAAACCTTCTAGCTAAACCTGTTATCTTAAAATGTAAATTATGGGAGTAGGTCTGGTGAGATCTTTACAACCTTCAGACATTCTTTGGATTAATTGGAGAGTATATATCAAATCCCTTATGATTATACAGTGAAAGTGAGAAATAGATTTAAGGGACTAGATCTGGTAGATAGAGTGCCTGATGAACTATGGAATGAGGTTCCTGACATTGTACAGGAGACAGGGATCAAGACCATCCCCATGGAAAAGAAATGCAAAAAAGCAAAATGGCTGTCTGGGGAGGCCTTACAAATAGCTGTGAAAAGAAGAGAAGCCAAAAGCAAAGGAGTAAAAGAAAGATATAAGCATCTGAATGCAGAGCTCCAAAGAATAGCAAGGAGAGAAAAGAAAGCCTTCCTCAGCGATCAATGCAAAGAAATAGAGGAAAACAACAGAATGGGAAAGATTAGAGATCTCTTCAAGAAAATTAGAGATACTAAGGGAACATTTCATGCAAAGATGGGCTCCATAAAGGACAGAAATGATATAGACCTAACAAAAGCAGAAGATATTAAGAAGAGGTGGCAAGAATACACAGAAGAACTGTACAAAAAAGATCTTCATGACCCAGATAATCACGATGGTGTAATCACTGACCTAGAGCCAGACATCCTGGAATGTGAAGTCAAGTGGGTCTTAGAAAGCATCACTATGAACAAAGCTAGAAGGGGTGATGGAATTCCAGTTGAGCTATTTCAAATCCTGAAAGATGATGCTGTGAAAGTGCTGCACTCAATATGCCTGCAAATTTGTAAAACTCAGCAGTGGCCACAGGACTGGAAAAGGTCAGTTTTCATTTCAATCCCAAAGAAAGGCAATGCCAAAGAAAGCTCAAACTACCGCACAATTGCAATCATCTCACACGCTAGTAAAGTAATGCTCAAAATCCTCCAAGCCAGGCTTCAGCAATACATGAATTGTGAACTTCCAGCTGTTCAAGCTGGTTTTAGAAAAGGCAGAGGAACCAGAGACCAAATTGCCAACATCCGCTGGATCATGGAAAAAGCAAGAGAGTTCCAGAAAAACATCTATTTCTGCTTTATTGACTATGCCAAAGCCTTTGACTGTGTGGATCACAATAAACTGTGGAAAATTCTTCAAGAGATGGGAATACCAGACCACCTGACCTGCCTCTTGAGAAATCTGTGCGCAGGTCAGGAAGAAACAGTTAGAACTGGACATGGAACAACAGACTGGTTCCAAATAGGGAAAGGAGTACGTCAAGGCTGTATATTGTCACCCTGATTATTTAACTTCTACGCAGAGTACATCATGAGAAATGCTGGGCTGGAAGAAGCACAAGCTGGAACCAAGATTGCTGGGAGAAATATCAATAACCTCAGATATGCAGATAACACCACCCTTATGGCAGAAAGTGAAAAGGAACTAAAAAGCCTCTTGATAAAAGTGAAAGAGGAGAGTGAAAAAGTTGGCTTAAAGCTCAACATTCAGAAAACAAAGATCATGGCATCTGGTCCCATCACTTCATGGCAAATAGATGGGGAAACAGTGGCCGACTTTATTTTTGTGGGATCTAAAGTCACTGCAGATGGTGATTGTAGCCATGAAATTAAGAGAGGTTTACTCCTTGCAAGGAATGTTATGACCAACCTAGATAGCATATTCAAAAGCAGAGACATTACTTTGCCAACAAAGGTCCGTCTAGTCAAGGCTATGGTTTTTCCAGTGGTCATGTATGGATGTGAGAGTCGGACTGTGAAGAAAGCTGAGTGCCGAAGAATTGATTCTTTTGAACTGTGGTGTTGGAGAAGACTCTTGAGAGTCCCTTGGACTGCAAGGAGATCCAACCAGTCCATTCTGAAGAAGATCAGCCCTAGGATTTCTTTGGAAGGACTGATGCTAAAGCTGAAACTACAGTACTTTGGCCACCTCATGCGAAGAGTTGACTCATTGGAAAAGACTCTGATGCTGGGAGGGATTGGGGGCAGGAGGAGAAGGGGACGACAGAGGATGAGATGCCTGAATGGCATCACTGACTCGATGCACGTGAGTTCGGGTGAACTCCGGGAGTTGGTGATGGACAGGGAGACCTGGTGTGCTGTGATTCATGGGGTCGCAAAGAGTTGGACACAACTGAGCGACTGAACTCACTGATATAACTCTATTGCTCACACTAGCAAGGGGGTACTCTTTCTACCCCCTTCTGATGTCTATGTCATAAGTTGGGGGCTTATTTCTGGGCTCTTTATTCTGTTCCATTAATCTATGTATCTGCTTTTGTGCCAGTACTATATTGTTGTGTTTATTATAGTTTGTAGTAGTGTGAAATCAAGGAGTATATATCTCCAGCTTTTTCTTTTCTCTCTTAATGTTATTTTGGCTATTCAGGGTTTGTGTTTCCATAAAATTTGTTCTAGCTGCATGAAAAATGTCATTGATGCTTTGATAAGGATTACATTTAATCCATAGATTGTCTTCGGGAATATGGTCATTTTAACAATATTCAGTCTTCTAAGCTATGATACATCTTTTTTACTTGTGTAGTTAAATTTCTTTCATCAGCGTCAGATAGTTTTCTGAATATAAATCTTTTACCTTTTTGGTTAGATTTATCCCTAGGTGTTTTATTCTTTCTTATACAATTTTAAATGGAACTGTCTTCTTAATTTCTCTTTCTGATAGTTTGTTGTTAGTGTAGAGGAAAACAGCAGATTTCTGCATATCAGTTTTGTATCCTGCATATGTTCGTCTACAGTTTTGTTTTGTGTTTTCTTTCCTGTTCTTTTATTTCCTTAAAGGAACATGAATCTCCATGGAGTAGAAAACATATTATGTTACTCTTTGTGTATTTGTTGTGCTTAGGTATATAGTGTTCACAAACTCTGCTTAGCTCTTTCCCTTACCTGGATTTCATGACTGAACAAAAAAGAACAATGAAAAGAAGCTCTGAAATGTCACTTATATAAGTATTTTTTGTCACATAGAAAAGTATAAAAGCAGAGAATAAAATGATAGTAATTTAATATAATACAAGAGAAGCTGATACCAATATTGCTTTTCACATTTTTGATTTTGAAAAAATGCTTCTTGGTTGAAATTCATACATAAAACTGAAATTAAACTAAGAATGAATATCAATTAAATGTGTAATACCTTTATTTCACTTGTTTTCATATGGTCATTTTGGTATCTACCTTCTGAGCCATAATCCTTTCGACCATGTCAAGTAAAAAAGAAAATACAATCTTTTTTGAGTAAAAATTCTACATATACAGTATTAATAACACATCCAACTAGCTTTGGGGTTTCTTTAATGAAAGTGATCCTTAATATGATTTTGCCTTTTCAAAATAGTGTTGACTAAAGTAGCCTAGGGAACCACTTCCTAATTGCTTCTGTACAATGCAGAATGCTATTTCATTTGTTGCACAGTAAACAGTACAGGCTTATTATAATGATTTGGCAGAATGTCATACCATGACTACTTAACTTGTTGTTTATCTTCTTCTTATTGTAATGTTCTACCTTCTTATGCAACACAATGTTTGGGAGCTCTATGGACAAAAGCAAATGTATTTTTCATGCTCAATGTCTGAGAGTTTCAAAAATATTGAATTTCTTCTGCTATTTATTACTTATTGTGAGTGAGTGAAGTCACTCAGTTGTGTCCAACTCTTTGCGACCCCGTGGACTGTAGCCTACCAGGCTCCTCTGTCCATGGGATTCTCTAGGCAAGAGTAGTGGAGTGGGTTGCCATTTCCTTCTTCAGGGGATCTTCCTGACCCAGGGATTGAACCTGGGTCTCCCACATTGGAGGCAGACACTTTAATCTCTGAGACACCAGGGAAGCCTTATTACTTATTAAGTATGAATAAATCTAAGAAGCCTGTAAGCACAAGTAAATGCCTCAGTATGTGTTAAAATAATGATTTATTAGTAATATAAGCTATCCAAAATGACATCAGAGATATGCTATGAACAGAAGTAATTAAATACCAACAGAACATATATATATTTAAAATACTGGCATGTGAGAGTATTATATGCAAAAATGCTGGCTAATTTTAAACTATGTGGGAGACTCAGAAGGTGTTCCTCCTGAATTTTAAACATGGAGGAAAATCTTGATTCTTTCTGTATTTACAGAATGATTAACCTGTTTTGGTAATTTGAATATGCTTTTTTGGGGGAAGGAATAATCCATTTAGTCTTAAGATGTAATGATAAGTAATACTGAAATAAGATCTCTGCTTTCTAAGTTTAGACAGTACACTGATCCTAGAATTTCTTATGACTAATTTTTGTGAATAAAATTTTAAGTTTTGCTCGCCCCCAAAAGTGAGTTATATAAAAGTTATTTTGTATCTACATTGTGGATTTTTATGTGTTAAAACTGGCAATGGTCATGTGAGAATAACTGCAATAAATTAGGGGAAAGGATAAATGAGGGTTTCTTTATTTATTAAACTTATAAGTTACTCATGAAAGTACCTCCCAACATAGCTGCAGCATGAAGTAAAAAATTTAACCTACAAAGTGAGCAGGTGATAGTTCAGAATAAAACAAGCTTGGGGAAAAAAAAGAGAAAGAGAGAGAGAAAGATCAGTATTTTTAAAATGTGTACATTCCTGGAGGAGGTCATCATTAGCCCCACCATAGAGTCGCCGAGCAGACAACCCACAAACTGGAGAACAATAATACCAAAGAAATTCTCACACTGTTCCAAAAGTTCTAAGGCCCACAACAGATTTCCCAACCTGGGATCTGGCAAAGGGAATGAGAACCCTCAGGGAATTTTACTTGAAAGGCCAGTGGGATTTGATTACAGAACTTCCACATAACTGGGGAAACAAACTCTTGGAGGGAACAAACAAAGCCTTGTGTGCACCAGGATCCAGGAGAAAGGAGCAATGACCCCACAAGAGACTGAACCAGACTTGCCTGTGAGTGTTCAGGAGTCTCCAGTGGAGGCGTGGGCTGACAATAGCCTGCTGCAGAGTCAGAGGCACTGAATACAATAGTCTTGGGAGCTGCAGCATGCTGGCATAAATTATTTTGTAGAAAGTCACAATTACTGCCATTGCTCCTACCAGAGTTTGGCCTTAGGCCAAACTACAAGGAGGGAATACAGCCACACCAGTCAACAGAAAGTTGGACTAAAGATTTACTGAGTATGACCCCACCCATCAGAGTAAGACCCAGATTTCCCCACAACCAGTACCTCCTATCAGGAAGCTTCAATAAGCCTCTTCTTATCAGTCAGAGGGTAGACAGAATGAAAACCACAATCACAGAAAACCAACCAAACTGATCATTTGCATCATAGGGTTGTCTAAACTCAATGAAACCATGAGCTATGCCTGTAGGGCCACTCAAGACAGATGGGTCATGGTGGAAAGTCCTGACAAAATGTGGTCACTGGAGAAGGGCATGGCAAACCACTTCAGCATTCTGGCCTTGAAAACCCCATGAACAGTAGGAAAAGGCAGAAAGATATGACACTGACAAAAGAACTTCCCAGGTTGGTAGGTACACAGCATGCTACTGGAGAAGAGTGAAGAAATAGTGGTTGAGCCAAAGTGAAAACAATGCCCAGTTGTGGATACGTCTGGTGGTGAAAGTAAAGCCTGATGCTGTAAGAATAATATTGCATAGGAACCTGGGTTATTAGGCACTTGATTCAAGGCAAATCGGAAGTGGTCAAACAGGAGATGGCAAGAATGAACCTCAACAATTTAGGAATCAGTGAACTAAAATGGACTGGAATGGGTGAATTTAACTCAGATGACCATTATATCTACTACTGTGGGCAAGAATCCCTTAGAAGAAATACAGAGGCCTCATAGTTAACAAAGAGTCAGAAATGCAGTAGTTGGATGCAATCTCAAAAATGACAGCATGGTCTCTGTTCATTACCAAGGCAAGCTATTCAGTATCACAGCAATCCAAGTTTATGCCCTGGCCAGTAATGCTGAATAAGCTGAAGTTGAATGGTTCTATGAAGATCTACAAGACCTTCTAGAACTAGCACCAAAAAAAGATGTTCTTTTCATCATAGGGCCGTGAAATGCAAAAGTAGGAAGTCAAAAGATACCTGTAGTAACAGGCAAATTTGGCATGGAGTACAAAATAAAGCAGGGCAAAGGCTAACAGAGCTCTGCCAAGAGAACACACTGGTCATAGCAAACACCCTCTTTCAACAACACAAGAGACAACTCTACACATTAACCAGAAGGTCAATACTGAAATCAGATCGATTATATTTGCAGCCTAAGGTGGAGAAGCTCTACACAGTCAGCAAACATAAGACCAGGAGTTGTCTGTGACTCTAACCATGAACTCCTTGCTGCCAAATTCAGACTTCAACTGAAGAAAAATGGGAAAACCACTAGACCATTCAGATATGATCTAAATCAAACCTCTTATGATTATACAGTGGAAGTGACAAATAGATTTAAGGGATTACATCTGATAGACTGCCTGAATAAATATGGGTGGAGATTTGTAACATTGTACAGGAAGCTACAATCAAAACCAAACCTGAGAAAAAGAAATGAAAAAAGACAAAATTGTTGCCCAAGTAGGTCTTACACATAGCTGAGAAAAGAGGAGAAGCAAAATGCAAAGAAGAAAAGAATATATACCCATCTGAATGTGGAGTTCCAAAGAATAGCAAGAAACGTGAAAAGCCTTCCTCAGTGATTAATGCAAAGAATTAGAGGAATACAATAGAATGGGAAAGACTAGAGACCTCGTCAAGAAAATTAGATATACCAAGGGGATATTTCATGCAAAGATGTGCACAATAAAGGACAGAAATTGTATGGAACTGACAGAGCAGAAGATATTGAGAAGAGGTGGCAACAATACACAGAAGAACTATACAAAAAATATTTTAATGACCCAGATAACCACGATGGTGTGATCACTCACCTAGAGCCAGGCATCCTAGGGTGCAAAATTATTTGGGCCTTAGGAAGCATCATTATGAACAAAGCTAGTGGGGGTGATGGAATTTCAGCTGAGCTATTTTAAACCCTAACAGATGATGCTGTGAAAGTGTTGCACTCAATGTGTCAGCAAAGTTGGAAAACTCAGCAGTGGCCACAGGACTGTAAAAGGTCAGTTTTCATTCTAATCCCAAAGAAACACAATGCCAAAGAATGTTCAAACTACTGCACAATTGCACTTATCTCACACACTAGCATAGTAAAGGCCCTAAATTCTCCAAGAGAGGCTTCAACAGTAGGTGAACTGAGAACTTCCAGATGTTCAAGCTGGATTTAGAAAAGACAGAGGAACCAAAGATCAAATTGCCAACATCTGTTGGATCATACAAAAAGCATGAGAATTCCAAAAGAAAACCACTTATGCTTTATTGACTCACTAAAGCCTTTGTGTGGAGCACAACAAATTGTGGAAAATTCTTAAAGAAATGGGAATACCAGACCACCTTATCTGCCTCTTGAGAAATCTCTATGTAGGTCAAGAAACAAAAGTTAGAACTAGACATGGAACAACAGACTGCTTCCAAATTGGGAAAGGAGTATGTCAAGGCTGTATATTGTCACCCTGCCTATTTAACTTATATGCATAGTACATCATGTAGAAGCCGGGCTGGAAGAAGCAGAAGCTGGAATCAAGATTGCAGGGAGAAATATCCATAGCCTCAGATATGCAGATAACATCACCCTTAGGGCAGGAAGTGAAGAGAAACTAAAGAACCTCTTGATGAAGGTGAGAGAGGAGAGTGAAAAAAGCTGGCTTAAAACTCAACATTCAAAAAATGAACATCATGGTATCCAGTCCTGTCACTTCATGGCACATAGATGGGGAAACAATGAAACACTGAGAGATTTTCTTTTCCTGGTCTCCCAAATCACTGCAGATTGTGACTGCAGCCATGCAATTAAAAGATGCTTGGTCCTTGAAAAAAAAAGCAATGACAAACCTAGAGAGTATATTAAAAAGCAGAGATATTACTTTGCCAACAAAGGTCAGTATAGTCAAAGCTATGATTTTTCCAAGAATCATGTATGGATGTGAGAGTTGGACCATAAAGAAGGCTAAGCATGAAAAATTGATGCTTTTGAACTGTGATGTTGAATTCTCTTGAGAGTCTCTTGGACTGCAAATGAGATCAAACCAGTGAATCCTAAAGGAAATCAATCCTGAATATTCATTGGAAAGATTGATGCTTAATCGCCAATATTTTGGCCACCTGATATGAAGAGCTGACTCATTTGAAAAGATCCTGAAGCTGGGACAGACTGAACACAGAAGTAGAAGGGGGCGACAGGGGATGAGATGGTTGGATGACATCACCGATTTAATGGACATAAGTTTGAGCAAGCTGTGGGAGATGGTGAACTACAGGGAGGCCTGGTGTGCTGCAGTCCACGGGGTCACAGAGTCAGACATGACTGAGTGACTGAACAATAAGACTGAACTATGGTTGGTTATGCTTTGAGTCAAAAATAAACCTTTATTTTGTAAAGTCATTGGAAACAATGGATAGATAAAAACAAAAGGAAGAAAAAATATTCTATACAGTCCAGACATGGATCCAGAATACTAAGAGATAGAGGGATAGATGAAGTGCACAGGAAAGAAAAAAAAAAAAAAGGAAAGACACTAGACAGAGGATTCTTCTACGGATAGCCAAAAGGGTAGATCTGAAACTGAAATAAGAAAAAGGAAGCAAATAGTGCTAAATTCTATTTAACATCTCCAATTTCTAAAGTTTATGCTAGTTTTATATTATTTTTTATATGTAAAAATACTCTGTGATATTTGTCATCATCATTTTAATGATAATTATTGTGACTCAGAGACTTTGAATAACTGCAACAGAAAAAAAAAAAAATTCAGGGAAGTTGAGATTCAAAAGCTTACTCTTATCCCATTTAAAAAAAAAATGTCTAGTTTAAAGAAAGTGTGACATGTAAGGAAATGTTTCAAAGTCCAGTTAGTTAAGGAGGAAAACCTGGGTAAAGCTATAATCAACTAATATTGGTTCTAGTCAGTGTTACATAAAGTGAAATGAACAGTTGTAACCTTTGAACATGTATGTAATGGCTTCATCATAGTGACTTGAGAATATGCTAGAAAGTTGACTTTCTTAAATACTTTATATAAAAAGGGTTGTGATATCTAAAACACAAGAGAACTTATTCTGAGTTGCACCCTTTAGTAAGCTTTTAGAGAAGAGATAGTCTTAACTAAAATGGGTTAAAAACTCTGGGCTTCTTTCAGCTGCTCTGAAAGTTGCTTTAAACAAATTGTGTTATTGAGCACAAGTGGAAAAGACCTTGGTTTATAGAATAATAAGGAAACTAACATCTATATATGGCTTATTTTTTTAAAAAACTTACCAGTGCTTTTTTGTGTTTCTACTGTACCTCCTACATACTTCCTTGTCCCAGGTTAAATTTTCCCATTCTTCCCCAGAGATAGCTACCATTCTGAATTCTTTGTTTATCATTACCTTGATTTACTTGCTATGTATAATATATTGCATTCCTGGACAAAATAGTGTTTAATTTGCTTTCATCTCTCTGAAGCTGGTACTCATTAGGTTATATTGCATGCGTTCTACATTTGACTTATGTTGTTTAGTATCATGTGGTTGAGATCCATTTTTATTGATGCATATGTCTGTATTTCATTTTTTCTCTATTTTCAGGTTGCCAATTGTACATAGATATAAAATCTAGCCATTCTCTTTTTTCATGGAAACTTGTTTCCATTATTCTTGTAGTTATTATTTGGCTTAGTGTGTGTGTGTGTGTGTGTGTGTGTCCTGTAGATTTTTGGTTAATTTGTTAGTAGTTGTTTGTTTTGTAGCTATTATTACTAACATTAGAGTCATGATTATTTATATGGACATCACATCACAATGGCTTAAATTTGTCAGTGTACAGGAAATAATATAAGCATAAAGCAGAGGTTACGCCCAGCTTCAACTTTACTAGATCATGCTAAATTATTCTCCACTTAGTTGAACCACGTGATGTTCAATAAACAATGTTGTTTTATTTTAATATTCAATATTTTGCATCTCTGCATATAATATGGTATGTGCACACAAAAAACTTGTGTTCCATTTTACTTTGTAAGTTTGAAAGGTCTCATTTTGAGATTAGACAACTTTGAATTAGTCTTCTTTCCTTTACTCATATATACTATATACCACAGCATTTCCCTGGTGGCTCAGATGGTAAAGGATATGAATGTAATGCAGGAGACAGGGTTTAATCCCTGGGTTAGGAAGATCCCCTGGAGAAGGGAATGGCAACCCACTCCAGTATTCTAGACTGGAGAATCCCATGGACAGAGAAGCCTGGCAAGTCACACTCCATGGAGTCCCAAAGAGTTGGACTGGACTGAACAACTAACATTTTCACACTTTCACTGTATACATATGTATATTGATATCTACTGATCATGGGTATTTGAGAGGCCACTTGGGGCTTTAAAATATTATTTTTAGAGTCAGGAAGTTGTGAGAGCCCTTTTTATGATGAGGGTTTCAAATCCATACTTTGGTATATTGTTTGAATTTAAACAACTTCATGTAAAGATTTCTGAAAACAAACACTTTTAAATTTGATATAAGGCTAGTAGCAGAATCACTCAACTTCTTAAAATATTTGGG
This sequence comes from Bubalus bubalis, assembly GCF_019923935.1. Taxonomy (NCBI): domain Eukaryota; kingdom Metazoa; phylum Chordata; class Mammalia; order Artiodactyla; family Bovidae; genus Bubalus; species Bubalus bubalis. The sequence continues at coordinate 94,214,552 of NC_059157.1, read as the reverse complement.
TTGATTTGGAGAGAAGTGGTGAAAATGTTAAAATATGGGAAAAGACTTTACTAATTATATTGTCATATTTGTTTTAACATTCTTTAAATGTTTCTTAAACATTATTTACACTCATCTATTGAGGACACATTTTATTTGCTTTCAGTCTTATAAATAAAAGTTCTATGTACACCATGTACAGATTTGTGTGTGGACACAATTTTTAATTTCTCTTAGATAAATGTTTAGATTGAATGGTAAGTGTATGATTATTTTTTTAAGAAATTGGCTATTTTTCAATACCATTTTACATCCTTATTTTGCATTTATACCATTTTACATCCTCACCTGCAATATATGAAAGATTCAGTTTCCCTGTATCTTTGCTTAGCTAACATGCTTGCTCCTCATGTTTACATTAGTTTCAGGTGTACAATAATTCAGTGTTTTATACATTACATTCCATTTTAAATTATTACAAATTAATGGCTATATTTCCCTGTGTTGTACATATGTTCTTATATCTTATTTATTTTATACATAGTAATTTGTGTCTCTTAATCCCATACCCTATATTGCCCATCCCCCTTTCCTCTCCCCACTGGTACCCATTAGTTTTTTCTCTGTGAGTCTGTTTCTGCTTTTTTATATGCTTGTTTGTTTTATGTATTAGATTCTACATATATGTAATAACATAGACTGTTTTCTTTCTCTGACTTCCAGTAGGCACAATATTCTCTAGGTTCATCCACTTATGTTGCAAATGGCAGAATTTCAGTCTTTTTTATGACTGTAATATTTCATGGTATATATATCTCATATATATATATATATAGTGTGTGTGTGTGTGTGTGTGTATCTGTGGCCTGTAATATACTGGCCTGTAATTTTCTCTTTTTGTAGTGTCTTTGTTTGGTTTGGGTAACATGGTAAGAGTGGCCTTGTGGAATGAATTTGGGAGTGTTTCATCCTCTTCGATTCTGGGGATATTTTGAAGAATTGTATAATTCCTCTTTATATATTTTGTTCAATTCCCCCATAAAACCTTCCAGTTTTGGACTTTTGTTTGCTGGGAGTTTTTTTTTTTTTTTTTTTTTTTTTTTTTTTTAACAAATTAAACTTCCCTACTACTCATTTGTTTCTTCAGATTGTCTGCTTCTTCCTAATAGTCTTGGAAGGTTGTATGTTTCTAGAAATTTGTCCATTTATTCTAGGTTATTCTATTTGTTAGTATACAACTCTTCATAGTATTCTGATTTTTGTATCTCTGTGGTATCAGTTGTGTTTTCTCCTCATTCATTTTTTATTTTGCTTATTCAGTTCCTCCCTCTTTTCTTCTTGATGAGCCTGGTTAAAGAGTTATATATTTTATATTTTCAAAAACCTGATCTTGATTTCATTGATCTTTTCTACTGTTTATATATATATACATAATGGAATATTACTCAGCCATAGAAAGAATGAAATAATGCCATTTGCAGCAAAAGGTATAGATCCAGAGATTATCATGCTAAGTAAAGTAAGTCAGACATGGAAAGATGGATATCATATTCCTTGTATGTGAAATTTAAAAAAATGAAACAAAAGATTTATAATACAACTTATAATGATCTTCTCTGTATTTTCAGTCTAATGTCTAGTGATGTTTTAAAATCTCTTAACAGACTTATTTTTCTATACTTTCCATCTATATATCCTCTGGTTACATATCTCTTCATGTGTTTTTTTCCAGGTTCTAATTATATCTTCCCTTTTTCATACTGAATTTGAGAGTTTTTTTAATATTCTCAGTATAAGTCCTTTGTCAGGACTCATGCATCAAAAATACTTGATTTGCTAGTATTTTCTCCCAACCTATAGTGCATTTTTGATCACCTGAACAGAGTCTTACAAAGGAAAAAAGGGTGAATTTTGATACATTGTAATTTATTTACTTTTTTTTCTTTTATGGATCTTATTTTTGGTGTCATATCTAAGAACTCTTCACTGACTCCTAAGTCCTGAAGTCCTGTGTTATGTTCTAAAAGTTTTAGGGTATTACATTTTATATTTAAATATACGATCTATTGTATGTTAATTTTTATACAATGTATGAGATTTAAGTCAAGCTCATTTCCCTTCTCTCCATGGATATCCCATTGCTCAAGAACTATTTATTGAAAAGGCTATTCTTCAAAAGACTTATTTTTGCAACTTTGTCAAAAATCAGCTGTCAGCATTTTTATGGGTCTCTTTCAGGGTGTTTTATTCTCTTTAAATGACCTCAACAATACTGCATAATACTGCAGCCACGTAGTTATTACACTATGAGCTAATATTACAGAGTTCATCTACTCTCCGTATGAATTTTAGAATAATTCAGTCTTTATATATCAAATTTTGCTGGGATTTTCATATGAATTGTGTCAATCTTATATACCAAGTTGATATGCTCTCTATAATAGGTCCTCCAATTCATAAACATAATGTATCTTTCCATTTATTTACTCTTTGATTTCTTCAGTGTTTTCCATATGTTACAAATCACATTAGACAGTGATATAATTTTTGTTTCAATCACCAAAAACATATTTTAAAATTCAATAGAAGGAAATCTACTATATTGAGCCATATTTTTGCTCTTATCATTTTTCTTCCTTTCTGATAATCCAGGATTCCTTCTCTTATTTTTATTTTCTTCTTAAAAGACTTGATAATTTACCTTCATTTTCTTTCATCTAAGACTGTCTCAGTTTTCCCTTCATAATTTAAGAACAATTTCACTGTATAGAGTTATGTGTTGACAGTTATCATTTTTCAGTATTTGAAAAATGTGCCATTTCTTTCAGGTCTCCATGACTTTTGATAAGAAATAAGCTCTTGTTCAAATTGCTTTTTTTTTTTTTTTTTTTTTTTACTATATGTAAAGCATTTCTCTCTGGTCAGTTTCAAAAATTTTCTCTTTAACTTTCAGAGTATTGAATAAGATAGGTCTTGACGTGTATTTCATTTAGTTTATCCTATTTCTAGATTTCTTAATCTTTGAATCTACTGTTTTGGAGTTTTAAGGTCAAATTTGGGAAACATTCAACCATTATTTCTTTGCATAATTTTTCAATCCTGTTCTCTTTCTTATCTCCTTTTGGGACTTCAGTGACATGAAGAGTAGATCATTTGCTGTAGTTCTACATATTTCTCAGGTTCTGGTTTTTCCATTTATTTTTTGTTCAGATCCAGGTATAGAACATATAGATATCACTGTATGTTCTATATGTTTCAAGTTTTAATTGAACTTAACTGCTGATTATAAATCATACTCAGAACAAAAGAAAACCAAATGTGGTACAGTTTAGCAGAATAATCTAAAATAAAAAATATCAAGAGTCTTAAAAACCAGAAGGTAAACAATCATATTTCTGGAAATTCATGAAAACATTAGCCATAATAATAAATGATAATTTGAACTAAAGTCAAAAAAGACAACAACAGCAAACTCTGAAGCTTATAAGAGAATAACTAAAAGTTAAATAAAACACTAAGAATGAATTCATGTTAATTTCTGGGTTGATTGTGACAGAGCAGTAATAGCATTACCCTCCTGCACCAAACAATTCTAACTTTTGACAAATCATATGAAGGCACTCTTTTCACATACTCGAGAGCAGACTGCATAGTGTTCTGAACCCTTAAAAACAGATGGAAAATTAAATAAAATAAAAGGAAAATCAAATAAATAAAAGGAAAATCAAATAAATAAAATAAAACTCTAAATAAGATACAAGATAAAAAATTAAATGAGATAAAATATTTAAAATAAAGAATTTTTTAATGGAAATAATACAAGACTAGACATGGGGCAAGAAAAAATAAAGTTAGTAGAAGTTGTACAGAATAAAACATAGTCAGAAAATAATAATAATTTTTAAAAGTATCTGAGATCTATGCTGCTGCTGCTGCTGCTAAGTCGCTTCAGTCATGTCCGACTCTGTGGGACCCCATAGACGGCAGCCCACCAGGCTCTGCCGTCCCTGGGATTCTCCAGGCAAGAACACTGGAGTGGGATGCCATTGCCTTCTCCATTGTGTGAAAGTGAAAAGTGAAAGTGAAGTCGCTCAGTCGCGTCTGACTCGTAGCGACCCCATGGACTGCAGCCTACCAGGCTCCTCCATCCATGGGATTCTCCAGGCAAGAGTACTGGAGTGGGGTGCCATTGCCTTCACCTATGAGGAGACATCAAATTATGAAATCTAAATATTCTTGGCATTTCAGAAGAAGAAGAGAGAAAATAAAGGGCAGAATATTTTCCAAAATTGAAGAAAGATATTAAGTGACTTATCCAAGGACTTAATGATTTCCAAACCAAAAAATACAGAGAGCCACCACTACATGCTATATAGGTAAGTTGCTGAAATCCCAAAGTTAATAAAAAAAATTAAGCAGTCAGGAAAAATATACATAATTCATTCATTCAGAAAAAAAGAACTGACAGGCATTATATGTCCTTCATCTCAAATACAGTGAAAGCAGAAGACAATGTAACATTTTTATAGTGCTAAAAGAAGACAAATCAAATCAAACTAGTGTACTATATTCAGCATCTTCTTTAAAAATTAAAGGTAAAATAAATACATTTGAAATAAACGTAAGCTTAGAAAATTTGTTGTACTGCAAAAATACAATAGAAATGTCTTATTTTGAAAGGCAATAATCTCGGAAGCCTGGGCCTATAGAAAGGAAGACCAATAGAAATAGGAAATACATGGATAAATAAATTTATTATAAAAATACTATTGAATGCTTGAAAGTAAAAGTATTATTTGCTCAGTTGTGTCTGACTCTTTGCGACCCATGGACTGTAGTCTTTTATGCTCCTCTGTCTATGGCATTCTCCAGGCAAGAATACTGGAGTGGGTTGCCATTCCCTTCTTCAGAGGATCTTCCCAAGCCAGGGACAGATCTCTGGTCTCCTGAATTGCAGGCAGATTCTTTACCATCTGAGCTACCAGGGAAACCCTACAACTATTTTTAGTTAGATGAATTTCCCTTCTGTTGATCCATATTCTGTATTTTCCTTTATCCGTAGTTGATTTCTATGATTCTCATACATGTGATATGTGAAACAGAGAAAGTGAAAGTCACTCGGTCATGTCCGACTCTTTGTGACCCCATGGACTATACAGCCCATGAAATTCTCAAGGCCAGAACACTGGAGTGTGTAGCCTTTCCCTTTTCCAGGGGATCTTCCCAACCCAGGGATCAAACCCAAGTCTCCTGCATTGCAGGCAGATTCTTAACCAGCTGAGCCACAAGGGAAGCCTGATTTTTGAAATAAAATGGCTTCAAATTTTAAAACATACATCTAAGACCTACTATCAGATTTCATTACATCACATATTTTACATTTCCAAATCAAAGCATAGGAAATGTAGAAACTGAATACATTCCAGTAACATTTTCCAATACAAAAGTCAATTTCTCTCCAAGACAAATGAAGGACTCATAGTAGAGGCTTGTAAAAAAAAATGCTTCCAAAGTTATGTATTGGATTTTTTATTTTCATGGACAGTAGAAAGGCTTTCTATTGAGAAAATGTGAAGTTAATAAACCTCATTTTCAATACATCCTGTGCATGTGCAATTCTCTGTTCCTTTAGCCAACCTGCTTTCTAAACGAGGAGAAAATTGACTTTCCAGGCAAAAAAGCAAGTACACATTAGACATATTGTAAGCTCAGCCAGACTGAGCTAACTAAACTATTCGTATTATTTTCTAAGAAATATATTAACACACTGCATGTGATATCTTCTCAAAATCCCTTCAGAAATTTTGGGTCTCTGTTGCCTTTTTATTATTCTTCCCCATAAATATTCTACCTTCTCACATATAAGCAAAGCATACTGATGGCCGGTTATTTATAATTTTATCTTAGGGACTTCCAGGCATGTTTTAAACCATATGTTAAGGCATCGGTAGAATCACATGTAAAATATTTGTTGAAGGCCTGGAGATTTTATTACTTTCAAGTTTCTAATCACCACATGTTAACCAAAAGAGGAGAGGTGGGCAGAAGCAGACACTGTACTTTTCTTTTTAAAATTTTTTCAAGTACAATTTTTTGTTTCCAGAATAGCAACATTTCTGAAGCATGCATCTTCATCCCTCCAGGTCTGAACAATTTTTGCTCCACCAATAATTTATTGCATATAGGGAGGCATATAGGGATGTACCCTTTTTTTTTTATTGTCATGCTCTGTTTTAATTCCCTTTTCTCTTTGTTGGAACAGCATATTTTGGGGGGGATGTGCATGATAATCCATGAAAACTAGAATGACACAGTTTGCTGAACACCCAGAGTGAGTCAGGTACTATGGCAGTTACAAAGAAAATTAAGTCTCAGTTTGACCTCAAAGAACTTTGGTTTGATGGGAAAAAGTGAGTTAAAGTATGTTCTAAAGTCTAAACCATAAAAACACTAGTTAGCAAATAAAAAGTGCCATAGAGAACATCTCATATAGAGGAGATGCTAGTATTTACTCTTACCTGGTGAAATTAGGACAAAGTATTATTTCTCTTTCTCTCTCTCTCTCCCTCTCTCTTTCTGCCTCACCCTGTTTTTCTCTCTCTGCTATGAATTTCTTATAGCATGCTGGGATATGTGAAAATAGCATCTAATCTTCCAAAGTTTTGCTGAGACTTGGAACCTCTATTTTTTCTGCCCCTGTCTTCAGTGGCACATCATTAAAACTTCCATAATAAGGATTCATCAGAGAAAGATGAAGTATATATATCATTTGAAATGTTAAACAGAAATTTCATTTGTTTTAACTTATTGGAATTTTTTTTTTCAAGTAGATATGTTTTCATTCAAACAACACCATGTCTGCAAAATACTCATTATATAATTCTTCCAACTCATCACATGTAGTCATAGAATAGGAACTAATTAGGCATTCAAAAACAACTATGCTTTTAGATACAACTATGAAGAAATTTGCTTATCTAATGTTGAGAAACTCTGCTAAACAAATGATTCTTCACTCTTTCTTCTACGGCATGGGGTATTCAGCATTTTATCTCTTCCTGAGCCAGTGCCCTAAACAGAGGCTAGAAGAGCCTTGTGAATGTGTGGCTATGTATCTGTATGATTATTTGTGCTTCTCCTCTTAGGAACTATGATAGCCATAGCTACCGTACTATTTAGAGAGCGCCTGTACTAGTAGGCATAAATGTATTTAAGAGAAGTTTACAAATGTTCATTGTAGTTGTGTTTAATGACAAATCCATCATTTTCCTTGTGGGTTTCTTGATATGAGTGTATATATTTGGTAAGAGCTTAATTCAAGAGGAAAAAAAATTTCAAATGCAGTATTCAGGAGATGTATATTTCAGTTATATACAACACCCAAGAAGTTTGTGATTGTTTTCAGAATAATTTTAGTTTTATACTGGAATGAGCCTTAGACTGATTCAGAAAAACAGAGATTGAATCTAAACTTCAGTATTTAATAACTGCATTGTAAATCACAGAAATAATCATGTGACATTATAGCCTACTCCAGTCCTGAGGTCTGGGCTCTTGGCCCTGAGAGTCTCTGGGGCAGCTCTATATCCTTATTATGCATTTTCTTTAGGTCCTTGCTAGTCCAAATACATTTCTTTTATTTGCAGTTTTCATAGTTGAATTGTTCTAATTAAATAAATTAGCTGAATCCATGCAAACTTATCATCTGTTATATATAAATATAGACAGATACAATATTACTGATACATAAAAAATAAATGTCTTTCTTCTAATGATACATTTAATGATGAACAGATGAGAAGATATAGAGGTGCATTTCTAATACTCCAATTGAAGATGGAAGCCATATATAAATAAAGACAGATATATACGTTTTAAACATAAATTTTAAAAGTGACATTGTTAGAAGATTCATTATTTAATAATCAGTACCTTAAACTACTTTTAATCAAGGGACACATCGTTCCAATAACATAGAGAATTTCCTAATGAATAATCATAATAAATGGCTGAAAAGAGTCCATTTGAAAGTGTAGGATGAAAATCGAATGGCAAACTCTTGACCTTTCAAGTCATTCTGTCAAAGAGGAAATAATCTGAAACAGAGCTGTGCTACACAGCTGCATATTAGCTCTATTGTGAGAGTGAACTATGCTTGTTTTGTAACTGGCTACGGATCTATGAATAATGTCAAGGCCTTTTAAATGTCAGAATTTTCTGGCTTTGGGCCACCTCTGTCCATTCTGCATGGAACATTGTGACTGATTTGCAATATAGATGGCAAGTTACTACTTTAAAATTTCCTGAATTCTCTCCTGTGACCATAGATAGCAATAACTGTATGAAGAAAGATTATGGGAAGTTAGAAAGTACTGAACAGAGCTTGGTTGAAATTTCGGACTTTTATTAACCTCATAATGGAAATATATTAAAGTCAAAAGCAACACAATAGAATTTAAGTAAATACTTCATTAGAAAAGACCCTGATGCTGGGAAAGATTGAAGGCAGGAGGAGAACGGGACAGCAGAGAATAAAATGGTTGGATGGCATCACCAACTCAATGGACATGAGTTTGAGCAAGCTCCAGAAGATGGTCAAGGTCAGGGAGGCCTGGTGTGCTGTAGTCCGTGGACTCACAAAAAGCTGGACATGACTGAGCAACTGAACAACAGAACAAATACTTACAATTCATTGGATGTTTTATAGAATTATAAATACTTTTAAGGACACACTTCCTATTTTAAATATGCATTTGGCCGATATTGATTTCCATTGTTGAAAAATGGTAATATCCAAACAACAAATTTGCTCTAAAAAAAAGTCTTTGAATTACTAATTGGATCTGTCCCTCTCTCCTTCTCTTTCTCTCTTTCAAAATTTAATTAATACATATACATGTAGTCCTTATGAGGAACTGAGCTTGTGGTTTAGATAGCATAGATATTCCTTTTATATCAAGGTTTGTAAGTAAGAGAAAGTGTCTCTAAGTGCTTCAAGAAACATGCATTTATTATGTAGAAAATTTTTTACATTTCTTTCAAAACTATTTTGATATACTTCAAAATTTATCCAAGAATTAATAAATTTCATATCAGGATCTCTCCTTGAGAAGTAATTTCTTAGTTTGGTGAGAGTTTAGTGTACAGGACCAAGCACAAATAAGATATATTAAGAAATTTATAAAAATATTTCAAAATTTTGGTACAACTTTAAGAGACACTTTTAAGTAGAAAAATAAGTATAAGACTTCTGATGAATAACTGAATTTAAAGCTAGGAAAGAGGGCAAACATACATTCATACCCAAACCATTTCCATAAATGTGGCATTCTGTCCTTCCCCTGCTCTGCAGTTTTCCTCTCTCAATAAGTTAAAAATGAATGTTGAAAGCTTCAGTTTTTGTGTGGGTTTTTTTGGTATTTTTTTGCTATTAATATGGGGTTTGAGTTTCCCTAAATCCATCTACATTTCTCTCATTTTTTGACTTCTTCAAGACAAAAATATGGGAAGTAAACAGCAGCCTGTTCTAGCAAGTAGTCTTATCTTTAAGGTTTCTCACATTCCTTTTAAAATATGTGTCTGTCTCATTCAATGCAAACTCTCAAAGGGTAGGACTCATATTTAACTGCATCGTGCAATATACACTCCATGTTATATGTCGTGTGTCTTTGGAAACTTTTTGTGGAATGAATGAATCTTATGACTGCCTGGTGGAATAACAAATACAAATGTTTAAATATATACAAAAAGTGCTATATCTGCATATTGAGTGGAAATTGAATGATAAAATGTGTGTAGTTTTGCTTTGTTATTTGTCACATGTATAGATGAAAATTACACAAGGCTTCTTAATTTCTGTGGAAAAATCTGGTCTTTATATGACCAGAGTCAGATTCTCTGAATCCTAGATTCCTAGATAAATTACCTCCCTCTCTCTGTCCCTCTTCCTCTTTCTTTGTGACTCTTCATTTTTCTTGAAACCAAATGAATGTTGCTCATGACCATAGCTGACTTTTGCTCCAAACACATGCACAGTCCCCTATGTTTGTGAAACTGACTGGCTATTTGTGAGGCCCGATGACTCATTTAATGTATATTAGACTGCAATTTAAGTTACTTCCTTTCTTTTTCCTTCCCTTATTGCTCATATAGTGTCCACCTCACATTATAGTTTATCTTTTTTCAGGCCCTGGGATTATGTGATAACTGTGTGAGAAAGCAAATGACAGTCCCTGAGATTCAGGAGCTGGCTTGATATTATCAGCTGGACTGCACCTTAGTGTTGCTGTGAGTTTGCCTGACCCTCACAACTTCACCTTGGTGTTCCTCTGATGGACATAAACAATTTCACAAAAGACCACTATGAGACAAGGCTACACTGGGACTATGATACATTAAGACAAAGACAAGATCACTTAATAGCCATGTGTGCATTCAGGAAAAACGTGAACATTATCCAGACTGTAACACAAACAAGGAGAAGGGCACATTTAGACAAATGAATAAACATTCCCCTAACTTGGCTAATATGGGTGACTGATACTTCTTTATGGTCACCGTTAGGCTTGCTCTCATTTATTCTTCTTCTGGATAAAATTTCTGAAGAGATTCAGTCATAGAATTGTTCTTACTTCATGAAAGCACTGTATCCAGAAAAAGCCCTTCCTTTGGGGAATTATTTCCCAAAATTACTTAAACAAAGCTCAGACATTCTTAAATCTTTTACAGCACCCACTTAGTAAAACTCCTACAGTTTCCTCTGGTGTGCATTCTCCTTTGCTAAAAGGTGACATGCAACCAACTTGCTGAAATACATGTGTGCTCCTAGTGGTTTGGGGTTAAAGGACATTGAAAAAAAAAAAAGAGAGAGAGAGAGAAAACAAGCACAAAATAACTTAGAATCATTCAAAAATAGTCCCAAGAAAGATACTAAAAATATTTTAAATTTTTCTTATGTTCTACTTTAAGCCCAAGTACACTTTCTAAGTGAGTCTCTGAAACTCAGTTGTATCACATCAGAATTTATTTTTTCATATAGAAAAAGAGCACATGGTCAATACTGCTTTGGTGGGGAAGAAGTTCTTTTTAAACACACCACCCGCTCTGTGTCCCATTAAAAGAGAATTAATTGTGAATTAATTCAGAGAACATTGACCTCTGAAAAAATTAACTGTGCCTCTTTACATATATTTATGTCAAAAACACAAGGACTAGTATTATATATTTTTCTGACTTTCTGTTACCCTTTCATGAATCTGTTAGTAAGTAAGCTCTCTGCTTAGCTGAGATGGTCTACCTAGAAAAATCATATAGGCAGCTACCAATACTGTGGTTTTACTATTGAGAAACTCTGAGATCTGTTTTCATTTTGGTTCTTAATAAGTTTGACAATTCTTGGCATATCATTTAGCCTCTTTGTCAAATTTCCCTGCTGTGAAACAGGGAGAGCTGATCTGCCTGATGGAGGAAGTGTGAAGATGATTAATGTTGAAGAAAGGTTGTAAGGAAAAGCGGCACCCAAGTTCAGTGCATTATTATTTCACTAAATCACAATTTTCTTGATGTTCATATCAGAGGCCTACTCTTTATGCAGCAATAACAGATTTAGACTGCATTTATAAAAAAGGGGAAACAAGCAAGAAGATAAGCCAAAAGAATTCACAGCACAAAGCAAAGAGAAATTACAGCAATATGAACTCTAACACTGTAGTGTTCTTTCACAGTCTGGTACTTTTAAATCTTGAGTATAGATGGAAAAATAAAAGAAAAAAATTAAGGCACAACCATTGTACAGTAGCCAAAACCATTGTACAGTAGCCAAAACAAGTAAGATCGCTTGGATTGATTGCTCTGAACTTCAGGAAACGGCTACAGAATGTCTAGAATTCCCCAAAAATAACTATTATGGTTCTAAGTGGAGGTTCAACAGCCCTCATTTTCAGATAGGTAACTTTGGAGCACCAATTTTCTGCCTCAAACCCGTTATTTTAGTGTTGCATTAGAAATAACCATTGGCTATAGTATTTATTTTTCTGCCTAATACCCCATAGATGATTTTGTTTCTGATAGCATAACAACTTTCACTCAGCAAGTAAGAATTTGAAAAAAAAAAAAAAAGTAATTTATATTAGCTGTTTCATTTCATAATTCTACTGGGTCCATATAATTCAGTCTATTTTTTTTAATATCTCTGAAGTCAGATAGGCATAGTCAATTTGTAAGAGCATTAGGAAAAATAGCTGAAAATAGTGAAATTCAGTATGTGTTATATTGATCTTCAGAATTTTCAAATGCGTAATCAACTAAAAATGAACTTTCCATGAGAGATGCCTCTTTTAGAATCTGAACTTTCTAAATACACACGCACATGCAAACTAAACACATTAAATTATGTTGAGTAATATTTCTGTGTATATTCAGAAAGTTAACCTAAATTCTAAGTACACTCATGAATGTGTGCAATATTTATAAATCATTTGGAGGATAGAAATTCTGACATTGTTCTATAGCAATGAGGATGAGAAGCAGCTTAAAAAGAAGGACTTCAGGCCCATGTTAATAGTATAATTTAAGGAAGCACTTCTTCCTATGACATATCATAAAACCCTTTAAGATTGTGTTTATAACAATATGTTGAAAAATTATCATAATATAAATTGATTGGAAACAGGCAAGCAAAACTCAATACTACATATGCCACTTGATCTTAACTACAAATAAGCTGAAAGATAGAAAGCCAGATATATGATATTGGTTGGTACATAAAAGGGAATGACAATGAAAAGGACAAAAAGAGACAGAGAAAGAATAAGAGAAGATGGAAAAAATGGAGGGATAGATGAAGGAGACAGCTGAATGTAAATGAACGGAATATTAAGCATTATATTTCTATGGGGGTTCTGATCAAAAGTGAGTCTTCCTATATTGTTAGATATCCCAAATTTTTACATTGGGCATACATTTTTCTATAACTAAAAATAATTTTAATAAGAAAGTTTGCATTATTCTTATCTTCTAAATTCATGCTTCAATAATCACAGTCTAATATTAATACTATTTGCAGACAAATTATAAAGTCAAGCCTTTATATATTTTTTTATTAATAAAGTTTCCAGCCAGAGGGGTAATAATCTGTGCACAAAAAAAATGGGACCCACAGTATTGTTTATGCAAATTTCTGACTTCACATCAATGACAACAGTGGTTACCTCCACTAGTTGAAACCCGAGGAAGTTCACATTAACAATTACTTTAGTTGGGGTACATGGTGAATCATAAGGACATTTGTGACATTAGCACCTAAATCTTCAAAAATGTTTAATTACTCCTTTTAATAGTATTCTCTCTTTTTTTTCCGCCTCCAGACAAGTCCTCAGCTACCAACTTCACTACTGAGGCAACACTCCACATTCTTGATCTTGCAACATATATGTATACACAAATATAATAAAAAGAGCATGGGGCTAAGACTTAGAATGAGTGGATTTAATTCTGAGCTATTTGACTGTAGGTTTGTAATATAAAGTGTCTGTAGAGTATGTTTTTCCCAAGTCACACAAAATTCTGTTTAGACACTCTACTTCAATAGTTGTGCAGATTAGCCAGCATACTGGATGATAAGAACCTCATTTAAAAATATAATATAATCTGCTACATATAAACAATGTAGAAAAGACATAATAATGATAAAAATATATTAATATATCTCCACCAGCAAGTGATAACTGTTATTCTATTAACTAATGAACACTATTATTATATTTTAATACATTATATATTATACATGCACAATATATAATATTTACATATGTTCTTACAGTTTCCTATGACTAAGTTGTATATAAATTTACTTTACAAAACGTTATATTTTTAATATTTTCACACATGTATTATGTTATGAAAATATTTTCATTGTAAAATGCATATTATTTCTATTACTTTTAAAATGTAATCTTAGATGTAAGAAAATTTATTTAAGCACATCAGTTCCTAAATTCAGTTTTTTCTTAGATTTCCCTTGCTATTCACTACATATTTAATAATATGTAGTCATTAAATAACTGGCTATCTATTACCTGGTGGCTCAGAGGTTAAAGCATCTGCCTGGAATGCGGGAGACACGGTTCGATCCCTGGGTCGGGAAGATCCCCTGGAGAAGGAAATGGCAACCCCCTCCAGTACTCTTGTCTGGAGAATTCCATGGACTGAGGAGCCTGGTAGGCAACAGTCCATGGAGTCATGGAGTCACAAAGAGTCGGACACGACTGAGTGATTTCACTTTCTAGTCATTCATTCATTCAGTCACTTCAGTCGCTCAGTCGTGTCCGACTTTTTGCGACCCCATGAATTGCAGTACGCCAGGCCTCGCTGTCCATCACCAGCTCCCGGAGTTCAATCAAACTCACGTCCATCGAGTCGGTGATACCATCCAGCCATCTCATTCTCTGTCCTCCCCTTCTCCTCCTGCCCCCCATCTCTCCCAGCATCAGGGTCTTTTCCAATGAGTCAACTCTTCGCATGAGGTGGCCAAAGTACTGGAGTTTCAGCTTTAGCATCATTCCTTCCATAATATATTTAATATACTTAACATTGACATAGTAAAATGTGTTTTCATGAAGATAATTAGTTTTTGTATTTCAACTTGTTATCATAATATACACTTAGTTAATGAAAAAATTGGTAGACTGAATTTTTCATATTTTTGTAGGAATATTTTTATATAGTTAAGATATCAAACACAAGTTTATTGTATCTGTTGCAAATGGTTTTCCTGATTTTTGTCTCTCTTTTAATAATTAAAAGAGGCCTTTCATCATATGGATTGATTTTTTTTTTTTGCATTTTATATAGCAAAATGATTTCTTTGTTTTACTCCTTCTTTCTCACCTGATAATCATTTGATTATTCGCAAATATGGACTTATTCATATTAAATATTGAACACATCTGAGTTTAGCTCTGGCATTATGTATGAAATATATCAAAAATAAATAAAATTAAAAAATCAAAAGCCACAAATATCATAAAGCAATTATCCTTTAATTAATAATAAATTTTTTAAAAAAAACAAATAAAAACAAAGAGACAAACAGTATGAGATACACATTTGTCCTTTATCCAAAAGGAAACTGTCACTTATTTATGTTTGAATATATTTCTGAATTGAAATTTAATATGTTTATTGTATACTATATAAATTCATAATAATTGTATACACTAATTGAATTATAAAATTATAGTCTGTTTTGTTATATGATAAATCATCACTGTTCCTTACATGAGTCTATATATTATACTCCAAGATGAATTTAAGAAACATTATTTTCCAGTTCCAAAATATAATGAACTTTTTCATTAAAAATCTAATAAATAAATTAATAAGCTAATACAAGAATCAATACATGTTTGATAGCATTGAGCATTCTTATTACAGGACCTACTATACCATTACATTTATTTAAATTAATTTATCCATCAGTTTAATTCCTATTATTTTTATATAACACATTTATAGATGTCACTCAGTTTATTATTTATTTTAGGCAATTTTTACTAATGAGATGATTTATTTCATCTTATATACCTGATTATTTCTTTTATTTAGGAAAGTTGCATTTAAAATATTTTGTAATGGACTAAATATTTTAATTTTATTTTTTGAACTGTTCAGAGGAGCAATCAAATATACAATATTAAAATGTTTTCTCTTGTTTTTCAATATTTATTTCATTGTCTTACTTTATTTTGTCATTGTTTTAGGGTGATAGTGAGCTTCCTAAGTCTTGTTCTTGATTCTTTATAGAAATGCTTTTGTCAGTGTAATATTTAAACATTAACCATGACTACTGCTTTTGGTTTGATACACTGCTAATTTTATTATGCTGGAGCAATAGCCTGTTCTGTTTTTGTTATATTACTAAATGTTGAATGTTGAATTTGATCAAATCTATTTTTAGCTTGTTTAATCTAATTCGTAGCTAATGAATTTCCTAATTGGATCCTCTTTGAATATTAAGGATAAACACAAGTTGATCCTGGTATATTTAATTTTTAAATGATACTAAATTTAATTCACAAGTATATTATGTGGAGTTTTGTCTGTGTTTTAAAAAATGTTTCCCTCTGAAAGGGTATATGCTGAGTTCAAAAATGCAATGAGAAATAGTTTTAATTGGTCTGTGTGCTCAAGCAATTTTAATAACATAGGCTTAATCTATTGCCTAAAAATGTTATGGAAATCTCACCTAAAACAGTCTGGACTCAGTATCATACAGGAATGTTGAAAGATAATTTGCTGTTGTGTTTGTTGATATTCTGATTGACTTATGATAGATAAAGTTTATTTATCAAAGAACTAATTCATTTTTTAATTCATAATTCATCAATTATCTTTTCTTAAACTATATGCAGCTTACTATGATTTTCAAATTAATTAGCAAACTGACATAATTCTTTCATTTTTAAAATGTATTTAATCTCTAGAGCTGCATTGCATCATTGATACTGTCATGTATTTGTGACTTTATTTTCCATGATTTATCTGTAAGAAATGCCAGGTGGTGCCAGTGGTAAAGAACTTTCCTGTCAATGCAGGAGACTCGTAAGAGACATAGGTTTGATCCCTGGGTGGAAAGATCCCCTGGAGGAGGGAATGGGAACCCAGTCCAGTATTCTTGCCTGTAGAACCCCCATAGACAGAGAAGCCTGGCAGGCTACAGTCCATAGGGTGACAAAGAGTAGGACATGACTGAAGTGACTTTGCACGCATGCATAAAATTTTCAGTCTTTAGAGGACACATTTTCTGGATTTTTTATTTGTGCTACTTTTTATCTAGCTTATTCATTTTTTTTTTTTTACTGTTGTGATTATTCTGTTATTTTTAACTATGCTGGATTTAAAGAATTTATTCCTTTTTATTTTATCTTTAAAATATTTAGGATTATAATATTTCTTTATATATATATATATATGCCTGCTGGTGATTCATCCAGTCTAGCATTTCACATGATGCACTCTGCATATAAGTTAAATAAGCAGGGTGACAATACAGAATCTTGACGTACTTCCTTTCCCAAGTTTGAATCAGTCTGTTTTTCCTTGTCTGGTTCTAACTGTTGCTTCTTGACCTGCACACAGGTTATGCAGGAGGTAGGTAAGGTGGTCTGGTATTCCCATCTATTCAAGAATTTTCCACAGTTTTTTGTGATCTACACAGTCAAAGGCTTTAGGGTAGTCAATGAAGAAGAAGTAGATATTTTTTCTGGAATTCCCTTGCTTTTTCTATGATCCAACAGATGTTGGCAATTTGATCTCTGATTCCTCTGCCTTTTCTAAATCCAGCTTGTACATCTGGAAGTTCTCAGTTCACATACTGCTGAATCCTAGCTTGAAGGATTTTGAACATTACTTTGCTAGCATGTTAAATGAGCACAATTGTTCATTCTTCCTGGAGCTATTTCTGTGTTCTTCCTCAGTTGCATATCAGACACTTACTGACCTGGGGACTCATCTTCCGGTATCATATCTTTTTGCTTTTTTGGTACTGTTCATGCAGTTCTCAAAGCAAGAATACAGGAGTATTTTGCCATTCTCTTCTCCAGTGGACCATGTTTTGTCAGATTCAAAGGGCTGACTCAGTGGAAAAGACCCAGATACTGGGAAAGATTAAGGGCAGGAGGAGAAGGTGGTGACAGAGAATGAGATGGTTGGATGGCATCACTAACTCAATGGACAAGTTTGAGCAAACTCAGGAAGATAGTGAAGGACAGGGAAGCTGTTGTGCTGCAGTCCAGGGGTCGCAAAGAGTTGGACACGACTTAGTGACTGAACAACAACAATTCTCAAATAGCTGTGAGAGAGGGGGGTGTTATTTCATGTATGAAGACAATCATATCTTTGTGTTTATTACGTAGAGAGGTGTTCTAAAGACTGAGGGAAGGAAATAAATATAAAAGGACTTCAGCAAGAGTGTTGGAAAATAATCAAGTCATGTTTTTAGGGTTGTAGAGAAAGGGTGGTTGATAATACTGGAAAAGTAAATTTATGGGTTTTGTTTTTTGTTTTTTTTAGTAGTATCAGAATGAGTAATTTGACCCTCTACAATTTTAAGTCAACTGAAATTAGTCTATTAATCCCAAAATATTTTAAAAGATAAAAAGAAACAGATCACAGGGGCTATATTATAAAGATAAATTTAAAAAAAGATATTATTAATGTGGATATATAGAAAATTTGTGTAACTTAAAGTATGATAGCAAAGTACCTCTTTGAATGTTAGGACCTCTAATTGATGTTCTAGATTAATGGTATAGATTATGGAATTATCTACAAAGTTTTGGATTCTGATGTTATATCAGAGGATGAAATCTTCATGAAGGTACTAGATACCCTTGTGTCACCCTTGTGGCACCCTTGTGAGCTTGATATGGAATTTGAAAGAAAAGTCAAAGTGGTAGAAGGGCATCATAGAATAATGCTCAACACATCTAAGGGAAATGAAGATCTATGTCATGAAAGGTATGATACTGATATCTTCAAGGAAAATGTAAATAATTCTGCAAATGCATGAACAATACTGTAGTCAAATCTCTTGCTGTTTCCATTATTCCATGATACGTTTTTAATTTTTTCAGTGAAATACAGAAAGACAATTTGAGTATGCCGGAGGTGTGAAAAGCAGATTACATGGAAAGAGTATGATCAGGCATTAGTAGAGTTGACAATCTTAAAAATTTAAAGGTGAGGGAAAGAAAAGGGGAAATCTCTGGTCAATAACAGTTTGTAATGTAATGAATTTAGTTGTGCTGATCTTGGGATCAGTTAACATTTATTGAACATATACTATGTATAAAGCACTGATCAAAGCAATTTATGTGTATTATTTGTTAGTCTTCCAAATAACTGTATTAATATAAAATGGGTTCTATTATTACTTTAACAGTTGAGGGAATCAGCACAGTGAGATGAAATGATGTTCAGAAAATCATAAAGTGCTAAAGTAGCATTTGAACACAAGCAGCCTGACTCCAGAATCAATAGAATCTACCACCCTACTGCCTGACACTCTATATTACAGAGATCTGAAACTCAGATTATCTAATAAAGTATATTCAGTAGCAGTAACCTCAAAGTTAGAAGTGTTTTGAGAATTTGCCCCAGGTTTCTAGAGCCTTGAACTGCAATGAGAAGCCAGAGGACAGTTTCATTATTTTCTTGGTAACCTCACACTCCCCCAAGGCAGTCAGGGCCCTTTTCAATTAAGTGCTCATTGAGTAACCCAATAATTTGGAAATTTGGATTTTGGTATTCTACACTGTAGTTCATCAACTCTTCCTATAAATCTTGTTCTTAGTGTAATAAATGCCATGATTTCTATTTTGCTATTGTATTATAGTTGTTTTAGTTGCTAAATCATGTCTGACTCTTTTGTAACCCCATGAACTGTAGCCCACCAGGCTCCTCTGTCCATGGGATTTCTCAGACAAGAATATGGGAGTGGGTTGCCATTCCCTTCTGCAACTACGCTATTATGAGTAATAAATAATACAAAGCCAGACAAATTAAGATTCTGTCAAAAGCACCATATGAAATAAACATTTTCAAATGTGCTTTACACTGTTGTAATTATACCTCTGGGTAGATTAACTTGCTTTTCTCTTCATCCTGTCTCCTTACATATGTAGGACTTACAAGCAGGCAGTTTACTGACAGAGAACAAATGGATGGCCTTTGGAAGCATGAAAATAAATATTTAAATCCACAGGTTGATGGCAAGGGATAGGGGAGGAGATTTAATTAAATGACAATCAGAAGTGTCACAAATTCCAGGGACACGGCAGTAACCACAAGAATTATGAATTGTGCAGAAATACAATTTGAGCTATTAGTCAGCTTTTTTTTTTTCCTTTTTGTATAATAATAGAACTTATTTTTCTCTAGAGTAGTTAAAACATATAAATGCATATCTAAGGACTAATCACAATTCCTTTATAAATTAAAAGCAATCCCCCCAATAGGCTACCAGTTTGGAATTGTTCTTTAAGAATTGGATCCTTTAGGAACAAACTTTAATCATTTAAGTGTCTCTCTCATTCATGTTCCCTAAATTCATGTCTGCATTTAGTCTTATGCTGCACTTGTAGCACGTTATGGATACCAATTCAACATCTTTGTTTGTAATTGAATATCTCTTAATATATCTATAACTTATTTATTTTATGTGAAACATAACCATGGACTTGATAATAAAAATAGTCTTTGCTTGCACATGAAAAATTTTGAACTCACATGCAGGTGCCATTAGTGCAGAGATTAGAAAAAATTTAGACTATATTAGAATAACTGAGAATCAGAAAAAGAACAGCAAAACCAAAAGCATTAGTAAAAAAAATAGAACAAGTCTATGTATGTAGCTCTCTGCAGCTGGAAGCAAATAGTGAGTAGAAAATATAATGAATATGATAATAAAATAAAGAGAAAGGGGTAAAATTGTGTTTCTTATTGAAAAAGTAGTGTCTGTGAATATTTGTAGGAGAGAGAAGGCAAATGACGGTATTATAAGAATCATGTTAAGGAAAAAGTTATTATGAAAAAAGATAGAGAGAGAAATCAAGCCTCATAATCATGAATTGTCTCGATCTGGAATAATCAGTCCCTGGCCTCTGAAGAATAACAGTTTTTTTTTTTTTTGCTCAGGCTGAATTTCTGTATACTGTAAACTCCAGATCAGCGACCTGACCATCCCAATGTTTTCTAAAAGTCTTTAGGTGTATAATTTCTTTTTTCAATTTCCTTTTCTTCAGGTTCAGATGTTGGTCCCATAACTTGCAATGCCTCTGTTTGCTCTGATTTTGGCTGCTCTGGTCCTTGACTTTTGTTTGTACCCTACTCTGTGATACTCTGTGATCAGCTATAAACATTGTTTAATTTTTCTTAACAGTTATATAATACTTAATGGGTGATTTAGAAAATTACATTGACCATAAAATAATACTGTCATCTGTTCTTTGTATCATACAGAGATTCTAATCGTCTTACTTTTACTTGCTAATTCAAATACATGTTTTCCCAAAAAAATTACTGGGTGAGAGGAAGTGGGATGGAGGCATATCCAATGAGACTTTGAGGAATGTGCTCCAGTGCAACCCTCTGATGTTCAGTTCAGTTCAGTCATTCAGTAATGTCCAACTATTTCTGACCCCATGGACTGTGGCAGGCCAGGCTTCCCTGTCCATCACCAACTCCCTGAGATTACTCAAACTAATGTGCATCAAGTCGGTGATGTCATCCAACCATCTCATCCTCTATTGTCCCCTTTTCCTCCTGCCTTCAATTTTTCCCAGCATCAGGATCTTTTCCAAAGAGTCAGTTCTTTGCAACAGGTGACCAAAGTGTTGGAATTTCAGCTTCATCATCAGTTCTTCCAGTGAATATTCAGGATGAATTTCCTTGAGGATTGACTGGTGAGATATCTTTACAAGTCTAAAGGGCTCTCAAGAGTCTTCTCCAACACCACAGTTCAAAAGATTCAATTCTTCAGTGCTCGACTTTCTTTATAGTCCAATTCTCATATTCAAACATGATGACAGGAAAAACAATAGCATTGACTACACAGACCTTTGTTGGCAAATAATGTCTCTGCTTTTTTACATGCTATCTAGGTTGGCCATAGCTTTTCTTGAAAGGAGCAAGCATCTTTTAATTTCATGGCTAGTCACCATCTGCTGTGATTTTGGAGCACCCACAAAAAATCTCTCACTGTTTCCATTGTTTCCCCATCTATTTGCCAGTAAGTGATGGGACCAGATGCCACGATCTTAGTTTTCTGAATGTTGAGTTTTAAGCCAATTTTTTAATTCTCCTCTTTCACTTTCATCAGGAGGTACTTTAGCTCTTCTTCACTTTCTGCCATAAGGGTGCTGTCATCTGCATATCTGAGGTTACTGATATATCTCCCAGAAAACTTGATTCCAGCTTGTGCTTGATCCAACCCAGCATTTCTCATGATGTACTCTGCATATAACTTAAATAAGCAGGGTGACAATATACAGCCTTGACATCCTCCTTTTCCTATTTGGAACCAGTCTGTTGTTCCATGTCCAGTTCTAACTGTTGCTTCCTGACCTGCATACAGATATTAGCATGTGAGATGAGTGCATTTGGCAGTAGTTTGAGCATTCTTTGGCATTGCCTTTATTTGGGATTGGAATGAAAACTGACCTTTTCCAGTCCTGTGGCCACTGCCGAGTTTTCCAAATTTGCAGGCATATTGAGTGCAGCACTTTCACAGCATCATCTTTCAGGATTTGAAATAGCTCAACTGGAATTCCAACACCTACACTAGCTTTGTTCGTAGTGATGCTTTCTAAAGCCCACTTGACTTCACATTCCAGGATGTCTGGCTCTAGGTAAGTGATCACACCATCGTGATTATCTGGGTCGTGAAGATCTTTTTTGTACAGTTCTTCTATGTATTCTTGAAACCTCTTCTTAATATCTTCTGCTTCTGTTAGGTCCATACCATTTCTGTCCTTTATCGAGCCCATCTTTGCATGAAATGTTCCCTTGGTATCTCTAATTTTCTTGAAGAGATGTCTAGTCTTTCCCATTCTGTTGTTTTCCTCTTTCTTTGCACTGATCATCCAGGAAGGCTTTCTTATCTCTTCTTGCTATTCTTTGGAACTCTGCATTCAGATGCTTATATCTTTCCTTTTCTCCTTTGCTTTTGGTGTCTCTTCTTTTCATAGCTATTTGTAAGGCCTCCCCAGACAGCCATTTTGCTTTTTTTCATTTCTTTCCCATGCGGATGGTCTTGATCCCTGTCTCCTGTACAATATCACGAACCTCAGTCCATAGTTCATCAGGCACTCTATCTATCAGATCTAGTCCCTTAAATCTATTTCTCACTTCCACTGTATAATCATAAGGGATTTGATTTATGTCATACCTGAATGGTCTAGTAGTTTTCCCTACTTTCTTCAATTAAAGTCTGAATTTGGCAATAAGGAGTTCATGGTCTGAGCCACAGTCAGATCCTGGTCTTGTTTTTTCTGACTGTATAGAGCTTCTCCATCTTTGGCTGCAAATAATATAATCAATCTGATTTCGGTGTTGACCATCTGGTGATGTCCATGTGTAGAGCCTTCTCTTGTGTTGTTGGAAGAGGGTGTTTGCTATGACCAGTGCATTTTCTTGGCAAAACTCTATTAGTCTTTGCCCTGCTTCTTTCCATATTCCAAGGCAAATTTGCCTGTTACTCCAGGTGTTTCTTGACTTCCTCCTTTTGCATTCCAGTCCTCTATAATGAAAAGGACATCTTTTTTGAGTGTTAGTTCTCAAAGGTCTTGTAGGTCTTCATAGAACTGTTCAACTTCAGCTTCTTCAGCATTACTCTTTGGGGCATAGACTTGGATTACTGTGATATTGAATGGCTTCAGAGAAGGTGGTCCAGTGGAGAAGGAAATGCCAAACCACTTCAGTATTCTTGTCTTGAGAACCCCATGAACAGTATGAAAAGGCAAAATGATAGGATACTGAAAGAGGAACTCCACAGGTCAGTAGGTGCCCAGTATCTACTGAAGATCAGTGGAGAAATAAGTCCAGAAAGAATGTAGGGATGGAGCCAAAGTAAAAACAATACCCAGTTGTGGATGTTACTGGTGATAGAAGCAAGGTCCAATGCTGTAAAGAGCAATATTGTATAGGAAGCTGGAATGTCAGGTCCATGAATCAAGGCATGTTGGAAGTGGTCAAACAAGAGATGGCAAGAGTGAATGTTGACATTCTAGGAATCAGCGAACTGAAATGGACTGGAATGGGTGAATTTAACTCAGATGACCATTATATCTACTATTGCGGGCAGGAATCCCTCATAAGAAATGGAGTAGCCATCATGGTCAACAAAAGAGTCTGAAATGCAGTACTTGGATGCAATCTCAAAAACGACAGAATGCTCTCTGTTCGTTTCCAAGGCAAACCATTCAATATCACAGGAATCCAAGTTGATGCCCCTTCTATTTACCTGGGGCCAAACTATGCTTCCCTGGTGGCTCAGCTGGTAAAGAATCCGCTTGCAAGTGGGAGACCTGGGTCATATCCCTGGATTGGAGAGATCCCCTGGGAAAGGGAAAGGCCTGGAGAATTCCATGGACTGTACAGTCCATGGGGCCACAAAGAGTCGGAGACTGCTGAGCGACTTTTTAAGGGTTTCCCTGGTGGCTCAGAAGTTAAGGTGTCTACCTGCAATGTGGGAGACCTGGGTTCGATCCATGGGTCAGGAAGATCCCCTGGAGAAGGAAATGGCAACCCACTCCAGTATTCTTGCCTGGAGAATCCCATGGACAGAGGAGTCTGGTGGGCTACAGTTCACGGGGTTGCAAAGAGTCAGACATGACTGAGCGAACAACTTAAATTATGACCTCCCTCAAAAGATCCCAGGCATGTATTGCTACAGTCCCTGCCCCGAACCCTGCAGCTGGCCACCACCACACTTTCACTGGAGACCTCCGGACACCCACAGGCAAGTCTCCTGTGGGGTCACTGCTTTTTTCTCCTGGGTCCTGGTGCACAAGGTTCTGTTGTGCCCTCCAAGAGTCTATTTTCCAGCCCTATGTAAGTCTGGCAGCTCTATAGCAGGGTTAAAGGCGGCTTCCTCCAAGAGGTTTTATGCCATACACACCCACACCAAGAGCCCCTGTCCCTGCAACCAGTACCTCCACAGGAAATGCTGAAACAGGTCTGTCTCAGTCTCTGTGGGGTCCCTGGGTCCTGGTGCGCACAAGGTTTCTTTGAGTCCTCTAAGCATCTCTGACTTGAATGGGGTTTGATTTTAAATGAATTCACGCCCTCCTACTATCTTGCTGGGGCTTCTCCTTTGCCCTTGGACATGGGGTAGTTCCTCACAACCGCTCCAGTGCCTACTGTTTTACTGGGGTTTTTCTGAACTTCGACATGGGGTATCACCACACCGCTGGTCCAGTGAAGTGCAGCTGTGGCTTCTGATCTAGAACGTGGGTTATCTCCTCACAGCCACTGCTCCTGACCTTGGATGTGGGTTATCTCCTCTCGGCCTCTCACCGCTCTAGCACATCGAAGCCATGCTATAGTTAAATGGGGCCAAATGACTGAATTTTATCAAAGGAATGAAAGTAGAAATGATGTGGTAACAGTCAAAATGGCTAAAAGTAGATGTACTTTCTTTAAGCTCTTGCTCTGTTCCAGTTATCTAAAGCTGCACAACAAATCACCTCCACATTTAAAGCTGTGAAAAAATTTTATTACACTCATTGTTTCTATAGTTTAGAAATGCGGACAAAGAATATCAGGGATGGTTTGTCTGTGTTTTGCAAGTCTATGTCCTTAGTTGGCAACACTAGATGGCTGGAGATGATTCTATGTCTGGGAATTCATCTGGAACTCTGTACCAGAAGACTAAAATATTTTCTATTTATGTGCATTGGCTTCCTTACAACACAGATGTTGGAGTATCCCAAGTCAACAAGACTTAACTTTGAAAGCCACAGTCACTCTGGTCATACTCGTTCAGTTCAGTTCAGTTCAGTCACTCAGTTGTGTCTGACTCCTTGCAACCCCATGAATTGCAGTACTCCAGGCCTCCCTGTCCATCACCAACTCCCGGAGTTCACTCAAACTCATGTCCATCGACTCCGTGATGCCATCCAGCCATTTCATCCTCTGTCGTTCCCTTCTCCTCTTGCCCCCAATCCCTCCCAGCATCAGAGTCTTTTCCAATGAGTCAACACTTCTCATGAGGTGGCCAAAGTACTGGAGTTTCAGTTTTAGCATCAGTCATTCCAAAGAACACCCAGGACTGATCTCCTTTAGAATGGACTGGTTGGATCTCCTTGCAATCCAAGGGACTCTCAAGAGTCTTCTCCAACACCACACTTCAAAAGCATCAATTCTTTGGGGCTCAGCTTTCTTCACAGTCCAACTCTCACATCCATACGTGACCACTGGAAAAACCATAGTCTTGACTAGATGGACTTTTGTTAGCAAAGTAATGTCTCTGCTTTTTTATACGCTATCTAGATTGGTCATAACTTTCCTTCCAAGGAGTAAGTGTCTTTTCATTTCATGGCTGCAGTCACCATCTGCAGTGATTTTGGAGCACAAAAACATAAAGTCTGACACTGTTTCCCCATCTATTTCCCATGAAGTGATGGGACCAGTTGCCATGATCTTCATTTTCTGAATGTTGAGCTTTAAGCCAACTTTTTCACTCTCCTCTTTCACTTTCATCAAGAGGCTTTTGAGTTCCTCTTCACTTTCTGCCATAAGGATGATGTCATCTGCATATCTGAGGTTATTGATATTTCTCCTGGCAACCTTGATTCCAGCTTGTGCTTCTTCCAGCCCAGCATTTCTCATGATGTAGTCTGCATGTAAGTTAAATAAGCAGGGTGACAATAAACAGCCTTGACGTACTCCTTTTCCTATTTGGAACCAGTCTGTTGCTCCATGTCCAATTCTAACTGTTGCTTCCTAACCTGCATATAGGTTTCTCAAGAGGCAGGTCAGGTGGTCTGGTATTCCCATCTCTTTCAGAATTTTCCACAGTTCATTGTGAGCCACACAGTCAAAGGCTTTGGCATAGTCAATAAAGCAGAAATAGATGTTTTTCTGGAACTCTCTTGCTTTTTCGATGATCCAGTGGATGTTGGCAATTTGATCTCTTGGTTCCTCTGCCTTTTCTAAAACCAGCTTGAACATCTGGAAGTTCATGGTTCACATATTTTTTGAGCATTACTTTACCTATTTCATCAGCTCTTGGTAAAAAAAAAATATGATGATGGAAATATCATCTGAGCTTTCAGAATAGGATCTGCCACATTGTAAATGATCAATAATTAGTATCTATTGCAGGCGGCTGCGACTGGCGTGCTAAGCACAGCTGAGAGGAGCTACCCCACGTCTGAGGTCAGGGGCAGAAGCCGGAAGGACCCCATGCCCGAAGGGCAGCGGCCAAGAGGAGTTACCCCACGTCCGAGGTCAGGGGCAGTGGCCGAGAGTGCCCGACTGCGATGGCGCAGAAACGGCCGAGAGGAGCTACCACTGCATCCGAGGTCTGGGGGGCGGCTGAGAGGAGCTACACAGCGTCCGAGGTCAGGGGTGGCGACGAGAGGAGTTACCCCATGTCCGAGTTCAGGGGCAGTGGCAGGGAGGAGATACCCCACGCCCCTAAGACCGAGGCCAGGGGCGGCAGGCAGGAGGACCAACCCCACATCCAAGGAGCCATGGCTGCGTGGGCACAGGAGGGCCTAGAGGAGCTATCCCACGTTGAAGGTCAGGAAGGGCAGCAGTGAGGAGATACCACTCGTCCAAGGTAAGGAGCAATGGCTGTGCTTTGCTGGAGCATCCATGAAGAGATACCCCAAGCCCAAGGTAATAGAAACCCAAGTAAGACGGTAGGTGTTGCAAGAGGGCATCAGAGGGCAGACACACTGAAACCATACTCACAGAAACTACTCAATCTAATCACACTAGGACCACAGTCTTGTCTAACTCAATGAAACTAAGCCATGCCCTGTGGGGCAACCCAAGATGGGTGGGTCATGGTGGAGAGATCTGACAGAATGTGGTCCACTGGAGAAGGGAATGGCAAACCACTTCAGTATTCTTGCCTTGAGAACCCCATGAAAAGTATGAAAAGGCAAAATGATAGGATACTGAAAGAGGGATTCCCCAGGTCAGTAGGTGCCCAGTATGCTACTGGGGATCAGTGGAGAAATAACTCTAGAAAGAATGAAGGGATGGAGTCAAAGCAAAAACAATACCCAGCTGTGGATGTGACTGGTGATAGAAGCAAGGTCCGATGCTGTAAAGACCAATATTGCATAGGAACCTGGAATGTCAGGTCCATGAATCAAGGCAAATTGGAAGTGGTCAAACAAGAAATGGCAAGAGTGAATGTCGACATTCTAGGAATCAGCGAACTGAAATGGACTGGAATGGGTGAATTTAACTCAGATGACCATTATATCTACTACTGCGGGCAGGAATCCCTCATAAGAAATGGAGTAGCCATCATGGTCAACAAAAGAGTCCGAAATGCAGTACTTGGATGCAATCTCAAAAACGACAGAATGCTCTCTGTTTGTTTCCAAGGCAAACCATTCAATATCACAGTAATCCAAGTCCATGCCCCAACCAGTAACACTGAAGAAGCTGAAGTTGAACGGTTCTGTGGAGACCTACAAGACCTTTGAGAACTAACACTCAAAAAAGATGTCCTTTTCATTATAGGGGACTGGAATAAAAAAGTAGGAAGTCAAGAAACACCTGGAGTAACAGGCAAATTTGGCCTTGGAGTACGGAATGAAGTAGGGCAAAGACTAATAGAGTTTTGCCAAGAAAATGCACTGGTATAACAAACACCCTCTTCCAACAACACAAGAGAAGACTCTATACATGGACATCACCAGATGGTCAACACCGAAATCAGATTGATTATATTATTTGCAGCCAAAGATGGAGAAGCTCTATACAGTCAGAAAAAACAAGACCAGGATCTGACTGTGGCTCAGACCATGAACTCCTTATTGCCAAATTCAGACTTTAATTGAAGAAAGTAGGGAAAACTACTAGACCATTCAGGTATGACCTAAATCAAATCCCTTATGATTATACAATGGAAGTGAGAAATAGATTTAAGGACCTAGATCTGATAGATAGAGTGCCTGATGAACTATGGACTGAGGTTTGTGATATTGTACAGGAGACAGGGATCAAGACCATCCACATGGAAAAGAAATGCAAAAAAAGCAAAATGGCTGGCTGAGGCGGCCTTACAAATAGCTGTGAAAAGAAGAGAAGTCAAAAGCAAAGGAGAAAAGGAAAGATATAAACATCTGAATGCAGAGTTCCAAAGAATAGCAAGAAGAGATAAGAAAACCTTCCTGGATGATCAATGCAAAGAAATAGAGGAAAACAACAGAATGGGAAAGACTAGACATCTCTTCAAGAAAATTAGAGATACCAAAGGAACATTTCATGAAAAGATGGGCTCGATAAAGGACAGACATGTTATGGACCTAACAGAAGCAGAAGATATTAAGAAGAGGTGTCAAGAATACATAGAAGAACTGTACAAAAAAGATCTTCACGACCCAGATAATCATGATGGTGTGATCACTGACCTAGAGCCAGACATCCTGGAATGTGAAATCAAGTGGGATTTAGAAAGCATCACTATGAACAAACCTAGTGGAGGTGATGGAATTCCAGTTGAGCTATTCCAAATCCTGAAAGATGATGCTGTGAAAGTGCTGCACTCAATATGCCAGAAAATTTGGAAAACTCAGCAGTGGCCACAGGACTGGAAAAGGTCAGTTTTCATTCCAATCCCAAAGAAAGGCAATGCTAAAGAATGCTCAAACTACTGCACAATTGCACTCATCTCACACGCTAGTAAAGTAATGCTCAAAATTCTCCAAGCCAGGCTTCAGCAATATGTGAACCGTGAACTTCCAGCTGTTCAAGCTGGTTTAAGAAAAGGCAGAGGAACCAGAGATCAAATTGCCAACATCCACTGGATCATGGAAAAAGCAAGAGAGTTCCATAAAAACATCCATTTCTGCTTCATTGACTATGCCAAAGCCTTTGACTGTGTGGATCACAATAAACTGTGGAAAATTCTAAAAGAGATAGGAATACCAGACCACCTGACCTGCCTCTTGAGAAATCTGTATGCAGGTTAGGAAGCAACAGTTAGAACTGGACATGGAACAACATTGGTTCCAAATAGGAAAAGGAGGACGTCAAGGCTGTATATTGTCACCCTGCTTATTTAACTTATATGCAGAGTACATCATGAGAAATGCTGTGCTGGAAGAAGCACAAGCTGGAATCAAGATTGCTGGGAGAAATATCAATAACCTCAGATATGCAGATGACACCACCCTTATGGCAGAAAGTGAAGAGGAACTCAAAAGCCTCTTGAGGAAAGTGAAAGAGGAGAGTGAAAAAGTTGGCTTAACGCTCAACATTCAGAAAACGAAGATCATGGCATCTGGTCCCATCACTTCATGGAAAATAGACGGGGAAACAATGGAAACAGTGTCAGACTTTATGTTTTTGTGCTCCAAAATCACTGCAGATGGTGACTGCAGCCATGAAATTAAAAGGCGCTTACTCCTTGGAAGGAAAGTTATGACCAACCTAGATAGCATATTCAAAAGCAGAGACATTACTTTGCCAACAAAGGTCAATCTAGTCAAGGCTATGGTTTTTCCAGTGGTCATGTATGGATGTGAGAGTTTGACTTTGAAGAAAGCTGAGCGTCGAAGAATTGATGCTTTTGAACTGTGGTGTTGGAGAAGACTCTTGAGAGTCCCTTGGACTGCAAGGAGATCCATCTAGTCCATTCTGAAGGAGATCAGCCCTGGGATTTCTTTGGAAGGAATGATGCTAAAGCTGAAACTCCAGTACTTTGTCCACTTCATGCGAAGAGTTGTCTCATTGGAAAAGACTCAGATGCTGGGAGGGATTGAGGGCAAGAGGAGAAGGGGACGACAGAGGATGAGATGGCTGGATGGCATCACTGACTCGATGAACGTGGGTCTTAGTCAACTCTGGGAGTTGGTGATGGTCAGGGAGGCCTGGCGTACTGCGATTCATGGGTTCTCAAAGAGTCGGACACGACTGAGCGACTGATCTGATCTGATTGGTAATATTGTTTTCAATACTGTAGAATCCTCTAATTAACTCATGCCTCAGTGTTTCTCCTAGAAAGTTCTGCTAATGGAAAAGGAAAGCAAATTTTTTCTGCCTGAATCTGGAATTTAACTCAAACCTCCTCTCCTTAGTTCTACTCATTCATAACCAGTGGGCTTGTAAAAAGTCTCATGTTTTACCTTTTACAAATTATGTTAATTGAATCTACTAATCATTCAATGTGTTTTTTTGCATTGATAAATGACTTCCAACTCACTTATTAAATATACCATTTTATTTCCTCCAGATGCTTAAGTAAACACAATCCAGAAAAACTAATCATGCTTATCATGTGTCCTATAGCTTTATTCCCACGGATTTCTACATGTCTTGTTTGAAAAGCAAGAACCTCCACCATACAGTACACTCGTATCCATATAGCATTAATGCCCCACATCTGTCACATGGCACCTCACTGGCTTCATATTCTGACATTTTCCATCTTCTCTTTTACTTTACAGTTGTGTCAAATTGTCTGCACATTGCTAACTCTATTCTTTTTCTTGCTCTATGTCTTTACTCCTGCTATTCCTGATGAAAGCACAACTCACCCTGGAACTGATCTGTACTTTAAGATGAGGTGACTGTTCATAACCCAAGAAGCCACCTTTCCATTCCTATATGGTTTTGCTAATATTTATTTATATTTATTGACTATATGGCATTATTATTCATATATAACTTAGAAGTGGCTATATATAATTATCAAGAAGTATAAAGGTATATTAGTTTTAAAGGTCTGATATAACAAATTATTGATACCATAAATTTGATACTTAAAACAACAGAAATATATTTTCTCACAGTTCTGGAGGCTGCCTCTGGAGACTTGAGCAGAGAATTCTGCCTTGTCTCTTTCAGACTCTAGTGTTCTTTGATTGCAACTACATAACTCTAATTTCTTCCCTCATCTTCATATGTCTTTCTCCTTTGCATGTGTCTCTTCTCAGTGTCTTTTTCTTAAGTATATATTTTAATTGGAGGATAATTGCTTTACAATATTGTATTGGTTTCTGCCATACATTAACATGAACCAGCCATAGGTATATATATGTCCACTCTGTCTTGAACCTCCTTTTCACCTCCTAGTTAATCCTGCTCCTCTGCATTGCTATAGAACACTAGATTTGAACTTACTGTGTCTTACAGCAAATTCCCACTAGCTATCTACTTTTACATATGGTAATGTGTATGTTCAGAGAAGGCAATGGCACCCCACTCCAGTACTCTTGCCTGGAAAATCCCATGGACCGAGGGGCCTGTTGGGCTGCAGTCCATGGCGTCACTAGGAGTCAGACACGACTGAGTGACTTCACTTTCACTTTTCATTTTCATGCATTGGAGAAGGAAATGGCGACCCACTCCAGTGTTCTTACCTGGAGAATGCCAGGGACGGGGGAGCCTGGTGGGCCGCCATCTATGGGGTTGCACAGAGTTGGACATGACTGAAGCGACTTAGCAGCAGCAGCAATGTGTATGTTTCAATGCTTCTCTTTGAATTTGTCCCATCCCCTCCTTCCCCCTCTGTGTCTACAAGTATGTTCTTTATGTTTGCATCTCCATTGCTTCCCTGCAAATAGGTTTATCAGTATCATCTTTCCAGATTCCATATTTATGCACTAATATACAATATTTGTTTTTCTCTTTCTGATATATTTCACTCTGTATAATAGGTTCTAGGTTCATCTACCTCATTAGAGTTGATGGAATTTTATGGCTAAGTAGTATTCCACTGTATATATGTACCACAACACCTTTATCCATTCATCTGTGGATGGACATCTAGGTTGTTTCCATGTCCTAGCTATTGTAACAGTGTTGCAATGAACATTGGGATAGATATCTGTGTCTTTTACTGATATTTATGATTGGACTTTGGGTCTACTTGTGTAACCCAGAATGATTTCATGTCAATACTCTTAACTACATCTACAGAGATCCTTGACCAGGGTTCTAAGGTTTAGGACATGAACACATTGTTTTAAGACTACCATTCAACTTACTGTAGGAGAGACGATGACTAGATCTTTTATAGTTAATCTGGTTCTTGAAAGGTTATAGGATATTTTTAATATACTGCAGACAAAAATCATGAAAAGACAAATATCACTAAAAGTACATTGGCTTGGCTCATGGCCAATTATAATAAAAATAAACCTCAATATAAAATATTTAAATATTTAAATGTCAGAATAATGGAAATTAGTGCTCCAAAAGAAGGTTTAGAAATAAATATTTTATGTGAATTTTAAAGTACTGAAAACTATTAACTCAATAAGGAATAATGATGATGAAATTTGACTTCAGAGGAAGGGATGGTTTTCAAACATGTATTCTCCTTCCAAGAATTGACTTTTAGTATTCATACACTGTGCCATAATTTATCTTTTCACTCGAAGATGGTGTAAAGAAGTCATGAATCTTAATCAGAGGTTGTTCCATCTCCTCGATAGTCACTTTTATGGCCCAGAAAAACACTTACCATTGTAAGAGCCTGGTAAGAAAGGGAACTGACTCCTGTGTTTGGATTGTCTTCAAATAGTCCTCAGCTTAGTCCCTTGATTAGATTTTTCAAATGGGATGTGCAGAAAAGGGAGCGATAGGAAAGGTCTCAAATGAATGATTTTGTTGAGTTTTTGAGTCAAGAGAAAAGGGAGATCTCCAGAGAGTGAGTCAATAATTAGCTTTTGAGGCTTTACTGGTGGCTCAGATAGTAAAGAATCTGCCTGCAATGCAGGAGACCCAGGTTCAATCTCTGGGTTGGCAAGATCTTTTGGAGAAGGGCATGTCAACCCACCCAAGGATCCTTACCTGGAGAATTCCATTGACAGAGGAGCCTAGCATACTACAGTTCATGGGGTCGCAAAGAGTCAAACACAACTGAGTGACTAACACTTTTTGAAATTGCAAGATTTGGTAGACTTCACACTTTGATCAGAAAAGCCATGTTTGCTATTGTTTAACTCACAGTGAGTTTTGAAAGTCTCAGAAAGTGTAACAAATAGAACTTGGATAAGGGGCAGGGAAGGGATGAGGCAAAAGTCATGAACACAGTTCGAAATCAGGGTGGATATTCTAAAATACAGAGCATATAAAATGACCACAGGGTGATGTCAGGAGAAAAATCAGAAATGAAGCAACATAAGTTAACACAGTTTTACTTAAAAGTTAGAACTTTAACTTGCAGAGTCTATATGTATCAAATAAAATTAACCTGCTATACATAAAATAAGAACATAGAGAACCAATGGAGACAGACTGATAGCAAGAAAGAGTAATAAAAGAAAGATGTGGTTCTGTTGGGAATAACTGCTCTAATTCCCTCCCACTCATTTCAGTAGTAAAGAAAAAAACTGACTTCCTTAGCACCATCTGAATCTGCTAATTGGCAACATAATTCTGGCCTGATGTTCATTGTCTCAGTAATGGCTTTCCTACATTAACTCTCAGTATAGGAAGCAAGCAAGTAAGCATGAGGTATGGAAACATCTTAAGTGATTTCTAAAGTTTTAGGATATCTGGACTGAAAGTATACTGCTATTCTCAAATTAAAAAGAAAGTCAAGCATAAGAAAATATCTTCAGTCAAGACAGAGAATATAGAGAAAGGTAAAAGAGGTAATAAGGAAGTGAATGATTCTGTTTATAGACTTGACTAGCATGCAATTATGGGACCTGTTTCCAGTGTGTTCTCTGTAACAATAATTGCTGTGTACCACATAAGGATCTGTTTTAATAAATGGGATCTCCTCAGGAGGCAGAATAATGACAGCATGGAATGGCAGCATAATTTAGCATGGTGAGTGCTAGATGCGGACACCATGAGCTGCAGCATTTCTATGGCACACAGTATTTAGAACAACTGCTCAGCTTGGATAAGCAGTGCAAAAGGTAAATGGAGTGGCAGCTTGTTGTGTCATGGGTCCAACTGAGCTAATTAACTAGTCTGCAATTCTGCATTAGCAGTGTCTCAGCAGAGTGCTATGGAGATGGGAAGACAGAAAGAGCTTGCTCTTGAAGGAAACATACATCCAGACAATGGACCACACACTGAGTACTGCTCAATGGCAAAAAGATAATTGGAATTTTCTTTAAAAAAAAAAAAAAAAAGCAAACGTAAAGGGACCTGTCCATGTCACAGCTATTTTGATATAATGTATGTTGGTTATCCATATAATGATATAATTTATTATGAAATCCCCAAATAATGATAAATCAGTCAAAGCAATAAGAATAATCTCTATTTCATTCATTCTCAAACTAAGGCTGACTTTAGATTTTACCTGGGAAACATTAAAACTACAGATGCCTAGGTCAAAGCCAGGGATTTTGATCTAACTGGTGTGAGTTAGAGTCTGTCTATGGGGATCTTTTAGAAGTTTCTGAGGTAATTCTTACATGTAACCAAGGTTGAGGATCACGACTTTACTATGTTCAGTCATCTGCACCAAATGAATGATATGCAACCTTCCTCACATGTTAAAATCACTTCAGTTCAGTTCAGTCACTCAGTCATGTCTGACTCTTTGCCACCCCATGAACCGCAGCACACAAGGCCTCCCTGTGCATCACCAACTCCCGGAGGCCACCCAAACCCATGTCCATTGAGTCGGTGATGCCATCCAACTATCTCATCCTCTGTCGCCCCCTTCTCCTCCTGCCCTCAATCTTTCCCAGCATCAGGGTCTTTTCAAATGAGTCAGCTCTTCATATCAGGTGGCCAAAATATTGGGGTTTCAGCTTCAACATCAGTCCTACCAATGAACACCCAGAGCTGATCTGCTTTAGGATGGACTGGTTGCATCTCCTTGCAGTCCAAGGGACTCTCAAGAGTCTTCTCCAACACCACAGTCCAAAAGCATCAATTCTTTGGCACTCAGCTTTCTTTATAGTCCAACTCTCGCATCCATACATGACCACTGGAAAAACCATAGCCTTGGCTAGACAGACTTTT
Organism: Bubalus bubalis; assembly: GCF_019923935.1. Lineage (NCBI taxonomy): Eukaryota > Metazoa > Chordata > Mammalia > Artiodactyla > Bovidae > Bubalus > Bubalus bubalis. The sequence continues at coordinate 94,178,888 of NC_059157.1, read as the reverse complement.
GTGGACAAGGTAATGTCTCTGCTTTTTAACATGCTGTCTAGATTGGTCATAACTTTCCTGCCAAGGAATAAGCGTCTTTTAATTTCATGGCGGCAATCACCATTTGCAGTGAATTTGGAGCCAAGGAAAATAAAGTCAGCCACTGTTTCCACTGTTTCCTCATCCCTTTGCCATGAAGTGATGGGACTGGATGCCATGATCTTCGTTTTCTGAACGTTGAGCTTCAAGCCAAATTTTTCACTCTCCTCTTTCACTTTTATCAAGAGGCTCTTTAGTTTTTCTCCAGTTTCTGCCATAAGGGTTAAAAACAATCAGATTTTAATCAAATTAAAGTCTGAGTTTTGGAAGTATTCAAAATTATTAATTTATTAAAAAGACATGTAATGGTTACCAAAATGTATCAAGCTCCACACTTACCAATAATGAAACAAATGCAAGATTGCTCCTTATCCAACAAATATAAGTATTTCCAAAGTAGTTTATGGTTTAAAAAGGATTTATAATTGATGGATTGAATATTATTGAAAGATAAACTCTGCCTCTTGCACAAGGACTATTCCCATAGAAGTATTTGAAAAATGGGGAAAACTTTTTGAGACACACTATCTTATGATTACAAATCAGATTATACATCAGAAAGGCATAACGAAAGTACAGAGATCTCTCAGTGGGAATTAGACAGATCTGACTTTGCCACTAGTTTGTTCTGCAACTTCAGGAAAGTTATTTGATTTTAGATTTATATATCAGAGAAACAATGTTTTCTCCAACTATCACAAAAATCTTGTTTTGGATATCGAGCAAATTCAATCAAAAAAAATAACTGATACCTAAATGCTTTGCAATAGATCAAGATTTACAAAAGTATTTTCATGATTAATGTGAAAATGGTGTTAAATCAGACCAAAGTCATGAATTTGCTATTGAGAAAAATCCATCAAACTGATAAAATATGTGTGCTGTTTATCATGACACCCTCTCATTTCAAAGTACTTCCATAGCTTGCTACATGTACTAAGATTAACATATGTTTAACATATGTTTAATATAAATTATATTTAAATGACTTCAGGGTGATGTGATGAAACTTTTATATTAGCATAATCAGTTACTTTTAATAAATTATATAGATTAGTATTAAGCTTGTTATGTGAAATGTTTTGTGTCAAGAACTAGCAATATATAGTTAAAGCACACTTTCTGTCCTTTAAGAATCATAGTCTAGTTTGTTGATATACACACACACATTTTCTATTTACCATCTGTCTATCTAATACTATAGTGTAAAATTCAGTAGGTGATATGAATTAAAAGGCTAAGGAACCAGAGGAGATAAAACTCACACTTTTGGAAGCAGGTTTCACAGATAAAATGACATTCAAATTGTTCTCAATAATGAATGGGAGTTTGCCAGACAGGACAAAGAAGCTCCTAAATAGGAAAAACAGCAAGTGAAAACACAAGGAATAGTAAAACTGTACAGTGTGTCTGTAATGTCACAATCCTCTTCTTGAAAATTTCTTTGATATGGTTAATCTAATATAAACTGTGTGGATTTCTTCCAAGCATCTTTCAAATGGACTGCTACTTTTATGTCTTTATGGATGGTCTGTTCTCAAGACATTAAATGTGCAAATATTGAAATCAATTTTACATTTTAGCCAAATACATTTCTGACTACTGACTAAATATTCCAGTATATTTTGTAGGTCAACTCTTGTGGTAACAGCTCTCTAATTTGACCTTGAGCTCAACTCTACATCTTTGGGAAACATATCTGTGTACTCACATGGAATGATTTGGGAGTCTGAATGACGGAATCTGATTGTAATGCATTTTAAAATGATACTTTATTAACATGAACATACAGGAGGCAGTATGTTAGTTTACTGATTTTGTAAAGGTATAATCATAACTGTTCTACATATGTAAGCTGATACATATACAATTCACATGATCACTCCAATCTAGCAGCAAATGTTTTTGCCTTGAATGGAGATTCCCCTTCGAAGAAGAGGCAGCAGTATTTTCATCAACATATTGCCCCTTAGATTTCTATGAGACTGTAGTTCTGTACCTGGCAGATTGTGAGTATAATATATTTAGAAAGAGACAAGGTAGAATTAAGATAAAAATGTAAAAAAAAAAACCTACAACCATTTAGAAGTATAAACATAAACAGAACTCATTGACAAGAAAACTATGAAATACTGTTGGGAAATATCTTCTTTCATATTAATATGGAATGAAGAGATTAATCCAATTTTTTGAATTGGGTTTTTACAGTTCTAAAATCAGTAGATGTGGCAATTAGAGAAAGTATATCTGTTCATTAGAAAAAGTTACCTACAGAGACATTAAGTTACAGTTGCTTTATTTCTTTACTTGCTTTAATTTATGAAATACTTGTACTTGTCTAAAAAGTTTTATAGTAAAGATCAACATTTCCTGGCTGTAATCTATACATGCCCGGTCTCAATTTCCAGTTATAACTTTCTCAACATTTTTTTCACTTGTCCTATTAGGTTCCTTCAGTTTCCCAGCTTTTTTGCTAATGCTGTTATTTTATTATTTACACAATCTAGAAATAATATAAAGTTTTAATATGAGAATGAACTCATCTTCATAGCTCTTTTATCCTGTTTCTCATCTATGTTCACCAGTCCCTGGCAGTACATCTTTTAAACTTTTTCTGTACTTTATTTTTTATCACTATAACATCATTATATGATATACTAATGGGATTCTAGAACCAGCCTTGAGCACTGGTGGATGAAGCTGTGGTCAACCGCTCTGTAGCTCTGACAGAACTCCCTTCTGCCATGCTTCTGTACTTGGCTGGGATGTTGTTCTGACTACCAAGATTCCCTCTATGCCCACATTCCAAATTGATGCCTTATTTCAGTAATTCCAGTATGAGCTACCTACTATTTCTATATTTTTTCTTTGCTGAATTATCCATGATGATTTGCATTTAGTGTATAATTTATTGCTGTGTTACCTTACTTTTTGGATATAAATAGCAGTTGGTATCTTTTCTCTAAAAAATATTTTTAAATTAGCTTTCTTTCTTCTTCTGTCTTTCATTTCTAGCTGACTAAACAGACCTTATTCTACAGAAAGGGTCAGTCTTGCCCTTTCAAAAAATGAAAAGAGAGAAAATTATCAATTGCTCAACTTTTATAATAGCTCAATTGGGATGTAATAATATGAGTTCAAGTGAGAGAGTATTGAATAAAGAAGCAAATGACAAAACTTTGAGGATGAGGAAAAAAAAGGAAAAGGCAAAGGAAGAGAAAAAGGTCAGCCATAAAGAATGAAAATAAACTAGGGGAACATGGTTCATGAAAGCCAAGAATTCAGATAATTATAAGAACAAGGAAGAGGTCATAAGTGATAATTTCCAGAATTTTTAAAGAATATAAGATGCTGAAAGAAATTTTACCCTTCAGTGACAAACACATCCTTGCTACCATCAAGAAAGGAGTTTAAAAAAGAAATGTGGTACCAGAGGACAGAGTGCAAATATTGTGAGGCATATATTGTATAAAGGTAGTGTAGGGAATAATCTTGCTACTATAAAAATAATAAATGTGACAGTGTGATGTGGAGTGAGGCAGAGTTATATCTAAGCCCAATTCTACCATTTACTTGTGAAATTGGACAAATCAATTAACCCTTAACCCTCTAGACCTTAATTAACTCATCAGTAAAACTTGAAGTATTATATCAGCTACACTGAATACCTAATGCTTTCAATAAATATTTATCGCTCTCCTTAAATGGAGTGACTGAAAGGAACTTCCGATCTTTTTCTTTTCTTTTCTTTTAATAGGAGAAACTGGAGCATTTTATAGCCAGATCTGGGGGGGCAAAAACCTGTGAGAGAACAGAGTGAAGAGGAAAAAAATAAGATAGAAGAGAAAAAGGAGTGTGGTAATTGATGGAGTAAGGTAGGAGTAAAATTTTAGAAGCAATCAAAACTAACTAAGCCAATAGCTCTGTAAATAGAATAGAAATTTTTTTTTCATGATGCAGGAAAAATGAACAATCTATTGATAAAGATAAAAATTTACAAAAGTAAGCTTAAGGAGTCTCATATTAAATGGCTTCGGTATCAAATTTAAGAAATAATGCCAACTATATGTATGAAAGTTGATTAATAGAATTACTGAAAATGTTTGTAATAAATGGTGTAGGGAATGAAAAAAAAAATGGAATAATGGTGTGGGCAGAATCATTACAAAGAAAATGGTAAAATGTAGTAGTAGAATCAATGATCTTTCAAATAATTTTAAAGTATCTTTCAGTGTAGATTCCTCTATCTCATGGTACAATATTATAGCAACAGAATATTGCTATACAATATAGCAAGCTGTAATACATTTTTTAGTGGTTCTAGCACACATTTGGATATTGATTTGTTGACTAAATTTTCATTTGCAACCTTTATTTTAAAATTTAATTTTGTTTTGTTTAAGGTTAATTTTACAACATTCTGAAGGAGGATCTGAAAATGGAGGTTGGTATCAAAATTTCTTAGATAGTAAAAATAAATATTTTTCAAGGTATACTTATGAATAAAATAAATAGAATTAGGAGTGTGAAATCAAGGGTTATTTTCATTGTTTAATTTCAAGTTATAATATGCATTTTCAACTGGCAAGTTTCTGGAGAATCTGGATATGGAAAGAGAAATTCCAATTTGCCTAATTATCACATTAAATAACATAAGCTATACTGATTTGTTATACACTTGCCTCTCTCCGATATTGTTGATAATCAACTTGATTACAAATGGAAAGAACAAGGGAGCATTCTGAACTTAGTATCTTGTGAACTTAATGAAAAAAAATGAAGAATGGGTTAATAGGGTTAAGAATCAGTTCTTATCCCTTTCTATACTTGTCTCTTCTTTATTTTCATCTCTTATTTTTATTTTTTCAGCTGAATGCATTTCTTCATACTATTCATTTTTTTTAAGTTATTGAGGACAGCTCCTGATTGGAAAAGTGCTAGTGATTAATGAAAATTAAGACCAACAGAACATTCAGTAAAGACAAAAAAATCATGTTTGTTTTTACTGTACTTTTAAAGTTTTTTTCATGTTTCAAATCTCCTATTTTTCTTGTTCCTTAGTCACTGACTTGCAATAAAAGTTAACAAAAATTTCTTTAGTTATTATTATTAAATCATTTAGAGGTAAAAACATATGTTCATCTATTTAGCATTGGAATGCTTACTTTATAGCATTTCCTCGACCAGGTATATAAATAGAAGAAAACAGGTGGTACACTATTTAGTTCTACTTCATACTCTATCTTCTGATTTTTTGAAACTGAATCGTGGAATAATTCTGCTTGATTAGAGGGAAAATAAAAGGCAGATGAATATACCCTTTATTACACTTGTATCTTTTAAGTTAGCAGTCTTAAAGAAGACATTCATTATCTATTGCTCTATCTAGCATGTTTCTTCTTTATAGCTGTTCTTCAAATAGGACCATGGCAAATCTGGTAGATTCTACAACATTCTAGAAAAGATTTTGAAAGCATACATCTTTAGTTATTTAGAATATGTAATTTCATAAAAAAAAAATAAGACTCTAGAATCAAGTTGGTAAAGAAAATCTGAGGAAGAAGGGAATTAGGTTGGTGCTCAAGGTGAAGGTGGGTTAGTTTTGCCTCAGCTCATCTTTAACAAAAACACTAGAGTCAGTGATATTGTCAGTGTTTTCCATCATTTTATACCTCTTTTCATTGTGATTATGTCACCAGTAATGATTCTCTTTAAACAAATGAAGATTTAATAGTCCAAAATTGTGTTAACAGTTTTAATTACCTTTTATTTGCTTATAAGTGACATAGGTTGCTATACCATATTTGTTATTAAAACAGTATATTTTTGTTCTTTTGTTGATTTCTTACTCACTTTGTCTGGTGTTGTTTCTACTTTAGCTTTTGTCTTATTCAGGTGTATGAGCACTTTTATAGACATTAATGTTGTCAACCCTTCATCAACCCTTTCCTTGCAATGCTTTCCCAAGTGGGTATATTCTAATGATATAAATGTCAAAGTTATAGACATTATCAAAACTTTCATTCTGAATTTTTGAAATATTTTGCTAAAATATTCCCTATGGTATAGAAATTTAATAAATATTTATATATGGTAGCAATTTATATATTATTATATTGACTATGCCAAAGCCTTTGACTGTGTGGATCACAATAAACTGTGGAAAATTCTGAAAGAGATGGGAATACCAGACCACCTGATCTGCCTCTTGAGAAATTTGTATGCAGGTCAGGAAGCAACAGTTAGAACTGGACATGGAACAACAGACTGGTTCCAAATAGGAAAAGGAGGACGTCAAGGCTGTATATAGTCACCCTGTTTATTTAACTTATATGCAGAGTACATCATGAGAAATGCTGGACTGGAAGAAACACAAACTGGAATCAAGATTGCCCGGAGAAATATCAATAACCTCAGATATGCAGATGACACCACCCTTATGGCAGAAAGTGAAGAGGAACTCAAAAACCTCTTGATGAAAGTGAAAGTGGAGAGTGAAAAAGTTGGCTTAAAGCTCAACATTCAGAAAACGAAGATCATGGCATCCGGTCCCACCACTTCATGGGAAATAGATGGGGAAACAGTGGAAGCAGTGGAAACAGTGTCAGACTTTATTTTTCTGGGCTCCAAAATCAGGGCAGATGGTGACTGCAGCCATGAAATTAAAAGACGCTTACTCCTTGGAAGGAAAGTTATGACCAACCTAGATAGCATATTCAAAAGCAGAGACATTACTTTGCCAACAAAGGTTCGTCTAGTCAAGGCTATGGTTTTTCCTGTGGTCATATATGGATGTGAGAGTTGGACTGTGAAGAAGGCTGAGCACTGAAGAATTGATGCTTTTGAACTGTGGTGTTGGAGAAGACTCTTGAGAGTCCCTTGGACTGCAAGGAGATCCCACCAGTCCATTCTGAAGGAGATCAGCCCTGGGATTTCTTTGGAAGGAATGATGCTAAAGCTGAAACTCCAGTATTTGGCCACTTCATGCGAAGAGTTGACTCATTGGAAAAGACTGTGATGCTGGGAGGGTTTGGGGGCAGGAGGAGAAGGGGACGACAGAGGATGAGATGGCTAGATGGCATCACTGACTCGATGGACATGAGTCTGAGTGAACTCCGGGAGTTGGTGGTGGACAGGGAAGCCTGGCGTGCTGCGATTCATGGGGTCGCAAAGAGTCGGACACGACTGAGCGACTGATCTGATCTGATATAATATTATATAACATATTACATGTTTATAATTATATTACAGTAATAAATTTATATATAGAACACATTTATACATAGTAAGGAAGTCTTCATATTTCCAAACTATATCAAATTTTTGAAAAATAATTTTGCTCTCTGAATTACTTTTCCCTGATAGCTCAGTTGGTAAAGAATCTGCCTGCAATTCAGGAGACCCCGGTTCAATTCTTGGGTCAGGAAGATCCTCTAGAAAAGGGATAGGCTACCCACTCCAGCATTCTTGGGCTTCCCTTGTGGCTCAGCTGGTGAAAAATCCGCTTGCAATACAGAAGACAAGGGTCTGATCCCTGGGTTGGGAAGATCCCCTGGAGAAGGGAAAGGCTATCCACTCCAGAGTCAGAAATGACTGAGTGACTTTCTCTTTCACTGCATTACTTGTATTTTTCATTTTTCAAGACATGCTTGTGTCATCTTGTTAATGTTTGTTGTTGTGAACAGAGCTGTTCTTACTCCCACCTAATCCCAGGGAGAAATAAATCCTGAAGGTTTTATAAACCACTGAGAGTGCTGAAATTTCCTCTGAGTCTATACTTCTTACATTAAGATTTGTAGCCTTAGTGCAGGAGTTGAAGAAGTGGTATGCAAGAGAAACAGACTGCAGTGAATGGGAATGCCAAAAGGATAGCTGGGATCCAGTATCTAACATCTTAATTTTTCACTTTAAATAAATTAGCATAATCCTCTCTCCAAATTCTGTCCAAACACAATGGTTGGGCAAAAATATAAGTATACTTCTCCTTCCAATTTTCTCTTCTCCTTTATATCTAACTAATGTATTTATTTTTTTCCTGGCTTAATTTTTATTTCTACAATAAGATGATTATATACTATCAAATAATATATTTACATCGCTTTCCCACCAATAACCTCACTTACAGCTTGTCCTCCAGCTGCTTGGGGCTGCTTCTCTCCATTAAGGCCTCATTTTCCCAGAACTTTGAATAACATTAGTATTAAGAATGTTATTATGTTTAAACTACTGCACAATTGCACTCATTTCACATGCTAGCAAAGTGATGCTCAAAATTCTCCAAGCTAGGCTTCAACAAGATGTGAACTGGAACTTCCAGATGTTCAAGCTGGGTTTAGAAAAGGCAGAGGAACCAGAGATCAAATTGCCAACATACATTGGATTATCAAAAAAGCAATAGAGTTCCAGAAAAACATCTACTTCTCTTTTATTGACTGAGCCAAAGCCCTTGACTATGTGAATCACAGCAAACTGGAAAATTTTTAAAGAGATAGGAATATTAAACCACCTTACCTGCCTTCTGAGAAAGCTATATGCAGGTCTAGAAGTAACAGTTAGAACCAGACATGGAACAATGAACTAGTTCCAAGTTGGGAAAGGAGTATGTCAGGCTGTATATTGTCACCCTGCTTATTTAACTTATATGCAGAGTACATCATGAGACATGACAGGCTGGATGAAGCTCAAGCTGGAATCAAGATTGCTAGGAGAAACATCAATAACCTCAGATATGCAGATGACACCACCCTTATGGCAGAAAGCTAAGAGGAACTAAAAAGCCTCTTGATGAAAGTGAAAGAGGAGAGTGAAAAAGTTGGCTTAAAACTCAACATTCAAAAAAACTAAGATCATGGCATCAGGTCCTATCACTTCATGGCAAATAGATGGGGAAACAATGGAAACAGTGACAGGCTTTATTTTCTTGGACTCCAAAATCACTGCAGATGGTGACTGCAGCCATGAAATTAATATTCTTGCTCCTTGGAAGAAAAGCTATGACAAACCTAGACAGCATATTAAACCACAGATGCTTGACTTTGCCAACAAAGGTCCATCTAGTCAGAACTATGGCTTTTCCAGTAGTCATGTTTAGATGTGAGAGTTGGACCATAAAGAAAGCTGAGCACCGAAGAATTGATGCTTTTGAACTGTGGTGTTGGAGAAGACTTTTAAGAGTCCCTTGGACTGTCAGTAGATCAAGCCAGTCAGTCCTAAAGGAACTCAGTCCTGAATATTCATTGGAAGGACTGATGCTGAAGCTGAAGCTCCAATAATTTGGCCACCTGATGCAAAGAACTGACTCATTAGAAAAGACCCTGATGCTGGGAAAGAGTGAAGGCAGGAGGAGAAGAGGATGGCAGAGGACGAGATGGTTGTATGGCATCACCTACTCGATGGACATGAGTTTGAGCGAGCTCCAGGAGTTGGTGATGATTATGGAAGCCTGGCGTGCCACAGTCCTTGGGGTCTCAAAGTATCAGACATGACTGAGTGACTGAACTGAACTGAACTAAACTATTAAGAACGCACTTCTACATAAATGCCCTGTTAAATTAAATATCCTGATAATGAGACAAGTTAAGTCTGCTGTAGCTGCCTTTAATTATTTTAATATGCATTAGTGGATTTTAAAGAACCAAAAAAAAAAAAAAACATTGGCTCTATATGGCTCTTGGATAAAAATAGAGGGGGAAAAGCCATTCAAATTATATTTTAGTATCAGAGAGCAAAAGAAAGGTGATTACTACTTTAAAAGGCAATAAAATATGTACATGTCCAGGTGAAATTACATTGAATGACTCATGTAATATATTAAAAATATAAATGTACAGAGTTAATTTATTTTTTAATTAAACATCTATGTTTGCTTTAAATTCTAGGGCCTCTAGAGTCATATCTACCTCTAAGCTGTCAGATCATCCATAAATGAATACAAATTACAACTGTAACTGTTATCTTATATCTTAGGTCTCTGAGACATTTGTAATATTTAAATATGTCTATAATAATTAAAAGCACATGTCAATAAATAGGAGATAAAACATGGTGTAAATTTCCATATAGCTCCTTTAAATGTGTAAAATAAAATCTGCTTCATTTTCTGGTTGAGGTCCTTCACTCAATCAGGCAATGGTTAGACCCAGTATCTGGGTAAGGAAATGAACACAAATAAGGAAATGTGCATGTTTATTTATGGTAACTAAAAATATCAAAGTCACCTGGAATGTTTTGCAGCTGTGACCTTCATGGCAGTTTCTTTCTCTGAAACCAGGAGTAAAGTACTAACCAGTAACTCATAATCATACACATTCCAAGAGATAGAGCTGTTTATTTCTCATTGTGTCAAGTTAGATTTCTTGGCAACTCAGAGTCTAAATGTGCTTTGAAGCAGTAAAACAATTGAAACTTCTAACCTATGAGTGAACTCCCCAAGGCAATGGGAAAAAATATGGTAGACAATGTGGTGGGGGCAGAAGGAAAACACAGATTAAGTGAACTACAGTAATACACTATTCAGCAGTGATGCACAGCACATAGGAAAATTTTAACCACACTTTTAAGGCCAGGCAATGCTATAGTTCAGCACACGGAAACTGCTCATGCTAAGAAAACACAACATTTCTTCCTGGGCCTAAGTTCTTTAGTCTCCCCAAAGTAATTACAACCACTGTTTACTGGATAAGAGAAATTTCAAGGGAGCATATCCACACAGTTAGTTCTCAGCAAATCTCTGCTTAAGTTCCCTTTACATCTTGTATAATATAATGTTTCTTGAGGCCCAAGTCTGAGCTGAGAAAATGTAATCCTCACAAAATCTTACAATGTAGAATGCATTAGTTTCCTATTGTTGCTAACAAATTACCATAAATATTGTGGCTTATACATTTACTGTCTTACATTAATGGAGATCACAAGTATGAAATGGGTTTTACTGGCTAAAATCAAGCTGTTGGCAGGCTGCCATCCTGGAGACTCTAGGGAAGAATCAATTTCTTGACTTTTACAGCTTTGAGAGGCCACCTACATTCTTTGGCTCAGGGTCCTTTTCTGTCTTCAAAGCTCACAAAAATGTGTCAAATCACTGCAACCTCTAATTTTCTGTTACATCTCCTTCTCTGACTTTGCTTCCCTTGCCTCCTTTATAACTAATAAGGACACCTGTCTCTACATTGTGCCCAACAGATAATCCACGATAATCTCCCCATTTCAAAATTTTTAGTAACCATGTCTTCTAAGTCCATTTGCCATGTAAGGCAACAAACTTGTACATTCTCAGGCTTGAAAAGTGAACATTGTTGATGGCCCATTATTTCACCTTTTATAGGGTACCCCCATTCTTGTATAGGAAATATTCCAAGAGAGTTGAAGTGACTTGTCACTCAGTCCTTAATTCTTAAAGCCAGAAGACTGCATGACTATATCATTTTTGTACATTCTATTGCAGTGCTTCATGCATGAGGTGCTTTCGCCCAATCCTCTGGCAACCATTAGAAGTTCTAGTTTGCCCAAAAGTTTACAATAAAAGGAACAGACAAGAAAATTTTGAGTCCAGCTTTAAGGCTCTATGTGACCACCCCTATTTCCTGTGAATTTTGCTGACCACAGCTATATTAAAGAGTTTTCAGATATCTGATAAAACTATACTGACACTCAAAAAAGATGACTGTCTCACTATGGAATACGTTTGTCATGAGCGAGAGAAAAAAGATTCAATAATCATTTTTGAGTTAAGTTTTGGCTTTAATCTGTTGGAACAGGTAATTTTCCCCTACAGAAAAATAATAAAAATAAAATGTGAAGGATATTAGATTGCACAGACACAAATTAATAATTGTATCTCTCATTTCTTGACTTCCAGATAAGGTTAACATTAACACTGAATTTATAATTTCTTCTTATTTTGCCAAATTGGGGCATCATAAAATTCCTCTGTTTATGTCAAGAACATAAAATATAATTATAGTACCACATAATACTCATCTTGAACTATAAGAATTACGAAGAGTAAAATACGATCAGGAAAAGGAAAGATCTATTTCTCCTATCTAAATCATAGGTTTCCATGATACTTAATAAATTTTCAAAAATATGATGAATTCTAAACTTGACCTCCCATTTATTGAGACTATTAAAGTACTACGACAAAATGTAAGGGCACTTTACTTTTCATGTAACTACATGCTGTACATGTCCTTTGTTGAAGCTATTACTAGGGATGAATGAGTAAAGGAATAAAAGAAGTATTTAGGACAATCTTTTTCTTTATACACAAACACATATTTTTAAAACTTTTACAAGGCCTAAAGGTGATTTTTAAAGAGTGAATTGTAGCGTTTATATATCATTTTGTACACGTCTTTATTATAATGGGACTAGAAGCAACATTTTATAAATTCAAGGGGAATATGACACTTACGGTGGTTAAAATGAATAATATGATCACATTAAGTAATATGATGACTAGAGTTTTAAAAGGTGATGATGTTTTAGAGTACAGTCAAAGAATCTAATTAAACAAAGGTCTCCCTGTACCTAATCAATAGAGACTGCTCTGGTTTCATTTATCCTTAGTTGTAACTTATGCTGAAGGATCATTTCAGGAAGAAAAAAAAAATGGCTTGGTACAAGAATTCTGATCTTATATTAGGATTACAACACTAGTTACACAGATAATTATAAGGTACGTATTTTCCTCATATAAAATGATTGTATGTATTGGATTCCTATTTTGTCCAGAATGTGGTCTTGAGAATGAACTATTTAACAATGTGGGCAGTCCACCCAAAAGATTTAGAAATTGCTGACAAACAGTAAATAAGAAAATGAAGGAAATAAGCAGGATTGGATGTTTTACTTCTGTCTCATAACTCTGAAATGTCTCTTTTTCCAACAGCAGTGTCCAGTTTTCAACAACTATATTCATTATGCCTATCTGGAAATAATATTTATAATAATGGTAAAAATATTTTCTCATGATAGAACTATCAAACATAAAGCCCAAATTATTATCATGTTTGTTTCCTTCCTTTATAATCTTTGTGAATGCCTATTGCACACACAAAAGAAATCTAAGACATTAAATCATAAAAGAAATCTCCTTTTTATACCAAATTATTATGCACTGTTGCAAAGGGTCAGACACACTTAGCAATGGAGCACACGTGCATTATACACACCCTAGTCCCCATCACCTATCTCACCTCATCCCCTAGCATTTATCACAGGCCCCACCATCCAGTCATATCAGCTTGCTTTCTCACATTGAACAACAGCTAAACACAGCACACTCAGTGCCTTTACATTTCTTGTTTTCTCTGTCTGGAATGTTCTGTTCATATGTTCTGTTCATTCGGATATCTTGTTGACATCTTAATTAAAGTAAAACCTTTTCAGAGAGATTTTCCCTAGCCTCACTAGCTAGAATAGTCTCATTTCACTTCAGACTATCACTCTCTGTTACTCTGTTTGGGTTTCTTTATACCACCAGGTCTGGTTACATAACTTGCAGGATCCATTGAAAAAATAAAAATACCAGACTCCTTGTTCAAATACTACTAAGAATTTTAAGACAGTGAGAACAGAGCATTAAACAAAATGCATAGCCTTTCTAGGTACAGGTTCCTATGTGTCTGCTCAGACTGTAAGCCCATGAAGCTAGCCCTCCATAGTAGTTATTACCACTTGAAATTAACCTCTTAATCACACTTGTTTAATCTGACTCACCTGCTAGAATGTGTACTCTGTAGAGCTCAGATCACAATCGTCATAGTGACTATTATATTTCACATGTTTTGAACATCCTCCAAAACCAAAATTATTTTCTTTTCAGCAAACAAATGCAGACAGGCAGAGAGAGAAGAATTCTATCTCATTTAACCTTTTTTGTTCTATCGACAGATTAGATAAGGTCTACACACATCAGGGAGGGCAATTTGCTTTTTTCATTCTACCAATGCAAATGTTAATCTCATCCAGAAACACTCTAATTGACACACCCAGAATAGTGTTCAACCTAACATCTGGGCACCCTGTGGCCCAGTCAGCTGACACATAAAATTAACCATTGCAAACTTGTTTTTGTTCCATCACTAAGTTGTGTCTGACTCTTTGCAACCCCATGGACTGCAGTACCCCAGGCTTCCCTGTCCTTCACTATCTCCCAGAGTTTGCTCGAGGTCCATTGAGTCAGTGATGTTATCTAGCCATCTCATCCTCTGCTACACTCTTCTCCTTTGGCTTTCAATTTTTCCCAGCATCAGGGTCTTTTCCAAAGAGCTGTCTCTTCACTCAGTTGGCCAAAGTATTGGAGCTTCACTAGTCAACCATACATATCTCCTTAAGCTCCAAATAAAGATAACAACAAGAAGGGTGGTAGCCAGGTTGTTGTCTTGGTAAATGGAAGTCAGTGATGCTAAACCCATGCATAATCTCCATCCTTGTTATCATAGTCACTTTGTTCATGAGTCCATTGGATGTAATAGAAGTGGCTGGGGAAAGAAATTGACTTGTATCCACAGAATTGGTGATGTTATCTACTTGATTATTAAAGTCCTTCTCTGCTGAGGTTATTCTCCAGTGACCATTCACATGAAACATAAATATCTTTACATATCTGACTGCTCAGAGGGGAATATTCACATACCTCTTTCCCAAATTTTCTTGTCATCTATTTTCCAGTCCTGAAAGAGGCATCATAACTTGACCCTAATCTTGGATTTCCAGTCATCAGAACCATGATAAGTAAATTTTTATTGTTTATAAGCCACCCAGTATGTGGTATTTTGCTACAGCAGCCCAAAGTCAACCAAGAATTCTATAATCAGTTAAACTGCATTTCAAAATGAAGGAAATCTGGTCGTGGTTTAGTCGCTAAGTCATTTTCTGACTCTTGGGACCCCATAGACTGTCGCCTGCCAGGCTCTTCTGTCCATAGGATTTTCTAGACAAAAATATTGGAATGGGTTGCCATTTCCTTCCCCAGAGGACCTTCCTGACTGAAGAATTGGACACCAGTCTCCTGTATTGCGGGCAGATTCTTTATTGACTGAGCTATGAGGAAAGCATATTCACTGATTTAAAAAAAAAAAAAAAAACATTGGGTATTAGAACAGTTATCACCCAATATCTAGAGGAAATTGGTTCCAGGAGCCTCCATGGATACCAAAATCTGCTGATACTTGAGTCACATAAGATGATGGAGTACAACGAATGGACTTGCCCAGTAGTTCAGTGGTAAAGAATCTGCTTGCCAATACAGTAGACACAAGAGGCACAGGTTAGATCCTTAGATCAGGAAGATCCCCTGGAGGAGGAAATGGCAACCCACTCCAGTATTCTTGCCTGGAAAATTACAAGCACAGAGGATCTGGTGGACTGCAGTCCATGGGGTCACAATGAGTCAGACACAACTGAATGACTGAGTGCACACATGTGTGCACACACACATGTACACACACAGAGAGACAGTAAAATGAATACATTGGGACCTTTATACCTGTGGGTTTTCATTCTAGGATTCAACGAATTGGGGTTTAAGTTTCCATTCACAATTGGCTGAATCATTGATTGATTAAATCCTTGGGTGCAAAACCCAAAGATATGAGGTAATATGTGTCCAATGGGGAGCAGAGAGGTAGTAGCATTGTTTCTTAGAAGTCTGATAACTTTTATTTAAACCAATTAATTTAAACTTCACTCATGCCTTAATAGCCAGGCTTTAAAATTCAAATATAATACTGTCTTATAAAACTAAACAAAAAGACTTTGAATATACAAGCAAAGTTGTGCTTCTTATCACTGCAGATGGTGACTGCAGCCATTAAATTAAAAGACACTTACTCCTTACAAGGACAGTTATGACCAACCTAGACAGCATATTCAAAAGCAGAGATATTACTTTGCCAACAAAATCAGTCTAGTCAAAGCTATGGTTCTTCAAGTAGTCATGTAAGCTCCAACAGGAGAAGGGAAAGACAGAGGATGAGATGGTTGGATGGCATCACCAACTTGAAAGACATGAGTTTGAGTAAGCTCTGGGAGTTGGTGATGGACAGGAAAGCCTGGCATGCTGCAGTCCATGGGGTCGCAAAGAGTCAGACACGACTGAGCAACTGAATTGAACTGAGAAATCTGTTAAAGAAAATTAGAGATAACCAAGGGAACATTTCAAGCAAAGATGAGCTCAATAAAGGACCGAAGCAGGACCTACCAGAAGCAGAAGATATTAAGAAGAGGTGGCAATAATACAAAGAAGTACTGTACAAAAAAGATCTTAAAGACCTCGATAACCATGATGTTGTGGCCACTCACCTAGAGCCAGATATCTTCGAGTGTGAAGTCAAGTGGGCCTTAGGAAGCTTTACTGTAAACAAAGCTAGTGGAACTGATGGAATTCCAACTGAGCTATTTCAAATCCTAAAAGATGATGCTGTGAAAGTGCTGCACTAAATGTGCCAGCAAACTGGAAAACTCAGCAGTGGCTACAGGACTGGAAAAGGTCAGTTTTCACTCCAATCCCAAAAAGGGCAACTCCAAAGAATGTTCAACATTGAGCTAATGTCACATGCTAGCAAGGAAATGCTCAAAATCCTTAGAGCTAGGCTTCATCAATACATGAATTCAGAACTTTCACATGTACACGCTGGATTTAGAAAAAACAGAGGAACCAGAGGTCAAATTGCCAACATATGCTGGTAGAAAAAGTAAGAGAATTTCAGAAGAACATATACTTCTGCTTTATTGACTATGTGAAATGCTTTGACTGTGTGGATTACAATAAACTGTGGAAAGTTCTGAAAGACAAGGGAATGCCAGACCACCTTACTTATCTCCTGAGAAACCTGTATGGAAGTCAAGGAACAACAGTTAGATCTGGACATGGAACAACAGACTGGTTCAAAATTGGGAAAGAAGTACATCAAGCCTATATATTGTCACCCTGTTTATTTAACTTCTATGAAGAGTACATCATGCAAAATACCAGGATGGATGCACAAGTGGAATCAAGATTGCTGGGAAAAATATCAACAACCTCAGACACACAGATGATACCACTCTAATGGCCGAAAGCTAAGAGGAACTAAAGAGCTTCTTGAGGAGGGTGAAAAGGGAGAGTGAGAAAGCTGGCTTAAAATGCAACATTCAAAAAATGAAGATCATGGCAACCAGTCCTATCACTTCATGGCAAATAGATGGGAAAAAAATTGAAACAATAACAGACTTTTTTTCTTGGGCTCAAAAAATCACTGCAGATAGCGACTGCAGCCATGAAATTAAAAGACACTTGCTCCTTGGAAATAAAAGCTATACCAAACACAGTGTATTAAAATGCAGAGAGACCACTTTGCCAGCAAAGATTCCTATAGTTAAAGTTATACTTTGTCCAATAGTCACCTACGGATGTGAGAGTTGGAGCATAAAGAAGGCCAAACACTGAAGAATTGATGTTTTCAAACTGATGCTGGAGAAGACTCTTGAGAGTCCCTTGAACAAACCAGTCAATCCAAAGGAAATCAACCATGAATATTGATTGGAAGGACTGATACTGTGAAGTTGAAGCTCTAATACTTTGGCCACCTGATGCAAAGAGCTTACTCACTGGAAAAGACCCTGATGCTGGGAAAGATTGAAGGTGGGGGGAGGATGGAACAACAGAGGATGAGAGGTGGGAGGGTATCACTGATTTGATGGACGTGAGTTTGAGCAAGCACTGGGAGTTGGTGATGAACAGGGAAGCCTGGCGTGCTGCAGTCCATGGGATGGCAAAAAGTCAGACACAATAGCAACTGAACAACAATTATACAAGTTGTACAAAAAGTATATACATATTAGGTATTAATTTTTGTATAGCTTTTCATCATCAATGAAAGTGATTAATACAAAGAGCTAATTTACTACTTGATAAATTGGTTTGTGCCAAAAAATAAATCATCTTTATTATTAAGCTTACACAATGTTATTTTTTCTCATAGCAAGACATTCTCAATGAAGAAGACCATGTATTTTTTAAAAATCCTAATGGCCGAGAGGAGCTACTCCACGTTCAAGGTCAGGAGGTGTGGCTGTGAGGAGATACCCCTCGTCCAAGGTAAGGAGCAGTGGCTGTGCTTTGCTGGAGCAGCCCTGAAGAGATACCCCACGTCAAAGGTAAGAGAAACCCAAGTAGGACGGTAGGTGTTGCAAGAGGGCATCAGAGGGCAGACACACAAACTATAATCTTCAGAAAACTAATCAGTCTAATCACACGGACCACAGCCTTGTCTAACTCAATGAAACTAAGCCATGCTGTGTGTGACCACCCAAAATGGGTGGGTCATGGTGGAGAGGTCTGACAGAATGTGGTCCACTGGAGGAGGGAATGGCAAACCACTTCAGTATTCTTGCCTTGAGAACCCCATGAAAGTATGAAAAGGCAAAATGATAGGATACTGAAAGAGGAACACCACAGGTCGGTAGATGCCTAATATGCTACAGGAGATCAGTGGAGAAATAACTCCAGAAAGAATGAAGGGATGGAGCCAAAGCAAAAACAATACCCAGTTGTGACTGGTCTGATGCTGTAACAGCAATATTGCATAGGAACCTGGAATTTTAGGTCCATGAATCAAGGCAAATTGAAAGTAGTCAAACAGGAGATGGCAAGAGTGAATGTCGACATTCTAGGAATCAGCTAACTAAAATGGACTGGAATGGGTGAATTTAACTCAGATGACCATTATATCTACTACTGTGGGCAGGAATCCCTTAGAAGAAATGGAGTAGCCTTCATGGTCAACAAAAGAGTCTGAAATTCAATACTTGGATGCAATCTCAAAAATGACAGAATGAACTTTCTTCATTTCCAAAGCAAACCATTCATTATCACAGTAATCCAAGTCTATGCCCCAACCAGTAACCCTGAAGAAGCTGAAGTTGAATGGTTCTATGAAGACCTACAGGACCTTTTAGAACTAATACCCAAAAATGATTTCCTTTTCATTATAGGGGACTTGAATGAAAAAGTAGGAAGTCAAGAAACACCTGGAGTAACAGGCAAATTTGGCCTTGGAATACGGAATGAAGCAGGGCAAAGGCTAATAGAGTTTTGCCAGGAGAAAGCACTGGTCATAGCAAACACCCTCTTCCAACAACAGAAGAGAAGACTCTACACATGGACATCACCATATGGTCAACACTGAAATCAGATTGATTATATCCTTTGCAGCCAAATATGGATAAGCTCTATACAGTCAGCAAAACAAGACTGGGAGCTGACTGTGGATCAGAACATGAACTCCTTATTGCCAAATTCAGACTTAAATTGAAGAAAGTAGGGAAAACCACTGGCAACCAACTCCAGTACTCTTACCTGGAAAATCCATGGACAGAGGAGCCAGGTAGGCTGCAGTCCATGGGGTCGCTAAGAGTCCTACACGACTGCGCGACTTCACTTTCACTTTTCACTTTCTTACATTGGAGAAGGAAATGGCAACCCACTCCAGTGTTCTTGCCTGGAGAATCTCAGGGACGGGGGAGCCTGATGGGCTGCTACATCTGGGGTCACGCAGAGTCAGACACGACTGAAATGACTTAGCAGCATTCAAGTATGACCGAAATCAAATCGCTTATGATTATACAGCGGAAGTGAGAAATAGATTTAAGGGACTAGATCTGATAGATAGAGTGCCTGATGAACTATGGATGGAGGTTTGTGATATTGCACAGGAGACAGGGATCAAGACCATCCCCATGGAAAAGATATGCAAAAAAGCAAAATGGCTGTCTGGGGAGGCCTTACAAATAGCTGTGAAAAGAAGAGAAGTGAAATGCAAAGGAGAAAAGGAAAGATATAAGCATCTGAATGCAGAGTTCCAAAGAATACAAGGAGAGAAAAGAAAGTCTTCCTCTACAATCAATGCAAAGAAATAGAGGAAAACAACAGAATGGAAAAGTCTAGAGATCTCTTCAAGAAAATTAGAGATACCATGGGAACATTTCATGCAAAGATGGGCTCGATAAAGGACAGAAATGGTATGGACCTAACAGAAGCAGAAGATATTAAGAAGAGGTAGCAAAAGAATACACAGAAGAACTGTACAAAAAAGATATTAACGACCAAGATAATCATGATGGTGAGATCACTCACCTAGAGCCAGACATTCTGGATGTGAAGTCAAGTGGGCCTTAGAAAGCATCACTATGAACAAAGCTAGTGCAGGAGATGGAATTCCAGTTGAGCTATTTCAAATCCTGAAAAATGATGCTGTGAAAGTGCTGCACTCAATATGCCACCACATTTGGAAAACTCAGCAGTAGCCACAGGACTGGAAAAGGTCAGTTTTCATTCCAATCCCAAAGTAAAGCAATGCCAAAGAATGCTCAAACTACAGCACATGTGCACTCATCTCACACACTAGTAAAGTAATGTTCAAAATTCTCCAAGCCAGGCTTCAGCAATATGTGAACCGTGAACTTCCAGATGTTCAAGCTGGTTTTAGAAAAGGCAGAGGAACCAGAGATCACATTGCCAACATCCACTGGACCATGGAAAAAGCAAGAGAGTTACAGGAAAACATCTTTCTGCTTTATTGACTATACCAAAGCCTTTTTGTGGATCACATTAAACTGGAAAATTCAGAAAGAGATGGGAATAACAGACCACCTGACCTGCCTCTTGAGAAACCTATATGCGGGTCAGGAAGCAACAGTTAGAACTAGACGTGGAACAACAGACTGATTCCAAATAGGAAAAGGAGTATGTCAAGGCTGTATATTGTCACAATGCTTATTTAACATATATGCAGTTAAACGCTGGGCTGGAAGAAGCACAAGTTGGAATCAAGATTGCCAGGAGAAATATCAATAACCTCAGATATGCAGATGACACCACTTTTATGGCAGAAAGTGAACAGGAACTAAAAAGCCTCTTGATGAAAGTGATAGAGAAGAGTGAATAAGTTGGCTTAATTTCAACATTCAGGAAATGAAGATCATGGCATCTGGTCCCATCACTTCATGGGAAATAGATGGGGAAACAGCAGAAACAGGGTCAGACTTTATTTT
This sequence comes from Bubalus bubalis, assembly GCF_019923935.1. NCBI lineage: Eukaryota > Metazoa > Chordata > Mammalia > Artiodactyla > Bovidae > Bubalus > Bubalus bubalis. The sequence continues at coordinate 94,157,771 of NC_059157.1, read as the reverse complement.
GGGGGGCTCCAAAATCACTGCAGATGGTGATTGCAGTCATGAAATTAAAAGACGTTTCCTCCTTGGAAGGAAAGTTATGACCAACCTAGATAGCATATTCAAAAGCAGAGACATTACTATGCCAACAAGGGTCCGTCTAGTCAAGGCTATGGTTTTTCCAGTGGTCACGTATGGATGTGAGAATTGGACTGTGAAGAAAGCTGAGTGCCGAAGAATTGATGCTTTTGAAGTGTGGTGTTGGAGAAGACTCTTGAGAGTACCTTGGACTGCAAGGAGATCCATCCAGTCCATTCTGAAGGAGATCAGCCCTGGGATTTCTTTGGAAGGAATGATGCTAAAGTGGAAACTCCAGTACTTGGGCCACCTCATGCGAAGAGTTGACTCATTGGAAAAGACTCTGATGTTGGGAGGGATTGGAGGCAGGAGGAGAAGGAGACGACAGAGGATGAGATGGCTGGATGACATCACTGACTTGATGGACGGGAGTCTGAGTGAACTCCGGGAGTTGATGATGGACAGGGAGCCCTGGCGTGCTGCGATTCATGGGGTCGCAAAGAGTCGGACACGACCGAGCGACTGAACTGAACGGAACTGAAACCATCCCAAAGAAAAAGAAATGCAAGAAGGTAAAATGATTGTCTGAGGAGGCCTTACAAATAGCTGAGAAAAGAAGAGAAGTGGAAACAAAGTAGAAAGGCAAAGATATACACAACTGAATGCAAAGTTCCAAAGAATAACAAGGAGAGATAAGAAAGCCTTCTTAAGTTACCAATGCAAAGAAATAGAGGAAAACAATAAAATAGGAAAGAATAGATAGGGGAAACAATGGAAACAGTGAGAGACTTTATGTTCCTGAGCTCCAAAATCACTGCAGATGGTGAATGCAGCCATGAAATTAAAAGATGCCTGCTCCTTTGAAGGAAAGCTATGACCAACCTAGACAGCATATTAAAAAGCAGAGATATTACTTTGCCAACAAAATCTGTCTAGTCAAAGCTATGGTTCTTCAAGTAGTCATGTAAGCTCCAACAGGAGAAGGGAAAGACAGAGGATGAGATGGTTGGATGGCATCACCAACTTGAAAGACGTGAGTTTGAGTAAGCTCTGGGAGTTGGTAATGGACAGGAAACCCTGGCATGCTGCAGTCCATGGGGTCGCAAAGTGTCAGACACGACTGAGCAACTGAATTGAACTGAGAAATCTGTTAAAGAAAATTAGAGATAACCAAGGGAACATGTCAAGCAAAGATGAGCTCAATAAAGGACCGAAGCAGGACCTACCAGAAGCAGAAGATATTAAGAAGAGGTGGCAATAATACAAAGAAGTACTGTACAAAAAAGATCTTAATGACCTCGATAAACATGATGTTGTGGTCACTCACCTAGAGCCAGATATCTTCGAGTGTGAAGTCAAGTGGGCCTTAGGAAGCTTTACTGTAAACAAAGCTAGTGGAACTGATGGAATTCCAACTGAGCTATTTCAAATCCTAAAAGATGATGCTGTGAAAGTGCTGCACTAAATGTGCCAGCAAACTGGAAAACTCAGCAGTGGCTACAGGACTGGAAAAGGTCAGTTTTCACTCCAATCCCAAAAAGGGCAACTCCAAAGAATGTTCAACATTGAGCTAATGTCACATGCTAGCAAGGAAATGCTCAAAATCCTTAGAGCTAGGCTTCATCAATACATGAATTCAGAACTTTCACATGTACACGCTGGATTTAGAAAAAACAGAGGAACCAGAGGTCAAATTGCCAACATATGCTGGTAGAAAAAGTAAGAGAATTTCAGAAGAACATATACTTCTGCTTTATTGACTATGTGAAATGCTTTGACTGTGTGGATTACAATAAACTGTGGAAAGTTCTGAAAGACAAGGGAATGCCAGACCACCTTACTTATCTCCTGAGAAACCTGTATGGAAGTCAAGGAACAACAGTTAGATCTGGACATGGAACAACAGACTGGTTCAAAATTGGGAAAGAAGTACATCAAGCCTATATATTGTCACCCTGTTTATTTAACTTCTATGAAGAGTACATCATGCAAAATACCAGGATGGATGCACAAGTGGAATCAAGATTGCTGGGAAAAATATCAACAACCTCAGACACACAGATGATACCACTCTAATGGCCGAAAGCTAAGAGGAACTAAAGAGCTTCTTGAGGAGGGTGAAAAGGGAGAGTGAGAAAGCTGGCTTAAAATGCAACATTCAAAAAATGAAGATCATGGCAACCAGTCCTATCACTTCATGGCAAATAGATGGGAAAAAAATTGAAACAATAACAGACTTTTTTTCTTGGGCTCAAAAAATCACTGCAGATAGCGACTGCAGCCATGAAATTAAAAGACACTTGCTCCTTGGAAATAAAAGCTATACCAAACACAGTGTATTAAAATGCAGAGAGACCACTTTGCCAGCAAAGATTCCTATAGTTAAAGTTATACTTTGTCCAATAGTCACCTATGGATGTGAGAGTTGGAGCATAAAGAAGGCCAAACACTGAAGAATTGATGTTTTCAAACTGATGCTGGAGAAGACTCTTGAGAGTCCCTTGAACAAACCAGTCAATCCAAAGGAAATCAACCATGAATATTGATTGGAAGGACTGATACTGTGAAGTTGAAGCTCTAATACTTTGGCCACCTGATGCAAAGAGCTTACTCACTGGAAAAGACCCTGATGCTGGGAAAGATTGAAGGTGGGGGGAGGATGGAACAACAGAGGATGAGAGGGGGGAGGGTATCACTGATTTGATGGACGTGAGTTTGAGCAAGCACTGGGAGTTGGTGATGAACAGGGAAGCCTGGCGTGCTGCAGTCCATGGGATGGCAAAAAGTCAGACACAATAGCAACTGAACAACAATTATACAAGTTGTACAAAAAGTATATACATATTAGGTATTAATTTTTGTATAGCTTTTCATCATCAATGAAAGTGATTAATACAAAGAGCTAATTTACTACTTGATAAATTGGTTTGTGCCAAAAAATAAATCATCTTTATTATTAAGCTTACACAATGTTATTTTTTCTCATAGCAAGACATTCTCAATGAAGAAGACCATGTATTTTTTAAAAATCCTAATGGCCGAGAGGAGCTACTCCACGTTCAAGGTCAGGAGGTGTGGCTGTGAGGAGATACCCCTCGTCCAAGGTAAGGAGCAGCGGCTGTGCTTTGCTGGAGCAGCGGCTGTGCTTTGCTGGAGCAGCCCTGAAGAGATACCCCACGTCAAAGGTAAGAGAAACCCAAGTAGGACGGTAGGTGTTGCAAGAGGGCATCAGAGGGCAGACACACAAACTATAATCTTCAGAAAACTAATCAATCTAATCACATGGACCACAGCCTTGTCTAACTCAATGAAACTAAGCCATGCCGTGTGTGACCACCCAAGATGGGTGGGTCATGGTGGAGAGGTCTGACAGAATGTGGTCCACTGGAGAAGGGAATGGCAAACCACTTCAGTATTCTTGCCTTGAGAACCCCATGAAAGTATGAAAAGGCAAAATGATAGGATACTGAAAGAGGAACACCATAGGTCGGTAGATGCCTAATATGCTACAGGAGATCAGTGGAGAAATAACTCCAGAAAGAATGAAGGGATGGAGCCAAAGCAAAAACAATACCCAGTTGTGACTGGTGATAGAAGCAAGGTCTGATGCTGTAACAGCAATATTGCATAGGAACCTGGAATTTTAGGTCCATGAATCAAGGCAAATTGAAAGTAGTCAAACAGGAGATGGCAAGAGTGAATGTCGACATTCTAGGAATCAGCTAACTAAAATGGACTGGAATGGGTGAATTTAACTCAGATGACCATTATATCTACTACTGTGGGCAGGAATCCCTTAGAAGAAATGGAGTAGCCTTCATGGTCAACAAAAGAGTCTGAAATTCAATACTTGGATGCAATCTCAAAAATGACAGAATGATCTTTCTTCATTTCCAAGGCAAACCATTCAATATCACAGTAATCCAAGTCTATGCCCCAACCAGTAACCCTGAAGAAGCTGAAGTTGAATGGTTCTATGAAGACCTACAGGTCCTTTTAGAACTAATACCCCAAAATGATTTCCTTTTCATTATAGGGGACTTGAATGAAAAAGTAGGAAGTCAAGAAACACCTGGAGTAACAGGCAAATTTGGCCTTGGAATATGGAATGAAGCAGGGCAAAGGCTAATAGAGTTTTGCCAGGAGAAAGCACTGGTCATAGCAAACACCCTCTTCCAACAACAGAAGAGAAGACTCTACACATGGACATCACCAGATGGTCAACACTGAAATCAGATTGATTATATCCTTTGCAGCCAAAGATGGATAAGCTCCATACAGTCAGCAAAACAAGACTGGGAGCTGACTGTGGATCAGAACATGAACTCCTTATTGCCAAATTCAGACTTAAATTGAAGAAAGTAGGGAAAACCACTGGCAACCAACTCCAGTACTCTTACCTGGAAAATCCATGGACAGAGGAGCCAGGTAGGCTGCAGTCCATGGGGTCGCTAAGAGTCCTACACGACTGCGCGACTTCACTTTCACTTTTCACTTTCTTACATTGGAGAAGGAAATGGCAACCCACTCCAGTGTTCTTGCCTGGAGAATCTCAGGGACGGGGGAGCCTGATGGGCTGCTACATCTGGGGTCACGCAGAGTCAGACACGACTGAAATGACTTACAGCATTCAAGTATGACCAAAATCAAATCGCTTATTATACAGCGGAAGTGAGAAATAGATTTAAGGGACTAGATCTGATAGATAGAGTGCCTGATGAACTATGGATGGAGGTTTGTGATATTGCACAGGAGACAGGGATCAAGACCATCCCCATGGAAAGAAATGCAAAAAAGCAAAATGGCTGTCTGGGGAGGCCTTACAAATAGCTGTGAAAAGAAGAGAAATGAAAAGCAAAGGAGAAAAGGAAAGATATAAGCATCTGAATGCAGAGTTCCAAAGAATACAAGGAGAGAAAAGAAAGCCTTCCTCTACAATCAATGCAAAGAAATAGAGGAAAAAAAACAGAATGGAAAAGTCTAGAGATCTCTTCAAGAAAATTAGAGATACCTTGGGAACATTTCATGCAAAGATGGGCTCGATAAACGACAGAAATGGTATGGACCTAACAGAAACAGAAGATATTAAGAAGAGGTAGCAAAAGAATACACAGAAGAACTGTACAAAAAAGATATTAACGACCAAGATAATCATGATGGTGAGATCACTCACCTGGAGCCAGATATTCTGGATGTGAAGTCAAGTGGGCCTTAGAAAGCATCACTACGAACAAAGCTAGTGCAGGAGATGGAATTCCAGTTGAGCTATTTCAAATCCTGAAAGATGATGCTGTGAAAGTGCTGCACTCAATATGCCACCACATTTGGAAAACTCAGCAGTAGCCACAGGACTGGAAAAGGTCAGTTTTCATTCCAATCCCAAAGTAAAGCAATGCCAAAGAATGCTCAAACTACAGCACATGTGCACTCATCTCACACGCTAGTAAAGTAATGTTCAAAATTCTCCAAGCCAGGCTTCAGCAATATGTGAACCGTGAACTTCCAGATGTTCAAGCTGGTTTTAGAAAAGGCAGAGGAACCAGAGATCACATTGCCAACATCCACTGGACCATGGAAAAAGCAAGAGAGTTACAGGAAAACATCTTTCTGCTTTACTGACTATACCAAAGCCTTTTTGTGGATCACAATAAACTGGAAAATTCAGAAAGAGATGGGAATAACAGACCACCTGACCTGCCTCTTGAGAAACCTATATGCGGGTCAGGAAGCAACAGTTAGAACTAGACGTGGAACAACAGACTGATTCCAAATAGGAAAAGGAGTATGTCAAGGCTGTATATTGTCACAATGCTTATTTAACATATATGCAGTTAAACGCTGGGCTGGAAGAAGCACAAGTTGGAATCAAGATTGCCAGGAGAAATATCAATAACCTCAGATATGCAGATGACACCACCTTTATGGCAGAAAGTGAACGGGAACTAAAAAGCCTCTTGATGAAAGTGATAGAGAAGAGTGAATAAGTTGGCTTAATTTCAACATTCAGAAAATGAAGATCATGGCATCTGGTCCCATCACTTCATGGGAAATAGATGGGGAAACAGCAGAAACAATGTCAGACTTTATTTTGGGGGGCTCCAAAATCACTGCAGATGGTGATTGCAGTCATGAAATTAAAAGACGCTTCCTCCTTGGAAGGAAAGTTATGACCAACCTAGATAGCATATTGAAAAGCAGAGACATTACTTTGCCAACAAGGGTCCGTCTAGTCAAGGCTATGGTTTTCCCAGTAGTCATGTATGGATATGAGATTTGGACTGTGAAGAAAGCTGAGCGTCGAAGAATTGATGCTTTTGAACTGTGGTGTTGGAGAAGACTCTTGAGAGTCCCTTGGCCTGCAAGGAGATCCATCCAGTCCATTCTAAAGGAGATCAGTCCTGGGTGTTCTTTGGAAGGACTGATGCTAAAGCTGAAACTCCAGTACTTTGGGCACCTCATGCAAAGAGTTGACTCATTGGAAAAGACTCTGATGCTGGGAGGGATTGGGGGCAGGAGGAGAAGGGGACGACAGAGGATGAGATGTATGGATGGCATCACCGACTCAATGGACATGAGTCTGAGTGAACTCCGGGAGTTGGTGATGGACAGGGGGGCCTGGCCTGCTGCGATTCATGGGGTTGCAAAGAGTCAGACAAGACTGAGTGACTGAACTGAACTGAATATAGTAATAGTCTGTGATCTGGCAGCTGGTCTTTTGACCCCACACTGAATACATGGCATGAAAGTGAAAGTGAAGTCGCTCAGTCGTGTCTGAGTTTTGGGACCCCATGGCCTGTTGCCTACGAGGCTCCTCTGTCTATGGGATTCTCCTGGCAAGTGTTCTGGAGTGGGTTGCTTTTTCCTTCTCCAGGGGATCTCCCCGACCCAGGGATCGAACCCGGGTTTCCAGCATTCCAGGCAGACACTTGAACCTCTAGCCTCCAGGAAAGCATGAATACACTGCATAGAAATCCATTTATAAAACATAAATTATATTTTAATAAATGTTAAAATTTATTATTAGAAAAACAGCATGAAAAATTAAACCATATTTATTGATTTTTTTATGTATTTACTTCTTATTTGAACAATGATAGTCTAATTAACCAAAACTGAATTCTATTTCTTCAGAAAAGTTAAAAAAAAACAATGTCATTCTATCCAGGTAAGTGAAATTTAAGCCTGAATTTTCCATTTTTAACCTGTGATCAATTTATTTTTATATGTGAGCCCTCCATAAATTATAGGTCCTCTTGGTTCTGATCGTTCACATGTTTTATCAATGAAGGTATGAAAGTAAATACTCTCAAACCATTCTGGAACTAGCTTATATGATTTCTTACTATAATTTGACCACACATTGTTGTTGCTGTTCAGTAACTCAGTCAAATCCAGCTCTTTATAGTACATTTTTACTGAATCATAACTATAATTCTAGTCCTAAGCTCTCTCTGGGATTTTAAAGAGGAATAATGTATGGTCTTTGGCCACAAGAGGCTATCATCAAACTCTAATTACAGAATTTTACAATAGACAATGTGGATATAGTATTGGAGAAATATGTATAAGAAGCAGTGTGACTTTAATAATTCTATAATTGTGCAGGTGTGACCAGGTGCACACATGAACGTATGTAAAGTGTGAACAGTAAATATATGTGACACAATTAGAAAATTGAATGGTATATTAACATGCTGATTGTGTTACAAATGTGCTGACATTTGATAAGTTCAGTAGAGAAGCTTCCAGAAAGTGTTAAGAAATGAAGAATGCCAATTGCATTGGAAACAGAATTCAATACGAAATGTTGGGTGAATTGTGAGAAAAGAAACTGGCCTCACAGTAATGAATAAGGGCTTGTTTATGGAGTAAACACAAAAGTTGTTTTTACATTTCACTAAACAAAAACCTGGCTATTATAAATCTACCCCATTAATTTACCCAATTCTTACCAAATGCCAATACTTTATTAGATGGTTATTATTATTTCATCACTGATTTCCACTTTTTAAAAATATGCAATAATATAAAAGAAGCATGTGAAAATTGCTGTCCTACTTCCCCAAATTGGACAAGTGAAATTCTATTTTTCTGAGATTCAGAATTTAGATAAAGAAATTATTTAACAAAAATTTAAGGTCTATGGCTGCTATTTGGCATGGGACAGGTGTTGGGGGTTATGCAAACTGAACCATGTGTAAATAGAACCAAAAAAGTTTGTAGAATAAGAAAAATAAGACATACAGAGGGCTAGCATCAGAAATCAGCAGTTTTTAGAGATCTTTGGACCATAGAGAGAGACTGAGTTTTCAACTTTTTAAGATGTGTTTGTACATTTCTATTCTATTTCAACTGATACCTTCTGTGAACTGAAATAGAGCTTATAAAAATTACCTTTAATACTAAGCTACCAATTGTCTTAATACTTTTAATTTCAAAATATGTTTCAAATGTAAGCCTTCTGTTTCTTTGTATTACTTGCATTTGGGGCATTTTTACATGTTTAAAACTTTGAAGAAATATGTTGTGTTCCTTAATATTTTCTATTGTTTTTACATTTTAGAAGTGCAAAGTTATTACTCAGTTTCATTTTAATACTGAGAAAATTTCACAGAGACTGTGGATCTAGTTTGTTATACAGTCACAATTTTTATTACTATGAATAAAGAATTGAGGATTTACAGTCACACTGACCTAAAATACCATGAAACTAGACCAAGAGTCCCATTATATATGAGATATAGTAAAATATAAAGATATGCTTAAATATGATATAATATTTAATATTCAGAATTCAGATTGTCCTCAAACCATAAAAGAAGCTAGGCATCAGTGGGATCATTCAAGGTTTCAATACTAAAATAAATAAACTGCGACTCTATGTTTATGAAATATTACATATTTCACCTCTTGAACAACTTGCTGTTTCAACAGTCAGTATCAAAAGACCAATTCCTGATCTAAGCAAAACACGGGGCATACGCAAAGAAACAGTACAAAATTTCTTTAGTCATCAACTCTAAAGGAGTAATCTAAAAACGAATTAGTCTGATAAAGGGATAAAAGGAATTCTTTGTCATCGTAAAGTTATTTCAAACAGGTGTGTTTTATAATCATAAGAAGCAGAAAAGCAATCTTCAATGGCAAATTCTCATTTTCACCCCAGAGGAACACGGGGCTAGAACACAAAATATAGGAATTTTGGCAGGAAGAAGTCTTATTAAAGCATCTTATGCACTTCCTGTGGTCATTATCTCCCTATGACACCCTAGTTCCTTTATTTTATTATTGTTTTAAGGCACATTATAGGGACAACAAGATAAGCATTTGCAAGACTATAGCTGTCTTCTGTGTGGCAGCAAACTACATTATCAAGCAGCCACGGGTGTACACCACATGAAGTGGTAAAATGTGATTTGTAGAGATTTTATGACAAATCTGTCACCATAAGGCTCCGTCCCAGGTTGTGCCCTCCATCTGTTCTACAGGCCTTCATTTGGTTGCATCTAAAGGGAAGTAAAATATCTTCATTTTGAAATCTAAAGGAGTAATCTAAAAATGAATATAGTCTGATAAAGGGAAAAAAGGATTTTTCACATTTACTGTGCTTAAAATTTTAATAAAAGCTGTTACTTATCAAATTAATTTTAATATGCTTCTACTTATATATTATAATGTAAAGACTGACTATCATTCCAAATCAAAGCCAACCTCATTGGCTGAAGCTAAGATTAGCAATATCCTCTCCACTTGATAAATCTGTGTATTTTTGTTTAAATTTCTATCCTGCTTCTTCAGTGGAAGAAAAATTGAAAGTAAATTCACCTTCAGATATTTAGGGAGATTGTTTCCTATAATATAACATATTTCCCTGCCATGATCATTGCATTGTGAAATTCTAACATTTTTAGATAGATTAAATTTTTGGTTGAATGTAATAAATAGAGAATAGATGAATGAACCAAAACAAAATCACATAGATAGACAATGAATATTAAAAAGCTAGTTATTATTCAATGACAATTTTGTTTTCCTGGCTTTAGATATTGACTACATTTAAGGGTTAAGGTTGTTATTTGGACCTCTTCTATTTGCTGAAAATGGAGTCATATAACCAGTGATGTCTTCATCCTTTATCTCCCATCAAATCGTATTTATAGCTTAATATTTCTTTTTCCTCAGTTTACCCATAAAATTACCATACTGAGCTAAATTTTATTTTTGAAAAGCATAAGAATTAATAGTTTCATACTCTGATGCTCATTCATTTACATGTATTATATGTATGGGAGATATCTTTTGAGATTCACCTAGATTTGGGGAGATGGTAGTTATACATAAAGGGCATGCCAGTACATTAAGCTTGAATTTGGATACTGACTTCAGAATTTTAATAGCCAAAGGCTTGATTTGCATAAGAAGATAAATATAGCTAACACTTTTAAAAATACAATTTTTCCCTAGAGAAATAAAAAGACTCAATTTATCTTACTTTAAAAGTTAAAAATGCAATATTTAATAAACATTATTATTGTCCAAGTTTTTAAATGTTATAGACAGTAATTGGATTGGAATAATAGAAATAGAAAAAATAAAGGCAAAGAAATGTCAGTAGAAATAAAAAACACAGGTACAACAAGAAATACAGTTATATATCAATTCAGAGGACAGAAATTACATCAATAATGTGAACAGGGGGAATTTAATATTAAGAATTGCTGACTAATATAAAGAGATTACTAAATAGGATAAATAAAACTTTCAGGAGTACAGAAACAGCAGATATATAAATTTGTTCCTAGCTCTAGGGCTGAGGAAAAGTAAAGAAGAAAGGAATTTAATAACTTATTTTATGGACTTTCCTGGTGGTCCAATGGTTAAAAATTCACCTTGCAATGGAGGGGACCCAGGTTCAACCCCTGGTAGGGAACTAAGATCCCGCTTGGCATGGAACAACTAAGCCCATATAACCCAACTAGAGAGAGATTCTGAGCACTGCAACAAAGATCCCAGGTGCCACAACTAAGACCCAAGGCAGCCAAATAAATAAATATTAAAATAAAGTAAAAGAAAACTTATGATAGAGACAGACTCAAGGCTGGGCTGAAGTGTGGGAAAGGGACACAGACTCTAATGACAAGTAAACTAGCTGACAGGTGTGGGCAAACCTCCAGGTGGTGAAGAAACTTGTGCAACCGTGTGAGCTGTAGCTGGTCCACAGCAGAAGCCTGCTGGGTGCAGAGAAACCCATTAGAGTATTTAGTCTTCAGATGGTTCACAAGGGCCTCTGAGGTTAACACTACCAGGCCATTTCACCAACATCCTTACATTAACATTCCAGTCCACTGCCTGTCAGGTGGAAAACAGCTCAACCCCTTCACCTGCTTGACCTTTGCAATTTCCCTCTAGGACCCTTTCTTGAAAAAACTGAATATCAAAATCATGTGTCAAAAGATTAATGTCCAGGTCTAGTAATCACATATGAAGCATATGAAGAAAAGATTGATCTGAAGCTGGCAGTTAATAAATTGATAACACTTACATTCTATGCTGAATTCGATATACACTTTCATACAAAAGTTTGAACTTCCATAAAGCAACAAAGGCAACTTCATGTTTCTACCTAACAACATACAGTTATTCCTTATACAAAGGATGAAATTCTCACCTTCTCCCAAAGTGAGAGGACACAAAATCCTAATTGTCATTGGATCCCATCACTGACTATATTACTTAGCACTCCAATCCAGTCATCATTTCACTGAATATTTGTTACCTAAGAAAAAATGAGAGCTTGAAAATAGAAAATAAGGTCAATGCTTTAGAAGAAGCAGTCCTGCTTATTGGTCAAGAAATTACGAATTTAAAAATTAAGTTGTCTTTAAGGTGCCATGCTGAATTTAAATGGATGTGCGTTACACCTCTACAAGTGAATGATTCCGTATATTCTTGGGAAAGCATTAGGAATCATATTTTAGGCGTCTGGAATCATTCAGATTTTAGTTATGATATTTCTAAGTTACAGGGGCTTCCCTGGTGGCTCAGAAGTTAAAGCGTCTGCCTGGAATGCGGGAGACCCAGATTCCTGGGTCAGAAAGATCCCCTGGAGAAGGAAATGGCAAACCACTCCAGTATTCTAGACTGGAGAATCCCATAGAGGGAGGAGCCTGGTAGACTACAGTCCATGGAGTCGCAAAGAGTCGGACACGACTGAGCGACTTCACTTTCACTTTCAAACTTTCAATAATATTTCTATTTAACAATATTAGCAAAGAATAAGAAGAATATAGGCAATACATGTAGGAAAACAAATATGTATAGATAATAAGTAAAAAAAAATATATCAGTTCAGTCGCTCAGTCGTGTCTGACTCTTTGTGACTGCATGAATTGCAGCACACCAGGAGAAGGCAATGGCACCCCACTCCAGAACTCTTGCCTGGAAAATCCCATGGACGGAGGAGCCTGGTAGGCTGCAGTCCGTGGGGTCACTAAGAGTCAGACACGACTGAACGACTTCACTTTCACTTTTCACTTTCATGTATTGGAGAAGGAAATGGCAACCCGCTCCAGTGTTCTTGCCTGGAGACTCCCAGGGATGGGGGAGCCTGGTGGGCTGCCGTCTATGGGGTTGCAGAGTCGGACACGACTGAAGCGACTTAGCAGCAGTAGCAGCAGGCCTCCCTGCCCATCACCAACTCCCGGAGTTCACTCAGACTCATGTCCATCGAGTCGCTGATGCCATCCAGCCATTTCATCCTCTGTCGTCCCCTTCTCATCCTGCGCCCAATCCCTCCCAGTGTCAGGGTCTTTTCCAATGAGTCAACTCTTTGCATGAGGTGCCCAAAGTATTGGAGTTTCAGCTTCAGCATCAGTCCTTCCAAAGAACACCCAGGACTGATCTCCTTTAGAATGGACTGGTTGGATCTCCTTGGAGTCCAAGGGACTCTCAAGAGTCTTCTCCAACACCACACTTCAAAAGCATCAATTCTTCGAGGCTCAGCTTTCTTCACAGTCCAACTCTCACATCCATATATGACTACTGGAAAAACCATAGCCTTGACTAGATGGACCTTTGTTGGCAAAGTAATGTCTCTGCTTTTGAATATGCTGTCTAGGTTGGTCATAATTGTCCTTCCAAGGAGTAAGCGTCTTTTAATTTCATGACGGCAATCACCATCTGCAGTGATTTTGGAGCCCCCAAAAATAAAGTCTGACACTGTTTCCACTGTTTCCCCATCTATTTCCCATGAAATGATGGGACCAGATGCCATGATCTTCATTTTCTGAATGTTGAGCTTTAAGCCAACTTTTTCACTCTCCTCTTTCACTTTCATTAAGAGGCTTTTTAGTTCCTCTTCACTTTCTGCCATAAGGGTGGTGTCATCTGCATATCTGAATTTATTGATATTTCTCCTGAGCAAATACTATATGGGCTAAGTAACAAGAGAATAATTTTTGGATATCAAAGACAGCCTCATAATCAATTGCGAATTGGTAGCTTTAATCCTCACTTATGCAATTGATTATGAGGCTGTCTTTGATATCTGAAAATTATTCTCTTGTTACTGAGCCCATGTTGTATTTGCTTTCAGCTAGAACGTCAGTTAAGTGGTGTTCTTTACCAGCTGTGAAACTCAAAACCTTCATTTTTGCAGGATTTGGGTTCTCAATAGTTATCCTTTTTTTGGATGCTCTAGTTTTCCTTTTACCTTTACTGCTGCTGCTGCTGCTAAGTCGCTTCAGTCGTGTCCGACTCTGCGCGACCCCATAGACGGCAGCCCACCAGGCTCCCCCTTCCCTGGGATTCTCCAGGCAAGAACACTGGAGTGGGTTGCCATTTCCTTCTCCGATGCAGGAAAGTGAGAAGTGAAAGTGAAGTCACTCAGTCGTGTCCGACTCTTAGCGACCCCATGGACTGCAGCCCACCAGGCTCCCCCGTCCATGGGATTTTCCAGGCAAGAGTACTGGACTGGGATGCCATTGCCTTCTCCGTTACTACTATACATAAAAGTCTTAAAAGTCCTCTGTGTTCCTACCATATAGAAGCAAAATCTTTATCTATTGGTAATGAGTAGTAATCACCTCAGCCATTTAGAGTAACATTTTTCTATTTGTTCAATCAATATGGAAACAAAATTGTGGGTGGCAAGTTTGTTTTCCAGTTCAATAGTATCAGTGTTGCCCTCTCATAAAGGAAGCATTCCCCACTTGAGACTTCAGTCTGTATTACAAGTGGAGCTTGAAGCTGCCAGACAAAAAGTGAAGAGTTATTGAGTATAGGAATAATAGTGAGAAAAGACAATCCCTTGATTACTCCTTGGTTTCCTGATTCCTGTATTCTGTCTAAGGGCTGAAAGTATCATACGATGGTCTCTAATCCAAAGCATAAAATACATCCTGTAAAGGATATCCCCATTCTTTTAATATATTGTCTCCCAACTAATGCCATGCTTGAATCTTCAGTAAGCCACTCATTAGACCAGCCACTACGTGGTAATAAGTTACCTGGTAAGTTCATTAATTCCATGGGCATGTTCTAAAATCCTTGTGATAAAATTGAGTGTAGGAAACAAAAACTGAGGGTAGTGTTTTTCTCGAACACATACTCTGAACCTCTAGACCTCTTGAAACCACATTTTTAAGAACAATAGTTTTCAACAAAAACTAGATAGTCATTCTAGATCCTTTTTACTTTTTAAAAAGCATTTAAAATTCACCACCTTCAAAAACCTCTTATCCTCCTGATTTGGGATCTATACTAATAAGATGTCCATAGTGTTTCCTTTAGCATAATTTGTAGTGTAAATGGTTCCGACACTTAACTTTATAAGCTTCACTTTCTGATGTTGCATCTTCATAAGAAATAAAAATTGAAATTTGCATGCTATGGGTCTCATGTTAAGTCATTTCTTATTGGCACAAGAAAGATGATTCAGTTGGTATAACCAACATACTACCAATTCCTTGAAAGACACTTGGCAGATAAAGTTACTCAATTACATTCAAAGAGGGCATTCCAACCCAGTAACTGAAAATATGTGTCTAGCATTTATAATCTAAATCCTACCATATATAGTAATTTCAGTTCTTCCATGACTTATAGATGAATAGGAAGAATAGTGTGATGTTACATACACATAGTTTTATTATATCACACATACACATTCTGCATTATACTCTTTTTAGTTCGTTTCTACTAGAAAACATAATTTTTTGTAGGGATTCATGAAGTCCTAGCTACTCAAAAGTGATATTTTGATTATTTCTTTTACAGATTACTTCTACAATAGGAATGCCATTAAAATTTAATTATTTTTTCTATTCCCTCAGTAACTTGTCTAAATCTAGTTATTCTAATCAAAAATGACAGTTGTTCACAGTAGCACTGCAAGCAGTATTGTTGTTTTTGTTGTTTTTCAGTCGTTATATCCAACTCTTTGCGAGTCCATGGTCTTCACACCAGGCTCCCCTCACCTTCACTATCTCCTGAAGCTTGTCCAAATTCATGTCCAGTGAGTCAGTGATGATATTAACATATAAGCACCTCATTCTCTGCTGCCATCTTCTCCTTTTGCCTTCAATCTTTCCCAGCATCAGGATCTTTTCCAATGGGTCAGTTCTTTGCATCAGGTGGCCAAAGTATTGCAGCTTCAGGTTCAGCATCAATCCTTCAAATGAATGTTCAGGACTGATTTACTCTAGGATGGATTGGCTTGATCTCTTTGCAGTTCAAGGGACTCTCAAGAGTCTTCTCTAGCACCACAATTTGAAAGCATCAGTTTTTTGATGCTCAGCTTTCTTTATGGTCTCTCATATCCATACATGACTACTGGAAAAACTGTAGCTTTGATTATATAGATTCTGTCAGCAAAATGATGCTTCTGCTTTTTATGCTGCAAGATTAAATACATTCTTGTCCAGGATAGTGAACCAATTTTACATTGATTTTATATCCAAATTGGTCTTTGATTTTTGCCTCACTAGATGTTCAAAATATATATGCAACACTATGTCATATTTTGCTACTGTTACACTATTTATGACATAGGTAATTTGATTTCTTTTGCCACTGAGATACCAATTCTGTCTCAATAAGGTGATTTCTGGGTTCCCCAGCAGGGTTGCTGTACTGATGAATGAATATAGATCTAATTCTTTATGAGTCATTTATATTTTGGATTGAACTTGCTTTAGTCAACAATCTTGTAAATGTTTGCCATAGCACAGTTAAGACAAGGGGAAACTTTATGGGAATGTTAGTGCTGAAGACTACTCAGTAGCATCTTCACCTTTAAGAGGATGATGTTGACCAATTATAGATGTCTTGGGAGCAACAAGCAACATTTAGAAGAATTTTTCCAGATAGAGAACATCCAGGGAAAGAGAGTTTTAAGATATTTTAAGTAGGTATTAAGGGAGAATGAAACTTCAAGATTTAGATTTAAGTGGCTTTGTAGAGTATGCTTTTGAGCTATTATCAGGAGGGAAAGTCTACCCACTCCAGTATTCTGGCCTGGAGAATTCCATGGACTGTATAGTACATGGGGTCGCAAAGAGTCGGACACAACTGAGTGACTTTCACTTTCACTTTCACTTTTCAAGCGTTTATAACTGCATCAAAGAAGAGTGTGTGCATGTGTGCTAAGTCACTTCAGTTGTCTGACTTTTTGCAACCCTATAGAACATGGCATTCCTGGCGCCTCTGCTCATGGGATTCTCCAGACAAGAATACTGGAGTGGGTTGCCATGCATTCCTCCAGTGGATCTTCCTGACCCAGGATAGAACTGTGTCTCTTACCTCTCCTGCATTGCATAGGCCACTAGGCCCATCTGGGAAGCCATCAAAGAAAAAAGAAAAAGAAAAAAAAAAAGTTCAATGATTAAAAAGAAAGGTGTGTGCCTGAGTTCACGCTCAGTCATGTCTGATCTTCACAACCCCATGGACTATAGCCTATCAGACTCCTCTGTCCTTGGAATTTTTCAGGCAAGATTACTAGAGTGGGTTGCTATTTTCTACTCCAGGGGATCTTGGTAACCCTAAAAGACACATGCTAAAGCTCACAAAGCATTACTATTGTGAATATCTGGGACAAACTGAACTTAAATATTTCTATGTGATTTGTTAGTCAGTCTACTGTTCATGGAATATAAACTGTGATTTCCTTCAGTTGAGTTCAGTTCAGTTGCTCAGTCGTGTCTGACTCTTTACAACCCCATGAATTTCAGCACACCACCCACTCCAGTGTTCTTGCCTGGAGAATCCCAGGGATGGAGGAGCCTTGTAGGCTGCTGTCTATGCGGTCGCATAGAGTCGGACACGACTGAAGCGACTTGGCAGCAGCAGCAGCAGTAGCAGGCCTCCCTGTCCATCACCAACTCCCGGAGTTCACTCAAACTCATGGCCATCAAGTCGCTGATGCCATCCGGCCATCTCATCCTCTGTCGTCCCCTTCTCCTCCTGCCCCCAATACCTCCCAGCATCAGAGTCTTTTCCAATGAGTCAACTCTTCGCTTGAGGTGCCCAAAGTATTGGAGTTTCAGCTTTAGCATCAGTCCTTCCAAAGAACACCCAGGACTGATCTCCTTTAGAATGGACTGGTTGGATCTCCTTGCAGTCCAAGGGACTGTCAAGAGTCTTCTCCAATACCACAGTTCAGAAGCATCAATTCTTCGGCACTCAGCTTTCTTCATAGTCCAACTCTCACATCCATACATGACCACTGGAAAAACCATAGCCTTGACTAGATGGACCTTTGTTGGCAAAGTAATGTTTCTGCTTTTGAATATGCTATCTAGGTTGGTCATAAGTTTCCTTCCAAGGAGTAAGCGTCTTTTAATTTCATGGTTGCAATCACCATCTTCAGTGATTTTGGAGCCCCCCAAAATAAAGTCTGACACTGTTTCCACTGTTTCCCCATCTATTTCCCTGAAAGTGAAGTCCCATCTGAAGTGATGGGACCCAGATGCCATGATCTTAGTTTTCTGAATTTTGAGCTTTAAACTAACTTTTTCACTCTCCTCTTTCACTTTCATCAAGAGGCTTTTTAGTTCCTCTTCACTTTCTGCCATAAGGGTGGTGTCATCTGCATATCTGAGGTTATTGATATTTCTCCCGGCAATCTTGATTCCAACTTGTGCTTCTTCCAGCCCAGCGTTTAACTGCATATACATTAAATAAGCAGGGTGACAATATACAGCCTTGATGTACTCCTTCATGTGGCCTACTTAGTACTTTATTAAATTATTTTAGTTACCTATTTCAGAAAAAAAGGGCAACAGAAGAGACATATGGGAATATCTGTTTTTAAAAGTAGCTTGTATTAATTATTGCCAAAACAAAAGAAACAAACAAAAATATATCTTCATATCAAACTAACTCAAGAATGAGAGACTTAATCCTGCACTTAAGCATTAGGTATGAGTGGCTGACCAAGGCAGGGCTCAGTTTTGCAGCTCAGTTGATTTTAACTATGTTCCTTATGATCCTGAGAGTCAAATGGGGGTCGTCTACTTCAGAAGGGCAGTTCTGTTCCACGCTGAGGATCTATGGGTTCTGGTCGGCTTCCCAAGTCTCTTGTCCTCTTGAGTCAGCAGACCATCCAGGGCATGTTCTTGTATGCACTTGTAAGAGTACAGAGGAACACACAGAACCATGTGAGGCTTCTGAACACTTAGATTCAGAAAGGAAGAATTAGTGGCAGGTACAGTGATATTTGTCCCCAGAAAATGAATCAAGATTCTTCTCAATGATTTAAAAATATGGTTAACAGCTAAATAGCCTTTAAAAAAATTATCCCAAATAGGTAGCATATTTTCCTTTCAGTGGTGAGCAGACTTAATCAAAAGTCTGAGTTAAAATATTTTAATAATTCACAAATTTTGTCCTTCCTCTGCTTCAAAGATTATTCTTTAAAAGGATAACTAATAATAAGACACAGAATGTATCAAGTTTGCCCCTACTGTATTTCGGTCATGATTCTTGGAACTCAGAAAAATGAATTCACCCTTAATGGGTGGAGTGTTTGTATTGCCAACAGCACTGAACTTAGTACTTAGTCATATTACTGTCAGCTTCAAAGTACAGAATTTTCAGTGATGCAAATCATCACTTCTCTATCTCCTCTTTCACTCTCATATAACCACTAGTAGTATATTATTAGTGATTAATGTTACCTTATAGGTTTTTTAATATGTGCCTGAAATCATAATAAAACTTTATAACACATCACTCTTTCTCTATTTATATATTCTCTTTCAGACCTGGGTTCAACACTTACATTGAAAAAAGCTATAGACTTTAAGAATGTGTTTAAAAAAAGATGAAAACAAAAACTAAGTGATGTTTACAGTGAGAATATTCTACTGCAATGTTTGAAAATAGGCTTTATACATTTTTTTATGGAAACAACCTGCAGTATCAGTGTGGGTAAAGGACAGTCATTTATTCACAATGGCAGGTTTATCCTCAAGCTAACATGACATTAATCTGCCTCTTATTTTCCTAAGTTTACGAAAGCCTATTACCTTTTTGAGAACTCATCATTCATTGCTAAGTACGTGAGTTATTTCCAATCACCTTATTAAATAAAGCTAATGTCACTAAGCAAATTGTGGAGAAACTAAGGAGAGACAGGCAAGAAAATCCTCCACAGAAAACATTCATCTCTTTCCTCCCATGGGGAGGCACAGACTTTGGTAATGCCAGCATTGCTTGTTGGTCTTATTTTACACAAATAGTCACCTGTAAGACCATATTTTGTCATTAAGTCTAGTAACAGAGATTCAACTTCAGCTTGAGTTGAGAAAACAAGCATTTGAATGGATTTTCTTTATCACTTCACTATAATGATGTTGCCCTTTGCAGGAGCCAAGGTTATAAGGAGATGGATGGAAGAAAAAAGAGAAAAGGAGAGGAGAAATGTAACAAACATATGACAGAAAAGCACCTGGAGAAAGGCTGAATTAATATTGATAAGATGGTTGAAAGTCTGTTTTTCTTTCTTAATTATCTGTGTCAAATTTGTCGAAGTCTAAGTTATGAGAAGAGAAGTGAAATTAATTCAGGTCTTTATCTCCTGTCCTAGCTGTAGCAAAGATCCCTCAGGGCCTTGTCTAGTACCTCCTGCTTCTAGGTATATCCATATTTTATAGTGTGCATTTAAGTTATGTATACAGGAAGCCTATGAGATTAAATATGAGAGAACAGATAAAAAGATTTATATATCAGGCTATTATTTCACAAAACTATATGCTGACCAGACATTTAATTCTAGCTTAATTCATTCATTACAACCCCATCTTCTACCAAAATTTTAGGAGTGGAAAACCCAATGTCATATCAATGTCATATCTATATTTCATGTCATCACAAAACACATGTACTATAAATTTGGAAATATATCTATTAGAAGAATCTGTGGTAATAGTACATAAAACAAAAGAAAATGTGAATGTGGGAGTCAAAATAGCAGATAATGATAATAAGAGTTGTACCTGGTTTTGATTTTAATCTTTATGATCCATTCAAGAAAACACATACAGCAGAAAAAGTGAAAGGATGTGGAAAAGATTCAATGGATCCAAAACAAAACAAAATCTGCATCTATCACCTGTTAACAGTCAAGATTATATTTGTCATTTTTATCACCATCTGGATTTAAAATTTTTAATGCTGGTTGATACTTTATGACTCATTTATGTTTCCATGAGTAGGACTATTCATTTTCAACAAAGTTTCGATGCTAGAACTCATATAATGGGTCTGGTCTCTAGCCTTTGTGTGTGATGATGAAGTACTTTGAATAAAAATCATTCACAGGTCACAAAGTGAACGTTATCAACCAATGGATTTTGTTCTGTTATGTTCATGACCGAACTGCAACCTTCAGCTTTCAGTTTCGTGTCACACCTGGTTAAGGCTCTAATGCATTCAATTTTTAATTTACTTTCTGTGACAATTTATCACACATATTCTTCTCTATTTTTACATGTTCTTTAAGAAATACAATTAATTTCATTAAGAAATCAAGTGCCCTAATGCCAATCACAAATTTATAAGCATCACAGTCTCATCCCTGGCTCATGTTCCAAATTCTTGTGATTCTAATCATCTGTGTCACTTTCTTCAAGTTGTGTTGTGTCCACCTTGAAATTTCATATCACCTAGGTTGCCTGTGTTGTTTCAAAGTTCATGGAATAATGTATAGCTGAATTTAGTTATTTGATCCATTTACTTTTATATTTATTTTACTATAAGGTCTTCGAGATTACATAAGAAAATATTATTTCAAGAAACTATGCAAAAATATATGCTTATATATGTATCTGTTATCATTTGATGACCATTTTAATTGTAATACTGATGCAAATTCCATTAATTGCAATGAGTTAAAATTGTAGCTCATGGCTAATGTGTAAAGAGTGCAAATACAAGTATTTTTTTTAAAATAAGTTAAAATCCAACTATGACATCAATGCTTATGATTACTTCACAATTAAATGACAAGGCTAAAGAATAAGCTACATGAAGAAGAAATAATATTATTTGTGAAAAAATACATGAGTTTCTTTAAAATTACTGAAAGAATACATATATATATATATATATATATATATATATATATATATATATATTCTTTTTTGACTCATCTTGCTTTTGGACTTTCTACTAAGGCAAAAAGTATTATACATTAGTCGGTTTCAAATAGATAGTTTTACATACTGTTGATTGCTTATACATGAGGAGATTTAATTCCACATCTTTATCTTCATATCTATCAATAGTGAACTGGTTCATGCTTCCAAGATGTTCATTGATTACACTATAGTCAGTCCATTTCACACTAACAGCAATACTATTCAATTTATCGCCGTCACTTCATGCAGTGTTCTATAGATGTGCTGACCTGAAAATGGGCCTGTAAAAAGATGTAGAGTGACGAGAAATGAAAGGTCATAAGCAATATGGTACATAAGCTTTGCTCTAGATTTTCTTTTCAGTTTACCTTCTGTTGCTCAAGTCCCATAACTTGTAAATATTTAGAAAGAATTATGAGGCAACAAAACCGCTATTACTTGTGGGGAGAGATTTCCCCAAGTCATAATAGTAGTTTGAATATCTGCATGATTTACCATGACTGCAGCATTGCCATCACATCACTATAATAATTTTTTTCTATCATTGAATGTATTTCTTTAAGTTTATCTTTAAATAATCCCACCCTAAGAACTCAGATCTTTAAATTTGATCTCCTCAGTCTGAGCAAAGAAGGAAGGAACTGTCTAGGTTGAGAACACTGTTTTAAGTCTGTTACAGTTGAGTGTAAATATTTATGACCCAATTCAACCATAACAAAAATAAGGGTATGATTATATTTAATATAAATTATTTATATACCAAAATCTCTACTAGTCATATTTTCAAATTTGTGATGATTCAATTATAACACTTATAATGATTCAGTCATCATAAAACTACTAACAAATAAGAAAGATAAGTAAATAACATAAACAAACAAATGAACTAACAAGTGTGATTCAGATTATAAAGATGGTTAGATAAGCAATTTGAGTTAGAAACTACTATTACTTATAACTTTGTTTAAACATAATAAATAGTGTAACTGTAAAATTTAAAATAAATACTAAGAAGTACTTCCCCAAAACATAGAGGAATAAAATAAATACAATTGTATCAACTGAGATTAAAATTGCAGGTAATTTCCATAAAATTTTGTAAATGATCAGATTTTGTATGTGTAATTTTGTATGATAACATCTTAAGGGTATTGATTAGTTTATTAATTAATTAATCATTAATTAATTAGTTTCAGAAAAGGTGGGGAACTCTCCTCTCTCTCTCTCTCTACATATATATATATACACACATATATATATATTTATATATTTCCAATTTCCTTGGAGAAGGAAATGGCAACCCACTCCAGTACTCTTGCTTGGAAAATCCCATGGACAGAGGATCCTGGTAGGCTATAGTCCATGGGGTCACAAAGAGTTGGACAGGACTGAACCACTTCACTTTACTTCTGGAGGAGAAAATGTCAACCTGCTTCAGTATTCTTGCTGGGATAATCCCATGGACAGAAGAGCCTGGCGGGCTACAGTCCCATGAAGTTGCAAAGAGTCAACAGGACTGAGCACAAAGACACAATTTATATATAAGAAGCAGCATAGGAAAAGTAGGTACACTGTCAAACAAGAAAGAGATAAATTATTTATAAAAATTAACTACATATTTCACCTTTCTCTACATGGAACACCATGCCCAAA
Source organism: Bubalus bubalis (assembly GCF_019923935.1). Classification (NCBI taxonomy): domain Eukaryota; kingdom Metazoa; phylum Chordata; class Mammalia; order Artiodactyla; family Bovidae; genus Bubalus; species Bubalus bubalis. Next base: position 94,134,426 of record NC_059157.1, on the reverse strand, counting down.
ATCAAGTTAACAAAAAATCATGGTTTATAATAAGTGGAATTAGAAACATTTCTCCAAGAAAGACATAGGTTTTTCAGTTTATGTTAAAAATATCAAGCTTACAAAAGAAGCATCGATAACAAATAGCAAAATTGATTGACAATACATTACAAAGATGCTGTAGAAAGAAAGGAAGCATGAAAATATTAATGAAATTTGGAAAAATATGAAATGTTAACAAAATAAGGAAGAAGAAATATTCAATATTCATAAAAGTTATAAGCCACCAAGAAAATATAACACTGATGAGTTTTACATACTGAGAAAAATTAAGCAAAATTGAGAGAATTAACAAACTAATTATTTTCAGGACATGCTATTTCTTATTTCTCTACAGTGCTCATTTTACTATCTATATAAAATTAAATAAAGCTACAAGATATTTGTAGAATACAATAAGTGATAAGTGCATCTTTTTATTAAAATAGCTGAGTTATTTGATCTTCAAGTCTCTCTGAAACATTCACTTATAAAAACTATGAATTTGTATACAAGAAGAGAGATACTAAAAATTTCTAAAAATTAGAAATTGTGTAAAGGCAATATTTTCTGAACATTTTGCAATTAAATTAGTAGTTTAAATATAAAAATGAGCAGTGTTGTGTTCTGCTTTTTTTTTTTTAATGATGACTTTTTTTGAATCATATATATGAAAACAACTTGAGCCAGAAAAGAAAATAGAAACTGAAATGATAGATTATTATGAAATAAAAGCAGAAAACATTATAATACAAACTTTTCAGAAGTCAAATAACACTCATAGATAACTTTTTGTAATAACCATAATTATAATTAAGAAAATTATTTTAAAATTTAGATAATTAATTATCAAAGTTAAAAACATGCAAAATAAATGTAAGAAACAGGATAAAGTTAACAATCATAAATTGAAGAATTAATACAACTGAAGAACAAAAAGCTCCATATCAACAACAACAACAACAATCTACATAGGAAGATTCATATAGATATGATTTTGCAAGACTGATCAAGAGAAACTGAAAATACTAATTAATATTAGCAACAAAACTCCAGACTGAAGGGAATATACAAATATTAAGACCATTCTTGGTAGAAAATAGTAAGAATTTTGAAAATGGACGATTAAAAAATGTAGATAATGAAAATAATAGAAAGTTTTTAAAACATAATAATCAGGCACAGTTTTGCTGCTGCTGCTGCTGCTGCTAAGTCGCTTCAGTCGTGTCCGACTCTGTGCGACCCCATAGATGGCAGCCCATCAGGCTCCCATCCCTGGGATTCTCCAGGCAAGAACACTGGAGTGGGTTGCCATTTCCTTCTCCAGTGCTTGAAAGTGAAAAGTGAAAGTGAAGTCACTCAGTCGTGTCCGACTCTTCCTGACCCCATGGACTGTAGCCTACCAGGCTCCTCCGTCCATTGGATTTCCCAGGCAAGAGTACTGGAGTGGGTTGCCATTGCCTTCTCCGGCACAGTTCTAGTCTTCATCATTTACATTCCACAGTTTTTTATACTCAAATTACAAATTGAGGAATATTTCTTAGAAATTATTTAATACAGATTAGAAAACTTCAATTAAAATAATAAAAACAATTAAAACTTTTAAATTGAATAATTTTTTCTAGTTCTTGTTCTTGGAGAGTGACTGTTTTATTCTTTTAATAAACAGGCATGCATACTATAAAATATCAACATGTAAAGCAATATGTAGAATTTTTATTTTTTTACATTACATTCAAGTGCCATGGTTTAGGTTTTAAATCCAGTCTGTTGAACTTAACAAAGTAGCGAGACTATTATAGATTTATTAAAGGTCTAATCGTCAAATTCATTTTTAAAATATTATGCAAATAAAGTAAAGTGCTGTAGAAAAACAAAGTGGGAAATATGACTGGTAGCTCAGACCTCAAAGAATCCACCTGCAATATGGGAGACCTGGGTTTGATCCCCGGGTTGGGAACCCACTCTAGTATTCTTGCCTGGAAAATCCCCATGGACAGAGGAGCCTGATGGGCACCTCTGGGGTTGCAAAGAGTCAGACATGATGAAGCACAGCACAATTTTCAAATTCATTTTACAAATGTTATCCAAATAAAGCAAAATACACAAGTAAAACAAAGTGGGAAATATGACAATTTATATTGGTTGTTGTTCTGTCACTCAGTCATGTCTGACTCTTTGCAAAACCATAGACTGCAGCACGCCTGGCCTCCCTGTCCCTCACCATCTCCTGGAGCCCACCCATGTCCATTGAGTCAGTCATGTCATCCAACCATCACAACTTCTGTCATCCCCTCCTCCTGCCTTCAATATTTCCCTGCATCAGGGTCTTTTCTAATGAGTCAGCTCTTTGCATCAGGTGGCCAAAGTATTGGAGCTTCAGCATCAGTCCTACCAATGAATATTCAGGATTGATTTCCTTTATAATTGACTGATTTGATCTTCTCACTGTCCAAGGGACCCTCAAGAGAATTCTCCAACATCACACCTCAAAAGCATCAATTCTTTGGCGTTCAGCCTTTTTTATGGTCCAACTCTCATATTGACACATGACTACTGGAAAAACCATAGCTTTAGCAAGACAGATCTTTTTTGGCAAAGTAACGTCTGTGCTTTTTTACATATTCCACTTTCATATGTATTTTTACATATTTCACTTATATCAGTAGCTCAGTAATAAAGAATATACCTGCAATGCAGAAGTTGTAGTTGATGTAAGTTTGATCCCTGGGTTGGGAAGATTCCCTGGAGCAGGGTGTGGCAACCCACTCCAGTATTCTTGCTTGGAAAATCCCATGGACTGAGGAGCCTGGACAGCTACAGACCATAGGGTTGCAAAGAGTAGGACACAACTGAAGCAATTGACCATGCACGCATGCTCATAGTCCACAAAATGCATTATATGATTTTGTGTATGTGACCAGATGTGTTTTCTATATCCACTATCCTCTATTCTAATGGATAATTTGAGCCCTTAAATATTGGGGAAATACTCATGTATATGTAGAAAAGTGAAATATTGCCTTGCAGTGTTAGAGAAAAGACAATTTTGTTATGGCAAATTGAGCTTCATTTTTAGAAAGAATAAAATCTCTCTGTAGGAGAACATGCAGAATTAATGGAGATCAATTTAACAATGGGAAAAACAACAACAACAACTACTGCCAGGGATCCTTTCTGAATTTTGTATTTTTAACTATCACTATGAAAAAGGCAAATAAGATGGGAGAAAAGTGCAGATGATGTTGGCTCTTTTGCATTTCACAAGATGCCTCTCCATTTGCATGTGAAGAGTAGAAGTGTTAGTACCTCAGTCCTATCAAACACTTTGCATTCCATGGACTGTAGCCCACCAGGCTCTGCTGTCCATGGAGCTCTTCAGGAAAGAATACTGGAATGGGCAGCCATTCCCAACTCAGGGTCTGAGTTGAACCAGGATCTCCTGCAGACAGATTCTTTACCATCTGAGCCACCAGGGAAGCCCAACTGATTAGTATCTATGCTCTAATTTGCGAGGAGAGACAATATATTTAAGGGGAAAAGGATAATGAACTGAGTGTAAAAAGATTTGAAGCATAAGTCTGGCTGTGCAACTATCTAGCTTTGTACTATGAATTATTTATCTAATCCATCAGTTCCCTCTGCCAGAAGCTAGAGGATTAGTGTAAAATTACTTTTAGGATTCCTGTTAACACAAAGTCTTTGGCAAGTGATGATAACAATTTTCCCATTTTTCTTTTAATTATTGTTTCATTTTGTTTTTGATTACCTGATATGTTTGCAACTTATTTTGATGTATTTAAATTTAATATAAAATAATAGAATGTAAATAGGAACTAAATAGCCTCTTTATGAGGGTGAAAGAGGAGAGTGAAAAAGCTGGCTTAAAATTCAACATTAAAAAAAATACTAATATCACAGCATCTGGTCCCATCACTTCATGGCAAATAAAATGGGGTAAAAGTGGAAGCAGTGACAGATTTTCTTTTCTTGGGCTCCAAAATCACTGTAGATGGTGACTGCAGCCAAGAAATTAAAAGACACTTGCTCCTTGGAAGGAAAGCAATGAAAAACCTATAAAGAATATTCAAAAGCAGAAACATCACTTTGCTGACAAAGGCCTATATACTCAAAGTTATGGTTCTTCCAGTAGTCATGTATGGATATGAAAGTGGGACTATGAGAAGGCTGAACCTTAAAGACACTTTTGAACTGTAGTACTGGAGAAGACTCTTGAGAGTACCTTGGACTACAAGGAGATCAAACCAGTCAATCCTAAAGGAAATCAACTTTAAATATTATTTGGTCAATAACATTATATATATATTATTATATAATATTTGATACCAAAATTGAAGGGCCAACTCATTGGAAAAGACCCTGAGTCTGGGAAAAACTGAAGTAAAAGGAGAAGGGGGTGGCAGAGGATGAAATATTCACTGACTCAATGGACATGAATTTGAGCAAACTGCAGGAGACAGCGAAGGACAGAGGAGCCTGGTGTGCTGAAGTCCATGGCATCCCAGAGAGTCAGACACAACTTAGGACTGAACAACAACAACAAAATATAGAATATATACAAAAGTTAGAATTGGACATGGAACAACAGACTGGTTCCAAATAGGAAAAGGAGTACGTCAAGGCTGTATATTGTCACCCTGCTTATTTAACTAATATTCAGAGTACATCATGAGAAATGCTGGGCTGGAAGAAGCACAAGCTGGAATCAAGATTGCTGGGATAAATATCCATAACCTCAGATATACAGATGACGCCACCCTTACGGCAGAAAGTAAAGAAGAACTAAAGAGCCTCTTGATGAAAGTGAAACAAGAGAGTGAAAATGTTGGTTTTAAGCTCAACATACAGAAAACTAAGATCATGGCATCTGGTCCCATCACTTTAAGGTAAATAGATGGGGAAATAGTGGAAACAGTAGCTGACTTTATTTTTCTGGGCTCCAAAATCACTGAGGATCATGATTGCAGCCATGAAATTAAAAGATGCTTACTCCTTGGAAGGAAAGTTATGACCAACCTAGATAGCATATTTAAAAGCAGAGACATTACTTTGCCAACAAATGTCTGTCTAGTCAAGGCTATGGTTTTTCCAGTGGTCATGTATGGATGTGAGATTTGGACTGTGAAGAAAGCTGAACACCAAAGAATTGATGCTTTTGAACCGTGGTGTTGGAGAAGACTCTTGAGAGTTCCTTGGACTGCAAGGAGATCCAACCAATTCATTCTAAAGGAGGTCAGTCCTGGGTGTTCTTTGGAAGGAATGATGCTAAAGCTGAAACTCCAGTACCTCATGTGAAGAGTTGACTCATTGGAAAAGACTCTGATGCTGGGAGGGATTGGGGGCAGGAGGAGAAGGGGACAACAGAGCATGAGTTGGTTGGATGGCATCACCAATTCAATGGACATGGGTTTGGGTAGACTCCAGCAGTTGGTGATGGACAGGGAGGCCTGGCATGCTGTGATTCATGGGGTCGCAAAGAGTTGGACATGTCTGGGGGACTGAACTGAACTGCCCAGATATACCTCTATTCATGGGTTTTACAAGAGGCTCAGTGAGTAAAGAATCTGCCTGCAGTGCAGGAGATGCATTTTGATCCCTGGGTTAGGAAGATCCCCTGGAGGAGGGATGGCAACCCACTCCAGTATTCTTACCTGAAAAATCCCATGGGCAGAGGAGCCTCTCAGGCTACAGTTCATTGGGTCACAGAGTCAGACATAACTGAATCGGCTGAACAAACAGGCATGTTCAGTTCAGTTCAGTCACTCAGCATGTACCTATATTTATATCTTGTGTTATTTACTCTAATATCTCCTTATCTCTGTCTTTATGTTTCTCTCTCTCTCACTCTCCCATTCTTCTTGCTGTGTTTTTCCTTCTCATGTATGAGTTTGGCTGTATGTGTGTGTACAATTTTTTTCCTGAAACACTTGAGCATAATTTAGTGAATATTCCTTTTTATGGAACAAGGGCATTCTGTTATATATCTACAATACAGTGATTAAAATTAGGAACTGTAACCTTGTATAACACTATTATCTAATATACTGTCCATATTTGAGTTTCCTAAATTATCATTTTATAGCAATTTTTTTCCCCAGTCAGATCCAAGACCAATTCTAATAGAAGGGCATTGAAGTCTCCAACCATCAGAGTAGAATATTCTATTTCTCTCTGCAATTATCTTCTTTTTTGCATTATTTGATTTGACACTCTGTTGTTAGGTACATATATGTGAAGGGTTATTTCTAGGCTTTTTTGGGAGAATTTACTCTTTCTTAATGCTCATACATATATCTAAAAGACGGTTTTGTCTGAAATTACTATAGTCATTCATGCTTTCTTTTGATTTATGTTAGAGAATATTTTTAATTCGCACTTAATATATATGTATCCTTATATTTAAAGTGGGTTTCTTATAGACAACTTACAGTTGGCACTTGTGTTTTTATGAACTTTGAATCTCTGTCTTTTAAATGGTATATTTAGACCACTGACATTCAGTGTGATTACTGATATTGTCAAATTAATATCTACCATATTTGTAACTGTTTTCTTTTTGTTGTCATTGATTATTGTTCTTATTTTTATGTTCCACAATTTCTCTGGCTTTTTTGGTTTTATTGGAGCATGTTATGATTCTATTTTTTCTTCTTTCTCAGCATATGATTTGTGTTCTGTTTTTGTTTTTGGTTTTTTTTTTTTCATTTTTTACTTTTTTATTGGTTGCCCTAGAGTTTGCAGTATACATTACAAATATAATGGATCCCTGAACTAAGTGGGAATTAGAAGTGCTGATCTCCTCCAGTCCTCTCATGGTTTAAAATCTGCAGTTGGTCCTCCATATCCATGGATCCACAACTGTAGATTCAACCAGCTGTGAATTGTGGAGTACTGTGATGTGTATTCACTGAAAAAAAAATGTAGGTATATATGGACCCACATAGTTCAAACCCATGTTATTCAAAGGTCAACTGTAATTTAAGTCATCTTTCAAATACCACTACAACACTACACATGTAGTGTTCTTGTAACAACAAAATGAACCTAATTCCTCCCTATTGTTCCTTTTATCATGCAATTTATTTCACTTGTATTAAGCATACAGAACCATATATATGTATACAAATACACACATATATATATATGAAATATACATATGTTTACTTCTCCTAATACTTTGTTGCTATTATTATTTTGAACTGTTATCTGTTTAGTAAAGAATGAGAAAAATATATATATATTTAAATTTTTCCTTCACTTATTTCTTTCTAATGCTCTTTTCTGTGGGTATTTGTTTGGACCTGAGTTTCTGACCTATATTATTTTCTTTAGTTCTAAAGGATTTCTTTTAACATTTATTGAAAAGCTGGTCTACTGGCAACTAATACCCTTAATTTTTTATCAGAGAAAGTATTTCTCCTTTACTTTTGAAATATACTTTTGAGGTATAGAAATTCTGGTTGGTAGTTTTCCTGTCTGTCATTTTAAATATTACAGTCTACTCTCCTCTTGATTAAATAGTTTCTAAGAAGTAAAATATAATTCTTGGCTTTGATCTATAAGTGATGCGTTTTTTCCTAAGGCTTCTTTCAGGATTTTTTTTCTTTCTCTCTGATATTATGTATTATGAAAATGATAGGCTAAGTATAGTTTTTTTGTTTGTTTGCTTTTTAAGTATTTATCTGAATTGGATGTTACTTTTCTTCTAGGTCAGTTAGGCTCTGATAACACCTGAGTAGAATTAACTCAGATTTTTCCACAGTAAACCTCCAGCTATTCATCAATTACTATTCAGGTTTTCCTACCCAGACACTCGTTCCTACAGAAGCTTCCACTCATATATCTCTGATTCAGTAACTGTGACTCCCAGTATTCACCTATCTTTCCAGTCTTGGTGCCAGCAGTTTTTGCCCTCTTAAGGATGCAAGAAGAGTCATACTCCTTGAAACTTTCTCTCTTTTTACTTATTTTTAATTGTTGGATATTGTGGGTATTTGAATGGTTTGCCTTGGAAATGAACAGAGATCATTCTATCATTTTTCAGAGTGCATCCAAGTACTGCATTTCAGAATCTTTTGTTGACAATGATGGTTACTCCATTTCTTCTAAGGGAATCCTGCCCACAGTAGTAGATATAATGGTCATCTGAGTTAAATTCACCCATTTCAGTCCATTTTAATTCGCTGATTCCTAGAATGTCGATGTTCACTCTTGCCATCTCCTGTATGACCACTTCCAATTTGCCTTGATTCTCAGAGGGTAAAGCATCTGCCTACAATGCGGGAGACCCAGGTTTGATCCCTGGGTTGGGAAGATCCCCTGGAGAAGTAAATGGCAACCCACTCCAGTATTCTTGCCTGAAAAATCCCATGGACTGAGAAGCCTGGTGGGCTACAGTCAAAGGGGTTGCAAAGAATCGGACATGACTGAGCGACTTCACTTCACTTCTTCATGGACTTAACATTCCAGGTTCCTATGCAATATTGCTCTTTACACCACTGGACCTTGCTTCTATCACCAGTCACATCCACCACTGGGTATTGTTTTTGCTTTAGCTCCATCCCATCATTCTTTCTGGAGTTATTTCTCCACTGGTGTCTGTAGCATATTGGGCACCTACCGACCTGAGGAGTTCCTCTTTCAGTATCCTATCATTTTGCATTTTCATACTGTTCATGGGGTTCTCAAGGCAAGAATACTGAAGTGGTTTGCCATTCCCTTCTTCAGTGGACCACATTCTGTCAGACCTCTCCAACATGACCCATCTGTCTTGGGTGGCCCCACATGGTATGGCTTTAGTTTCATTGAGTTAGACAAGGCTGTAGTCCATGTGATCAGATTGGCTAGTTTTCTGTGATTATGGTTTCAGTTTGTCTGCCTTCTGATGTCCTCTCACAAAACCTACCATCTCACTTGGGTTTCTCTTACCTTGGAGGTGGGGTATCTCTTCACAACAGAATGATCTCTGTTCATTTCTAAGGCAAACCATTCAATATGATGGTAATCCAAGCCTATGCCTCAACCAATAATGCAGAAGAAGTTGAAGTTGAGTGGTTCTATGAAGACGTAGAAGACATTTTAGAACTGACACCCGAAAATGATGTCCTTTTCATTGTAGGAGACTGGAATGCAAAAGTAGGAAGTCAAGAAACACCTGGAGTAACAGGCAAATTTGTCCTTGGAATATGGAATGAATCAGGGCAAAGGTTAATAGAGTTTTGCCAAGAGAACACACTGGTCATAGCAAACACCGTCTTCCAACAACACAAGAGAAGACTCTACACATGGACATCACCAGATGGTCAACACCAAAATCAGATTGATTATATCTTTTGCAGCCAAAGTGGAGAAGCTCTATACAGTCAGCAAAAACAAGAGTGGGAGTTGACTGTGGCTCAGACCATGAACTCCCTATTGCCAAATTCAGACAGAAATTGAAGAAAGTAGGGAAAACCACTAGACCATTCAGGTATAACTTAAATCAAATCCCTTATGATTATACAGTGGAAGTGAGAAAAATATTTAAGGAACTAGATCTGATAGAGTAACTGATGAACTATGGATGGAGGCTCGTGACATTGTACAGGAGACAGGGATCAAGACAATCCCCATGGAAAAGAAATGCAAAAAAATAAAATGGCTGTCTGAGGAGGCCTCACAAAGAGCTGTGAAAAGAAGAGAAGCAAAAAGCAAAGGAGAATAGGAAAGGCACACCCATTTGAATGCAGAGTTCCAAAGAATAGCAAAGAGAATTAAGAAAACCTTCCTCAGCGATCAATGCAAAGAAATAGAGGAAAATAACAGAATGGGAAAGACTAGAGATCTCTTCAAGAAAATTTGAGATACCAAGGGAACATTTCATGCGAAGATGGGCTCGATAAAGGACAGAAATGGTATGGACCTAACAGAAGCAGAGGATTAGAAGACCTAACGGAAGCAGAAGATTAGAAGATTAAGAAGGGGTGGCAAGAATACACGGAACTATACAAAAAAATCTTCATGAACCAGGTAATCACGATGGTGTGATCATTCACCTAGAGCCAGACATCCTGGGATGTGAAGTCAAGTGGGCCTTAGAAAGCCTTACTAGTGGAGGTGATGGAATTCCAGTTGAGCTATTTCAAATCCTGAAAGATGATGCTGTGAAAGTGCTGCACTCAGTATGCCAGTAAATTTGAAAAACTCAGCAGTGGCCACAGGACTGGAAAAGGTCAGTTTTCATTCCAATCCCAAAGAAAGGTAATGCCAAAGAATGCTCAAACTATCGCACAATTGCACTCATCTCACATGCTAGTAAAGTAATGCTCAAAATCTCCAAGCCAGGCTTCAATACATGAACCGTGAACTTCCAGATGTTCAAGCTGGCTTTAGAAAAGGCAGAGGAACCAGAGATCAAATTACCAACACCTGCTGGATCATTGAAAAAGCAAGAGAGTTCCAGAAAAACATCTATTTCTGCTTTATTGACTATGCCAAAGCCTTTGACTGTGTGGATCATAATAAACTGGGGAAAATTCTTCAAGAAATGGGAATACCAGACCACCTGACCTGCCTCTTGAAAAATCTATATGCAGGTCAGGAAGTAACAGTTAGAACTGGACATGGAACAACAGACTGGTTCCAAATAGGGAAAGGAGGACCTCAAGGCTGTATATTGTCACCCTGCTTATTTAACGTCTATGCAGAGTACATCATGAGAAACACTGGGCTGGAAGAAGCACAAGCTGGAATCAAGATTGCCAAGAGAAAATCAATAACCTCAGATATGCACATGACAGCATCCTTCTGGCAGAAAATAAAGAGGAACTAAAAAGCCTGTTGATGAAAGTGAAAGAGGAGTGGAAAAATTGGCTTAAAGCTCAATATTCAGAAAACTAAGATCATGGTATCTGGTCCCATCACTTCATGGGAAATAGATGGGGAAACAGTGTCAGACTTTATTGTTTTGGGCTCCAATATCACTGCAGATGGGGATTGCAGCCATGAAATTAAAAGACACTTACTCCTTGAAAGGAAAGTTATGACCAACCTAGATAGTATATTCAAAAGCAGACAGAGATATTACTTTGCCAACAAAGGTCCATCTAGTCAAGGCTATGGTTTTTCCAGTGGTCATGTATGGATGTGAGAGTTGGATTGTGAAGAAAGCTGAGGGCCAAAGAATTGATGCTTTTGAACTGTGGTGTTGGAGAAGACTCTTGAGAGTCCCTTGGACTGCAATGAGATCCAACCAGTCCATCTTAAAGGAGATCAGTCCTGGGTGTTCATTGGAAGGACTGAGGCTGAGGCTGAAACTCGAATACTTTGCCTACCTCTGTGCTGCGATTCATGGGGTTGCAAAGAGTTGGACACGACTGAGCGACTGAACTGAACTGTGGTTATTTGAGTCTCCTTAATACGTATTTTAACTCACAGGCAGTTCCTGTATCAGATACATCTTTTTAAAAAGCTTAAGTTATCTTAAGGCAGATACAAAATATAAAAAACTAGACTAGCTCTTTTCATAAAGGATGACTCTATTGTATGTAAATTGATTGTCTTGAACGTGCAATAAGCTTTCTTTTGTCTAGCTATATAGAAGTTCTGTGTCTCTTATACACATATGACCTGTAGAGTCTCCAGCCAACTCACAGATCAATAACTCCTGTGTCCCACCAGGCCCACAGAATCTTGGCTGGTATAAGCACAGCTTAATAGTTGTCCAAAGACTTAATGTAACATTATTACATTTGGGAAATTTCTTTTTTATGTAACTTTCTTCTTTTTCATACTCTGTCGTTTGAATTCTTGCTCCCACAGTGGATTCACATGCTAGTTCTCTCTCTATTCATGGTATTTGTATCTTCTTCTTGGACTGAACACCCTCACACCTCATTCTGACTGGACTTCCATGCCGAAGCCAGTGCAAGCCTAAATCTCATCTTGCATGTGTTGACCTGAAACAATAGACCGCCAGATATTTCCCCAGCAAAGATGGGTTTATTTAGGATCAAAAGAGAATTGCAATTTGGGGTAAGCAACAATGCCAAGCCACTTCGAAGTCCTTGTATGGCAGGGGAAGAAGAATATGTACATAGAAAGGAAAAGGAAGTTGGGAAGGTTATGATAAACAGAGAGTCCATGGCTTTTCATTAGCTGAGTCCTTGCCAGGAAAGAAGAGGTGACTTTCTTGTTCCTGATGAGCTCTATTATCATTGCAGGGCATGAAAGCATTCCTTCCTGGTCTGCTGATTCTGTTTAATTGAGGTTTCTGTGTATTAATTTTTTACACAATTTCCTGTTAGAAGAGATCACAACTTTGTGCTGAGCTGATGGTTGCACAATGTCTGAAAATTGGTTCTCATATAATTTATCTGGTTTTCTAATTTACTATAAAAGTCAGTCCTTACTGGTTGCCGTATTATGGCAAGGAGAATAATTAAGCTATTTCACTGATCTGATAGCTATTTCTAACCTTTATTATTGGAAATTGACTAATACACAATATGCTTTAAAGTGTACTACAATACAGCTAAAATTCTATTTTGTGATGAAATATTTACAATGACATCAAAATCACAGCAAATCTTTTAATATAGATCAAAATATTACTTGCAAAAGAACCAGTAAACAACCGCAAAACAAGTCAATTTGAAAGCCTGTTCTAGTAATACTTGTCTCAAGGCTTTATTGATATTAGTTCTCAAGAGATCAATCTCTTCTAAGACAGTTCATTCTTCTTTGATTGATTTTTAAAATCCCCTCTATATAGGGGGAGAAAAAGGATATTTCCAGAGAAAATTGTTGAAGTTTATATTAATGTAGCCACCTCCGAGATCATACAATCTCTTCATTTTGCCAGAGAAATCTCTTGTTATGGTTAAATTATTAGTGCCAAGACCAATTTAAAAAGCTATTTCCAAAATGAATGTATTGGTATGCAATTATCTTCTAAATTAGATCATTCCAATATTTTAAACCACATGGATGAGATCATTAAAAAATCACTGATAGAGGAAAATGTCAGGCTTGAAACAGGATTTATATTTGTCCTTACACATTCCTTAAATCTTGATTTTCAATGTCAACTCCCAACTAATGTACACACAGGCAGGACGAAAATGTCAATCACTTTCGTTTGTTCATTTTTAAATCTCTATACAAGCAGGGATACAAGATATCCAATTTTGATAATATAAGACATTACATTAAGGTTAAAATAAGAATATATAAGTTGAATCTGCAAGAGTATTACCCTGTAATTTTAGGATTATTTGGAAATATGTTTTTTTTTTTTTTTATAAAGCAATTTCTAATCTCTTAGAGAATTATAAAATAGCAGTATGGAGGAGAGAAAAAATAATTTCTTCCTCTACCCTTCTGAGTTCTTGGTTATGATAACTTAATAAAAGATAAGTTAACAAGGAAAAAAAAACAAACAGAAGTTTATTAACATGTATACTTTATCTATACATGGAAGATACCCAAGAAAAATGAACAGCTCTCCCAGGTGGCCTAAGCCACCACCTTAAATACCATCTTTAATTAGAAACAAAAAAAAAAGTTGTATGTGGGGGAGTGGGGGAGTGCAGTTACGGGGTAATACTAGATAAAACAAGGAAGATAGGATAAGGTCTGTTATGTAAAATTAACTCTATACTTTCTTCATTATGATAAGAGTCCCTGGTGATATACAGCATCCTTCTCTTTCTGAGAAAGAGTGACAACATGAGAGATAGAGTTTTCCTTTATAAATGTAAATGCACAAGACAGGTAACTTCTACTCTGTTTTCTGAGCATCTCCTGAGTCTGCTGTTTTTCAAGATAATCCAGTTAAAATAATTCTTATGCCAAAGAGACATATTTTAGGACTGCATACTCTTCTACCCTTCAAATAAAACACAAAGCAAAAATGACTTCATCTATAAATACCCTATATCTCATACTATATTAATATTGTTAATTAAGAAAAAAGATGAAAAAAAGAAAAAGACAAAAATTAATTGAGAATGTTATTGATGGCACAGTACTGAGTATTTTAATGGATGATCCCTTTGTCTTTCTACCTATGCTTATTATAGATGATAAGCAGTAAGACCTTCTCAAAAGGTTTATTCTCGTCTTATTATTGCTTTCTCTTTTTCAGCCAGGAATTATTTTTCCTCTCTTCATTCAGAGGAATTGGAAATGTCTACAACAGCACATATGCAAAGCAATATAAGCACAGTAAAGACTCCTGGAAATATTCCTTCTATGGCTCATTGACTTTGTTAGAAGATAAAATGAGGCATATTAAAATTTTTAAGAGTTTGAGAAAAAGTCGATTTGAATTGGGCAGCAGCTAATCTATCAGGTAGAAAAGAAACTCTGAGGAGATGTACAAAATGAAAGAAATTAATAGGCGGAAGGGTGTAGAAACAAGGAAGTTATACTAGGCAAAAAAGTGGGTTAGTTATTGCAAAGTTACTTTTCATCAGGGAATGGCAGAGGTGTATTAGACAGATGACCTATCTAATGCTAATCAGGTGATTCCTGATTGACTGGCTTAAGATTCCACTTCTGAAAGAGCCAAAACTAATTAAACCTTGATATGGTAATGTCAGGCTTAGTATAAGCAACTCAGTGTTGGATCTGTTGTCTTATTTTTAACAATTTACATCTAGTCCACAACTGTATTTGTTGAAGCATTTAGAATATCTACTTTTCTTTGAGTAATTTTCTTTATGGGGCTTGATATATAAATATCTCAGATCAAGATATAGGACCATGCTGCTCTAGAAGCAAGTAAGCAGTTGATAACTTTTATGTAACCTTGTTACAACACTTGTATGCCATGGCCTTGGTTTCAGGAAGTATGTAGAGGGGCATCACTCAGTCAAACTCTGAATACCCATTTTATAAATGACTAAAATGTTCCTCTGAAACTATCTTTCTGGCTATCCTTTCACAGATGATTTATTTCTTTTCTAATGCATGTAAAACTCAATTCAGGGCAATGACTAAAACTTTTTACTTTCTCCGCTCATGGATGTGTCACAATCTCCCCTTTTAAATTTCTCCACAACTTAGTTTTCCCCAGAAATGCTCTTGATCATTAGAATACACACAGTACATCTGAGAGAGGCAGAAGGAATGTGGGGCAGAATTGCCCTGTCAGTGAGGACAACTCCTCTGCCCTTCTAGGTTCTTCTGGCTGGCCTAGAAATTAAATTGATATGAAATATATGAAGAGGATAAAATCAAACAAAAGTTCAATGACATACACATATGAGAGAAACCTAGAAAAACTGAATAACTTACCAAAATGACTGAAGCCCTCAACTCGTATACCATCTTCAGTGAAAAAT
Source organism: Bubalus bubalis (assembly GCF_019923935.1). Taxonomy (NCBI): domain Eukaryota; kingdom Metazoa; phylum Chordata; class Mammalia; order Artiodactyla; family Bovidae; genus Bubalus; species Bubalus bubalis. Next base: position 94,119,061 of record NC_059157.1, on the reverse strand, counting down.
AGAGAAATACAAAAGAGGATGTCAGGGTAGTAACTTGGGACTTAGAAGAGGCAAATAATTCACATAAAGATAGAAAAGCAGATGCTTGGTCAACAAATATCTAAATGCAGCAGCATAAAGAGACTAAGGGACACAGAGAAGAATTTTTAACAAACAGATATTACTAGGTTTCTTTCTCTCCTCCAAAATTAGTTCATACCATACTGTAGCTATTTCTGAGAGGTCACTACCCTGAAAAGGGTCCTCTACCTAATTTGTTCCAGTATAGTTTAATAGCTTTTCCTGCTCAAAATTAAAGAACAATGACAACAGGAAAGGGTAATGAAGTCTTCCTAAGTCACATGAAAAAAACATTCCTGCCAGGGATAACAAGGGACATTTTTAGGATTGTGCTCCAAAGGGAAAATTAAAAATGGAGATAGAATCCCAAAAGAGATCAAAAGAATATAGAAACAATAAATGATGAAAATGAAAGAGCTGTGCTTTTACTTCCTACATGAAGCTTTCTCCAAGTTACAATAGGTAGTTCTTTCTGAATTACCACAACACATTGCTTTTCTCTTTCATATATTTCACTAATTCCAGTTTGGTTTATGGTAAGGTTATTTTTATATTTCTTTACCTATTAGAATGTAATTTTAAATGTTATATGCACAGTATTAGTATGTTATATGCCTCTGTTAGTATTAGTATGTATTAGTATTAGTTACACTATTAGTATAACTATTAGTATTAGTATGTCATATGCTTCTTTTCCCAATTCACATGACTGAATTCAACAAATTAACACAATACTGTAAAGCAAATATCCTTCAATTAAAAATAAATAAGTTAAAAAATATTTTAATAGAACTCAGTAATAAAAAAAAGTTACATGCTTAAAACAAAATAGTCAGAGATGATGCCTCCACCAGGTCTTGCAATATCACTAATGTTTTGGTATATATTTTTTCAGATCAGATGCTAAAAAAAGATAAATTATACATACAAATATGCCTTTTAGGATTTAGACAGTCCAGTAATAATATTGATGATTTATTAGAGCCACATGATAACTCTTATTATCAGACACATAAGTTCTTCCTCTAAAAAATATTTTTTTTAGACTTTTCCCTTTATGACAATTAGGGATCTGATCTTCCTGTTTCCTTTTATTTTTTAAATCTTTTCCTCACTTATACTAATTTCACATCCAATATCCCAATGATACCTTATTTTCCTCCATTTTTTATCCTTTCCTTTATGACTTTATTTTTTCTAGTCAATAATGATTTATCACAAACATTCATCACACAATTTGTGTCAAAGAAATGTTAGGTAGGTAGAATAGGGAAAAGGAGTCCAAAATGGCGGTGGCTAAAAGACAAGGAAGGTCAAAGGAAGGTCCGAGGACCAGAGTGAAGACTTCAGGCAGAACAAACAGCACTCCTGGCTAAGCCCAATTTGCATAGGGCAGGCCCAGGTGGAGGAAAAAACATATAAAAGGAGGAGCCAACATGCTCTCCCTCTCCCTCTCCCTCTTCCCCTCCCCCTCCCCTCCCCCTCCCTCTCCCTCTCCCCCTCCCCCTCCCCCCCCTCCCCCCCTCCCCCTCCCCCTCCCCCTCCCTCCCTGTGCACTCCTCCACTCTCTTCTCTTCTCCACTCTCTTCTCTTTGAATCTTTGGGTTGGCATGCCCTCCCACTTTGAGGATGGATTCTTGTGCTATTTTCAAAATAAAATAGAGCTGTAACACTGAGTTGTAACACTGATTTGTCTAAGAGCTATAACATGGTCCATTTGAGACCTGAGAGCTATAACACGGTCTATCCAAGACCTGAGAGCTGTGACCTGCCAAGGGGGCTTTAATGTCCGTCATTCCAAATCTTTGTTGTGATGAGACAAAGAACCGAGGAATGTACACTCGCATGACAGAAACAAAACACTTTCTTCTCCTCCATATTTCTTTAATTTTATTTGCATGAAACCATGCAGGAGTCTGTGGTGCTCCTAGCGACAGAAGTTGTTTCTGTTTTGTTCTATTTCTTTGTCTCTTGTTTCTTGACATCAGCCTCCATGACATTCCATGAGTTCCAAAGGACAGATCTGAAGAGTTAACTTGAGAAGGGAAGGAATGCAAAGACAAGGGAGCAGTAGCCAGGAAACCATAGTGCAAGCAGGGTCCTAGTTCCATCTCAAGGGATACATATAACCATATCTTTAAGCTCTTTAAGATGCCAGCACTCTTCACACCAGAGAAAGATCACCTGAGGCTACATTGAAAGAACCAGAGAAGTTCATCAAGATTACCTAGAAAAAGATTAGACAAGTGGAGGCAGTGTACACACCCTAATATTATCAACCACCCCACCCTTGAATCATTGCTAGAAAACTCCTCATCAAATCCTCCGAGGTTGGAACACATAGTTTTTCAGGACAGGAGCCTGTGTTCCTCTTTATTTGGCAAACAATAAAACTACTCTTTCCTTCTTCATCCAAAACTCTACTCTCAGATTTGACTTGCCACAGTACACAGAAGCTTAGCTTTCAGCATCATGTAGGGATAAGTCAATATAGATGCCTCAAAAATATTTTATAAAATCCTGGCAATAATTTTATGCAGTAAAAATTATGTCACATTTTGTAAATAAGAGATGTAAGAATTTTTATCTAGACTTCTCAATATGTCCTGTAAACCCTGAAATTCAAATCCAAATTGTTTCATATTTCAATTCTTATATAGTTCCTAATATATATTTCATTTTCAGTACTCAAATACCATGCTAATTCTCTTCACTTTCAAATGTCTCAAAGACCATAAATCTTTCTGTTATTAATTTCCTGAATGATTTTACTCCTAATTCTGCATATTATGAAATTACTACCTATTATTCCTTCCTCACATACATTTTCTATCAAAACTCATGCCTTTGCTACTTTTTAGTATTAAACTCAAAAGAAGGGCTCTAAATTCCTTTCCTTTCTTTCTATATTGTAGCCATGCTATGGTAACTAATTTTAATAACTAAATCTGCCTTTTCCCTTCTTATATCAATATACGTAGTCTCCACCATTCACTTCATGGCAAACAGATGGGGAAACAATGGAAACAGTGACAGACTTTATTTTCTTGGGCTCCAAAATCACTGCAGATGCTGATTGAAACCATGAAATTAAAAGACATTTGTTCGTTGGAAGAAAAGCTATGACCAACCTAGACAGTATATTAAAAAGCAGACACATTACTTTGCCAACAAGGGTTTATCTAGTCAAAGCTATAGGTTTTCCAGTAGTCATGTATAGATGTGAGAGTTCGACTATAAAGAAAGCTGAGCACAGAAAAATTGATGCTTTTGTACTGTAGTGCTGGAGAAGACTCTTGAGAGTCCCTGGGACAGCAAGGAGATCAAACCAATCAATTCTAAAGGAAACCAACCCTGACTATTCATTGGAAAGACTGATACTGAGGCTGAAGCGCCAATACTTTGGCCACCTGATGTGAAAAGCTGATTCATTGAAAAAAATCCTGATGCTAGGAAAGATAGAAGAAGGCAAGAGGAAAAAGGGATGACAGAGGATGAGACAGTTGGATGGCATCACCAATTCAATGGACATAAGTTTGCGCAAACTCTGGTAGATAGTGAAGGACATAGAACCCTGGTGTGCTGCAGTCCACGAAGTCATAAAAAGTAAGACATGACTGAACAACCACCACCATGAAACTTCATTTTCCTCTTAATTTCCCCTTACATTTACCATCATACTTTAAGGAAAATTTGTAATTACTCACTCTTCCTCCTTATTTCCAGTTTTGCTAAGAAGGTGTTCCTCAATATACTCCACTGAATTGACTCAACAGAAAGTCAGAAATTATTTTTTTACTTGCCAATTCTTGTGGTCTCTTAGAACTTATCTCACTGAAATTACAAGTCCAATGTCAGAGAGTTGACCAGTCTCTCCCTGATAAGCTCCCTTGCCTTGTGTGAGTGATGCTGTATTCGCTTATTTTCCCTTTCTAATCAATGTAGTCTTTCTCTTACTTCCTCTTTCACTTCATTTCTCTACTCACACTTTAAAATTTATGATTCCTTAAAGCTATTCCTTTGTCTCTCTTTGTTCACCTTAAACACATTGTTTCTGAAATATAATTTACTTCTATTTCTCTAATTATAGTTCCTCTAATAATGGCATTAAAATTTATTTTTTCCCTCAACCACTTATAGGTGTTTTAGAAGTAAATTCCAGTTGTTCACATTTTTTATGCACTACTCTCATGTCTGTTCCTCAAACACGGCAGTTCAAAATGAGTTCCTTATTTCCAAATGAGTTTCTATTTTATCCTGGATGCCATATTTCTTCTCAGTTTCTGCTTAGTTGATGGTCCACTACTCAGAGATCAAGCTCATGCTCACTCATGTATATATTCCCTCTGTAAGTGCTTATACCAGATGAGACAGGAAGAGAGAAGGGCACAACATTTAAAAGATCATAGCCCATGGACATGACATAAACTGATTAGAACCAGCTAGGTCCAAGATGGCAGATGAGCAAACTTCCACTTGACTTTGAGCCTCAGTATACACTCCTTGTAACACATCAGTAGTCTAAATGACATGGGATTGAAGTAGAAATTACTGAGCAGTCAGTGCAAGTCTCTGAGACCTCTGTCTTATTTTCAATAAGCATCTTGCTCCATTAATCTAAAATTATACCCTTTGTCTGGAAATCCTGGAATGTGTCCTTGGTCTGAGAAAGTATCAGCCACTGTATCTAGGAAAGGACAGAAATTAACTTCTGTTCTATATGACTGAGGGAAAAACAACTGGTTGTCATTAGTCTTTAGCCCATACATCTCTTCCACTGTAAAATAGCCAGGGGGCATGAAAAAAGGTGGTGACATAATCCAAAGATCAAGAGAAGCCATAAAGATGTTAAGTTAAATATTGTGACCTTTAAACTGATTAGTTAGAAATGACATAGGTTAAGGACAGGAGTCAATCAAAAATATACAGATCAATACTAGTAAGGATATAAACTGCTGTTAAGTCCAGCCTTTTGGGGAACACTTCACCCCTCTCCATGTCTATGCTGAGAACTTTGTACTTCTCTTTTCTCTAAAACAAATCCAATTTGCTTGCTAATGTGAGTGTTTGTATGTTCATGAAGTTCATTCTTCGGTTCTGTGAACAAGGACTCAGATTCCCATTTACAATGATGATAAAGGATTCTAAGAGAGTTAATTCTTAGGTAGGTTGAAAAGGAGTTCAGGAGGAGAACCCTTTGTTTTTCTCTTTCCCTACATTCTTTCATCTTAGTCACATAAGAATTTTTTTTTTCTTAAGCTCTAAATTGCTATGGCAACGATCTATTTCATAAAAAAAGTCTTTCTTTAAACCCAAGCTAATGATTACACAACAAATTAAGGCATCTTGCTCAAAGTTATGTTTTTCCTTGAACTCTGTACTAAGGATTATATAACAACAATGTGTTTTACTCAAGGACATGTTTCTCTTTCTTAACATAAACCTTCTAACTAATCCTATTAATTTAAGATGTATGTTGCCTTGAGAACCCCATGAACAGTATGAAAAGGCAAAATGATAGGATGCAAAAAGAGGAACTCCCCAGGTCAGTAGGTGCCCAATATACTACTGGAGATCAGTGGAGAAATAACTCCAGAAAGAATGAAGGGATGGAGCCAAAGCAAAAACAATACCCAGCTGTGGATGTGACTGGTGATAGAAGCAAGGTCTGATGCTGTAAAGAGAAATATTGCATAGGAACCTGGAACGTCAGGTCCATGAATCAAGGCAAATTGGAAGTGGTCAAACAAGAGATGGCAAGAGTGAATGTCGACATTCTAGGAATCAGCGAACTGAAATGGACTGGAATGGGTGAATTTAACTCAGATGACCATTATATCTACTACTGTGGGCAGGAATCCCTCAGAAGAAATGGAGTAGCCATCATGGTCAACAAAAGGGTCCGAAATGCAGTACTTGGATGCAATCTCAAAAACGACAGAATGATCTCTGTTTGTTTCCAAGGCAAACCATTCAATATCACAGTAATCCAAGTCTATGCCCCAACCAGGAACGCTGAAGAAGCTGAAGTTGAATGGTTTTATGAAGACCTACAAGACCTTTGAGAACTAACACCCAAAAAAGATGTCCTTTTCATTTTAGGGGAATGGAATGAAAAAGTAGGAAGCAAGCAACACCTGGAGTAACAGGCAAATTTGGCCTTGGAATACGGAATGAAGCAGGACAAAGACTAATAGAGTTTTACCAAGAAAATGCACTGGTCATAACAAACACCCTCTTCCAACAACACAAGAGAAGGCTCTACACATGGACATCACCAGATGGTCAACATTGAAATCAGACCGATTATATTCTTTGCAGCCAAAGATGGAGGAGCTCTATACAGTCAGCAAAAACAAGACCAGGAGCTGACTGTGGCTCCAATCATGAACTCCTTATTGCCAAATTCAGACAGAAATTGAAGAAAGTAGGGAAAACCACTAGACCATTCAGGTATGACCTAAATCAAATCCCTTATGATTATACAGTGGAAGTGAGAAATAGATTTAAGGGCCTCGATCTGATAGATAGAGTGCCTGATGAACTATGGAAGGAGGTTCGTGACATTGTACAGGAGACAGGGATCAAGACCATCCCCATGGAAAAGAAATGAAAAAAGCAAAATGGCTGTCTGGGAAGGCCTTACAAATAGCTGTGAAAAGAAGAGAAGCGAAAAACAGAGGAGAAAAGGAAAGATATAAGCATCTGAATGCAGAGTTCCAAAGAATAGCAAAGAGAGAGAAGAAAGCCTTCTTCAGCGATCAATGCAAAGAAATAGAGGAAAACAACAGAATGGCAAAGACTAGAGATATCTTCAAGAAAATTAGAGATACCAAAGGAACATTTCATACAAAGATGGGCTCAATAAAGGACAGAAATGGTATGGACCTAACAGAAACAGAAGATATCAAGAAGAGGTGGCAAGAATACACAGAAAACTGTACAAAAAAGATATTCATGTCCCAGATAATCACTATGGTGTGATCATTGACCTAGAGCCAGATATCCTGGAATGTGAAGTCAAGTGGGCCTTAGAAAGCATCACTATGAACAAAGCTAGTGGAGGTGATGGAATTCCAGTTGAACTATTTATTTCAAATCCTTAAAGATGATGCTGTGAAAGTGCTGCACTCAATAAGCCAGCAAATTTGGAAAACTCAGCAGTGACCACAGGACTGGAAAAGGTCAGTTTTCATTCCAATCCCAAAGAAAGGCAATGCTAAAGAATGCTCAAACTACTGCACAATTGCACTCATCTCTCACGCTAGTAAAGTAATGCTCAAAATTCTCCAAGCCAGGCCTCAGCAATATGTGAACCGTGAACTTCCTGATGTTCAAGCTGGTTTTAGAAAAGGCAGAGGAACCAGAGATCAAATTGCCAACATCCACTGGATCATGGAAAAAGCAAGAGAGTTCCAGGAAAACATCTATTTCTGCTTTATTGACTATGCCAAAGTCTTTGACTGTGTGGATCACAATAAACTGTGGGAAATTCTGAAAGAGATGGGAATACCAGACCACCTGACCTGCCTCTTGAGAAACCTGAATGCAGGTCAGGAAGCAAGAGTTAGAACTAGACATGGAACAACAGACTGGTTCCAAATAGGAAAACAAAAAGTAGTATGTCAGGGCTGTATATTGTAACCCCACTTATTTCACTTATATGCAGAGTACATCAGGAGAAACGCTGGACTGGAAGAAGCACAAGCTGGAATCAAGATTGCTGGGAGAAATATCAATAACCGCAGATATGCAGATGTCACCACCCTTACGGCAGAAAGTGAAGAGGAACTAAAAGCCTCTTGATGAAAGTGAAAGTGGAGAGTGAAAAAGTTGGCTTAAAGCTCAACATTCAGAAAACGAAGATCATGGCATCCGGTCCCATCACTTCATGGGAAATAGATGGGGAAACAGTGGAAACAGTGTCAGACTTTAATTTTTGGGCTCCAAAATCACTTCAGGTGGTGACTGCAGCCATGAAATTAAAAGACGCTTACTCCTTGGAAGGAAAGTTATGTCCAACCTAGATAGCATATTCAAAAGCAGAGACATTACTTTGCCAACAAAGGTTTGTCTAGTCAAGGCTATGGTTTTTCCAGTGGTCATGTATAGATGTGAGAGTTGGACTGTAAAGAAGGCTGAGCACCGAAGAATTGATGCTTATGAACTGTGGTGTTGGAGAAGACTCTTGAGAATCCCTTAAACTGCAAGGAGATCAGCCCTGGGATTTCTTTGGAAGGACTGATGCTAAAGCTGAAACTCCAGTACTTTGGCCACCTCATGCAAAGAGTTGACTCATTGGAAAAGACTCTGATGCTGGGTGGGATTGGGGACAAGAGGAGAAGGGGATGACAGAGAATGAGATGGCTAGATGGCATCACTGACTCGGATGTGAGTCTGAGTGAACTCCGGGAGTTGGTGATGGACAGGGAGGCCTGGCGTGCTGCGATTCATGGGGTCGCAAAGAGTCGGACACGGCTGAGCGACTGAACTGAACTGAACTGTGGGAGTGGGTCTGGTAAGACCTTTAAAACCTTGAGACATTCTTTTAACCTATTCTTAGTAACCAATTGAAAAAGTATATAAATCCCACCCAAACCAGTGAGTGGGGCACTCTCTGCCTCCTTCTGATGTCTATGTCAGAAGCTTTCAGTCCTTTTTTCACTTTATTAAAACTTTTGCCACACAATGCTCTGAGTGCCTGAAGCCTTGTCTCTGGTCCCGAAGCTAAATTCTCTTCTTCAGTCATCATAAATCTGACACTGTTCACTGTAAGCTATCAGTTCCAAGGATGACCAAATATGGTAAAAATCTAGGATGTGGTCCAATTCCTAGAAATCTTTACCCTTTTCCTAAAATAGCTGGAGTACTCCTCCCACTCATCACCCTATGAAATTACCCACCCTACAAAAACTGACAACTCCATATCATGGAACCTCTCAACTTCTGAGATGGTCCACACTCTGTCCAGGGAGTGTATTTCTCCCTGAATAAATCTTCTTTCACTTTACTTTGGCTTACTCTTGAACTCTTTCTTGTGCAAAGTCAAAAACCCACACTAGACAGCCATCCTAGGGACTTGCCTAAGACCTGGGACATGACCATCCTTTGGGTTGCACTCTCTTTCCTGAAACACAGGCACTAAGAAAAGAGCCATAAATGTACATATGAGTGAAAGGGTACTTTCTTTCAAGATAAAATATTGCAATGGTTAATTGTAATACAGTGTATGCTTTAAAGTAAACTGAAAGACAAAGTGCTATTGTAGGAAAGCAATAACAAAGTGATTTTAAATGTTAGTGTGAAGGGACATATTATCTTTAATACAGTTTTGTTAGACATGCTATTTCACAAGCTACACAATCCTTGTCTTCCATCTAAGAAACACTGTCATCTAATTAACATAAATATTTATAATTGATACTTTCTATTTACTGGTTACTGAATGACAGAACTCTAATAGCTGTTTTGCAAATAACATCATTTAATCTTCAAAACAATCTTTGGATTAAGTGGCACCCCTTTTATTCTATAGATGAGGATTTAGAAATTAGAAATATTAAATAACATGTTCTCAGATGTCTTAGGTTTTTATTAGCAAAATTAAAGGAAATGTCCAAATTTGTCTGACAGTAAACCTATGATCTATACTCATTTGTCTCCCTGAGTAATAAAAATTGCCTTATTTAGTTACACAGATTACTTTTTATTAAAGACCAAATTATAAATAAATGTCAAAGGAAAACATTTTGTTCTTTTACTTACAATACATGAAGTGGATATAGGGCATATATATAATCATGCTGGATTTAAGGCTGGATATAATAATATACAGCAATTAATTTAAAAAACAATACTTAAATCACTTGTGTAAAAATATATTAAAAGTTTACCTGAATTCAGTTCAAAATATTAAATAAATAAATGTTTGGTTTTGCACTGTAAAATATTTACAAATTTAAAATGTTCCATATTGAATATGAGGCAACTATAAGTAGTTGCTGAGTATTGATAAAAAATTTTTTGTACCTTCTAAGCTGTAAGATATATTGCAGTCAATACAAATGTTTTTCCACTTCCTGTTTTTAATATTTAAGAAGGAATGTTAGGAAAATATAAGTAACTAAGCAAAAATAAAATGGAAAATAGAGACTGCATTAATAGACACTTTTTCAAAACCTTAAGAGGATAAAACATAATGAAAATATCTGCTTTTCATTTAGGGTAAGGAAATTTCACTGCCCATGGCCATAGAAATAATAGAAAAAAAAATATTACTTGGTGAGAAATACCAATGACCTACTATATTTAGCAAATGATTTCTAATTATAAAATGTGTCACTTGTTGGGTATAAAGTTTTATCATAGTACAGAATGAACTGTCAATGATCTACCCCTATGTAATCAAGTAAATTAAAATTGTGTTATACATATATAAACAAGATATATACAAAACAGCTGAACTAATTAGTTTGGTAAGGGAAATTGTAAGTAAGCAACATTTGCCACATCAAAATATGTTCTCTTTGGCATGAGAATTATTTTAGGCTGTTTATTTTCAAGAAACAGAAAACTTAGGAAAGTTTTACCACCCTCCCTCCTCTGCAAGATATCTAAAGAGTTTAGCTAAAGAACCTGATATAGGTGGAGCATCTCTACTATCAGTAAAGATATCTGCAAAGAATATGGGCTATGTGTGGTATGGAAACACAGGAGGCCTTGGAACTCAAAGTCCCACTGTGTCTCTGCAGGGCCCATCAAACATTTATTATCAAACATTTGCTTTTCCATCTCCATGTCAATAGCCTTACTCCTCTTTGAAGTTCCAAGGTATTACTCCCAACATTTTCTTTCCTCTTTAGCTGAAGACAGTATTTAAGGCAAAGGCTTCAGCCGTTTTGGAAAATGACTAAGTTTTCCAGAGTTTCTGTCACATAAGGTGGCACTAGTGGTAAAGAACTTGTCTGCCAATGCAGGAGATGCAATAGAAGCAGATTCGATGTCTGGATTACAAAGATGCCCTAATGAGGGCATGGCAACCAACTCCAGTATTCTTGCCTAGAGAAGCTCATGGACGGAAAAGCCTGGTGGGCTACAGTCCATAAGGTTGCAAAGAGTTGAACACAACTGAAGCAACTTAGCACACACAAGTGCATGCAGAAGACATACATGTCACTAAAGTTTTGTTTTTCTCCTGTTAATATATCTAATTCTCAGACCAGTAAGAAGAACAGAAGGGTAGAGGAAAGATATTTTTGCTCCTGAGAGCAAATATTGGTAAACAAACATTTGATAGGCCATAAAGAAATAGTCAGCTACAAATTGGCACTTGCCAAGAGCATTTGCCAGTGACCGAACAGCAACAAGGGTGTTTGCCACCTGCCTCTGCAGAGACTGAACACTGTGCTGCTACAGCTACTGACTTTCAACACCTCCTGAGGGGAATTCAGGGGGGAGAGTGAGGCGGCACTCTCCAGGAAGCTGGTGAAACAGGTGGTTAGATAGTTCGATATTTTCAGGAAGTAATTTTATGATCCCAATCCTTGTATCTCTTCATATCTAGAAAAGCACTAAATCCCATCATGGTGACATCAGCTCCTGTTGACTAGCAGAAAACCGTTTGTAAAGTAAAGAGCATGCTACTGCTGCTAAGTCGCTTCAGTCGTGTCCGACTCTGTGCGACCCCATAAATGGCTGCCACCAGACTCCCCCATCCCTGGGATTCTCCAGGCAAGAACACTGGAGTGGGTTGCCATTTCCTTCTCCAATGCACGAAAGTGAAAAGTGAAAGTGAAGTCTCTCAGTCATGTCCGACACTGCATTGAAATTCCCCTTCACCAAATCTTATATATTGACCTTCCGCCACATCCTCTTGGAGCAGTCTCTAGGAGCTATCTGAGGTGCTGTCTCCCAGCTTGCAGTCCTCATTTTGCCCCAAATAAAACTCAATTTGCAACTCTCAAGTTGTGTATCTTTTAGTCAACAAAACAATGGGACAGAGAGAGAAATTTTAACAGACTTTGCTAGGTTCCTCCCTGTCTACCCTATCTACCATATCATGCTATAGCTATGATAGCTCCATTCCAGGAACAGGTCCTCTGTCTAAATTTCTTTAAGCAGTTGGGGAAGATCAAAGGTGCTTTCTAAGTCTTTCAAGCCTTGATTGTTTTCAAATTAAAATACTCTGCATGCCTGAGAGACACATTTCAGCGGTGGCAAATTTTACTCCTGGGCTCCCCAAGGGACTCAGAGGTAAAGAATCCACCTGTGCAGTCAACTGGTTCAATCCCTGGGTAAGAAAGAACCCATGGAGGAGGAAATGGCAACCTGCTCCAGTATTCTTACCTGAAAAATTGAAAGAACAGAGGTGCCTGGCAGGTTAAAGTCCATGGGGTCGCAAAGAGTCAGACATGACTGAGCCACTGAGGACTCGGCACTCAAATTTTGCTCTAGTACAGTTCTGCCTTTGAAACTTCTCCAAGAAGTTTCATGGTACAAAAGTTGAGTTGATAGATTATTGTGTATCTCATTGAGCCCCTCTCTTAGTCCTGACAATAGATTAGTTCAGTCAATCTTATTTCAAAAGGTAGTGAGGTAGGTAGGCTCTCAAAGTTTTGCTTATAGGGTAAAAACAATCAGGTATTTAATAAGAGGAATTTCTATGTAAACAAAAGAAAAGCAATGCTTAGTGATTAGAGTGAATTATAATCGCAGTTGCTGAGTTCTTAAGGCAGTCAGTCAAGAAAAATTTTAGATGTCTGGCTTAAAGCATCATCAGATGGAGTGAGGGTAAGTGGTGGCAAACTGAGAGATTTTCCTGGTCTGCAGTTTGAATGTCTCTGATAATCATTCTAAGTGGCCCATTTAGCAACAATCATGAAGACTGTCTGTATATGATCTATTGGGTGATTTCTATTTTTATATCAAGTTGTAAAATTTTAGCTTGCATAGCTTTGGCAAAGGGCAATTTTAGTTCTTAATGATTCCAAGAAAAAAGGATGGAAGATAAGATTAAAAACACTAGCTTGAAGAGTTGTAGCCAAATATTGGAGGAAACCAGGGGAATTCAGGATTCAGTCCAGTTTATCGGTAGAAAACAAAACCTTAGAAGACAATGAACAGCACTAGAATCTACTATCCATGAAGACGTATTACTGAAACTATTTTCTGTCTAAAATCACTCATTTCTACCAAAGATAATCAACTTAAGACTAATTTGTTTCTAAAATGAGTTTTGTTTAATTAAACTTGGCCCAATTGTTTACACAAGTACAGTAAAAATAGAAATTGATCATAAAGTCTCTTTTGAGTCCCCTGTGATGGAACTTTTCATCCAGAATCTTTAGACTGAACTTCCCATTGCCTCTTCAAGCCAGAAAACCAAGCCAAGAACCTGCCAGCAGACTCAACTATAATATTTAGTTGAGTACATTCATTTCTTCTCTAGGACTCTAATGCATCTTGAGGTTCCTGTACCTACCAGGAAGTGGTTTTCCTTACTCACCTGGTAAGGCTGCTGGAAACCGTGTAAGCAAAGTGCAAGGCTATTTTTTCCAGGGGGGGTTATTGGCTATACAAAACCAGCCTCAGTTCCTTAAAGCTATATGGTCATATTTGAGTCAATGTATGACTTTTCTCAAATAAAAGCTGGATACCTACATTATATCCACTACCAATAACTCTTAAAACATAGCTATTTTAATTAAGCTGACAAATTTAATTTTTTAATTACAGATTATTATATATCACATTAACTTGAAAAAAACCTGGATTAGTTTCTATTACATCTCTGAGAATTTTTACATGAGGACTTGCTTATGTAAGCCAATTAAATGAAGTTCTTTTGTAAACTAATTTTAGTAATATCACTCTGAGGTAAAAAAAAAAAAAAAAATCATGCATCCACACCTTACATACATAGATAAACATACAAATGTTTATAGGTTTTATATAGGTCTTATAGCTTTTGCTTAAAAAAAAAAAAAGTCAGGAGATGGGTCAAACAGGACAAAACTCACTAGTTTATAATTTAATAGTTAGATACAAGTTCAGTTCTGGCAATTGGAAAAAGTCAAGATTATCTCTTAACATGGCCAAAGAATTTTTACTTATATTTGTAGGTAAGATTTTAAAGATTTCTCATTTGTCCAATTTTCAAATAACCCACCCCCCCATCTTTTTTTTTTTTTTTTTATTTCCTCTGATGGGAAAGATCTTAAAATCTGCCTTTCAAAGGTCTCTTAAGTCCTAGAGAAGATGGAGGTAGAAAATCTCCACCACAAAGACACAGTTCTTACAACCCAATATCTACAAGCATTTTGAGATTAGTAGGGGAAGTTTGAGATGGTAAAGACTGGTGAGCTTTTGAATTGCTCCTACAGCTACATTTTTCGTTTTGTAGAGATATGCAAGACTAAAACAAGCCCATTCTAATACTCCACTTTTCACATAAACTTTCAGCTTAATTTCATTTACTCATGTCTCTAACCACAGTTTTCCCTTTGGTGGTTGTTTTTCAGTCACTAAGTTGTGCCCTACTTTTTTTGACTTGGTGAACTGCGGCATGCCAGGCTCTTCTGTCCTCCCCTATCTCCTGGAGTTTGATCAACTTCTTGTCCTTTGAATCAGTGATGCTATCAAACTATCTCATCCTTTGCTACCCTCTTCTTATTTTGTCTTCATTTTTTCTCAGTATCAAGGTCTTTTACAATGAGTCAGCTATTCACATTGAGTGGCCATAGTATTGGAGCTTCAGTTTCAGCAACAATCTTTCCAATGAAAATTCAGGGTTGATTTCTTATAGGATTGACATGTTCAATCCCCTTGCAGTCCAAGGGACTCTTGCGAATCTTCTCCCAGAACCATATTTCAAATGAATCAATTCTTTGGGGCTCAGCTTCCTTCATGGCCCAACTTTCACACCTGTATGTGACTACTGGAAATACCATAGCTCTGACTATATGGACAGACCTTTGTCTGCAGAGTGATGTCTCTGCTTTTTCATACGCTGTCTTGGTTTGTCATAGCTTTCCTTCCAAGGGGCAAGACCCTTAATTTCATGTCTGCAGTCGTCATCCACAGTGATTTTGAAGCCTGTGAAAATCAAATCTGTCACTGCTTCCACTTTTCCCTCTTCTATTTTTCATGAAGTGATGGGACCAATTGCCATGATCTTAGTTTTTATTGGGGCTTCCCTGATAGATCAGTTGGTAAAGAATCCACCTGCAAATACAGGAGACCCCAGTTCTATTCCTGGGTTGGAAAGATCTTCTCAAGAAGGGAGAAAGCTACTCATTCCAATATTATAGCCTGGACAACTCCATGGACTGTATAGTCCATGGGGTCACAAAGAGTTGGGCAGAACTAAGGGAATTTCCTCGGAGAAGGCAATGGCACCCCACTCCAGTACTCTTGCTTGGAAAATCCCATGGATGGAGGAGCTTGGAGGGCTGCAGTCCATGGGGTCGCTAAGAGTCTGACACGACTGAGCGACTTCACTTTCACTTTTCACTTTCATGCATTGGAGAAGGAAATGGCAACCCACTCCAGTGTTCTTGCCTGGAGAATCCCAGGGACGGGGGAGCCTGGTGGGCTGCTGTCTATGGGGTCGCACAGAGTCGGACACGACTGAAGTGACTTAGCATAGCATAGCATAAGGGAATTTTACTTTCATTTCTGGGCTTCCCTTGTGGCTCATCTGGTAAAGAAGCCACCTGCAATATGGGAGACCTGTGTTTGATCCCTGGGTTGGGAAGATCCCCTGGAAAAGGGAAAGGCTACCCACTCCAGTATTCTGGCCTGGAGAAATCTATGGACTGTATAGTCCATGGGGTTGCAAAGAGTCGGACAGGACTGAGTGATTTTCACTTTCACTTTCTTTAGTTTTTATAATGTTGAGTTTCAAGCCATCTTTTTTTCCTCTCCTCCTTCACCCTCATCAAGAGGTTCTTCAGTTCCTCTTCACTTTCTGCCATTAGAGCAGTATCATCTGCATATCTGGAGTTTATATTTCTTCTGTCCATCTTAATTCTAGCTTATGCTTCATCCAGCTAGCATTTCTCATGTACTCTGCACAGAAGTTAAACAAGCAGGGTGACAATATACAGCCTTGATGTACTCCTTTCCCAATTTTGAACCAGTACATTGTTCCATGTCCGGTTCTAACTGTTGCTTCATGACCTGCATACAGGTTTCTCAGGAGGCAGGTAAGGTGATCTTAAAATTCACATCTTAAGAAATTTCCACAGTTTGCTGTGATCCACACAGTTAGTGTAGTCAATGAAGCAGAAGTAGATGGATTTCTGGAATTCCCTTGCTTTCTCCATGACCCTTCAAAGGCTGGCAATTTGATCTGTAGTTCCTCTCCATTTTCTAAACCCAGGTTGTACATGTGGAAGTTCTTGGTTCACATACTGCTGAAGCCTAGCCTGAAGGATTTTGAGCATAATCTTGCTAGCATGTAAAATGAGTGTGATTGTGTGGTAATGTGAACATTCTTTGGCATTCCTTTTCTTTAGGATTTGAATGAAAGCTGATCTTTTCCAGTCCTATGGCCATTGTTGAGTTTTCCAAATTTGCTGACATATTGAGTGCAGTGCTTTAAGAGTATCATTTTGGGGATTATAAAAAGTTCAGATAGAATTCTATCACCTCCACTAACTTTGTTCTTAATAATGCTTCCTAAGGCCCACTAGAATTCACACTGTAGGATTTCCAGTTCTAGGTGAGTGACCACACCAAAGTGGTTATCTGGGTCATAAAGACCTTTCTTGTATAGTAGTTTTGTGTATTTTTGCCACCTCTTCTTAATCTCTTCTGCTTCTGTTAGGTCCTTACCATTTCTGTCCTTTATTGTGCCCATCCTTGCATGAAATTCTTCTTTGATATCTCCATCTTTGCCAGTCTATTGTTTTCCTCTATTTCTTTGCATTGTTCATTCAGTTAGGCTTTCTTACCTCTCCTTGTTATTCTCTGGAACTCTGCATTCAGTTGGATATATCTTTCCTTCCCCCTTGTCTTTTGTCTTTCTTTCCTCAGCTATTTGTAAAACCTCATCAGACAACCACTTCGCCTTCTTGCATTTCTTTCTCCTGGGGATTGTTTTGATCACTGCCTTCTGTACAATATCATGAACCTCAGTCCATAGTTCTTCAGGCACTGTGTCTACTAGATCTAATCCTGTGAATCTATTCATCACCTTCATTGTATAATTAAAAGGGATTTGATTTAGGTCATAACTGAATGGACTAGTGGTTTTCACTACTTTCTTCAATTTATGTCTATGGTTTACCTTGGAAACAAACCAAGATCATTCTATTGTTTTAGAGATTACAGCCAAGTACTGCATTTCAGACTCTTTTGTTGACTATGAAGGCTATTTCATTTCTTCTAAGGAATTCTTTCCCACAGTAGTAGATATAATGTTAATTTTTTTTATTTCAATATATTATTTTTATTGTTAATTTGAATTAAAATTTCATTTTAGTTCATTGATTCCTATAATATAGATGTTCAATCTTGCCATCTTCTGCTTGACCATGTCCAGTTTATCTTGATTCATGGGCCTAACATTTCAGGTTCCTATTCAATATTGTTCTTTATAGCATCAGACTTTACTTTCACTACCAGACACTTTCACAGCTGAGCATCATTTCTGCTTTGACCCAGCCACTTTATTCTTTCTGGAGCTATTAGTAATTGCCCTCTGCTTTTCCTCAGTAGTACATTGGAGCCCTTGTCACCTGGCAGACTCATCTTCTGGAGTCATATGTTTTTGCCTTTTCATTTTCTAGGTCAAGAATATTGGAGTGGGTTGCCATTTCCTTCTCCCATGGACTACATTTTGTCAGAACTCTCCAGTGTGATTTGTCCATCTTGGGTGGCCCTGCACAGCATGACTCATCCTTCATTGAGTTATGCAAGCCCTTTTACCAAGACAGGACTGTATTCATGAAGGGGATAGACTTCCTAGGACCCCATCATCAACCCCGCAATTCTGGGTTGAGAAAGCATTCCCAGACAGACATAACACTTATTCCTATAAAACACTTGTGCAACAGACATAACCTATTCATATAATACCTGCTCGAATATCGCATCAATCCTTAGACTTTTACACTTTTTTCAATATGCCCAAGTCAGGGCCCCACCAGTGGATTTTAGTATCAACCTCATGCTCCCACATAAAGGAGTCCTGGAAACTACTTCTCTCCACATGCTCTCCACCTTTCCCAACCCTCCCCCCACCATTTTTGTGCAAAAGGCCTTGGATTTCCAGAGGGGTTAAACCAAGGGACTCAGGCACTTTTGTCAATTTTAAACCTGAATAATTGTCTTGCTAGCCCAAGCAATAGCTGGTCAGATTTCTCACTGTAATTGTTGATGAAAATTAGTCTGTTGATGGAAGAAAGAAATGGAAAATTTTATTTGAGCCAAAGTTGAGGATTATAGCTCAGGAAGAGCATCTCAGAATGCTCTAAGAACTATTCTGCTCATGAGAAATCAAGGCACGGTTATGTAAGTTTCAAGACAGTGGACTTTACATGAAATGACATATTATTGACAGTTTACACAATGCTGATGGAAGCATCATCATGACCTCCTACAAGATCAAGAAGGAATGTGATCTTTTAAGAAGTTGTTTTGTTGATGCTAGGAGAACATTGTTCTTTTTGGTTAAGTAGTATTTCTGCCAAAAAGAGAGATTCAACTGATGTATAAAATAAATACACAATGCACAGTAGGGGGGATCAGGGAGGTCAAAGGGCAGAGAGAGAATTTTATGTTTATTGATTTATTTTTATTTTTTGGCTGTGCCTCACAGCACACAGGATCTTAGTTCCCTGACCAGTAATTGAACCTGTTCCCCATGAAATAGAAGCACCTAGTTTTAACCACTTCCAGGGAAGTCTTAAAATTTTATGTTTAAATTTTGCTTGTCTTGCCAAAAAAAGTGAATTTTATTGTGCATAATTTTTGCCTTTCGGATTGTTTTAAAATTACTGTAAATCAGATAAATAGAGCAGACTGATTTGAGGCCCTTTAATGTTAAAAGACCAATAGGGGGTCCACTTAGCCCACCCAACCTTAGATAGTGTTGTATTAAAACTTTAACTCCATCATTTGGTATTTTATTTATCTCATTTATTTAAAAAAATAAAAAATTAAGGGGCCCAGAGTGGGTAGCATCCTCTGTCTGAGAGCAAAGTGTGAATCCTCAGAGCAAGTGGCTCCTAGGTTAGGTGGCCCTAGTCATCAGCCCAGGTGGCTGGGAGTGAGACAGTGTGGCTAAGCCCTCCAGCAAACCACGAGCTTCTCATTGCCTCTCACTGCTGCAGAGAATCTGGGAGATCCAGCTGGCCATCCCACATCCTCATCCCATTTCTTTTTTTTTTTTTTTCCCTAATTTATTTACTTCAGGCTGTGCAGAGAGTTCATTGCAGTAATGAGTTTTTTTCCCAGTTGTGAAGAGGGGGGTGGTACTCTTCATTACTGGGTGTGGGTTTCTCTTTGTGATGGCTTCTCTCGTTGTGCAGCAAGGGCTTCACAGCACACTGTTGCAGCACACAGGCTCAGCTGCTTTGTGGCATGTGGGATCTTCCCATACCAGGGGTTGAACCTGTGTCTCCTGCATTGTTAGGCAGATTCTTTACCACTGAACCATCAGGAAAGCCCCATCCCATTTCTTAAAAATCATATAAAGATTTGCATCATTCTGGGACAAGTCCTATGGCTCTTCCTTGCCAATTCCTCATCTGTCTCTTTCAACATTTATTTACATTATTTCAGTACTTTTTTTTTTTTTTTTGGCTGCACCATGTCCCATGGTCTAAGAAAGCAAAGAATTTCATCACACAAGTGGTAAGGATGTTGCCACTAAAAGAGACAATACAGTTTGAGACAATGAAGACCGCTTATGGACTGAGAACCCTATGATAAATTTTCCTGATGGCTGGCATAGGGGAGACAAAGAGATGCCAGTCACAAGTTCAGGTTGTTTTGTCTGGACTTCTGACAAACTGGTTACAGCTGCTTCGATTCCCAGTCTAGTCAACTGATGGCCAAATGCACCCTGGTAAGTATATTTTCTAGATGGTAGTTAGCAGATAGAATATTCCCACTGGTCATAACATCAAGCTCTCAGGACATAGAACAAGACAAATGACACAACAGAGACAAAGAAAAACTGTGACCCTCTCTAGAAGGCAGTGGATCAATAAAACCAATAAAACACTACCAAATTTACCAGAGTAACTAAGCCTAAGAAACTAGCTCTTCACATGTTTCTCCTGATAATATAAATTTAGAAAAGAGAAAAAGGGCTGTTACCAATGATACCTCCAACAGATCCTGCAGGCAGAAATCTGGAAGACTGATGTGGTAAGAATTCCTACCTTTTGTGGACTCTTATAAGATGTCTCAGGATCTCTCAGCTGCAGCAGGGTTCATCCAGAGATGTTAATCCTACCAACCATACCATCTGTGGAGGAATGACATGAGGTAAATTAACAGGAGACAATGAAGTTTAATTATGTACATCTGGTGGGGGGTTGAATAAGAATATGGAGCCTAAGAATAAGCAAAGCAATTGAAGTTTATATGTCATCTGAGAGAGGAAAAGACTGGGGATTTGGCACTTCAAAGTTAAGGAAATCAATTCACAGGAAGCAGAAAAAGAGAAAATGTTTGATGTATGAATTTTTGCTGAGCCATAAATAAATAACGGGACACTGAGAAAAACTTTACTAGACTTTGCTAGGCTCCTCCCTGTCTACCAAACCTAGTTCATATCATACTCAAGCTATTCATGCTGAGAACTCCTTTTCTGGAATAGGTCCTTTATCCAAACTCCTTTAGGCAGTTAGGGGAAAAGTCAATGGATCTTTCTTAATCTTTTGGGCCTTCATTGCAACAGGCTGCATACCAAAGAGACATCTTATGGGGTAACAAATTTTGGTCCCCTATACTCTCCCACTGGTACCAAAAAAAAAAAAAATATATATATATATATATATATATATATATATCTCCTTTTCATCACTGGGGACTGGAATGTAATTGTTAGAAGTCAAGAGATACTGGAGTAACAGGCAAGTTTGGCCTTGGAATACAAAATGAAGCAGAGCAAAGGATAACAGAATTTTGCCAAGAGAACTCACTGATCATAGCAAACACCCTCTTCCAAAAACACAAGAGAAGACTCTACACATGGACATCACCAGATGCCCAATATTGAAATGAGATTGATTATATTCTTTGCAGCAGAAAATGAAGAAGCTGTATAGAGTTGGCAAAAACAGGACCAGGAGCTGAGTGTGGCTCAGATCATGAATGCCTTATTGCCAAATTCAGACTTAAACTGAAGAAAGTAGGGAAAACCACTAGGCCATTCAGGTATGACCTAAACCAAATCCTTAACAATTATATGGTGAAAGTGACAAAAAGATTCAAGGGATTAGATCTGATAGACAGATTGCCAGAATAACTATGGGTGAAAGTTTCTAACATTGTACAGGAGGTGGTGATCAAAACCATCCCCAAGAAGAAATGCAAAAAGACAAAATGGTTGTCTTAAGAGGACTTACAAATAGCTGAGGAAAGAAGAGAAACAAAAGGGAAAGGAGAAAGGAGAGATATACCCATCTAAATGCAGAGTTCCAAAGAATAGCAATAAGAAAGCATTCCTAATGGATCAATTCAAAGAAATTAGAGGAAAACAACAGAATGGGAAAGATTAGAGATCTCGTCAAGAAAATTAGAGATACAAAGGAAATATTTCAGGCAAAGATGGGCACAATAAAGGACAGAAATGGTATGGACCTAACAGAAGCAGAAGCTATTAAGAAGAGGTGGCAAGAATACACAGAAGAACTATATAAAGAGACCTTAATGGCCCAAATAACCATGATGGTGTGATCACTCACCTAGTGCCAGGTATTCTGGAATGTGAAGTCAAGTGGGCCTTAGGAAACATCACTACGAACAAAGCTAGTGGAGGTGATAAAATTTCAGTTGAGTTCTTTCAAGTCCTAAAAGATGATGCTTTGAAAGTGCTACACTCAGTATCCCAGCAAATTTGGAAAACTCAGCAGTGGCCACAGAACTTGAAAAGGTCAGTTTTCTTTCCAATACCAAAGAAGGGAAATGCCAAAGAACATTCAAAATACTCAACAATTGCACTTATTTTACATGCCAGCAAAGTAATGCCAAAGACTGTTGAAGCTAGGTTTCAACAATACATGAATCAAGAAATTTCAGATGTTTAAGCTGGATTTAGAAAAGGCAGAGGGACCAGAGATCAAATTGACAACATCCACTGAATCATAGAAAAAGCAAGACAATTCTAGGAAACCATCTATCTCTGCTTCATTGGCTATGCTAAAGCCTTAGACTGTTTGGGATAAAAAAAAAAAAAGTGGAAAATTCTTAAAGAGATGGGAAAGCCTGACTACCTTACCTGCCCTCTGAGAAACCAGTATGCAGGTCAAGAACCATCAGTTAGAATCAGACAAGGAACACCAGAATGGTTTAAAATTGGCAAAAGAATATGTCAAGGCTGTATGTTGTCACCCTGCTCATCTAACTTCTATGCAGAATACACCATGCAAAATGCCAGACTGAATGAAGCACAGGCTGGAATTAAGATTCCTAGGAGAAATATCAGTAACCTCAGATATGCAGATGACACTACCTTTATGGCAGAAAGCAAAAAAAAAAAAAAAAAAAAAAAAAAACTAAAGAGACTTTTGATGAAGGTGAAAGAGGAGAGTGAAATAGCTGGCTTATAACTCAACATTCAAAAAAGGAAGATCATGGCATCCAGTCCCATCACTTCATGGCAAATATATGGGGAAACAATGGAAGCAGTGACAGATATTATATTCTTGGACTCCAAAATCACTTCAGATGATGACTGCAGCCATGAAATTAAAACACTCTTGCTCCTTGGAAGAAAAGCTATGGCAAACCTAGACAGTGTATTAAAAAGCAGAAACATTACCTTGCTGACAAGTGTTTATCTAGTCAAAGCTATGTTTTTTCCAGTAGTCATGTATGGATGTGAGAGTTGGACCATAAAGAAGGCTGAGCACTGAAGAACTGATGCTTTTGAACTGTGGTATTGGAGAAGACTCTTGAGAGTCCCTTCAACTATGAGGAGATCCTAAAGGAAATCAATCCTGAATATCTATTTGAAGGACTGATGCTAAAGCTGAAGCTCCAATACTTTGACCACCTATGTGAAGAGCTGACTTATTTGAAAAGACCCTGATTCTGGGAAAGATTGATGACTGAAGGAGTAGGGGATGACAGAGGACAAGATGGTTGGATGGCATTACCGACTCAATGAACAGGAGTTTGAGCAAGCTCCGGGAAGTGGTGAAGGACAGGGAAGCCTGGTGTGTTACAGTCCACGGGGTCACAAAGAGTCAAGCATGACTGAGCAACTGAACAACAGTACTAGACATCTAAACTAATTGCAGTATTGATTTCATGTATTATAGTTAGACAATACATGAATGAAAATAGTCAATGTAAGATAAAAACACAAAGAATCACAGTTGGACAAGACTGAGTGACTGAGTACACACACAAGATAAAAACACAAAATCCCCAATTTACAACACTTCAAAGTAAAAGAATACCTTTGAACTGTGGCAGGATTGGTTCAAAGTAGTTAAATACAAAAAAGTAATATTTTAGTGCCTTAGAGAAAGTGCTTTTAATGTTCTCTTCCACACAGGTCCTATGTTTTCAAAATATGTACTTACCAAAAAAACACCAAAACACACACAAACACACATACATGTAGACACATATATTATTTTCTCTCTTTGATCAAACACCCTAATATCATGTCTTCAGAAATTATATTAAATTTATAAAATTTTAGCTTGAAGTAATGATATCATATTTTTCTTTCTTAGAATACTTTAAAATATTGAAAATTGCTCAAGATTCTCATGAGTACAGCATCAATTTCTGAAAGAAGTTTGCAGATGAGGAGACTAGTTTAGCCCAAAGCTTTCAAGCTATAGATAAGAAAACAAAGGCTGGAAGAATTTAAATAATCTTTCAAGGTCATGTGGTGAATTAGAGACTGTATTTGTATTAAAGCCTAAATTTTCTTGATGCTTAGTAGACAGATCTTTCTATTGTATAACAGTACTCTTTCTTCTCATGTCTGAGAATTTGAAGGATTAGCAAGGCATATATATATATATATATATATATATATATATATATATCTGTGACAAACTCAGGAGGTCTTCATCTTATTAAAAACATTTATAATTTTTATTGTGGGAAAATGACATTAAGTAAAGTAGTATATGAAATGTAATATTCTATTTAAATTCAATGAAATATAACTGTATTTGATCTCTCCTGCTACTTTGTTAAATACACCAATATTTGCTTTTTTTTTTGCCATACATTGGTTATTTCTTGTCTTTTTAAAATAATACTCGAACTTGTGGCTTTGCTGATAATTTCAAAGTGCATTAACATTAAAAAATTAAATCAAATTACATTGAATTTTAATAAAAAATGTAGTCTAATTTGTAATTATTACTTTAAGAAATGCTAGTATGGTTAATTTAATGAGAAAAAATGTTATGTACCAGCCTGGATGGGAGGGGCCTTGGTGGGAGAATGGATATTTGTATATGTATGGCTGAGTCCCTTCAGAGTTCACCTGAAACTATCACAACATTGTTAATTGGCTGTTCCTCAATCCAGATTATTTTGTTGTTAAAGAAGTTAATAAAAATAAAATTATTTTTTAGAAAAGAAAAATTTGTATGGTGTGATAGAATTTTGTTGCTATTTTCAAGTAGTTTGTACATGAGATTATGGATAGCTATCAAGCTCTCTTCTCAATTTTTTTTAATTCATTGTGTCCTCTTCATTGAAGGTCAGTAATGGTGAAATTGTGGATATTGGCACAACTTGCAAAAACAAGTTCTAGCATGAGGAATTTCCCCTTTGACCTTCAGCTTCTCCCTTCTCCCCTGCTGTGATACGCATGTCTTGCTTTGGAAAGTTCAGAATTGCATTTTGGTTTCAATTTTAAAATATATTCATCAAAGTAACAGTTGATAAAGCAGTCATCTCACTAAAAGGGACAAATTTATTTCGTAGGGCAAGTAGTTAAAAGGAAGTAGTTTTCTTCATCCCCCAAATGCCACACCACTTATAGACAACTCTGTGGCTAAATTTCTTCTTAATATGACATCTGTTTTATTTTGTATTTTATTTTTATTTACTTTATAACCCTCTCCCCTTTTTTGGAGGAGTCTGGGTTTTGTTTATTCATAAGACCTATATATTATTCACCATGGCCACAAAATTTTGAAAATTTCTTGATATTTTTATATTTGAATAATTAGAAGAAAGAGGAAACCCAAAGGATAACTACCTATAAGTAGACCTTCATAATACAAACAATAAGAAAGGGCCTCCAAATATAACCTTGGCTTCTCATCTCTCAGTCAATCTATACTAACTGAATTTTAATGTGCCTATGACTAAACATGTCCATTCACCTCTAATGATCACACGTAGTACAAAATTTGAGATATATGAAATCTCACAGCCCTAACTCTTATGACCTATAACTATCATAAACTCTTAGTGACATTATGAAGCAATCAGGAAATAACTCTAGGTTATGGCTCTGCTTGATGAGTTCACTAGAATTATTCTAAAAGGGAATTTTTCCCATCAGAAATAATAAACAAAATCAAAGTACTGGTCAAAGTATAGTGAATTTGCAGAAGAAAAAACTCATCATGAATACATACACATATAAATATTATATATTAGGAGAGGTAAACTGGCCATAGCAAAAACCCTTTTCCAACAACACAAGAGAAGACTCTACACACGGACATCATTAGATGGTCAATACTGAAATCAGATTGATTATATTTCTTGAAGGCAAAGATGGAGAAGTTCTATGCAGTCAGCAAAAACAAGACCAGGAGCTGACTGTGGCACAGACCATGAACTCTTTATTGCCAAATTCAGACTAAAATTGAAGTAAGGAAAACCACTAGGGCATTCAGGTATGACCTAAATCAAATCCCTTACGATTATTTAGTGGAAGTGACAAATAGATTCAAAGGATTAGATCTGATAGACAGAGTGCCTGAAGAACCATGGACAGAGGTTCATGACGTTGTAGAGGAGGCAGGGATCAAGAACATCCCTAAGGGAAAGAAATGCAAAAAGGCAAAATGGTTGTCTGAAGAGGCCTTACAAATAGCTGTGAATAGAAGAGAAGCCAAAGGCAAAGAAGGAAAGGAAAGATACAGCCATTTGAAATGCAGACTTCCAAAGAATATCAAGGAGAGATAAGAAAGCCTTCCTCAGTGATCAGTGCAAAGAAATACAGGAAAACAATAGAATGGGAAAATCTAGAGATCTCTTCAAGAAAATGTGAAGTCAAGTGGGCCTTAGGAAGCATCACTACGAACAAAGCTAGTGGAGGTGATGGAATCCAGTTAAGCTATTTAAAATCCTAAAAGATGATGCTGTGAAAGTGCCTCACTCAATATGCCAGCAAATTTGGAAAATTCTACAGTGGCCACAGGACTGGAAAAGGTCAGTTTTCATTTCAATCCTTAAGAAAGGCAATGCCAAAGAATGTTCAAACTACCATACAATTGCACTCATCTCACCTACAAGTAAAGTAATGCTCAAAATTCTCCAAGTCAGGCTTGAGCAATATGTGAACCATGAACTTCCAGATGTTCAAGCTGGATTTAGAAACTCAGAGGAACCAGAGATCAAATTGCCAATATCCATTGGATCATTGAAAGAGCAAGAGAGTTCCAGAAAAAAACATCTTTCTGCTTTATTGATTATGCCAAAGCCTTTGACTGTGTGGACCATAACAAACTCTGGAAAATTCTTAAAGAGATGGGAATACCAGACCACCTGACCTGCCTCTTGAGAAATCCGTATGCAGGTCAGGAAGCAACAGTTAGAACTGGACATGGAACAACAGACTGGAACCCAATAGGGAAAGGAGTATGTCAAGGCTGTATATTGTCACCCTGCTTATTTAACTTCTATGCAGAGTACATCATGAGAAATGCTGGGCTGGAAGAAGCACAAGCTGGAATCAAGATTGCTGGGGGAAATATCAATAACCTCAGATATGCAGATGACACTACCCTTATGGCAGAAAGCGAAGAAGAACTAAAGAGGCTCTTGATGAAACTGAAAGAGGAGAGTGAAAAAGTTGGCTTAAAGCTCAACATTCAGAAAACTAAGATCATGGCATCTGGTCCCATCATTTCATGCTAAGTAGATGGGGAAACAGTGGAAAGAGTGACAGACTTTATATTTTGCGGCTCCAAAATCACTGCAGATGGTGACTGCAGCCATGAAATTAAAAGACGCTTGCTCCTTGGAAGGAAAGTTATGACCAACCTAGACAGCATATTAAAAGGCAGAGACATTACTTTTACTACAAAGGCCCATCTAGTCAAAGCTATGGCTTTTCCAGTAGTCATATATGGATGTGAGAGTTGGGCTATAAAGAAAGATGAGCACTGAAGAATTGATGCTTTTGAACTGTGATGTTGGAGAAGACGACTCTTGAGAGTCCCTTGGACTTCAAGGAGATCCAACCAGTCCATCTTAAAGGAAATTAGTCCTGAATATTCATTGGAAGGACTGATGCTGAAGCTCTCATTTCTACATTTCTCCATATTTCCATAACAGCTGCATATATCTTATAATAAATTGATTTATCAGGATGAAGAATACAGATGATAACAAAGTATTTCCCATATGTAGTACCTGTAATATGTACCACATATGTTCATTCTCACATACCATACTATGAAAGCCACTGTCTTGGGATTTCACAAGTATGGATAATAAAGATGTTGGGAAGATTCAGGAACTTTTCAAGACCTCTGAGTTTTTACCAGGAAACTCATAACTAAGCATGTGCTGTGTACTTACCAGGGCTTAGGTAAACCCCAGCTGTGAGCAAATACAAAACTTAGGATCTGAGTTTCAATAACAGTTCCCTTGATTTCACAAGTACAAAAATACACATCATTTCCAAAGAAAACTGCCACATATGGTCTTCATTTAATATGTGCATCAGAACATCCAAGGTCAACATATCAACATCAGCAGTCATTGGATTTCATTAAAAGGTGTACCTTCAGAAGCAATAGATATTAAAAAAAAAAAGAAAAAGACAGAGAGAGAGAATGTTTTGACTCCACCTTGTAAGAGATAATGCAAAACCGGGTTTAATGGTCCTGTTTAAATAAACATACTCCATCTGATTTCCTGGGATCAATGAGAACAATCTGGCTTAATGGTAAAGCCATGCTAAATTAACTGGCATATAAATATTCCCTAAGCCTACATTTAGGAAATAAAATCAAATCCAAGACCTATGGTTCATTCTGACTTTTGATGTTTTCAATAATATGGCTTTATCTTTTCTTTCCAACTTTCTCTGCCACTATTGTCCAGTATTAAACTTTCAATTTAGTCAGGCAGAATTTCACATTGTCATTCTAAACTGGGCATTGTCACATTGTAATTTACTGGCCATATCTGGCCCATTGAATATTTAGGTTACAGTCCTCCAGCAGAGAGCATTTTTTTTTTCCTACACATTTTTATATGGTTGAGGAGAAAAAAGAAGGAAAATACATGACAATAAAGGCTGTCTGTAGCCTACAAACCTAAACTAATTGTCTTCTGGCTCTTTACCTTTCATGCATATTTCTATACCTTCTTTATTGTCCTTTCTACAAATCTGAGGTTCTCTCCACTATTTTCCATGCTTGCTCTAATCCCAGTCATCATTTAAGACCAATCTCCATAATTCACTTTTAAGAATGAAGAGGGTATAAAGTGTATATGACTGACTCCTGTTGCACTAATCACTAGTGTTAGTGTTAGTCTCTCAGTTGTGGCCGACTCTTTGCGACCCCATGGACTGCAGCCCACCAGGCTCCACTGTCCATGAGATTTTCCAGACAAGGATACTGGAGTGGGTTGCCATTTCCTTCTCCAGGCGATCTTCCCCACCCAGGGATGGAATCCAGGTCTCCTGCACTGCAGGCAGATTCTTTACCAACTGAGCTACAAGGGAAGCCCTGTTTCAATCACAGACCAGAGGTTAATTCTTTAAAAAAAAAACAAAAAAACCCTCTGATCTGGGGCTCTCACTTCACCCCTCCTGCCTCCAGCTCTTTTAGCACCTTAGTATTATGTCCCGCTTTTTACACATATTAGTCTTGATTTTCCAAACAACCTCATGGGATACATAAGGTCCTCATGGGATAGGAATGTACTTTCAGCCAAGCAAACAGCAAGAATTTCTTGAATACTAACTCGTGAGTACTCACTGCCTTTTAGAACAGTGCCTTTGTGTCAGCATATAATCTTATTCTATATATGCTTAACCTCTATCTTGTTTACTCTAGAACTAAAAGCATTGGCCTTTCTAGTCGAGGGATAGCCCAAAATGTTAAATATATCTCAAGAAAATGTCAAATCCATCATTTCTCCTTTACTCAGTGAAGGTATTAAGCATGGTATATTTATGTAGAAGATATCAATTCAAGCTTTTAACTCAGTGGATAGCTCTTATCTATTTTCTAGAGATAAGATATGATATTGATAATAGAAACAAATAATCCCCATTTCATTCTCAGGAGTTTGTATTTCATTGGACTCTTTTATTTTTAATTTCAAATTATATCTTCTTTATGATATTTAGATGATGATAAGATGGCATTCTTTATGTGCATTTCATCATATCAAGAGATATGTGAAGAGAGTTAAAAGACTGGAAACAACTTTCTTTTTTACATTTAAATATTTGACATTTATAGCTGAAAGGCAATATAGCACAGTTATTAAAAGTAAAGACTTGGAAGTTAAACAGCCTGACTTCAAATCCTGGCTCTTCTTAGTAGCTATGTAAGCTATAAAGATTACCTAACCTGTCCACGTATCAGCTTCCTTTTTGTATATTGAGGATAATAAAAAAACCTACATCACCAGATGGCTATGAGGATTAAATTAATATATACAATCCTTAAAATGGTATCTGTCACATATTAAATGTGAAAAAGATAAACCAACGGCCAGGTATACATATCACAAAATAAGATTTAATAACGGTTTCTTTTTTTTGGAGAGCATAAATGATATTTTTACTTTTATTTTTATGGAACGTGAGTAGTGGGGGGAAGGGAGATTAGAAATGATGATGTAGATGCTTATTAATTTTATAGGGTATACCTTTATCATGTATGATATCATTTATGATCTAGGGTGTTCTCAATAGGCCTTATACCCTAAATTAACATTACTATTATTGACCTTTCAACAACATGAGTTTGAACTGCATGGGTTTACTTATACAAGGATTTTTTTTTTTTTCAATAGTAAATACTATCGTACTATAGGATCCAAGGTAGGTTTCATATGTGATATGGAACCAAGGATACGGAGAGTTGACTATAAGTTATACATGGATTTCCAACTGTGCAGAGAGTGAGCACTCCTAACCCCCATGTTATTCAAGGGTTATCTGTATTTGCATACATTTTAGCAAACCAATTAATCTTCCTTGAGTTGTTTCCTCATCCAACTATTGTGAACATGAACTGCATACTTTGGAAAAGGAAATACGTTTTGACTTACAAATCATATCTGAGTTATAAGTTCTAATTATGTAATAAAATCTCTTTTTGTTCCTGAACATGTCACCTGAACTAGACTGCTATTTCTTCAACTCTGAAATAAGACTCTAATAAGACTACAGTATAAGGCTGTATGGTGAGAAGTGAAAGGACTAGGTTGAAAAGTATCCATGAAGAAATGGACACTTACAAACGCTGGAACTGGAGGTGAGGAAAATGCACATAATTGCTGTCTTTTTTTCTTACAAAGTCAGTGAGAATTTAAGAACATTTTTCTCATAGGTAGGCAATATGTAATATGTAAGAAAGATAGTGAGAGCAAAGTTATGCAGTAACCAGAAAGGCCATCACCAGGAAAAATAAAACCAGAGCTTCTTTGAAAAGAACTTCACTGAAATAAAAATTGCTGGTCACTTCCAAAGCATAGAACGTAAAATGGAAGATGAAAAGCTAAACATGGAAGTAAGTGGAACTCAAAGTTATGTGCATTTTCCCAGATAAAGGAATACTATCAATGAGTCAGAAGAAGCAAGATATATATATATTTTTTTCAGACAAGCAATTCAGCCACTCATATGGATTTTATCCGGCCTGTTGATGTAAAGCTGATTATTCACTCCTTTGTTAACTTAATCATGCATACATTCATACAACAAAATATTTAATCTCAATGTATTTCATTTTGTTTGTTGTTCTCAGATTGCTCTTTTTTTCTTTTTTTTGCAGACACTTTTTGATTTTGCAAGCATTATACACCCGTCAAATCTCTACCAATGACAAAATCTGCTTTTAATATCTACTTTTAGAATTAGATCACTTTCCTTTGAAAGCATTTTGGTTGCCTTTCTCTTCTTGGTTATCTTGATCCTCCTGCTTTCCTCATAAATATGAATGAAGTACTCTGTTGGAACAGGCTAGCTAACAATCACAATGTTGATGAGCTTAAATGGTTCATAGAAGACATGCCCAATTCCCTTCCCTAGATAGAATCCTTGTTGTTCTTTTGCTAAACTCATCTCTCTTCCAATCAACCATATCAAAATTTATCACATATTCAACTGCCTTCTGGGCAGCAACATATATATGTCTAAAATCACATGCAACTCAGTTCAGTTCAATTCAATTCAGTCACTCAGTCATGTCTTACCCATTGAGACCCCATGGACTGCAGTATGACAGGCCTCCCTGTCCATCACCAACTCCCAGAGTTTACTCAAACTCATGTCCATTGAGTTGGGATGCCATCCAACCATCTTATCCTCTGTGGTCCCCTTAAATTCCAAAATTAATTCATATATTTCTCCACTAACAAATTTTCCCACACATGTTCCATTCCAACTCTGTATTCTATGTCTAAGTAAAGTAAGTAAGTATTAATAGCTCAGTCACATTCAACTCTTTGCAACCCCATATCAAGCTTCTCTGTCCATGGAATTTTCCATGCAAGAATACTGGAGTGGGATGCTATTTCCTTCTCCAGGGAATCTTCCCAACCTAGGGATGGAACTCAGGTCTCCTGCATTTCAGGCAGATTCTTTTTTGTCTGAGCCACCAAGGAATCTCATTCTATGTCTAGGATATTTCATTTATAGACAATTATCACAGGTAACTTAGAAAGTAAATATTTATTCCTCTCTTCCCTTTATTATTTTTCTTCAATCGTGTCTGACTCTGTGCGACCCCATAGACGGCAGCCCACCAGGCTCCCCTGTCCCTGGGATTCTCCAGGCAAGAACACTGGAGTGGGTTGCCATTTCCTTCTCCAATGCATGAAAGTGAAAAGTGAAAGTGAAGTCACTCAGTCGTGTCCGACTCTTCGCGACCCCATGACTGCAGCCTACCAGGCCCCTCCATCCATGGGATTTCCAGGCAAGAGTACTGGAGTGGGGTGCCATTGCCTTCTCTGGCCAATAAAGTTACCTGTAGTCAAAGCTATTTCGGTTGGACCATAAAGAGGCTGAGCATCAAAAATTGATGCTTTCCACCTGTAGTGTTATGGAAAACTCTTGAGAGTCCCTTGGATAGCAAGGAGATCAAACCAGTTAATCCTAAAGTAAATCAACACTTACATTCACTAGAAGGACTGATGTTGAAGCTGAAGCTCCAATACTTTGCCACCGTATGTGAAGAGCCGATCCATTGGAAAATATACTTTTAATATACTGATGTTGGCAAAAATTGAGGGCATGAGGAGAAGGGGATGACAGAGGATGAGATGGTTGGATGGCATCACTGACTCAATGGATATGAGTTTAAGTAAACTCCAGGAGTTGGTGAAGGACAGGAAAGCCTGGCATGGGGCAGTCCGTGGAGTCACAAAGAGACATGACTGAGGTACTGAACAATGAACAACAATAATTTAATATATGACTTGAATGATTACTATATAACTTATATAACAATACTATATAATCAATTCTTTCACTTTAGTTCTGCTATTGATACTGCCAGAAGTTCAGAGCCTTTAAGCATATTTACCTCCTTACTTTTTGCTTTATGATATCTGTTGCATATATTTTAAAGGACAAGATATTAAAATAATTGCTGTAGATAGTCAATATTCATCTATATTTACTCGCTGTTTACCTTTCCCATCATTGAGAGATATCTTTTCATTTATTTTGAAAGGATATATTTTGTTGTTACATAATTCTAGACAGGTGCCCCTTTATCTAGATAATGTCTGTAATTTATTCAGATTTTCTATTTCTTCTCAGATATAATGTCAGTTGGTCTGCCCCAAGCTTCCTCATTCTGCTTATAACTGGAAATTTGAGTGCATTATTTTATCTTCTATTTATATATTCAGTGGAAGAAAATAGGAACTTTCTTTTTGTCATCTAATACATCATCACCTTTTTCATAATTATTTATATCTGAAATCAAAATTATCACTATTTTTTACTGGACACCTTGCTTTATGCTATTACTAAAATGGAGTTTTTTCAATTACATTGTCTACTTGGTTATTTTTCTATATATGAATAATAGTGATTTTATAGTTTTTAATTTTGTATTTGGCAAACTTTCTAAAGCACTTTATTAAATTTGTAGATTTCTCAATATATTTCCTTGGGCCTCTTACTTTTGCAGTAATTTTTATACATTAATTTTTGAAGTACTTATGTCTTTATCATTATGACTCATATCTTTGGTATTTCTATTCTTAAAATATTCCTTAAATCATATATTGTTGTCATTAAAATTACTCCTAAATATTTCACCATTTTTTTTCCCTAAGGTAGTTCTAAATATTTTGTTCATAAGTTTTCCAAGTTATTAGTGGTAAGTTAGAAAGTGTTTAAAATTCTCATATTCATAAACTCATCAATTTTATTCATTGTTTTTGCTGACTGTCTTGGGTTTTATAGGTAGAATACTACACCTTTGATACATTTGATAGTTTGCATTTATTAATTTGACATAACATGATTAACACACATTCATATATCTTTATATAATTGCCATTGATACAAAACTTCCTTCAAGGATTCAAATATACAAGAATGAAAACTCTTTTCCTTTAAGTTTTTGGAAACTCAACCTAATTCCTGAGTTTCCATCCCTCCCAGATAACAAAATTAATTCCAAATCACTGTTGGACTCCATCAACATCTGTCACTTCAATGCTTCTCCAAGAGAACTTAACACAATGAAAAGACTTTATAAAGATGTAGTGTGAGAAACACTGAGCTTTTCATTCTTGCTAGATATTTTCCTACACTGTCTTCACATAGAAAAACACTAACCATTTGAGTTTGTGTCACTGTACCACACATATTGCTTTGCTACAGTTTCCAGTAGCAATTTCTATGAATCTAGAAGGCATTCTGGTTCTTTAAGCATATTGGGCATATTGAAATCTTCAGTCCTTACACAGCACTGGGAGTCAGACAATTTAGTGAACTTAAAGGCCCTTTACATTGAGAACTGTTTCTTTCAGAGAATGCTGATACAGCAACTAGTGTAGCATAGAAAATGATACAGCAGTCTTTCAATCCTAGATTGAAGGAAATTATCTGAGAATTCTGCCACTCCTCTCACAAACATGCTCCATATCTCAGGGACCTTAGAGTACCTCCTCCCCAGAATAAGAAACCTCTTCCCTGGTGGCTCAGCTGGTAAAGAATCCACCCACAAGGCGGGAGACCCCAGTTTCATTCCTGGAGTGGGGAAGATCCGCTGAAGAAGGGATAGGCTACCTATTCCAGTATTTTGGGGCTTCCCTGGTGGCTCAGATGGTAAAGAATGTGCTTGCAATGTGGGAGACCTGGGTTCGATACCTAGGTTGGGAAGATTCCCTGGAGAAGGGCATGGCGACCCACTCCAATATTCTTGCCTGGAGAATCCCCATGGACAGAGGAGTGTGGTGGGCTACAATCCATGGGGTCACAACGACTTGAACATGACTGAACGACTAAGCACAGCACACATACAGCACATATTCTTTAGTTAGAAAAGTTCTAGCTTGTTAAAATTCTTTGTAAGTTATTGCCTATGCCCTAAAAACATTTCTGTTACACTAATGCCTTTAGGCTTTTGAAAGACAGAGTTAATCATTGACTTTTCTGTTTTCCTCTACAATCCTTTCTCTGAATAAATAGTAGATATATCAAACAGAAATTAGAAACTGAGAGAAAAAAAAATCCCCCAAACTAAAGCATCAATTACTATAAAAAAGTACACTCTCTTATTTATTACACATCTGTTTGATCTTAATTTACACTTGTTTCCATCTTATTTTCCATTTATTATATATATATGTATATATAGTGTGTGAATATTTTTGGTATGCTTTTTAAAAGCATCATAGAACAATTATCATTCTTACTACTATCATCATCACTATTATCTACTGAGCACTTACTATCTCCAGAATTTTTAAGTACTATGCAAATATGTCTATAAAATCTGAAAAATATTAATACAATTTCACATATGTGTATGGATGTTAATAATT
Organism: Bubalus bubalis; assembly: GCF_019923935.1. Taxonomy (NCBI): domain Eukaryota; kingdom Metazoa; phylum Chordata; class Mammalia; order Artiodactyla; family Bovidae; genus Bubalus; species Bubalus bubalis. The sequence continues at coordinate 94,083,346 of NC_059157.1, read as the reverse complement.
AATGTGCTAATACCTTTATGTTTATGACTTCCATATTTATGTAGTTTTGCAGTCGCTTTATTTTCTATTCTGCATGGTCATTGGGTTGCTTTCTTAACTACTGAGGACATTTGAGAGGTACACCTTCTGCTTTTAATTCATTGTATATATATTTGAAAACCCTTCCTTTACTTATATTTCTTTAACTAGAGTATTCTAATTCCTTTCTGCACAGAAAAGCATTTAGGTCAATGTGATTTTAGTTACTTTAATCACTCAATTAGTTTTTGTTAACATAAATTCTTTGGATTCCATTTCACAGTGTTTTTACTATATATTCAATATTTTGCCATTAAATTTTATCCCTCTATGTAAAATATTCTTGGATATTTTTTGATATATGCCATTTCAGTGTTTTGTTAAGATAATATTAATTTTTTATTTTTATTTTTTCTGGTTAGAATAATTTATTTCTTGATTTGATTTCATTATCTTCACATCTTTCATAAAAATTTGGACATTGCTGAAGACTCATGGATTGGGATTTTTTTAATACTACTCTAAGTTTAATGTAGAAAATTATACTTTAGAAACTAGAAGGGGATTCATTTTTCAACCACCACAGTAAACAAAATAAAACTATTCTATATAAGCTCAGCAAGTTTCAATATTTTTCTTTATCAAGAAGCCACCAAAAGCAACACTTATCCAGGTATAAAGAGTCTAATTACATAAATCAATAAAATTAGGTTAAAATGTAAAGGTATTATTATTTTTGGCCATACTATTTCATTTTTGAGTTTGTAATTCAGTCTAAGGATGAGGTGGAGTACTACTTTAAATAGTGTTTTATTTTGCAAAAAAATATTTATGTAACATTTTCAAAATGGCAAATTATTTTTAAATTTTGAGTTAGAAACTTTCAAAATATTGTTGACAACATTGTTAAGTAATTACTATTATAGGTAGGAGATCATTTGTATTTATTATCTTTCATATTTTTTCCTCTCCAATATGAACAAAATTTTTAATCTTATGTGCAATTTTTTTTCAGAATTTTCTTAACTTTAATATAAAACATATTGCTAAACATAATTTGAATTTTCTTATAGTTCTTTCTTATTTCCTTGATTTTTCTTTATATCTTCCTTTTTAATTGCTGAAGAAAATTCTCTCTCCAAAATTACTGCAGATGGTGACTGCAGCCATGAAATTAAAAGATGCTTACTCCTTGGAAGAAAAGTTATGACTACCCTAGACAGCATATTAAAAAGCAGAGACATTACTTTGCCAACAAAGGTTTCTGTCTAGTCAAGGCTATAGTTTTTCCAGTAGTCATATATGGATGTGAGTTGGACAATAAACAAAGCTGGGCATTGAAGAATTGATACTTCTGAACTGTGGTGTTGGAGAAGACTCTTTAGAGTCCCTTGGACTGCAAGGAGATCCAACCAGTCTATCCTAAAGGAAATCAGTCCTGAATATTCTTTGGAAGGACTGATGTTGAAGCTGAAACTCCAATACTTTGGCCACTTGATGCGAAGGACTGACTCATTTGAAAAGACCCTGATGCTGGGAAAGATTGAGGGCAGAAGGAGAAGGGGATGACAGAGGATGAGATGGTTGGATGGCATCACTGACTCAATGGACATGAGTTTGAGTAAACTCTGGGAGCTGGTGATGGACAAGGGAGCCTGGCATGCTGCAGTCTATGGGGTCGCAAAGAGTTGGACACGACTGAAAGACTGAACTGAACTGAACTCTAAGAGTCATATTGACTTCTCATTTCTCTAATATTTTCCTTATATGTGTCTGTTCTTTTTAAGGGAAGTCATCGGTGTCATTCTGCACTATTTGTATCATCTAGAAGGGCACAAAGCACACCTGCCAAGACTTCAACCAGTTTACTGATCTCGCAAAGACCATCTCTGTCTTGGTGGTTCTACATTAACCAAGTGCAATACCTAAATTTCATCAAGAAGAACACCAACAAAGTACTCAATGATTAATGGCTGATCACTAGACCAAGGTGACATATGTGAAGTGGCTGGCTGCCTTAGTCAGAGAACCTGTTTTTGTCCCTACGTGTCAGTGGACACCTGTATCTGTACAGGGAAAGCCACCTATACACCTGGGCCAGCCCCAGTATCCATAAAAGCAGACTTCTCTGTTTAAACTGCCAAGAGCAAGGGTCCCACAACCTACTGTCAAGTGGATCTTCTCAGCCTATAGCTTGTACCTAGCCTGCCAGCCAAAATGGCTTCCAGTGGTCCCCATGTACACTCCCTGCTCCTGCTGGGCTCCTACAGATTGATTTCCAGGGCTCTGCTCTTAGTGTTGTGGAGCTTTGACTGCTGCTATTGGTGACAAGTGGCAAAGGTTACCTGTTACCATGTGGTTCTTCACTGAAGGCCGAGTGGTGACTTAAAGCAGTGATATTGGACCTCCTCTTCTCTGGGGTTGAGTGGGTGGCGGCTGCCAGGACTGAGGAGATGGAGTGGAGAGGAGGAGGAGAGCCCTGAAGTTTCAGGCACAACCTGAGGACCTTCTTGGCTCAGCCCACTGTGGGATCTATCACTTGCCGGGTGGGCTCCCTGGCTGGCCATGCGCAAGCGCAGGTCTCTGGGTGCTCACTAAATATGTGCCTTGTTCTTGCACCGCCCTGGTGCGTGTGGCTCCCACGAGGTGATTTCCACCCTGGTCTTGCGTCCATCTGTCTGTCCTGCTTAACAGTTCCATACCCAACAAACGACTCTGGCTCAGAGGCCCAGGTGGAGATCTTATTCACTTTCTTCCTGGGTCACACCAGCTCAGGCGGCAGTGGGGACAAAGGCAGCAAGGATAAACCAAAAGGCCCTCTGGCCCCGATCTAAGTGCTGGACACACCACTGTGGCAGCGCAACCGTGAGATGCTGCTGCTTGAAGCTCTGGAGTGCAGGAAGATGTCCGGGGCAGCCCGGTTCTTCCCTTTTTGGAGGCCTGCATGCTCACAGCCCTTCGGATGGGCTGCTTGGCCAGCCATCAAGGTCTTCACAGACAATGAGATGAAACCTCGGCAGGAGAAGAAGCTGATGCAGGTCACCCAGCTAGTCTGTGGTAGAGATTGTCTCCTCACAACCAGGTAAGTCCTCAGGTGGCACTGATGTGAAGCTGTGAATGTGGTGAACCCTTACCCCATGTCTCATCCTCACCACTAAACTCACAAATTGATTTACTAACGAGGTTAACCATGGCACATAACGGCTCAGGTTCCCACCTTGCACAAACTTGGGAAATGGGCAGAGGATCCCCCAGCTGGCTCAGACAGACTCGAGGAAAAGGCATCACGGTGATCCTGTCCTCTGCCTGTGCCAGTTGGTTTCCCTCTCCCTGTCTCCACTAGACCAGTATGACTGGTCACTCCACAGCTCTCCGAAGTGTGCCCCTCTCTGGCCAGTGGGCAGAGGAGGGGTGGGGTCTGTCCTTTGCTACTACTGCCTGTGCTTTCAAAGATGTTCAATCATGGAGGCCCCTCTGGTCCCTTCTTGTTCTCCAGCACCTTTATTTATACTAAAGTTCTCTGTTTTTTGAAATTGTATTCTTGATATAAATGAATTTTCTTTGTGCCCTTTCTTTGTGCTTCAGTTTCTCATACATGTTTGCTTTTCAGGCACTTGTCAATGTATTAAGTGATTAATGTAGCTTAAAAAAGCTCACTTTTTTTTCCAAGGGGGGTTGCTGGTTGTATCTACTTTGCAGCTAAAAAAGAAACTTGGTGTGAACAGATCATGTGAATATATTATAATATTTAGGATCCATTTGCATAGACTAGATCCATAGGACTAAGGGAGAATCTTCTAACATACCCTTTTCATGTTCCCAATACCAGTGGATTATATGAAAAAAAAAAAAAAAAGACAAACTATTGTATTCTGGGACTTTGTATATAATTTCTTTGTCTCTTGTCTACATATTCTACTTATGGAAAACACATAATTACATTCATCCTGAATTTTGCTTTTACCCAGAATTCCTGACATACAACAGATTGCAAGTCCCTCCAAATGATCTCTGCAACTGTCATCCCTATCCATATATAATCAATGAGTGCCTGCGTGCTTAGTTGTGTCTGACTCTTTGCAACCCCATGGACTGTAGCCCATCAGGCTCCACTGTCCATGGGATTTCCCAGGCAAGAATACTGGAGTGGGTTGCCATTTCCTACTTCAGGGAATCTTCCTGCCTAGGGATAGAACCTTTGTCTCCTGTATTGGCAGGTGGACACTTAACCAGTACGCCACCTGGGAAGCCCATCCATATATAAGTTCATTTCAGTTCAGTCACTCAGTTGTGTCCAACTCTTTGCAACCCCATGGACTGCAGCACGCCAGGCTTTCCTATCCATCACCAACTCCCTTGCTTGCTCAAACTCATGTCCATCGAGTCGGTGATGCCATCCAACAGTGTCATCCTTTGTTGTCCCCTTCTCCTCCTGCCTTCAATCTTCCGCAGCATCAGGGTCTTTTCCAATGAGTCAATTCTTTGCATCAGGTGTCCAAAGTATTGGAATTTCAGCTTCAGCATCAGTCTTTCCAATAAATATTCAGGACTGCTTTCCTTTAGGATTGACTGCTTGCATCTCCTTGCAGTCCAAGGGACTGTCCCTATATAAATCTTACATCTCCATATATAAATCGTATATCCATATATAAATCCTACATTAATTTTTCCCTCAATAAATATGGTCTTTCATTCCTAACCCTGCCTGCTTATGCTGTTTTCCAAATTATTCTCTACATCAAAAGTAGGATATATCTACCTGAAATCTAAATTTCATGTATGTCATTTATTTGCTAAATATCTTCATAGGCCCAACTAGTGACTAATACACTTAGTGTATTAGTATACACCTAGTATACGAGTAAAAAATGGCACAGAAAATGAAAAAATGATTAGTCTCATCTCTTCTTCTCAAGCAATTGATACATACTAAATGAGATTTGCTTATCTCTTAGGCATTTACACTATTTATACTAGAGTAGTAGTGCCAAGAATTGTATGGGCTTGGAGTTTTAAATCCATAATCTGTATCAATCCTTCCATTACAATCTCCTTTCCACCAAAATACACAGTCTATGTAAATACAGAGTAATAGCTTTGCTCAAGTAGCTTCAAAGCAAATCGTTTAATTTCTTCTTTCAAACATGATTGCCACCCTGAGATAACTCACAACCTGGGATTGTTAAATCCCATAAAAGTTGGAGCACTTCGCTAGTATAAAAGTTTACTAATTTAAACATTTCAAAAATGACAATAAGTGTGAAACATAGTTGAAGAAGCGCTGTGAAGTGCAGGACTCTGTACAGCTCCCCAGGTTGTTACTTGCAGCCTTAGGATGTACTCTGGTTTGATTTTTAACATTGCGGTCCTTCAATGATGCATGTATGTCATCATTAACACAAAAAGGATCTGATTTGTTTATGAAACACCTACAAGTTACACCTCGATAGTTATAGTTTATATTACATTTCTCAAGCATCCTAAAATGCCATATTTATTTTCTGCAAGCAATCTTGATCAGGCTAAGTACATCTTGCAAAAGCATCTCAAATATAAAGATTCTTCTGCTACCAAATACCAAGTATGTGTGATTACCATATACCACTTGGCATGTTTGCAAAGTGATTGGAGGAGGAGAAGGGAGTGGTAAAGGATGAGATGGTTGGATAGCATCACTGACTCAATGGACATGAGTTTGAACAAACTTTGGGCGATGGTGAAGGACAGGGAAGCCTGGCATGCTGCAGTCCATAGGGTCACAAAGAGTTGGACACGACTCAATGACTGAACAATAGCAACAACAAAGTGATTGGAACAAGTCATCTTTCTTTTTCATTTTTCTGAAGCCTCCCCACAGGTAAAGAGAGGCACTGTAATCATGTTTTGAACATTTCCTTTTCCACATAGCAATATCCTATTATATAGAAATTTAATAATATCTGTGGATGATTATCACTGATTGTTTATATACCCATTTCACTCCAATTAATTATGATATAGATGATATTCTACAGCATTTCATTTTGTATAGATGTTTTATAAATTACAATTGAACGATCATTACAGTAACATTATTTAACTAGATAGAGTAACAGAGGATGAATGTAGATCATGGCATTTCTGATTTTTATAGAGATACCTGCTCATATTTCAGAATTGCTTTGGGATTTATCCAACATAAAATAAAAGTGATAATAAAGTTATTAATTGCATGGATCATTTGATTGCCAACTTTATTCATATATTTTAAGAGAGAGACACTTAAATTATAGAGGACAGCTGCCTTTGAAATGGTGTATTTATAAGAAAAAAATCTACATTTTAATATCGTCATATTTTCTTTGTCATGTGTTCTAAGGCTTGTGTTCCTATTTATTATGTGAATTGGGCAAAAATAACATTTTTGTACTAATGGTAATATCTGTGTAGATATTGTCTGTGTAGATATGTCCTTTTTCTGTCTGTTTTATCTTTGAGCAAAACAAAAACTTATAATATTTGAATTAAAATAGTTTGAGTGAAAGAACTTACTATTACAAGAAGCTTCATGCTCCAGTGAAACATTACTATGAAAAAGGAAACTTCCATTGATTTGACAACTTATCTGTTAATATAAAATCATTTCAAATGTCTTTTTCTTAAAAAAAAAACAAAACAAAACTTCAAATTATTGCTTTGTCTTTACTACTATGGGCTTTTCAGGTGCTCCAGGAGTAAATAATCCACTTGCAGTGCAGGAGATGCGGGATTTTTTAATAATACATTTACAAAGAATTAGTGATACTTGTTGAAAAAGAATGTTTTGTTTATTAATTATTTATTTATTCCTACATAATTACCCTATAAGCTACTATTTGACCTTATTATTGAATTCCCTGGTGGCTCAGTGGGTAAAGAATTCACCTGCAATGCTGGAGACACAGGAGACACAGGTTTGATCCCTAGGTCTGGAAGATCCTCTGAAGGAGGAAATGGCAGCCCACTCCAGTATTCTTGTCTGAAAATCTTATGGATAGAGGGGCCTGGTGGGCCACAGTCCAGGGTCACAAAGAGTTGGACACACCTGTCCTTATTATTAAATCTTAGTTCACAGCTTTTCACTAAATTAATTTACATAGGTATTTATCTATCTAATGAATACTGTATGTTACATATATGTATACATAGCAAAGTAGTATATCTATTGAGTAGTAAATTATGCGTTTGGCATGATGAAACATTTCCAATATGGTTGAACTTACAAAGGAAACCATTTTATTGAGCAGGAATATTCAATAAATAATTCCTTCAAATAGAATAGGCTGTTTTTTAGCAAGTTTTCATAGAGAAACTTTGTTTTCAGCTAGAGATCTTATTCTGTTTTCATAGTTGTTTAGAATATATAGTTCCCTGGTGATCCTATGGTTAAGACTGCATGCTTCCAATGCAGAAGATGTGGGTTTGATCACTGGTAGAGGAACTATAATCCCACATGTCATGCTGTGCTGCAAAAATAAATGAAAATAAAAAAAAAGTTTTAACTTTTGGTTCACATTACTTCTTTGTGAAATTGTACCTTCTCATTTTAAAATGAAGGATTTTTATTAGTTTACAGTGAACCTTGTGCTCATTTTGATTCACAATTACTGGTTTGTTTCATTTTTCTAGTAACAATTTGATAAATAGTCTAAGTGCCTGTTTATTAAGGCCCACGCAAAAAATAACTTATGAAAAATACTAAACAAGTTTTGTTTTTGAGTCTTACATGTAAGTACTATGGCTCATCGAATTTATTGGAATCCCAGTCTCCTTAATATTATAAAAGCAGAAACCAACTAGGTAAATAACTAATCAAAAACTTTTACGTTTGGTGCCATTAACATACATGAGGGTGAGTGAAATAGAAAGGGAGGAAAAGAGGCAGGGAAAGAGAGACAGAGTGGGAGGAAGAGATAAAGGGAGATAGATATTAAGTATGGAATAAGTAAAAGAATATACATGGATTTCCTGTATAATTAATAAATAAAACCAAACTAAATTTTGAGTAAAAAGTCAAAACCAAACAAAATTCAAGACACAATAACCAACTACTTTTCTTTTTCATGGATAATTGTCCTTGCTAAACTGATGCAGAGAGTTATTTTTCTAGTTCTATGCAGATGGCATAAGAGCAAAAAAGTAGGCACTGTGTCTAGATGTTATGTCTAAGATTTTCAAATGTAGTATATGTCTTCTGAAAACAAGTAATGTATCCCTGATGCCTTCACATGGATGATGGATGATATCACTTGAATCGGCAAAACAAATTTACCCATTCATTTCACAATCTAATGCAAGAGGAATTAACTCTTGGTAAATTAGCAGCTTAGTACACCTTTGAGGCAAGACAAAAAATGATTGTGAAGGAAAAGTGAATTTCATATGATTATTTATTTTAGAAGCCCCCTGTTGCTTTTTTTCCCCAATGTCCTAATTGTGCATTACAGCAAACTATCAATTCTGTTAAGACATTTATGATAAGCCCTTATATTGTCAAGTGTCTTCCGTCTGAAATAATCACATGGTGCTTTGCAGATGACAGGATATTAGCTTTAATCACACCTGTCAAGTAGAGTTATCCTTAGGTTGAACAATGTAAAGTTCTTTGCTAATTACATTTAAGTGCTTTGAAGACTTATTATTAGTCTTTATTTTAAATCACTGTCAGATTTTTACAGGATAAAATGTTATCTGTCTTAAATCCACAACAGTGAAGCTAAAATTATTCTATATACAGAAAATAGTATTGATTTACCTGGCTAGAAGAGTATAATCAAATATTTGCTATTTCATTAATTATCAGCTAAACCAGCACATTACAAGTGGAAGAGAGAAGCAGGTACATTACTCACTATTGTAGGTGGTACGCTTATATCTTTTGGTCTTCAGTTGCGCCTAAATATTCTTGAAGCACATTTTAGTGACTGCAACCCATAAATACCTTATGATGAGTATATAAAAGCATTTGTTATATTTTCTGATCCAGTATCAAAGTTATGAAAGATATATATTCAAATTTTATAGCATGAAACTATAGCAAATAATTGAGGGTTTTTTTGTGTGTCTTTTTAACTTGTGACAATTGTGAATTTGATCATCTAATATTCAGTTATTTCTACATTATAGATAAACTAACTACTTAGTAATATAATGATTTTATTTTTGCCATCATGGTCTACTGTCCCTGTAAGTAACTTTTTGTTAAAGGTTTAATGAGATTCATCTGTTTTCCTTAAATATTTAGATTGCTAGAACCTTGATATATAATGAATGTCCAACATAGGAAGGCATATCTGAGAAATACAAATTAACTGAATTAAAATATATTGACTCAAACCTCTTTTTATTTGCATTTATTAAATGTCACATTTTCTTTCACTTGTATTAAAGGTTTTAATATTTCAGCACTGGTAATCCAATGGCACATCTTTTATACCACATTATCTATAACACCTTTGGACACATGCCCTTTAAGTTTACCTCCCTCCCTACCTAGGCAATAAAAATTAACATTTTTCTAGTGATGAGATTTTTCCTTCTACCATGTTGGAATACAGTTTGATATTTATTATCCATGAAACCAGAATGAGTTTTAAACTAGATAAAGTATGTTTTACTCTTCTTTTTTTTAAATTAATTAATTTATTTTAATTGGAGGCTAATTACTTTACGATATTGTAGTGGTTTTTGCTATACATTGACATGAATTAACCTACTCTTCTTAATTAAAAAAAAAATTTTCCAGCTTTCCATTTCCTATGTTTATATTAAAAAATACATACTAAACCACATTCTATCCAGTTATGTTTTGATTACTAAGTTCTTCTTATACATGCCCATTAAGTTTATTTCCTCTCTTAATATATATTATAATGGGATCACAGCAGGTCTCCATGGTGTTCTCAGATTATATAATAATTTTTGAATGCACTTTTCTGATTCCCCAAGTTTGACATAATGCTTCTGACAGTATCACAGCCACACAAAACCAGTAGAAAGCCAGATATATGCTAGTCTCATAAAAACTGCCTCATTTACACTAGTTCTTACAAAGACAACAAACATTCACGTCCAAACTGAATGAGAGGCAGTAGCTGGTGATTGCTCGTTGACATGAATGAGACAGCCCTCTTGGAAGACATTTTGGTTTCCTTCCTTTTGTGTGGACAGAAAAATCTAATTTAAGACCTAGAAATAAATGAGTCCTTGTCATTTTATTTCCTGATTCATCATCTTATATTAGATAGACTGAAGTTATATTCAAAATGATATTATGTAACCCAGTGAAGCACAGCATAACCTGTCATATCCTAATATAATAAGATATGATGTATTAGAAATCATTTAAAGCAATCACTTCATTTCAGGTTGGGTACCTACTATTGATTCATGTGCATTCTTATTCTGAATTAATTTTGGTAAAAGTGAAATAATGTTATTAGGACAAAAACTTCTCTCAAATCTTTGTAAGTTGCCTGAATGTTTTTGTGTATTTGCTACAGCTTTGTTTGTTTCTTGCATTGTTGTAAATACCTACTTTAACAAAATAAGTATTATGTATGCATTCTTTCTTGTCACCTTTTCTGTACATTCTTTTTATTTTTATTTTTCTGTAGACATTTGAATGAACTTAGCAAAAAATTCAGTAAAGAGAACAGGAACATGCCCTATATTGATATTATTTAGGAATGGGTATATTTTAACTCTTGTCGGATGGAGGAACCTGGTAGGCTGCAGTCCATGGGGTCGCTAGGAGTCGGACACGACTGAGTGACTTCACTTTCACTTCTCACTTTCCTGCACTGGAGAAGGAAATCGCAACCCACTCCAGTGTTCTTGCCTGGAGAATCCCAGGGACAGGGGAGCCTGGTGGGCTGCTGTCTCTGGGGTCGCACACAGTTGGACACGACTGAAGTGACTTAGCAGCAGCAGCAGCAGCAGCCAATATTATTAGACATAGGATGACATGAAAAAGCTTATTATACATGCAGTAACAGCTATATTATGATAAAACAGTAAACCTTTAAAAAAAAGAACCAGTGCAATGTACTTCTCCTGGCTAAATTTGAGTAATGACACTTACTATAAACAATTATTCAATTTTATTTAAAGAATATCATGTAACCTATTAGATCCTTTGATCATATGAATGAGATAGCAACATTTTAGATCTGGTGTTTTTTATGTGGAATGAAAGTGCAAAAGAGTGCTTAAAGAATTGTGTGTGTGTGTGTGTCTGCACGCATGTGCACGTGTTCAGTCGTGACTGACTCTGTGATGGCTGCATGGCCTTCGGCCCACCAGGCTCCTCTGTCCATAGGATTTTCCAAGCCAGAATACTGGAGTGGGTTGCCGTTCCCTCATCCAAGGAATCCTCTCCACCCAGGAATCAAACATGCATTTCATACGCTGGCAGGAGGACTCTTTACTGCTGGGAAGCCTTAAAGGATAGTAAAAGCCCTCAAAGTATTTTTGGGGGGAGGGAATGGGAGAAGTATATTTTAATTTTTATTCATTTTGGGTTTTGCTTATTAATTTTTATTCTTCCCAGATGAAGGAAGAAAGCAGGAAACTCTTTTCATACATATGGCATATTCCGAGATGAAAAAACTTATTTCTTGAATTTCAAAACTAACCATGAATGGTAGTGGATCAATGTCAGTTACCCTCTTGTTCTTCCTTTTCAGTTATGTTCTTCTGAGGTCTTTAAAGATAAGGATGTATATTGAGTAAGCATGTAATTTACTGAAGAGACTTTCTAAACAATAAGCTATGCATTTCTTTTTCTTACAACCTAAATTATCACTATATCATTTTCTATTTATGTTTACTTAACATTTTAAAAAGGAATATTGAGTTTCTAATATATAATGCCTGATTTATGTATAATGCCTGATTTTTGATATCTTATACCATCTTGTTAAAATACTCATAAAAATGCAAACAGATCCAAGAGATTTAACTGCCTGGGAATATAGCATAGGCATATTGGTCTATTATATGCTAGAAACCATGAGGAATTTTATTCAGTGAAGTAGACACTGTGGGCTCAGGCAGAAAAGTGATGGAGTCCAAGCAATATTCTGTAGAAAATTATGTCTTCCCACTTTCACATATCATCATTATATCAAAGTGCTTTCCCAAACTGAAAGGAGTTGAGGCTTTTCACTAAGGTTCACAATCAGTTTCCCAGAAAATTAGGGCTTTTTCACCTTGTACTATAATCCATTATTATTTCTCTTCTATAACAAATATATAAATGTAAATCTTAGAAATATTGCCAAGGTAAATATGAAGGTGAATAATAAGTGAACTTGCAGGTTGGAGGAAGTTAGCAAAAGTAAAGTGCTCACCCTCAAAGAGCCATTAGACTTTCAGAGGGACATATTTTGCCCTCCATTCATTCTCTGATATATTGAAATGCCAGACACAAGCTACTTCAAATTACAGGCCTTATAATATCATGCAAATGGAAAGTAAGTATCTGCTTAAGTCATCACATTCCCGGGAGCTAAGTGATTTAAAACAAAAAACAAGATACTTGGCTTTAGGGGATGTGCATAAAATTGAGCCTTCTAGTTGAAGATGTAAGAGAAAGCTTCTGATGATAAATAGGTAAACAGGGAAGAAAGACCGAAGAAAATTCTACTTTATTCTTTAGCAGTAAATTGCAAACCTGAATAAGTCTGCTCTCATTTAAGGATAAGTAACACCCATGAAATACTCCCTACTTAAAAAGTAGAACACAATGCTACTTCCAACCAGAGATAAAAAAGCTTGGTTTTCACAAATGTATCATGTAGAAATTAGCAGTAATGTTTTAAAGTGGGTAATTTACAAGCTTAGTAGCAGTGAAGTATACATTGGAGCACATATTGGTGTCCAAACCTCCATAATGGATGTTGTAGAGCACTACCAGATTACCCCTTCAGGAGAGAAACACTTTTCTTCCCCAGCTTATTGGAATGTTACCTGTTGGTAGGCCACAGCTAAGTCTCTCTCCTGGACCCTGCCCAGAGGATCTGCTTTTTTGAAGGATGCACTACTTCAGGGAGTCAACCCACATCTAATGAGTGATCCATGCAGGAGTATAAAGATTCATCCTGTTTGTCTTAGTTGTGACAAATCTAAAGGGCCCTCTCATCTTCAGAAATCTTTGTGGGGTCAAATGAGGGTCTTTAATGTAACTCCTCTGTTGCCTCTTGGCCTCTTCTGCTTCCCTGACTTCATTACATTTGTTGTTTCTGAGTGCTTTCCCCATTTAACGTCATGGACACAAATCTCCCTCTCAGTCTGTTTCCCAAAGAACCAGACCTATGACATTTGGTACCAGAAGTTCTAAGAAAGCACATTGCAAAATGAGTTTCTGGAACTGAATTACCCATGGTTTCCTATCCAGTAGTGGTGCAACTGTTAGAAGTTTAAAGGTGTTAAGTAGAGATAGTGTACTAGGGAAAGTGGATGTGCCTTGGAGGTAAAATATATCAAACTTCAGAATTGTGAGGAAAAGTTATTATAGAGACTGTAGAACTAGTTGGTTGTTGCTAAGGGCCATAAATGCCTTAATAAAAGAAAATAAAAGATTGGGGTAATAATTTGGAATTAAAGGCTAAGTGTGAAAGCCTCCTTGACAACCTAAAACGGGAGTCTTATTTCCTCCAACTAGAGGACAGAAGAGTAAAGTACTAAGTCAGACTTTATCATAAGGGTAGCTGATCTCCAGTGTTGGTTGAATTATACATGCATACATGCTGCTGCTGCTGCTGCTAAGTCGCTTCAGTCATGTCCGACTCTGTGCGACCCCATAGACGGCAGCCCACCAGGCTCCCCCATCCCTGGGATTCTCCAGGTAAGAACACTGGAGTGGGTGCCATTTCCTTCTCCAATGCATGAAAATGAAAAGTGAAAGGGAAGTTGCTCAGTCGTGTCCGACTCTAGCAACCCCATGGACTACAGCCCAGCAGGCTCCTCTGTCCATGGGATTTTCCAGGCAAAAGTACTAGAGTGGGGTGCCATTGCCTTCTCCGACATACATACATACTGAGAAGCAATTGGTTACTGAGGCATGGTGTTGGTTAACATTCTAAAAAATCTTGAACAGTCACTTTCCTTTATCTTCTGAACTTGAGACAGTATCCCATACCTCACTGCTAATCTCTACCTTTGCATTTCTTTAAAGATGATGGTGATGATATGGTAGGTCTTTTTTTTTTTTTTTAATAAGGAGAGTTTATAAATATCGGAGCAGTTTTTTGGGGTGTGTTATTGAGCAAAATGCAAAGGACTCCATCACATGGTACTAACATGCTGTTAGGATGACTCTTGGAAACAGAGAAAACAAGGATCCTCATGTGAAGTCAAGATGCCAACATTAGGAGAGGTCAAAAGGTTCAGACGTGGGTATGAAGACAAAATAACTTTGTGTAGCACATTAAAGCCCACCAGATACCATTCTCCTCAGAAGAAGCACTGAAGGATAAAGTAGACAAAATGACTCAAATACTTGATAAGCTATCTTCTGTCATTAGCCACTTCAGTGCTGGCACAATAGGCACATGAATGCATCAGTCATGGTGACAGGGATAGTAACTATTCTTGAACCCAGGGGGCCTCTACTCATTGGTTACTGATATAGTTTCTGCTATTGGTATCTATACATTTGTCATCTACAGACTGACATTAATCCCTTGACATAGCATGTCTTTAGAGTATCAACCAAATACAGTTAGAGATTTGATTACATTGGACCCTTATATCTCTGAAAAAGATAGAGATACATCTTTATTGAAATATGCCCATATTTTTTTGTGTGTGGGTTTGCCTTTCTTGCCTATATAGCCTCAGACACCTCTATTATTTGAGGCTTCTGAAGTGTTTGATCCACCAATATAGGACTCACCATAGCATTTCATCAACTTAAGTATTCTATTTTATAGCAAAGGACTTGCAGTAGTAGTCTCATGACTGTGGTATTCTAGCCACTGATCCTATCAAATACCAAAATAAAATGGCCTGATAGACAAGGGGATGGCTTATAGAAGTTTCACCTAAAGCAAAAGCCTTGAGATGGTACCCAGAAAGCATGGGATGTCATTCTCTAAAATGTAGTCATTGCCGTTCAGTTCCTCAGTCCCATCTGACTCTGTGACCCCGTGGACTGCACCAGGCCAGGCTTCCCTGCCCTTTACCATCTCCTGGAGCTTGCTCAAGCTTATGTCCATTGAGTCGGTGATGCCATCCAACCATCTCGTCCTCCGTCATCCCCTTATCCTCCTGCTTTCAATCTTTCCTAGCATCAAGGTATTTTCTAGAGTTGGCTCTTCACATCAGGTGGCCAAAGTATTGAAGCTTCAGCATCAGTCCTTCCAATGAATGAATATTCAGGATGATTTCCTTTAGGATTGACTTGTTTCATTTCCTTGTAGTCCAAGGGACTCTCAAGAGTCTTCTCGAACACCACAATTAAAGAGCATCAAGTCTTCAGTGCTCAGCCCTCTTTATGGTCAAACTCTCAAATCCATACATGACTGCTGGAAAAAATCATAGCTTTTACTATATGGACCTTAGTTGGCAAGGTAATGTCTCTGCTTTTTAATATGCTGTCTAGGTTGGTAATAACTTTTCTTTTAATTTCGTGGATCAAGCATCTTTTAATTTCATGGCTGCAGTCACCATCTGTAGTGATATTGGAGCCCAAGAAAATAAAGTATGTCACTGTTGCCATTGTTTCCCCACCTGTTTGCCATGAAATGATGGGACTGGATGCCATGATCTTAATTTTTGAATGTTGAGTTTTAAACCAGCTCTCCTCTTTCACTTTCATCAAGAGGCTCTTCAGTTCCTCCTCACTTTATGTCATAATGTTGGTGTCATCTACATATTGAAGTTATTGATATTTCTCCAGGCAATCTTGATTCTAGCTTGTGTTTCATCCAGCCCACTATTTCAAATAACATGATGTACTCTGTGTATAAGTTAAATAAGCAGGGTGACTATATACAGCCTTGACATACTCCTTTCCCAATTTGGAACCAGTTTGTTGTTCCATGTCTGGTTCTAACTGTCGCTTCTTGACATGCATACAGGTTTCTCAGGAGGCAGGTAAAGTGGTCTGGTATTCCTATCTCTTTATGAATTTTCCACAGTTTGTTGTGATCCACACAGTCAAAGACTTTAGCATAGTCAATCAAGCACAGGTAGTTTTTCTGGAATTTTCTTGCTTTTTCTATGATCCGATGGATGTTGGAAATTTGATCTCTGGTTCCTCTGCCTTTTCTAAATCCAACTTGAACATCTGGAAGGTCTCGGTTCACATACTGTTGAAGCCTAGCCAGGTGAATTTTGAGCATTACTTTGCTAGAGCGTGAAATGAGTGCAACTGTGAGGTAGTTTGAACATTCTTTGGCATTGCCTTACTTTGGATTGGAATGAAAACTGACTTTTTCCTGGAGTTAAATGGAGTATGGACCCTCTATTATGGATTTGCCTTCTTATATACAGTGTGTCTGCCAAAATTATCATCCACAGGCTTACAAAATGCTTTTTCCACTGGTGTGTCATTATATACAATGTTGCTTCTTATCAAGGAACTCATTTCACAGTTAAATAATTTTTGCTGTGAGCCTCTGCTTGTGAAATTCACTAGTCTTAATCATGTTCCAAACCTTCCTGAGTCAGCTGTTTGATAGAAGGATCCAGAGCCTTTGAAGAATGAGATATAGCATCAGCCAGGCGGCTATAACTTCCAGGCCTGGGAAAGGTTCTCTCCAGAGGGCTATATGTGTTCTGAATTAGTGTCCAGTGTATGATGCTGTTTCTTGCATAGTTGGCAGTTTAGAGACCTAGGAATAAAAGCCTGGAAATGGGAGTGTCTCTATTCACTATTACCCCTAGTGATCCACCACACAGTGTTTGTTTTCTGTTCCCAGATCTTATGTTTTGCTGACCTAGAGATCTCAGTTCTAGAGGGAGGAGTACTTTCCACCAAAAGACACAATAATTAGTCCATTGAATTGGAAGTTAGGACTACCACTGGCTACTTTGGACACCTCATATCTCTGAATAAACAGGCATAGAAAGTTATTGTCCTGGCTAGATTGATTAATGCTAACCACCAAAAGGAAATTTGACTGCTATTCCACAGTAATGGTAAGGAAATAAATGTCTAGAATGCAGGACATCTTTTAGTGTGTCTCTTAATTTTACCATGCCCTATGATTAAGGTCAAGAGAAAACAATAGCAACATGATCTGGGCTGGACTATACCTTCAGGAATGAAGTCCCTGGTCTCTCTTCCAAGGAAAGATCCATGACCACTTGAGTTACTTGCTGAAAGCATAGGAAAACCAGAATGGATAGTGGAAGAAGGTATTTATAAAGACCAGGTAGAACATTACATGATCAGTTACAGATAGGAGGACTCTAATTATCATGAGTATTTTCTCTTTATTTTGCCATGAGTATGTGTGTGCACATTACATAAATACCTTTGTTTCTTCCTCTCTTATTTCCTTATTATGTATCATAAGATGTGTTGACTTTCTTAGGAAAGGAAAAATAATTTTCCTTCTACCTTTCTAGGTTCTTATGGCTAAAACACAAAAAGAAAAAGAAATAACATGCATGAAAAGATATTTAATAACATGCATACCTCACTTATTCATGGGAGAAACCCAGGAAAATTTTCTGAAATGGCCCAAGCCACTACCTTTGATATCATCTTCAGCCAAAATGAAAGATGCTGGGAGTTGTGGAACAGTTATGAAAAGTTTATTAGTAAGAAACACAATAAACAAGGGCAAGGCTATGGTTTTTCCAGTGGTCATGTATGGATGTGAGAGTTGGACTGTGAAGAAAGCTGAGCACCAAATAACTGATGCTTTTGAACTGTGGTGTTGGAGAAGACACCACAGTTGGAGAAGACACTCCCTTGGACTGCAAAGAGATCTAACCAGTCCATCCTAAAGGAGATCAGTCCTGGGTGTTCATTGCAAGGACTGATGCTGAGGCTGACACTCCAATACTTTGGCCACTTCATGAGAAGAGTTGACTCATTGCAAAAGACCCTGATGCTGGGAGGGATTGGGGGCAGGAGGAGAAGGGGACAATAGAGGATCAGATGGCTGCATCACTGACTCGATGCACATGAGTTTGGGTGAATTCGGGGGGTTGGTGATGGACAGGGAGGTCTGCCATGTTGCGATTCATGGGGTCGCAAAGAGTCGGACACAACTGAGTGACTGAACTGAACTGAAGGTGGTTATGCAGATTTGTTTGTGTCTTCTCCATTGACTAGAGATTCTTGTGATTTGATTCATCTTTCTCTTCCTAGTACAGAGGTAGACACTCTCATAAAGGGAAATTTCCCTTATAAATTTCTCTCACAATAGGACAACTTACACTCTGCTTTCGGAGATTCTCCTGTGTCTGCAGCCTCTAAAAAATAATCAACTCAAAATAATCCTTATGTCAAAGAGGCATCATTTGGAGTGGATATTATGCTACCCCTCACTTTATATCATAGTATTTAAATATTGTTAATTTTACATTATAGCTTTTTAGGTTATAGGATATCAAAGAAAAGAGTCAACATCATTCAAGGACTTTACCTCTTCTCTGTCTGGCCGTCTTAGGCTGGGACATTGAACGTCTCCTGCCTTTGGGCTTGTCCTCAGAGTGGAACTAATTCCCTTATCATGCATCATAAGATACATTTTTGCCCACTTTTAATTGGATTGCTTGCTTTTTTGTTATTTTTGAGTGTATGCATTCTTAATATAATACATTTTGGATATTAACCTCTTATGAAATACAGCATTTGCAAATATCTTCTCAATTCAGTAGGTTTCCAGTTGTCTGTTTATTTTGTTGATGGTTTCCTTTGTGTGCAGTGCCTTTTTAATTGGATGTGGTCCCATTTATTTTTGCTCGCTTCCCTTGCCGGAGGATATCTAGAAAGACATTGCTAAGATGTCAAAGAGCATACTGCCTATGTTTTATTCTAGGAGTTTTATGGTTTCAGGTCTTTCATTCAAATCTTTAATCTGTTTTGAGTTGATTTTTATGTTTTGTGTGAGATAATAGTCTAGTTTTATCTTTTTTTTTTTAATTTTTGCATGAGGCTGTTTAGTTTTCTCAACACTATTTATTGAAGGGGACTGTCTTTCTGTTTTATGTTCTTTACTTTTTTGTCATAAATTAATTGTCCATATATGTATGAGGGCTTACCGAGGTGGCACAGTGGTAAAGAATCTGACTGCCAAGGCATGAGATGCAGGAGATGCGTGTTTGATTCTGGGATTAACAAGATCCTCTGGAGTAGGAAATTGCAGCCCACTTCAGTATTCTTGCTTGGAAAATTCTCTGGACAGAAGAACCTGGTGGGCTGCAGTCCATGGGATCACAAAGAATTGGACATGACTGAGTGACTGAGCACCCACGCACACACACATATATGAATGACTTTATTTCTGAGATCTCAGTTCTGTTTCATTGATTTATACTTCATGTTTTCTGTCCAAATGATGCTGTTTTGATCACTGTTATGACTTTGAAATCTAGTTTGAAATCAGGAAGTATGATATCTCCATCATTTTCTCAGGATTGCTCTGGCTGTACATGGTCTTTTATGACTCCATACACATTTAAGAATTTTTTGTTTTGTTTCTGTAAAAAATGTCCTTGGGCTTTTTATAGGGTTTGCCATTGAATCTCTAGATTGCTTTAGGTAATGAGAACATTTTAACAATGTTAATTATTTTGATCCATGAGCATGGACTATCTTTTGCATTTATTTATGTCTTCAGTTTCTTCCAACAACATATAGTTTTCTCTGTACATGTCTTTCACCTTTGGGGTTAAATATATTCCAAGACTTTTATTATTTTTGTTGAAGTTGTAAATGGTCTTCTTAATTTCTCTTCATGCTAGGTCACTGTTAAGGTAGAGACACATAAAACATTTTTGTATGATGATTTTATACCCTGCAAGTTTTTCTATATTTGTTTATTATTTCTAATAGTTTTTTGATTTTTGAGTCTTTAGGTTTTTTAATGTTTATAATCATGTCATCCATTAATAGTAACTGTTTTACTTCTTCCTTTCCAATTCGGATGCCTTTTATTTCTTTTTCTTGACCAATTGTCCTGTCTTGGACTTCTAATACTATGTTGAATACAAATGGCAAGAGTGTTTGTTTGTTTTTAACTTGTTCCTTTAGAGGGATAGCTTTTACTATTTCACCATTGAGTATAGTGTGAATAGTGGGTTTGTCACTTATATCCTTCATTATATTGAAGTATGTTCCTCTATACTTCCTTTATTGAGAGTTTTTATCATAAGTGAGTATTGGATCTTGTCAAAGTCTTTTTTCTTCACCTATTGAGATTATCATATGGTTTTTATTCTTCAGTTTGTTAATGTGGTGTATCATGTTGATTGTTCTGTTGTTGAAACACCTTGCATCCCTGAAGTAAATCCTATGAGATCATGGTGTATGTATGATTCTTTTAATACATTGTTGTATTTGGTTTGCTTATATTTTGTTGAAGATTGTTACATCTATGTTCATCAAAGTTATTATCCTGTAATCTTTATTTATGATGTTTTTGGTTTTGTTGTCAGGGTGATGTTGGGCTCATAGTATGAGTTAGAAAGCATTCCTTCCACTTCTTCCAGGTTTTGTAAATGTGTGAGAAGGATAGATATTAAATTGTCTTTGAATGTTTGAGAGAATTCACCTGTGAAGCCATGTAGTCCTGGACTTTTGTTTTCAGGTTACTTTTTGATCACTGTTTGAATCTCTGTACTAGTGACTGGCTTACTTAGATTTTCTGTTTTTTCATGATTTAGTCTTGGAAGGTTGTATGATTCTAAGAATGTGTTCATTTCTTCTAGGTTGTCCAATTTGTTGGCATATAGTTTTTCATAATATTCTCTTATAAACCTTTGCATTTCAGTGGTATCCATTTTTATTTATCACCCCATGTTTCTGATTTTATTTATCATGACCTTCCATTTCTTTCTTTAGTAAGTAAAGGTTTGTCAAATTTGCTTATCTTTTCAAAGAACCAGCTCTTAGTTTCACTGTTTTTTTTTTTTTTCTTCTATTGTATTTTAGTCTTTATTTCACTTGTTCCACTCTGATTTTTATTATTTCCTTTCTTCTACTTACTTTGGGCTTCATTTGTTCTTCTTTTTCTAGTTCATTTAGGTGTTAGGTTACATTGCTAATCTTCATATTTCTTGAGAGAGCCTTGTATTGCTATAAACTTCCCTTTTGGTGCTGCTTTTGCTTAATTCCATAGATTTTGGTATATCATATTTTGATTTTCATTTGTCTTCAGGTAATTTGTGATTTCTCCTTTGATTTCTTTGACATCATAACTCTTCAGCAGCACGTTGTTCAGTCTTTACACATTTGTGATTTTCCCACTTCTCTTCTTGTAATTTATTTTTAGGTTCTAACCATTGTGATCAGAAAAGAAGCTTGTTCTGATTTCAATTTCTTAACTGTATTGAGACTTGTTCTGTGTCCCATCATATGGTCTATCCTTAAGAAAGTTTCACATGCACTTGAGAAGAATGTGTATTCTGCTGCTCACAATTATTTTATATATTGTTATTTTGTTGTTCCTGTCTTAGGTGCATATATAGTAATAGCTATTGTCTTCTTGATGAATTTTTCCCTTATCATTATATACTGTCCATTTTGTCTTTTGTTGCCTTTTATTTTTTTTCTTGCCTTGATGTTTATTTTGTCTGATATGAATATGGGTATGCTCACTTTCTTTTGGCTGAATTTGTTTGCACTGTTATCTTCTATTCCTTCATCATTCATCTACATTTGTCTTTAGGACTGAAATGAGTGTTCAGGAGGAAGTGTATTGTTGGCTTTTTCGTTTTTTTCTTTCAATCCACTCAGTCATTCTGTTTCTTTCTATTGGTGAATTCAATTCATTTGCATTTAGAATAATTCTTGAGAGATGAGGATTTAGTACTGCCATTTTTTATTTTGTTTTCTGGTTGCTCTAGATACCTACTATTTCTTTTCCCATGTACTTCTGTCTGCCATTTTGATTTGGTGGTTTTCTATGAAATTTTTCTCAGTTTTCTCTTTTTTTTTTATATTTCATGTCTCTGCTCTAGATTTATGTTTTGTGATGAAAAAGTGGTTTATAAAGAAAGTTTCATGGACAAAATAGTCTTTTATCTGCTACTACCATTTTATCTTCATTTTCTTTATAAGTTTCATCCTTTCCTCTTCCCCTTTTGTGTTTTTGTTGTCTCAAATTATCCCTTTTCATGTTGTGAGTTTGTTATCAAATTGAAGTACCTATTCATTATTCTTTTTACTCCCCTCTTTTAACCTTTATAGTATAATAAAGTGTTTAAAAACTTATTCTGATAAAAATTTGGAATTTTCTGATTCTGTCTGTTAACTTACTCCAAGTTTTGTGTACTTTGGCTATTTTGTCTGTTTCTGGTAGAATGTTTCAATATTCCTTGTAAGGTGATTCTAGTATTGATAGGGCCCTCAGATTTGGTTTGAATTGTAAAGTCTTTATTCCTCCTTCATTTCTGGATCATAACTTTGCTATATAGAGTATTCTCAGGTGACACTTTTTATCTTTAAGTATTTTGAGAATACCATTCACTTCTTGCTGACCTATACGGTTTCTGCTGAAGAATCTACTGATAGCCTTATCGGGATTCCTTTGTAAGTTATCAATCTACCAACCATTTTCCCTGGATGCCCTTGAAATGCTTTCTTTGTCATTGACTTTTGACAATTTTAATACATGTTTTGTAGAATGTCTTTTTACATTGAGTTAGTTAGGGGTTATCTTTGCTTCACTGAATTGTATATCCAGTTCCTGCCCCAGTTTGGGAAGTTCTTAACTATTATTTCTTTAAATAACCTCTCTGTTCCTTCTCCCTGTCTTCTCTTTCTACATACCCATTAGCTTAATGTTGCCCTATGTAAAAGAGTGGGATTACTCTTGTAGAATTTCCTCATTTTTAAAATTTTCTCTTTTCTACTACTAACATTTCTAGACTTCTGTCTTCAAGCTTGCTAATTTTCTCTTCTATATGGTCTGTTCTATTTCCTGTGCTTTCTGATGCATTTTTTTATCTTGCTTATTGAGTTCTTTGCTCCAGGATTTCTGTTTGGTTCTTTTTCAGTTTCAAAAATTTGGTAAAGTGTTTCTTCTGTGAGTTAAATGAGCTCAGGTATAAAATTAATGACCTTTCTGATTTTTCTTGTAGTTTGTTTAGTTTCTTCATGAAAGCTGAATTCTCAGTCAGATCACAGTATTCTATAACTTTACTTGGTTTCTAGAAAATTCTAATTTTATTTTTGTGGTATAGTGTTAGATGAGCTGCTAGATGAGGTTCCAGATGAGTTGCTCCTCTGCTAGTGCATTTGAAGTAGAAAACACCTGATTTCTACTAAGGATTCTACAGAATTAGAGGCCTTTCTTTGTTTACCAGTAGGTGGCAATATAACACAAGTTTCAGGTTTCTACTACCTAAAATGCCTGGTTATGTTTGGGAGTATGCACTTTCTGCCCTTCACTTCTGTGAGAGGTGTGGCCCTATGCCCTCATTATCACCTCTTATGGCCCTGGGGTTCTTGGTGCCTTGCTTCTGCCAGTATCATTGGGATTGTCACCTGTTGCACTGGGATTGTGGGCTCTTCCCTCCTGTCTGGGATCCTCTGAGTTTCAGGCTCCACTGAAGGAGGAGGGGTGAATAATTGAGTGGGGAGCTGTGAAGCATAGGTACCTCTGCCATATCTGGTGTTGTAAGGTTCATGAGCTTTAACGCTGCAGGTGGGGCCCAGAGACATGGGCTATAGGGACCCCACCACCACTGTTGCCCGTTTAAGTGGTGCCGCTATGACCATGAGGCTGGATATGTGTGCATTGCTTTCCCTGCTACTACTGGTTTCTCTGTGGCTATGGACTCAACTTTACACCTGTGGGAAGTCAAGATCACAAATACCTCCTCTCGTCCCCCAGTTCCACCTCCTCTAGGTGTTCTAGTCCACTCACTTTTAGATGTATGTGTAAGTAAGTGCATGCTCTGTTGCTCAGTTGTGTCTGACTCTGTGACTCGATGGACTGCCTCTCTCCAGGCTCCTCTGTCCATTGGATTCTCCAGGCAAGAATACTAGAGTGGGTTGCCATTCCCTCCTCCAGGGGATCTTTCTGATCCAGAGATCAAACCCAGGTCTATTGAATTGCAGGCAGATTCTTTACCATCTGAGCCACCAGGGAAGTCCTTGTGTGGAATTCTCTGGAATCCTGGTGTTAAGGACAGAGGAACCTTTGATATATTGTGGAGGTTTTACTGATTTTAGACTGAAATAAAGTGTGTTAGTCACTCAGTTGTGTCTGACTCGTTGCAACCCAAGGAATGTATTCCATCAGGCTCTTCTGTCCATGGAATTCTCCAGACAAGTATACTGGTGTGAGTGGCCATTCCCTTCTCCAGGGGATATTCCCAATCCAGGGATCTAACCCAGATCTCCTGCACTGCAGGTGGGTACTTACCATCTGAGCCACCAGGAAAGCCCTTTAGACTGAAAAGAAGAGACAAATGTAGCTTTTCACTCCACCATGTTATGGACCTCAGTCTGTTTTTCCTTTTGCAGTTTGTGCCTTTGGTGCCATATCCAAGAAATCATTGCCAAATCAAATGTCATGTAGACTTTAACCTGTATTTTCTTCTAAGAATATTATCTCTTCACTTTCTGCCATAAGGGTGGTGTCATCTGCATATCTGAGGTTAGTGATATTTCTCCCAGCAATCTTGATTCCAGCTTGTGTTTCTTCCAGTCCAGCATTTCTCATGATGTACTCTGCGTATAAGTTAAATAAACAGGGTGACAATATACAGCCTTGACGTGCTCCTTTTCCTATTTGGAACCAGTCTGTTGTTCCATGTCTAGTTCTAACTATTTCTTCCTGACTTTCATACAAATTTCTCAAGAGGCAGATCAGGTGGTCTGGTATTCCCATCTCTTTCAGAATTTTCCACAGTTTATTGTTATCCACACAGTCAAAGGCAGAGACCTATCTAATTTCATAGATAATTTGAATAGTTTTATATTTGTTAAAAACTGAATTCATACTCAGAAATCTCTAACAGGAAAAAAAGTTCTAAATGGTTTTGCTGATGGATTATGCTAATGATTTCATGGTCAAATGAACTTTCACACAATATTCCAGGAAAATAGAAGACAAGGAAACATTTCATCCCAATTTATGAACCCTGCATCACTTTGTGAAACCAAAACTGAACAGACGTATTTCAAGGGCAATGTTGCACATGATAGTAGAAGCAAAACGTCTCAACAAAATATTACAAAATGAATTCAGCACTATAAAAAAAAAAAAAACACACACATATATTGTAAGCTAGTTGGGATTTCCCTGGGAATGTACTCTTGATATATCATTCCAAAAAACAACTGATGATTCATCATATCAACAGACTAAGAAAAAACACGTGTAATTAGCTCAACAGATGCTAAAAGACATTTGGGGAAAAAAATTCTCAGCAAAGTAGGAACACAATGAAATTGATAAAGAACATTTATAAAATCCCAACAATTAATATAATAATTGATGATAGACTGAATGCTTTCCCCTAAAGATTAGAAGTTAAGGGTATTTATCTCCCTGTTCAATATTGTCCTAAATATTTTAGCTAAGGCATAATGCAGAAAAATAAAAAATAAATAAATACAAATTAAAAAAAATAAAAAGACACACAGACTGGAATGCAACAAGCAAAATGGTCTCTATTCATAGATGCATTATTATCTACATGGAACATAGCAAAGAATCTATGAAAAGCAAAAAGAAAATAAATGTATTTATCAAGATCATAAGACACAAAGTAAATACAGGAAAATGTCCATTTACTAGCAGTTAACAATTCCTAGCTGACATTTTAATAAGTATCTTTTACAGTAGCAATCCAAAGTATAAAATAGATGGGTATAAATCTAACAAGATGTGTATAAGGGAAAGTATAAAAAATTATTGAATAAATAAAATAAGGTCTTAATAAATGGACAGATACACCTTGCTTGTAAATTGGAAAACTCAACATTGTAAAGATATTATTTCTCTGAAGTTGAGCTATAGAAACAGTGTAGTAGTAATCACAGTTCTAGCAGAACCTTTTTTATTTTTAAGAAATTGATAAGTTGATTCTAAAATTTTAATATAAAAATCATAGACTGGAATGACCAACGTCATTTTGAAGAGTAATGCATCTGGATAACTCAAAATACCTCATTTCAATATCTTTTTAAAAGTTACAGTAATCAAGACAGTGTGGTACTGTAATAGTTTAAATAAAAAAGATTTGAAAATCTAGAAATTGATCTTAAAATAGTAAATTTATTTTTGATCATGGTGGAACAGTAATTTGATGATAAAATAATCTTTTTAACAAATGGTGCTAGAAAAATAGATATCAATATTTAAAAATATTCAGCCTTAACTCTACCTTGGAACATATATAATTACTTATTAATTCAAAGTGGATTATATAGCTAAATTTAAAACCTAAAAAAGTTTATGGAATTATAATAATATTAGAAGCAAACATAAGAGGACATTTTTGTGACCATGAATTAGTCAAAGATTTCTTAGATAATAAAAGACATTCATAAAAATATGATAAATTGGAATTTAACAAAATTAAAAATATTTGTATCTTTAAAGACACTCAGGTAATATAAAGACAAGATATATACTGAAAGAAAACATTATAAAATATATCTAATAAAGGGATTATATCTGGAATACATAAGAGCTTTCAAAATATTCCTATCACAGACCACATATAATAAATTTTTAAAAGGTACAATATTTGAAAAAACTCTTCAAAGACTTATAGTAATCAAGCACTTGAAAGTTTGTTCAACATCACTTGTAATAAAATAAACTCACAGTAAAGTAAAAATGAAATATCAATATATATATAGACATGGTGGTGGTGGTTTAGTTACTAAATCATGACTCTAGCCTGCCAGGCTCCTCTGTCTGTGAGATTTCCCAGGCAAGAGTACTGGAGTGAGTTGTCATCTTTTTTCTCCAGGGAATCTTCCCGACCCAGGGATCAAACCTGCATCTCTTATGTTAGCAGGAGGATTATTTTACTACTTTGCCACCGGGAATGCCTATATATATAGACATACTCTTTTTATTGTGCTTCAATTTATTTTACTTCACAGATATTGTATTTTTTACAAATTTAATGTTTGTGGCAGCCTTATGTCAAACAAGAGTATCAGCATCATTTTTCAAACAGCATTTGCTCATTTTGTGCCTGTGCCACATTTTGGTAATTCTTACATATTTCAGAGGCTTTAATTAATATTATATTTGTTATGGTGATCTTTTATCAGTGATCGTAAATGTTGTTACTACGCTTCATTGAAGATTTGTTGTTAAGTCATCAAGTTGTGTCTCCAACTCTTTGAGACCCCATAGACTGCAACACGCCAGGCTTCCCTGTCCCTTACCATCTCCTGGTCCCTATAATTAATTGAAGGCTTAAATGGTGGTTAACACTTTTTAGCAATACAGTGTTTTTTTAATTAAGATATGTACAGATTTTTTTAGACATAATGTTATTACACATTTAATAGACTATGGTATACTGTAAAAGTGCTACACTCAATATGCCAGCTAATTCAGAAAACTCAGCAGTGGCCACAGGAATGGAAAAGGTCAGTTTTCATTCCAATCCCAAAGAAAGGCAATGCCAAAGAATGCTCAAACTACCATACAATTGCACTCATCTCACACGCTAGAAAAGTAATGCTCAAAATTCTCCAAGCCAGGCTTCAGCAATATGTGAACCGTGAACTTCCTGATGTTCAAGCTGCTTTTAGAAAAGGCAGAGGAACCAGAGATCAAATTGCCAACATCATTTGGATCATGGAAAAAGGAAGAGAGTTCCAGAAAAAACATCTATTTCTTCTTTATTAACTATGCCAAAGCCTTTCACTGTGTGGATCACAATAAACTGTGGGAAATTCTGAAAGAGATGGGAATACCAGACCACCTGACCTGCCTCTTGAGAAATCTGTATGCAGGTCAGGAAGCAATAGTTAGAACTGGACATGGAACAACAGACTGGTTCCAAATAGGAAAAGGAGTTCATCAAGGCTGTATATTGTCATCCTGCTTGTTTAATTTATATGCAGAGTACATCATGAGAAATGCTGGGCTGGAAGATGCACAAGCTGGAATCAAGATTGCCGGGAGAAATATCACTAACCTCAGATATGCAGATGACACCACCCTTATGGCAGAAAGGGAAGAGGAAATCAAAAGCCTCTTGATGAAAGTGAAAGTGGAGAGTGAAAAAGTTGGCTTAAAGCTCAACATTCAGAAAATGAGGATTATGGCATCTGGTCCCATCACTTCATGAGAAATAGATGGGGAAACAGTGGAAACAGTGTCAGACTTTATCTCTTTGGGCTCCAAAATCACTGCAGATGGTGACTGCAGCCATGAAATTAAAAGACGCTTACTCCCTGGAAGGAAAGTTATGACCAACCTAGATAGCATATTCAAAAGCAGAGACATTACTTTGCCAACAAAGCTCCGTCTAGTCAAGGCTATGGTTTTTCCAGTGGTCATGTATGGATGTGAGTTGGACTGTGAAGAAAGCTGAGCGCCGAAGAATTGATGCTTTTGAACTGTGGTGTTGGATAAGACTCTTGAGAATCCCTCGGACTGCAAGGAGATCCAACCAGTCCATTCTAATGGAGATCAGCCCTGGGTGTTCTTTGGAAGGAATGATGCTAAAGCTGAAACTGCAGTAGTTTGGCCACATCATGCGAAGAGTTGACTCATTGGAAAAGACCCTGATGCTGGGAGGGATTGGGGGCAGGAGGAGAAGGGGACGACAGAGGATGAGATGGCTGGTTGGCATCACCGACTTTATGGACGTGAGGTTGAGTGAACTCCGGGAGATTGTGATTGACAGAGAGGCCTGGTGTGCTGTGATTCGTGGGGTCGCAAAGAGTCGGACACGACTGAGCAACTGAACTGAACTGAACTGATACTGTAAGCATGACTTTCATAAACATGAGAAACCAGAAAATTCCTGGGACTTTATTTATTATGGTGGTCTGAAACTGAACCCAGAATATATCTGAGGTGTGCCTATACTTTTTAGAATGGCTAAAATAAAAATAAGACAAAAATTCTGACAATAACATGTTTATAGGATGCAGAAAAATAGTTATCATATTTTTCTTTTTGGAATTCACAATGGAGCAGCCTATTTAGAAAATGGTCACTGGAAATTGCACGCAAATTTTAATACCAAGTTCTTTCATAACTGCCAAAATTAAAAAAAAAAAAATGACTGCTGAATGCATACAGACACTAAATGGAATTTTACTCAGTGGTAAGTGGATTGAACTACCAATATCCACAGAAACATGGATAAATCTCCAAAGCACCATGCTAAGTGAAAGAAGCCAGTCTCCAAAGTGGTTAGTGGATTAAAAAGAATCTCCTTTGTAAGCTCTTTATATATGTTTTTATTAGTTTCCTGTTGCAGCTGTTACAAATTACCATATACTTAGTGGCTTAAAACAGCACTATTTTTTCTTGCAGTTCTGATTGTTGAAAGTCCAAAATGGTTTTCAATGGGATAAAATTAGTGTTGACAGCGCTGCCTTTAGTTCGGAAGGCTCCGTGAGTGAACTCATTTCCTTTCCTTTCCCACCTTCTAAAGGCAACACACATTCTCTATGATCCTCTTTCATCCTTAATCTCCTTCTCTGACAATAACTGGGAAAGATTTTCCACTTTTAAGGACTTATGTGATTAGATTAGTCCCAACAGAATAGTCTAGGATAATTTTACACTTAGGTGGTTAACAGTAATCATACCTGAAGAGTCCCTTTTGCCACATAAGGTAACATATTTATAGGTTTTAGGAACTAGGATATGGGAATTTTGGAGGGTGGGGGTATTATTCTGCTGGAGCACAGTTCTACCTAATGCATAAAGAGACAGTTAGCAAATAATATTAATTGACTTGTTCACAGTTGAAACTTTATATACAGAAATTTCATCTCTCCAAGAAATATTGAGTATGACATTTTTCTAAACTTGCTTATGCAATATTTTTATCAGATAGTCTTTCTTAATTTTCCAAAATACCTAGTCCCTAAAGAAAATTCAAAGAAAATGAATAATTATTTCAGCTTATTTGAATTCACAAAGAACAAAGATTTATTTCTTACTAAATTACTAATTTGTATAGCATGTACCTTGGTTTAGCAAGACCCAGTAAATACAATAAGAGAGATAAAAGTTACCTCTGGTTCACAGGAGAGGTTTTTTTTTTTTTAAATCTATATTTGAGGTCTTTCTGAATAATATATACTGAACATATTTTGAGGCTATCAGTGTAGTTTACACTATACTTGATTTATAATTATGAGTGATTGACAGACTTTTAACTGAAGGTATAATATCTTTGAGCACAATTGAGTTAAGGAAAATTCCCCTAAAGCACTGAAATGAATTTATTGAAAAATAGTTAATGTATTTAATCATTTTCCTTGAATTATCTATATTTTAAATTATTCTAATACCATATTTAAAATTTTCTGAATGCTGGTTTATAGGGAACAAGTGACTAATTCACTTGTATACTATTTATGCTGAAGCAAAGTCTTTCACCTTGTTCCATTCACCACAGCTATCTGAGATGTGATAGGGTAGTGTTCTTATTGTACACAATTTAATTAATTACTGTCATGAATATAAGTATATATTGTCATGGCACTTTTTATTCACAATACCCTGATAATATAATAATACCCTGTGATAAAAATATCACACTTGCTTTGTTACTTCCTAATTTTTACAATTGTTTTGAGAATATACGTGATGATGATATGAGGCTGCAGTTATTTAATATAATATTAAATAATGTGGAAGCAGCATCTGCTCATCATCCTTGAATATTACTGAACTTAATAGGTGGTAGAATTTCTTTTCATAAAATATTGATGCCTTTGTAAATGATTCTCACTATAAAAATAAATGCAATTATGTGCAAATCCAGAAGCAGCAGTGAATTCTGAAACTTGAAAAAAGTAGTCCAGTTACCATCCAAGTTTTTTTTTTTCCCCTCAAAATGTCTTTGCTCAAAAGCCAAAGAAAGTAATTATTTTAAATGGGAAAAAGATAGTGCAGTCTATAAAAAACTGGGAAGAAGGCTAACTAGATGTCTGATTTATCAAACAAACATCACCAGTAGTGGTAGGGGTACATGTAACTTTAGGAAAGATACAAATTAAGTGAAAATATTGCTTCAGGGTATTTGAATGAAGTAGAGACTGAGGGTATGTTATACAAACAGATGGAGAAATCTGAAAAATGAAAGATCCAGTCAACGATTTTAAAGTTGAACATATCTCCTGTTCAATTTACACATACATTTATAGTATAAAACTCATATATTAAGAATCAGAACTAGAGGGATATGTGTGCTTAGTCGCTTAGTTCATTTCAGTTCAGTTCAGTCTAGTTCAGTAGCTCAGTCGTTTCTGACTCTTTGTGACCCCATGAATTGCAGCACAGCAGGCTTCCCTGTCCATCACCAACTACCGGAGTTCACTCAAACTCACATCCATTGAGTCAGTGATGCCATCCAGCCATCTCATCCTCTGTCGTCCCCTTCTCCTCCTGCCCCCAATCCCTCCCAGCATCAGGGTCTTTTCCAATAAGTCAGCTTTTCGCATGATGTGGCCAAAGTACTGGAGTTTCAGCTTTAGCATCATTCCTTCCAAAGAACACCCAGGGCTGATCTCCTTTAGAATGGACTGGTTGGATCTCCTTGCAGTCCAAGGGACTCTCAAGAGTCTTCTCCAACACCACAGTTCAAAAGCATCAATTCTTCGGCGCTCAGCTTTCTTCACTAGTGTCCAATTCTTTGCGACCCATGGACTATACAGTCCATAGAATTCTCCAGGCTAGAATACTGGAGTGTGTAGCCTTTCCCTTCTCCAGGGGATCTTCCCAACCTAGGGATCGAATCCAGGTCTCCCACATTGCAGGTGGATTCTTTACCAGCTGAGCCACAATGGAAGCCCATAGAGGGATATATCAGCAATGAAAGACAACCCAGAGAGGGATGTAGACATTTGAATTCATATTTTCTGAGTTTATATTCAACATCTAGGCTATACTATGTATAATCGAATGGTGGAGGGGGGATCATTTCACTATGGTGACTTGTTATTTCCCAGAGTATAAATTTGTACTTTTTAAAGAAGCATGATGATCTTTCCAGGTTAAATAATTTATTACATGCTGGTGAAGAAATGTTCTTCCAAGGAAGGTGATACAAGTCTAATTTGACAGGATAACATAATGTGTCAAAAGTCATGGGGCTCTTTAAAGTATTAATTAGTTTACTGTTTCTATAAATATATTCTTGCTGGCAGGTGTTCTATGAGCCATATGTTATGTTGACTGCCCCAATGCAATTGCAAAGCCACCTACAAAGAAAGTATCACTATTTATTTTATTAAGAAAAAGGTGATCTTAACTGATTTCATTTTAAATTGACTTGTCAGAATATAGTTTGATATTTTAATTAATAGAAATTTAATCAAAGGTATCAGTTATTTGAAATGATGTATACAATTTATTATTATGATAAATATCTGTGAGAAAATGTTTCTTATTCAAAGTTGGTATAATTTCTCAATATTATATTCTGTAAGATATGAACTTGAAATTGACATTAGATCATTTTTTCAGAATTTTTATTTGCACAAGTATGAACACAGCTCTTAAATATATGA
The DNA here is from genome assembly GCF_019923935.1 of Bubalus bubalis. NCBI lineage: Eukaryota > Metazoa > Chordata > Mammalia > Artiodactyla > Bovidae > Bubalus > Bubalus bubalis. The sequence goes on along the minus strand of NC_059157.1, from coordinate 94,050,438 downwards.
CATTAAGACCATTAACAAAGTTTGTAAGTTATACTGTTTTCATAATATTTAGTCTTTAAGTATATGTTACATTACATTTGTGTTACACTTGCATTTAAATGAAAAAATTATCAATTTCTTTTCTGCCAAAATATATAGAAAGATGGAAAGACAGGAAGGAGAACTTTAAATAGTCGTGTCAGCCCATTTCAATGAGTTGATGCCTGTAGTAATAGATTCCTCAAGCTTGAAATAGCACAGTAGGCGAAGACTTTATTGAATTGATTAAAGGTTTCCAAAATATTGACTAAGAAGAGAAATGCATTGGTCAGATTCTTAAGAAAATGGGAAGTGATAGCATGTTTGACTTTCTTGAGAAAGAAATTAAGTATTAATTGAAACCCAGTGAAAAACAGTAACAAAGAATTGAAAGGTTGATAAAGTATGTCTGATTTGCATTAAAGTCACCTAAATCCAAAATATGTTTGTTCCACTGTTAATAAATCAAGGTACTATTCATAACATAAGCTTACCAATTTAACCAACTGCCCACTGAGGTGTTGCCTGCTATTCTGGGGTATGATATCACAAAAGGACCTGTGCTTATTTGCCGCTGCTGTCAAGAAGCAACAGAAGTGTAATTTAAATCCCTGACACCATGAGCTATCTGATTGTTAGTTCAGTGAAGATGAAACACACTTATTGTGAAAAAGGATGACTGGTATTTTAAGCAGACAATATTATCCAACTTGACTGGTTTTCAGTTATATAAAAAAGAAGAATATCATACTGTCATGAACCCCAGTCTCTAAATTATCAACATTTTGACAGTCTTATTTCATCTAGTCTTTTGAACCAAAATATGCTTTGTTTTTTTATATCTTTTTTTGTTTTTGTTAGAGATTTTTGAAGCAAATAAAACATAATGTTGGTTTAGCATTTGAAAATCAACCAATATAATTCAACACATTAACTGAACAAAGTTTTAGGATCATATCAGTGGATGCAGAAAAAAGTATTTGCAAAATTTAATGCCCTACTGGACTGACAAAGAACCAAAGAAAGTAAAACTGGAACCCCTAACCAAAAACCAAATGGAATAATGGAAGATCAGGAATCAATGAAATAGGGAAAAGAAGGAAAAAAATGCTAGTATGACTAATTGCTGAGAAGCTAAGGTAAACCAACTTTTGGAAAAACTAACCAGAAAAAAAAATTGAGCAAAATAATGCAATAGCAAAATATAGAAAAGAGAGAAAATTAAAGCATTAAAATTATTTTAAAAATAATTATGCTGCTATATTTAAAAACCTAAATAATTCAGATAACATAATGTTACAGTATTGGTACAAAATGAAATTTAAATTATAAATGTTAAAAATTAAAATAATTATAATGATAATTTTTTTAAGCTGTTCGCAAATATCCCAGGTCCAGGCAGTCTTGCAATCCAGTTCTATCAAACATTTAAGAATAGATTATTCTACACTTCCTAAAAATTAATTAGAAAAGTGCTGAAGAAATTATATGAAATAAGAATAATTTTGTTAACAAGACCTGAAAGTATAATATAATAAAATCAAATTGTAATTTCACTTAATGCCCATATAATTTTAAATATGGGAATAAATGCAAAAATCCTTAATAAAATATGTTGAGTTCACCTGCATGTCAAAAGTGGCAACATATCACATGAGGTCATATTTGTCAGAGACATACAAAGATAGTAAATAACATGAGAAAATCATGTCAATTCAAAACAGTTCTGGTCCTAATGAAACACAATGCCTGAATTATATACAAACCTGAATTCTAACAGTCATTTAAAAACAAACCCCTAAAAAATGCTTTAAAGGAAGCCATTGATCATCTTTTTGAACAGAGGATAAGTAAAGATTTATTAATTAGGATATAAATATGATATTAATAAAAGGAAAATAAAAATAAAGGCATTTGATTATTTTGGCAATAAGAACTAAACATCACAAGATTCTTTTTAAAAAAGTGAAAAAATGCAAGCCGTAAAGAGAAGTTAATTGCATGCAGAAAAGAACTGTATTAAAAACAAAAAACAAACAAACAAACAAAAAAACCTCCTAAAATACAATAAGGAAGAAAAGCAGACAAGAAAACAGAAAATGGTCAGAAGACCTAAAAGGATAGGATATACTTAAAGAAGATATCTATATATATGAAAAAAATGTCTGAAAATGAATATAGTTGCTTAGGAAATGCAAATTAAAATCACAACCTGAAACTGTTGCTCTATTAGCCGAAGAGCTAAAATGAAAAAGACTTAAAACTACTAGAACTATGAAATGACCAATTTGACTAATATAAAACTAACATGAAAAAGCATCATCCATTACTAGCAATAAAATATTAGAAAATATAACACTCTCAATAGAAATGACTATATGAAAATTACATAACAACACCCTATCATTATTTAAAAGTATTCCATTAAAATAGTTAATAGAAGACCTTGAAAGGGAGATATGTTTTTAATATCAATATATTCTAATTAAAAAATAGCAAAAGTTGACAAATGATTATAAAATATAGGTGAATATATGTAGTCTATAAAAAGAATTGGACATGACTTACTGACTAAACAAACAATACAAAATAAGTCATATTAATGAAAACATTAGCAGAACTAGGGCTTGTTACAGTAGTTGTACACATATATAAATTATACATGTGATTCTTAATAGTAGTTAATTAAGAGACAAGTTAATTGCATGCAAAAACTACTTAATATGTCGTTTCTAGAGGAGCAGCAGCATCTCCTAGGAACTTGTCCTTGTGCAAGTGGACTTGAGGCTCACTCCAGACCTGAGGAAACAGAGACTTTGGGGTTGCACTCCAGGAATCTGCATTTAATAAACGGTGGTATCTTTGTTATAAGCTTGACCAGGTTGAAGTAATTTCCCAAATCACTCTTTTCTGTATGTTTGTAAGTAGGGAGGACCCAATCAGGATTGTTATATAAGATTTTAGAGGGTGGAATTGAAGCAACAGTGTTTTGTAACTCACACAACCTATAGCTGATCTGCTAACTCACCTCATTGGCCTGATGCAGTAACTGGGTTAGCACTGCTCACCCTTCCCTGTATCATCCTTCTTCTTCTCCAACTTCTAGGCAAGGAATGTGGGTATGTTTAGTATGCACTCCATCATGGTGAAGGGCACCGAGAACTGATCATGGATTCCAACCCTTCCTTGTGATGTCCAATTTGTGCTTGGGGTATCCAGTTTGTTCTTATTTACTCCTGCTTTATGTGAAATTTTATTTCTGATTGTCTGTTCTATAGACTTCAAGCTTCAGCATAAGACCCAGAGAAAATAGTCTTACCAACTGCTTAACCCACTTCCACAATTACATAAAGTTAAAGCCCTGTGGCAAACCCCTTTTCCTCTGATTGAACCCTAGTTAATACAGAAGCACTCTTCCTGGTACTTTTGATACCTGCTAAAGTTTGGGAAGCACCACTGCAGAGTCATAGCAAAGCATTAGAGAGATTAAAAGTATGTTTGAGGGAATTAGGTCATGTTTAGGGTAAAAAACAGACTACAGCTTCATAATCAATAAACTTCAGTGGATTAAAGGCTTATATATGAAAAGTAAAACTATAACACCAATATAAGAACAATTCTTCATGACATTAGACTGATTAATTTTTTAAAGAATTGAAAAGCACAAATTATAAAGGAATAAATGAAATCTTTGATAAAACAAAGATACAGAATTCATAGATTAAAGCAACCAATATGTATTATCTCACAGTTATGTAAATCAGATCTTGGAGTTGGCTCAACTGGCTTCTCTGCTCTGAGTTTCACAAAGCCAAGATCAAGGTGTTGATAGGGTGGGATTTTACTGAGAATCTATGGTAAGAATTTGCCTCCAAACTTATTAAGATTATTGGCTGAGATCAGTTACTTGTGAATGTGGAACTACAGTTACCCTTTCCTTGCTGGCTGGCAACTAGCGGGTATTTTCTGCTTCAAGGGGCTACATGTATTTCTTGTTTCCCAATTCCCTTCTTCCATTTTCAAAGCTAGCATGACAGGTGAATTATTTATTGTGTTTGAATCTGTCTTATTTTCCTTCTTTTTCATCTTTCCTCTGCCTTCTACCTTTCTGTCTCAAACTTTTGCCTTCCTCTTCTCATTTTAAGGGTACATCTGATTACATTGGCCCTGTCAATCCTTATCCAGGATAACGTCTCAGCTTTAAGTTCAGCTGTTTAGCAACCTTAATTTCATCTGCAAAGTCACTTCACAGCAGTACCTGGATTAGTGTTTTATTGAATAATATGGAAAACTTGGCGGGGGCCGTGGACAACTTTATAATTCTGCCAACCAAAACACCTTATGTCCATAATATTAGCAAAAATTAAGTAAAGGGTGGAGATAATGAACTGTAATATGAACCTTCAAAAACTTTCTGTTGGGAAGGTACATTATTGAATCTACTTTAAAGGTCATTTAAGTATCATGTACTTTTCTTATATGCATACATTTATTACATGTCCAGGTGTGTGTATTGAAAGAAAATTTGGAAGGCATACATTGAATATATAATAATGTGTATTTATAGTTGAGGGAGGGATAAAAGAAAATAAAGGATAGAATATGTTATGCTAATAGAAGTTTGCTCTAACCTGAGAAGTAAGGTCAAAATGATTCTGTGCACTTGAAGGAAACAAAGAGTCGCATAAAACATATAAACCTTCCTGGGAGCACAAAATAACTAGGAGAAAAATGTGGTGGGATAATAATCACTTTAAATTTTCCTGTATCTCTTGTCCTTCCTTCTTCTCTTTCCTTAGTTCAAACATACATCAAATGTTGTGTTCATATACACAGGGAAGCATGAAATAGGTGGAAATCAGAAATATAAATAGCAAATTATTCTGTCTTTTGTCCTTTAAATGCCAAGACACATTTTTCAGGGTGAGGAATGGGGGTGAAGATGGGGGCAGGTACCAGAAGAGGTCAAAGTTGGGGATCTTTGGGCATAGATTAGGACTCCCATGTGGCTAGTGGTAAATGAATCCTCCTGCCAATGCAGAAGACGCAGGAGACATAGGTTCCATTCCTGGGTTGGGAAGATCCGCTGGATGAGGAAATGGCAACCCACTCCAGTATTCTAACCTGAAGAATTCCATGCTCAGAGGAGCCTGGTAGGCTACAGTCCATTGGGTCACAAAAGTTGGACAACACTGAGCACACACACATGCAAAACAAACAAACAAACAAAATGGGGGAGCATAGATTAGATTCCTTGGGAAAATATACAAGGACAAATATTTTCCATTATCTTCGAGGTTTTACCCTCTTGAGCTTGGAATAAAGAGAAGAATAGAACTAATTGAGGCAGAGAGTTGACAGTTTACTTTATGGCAGTTATCAAAGGGGAGGTAATAAGATCCCAGGTACATGTTGGAACAAGCCATGGGAGAACTTACACAGCCCTACAAAATCAGAGATGCCAAATTTGGGAGAGCCCTATGGACACGGACTAAGGCCATCATAGAAACAATCAATATGTATTTTTATTAAGGAATTGTTAGAGCACCAAATCTTCCATGGCCCACATGCCCTGACATTGGCATAACATCACAAAACCATTTCACAATTCAAGGGATTGGAGAACCTCCTCAGAGGGGATAGCAGTGGTTACATTTGTGACTGGTATGCCAAAATGAGGTCCAGAAGTCAAGATAAAGTTTCCATTAATAGAAAATAACATTACATAATCACACATATAGATACTTGAATTGGTATTCATACTTATCATAGATGTTTCAAGAATGATGGTGTAACCAAAAGTTTCAAACTTATTATTCATTGAATTTTACAATGTGGTCATTGGTGATATTAGTAAGAGATAAAATGTACTGTAAAGTAAGAAGGAGATGAGAAAATGGAAATTCATCATAACTATCTCTCTGAACAAGATTGTATCTGAAGCACAGCAGAGAAATTAGACAATAGCTGGAGAATAATTGAGGATTGAAAACTGTCAGATCTCATATACAACAAAAGTATGCCAATGTTAAATCTTAAATCTCTTTCAAATCTATTTACTTTTCTCCATTGCTTCCATATTAACACAAGCCTAATCCAATCTGCAATATTCTGTCTACTGGAGTATGAGCCATATCTTCCTGACTTCGTCTAACAGTTCCTTAAAAAAGTAAAATGAGAAGATAAGAGCAGGAAACTCAGACTCTGACTGCAATTCACAGCATAGGGTGAGAGTAGTAGGGTGAAGGAATGAGATGTGGGATGGAAATAGGGCAGAAAAAGTTCTGCTCTTCCAAAGATCTTACTAACAGAAATTTATTATGTTTTATTTTTTAATTAATTAATTAATTAATTAATTTTTATTTATTTTTTTAATTTTATTTTATTTTTAAACTTTACATAATTTTATTAGTTTTGCCAAATATCAAAATGAATCTGCCACAGGTATACATGTGTTCCCCATCCTGAACCCTCCTCCCTCCTCCCTCCCCATTCCATCCCTCTGGGTCGTCCCAGTGCACCAGCCCCAAGCATCCAGTATCGTGCATCGAACCTGGACTGGCAACTCGTTTCATACATGATATTTTACATGTTTCAATGCCATTCTCCCAAATCTTCCCACCCTTTCCCTCTCTCTCAGAGTCCATAAGACTGTTCTATACATCAGTGTCTCTTTTGCTGTCTCGTACACAGGGTTATTGTTACCATCTTACTAAATTCCATATATATGCATTAGTATACTGTATTGGTGTTTTTCTTTCTGGCTTACTTCACTCTGTATAATAGGCTCCAGTTTCATCCACCTCATTAGAACTGATTCAAATGTATTCTTTTTAATGGCTGAGTAATACTCCATTGTGTATATGTACCACAGCTTTCTTATCCATTCATCTGCTGATGGACATCCAGGTTGCTTCCATGTCCTGGCTATTAGAAACAGTGCTGCGATGAACATTTATTTATTTATTTTAATTGGAAGATAATTACTTTACATTATTGTATTGGTTTATGCCATGTATCAACATGAATCAGCCATGGGTATCCATGTGTCCCCTCCTTCTTAAACCTCCCTCCCATCTCCCACCCCATCCTACCCCTCTGCATTGTCACAGAGCACCAGATTTGAGCTCCCTGCATCATACAGCACATTTCCACTGTCTAACTTTGCATATGGTAATGTGTATATTTCAGCGCTACTGTCTCACCCTCTGCTTTCATTATATGAATTTTAAGAGTATATATATGCTGCTCTCAAGAACTTTCAGATATGCACTGAGTATGAAACAAATGCATATTTCAGGTAGATTAGCCAGGGAAAAGAAAGGAGGGAATTCAAATAAATGGAACTATAATGGAAAGCAAGAAATGTAGAAAGTGAGTGAAACATTCAGAAATTAACCATAGACTGTGTGCTGTGCTTAGTTGCTCAGTCGTGTCTGACTCTTTGCAACCGCATAGTCTGTAGCCCATCAGGCTCCTCTGTCTATGGGGATTCTCCAGGCAAAAATACCGTTCCCTCCTCCAGGGAAACTTCCCAACCCAGGGATCAAACCCAGGTCTCCTGCATTGCAGGCAGATTCTCTACTGTCTGAGCCACCAAGGAAGCCCCAACCATAGACTAGAGGAGGGTAAAGTAAATACCAGAGAATATAATAAGGATAAAATTGGGAAAAGGGTTACATCATACATTTTATATAAACTTGTGAGACATGTGGAGAAATCTGTACTTTATTTAGAAATTAGGAAACCTCAAAAATTATTACAGTAAGAAGCCAGAAAAGAATTACACATTGGCAAGGTTGCTCTGGCATTATCTGGTGTGATTACCCTGCTGTATGATCACTGGGTAGTTGTAAACAAAGTTCAGATACAATGTAATTACATATAAAGTAGAGTGGAAGGATTTAAAGGAGGTGTTAGATTCAATGGAAATAAAAACATGCTGAAAGAGAAAAATAATAAAATCAAAAGAAAAAATACAAATTGTTAAGTAAAATAAGTATAATGCAAAATTTAAAACTTTGATGTTGGCAAATATTTATTTAATCCAGAATATAATGGATAATGTATAAGTAAAGCATAAAATAGATGGTTTATATATAGCAAACATGTTTGCCTTATTAATGAAGTCATTTTTGTTTTATATGATGTTGGTAGTTTTTTTTTTTTTGTCTCACCATTGGATTAGTCATGACCTGGGAAAGATGAATTAGTCTCTATAATATGTTTTGATTTCTCCTTTAAGCTCATTCGATTTCTGTTTTATGATTGTTGCTGTGTATGAATATTCACAACTGTTATATCTTCATTTTAAGAATTAAATCCTTTAGCATTATGAAGAGCCCTTCTTTTGTTTTATTCAATGCCTTTGGTTTGACTTCTACTTTGCTATATAATTTTATTGTATAAATTTTGCTTTTGTCTTTAAGTTCATACTTTTTATATCCCTTTGAATTAGATTTACTTCTTTTATGCAAACTATAGATTAATTTGAATTAGATTTACTTCTTGTATGCAAACTACAGATTAATTTTTCTTTATGATTTAATGTGAAGTGAAAATCATTTTCTTTTAATAGGAGGTTAAGCCATTTACATTTTAAATGACATATTTGGTTTTAGTTCTGTCACAATATTTCTTTTATCTTTTTATAGTTTTTAAAAAGTCTGGTTTCTTTCTGTTGGCATATGTGTCACTCCAATATGTCAAAGAATATCCATTTTTGTTATATTGATTGTACTTATAAAGGTTTTTAGTCTTATATTTTCTTAATTTCCTCTGAAAGTCAGTGACAAAATTAGCATGTTTCTTCTTCTCTCATCCTCTTCTATTTTCTATAATGTAACAGTAGCCTATAAAGTCATATTTTTGCAACAAACTTTGTACTGCTGAATATTTTCTTCTACTGTTCTTGTTCCATTTAATGTTATGATTTAGCTGTCAACTACTGCAAATCTGAGCACCGAAGAATTGATGCTTTTGAACTATGGTGTTGGAGAAGACTCTTGAGAGTCCCTTGGACAGCAAGGAGATCCAACTAGTTCATCCCAAAGGAAATCAGTCCTGCATATTCATTGGAAGGACTGATGCTGAAGCTGAAACTCCAATACTTTGGCCACCTGATGTGAAGAACTGCCTCATTTGAAAAGACCCTGATGCTGGGAAAGATTGAAGGTGGCAAGAGACATGGATGACAGAAGATGAGATAGTTGGATTGCATCACCAACTCAATAGACACGAGTTTGGGTAAACTCTGGGAGTTGGTGATGGACAGGGAGGACTTGCATGCTGCAGTCCTTTGGGTCACAAAGAATTGGACACAACTGAGTGACTGAACTGAACTGACTTTAGCTTTCCTAGCTAATGTTGTTTTTGTTGTTTAATTGCTAAGTCATGTCCAACTGTTTTGTGACCCCAAGGACTATAGCCTGCCAGGCTCCTCTGTCCATGGGATTCTCCAGGCAAGAATATTGGAGTAGGTTGCCATTTTCTTCTTCAGGGACTCTTCCCAACCCAGGGATCAAGTCCGAATCTCCTGCATTGGCAGTCAAGCTCTTTACCTCTGAGCCACCAGGAAAACCCATTCTTAGCCAAGATCTTCCTTTTAATTTTCTGCCAATTTTGTAGGATTTATTTTGATTGCAATTTAAAGCATTGTAACTAACAGTGTAATTCTAGTGAAACTTTGCTTATCTGAATTCCTATTTGGGCCTTACTTTCTTCTGCTACAAGTTATGCTTTTCTTAGAGGGAAAACAAGTGCAATGGCATTCACAATAATGTGAGAATTGGGATCATCAGTCAATCCAAATATCAGTTCTCTCCATGGATGATAATATAATGAAGACTTATTTAATGAGTGTATAACAAGTATCACTGGAAAATGTTTGCCCACCATGTCGCTGACACCTCCTGTCCACCTGGCCTAGCTTCTTTCCATGCCCAGCCAGACCGCAAACCTTGAGCGTGGGCTGGGCAAGTTTGTTCATTGCGTAAAATCTGTATATCACCTGATACCTGGGGCCTTAACATAGTTTTAAAAGAATTAATGCCTTCTTCAAAGATTCTTGTTTCCAAAAATACTAGAAATTTTAAACGGAAAACTGTCAGACTCAGGACCTGAAAGTTTTGAATTAGTCCTCCAAGCAAGACTCAGTGTCTCCCCAAATTTGTTGTATGGAATCTGTTCCAGTTTTAAGTAATTTTCTTAGAAAATGGTATTGTTAATGTACTCTAGAAGTCATTTACTTAGCCTTGACTCTGTAACATGTTTCTATATATCTTTATATAGCTAAAATATAATAATGTGAAACAACACATTATCCCCCCCATGCTGGGTAAATGGCTGAAAAGAAAACCATGCAATCAGTCTACCTAGAAATTTTATCCCTCAGTTCTTTTCAGAAAGGAAATGGCAAAACACTCACCATGAATCTGTTTACAGAAACCTCTTATTGAAGGGCAGCTTTCAAAATCACAATATTTACACTGTGGGAAAACTATTTCATGGTGTTAGTGTACAACTTAGTTTAATTCTGTATTCAACTCCTCCTGTCTTTAGGAAATATATATGATCTCCTATAGCAATGAAACAAAGAATAAATATAGATATGTTTTCTTTCATGATACAACTTTCAAGAAATCTACTTTAAACGAAAAAGACACAATGATGAAAATCAATTGGATAGAAAAAGATACATCATTCTAACATTAATCAAAAGAGTATAAGAGTAACTGTGTTAATTTCAGAGAGATGATATTTCAAAACAAAGAATGTTATGAGAAATCAAGAGAAAGGGGCTTTACATAGTGATACAGGATTTAATTCTCCAAGAAGACATAACAATCCTTAACATGTATGCATTCTAAATGTTGTTGTATAGTCATTAAGTCATGTCCTTTGTGACTCCATGGATTGTAGCCCTCCAGGCTCCTCTGTCCATGGGACTTCCCAGGCAAGAATACTGGATTGGGTTGCCATTTCCCTCTCCAGGGGATCTTCCTGACCCAGAAATTGAACTTGCATCTCCTGCATTGGCAGGCAGATTCTTTTCCACTGAGCCACCATGGAAGCCCTATGCATCTAAATGCTGAATGTCAAAATAGGTGCAAAAGCTGAAAAAATATATGGAGAAATATATCAATACACCATCACAGTCAAAGACTTTAAATTTCTTCTATCCAAAATGGATAAATACAAAAAGCAGAAAAACAGTAAGTATGTAGCTGAGCTCAATAACACAATCAAGCAACTGGATATAATTGACATCTATAGAGCACTTTAAGAAACAATAGCAAAATATACATTCTTCTCGAGTTCACATGGACCATTCACCAAGACAGACCACATTCTGGACCATAAAACAAACCTGAACAAATTTAAAAGAACAGGAATCAGAACTTCCTTGGTGTCCAGTGGTTAGGAATCTGCCTGTAAATGCAGAGGACATGGGTTTGATCCCTGGTTCAAGAAGATCCCACAAGCTGTGGAGCAACTAAGCCCATGCACCACAATATTGAGCCAGCACTCTAGAGATCGTGAGCCTCAACTACTGAACTCACTCAATGCAGCTATTGAAGCTCACAAGCCTAGAACCCATCCTCAGCAACAAGAGAGGCACTGCGATAAGAAGGCCATGCACCACAAGAAAGAGTCGCCCCCATTCTCTGCAACTAGGGTTAGCCCATGTGCAGTAATGAAGACACAGCACAGTCAAAAATGAAATCTTAAATAAATAAAAGAATAAAAATCATACAGCATCTGCTCTCAGTCTATGATGGAATTATATGAGAAATCAAAAACAGGACAATAACTACAAAATCCCCAAGTACTTAAAGATTAAATAATACCCTTCTAAATAATATATGCCAAAAATTTAATATCAAGAGAAATTTTAAAATATTTTGAACTAAATGAAAATGAAAACACAAATTTCCAAAGCTTGTGGGATGCAGTAAAAGCAGTGCTTAGATTAAAAATTTTTATAGTGTTTGGATGTATATTTAGGAGAAAAGAAACATCTGAAATCAATAATTTAAGCTGTTATTTTAGATGACTAAAAAAATTAAAACTAAGACATATAAAATGAAATAAAAAAAAATTAGAAGGGAACTCAATAAAATTTTAAACCATAAAATTAAAAGATAAAATAATAAAACCAAAAGCTAATTCTTTTAAAAGATTGATAAAATCAATGTCTCTAATATAGCTAAGAAAAAAGACAAAAATTACTATAATCAGAAATGAAAGGGGAGTATCACTGCAAATTTTATAGATATTAAAGTACAATCAAAGAATACTATACACAATTCTAGGCCCCAAAATTTGATAACACAGATGAAATGGACAAATTCCTTGAAAGACACAATCTGTCAAAACACACAAAAAAGAAATACACCATTGAATTGACCTATATCTATTAAGGAAATTGAATCAATAATTAAAAACCTTTGAAATAGAAAGCACCAGGTCCAAATGGGTTCATTAGTGAATTCTATTAAACATTTAAGGGAGAAATCATACCAATTCTCTATAACCTCTGTAGAAGATAGAAGCATAGGGAATACTTCCTAACTAATTCTATTGACCAGCGTTTCCTGATACAAAAATTGGACAAAGACATTATAAGAAAACTACAGACCAAGCTGTACTTTAATAAAATAATGTGGAATAAAAACAGGAGATGAGCATAAAGTCAGTTGATAATTCTCTCTGGTGCAGAACAAGGTAATCATCTGTTACTATATAGAAACTCAGAAAGCATATATCCTGCAACTGGACTTGATTCAATCTTCCAAAACACTAATTGCGCAAATACATGTCACCACCATTCTTAGATAAAGGGCAAAAGGTAGTGAAGAATGAAAATGAAGTCTTTACCTTCACTGGGCTCATATTCTATTAGAGAGGAATAACCAGTAATCACACACATGATTATTTAACTTGACTTGAGCTGACAACTATGAAGGAAGCAAAACTATTTAATGGAGTAGGAAATTTAAGGAATATAACTTATACAGGATGGATGGTGCAGACTTTTTCATAATCTTATATTTAAGCAAAGTCCTGATGAAATAAAGGCAAAGCCATAAAAATATTTAAAGAACATGTATTTTAGAAAAAACAAGCATTAAGTCCAAAATCAGAGACATGTGACCGCTTGGTGACTATAGAACAGCAAAGATGTTAATGACTGTGCAGGAAATGTGTCTAGCATTTACAGGACCTTTTGTGTCATTTTAAGGACCTTACTTCTTACTCTCAGCAAGATGGAGACTCTTTTAAGGCTTTGAAAAGAAAGTTGATCAAGCTTCGGAGTGGACAAAAGGAAAAAAATTGGAAGCTGAAAGACAAGCCATTGAGCTTGATCAACTTTCTTTTCAAAAGCATCAATTCTTTGGTGCTCAGCTTTCTTCACAGTCCAACTCTCACATCCATACATGACCACTGGAAAAACCATAGCCTTGACTGGACGAACCTTTGTTGGCAAAGTAATGTCTCTGCTTTTGAATATGCTATCTAGGTTGGTCATAACTTTCCTTCCAAGGAGTAAGCGTCTTTTAATTTCATGGCTGCAGTCACCATCTGCAGTGATTTTGGAGCCCAAAAAAATAAAGTCTGACACTGTTTCCACTGTTTCCCCATCTATTTCCCATGAAGTGATCGGACCAGATGCCATGATCTTTGTTTTCTGAATGTTGAGCTTTAAGCCCACTTTTTCACTCTCCACTTTCACTTTCATCAAGAGGCTTTTTAGTTCCTCTTCACTTTCTGCCATAATGGTGGTGTCATCTGCATATCTGAGGTTATTGATATTTCTCCCGGCAATCTTGATTCCAGGTTCTGTTTCTTCCAGTCCAGTGTTTCTCATGATGTACTCTGCATATAAGTTAAATAAGCAGTATGACAATATACAGCCTTGATGTACTCCTTTTCCTATTTGGAAGCAGTCTGTTGTTCCATGTCCAGTTCTAACTGTTGCTTCCTGACCTGTGTACAGATTTCTCAAAAGGCAGGTCAGGTGGTCTGGTATTCCCTTCTCTTTCAGAATTTCCCACAGTTTATTGTGATCCACACAGTCAAAGGCTTTGGCATAGTCAATAAAAAAGAAATAGATGTTGTTCTGGAACTCTTTTGCTTTTTCCATGATCCAGTGGATGTTGGCAATTTGATTTCTGGTTCCTCTGCCTTTTCTAAAACCGGCTTGAACATCAGGAAGTTCACGGTTCACATATTACTGAAGCCTGGCTTGGAGAATTTTGAGCATGACTTTACTAACATGTGAGACGAGTGCAATTGTGTGGTAGTTTGAGCACTGTTTGGCATTGCCTTTCTTTGGAATTGGAATGAAAACTGACCTTTTCCAGTCGTGTGGCCCCTGCTGAGTTTTCCAAATTTGCTGGCATATTGAGTGCAGCACTTTCACAGCATCATCTTTCAGGATTTGAAATAGCTCAACTGGAATAGTTATAGCTTTCTAATTTTTTAAGTTGGATCATCATGTCTCAAGATTTCATCCTTCCTAATAACATTGAAATATTTTAAGAAAATGACTAGAGGTACTGGTGCTAAGACTTCAGGGACCAATTTTGTGTCCCCTTTTTTATTTGATATTTTCCTTGGTAGTTTTCTCCATTGTAAAGGAAAACTAAGAGAAAATAGAAATTATTATGGTTTAAGTGTCTTGCTTTTAAAAAGAAAAAGTGCAATCCTTCCTTCCTTCACAATTCAACATGAGGTGATGACAGGTATAATTACACAGAAATAAACACTTCAGTAGTTGCAAATGAGTGAATTTAAAGTGAATAGATTGAAACAAATAAATATTAATTTAAAAACCTTTCTCCCTTTGTTATTAAAACTATTTTTGTTATTTGGTTGCTTTGTTTGTAGTCAAGGTTGTTGTTCACCTAAGTCAAAGCAAAAATAAAAGAAACAATGAGTCAACAGTAAACAGGACTGAAGTCAGACTATCTGAGTTCTGGTCTCAGCCTGTAAGCTACAGATTCTTTTCATATGATTTAATGCCATTTCTGGGCCTTTTAAGTGTTTGGAAAATAGGATGGTTGCACTGTGTTCTTTCAATTTGATTTCAACTGGCAGTTCTGCTGTGTGCATCTTATTAACTAGAAAACTACTTAGCCATATAAATCTCAATAATGTCACTGGTATACACACCCACTTCCTTTACTGCACTGCTAGATGGATGGGAAGCAACATGATACATGAGTATCATATGTATGATTCACAAACTAGGGAAAGCTTAAAATAACTACTGTTGTATACCAAATGGGCTTCCACACATTAAGTAAAGAGGCAAAAATAACACGTTGATGAGAGATGTCACATTTCTGAAGACCATTGGGAGATGGTGACAAACATCCAGTTAAGCCTAAATCTCCTGCAAATTTGTTCTGTCAGAATAAAAAAGGCTTGCTAGCCTGTGGCCATTAGAAAAATACAATCATATTTTTTTAATGTCTTTGAAAGTTAGAAAACCACACACACAAAAAAAAAGTGGTGAGAAGAACTGGAAGAAAAAACAGAAAAGTAATAAATTCTCCTAATTCAAGTTTATCTCAACTTTCTTCTCTCTAGTGTAATTACAATTGATTAATCTCTTACTCTGTATTCTGCCCTCAGTAGGGTTGGTTTAAAGTACAGTGGAGGAATATAGTAAAGTTGAAGGATAGAAAATCAACACACAGAAATCCCTTGCATTCCTATACACTAATAATGAGAAAATAGAATTAAGGAAACAATTCCATTCACCACGGCAACAAAAAGAATAAAATACTTAGGAATATATCTACCTAGAGAAATAAAAGACCTATATATAGAAAACTATAAAACACTGGTGAAAGAAATGAAAGAAGACACTAATAGATGGAGAAATATACTGTGTTCATGGTTAGGAAGAACCAATGTAGTGAAAATGAGTTTACTACCCAAAGCAATCTATAGATTCAATGCAATCTCTATCAAGCTACCAATAGTGTTTTTCACAGAGCTAGAACAAATAATTTCACAATTTGTATGCAAATACAAAAAACCTTGCATAGACAAAGCAGTCTTGAAAAAGAAGAATGGCTGGTGCACTGAGATGACCCAGAGGGATGGTATGGGGAGGGAGAAGGGAGGGGGGTTCAGAATGGGGAACATGTGTATACCTATGGCAGATTCATGTTGATATATGGCAAAACCAAAACAATATTGTAAAGTAATTAACCTGCAATTAAGATAAATAAATTTATTTAAAAAAAAAAAAAGAAAAAGAAGAATGGAACTGGTGGAATCAACCTTCCTGACTTCAGGCTCTACTACAAAGCCACAGTCATCAAGACAGTATTGTACTGGCACAAAGACAGAAATATAGATCAATAGAACAAAATAGAAAGCCCAGAGATAAATCCACGCACATATGGACACCTTTCTTTGACAAAGGAGGCAAGAATATACAATGGAGAAAAGACAATCTCTTTAACAAGTGATGCTGGGAAAACTGGTCAACCACTTGTAAAAGAATGAAACTAGAACACTTTCTAACACCATACACAAAAATAAACTCAAAATGGATTAAAGATCTAAACGTAAGACCAGAAACTATAAAACTCCTAGAGGAGAACATAGGCAAAACACTCTCCGACATACATCACAGCAGGATTCTCTATGACCCACCTCCCAGAATATTGGAAATAAAAGCAAAAAATCAACAAATGGGACCTAATTAAACTTAAAACCTTCTGCACAACAAAGGAAACTATAAGAAAGGTGAAAAGACAGCCTTCAGAATGGGAGAAAATAATAGCAAATGAGCAACTGACAGACAACTAATCTCAAAAATATACAAGCAACTCCTGCAGCTCAATTCCAGAAAAATAAATGACCCAATCATAAAATGGGCCAAAGAACTAAAAAGACATTTCTCAAAAGAAGACATACAGATGTCTAACACACACATGAAAAGATGCTCAACATCAGTCATTATCAGAGAAATGCAAATCAAAATCATAATGAGGTACCTTTACATGCCAGTCAGAATGGCTGCGATCCAAAAGTCTACAAGCAATAAATGCTGGAGAGGGTGTGGAGAAAAGGGAACCCTCTTACACTGTTGGTGGGAATGCAAACTAGTACGGCCACTATGGAGAACAGTGTGGAGATTCCTTAAGAAACTGGAAATAGAACTGCCATATGACCCAGTAATCCCACTGCTGAGCATACACACTGAGGAAACCAGAAGGGAAAGAGACACGTGTACCCCACTGTTCATTGCAGCACTGTTTCTAATAGCCAGGACATGGAAGCAACCTAGATGTCCATCAGCAGATGAATGGATAAGAAAGCTGTGGTACATATACACAATGGAGTATTACTCAGCCATTAAAAAGAATACAGTTGAATCAGTTCTAATGAGGTGGATGAAACTGGAGCCTATTATACAGAGTGAAGTAAGCCAGAAAGAAAAACACCAATACAGTATACTAACACATATATATGGAATTTAGAAAGATGGTAACAATAACCCTGTATGTGAGACAGCAAAAGAGACAGATATATAGAACAGTCTTTTGGACTCTGTGCGAGAGGGCGAGGGTGGGATGATTTGGGAGAATGGCATTTAAACATGTATAATATCATATGTGAAACAAATCGCCAGTGCAGGTTGGATGCATGATACAGGATGCTCAGGGCTGGTGCACTGGGATGACCCAGAGGGATGGTATGGGGAGGGAGGTGGGAGGGGGGCTCAGGATGGGAAACACGTGTACACCCGTGGAGGATTCATGTATGGCAAAACCAATGCAATTTTGTAAAGTAATTAGCCTCCAATTAAAATAAATACATTTATATGAAAAAAAATAAAAGTAAATAAATAAAGTACAGTGGATAAGCAGTCCAAGACACAGCTCACATGACTGGGGCCATGGCCACATGAAACAACAACCATAGCATTTTTTGTGTGTGTTTATGCATTTTTATATACATACACACATACATACATACACATATACATGATACTATGTGCTGTGTGTATATATATCATTTTTCTTTAGTTTTCTATCTTCAAGAGTAATGCATCTTCCTTTTATCAAAGCAATGCATCAATATGAAAGAAAAACATAATTAAAACTTCAACAAATTATGATATTAATGTTGTTCAGTCACCCAGCCATGTCCAACTCTATGTGACCCCATGGACTGCAGCACACCAGGCTTCTCTGAGATTTATAATAAATAATAAAAATTATATTAGGAAAGGAAAGCAGGGGTAGTTATGTAGAATAACAACCTTTAGTAAAATTATATATTAAAGTTAAAATATTTTAAAGAAGAAAATTATGATTTAACTCTAGTATTGCAGAATCATAGACCTTCAATAAAATGTCCATGTATTTTAGAAATAACTGTGCCATTATTCTAGATAGAAAACAGTACAACATGTACTTTTTAAAAAGTAGAATAAAAAGAAAAAGTCTTGAGGTTAAGCTGAATAAAGCTCCCCAAATCATGAATAATTGAAAGTAATAATTAAGTTGAATAGGCCACAAGGGTACGGGTTTTCAGTTACATGAACAATACTCAGATTGATTTAATTTAAAATACCTTGGCTTTTTTTTTTTCTAACTGGTATTTGTGAGCACAAAAAATTCATAATTCTAATAAAACTTTTAAATTAAAAAAGAATTGCTAAAAGTGGTTTAGAAAACTTTGAAAATCACTTTTTGGTAACATTATCTTTGAGCAATGCACTATTTGACTAAATTTTGATGAATAATGCACTATTTGATTAAATTTTGAAATACACTTTATTCCAATAGAAGTCATCATAACTGTGGCTCTACATTCAAACAGACAACACTCTGATAAGAATCATTTACTCTAGAATATGATTCAAGTACCTAAGCACTTCTAATCACAAATATCTACTTTTCTGCTCAGAAAATTTTGGTCAAGTAACTTAACAATAAACTTCTCCAGTTTACCAAATGCCTAGCCAATTTTGTTAAATATGTGATCGAGTTATAATATGCAACTCCCATCTTTCTGATTTTGTATTAATATATGTGAGAATTTGACCAGTGTTACTGTGGGATATATCCTCTTTGATGAGAAAACTTTTCACAATTCAAAATTATCCTCTCATGGTTTCCTACTTTAGCAATCTCAAAAATCATTGACTCCTTTTTTTTTCCTTTTTTACATTTACATTGGTAGCAGCAAAGTCATCTATATTCTTGCTTCCAAAATCTCTTTTTTATGTTTATTTAAGGGAAGAACCATAATGAAAAATAATAAAATTATTCCCCATTTTTTAAAAAAAAAAAAAAAATATATATATATATATATATTTTTTCCTTTTCTCCTCTTGGAGCAAAGAGAAAGGAAAACAATCAAAATCCTTTTTCAAAAATCACTTCTAGAAGATAAATGTAATCTTCAG
Source organism: Bubalus bubalis (assembly GCF_019923935.1). Lineage (NCBI taxonomy): Eukaryota > Metazoa > Chordata > Mammalia > Artiodactyla > Bovidae > Bubalus > Bubalus bubalis. The sequence goes on along the minus strand of NC_059157.1, from coordinate 94,030,976 downwards.
ACTCTGCAACACATAAAAAGCCTGTCAAAAATGTCTAATGTCTTTAAGAACCCACATATGAAGAAATAAAACAAAGAACAGACAAACGAAAAAGGGGAGGGTAGTGATAAGGTTTAGAAAACACCAGCAAAAGGAGAGGTGGGGCAATTGAATGGATTCATTCTGAAGTGTAAAACATCATTTTTTTTGCAGCAGTATTTGCTAGAAATCAGCACAAGGTCAAGAGGGGTTATGCTGAGAAACACTATCTCTTAAAGTATTAGAAAAAAAAAGGATATTCTGGGTTCTGAAATAGGAATTGTATATTGCATGCATGCATGCTAGAAAGCTTTTAAAAATAAAAGCTTTCAGTCTGGCAGATATCAGCCAGAGTCCATAAGAAATAAATTACTGCTCAAACGCAGTAAGCTTAACTGTCCGTAAGCTCAATCAGTGCCTCAGCAAGGCGTTGCTATAAGGTTCTAGCTAACCCATCTCCCATCCCTAGCCCCACACACAGCTACAGACCCACGTACACAGAAAGAACTCCTCTAATGAATTATCTTTGTTCTGGAGCATCCTGATGGGCAGGCAAAGTCAAGCATGCACTGGGATTTAAATGCTCCCAAAATGTTATGCTCCCCAAAACTTTTGTATTTCCAACTCCTTCTAAGTTTCTGCTCCCTATAAAAATCTACTGGTTAGAAGAAGGTACAAATTATTAAATGGTTAACAGTAAAAAGGGAAATATGCAATATTGATATAAAGGACTTGTTAAAAATTTATGAGAACTCAGCCCAACTGCTCATAGTTAAATGTCACCATAAAAAAATGCTGAATCAGGGAGCAGAGTAAAACAATGACTGAATATTTTGTCATGAATTTAAAAATGTATACATATATATATACATATTTACATGCATATATACATATATTGGAGAAGGAAATGGCAACCCACTACAGTGTTTTTAGCTGGTAAATCCCATGGACAGAGGAGCCTGGTTGGCTATAGTCCATCAGGTTGCAAAGAGTCAAACACAACCATGCACACATACATATATATATATATATATATATATATATATATGCACATACACATACATACATATAAACATAAATGTATAAAAGCACATAAGCCTTTATAGACTAAAAACACAAATAAGAAATCCAATAATTCATGAAAGACAGACAAAAAAAGGATGAAGTGAAACTTGAGTCATCTAAATTTGAGTGAGAAGAAAGCCAACAAAAACACAGAAATAAATACAAATGACAAATAAGGAAAACTCAAGTACATACAGAGTCATTATAGACATCAGAATGAAATAGAAACTGAAAAAACAGTGTTACCGAGAAAATTATAGAGAACAGGCAAAGAATTTCCAACACCCACAAGCAGTGGTCCCTGGAAAACATAAACATGGACAATGAAACTAATCTAATACTGGAAATATAATTAAGGCAAATACTATTTTGAAAAACACAAATTTGAATTTATATATCAGAAGAGTACACTAAGAGGCAGGGAAAAATACTGATTGAAACTATTCACAAATGAACGAACATCAGGTGAAAAAAATTTCATAAGGAAATCAGGGCAACATGACTGGGAATGAACACTGAATAATGAATGAGAGAACTGATTCTAAATAAAACAGAAGGGATTGCATTGTATAATAAGATATGACCATGATAATTGTTCAACTAAAACAAAAGGCAGTAAAGCAAAATATGGACACAGGTAGGGTAAATTTTCTAATCACATTGCAGTTCAATTGAGTTCAGTTCAATCGCTCAGTCATGTCTGACTCTTTGTGACCCCATGAACTGCAACACGCCAGGCCTCCCTGTCTATCATCAACCCCGGAGTCCACCCAAACTCATGTCCATCGAGTCAGTAATGCCATCCAACCATCTCATCCTCTGTCGTCCCCTTCTCTTTCTACCCTCAATCTTTCCCAGCATCACGGTCTTTAAAATGAGTCAGCTCTTCGCATCAAAGTATTGGAGTTTCAGTTTCAATATCAGTCCTTCCAATGAACAACCAAGACTGATCTCCTTTAGGATGGACAGGTAGGATCTCCTTGCAGTCCAAGTTACTCCCGAGAATCTTCTCCAACATCACAGTTCAAAAGCATCAATTCTTTGGCACTCAGCTTTCTTTATAGTCCAAACCTCACATCTATACATGACCACAGGAACCATAGCCATGACTAGACGGACCTTTATTGACAAAGTAATGTCTCTGCTTTTTAATATGTTATCTAGGCTGGTAATAACTTTCTTTCCAAGGATCAAGCATCTTTTAATTTCATGGCTGCAATCACCATCTGCAGCAATCTTGGAGCCCAGAAAAATAAAGTCTGACACTGTTTCCACTGTTTCCCTATCTATTTGCCATGAAGTGATGAGGCAAGGTGCCATGATCTTAGTTTTCTGAATGTTGAGTTTTAAACCAACTTTTTCACTCTACTCTTTCAATTTCATCAAGAGGCTCTTTAGTCCTCTTCACTTTCTGTGATAAGGGTGGTGTCATCTGCATTTCTGAGGTTAGTGATATTTCTCCCAGAAATCTTGATTCCAGCTTGTGCTTCTTCCAGCCCAGCGTTTCTCATGATGTACTCTGCATATAAGTTAAATAAGCAGGGTGACAATATACAGCCTTGACATACTCCTTTTCCTATTTGGAACCAGTCTGTTGTTCCATGTCCAGTTCTAACTGTCACTTCCTGACCTGCATACAGGTTTCTCAAGAGGCAGGTCAGGTGGTCTGGTATTCCCATCTCTTTCAGAATTTTCCACAGTTTGTTGTGATCAACACAGTCAAAGACTTTGGTATTGTAAATAAAGCAGAAGTAGATTTTTTTTCTGGAACTCTCTTGATTTTTCAATGATCCAAATGATGTTGGCCATTTGATCTCTGGTTCCTCTGCCTTTTCTAAATCCAGTTTGAACATCTGGAAGTTCACAGTTCATGTACTCTTGGTATCTGGCATGGAGAATTTTGAGCATTACTTTGCTAGCATGTGAGATGAGTGCAATTGTGCAGTAGTTTGAACATTCTTTGACATTTCCTTTCTTTGGGATTGGATTTCCAGTCCTGTGGCCATGGCTGAGTTTTCCAAATTTGCTGGCATATTGAGTGCAGCACTTTCACAGCATCATCTTTTAGGATTTGAAATAGCTCAACTGGAATTCCATCACCTACACTAGCTTTGTTTGTAGTGATGCTTTCTAAGGACCACTTAACTTCACATTCCAGAATGTCTGTCTCTAGGTGACTGATCACACCATCATGGGTTATCCGGGTCATGAAGATCTTTTTTGTATAGTTCTTCTGTGTATTCTTGCCACCTCTTCTTAATATATTCTGCTTCTGTTAGATCCATACAATTTCTGTCCTTTATTGTGCACATTTTTGCATGAAATATTCCCTTGGTATCTCTAATTTTCTTGAAGAAATCTCTAGTCTTTCCCATTCTATTGTTTCCTCTATTTCTTTGCATTGATCACTAAGGAAGGCTTTCTTATCTTTCCTTGCTATTCTTTGGAACCCTGCATTTAAATGGGTATATCTTTCCTTTTTTCCTTTGCCTTTAGCTTCTCTTATTTTCATAGCTATTTGTAAGGCATCCTCATACAGCCATTTTGCTTTTTTGCATTTCTTTTTCTTAGGGATGGCCTTGATCACTGCCTCCTGTACAATGACATGAACCTGTGTTCATAGTACTTCAGGCACTCTATCTGATCTAATCCCTTGAATCCATTTGTAACTTCCACTGTTTAATCATAAGGGATTTGATTTAGGTCATACCTGAATGGTCTAGTGGTTTCCCCTAATTTCTTCAATAAGTCTGAATTTGGCAATAAGTTGTTCATCATCTGAGCCACAATCAGCTCCAGATCTTGTTTTTGCTGACTGTATAGAGCTTCTCCATTTTTGGATGCAGAGAATATAATCAATCTGATTTTGGTGTTGACCATCTGGTGATGTCCATGTGTAGAGTCTTCTCTTGTGTTGTTGGAAGACAGTGTTTGCTATAACCAGTGTGTTCTCTTGCCTAAACTTTGTTAGCCTTTGAGCTGCTTCTTTTTGTATTCCAAGGTCAAATTTGCCTGTTATTTCGGGTATCTATTGACTTTCTGCTTTTGCATTCCAATACCCTATAATGAAATGGACATCTTTTTGGGGTGTTAGTTCTAGATGGTCTTATAGGTCTTCATAGAACCACTTCAGTATTCTTGCCTTGAGAACCCCACGAACAGTATGAAAAGGAAAGGTAAAGTAGGACCTACCATCTAAGGTTGGTTGCTTCAGCAGTGCCATCATCATTTCATCAAGAAGCCAGGTGCTTCTTCACTTCTCTATCTTCATAGGTTAGAAGGCTATTTTCCCCATGCATAGAAGTCTGCCTACAGAATTAGTACTTCTTCTGTCATATCCCGTGGAGAAACAGAGTCTTTCTTCAATACAATGGAATGTATACCTACAAAGTAAATATTCAGTTAGACCTGAATAATAAAAATTTTGGCAAAACTTACACTTACGTGTTTACATATATGGATTGCAATGGCAATTTCATGTTTGAGTGATCAAACAAGTATATGCTGATGACTTCCTTAATAGTTTTGAGAGAAGCAAATGAAGAATTAACCAAAGACCTGTGAAAACTTGAAAGAATAGGTTTGTCTAAATAAAATAAGTACAAACAGGAAAAAAAAATCTGGTTGGAATCTTCTGTAGTTTGAAGAAATATTCCAAGAGCTAAAACGCTTGAAGAATTTGATTTCAGTATATCCATCCATTGAATTATAAGGCAATGGCACCCCACTCCAGTACTCTTGCTTGGAAAATCCCATGGACGGAAGAGCCTGGTAGGCTGCAGTCTATGGGGTCGCGAAGAGTCGGGCACAACTGAGCGACTTCACTTTCACCTTTTACTTTCATGCATTGGAGAAGGAAATGGCAACCCGCTCCAGTGTTCTTGCCTGGGAAATCCCAGGGACGGTGGAGCCAGATGGGCTGCCGTCTTGGGGTCGCACAGAGTCAGACACGACTGAAGCAGCTTAGCAGTAGCGTGCCTGTACTTGGGGCTTCCCAGGTGGCACTAGTGGTAAAGAACCTGCCTGCCAGTGCAGGAGAGATAAGAGATGTGAGTTCAATTCCTGGATCTAGAAGATCCCCTGGAGGAGGGGATGGCAACCCACTCCAGTATTCTTGTCTAGAGAATCCCATGGACAGAGGAGACTGGCAGGTTACAGCCCATAAGGTTGCAGAGCCAAACAGAACCGAAGCAATTTAGCACACACACATGCCTGTATTCATTGTACCCCTTTTTCTTTTTTTATTTACATAAAGTTTTTTTTGTTTATTTTAATATAAATTTATTTAAATTGGAGGCTAATTTTTTTTACCTACATGCTTCTCTGTAGGACTATATAAACAAAGCAATGCACTTTGTATGTTTTAAATGCATTTGAAGAGGTTTTAAAAGGATACTTGGGTTTCATTCTATTTACTTCTTATCTGTTAGCTATACTAGGGATTGAACCCATGTCCCCTATCTAGTTTAGACTTCCATTTACAAATATACTTCAAGTGCCAAGTATCATTGAACATATGAAGAAAATCAACAGAAAGACAATTCAAGATGAAAATGTAGTAGAGATCCAAAAAATGAAATGGAGATGAAGGAAGACAGTTTAAAAAATTATATCACTAGAATATGAAAAAGCATGCCATTCAAAATATAAGCCTGCTAAAATATGATAGGAATGAGATACTATGTAATATAATTTTAGCAATAAAGTGTAGAACTGCTAACATTTAAATAAAGATTGAAAAATGAAGGCAAGGGATTAAATGACTAAGATATTTGATCCTTACAATGATAGGGTGAAAACCTATCTATTATCTCTGACAAAGAAGATAAAATATTCAGAAATCAGTGAAGGGTGTTCAAATTTATAGCAACTATAAATTGTGCATAAGAAATGTATTTACTTTGATACTTGGAACATTCTCTTTAGCATAGTAGTTTAATGATCTCCTTTTTATACTCATACACATTGCTTGTTTGTGACCTAAACATATTTAATGACATTATTTCAGATTTTCACAATTAAATTATAGTTAAAGAGTAGGTGGTTTGCTTATAGAACTGATTATATGTATATATATATGTGCATAATATCTTGACTGTGAGAGCATTCTAGTTTAATGGACAGCAGATGAAATTTGGAAGCAAAGAAAACTGGATGAAGAAAGTCAAGAGTGATGTTTGTCATATGTTGGATAAACAAGGTTTAGTATAATGTGTTTATTTTATTTTATTTTTCAATATAAATTTATTTTAATTGGAGTCTAATTACTTTACAATATTGTATTGGTAGATTTAACATATATTTTAAAATTATAAAGACAAAATCTGAAAACTAGGTTCATTTGAAAATATTGAAAGGAAGATGAAAAAGAAATTTGAGATGTTGGATCAGTTAAGTAAATTTTCAAACATCAAATAGGAGAGTTAATACATAATATATAAAAATAATATTTGAAGGGAAGTATCCACTAGAAAATCCCAAACAAGAAACGGTTAAACATTTTTTAATTTGTGGGTTATGATTGAGGGTCAAAGGTAAGGTTTGGTTGGTGGTAAAATTGGCTAATTTTGCATTTCATTTTTTTTTTTTGTTTGCATTGACTTTATACATACTTTCCTCAAACACTGAAATTTTTGAAAACTGAAATCTCAAAAGTATAATCATTTTAAAATGAAAATAATATGACTCATGACTTAAGAGTATCATCAAGGGGAAGGAGAGAGGGAGTAAGGATAATTTCCATTCCATATTTCTTGTTTTAATTAAAAAAGAGGGACATTATTAAGTAATCTATTCAGCACAGGAAGTATAATGTTCCATATCACTATATTAAAGATTGCTTTCCTGTCTCCTATTTTCTAATTGCTCTATTTCTACTGTTAGCTTCTGATATCAAAATATTGCTGTGTGCCTTCAGTTACTACCATACTTGGCATTTCATTTCTAGAACAAATAGCTACCCAATAGCTCTTTAAGGAACACAGTGCACAAGAGAAAGACAATAAAGTTGCAGGAGTAAGAGAAGCAGGAAATGTTCTATGTTTACATCCTATTGTGTACAATTTTTTTAGGAGGAGGTTAGTAAAAATTTTAGAAATAGTACTGCCCTGCTCCTGGACTCTTTGTTTTTTCCTTTCAGTATAAATTCTACAGTCAAAAAGTGTGCCCTTTTGGAAAACTGTACATACATTTTCATCAAAAGTCATTATCTGGAAAATTGCCTTCAGTATTACTCGTTGTTCCAGGGTCATGCAAGTAAGTAGCTTACAGAGAATTGGTTTGGTGACTCAATTATGTTATTATAGATGCCTCAGAGGTTTGAAACCAAAATTTATTATTTAAGTACTTGAAAAAGTAATAGTACTTTCAATCTAAATGATTATTATAAACAGACAAGAGAGAAGAACCAAAAATTCAAAAATCAAATTAAGATTACCATTTGATATCAAATATATTTAGTAAAATAAAATTTAACTTAATAATATTTGATCCTTTTTGTATAGAAATTACTTAATTATGACCTATGCAACATAAACAAGGTTTGAGATTAGTCATGAGAATGTATTAAAATTCAGTCTATGTTGTTACTATGTAATGTAACTTTACATTTTTTACTTCTCTATGTCCCTTGATTTTCTTCTCCAAAAATCAACACCTAACTCATGCATGTGCATGAGTTTAGAAAATAATTATATAAAGTGGTAAAGGGTTATTTTCTCTGTTAATAATTCCCAGGCCCACTCTAATTCCCCAGAAGAAATCGCAATTAATATTTCCAAGATTAATTTCTTCTGATGGCTACTACCATTATAAGATGAAATAATGCTAATGCATCTATATCTCTGTTTATGGTTGTATCAACTGTAGAGTGAGTACTGATAGTCCAGACTGAGAAAGCACAGAAGATAAACTTATATTGCCTCTTATATTTTCTCTCACCTACTCAACTCCTGACTTTGTTGTTCTATATTATACTTCTCTGAAAGTTGTTTTCCTTATTATAAATCATTTTCCTTGCTTTATCTCCTGATTTTCATTAGTTATATTTCTGCATTGTCGTGATTTATAATATTCAATACTTGCAATAAGTTTTATTTTTTTTTGAAAGCAAATCTTTTTATTTCAATCCCTTTTAAATAAAACTTCATTTCTCCCATTTTAAACTAAGAATTTCATTTTACTCTGTTTTTTTCTCAACACCTAAAATAATTTATCAAGCCACTCTTTCATGAATAAAATTCAGATTCCACACTTCCTACCTTCTTGCCCTGATTCCTCATGCAATATACTGTTTTTTTGTTTTTTGTTTTTTGGTTTTTTTTTCTCTTTTTTTTTTAAATTTTATTTTATTTTTAAACTTTACATAACTGTATTAGTTTTGCCAAATATCAAAATGAATCCGCCACAGGTATACATGTGTTCCCCATCCTGAACCCTCCTCATGGACTATAGCTCCCTGTGCTATACAGCAGGACCTTGATGTTCATCCATTCTATATATAATAGCTCTCATCTTCTAATCCCAAACATCTCTCACTTTAGAAAATGCTTTTATTCATGTCTTTTCTTCATACTTCCCCAAACTGCTTACCAGTTCAGTTCAGTTCAGTTCAGTCCAGTTGCTCAGTCATGTCCGACTCTTTGCGACCCCATGGACCGCAGCACGCCAGGCCTCCCTGTCCATCACCAACTGCCAGAGTTTACTCAAACTCATGTCCATTGAGTCAGTGATGCCATCCAACCATCTCATCCTCTGTCATCCCCTTCTCCTCCCACCTTCAATCTTTCCCAGCATCAGGTCTTTTCAAGTCAGTTCCCTACATCAGGTGGCCAAAGTATTGGATTTCAGCTTCAATATCAGTCCTTCCAATGAATATTCAGGACTGATCTCCTTTACGATGGACTGGCTGGGTCTCCTTGCAGTCCAAGGGACTCTCAAGAGTCTTCTCCAACACCACAGTTCAAAACATCAATTCTTTGGTACTCAGCTTTCTTTATAGTCCAACTCTGACATCCATGCATGACCACTGGAAAAAACAATGCCTTGACTAGATGGACCTTTGTCGGCAAAGTAATGTCTCTACTTTTTAGTATGCTATCGAGCATATCTGCTTATCTAGCATATCTAGTATATCTGCTTTTTTATTAGAGAGTAAAAGTGGCCTTCTGCTTAACTGTATAACAGCATATGTAGTTTCCCAGCGCTGTGCAAATCCTTTCTGTCTGCAGTGGAAATTCCTGTCTTCACTAAAGGCGTCCCTCCTCAAGACTTTGCACTCTTTGCTCCTCTTCCTGGGAGCCTTCTCCTGAGCCATGGAGGCTTGTTCAGTGCATAGAGAGGGCATCCCTGAAGTGCTAAGATTTGACAGCCCCAGGGACAACCCTTAGCCAGTGAAAAGGTGAGATGTGGGGGATTAATTATCCAAGGAATTTATCCTCAAGGAAACAAGTCTGAAATGTGTTCTACACCATTCCTTCCCAGGGTCTCCATAGAGATGAAAATTCCAGTTGGTCAAAGTGGTGACCTTTTTATTAAGGCACCCTTGACTGTCTTTCTTCCTTTTACTGTCTCACTTTTTCAGTTCTCTTATTTGTTTTTTTCTTGGGTCACATTCTATGTAAACTGCATTCAACCAGAATTTTGTATCAGGGTCTGTTTTCTAGAATCCTTAACTAAAGAAAGGTGTTTCTTTCTGGCTTCGTTATTTGATAGAGGTAATTAAAAATAACTTTAGTGTCATTCCCTTCACATTTTATGTAAATTGCAAGGCAGCAGTGAGTATCATTGTTTTTTGAACCATATCTGGGCTGGGAGCTCAGCTTACTAACCTAGGGTTGCCCTGTTTTTCACAAGGACAACAGTTGTATCATTGTAACTCCTTCTTTTGAGTAATAGTAAGTTGTAAAATTGACAATATATTAGCATATGAGTCTTTATTATAAATACTTGTGTGTTTTTTTCATACACTAAGAAGATAAAGTCTTTGAGGCCAGACATTGTACTGGATTGTATTGCTACAGGCCTTAATATAGTTGCCTTAAAATAGATGGTGGTTACATTTGTTGACTGGAACAGAATTTACCAGTTGGGATTATCATTAGCCAGTCATTAAAGAGAATTTAACCCTCTAACTTTTATGTGTTCATCCTTGTTGACTTGCTATTTTTTTTCTTCATGGTTGGCAATACTCCCCTCAGATTCAAAGACTTCAATGTCTTTTTCCTATTAGAATGAGCTGAGAAACTTTAAAAATAGGCTAGTGTTTTGACTCTAACTCTAGACTGATTAAAATAGAATTTCTGGAAGTATTTCCTAGATACATTTTTTTCAGAGCTCCACAGCTCGTTCTGGTATACAGAGTTAGGAATCAATGATAGACTGTTAAGGTCCACCATCTCCCATCTCTGCCTCCACTACAATTTTTTTTTTTCATTCTCTGCTTTATAGTACATTCTTTTGCTACTCATATTTTATCCTCTTTGCTAGATACAGTAGGAATTGCCTTTATAAAGGGCCTTAAGTGTGTGCTCAGTGCACTAAGTTGTGTATATTTATTATAGAATTTTAGACATTTTCCACAATGTATAGATGTAGAGTATTGGGAAGGTGACTTACTCAAGATAAGACTGCTAATTATTGCTTCCAGGATTTTATTTTTTGCTTTCTTCCTCTTTTTTGTCTTAGGGATCTCTTCTTCAATCCTGAGCTTTTCATTAATGGTGATAAGTTTTCATATTGCTTTTTGTATTTCACACCTATAAAAGAAATAATGGAAATAATTGATGATCTTCTTTTGCTTTGGTTTTAAATACATCATGGATATTTTAACACTGAAGTCTCGGACATTCCATGCTTGAACTGAATTATCTCAGGATTTATTGAAACATAGAAATAAAAATAAAGTAAGATAAAGAGAGATATGACTTGTCTAAAGGCACATAGCTTGTAATTTGCAGAAATATAATTAAAACCAAGAATACATTCTTTATTTTTCTTATTAAATGCTTCAAACACATGTACAATAATATATAGAAAGATAAAATAGTAATATTCCTACTATGCAGTTTTAAAAGCTAATATTTTTGTCCATATTTGACTCAATTTTAAATGAAATACAACATTCCTTATGTCATTAAAACCCTGTTAGGAATCTTTCCTATATTCAATCCACATCCCTTTATTTCTCTGTCACTACTGGTACCATATCTCTTAAATGTGGTATTTATTATTTCAAGATATACTACTTCTAAAATAATTTGAATTCTTTGCAATCATAATGATTTCCACATTCTGTGTCATTAAAGTTTGCCTCTTATTTTATTTGTATACCTACAACTCTAGTACTTTAACTCCATAGTAACTAGCACTATTGAAAAAATACTAATTTGTTTATTTTATTTTTGGCTGCATCAGTTCTTAGCTGTGGATTCTTTGTTGCAACACACAGGCTCCAGAGCATGTGGGATCTGCAGTCATATAGCTCTAGGGCTCTCTGGTTGCAGCATGGGCTAAGTAGTTGCAGCCTGTGGGCTTAGTTCCACTGCAGCATGTGGGATCTTAGTTCCCCTACCAGAGATCAAACCCAAGTCCCCTGCCTTAGAAGTCAGATTCTTAACCACCAGACCACAGGGAAATCCCTAAACAGCTCTATTTTTGTTATTACATTTTGTTATTACATTTTTTTATTATCTTAGCCAAAAATTTATCTAATATTCAGTGTTTAAGTGCACACCATAATTCTTTCAATATAAGCTAAATATTTAATAACTATTGTATTGCATCCTGATGAATTTTTTTGCTCTTATTTCCACCATTTTAGTGGCAGTAAAAGTTATTTCTTATATGAGTAATCTCATATATCTCTTCTGGCTTCCTCTATAATTTTCCATTATCTATCAAAAGTGAAAGTCGCTCACTTTTGACTCACAATTTGTGACCCCATGGACTGTATAGTCCATGAAATTCTCCAGGCCAGAATACTGAAGTGGGTAGCCTTTCCTTTCTCCAGGGTATCTTCCTAACCCAGGAATCAAACCCAGGTCTCGTACATTTCAGGAAGATTCTTTACCAGCTGAGCCACAAGGGAAGCCCAAGAATACTGGAGTATCCCTTCTCCAGTGGATCTTCCTGACTGAGGAATCTATCAAATTGAATTTAAAAATCTAAAAATGGCCTTTATGATTGATGTGTGTATAAGCGCACTCAGGCCCTCAAGTCATGTCCTGCTCATTGCAACTCCATGGACTGTAGCTTGCCAGGCTCCTCTGTCCATGGAATTTTCCAGACAAGAACACTGGAGTGGGTTGACATTTCCTCCTCCAGGGGATCTTCCCAATCCAGGGATCGAACCCATGTCTCATGTGTCTCCTGCATTAACATGCAGATTCTTTAACATTGCGCCACCTGGGAAGCCCATGATTGTCTGATACTGCCATTTTATTTTCTTTTTTCACATCTTACAACAGCTCTGAATGCTTTTTATGTTATAGGCATGGGAACATTTGGGGCATACTGTTAATCCCACTCCCCAGGCTTCTGTTGATACCATTCTATCTGTCTGAATCATGCTCTCAACTTATTTCTAATTAGACATACTTCCATCCATTGCTGTGTTGTCTTAAGAAATGATAACAAATAATCCAACAATTTAGGAACTAAGAGTTTAGTATTTGAGAAGATATTTTCCTAAATTAAACTTTCAAAGTGTTGCAGTGAGCTCAGTTAGCTGGCTTTCAGTGATATACCAGCTAGAAGTGCTCAGGACCCCTAGAAATGCTCAGGACCACTAGGAGTGCTCTGACCTCTGCTTTGACTAATTTGCTTGCATAATATCCCTGGATATAATTTTTCCTCCCCAAAGAACACAGAACTTGTATGAACTCACTAATTGAGCAGATTTTGGTGATCTTTCATCAACTGAAAACTTCTCCTTTCAAAGCCACTACCATTACTCTACACATATTAAATGATCAAGTATTGAAGCATATATTTAGATCTCCAAGTATTTACCTAGGTTTCATGGTTCTTGATTTTTTTTTTTGTTTGTTTTAGTTGCCTTCAATGTAAAAGAGAAGATAGACAGTTGAGAGATGAATATCAATCAAGGAAAGTGGACTGACAATCATAGCCTAAGTTACTTCTGCCACTATCATGATTGTGTTTTATTTCTGCAGTGAAGAATCTGAAAAGTAAAGCATATATTTAGAACTATCAACAGGGAATATCACCTGTCATGCATTTCTGGATTTCTTTAACTGTTGAGTTCTTTTATTATGAAAATAGAAATGTTGCTTTAGTTGGTGATATATAGTTTACATATATTCTAAACAAATTAAAAAAAATAACTATATTTATTTAATCCTGAAGCTTTTTTGTTAATGGTGACACTTACTTTGTAGAAATCAAAAACAGAGTTATAACTTAGAAATTGAAACTGAAATTATACCAGAGGAAACCTCTAATCCTGTCTTAGTGGTAGGATAATGTGTTGAGGTTAGGGAATAAATACATTCACAATAAAGCTTGTGTGATGAGTCTTGTCTGCAGAATGAAGATACATATACTGTGCTGCTAATTCTGTTAGAAATATTAACCCAATGCATTAGGGTCTCAGTTGCCAAGGAAAAAGTGCTGTGTCTTATTTATTAAGAGATAGGATTACAAATGTTAAAAACATATATTATGAACACTGAGTCAGTTGCTAGCATTGGGTTGGGTCACATTATTTTTTCTGTTTTCTTTGTCAAATTAGCCAGGAGGCCACCTCCAGCACCAGGAGGCAAAGTGATATTGTATACACTTCAAAAAAGAGACACCAGAGACAAGGAAGGCTGGGTGTTGTTTGGCCAGGCATCATTCATGTAATTGGATCTGGGGGCAGACAACATTAATGCACTCAGTGACAGGAGGTGACGAAGCCCCATCTGTGCTGGCCTGCTGAGTTGATCATATCAAGGAAACTGCTGGTCAGTTTTCTGAGAGTGACTCAGAGCCAAAATTAGGTTGCTGAAATTTTCCATCCATCTAATATAAAGACAGGAAGAAATCTGCTGTTGTATGAAGGAAAATGAATGTATTATGTTAAGAGGCTCTCAAATTACATATCCTTTTCGATTGTTTTGTCAAAAATATGTTCTCTTTCTAAAATTTTTGAAATGTACTTATTTATTATTGGATAACTTTTTATTTTCATATTCTGATTCCATGTTTATTTTGTCTTTTCAGTGAGAAAGGATAGCAAACATAGAGTGTATGCCCAAAACAGACTTATTGTAGCACCTATGTCCTTGTGAAGTGTTTAACTTCTCTGTGCCACAGTGTCTTCATGTTTAAAAGGGACTCATAGAATTCTTGCATTAAATGTTACATATTTGTATACTACTAAATGCTTCATACGGAGAAGGCAATGGCAACCCACTCAGTACTTTTGCCTGGAAAATCCCGTGGACGGAGGAGCCTGGTAGGCTGCAGTTCATGGGGTCGCTAGAGTCGGACACGACTGAGCGACTTCACTTTCACTTTTCACTTTCATGCAGTGGAGAAGGAAATGGCAACCTGCTCCAGTGTTCTTGCCTGGAGAATCCCAGGAATGGGGAAGCCTGGTGGGCTGCCGTCTATGGGGTCGCACAGAGTCGGACACCACTGAAGCGACTTAGCACCAGCAGCAGCAGCAGCAGCAAATGCTTCATAGCATTTCAGACATAGACCCAGGATTAATTCACATAAATTCAAACATTGTTATTAGTTTAGTAATGTTTGGGAAAAAAATATAGCAGTCTTGATTTTGTCCCATCTAGCTTTATGTGATCTGTTGAAGAAGTTGGGTTAAAAAAAAAACAGGAATATACTCATGATTTCCTTAATGCAAATAAATGGATCCAGTAACATCTGAGCTCATCAGGAATATTGTTATTGGCTAGGAAACTGTGTTAATTCTTCATACTCTCTTCTTTAATTTCTATTTGTCACCTAAATGTTACTTCCTTATAATTGTCTATTTTATTAATGCTGTCTTTCTCATCGTCCCTTGATACCTGGAACTTTTAAGTAAAAGTCGCTTACTCCTTGGAAGGAAATTTATGACCAACCTAGGAGCATATTCAAAAGCAGAGACATTACTTTGACAACAAAGGTCCGTCTAGTCAAGGCTATTGTTTTTCCAGTGGTCATGTATGGATGTGAGAGTTGGACTGTGAAGAAAGCTGAGCGCCGAAGAATTGATGCTTTTGAACTGTGGTGTTGAAGAAGACTCTTGAGAGTCTCTTGGACTGCAAGGAGATCCAACCAGTCCATTCTAAAGGAGGTCAGCCCTGGGTGTTCTTTGGAAGGAATGATGCTAAAGATGAAACTCCAGTACTTTGGCCACCTGATTCGAAGACTTGACTCATTGGAAAAGACTGATGCTGGGAGGGATTGGGGGCAGGAGGAGAGGGGGACAACAGAGGATGAGATGGCTGGATGGCATCACTGACTCAATGGACGTGAGTTTGAGTGAACTCCAGGAGTTGGTGATGGACAGGGAGGCCTGGCATGCTGCAATTCATGAGGTCACAAAAGTCGGACACGACTGAGCAACTGAACTGAACTGAAGTTAGATGTATGATCGATGATGTAATGGGTTACAAGTTTACTGACTCTTTAAGAGTGTTTACATGTGTGCATGCTCAGTCGCTTTAGTCATGTCAGACTCTTTGTGACCCTGTGAACTGTAGCCCACCAGGCTTACTCTGTCCGTGGAATTCTCTGGCAAGAATATTGGAGTGGGTTTCCATGCCCTCCTCCATTAAGAGTGTGTATAAACTGTCAAATTCAAAAATACAATTGACAGGATAGAGTCATATATCGTTTATAAGATGTCAAAATTCTTCAAGGTATAAGACATGCTCTACATCCACTGCATGCCCCTTCTGACCTACTACTGAGGACTGTACCCACTAGTTAAGTAGCTTTGTGTGAGTAGAAGCTGTTACTTTCCTTTCCTACAGGGTATATAGCTGGCTAACTCTCATCAAGAGTTAAGGAAAAGGTATAAGCAGAGTTGTTTCTTTTCTCCTTTTTTAGTGATGCTTGCTGACTTTCAGAGATCTGAGTGGATATTTATAATTATGCCCTTTATCTCCTATTCAGTCCCTTTTATCATCTTATCATGTAATAGATACTTTGAGTTAGTTCAGCTCAGTTGTGTCTGACTCTTTGGAACCCCATGGACTGCAGCACGCAAGGCCTCCCTGTCCACCACCCACTCACAGAGTTTGCTCTAACTCATGTCCATTGAGTCGATGACGCCATCCAACCATCTCATCCTCTGTCGTCCCCTTCTCCTTCCACCTACAAACTTTCCCAGCATCAGGGTCTTTTTAAATGAGTCAGTTCTTCATATCAGGTGGCCAAAGTATATGAATTTCAGATTTTATTTATTAATATTTTTCATATTTTAATTCATTTTCACATCAGTACAACTTGATAAAGTTTTCTTGGTCAGAATATATGTTTTCCTACTAATTAATAAGATTGATTCAATAAATAGGAGCAAATACTTCTGGATCCTCTTCCTTCTGCCCACCAACTTTCTCCTGACAAATCTCCCATTATGATTATGCCAGTGTGGGGGCTTCTTCATGCTCAGGCTTCCCACTTCAAAGTTATATCCCATAGGTTATTTTATGTTGCCTAATGCACTATGCCCTGCACTTAGCAGATATTAAAATATTTTGCTGTTGCCATTCCCCAGAAATCATCTATGTAATAGTATAGATTTTACTTACCAACTGGAACCTACAAAATGAAGAGTGTCTTATATCTAGTTACCATTTTAAATAAATGACATATTGGGAGAAAAAAATGCCATAGAAGAAAAGACTTATTGATCAGTTCATCTAATCACCTTATCAAATAAGCAAATTGAGGCTCAGACTTTTAGAAATAAAATTAAGGGCTTTTGTTTTACTCACAGAAAGAGTTTGCTTTGAAAAAATACATAAATGAGTAGAAGAATGAATGAATACAAGTTATGTTACACTATCATATTCCTTTAGGAGTTTTGCATTAGATCATCTCCCTCTTTCTTTTTTTTTTTTTTATTGTTTTGTCTCAATTAGTATATTCCTCTTCTCCAAATGAGTTTCATTAGGAATAAATTATCCATGGAACTCATATGTATATAGTAGTTAAATCTCTATTCAGTTAATTCAGATGACTTCTTCCCAGACATTGAATGTCAA
Organism: Bubalus bubalis; assembly: GCF_019923935.1. Classification (NCBI taxonomy): domain Eukaryota; kingdom Metazoa; phylum Chordata; class Mammalia; order Artiodactyla; family Bovidae; genus Bubalus; species Bubalus bubalis. Next base: position 94,013,673 of record NC_059157.1, on the reverse strand, counting down.
ATTAGGTCAGTTGAATAATAATTGGATCTAATTAGCTTCCCTACAAGCTGTTAATTCCTTTACCTGGAGCCAAATAGAAGACTGGTTATAGTTTAACTGCCTGAGTGTATGTATGTGTCAGCATGAGGAACAGCAACATTCTTTGCCATGGAAAAATGAAAATATAAAGTTTGTTGTTTATTGTGGCCAAATAATTTTGAAATAACCAACCTGGGTTTGATTCCTTGGTATTAATAACAGAGATATATGTGACAGTTTTTGTGTTATGTTTCCCTTTTAAATGATAGTACATAAAAATGAAATTTAGAATATTTTATTAATGAGGATTAATTTCCCTAGACATGCTGGAGTTTTGCAGTATAAAAATCCAATATGGCTTATAAGTGATATAAATGAGAGCATAGTCTCTCAGATCACATTCAGTGTAAGAACTAATCTGTAAAGAACTAATCCCAGTTGCACTTGTCAGAAAAAAATATCTTTTTGACAAAACTTGCTATATTATTTTGCAAGAATGTATTAGCATTTTTCCCTGAAAAATAGTAAGGGTAGAGGATGCAGAGCTTTATAAAAAGGTGATGAGAGTCTTGATGAATTGAAATAAAAGAAAGGCTCGCCAACATTTGTTGTTGCTAACCAAGATATGTGATATCTTCTACTGCTAGTTCCCTGGATATTTCTTCCAAATTTAAAATTTTGGCCCAGTCTAGGTCAAATATATATTTCTAAAGAATCAGCTAGGGTGAAAATTCAGAGTTATGGTAATTGGGAACTGCCTATCACTATTTCCAGATGAGAGAGGTTGTTCTAAAATAGCTAGTCCAAAAGAGGTCCATCTTAGTTCCTCTGATTATATTTAATTGTGGTATGAAGAATGATATTGTAAAATGAAATGTAGTTGCGAATAACTAGGAGTCATTGCAAAACTAATGATTTCTGTGTTTTCCCTTTGCTCAAACCAAATCTGGATGGCCAGATATCTGTTTTCCCTCACCACTGAACCAAATCTAGATGGCCTTTTATTAAACTTTGATGATGTGGATTTACATTAAAAAGTGTTTCAGTCTTACCCTTGGTAATCTATATAATTGAACATAAGTTTCTGTTACTGATAACTCTATTAGTCATTTCTTTGATAATACCAAAGAGCAAGCAGTTCCCTTATCTTAGGAGCTTATAACAATATACATTTCACTCAGGGGTTTTAAAGTTTCTTTGGGCTTCAGATCAGATCAGTTGCATAATCAGTGACATGGCAAAGGGTAGGAAGAAAGAAATTTATAATCTATCATAACAGAAAAAAATGACTAATTGCAAAGCAGATTCAGTGTATTTATCAGACAATATAATTTTTAATGTAATGCTACTCAAGAGTGTAAAATGTTCAGATGAAAGACAATTATGGAAAATTGTTGAAACTTAGAGTGATTACCTATATCAAAGAATATAAAATTACCCTCTAGTAAAGTCAGCAAAATGTTGAATAATTGCAGTTTTTCTTATTAGTCTTCATACAAATGTATTTACTCATTTGTGATCCTGAAAGACATCATTGTTTTGTATTAAGAGATATCATAAGACTCACTGTCTAAAAGAAAGAAATCCATTTTAAGAATTATTGAAAATTCATTACGGGGTGTTTGGAAAAATATATTTCAGTTATAATGCCATTAATAGTTTTTTTCTTTAAGTAATTTGTGTGACTATTACTAACATTTTAGAGGCAAATAAATGTCTCATATCTAGAAAATTTATGATTTCACAGTTCAGTTCAGTTGCTCAGTCGTTTCTGACTCTGTGACCCCATGAACCACAGCACGGCAGGCCTCCCTGTCCATTACCAACGTCCAGAGTCTACCCAAATTCATGCCCATCGAGTTGGTGATGCCATCCAGCCATCTCATCCTCTGTCGTCCCCTTTTCCTCCTGCCCTCAATCTTTCCCAGCATCAGGGTCTTTTCAAACGAGTCAGCTCTTCTCATCAGGTGGCCAAAGTTTTGGAGTTTCAGCTTCAATATCAGTCCTTCCAATGAACACCTAGGACTGATCTCCTTTAGGATGGACTGGCTGGATCTCCTTGCAGTCCAAGGGATTCTCAAGAGTCTTCTCCAACACCATAGTTCAAAAGCATCAATTCTTTGGCGCTCAGCTTTCTTTATAGTCCAACTCTCACATCCGTACATGACCACTGGAAAAACCATAGCCTTGACGAAATGGACCTTTGTTGACAAAGTAATGTCTGCTTTTATATATGCTGTCTAGGTTGGTCATAACTTTCCTGACAGGGAGTAAGCATCTTTTGATTTCATGGCTGCAATCACCATCTGCAGTAATTTTGGGGCCGAGAAAAATAAAGTCAGCCACTGTTTCCACAGTTTCCCCATCTGTTCACCATGAAGTGATGGGACCGGATGCTATAATCTTCGTTTTCGGAATGTTGAGCTTTAAGCCAACTTTTTCACTCTCCTCTTTGACTTTCATTAAGAAGCTCTTTAGTTCTTCACTTTCTGCCATAAGGGTGGTTTCATCTGCATATCTAAGGTTATTGATATTTCTGCCAGCAATCTTGATTCTAGCTTGTGCTTCCTCCAGCCCAGCGTTTCTCATGATGTACTCTGCATAGAAGTTAAATAAACAGGGTGACAATATACAGCCTTGACATACTCCTTTTCCTATTTGGAACCAGTCTGTTGTTCCATGTCCAGTTCTAACTGTTGCTTCCTGACCTGCATACAGGTTTCTCAAGAGGCAGGTCAAGTGGTCTGGTATTCCCATCTCTTGAAGAATTTTCCACAGTTTATTGTGATCCACGCAGTGAAAGGCTTTTGCATAGTCAATAAAGCAGAAATAGATGTTTTTCTGAAACTCTCTTGCTTTTTTGATGATCCAACAGATGTTGGCAATTTTATTTCTGGTTCCTTTGCCTTTTCTAAAACTAGCTTGCACATCTGGAAGTTCACGGGTTATGTATTGCTGAAGCATGGCTTCGAGAATTTTGAGCATTACTTTTCTAGCATGTGAGATGAGTGCAATTGTTTGGTAGTTTGAGCATTGTTTGACATTGCCTTTCTTTGGGATTGTAGTGAAAACTGACCTTTTCCAGTCCTGTGGCCACTGCTGAGTTTTCCAAATTTTGTGGCATATTGAGTGCAGCACTTTCACAGCATCATCTTTTAGGATTTGAAATAGCTCCACTGGAATTCCATCACCTCCACTAGCTTTGTTTGTAGTGATGCTTCCTAAGGCCCACTTGACTTCACATTCCAGAATGTCTGGCTCTAGGTGAGTGACCACACCATCATGATTTTCTGGGTTGAAGATCTTTTTTGTACAGTTCTAGTGAGGATTTTTGTCAGTGCACTGAAAAGTGGTAGGAAATAAAATGAGTCAACCAGCTGTGCCTCCTCAGGATGAGGTTAGATTCTGATTAGGGAAAAGAAAATCACAACTAGATTTTGGCCGATGTTAGTAGATGTAATAAACTGAACAGTTAGTAGGCAGAGCCACTCAGAATAAGACTTTTTTTTTCTTTTTTTACTGTTATACTCAATCCTTCCATGTCTGAAACTATGACCAGTCAGGAGATACTCTTAAAATAGTTCAAACCCAACCATCATTCTACATTGTATGACATGGACATCAACCCCTGGGTAGGATTCTGAGCAATTCAAAACTCTTCTCTAAGAAACTCATAAGGATCAAGTGTTCTGTATCAGTGAGTAGGTTAAATGGCTCTACTCTGAAGGGAGATTAGGAGGTAAGACCCTTATATTTCTAATAGTTAGAAGGCATAACTAGTAGACATTTTTTAAAATCTGTTGAATAACAGGCACAATTCAGAGATCTCAAAAGAGTTGTCATTTTCCTCAGTTCGTGTCAATTTCCAACAGGAAAAACTGACAGAGTGTTATTCATCACATAACTGGGTATGGCAATTCACTGCTATGAGCTTTCCTTTTAAATGCCTAAGCATCTGTCACCCAAGACATTTTTGGATTCAGGCAAAGAATCTTTTATTTCCTTGTATTTGAATATATGATATATCAGCTTTAGTCAAATAAGTATTGAATGGAGTCTTGACTCAGCACTTTCAATACATATACTAATTTGTATCATTATTTATCTTTTTTGTTTTTTGTTTTTCACTTTGTACTAATTTTTAAACAAAGTAATAGGAGTAAAATGTTCTAATAGATGTCAATGTGACAAAACCCTCCATTTGTATACAAGTAAAAAGGACATATAAGCTGAACTCCTAACAGGTACCACTGTTTTTCAGAAGACCACTGCTCTAGTCATTTTTTCAGAGGCACCTTAGAGGTGACACTGAAGGGTGTGAAAGTGTCAACATGCTTTGTGGTTGAGGCCAAACTTCACTTGAACAAGTGAACAATTGTGTAACCTTTTGAACTTTCCTTAATCAGAGGAATAGGGTTCCAGATTGTTCTGATAAAACAAAGTTGTTTATATTTTTCTGTTGTTGTGAACTTTACTTAGAGACATTATAGTATATTGTTAACTTTTGGATGCATTGTTAGTACCAAGGTTTTTAGTCATATGAATTAATACATTTACTATTTTTACTGGACTTCCCTGGTGGCTCAGATGGTAAAGAATCTGCCTGCCATGCGGGAGACCTGGGTCTGATCCCTGGGTTGGGAAAATCCCCTGGAGAAGGAAATGGCAACCCACTACAGTATTCTTGCTTGGGAAATCCCATGGATAGGAGAGCTTGGTGGGCTACAGTCCATGGGGTTGTAAAGAGTTGGATAAAACTGAATGGCTAACACTTTCATTTCATTTTTTTATTAATAAATGCACAAAGTACTTTGGTGGTGAGAATCACCTTTCCTATTGTTCACATAACCACTTTGCAATATATTGTAGGTGTTAGAGTATAAATCTAGGAGCTATATATCTCAGGTTCAGATCTAAGTTTTATTGGATGTGAGGTACCAGGAAACTTTTATAACCTTTTTCTCAGTTTGCACATTGGTATATGGTATTGTGATAATAATGATAGTGACTGAGTAGGTGTGGAGATTAAGTTAATGCACATTCTATCAAAAGGAAATAGTCTATTTTTTTTTAATCAAGAGTATTGATTTTTATGTTTGGGGTTGAAATATGGGGCTAAGGACAAAATTTGTGCAAAGTTCAACTGAGAGTTTCTTAAAATATATTACCAAAGATTGTCCAGAGGATTCTGGGAAAATGGAGTAGGTACCATCAGTAATCTGTCTCTCTACCTGCCAATAACTGCACTGACAGAGACTTTCTGACTGTAACTGCTATAACTCTGGAGTCTGTTGAAGAAGGTTTTCAACTTTTTACCCCTTCTGCAACCAGACATTAAAGACCTGGACATTCAAAAATGAGTGTGTATACAGTGAGTCCCCTACATATGAACCTTCAAGTTGAGAACTTTCAAAGATGCAAACACGTATTCACTTGTCCAGTCATGTAAGTTTGTTCATGTATCTGGCATACATTTTCTTGTGCATGCAGCCCTTACAAGTGGCTGTGCTTTTGGGTACTCTACTGTACAGTACTGTTGCTGTGCAGTAAGAGGAGTTTGCTAATGAAGATTTGATGGAATTGGAGGGCCAGAGAAAGGATGACGAGAGACAAAAGGAGGATTAAGATGAAGAACCAAAGAGATTCATGATGCAAGGAAATGGCAAGGGCATTTTCTTTATACAAAGAGGTACTGTTAGTTATATATGTATTGTGTTTTGTATTTTTCAACTTCATTACATCTCTTTACTTGTCTAATAGATTTTTCAGGTTATATTATTGGGATTTCAGGTTAAATTTTTAAAAGTAGTTTTACACATGTTGTTCAGACATATGGTTGACTGTTAGTTTTTGAAGCCCAGGATCCCAACGTAGAGCAGTACACAAGTTTGCAGCAGCCATTTGAAATACTATCCATTGCTACTGTGTCATCTGTAATGAGAAAAAAGAGCTACTACTCAGACATCTTTGGATTTTTTTTTTCTTTTTCTTTTTTTAAGAGAGGAAATAGAATTGAATCCAACAAGGAATCAGAATCTGTGCTGTCAACATCAGGTATGAGTGAAATCGCTGCTTGTCTTCCGTCTCCTATCGCTGATGATGCTTCACCCCTGCCATCACCCACCTCCTCTCCCTTCTCCAGTCAGTTACTTTTCTTCACTGTTCACCTGATTCCAGCCCCTATATTCCAGCTGGTGTACTGGGCTACTGCATTTTTTCAAAGCACAGTACTGTAAGATTTAAAATATTTTCTTTATTTTTTGTATTTGTTTCTTTTTTACATTATAATTTGTGTGAAAAGTATTACAAACCTATTAGAGTACAATACTATATAGTTGATTGTGTTAGCTGGGTACCTAGGCTAACTTTGCTGGATTTAAGAATAAATCGGACTTATGAACATGCTCCTGGAATGGAGCTAGTTCATATGTAGAGGACTTACTATACAATGAGAATTTTAAAGTGTGCACACCTGGGGAAAGGCTGAGAAGACCTTAAATTTATATACCTAAAGCTGATGCTTAGCACAGAGACAGCCTGGAATTAAAACAAAAACAAAAGCCAAAAAACAAACAAACAAACAACAACAAAAAGACAACAATCCTCCCATGCCTGCCCCCACCCCTTACCCCAGTCAAAAATAAATAAATAAATAACCGCTGGGGAAGAAGGAAAATATGATTTTCAGAGTTGCCACATTATTAGATTTAAGGGTTCATTTTTCAACAGAAAAATCATAAGGCATACAAAGCAACAGGAAGGTATGGCCCATTCAAAGAGAAAAAAAAAAGTCAACAGAATTGTTCCTGAGGAAAAGCCTAATGGAAAATATAATAGATGGAGATTTTAAAACAAATGTTTTAAAAATACTCAAAGAACTAAGGGGATATAGGGAGAAAATTGAGAAGATGATGTGTGAACAAAATTGGAATATTAATAAAGAGATGGAAACCCTAAAAAGAGACTAAATTTTTTTCTGCAGCTATAAAGTACAATGATGCTTAAAAATTTTACTAGATGTTTTAACAGACAGCTTTGAGCAGGTACAAGAAAGAATCAGCAGACTTGAAGATAAGGTAATGGGAAATCATCCTGTATGAGGAATCAGTTTAGTTCAGTCACTCAGTCATCTCTGACTGTGACCCCATGAGCCGCAGCACGCCAGGACTCCCTGTCCATCATCGACTGCCAGAGTCTACCTAAATCCATGTCCACTGAGTTGGTGATGCCATCCAATCATGTCATCCTCTGTCGTCCCCTTCTCCTCCTGCCCTCAATCTTTCCCAGCATCAGGGTCTGTTCAAACGAGTCAGCTCTTTGCATCAGGTGGCCAAAGTATTGGAGTTTCAGCTTCAACATCAGTCCTTCCAATGAACATCCAGGACTGATCTCCTTTACAATGGACTGGCTGAATCTCCTTGCAGTCTAAGGGACTCTCAAGAGTCTTCTCCAACACCACAGTTCAAAAGCATCAATTCTTTGACACTTAAGCTTTCTTTATAGTCCAAATGGAAGACAAAAAGATTGAAGAAATGACCAGAGCCTATGTGACCTGTGGAATATCATCAGATGGATCAGCATATATATCATAGGAACTCCAGATAGAGAAAAGAAAGAGTACTTGAAGATATAATGGCCAGAAACTTTCAAAATTTGTATAAAGACATGAATATGAACATTGAAGCTCAGTGAACTACACATAAGATGAACTCAAAGATATTTAATAAGATAATCAGCATACTGCTCATCAGAAACTTTGGGTATAAAAAACTGTGGGCTGTTATGTTCAGATTGCTAAAAGAAAAAGCTACACAACAAGAATCCTTTAACTTGTGAAACTGTCTTTCGAGAGTTAGGGAGAAATTAAGATATTTCCCGATAAATGTAAGCTGAAGGAGTCTGTAAGCATTAGGCTTGCCCTGTAAGAAATACTTAATCGAGTCCAGCAAGGTTGACTGAAAGGGTACTAGATGACACCACCCTTATAGCAGAAAATGAAGAAGAACTAAAGAGCCTCTTGATGAAAATAAAAGAGGAGAGTGAAAAAGTTGGCTTAAAGTTCAACATTCAGAAAACTACGATCATGGCATTCGGTCCCATCACTTCATGGCGAAGAGATGGGGAAACAGTGGAAACAATGTCAGACTTTATTTTTTGGGCTCCAAAATCACTGCAGATGGTGATTGCAGCCATGAAATTAAAAAACGCTTACTCCTTGGAAGGAAGGTTATAACCAACCTAGATAGCATATTCAAAAGCAGAGACATTACTTTGCCAACAAAGGCCGGTCTAGTCAAGGCTATGGCTTTTCCAGTGGTCATGTATGGATGTGAGAGTTGGACTATAAATAAAACTGAGTGCCAAAGAATTGATGCTTTTGAACTATGGTGTTGAGAGTCCCTTGGACTGCAAGGAGATCCAACCAATCCATCCGAAAGGAGGTCAGTCCTAGGTGTTCATTGGAAGGACTGATGTTGAAGCTGAAATTCCAATACTTTGGCCACCTGATGAGAAGAGCTGACTCATTTGAACAGACCCTGATGCTGGGAAAGATTGAAGGCAGGAGAAGGGGACGACAGAGGATGAGATGGTTGGATGGCATCACCAACTCGATGGACGTGGGTTTGGGTGGACTCCGGGGGTTGGTGATGGACATGGAGGCCTGGCGTGCTGCAGTTCATGGGGTCACAAAGAGTCAGACACGACTGCGCGACTGAACTGAACAGAACTGATATGGTAATTAAAAACTGTATGGATAAATACAGATCTCAATAAAGATAAATAATTGAACAATCATAAAAGCTAATATTATTATAGCAGTGACTGATAAGTGTACTTTTTGGTTTCTCCACGAATCATAGAAACTGAAGACTAATATTGAAAATAATATAATTAAAGAACTAATTAGTGCTGGTGTTACCATAAATTTGATTCATAACTCCAAATCTGGGTCTCTTTTTTCAAAATTTTTGAAATACAGTTGATTTACAAACTTCCAATGACTCAGTTATATACATATATATAGGTATACATATATAGTGTTATATATATATATTATATATTTTTTATATATATAATATATTTTATATATAAATATATAAAGTATATTATTTATTTAGACTGAGCCAGATCTTAGTTGTGGCATGTGGGATAAAGTTCCCTGACCAGGAGTTGACCCCAGATCCCCTGCATTAAGAGCGCAGTCTTATCCACTGGGCCACCAGTGGATATATAGGGACACCCATATATATATATATATATATATATATATATATATATATATATGATGAGATTGTTGGATGGCATCCCCGACTTGATGGACATGAGTTTGAGTAAGCTCTGGGAATTGATGATGTACAGGGAAGCCTGTCATGTTGCAGTCCATGGGGTTGCAAAGAGTTGGACATGACTGACCAACTGAACTCACTGATACAATAATATATGTATTATTTATCTATATATAAATATATATTGGACAAGACTGAGCAACTGAACTGAAATGAACTGATATATGTATATCATATACATATATGTGTGTGTATATATATTTCTAAAAATATTTTTCAAATTTTTAGCCTTATACATGATTAAAAGATACTCAGTATAGTTCCCTATTCTATACAGTAGGTCCTTGTTGTTTACCTATTTTATATATCATAGTGTGTATCTGTTAATTCCTCCCTTTAGAACCCATAATTTATTTTTTCTATATCTGAAAGTCTATTTCCATTTTGTAAATACTTTTATTTGTATCATTTTTTAGATTTCACATGTCAGTGATATCAAATGATTATTTCTTCTACTCTGTCTCAATCATTTAATCTCTAGGCCTATCCATGTTGCTACGAATGACATTATTTCACTCATTTTTATGGTTGATTAGTATTTCATTGTATGTATATCAGTCACTTCACTCGCTCACTCGTATCCAACCATGAATAGCAGCACACCAGGCCTCGCTGTCCATCACCAACGCCCAGAGTTCACTCAAACTCATGTCCATTGAGTCGGTGATGCCATTCAGCCACCTCATCCTCTGTTGTCCCCTTCTCATCCTGCCCCCAAACCCTACCAGCATCAGAGTCTTTTCCAATGAGTCAACTCTTTGCATGAGGTGGTCAAAGTATTGGAGTTTCAGCTTCAGCATCAGTCCTTCCAATGAACACTCAGGACTGATTTCCTTTAGAATGGACTCCTTGAAGTCCAAGGGACTCTCAGAGTCTTTTCCAACACCACAGTTCAAAAGCATCAATTCTTCGACGCTCAGCTTTCTTCACAGTCCAACTCTCACATCCATATATGACCACTGGAAAAACCATAACCTTGACTAGATGGACTTTTTTTGGCAAAGTAATATCACTGCTTTTTAATATGCTATCTAGGTTGGTCATAACATTCCTTCCAAGGAGTAAGTGTCTTTTAATTTCATGGCTGCAGTCACCATCTGCAGTGATTTGGAAGCCCCCCAAAATAAAGTCTGACATTGTTTCCACTGTTTCCCCATCTATTTCCCATGAAGTGATGGGACCAGATGCCATGATCTTGATTTTCTGAATGTTGAGCTTTAAGCCAGCTTTTTCACTCTCCACTTTCACTTTCATCAAGAGGCTTTTCAGTTCCTCTTCACTTTCTGCTATAAGGGTGGTGTCATCTGCATATCTGAGGTTATTGATATTTCTCCCAGCAATCTTGATTCCAGCTTGTGCTTCTTCCAGCCCAGCGTTTCTCATGATGTACTCTGCATATAAAAGTTAAATAAGCAGGATGACAATATACAGCCTTGACATATTCCTTTTCCTATTTGGAACCAGTCTGTTGTTCCATGTCCCAGTTCTAGATGTTGCTTCCTGGCTTTCATACAGGTTTCTCAAGAGGCAGGTCAGGTGGTCTGGTATTCCCATCTCTTTCAGAATTTTCCACAGTTTATTGTGATCCACACAGTGAAAGGCTTTGGCATAGTCAATAAAGCAGAAATAGGTGTTTTTCTGGAACTCTCTTGCTTTTTCCATGATCCAGTGGATGTTGGCAATTTGATCTCTGGTTCCTCTGCCTTTTATAAAACCAGCTTGAACATCTGGAAGTTCATGGTTCACCTATTGCTGAAGCCTGGCTTGGAGAATTTTGAGCATTAGTTTACTAGCGTGTGAGATGAGTGCAATTGTGCAGTAGTTTGAGCATTCTTTGGCATTGCCTTTCTTTGGGATTGGAATGAAAGCTGACCTTTCCCAGTCCTGTGGCCCCTGCTGAGTTTTCCAAATTTGCTGGCATATTGAGTGCAGCACTTTCACAGCATCATCTTTCAGGATTTGAAATAGCTCCACTGGAATTTCATCACCTCCACTAGCTTAGTTCATAGTGATGCTTTCTAAGGCCCACTTGACTTCACATTCCAGGATGTCTGGCTCTAGGTGAGTGATCACACTATCATGATTATCTTTGCCATAGAGATCATTTTTGTACAGTTCTTCTGTGTATTCTTGCCACCTCTTCTTAATATCTTCTGCTTCTGTTAGGTCCATACCATTTCTGTCCTTTATCAAACCCATCTTTGCATGAAATGTTCCCTTGGTATCTCTAATTTGCTTGAAGAGATCTCTAGTCTTTCCCATTGTTTTCCTCTATTTCTTTGCATTGATCACTGAGGAAGGCTTTTTTTTTTTTTTATCTCTCCTTGCTATTCTTTGGATCTCTGCATTCAGATGCTTATATCTTTCCTTTTCTCCTTTGCTTTTCACTTCTCTTTTATTCACAGCTATTTGTAAGGCCTCCCCAGCCAGCCGTTTTGCTTTTTTGCATTTCTTTTCCATGGGGATGATCTTGATCCTTGTCTCCTGTATAATGTCATGAACCTCAGTCCATAGTTCATCAGGCACTCTGTCTATCAGATCTAGTCCCTTAAATCTATTTCTCACTTCCACTGTATAATCATAAGGGATTTGATTTAGGTCTTACCTGAATGGGCTAGTGATTTTTCCCACTTTCTTCAATTTAAGTCTGATTTGGCAATAAGTAGTTCATGATATGAGCCACAGTCAGCTCTTGGTCTTGTTTTTGCTGACTGTATAAAGCTTCTTCGTCTTTGGCTGCAAGGAATATAATCAATCTGATTTCGGTGTTGACCATCTGGTGATGTCCATGTGTAGAGTCTTCTCTTGTGTTTTTGAAAGAGGGTGTTTGCAATGACCAGTCTGTTCTCTTGGGAACACTCAGCCTTTGCCCTGCTTCATTCCATATTCCAAGGCCGAATTTGCCTGTTACCACAGGTGTGTCTTGACTTCCTACTTTTGCATTCCAGTCCCCTATAATGAAAAGGCCATCTTTTTTGGGTATTAGTTCTAAAAGGTCTTGTAGGTCTTCATAAACTGTTCAACTTCAGCTTCTTCAGCATTACTGGTTGGGGCATAAGATTGGATTACCGTGATGTTGAATGGTTTGCTTTGGAAATGAACAGGGGTCATTCTATCATTTTTGATCAGAGATCATTCTGTCAACTCTTTTGTTGACTATGATGGCTACTCCATTTCTTCTAAGGGATTCCTGCCTGCAGTAGTAGATATAATGATCATCTGAGTTAAATTCACCCATTCCAGTCCATTTGAGTTTGCTGATTCCTAGAATGTCAATGTTCACTCTTATCATCTTCTGTTTGACAACTTCCAATTTACTTTGATTCATGGACCTAATATTCCAGGTTCCTATGAAATATTGCTCTTTACAGCATCAGACTTTGCTTCTATCACCAGTCACATCCAAAACTGGGTATTGTTTTGCTTTGGCTCCATCCCTTCATTCTTTCTGGAGTTATTTCTCCACTGATCTCCAGTAGCATATTGGGCACCTACTGACCTGGGGAGTTCCTCTTTCAGTGTCCTATCATTTTGCCTTTTCATACTGTTCATGGGGTTTATACCACATCTCATTTATCCAATAATCTGCCAGTGGACATTCAGGTTACTTGGTTATTGTAAATAATGTTGCACTGAACATTGGGGTATATGTATCTTTTTAAATTAGAGTTTCCATCTTTTCCAGATATATTTCCAGGACTGGGATTGCTGGATCGTATGGTAACTCTATTTTTAGTTTTTCAAGAAACCTGCATATTGTTCTCCATGGTGCTACACCAATTTGCTTTCCCACCAACTATGTAGATGGCTTCCCAGGAGGTGCTAGTGTTAAAGAATCTGCCTACCAATGCAGGAGATATAAGAGATGTTCGTTTGATCTCTGGGTTGAAAAGGAGGATATGGCAGCCCACTCCAGTATTGTTGCCTAGAGAATCCCAAGGTAAGAGAATCCTGGCTGGGTATAGTTGATAAGGTCATGAAGCGTCAGACACGATTGAAGTGAATTAGCATGTAAACAAGTGTGGAGAAGGGTTCCGTTTCCTATACCTTCTCTAACATTTATTGTTTGTAGATATTTGATGAGATAAAAATCTTGTTTTTCTTCTTAAAAATTTAATGACTCAGTTCAGTTCAGTTCAATCACCCAGTCGTGTCCAACTCTTTTTGATCCCATACACTGCATCATGCCAGGCTTCCCTGTCCATCACCAACACCCAGAGCTTACTCAGACTCATGTCCATTGAGTTGGTTATGCCATCCAACCATCTCATCCTCTATTGTACCCTTTTCCTCCCTCCTTCAATCTTTCCCAGTATCAGGGTCATTTCCAATGAGTCAGTACTTCGCATCAGGTGGCTGAAGTAATGAAGTATCAGGTTCAGCATCAGTCCTCCCAATGAATATTCAACACTGATTTCCTTTAGGATGGACTGGTTGGATCTCCTTGCAGTCCAAGGGACTCTCAAGAGTCTTCTTCAACACCACAGCAGTTCAAAAGCATTAATTCTTTGGGGCTCTTTTTATAGTCCAACTCTCACATCCATACATGACTACTGGAAAAACCATAACTTTGACTAGAGGGATGTTTGTTGGCAAAGTAATGACTGTGCTTTTAGTATGCTGTCTAAGTTTGTCATAGCTTTTCTTCCAAGGAGCAAGTGTCTTATAATTTCATGGCTTCAGTCACCATCTGCAGTGACTTTGGAGCCACAAAAGATAAAGTCTGTCACTGTTTCCATTGTTTCCCCATCTATTTTCCATGAAGTGATGGGACTGGATGCCATGATCTTACTTTTCCTAATGTTGAGTTTTAAGCCAACTTTTTCACTCTCTTCATTCAGTTTCATCAAGAGGCTCTTTTGTTCCTCTTCACTTTCTGCCATAAGTGTGGTGTCATCTGTATATTTGAGGTTATTGATATTTCTCCTGGCAATCTTGATTCCAATTTGTGCTTCATCCAGCCCGGCATTTCACATGATGTACTATGCCTATAGGTTAAATAAACAGAGTGACAATATACAGCCTTGATGTACTTCTTTCCCTATTTGGAACCAGTCTGTTGTCCCATGTCCAGTTCTGACTGTTGCTTCTCAACATGCATACAGATTTCTCAGGAGGTAGGTAAGGTAGTCTGATATTCTCATCTCTTGAAGAATTTACCACAATTTGTTGTGAACCACACAGTAAATTGCTTTGGCATCATCAATAAAGCAAAAGTAGATTTTTTTCTGGAACTCTCTTGCTTTTTTGATGATCCAGCAGATGTTGGCAGTTTGGTCTCTGGTTCTTCTGTCTTTTCTAAATCCAACTTGAACATCTGGAAGTTCACAGTTCATATACTCTTGAAGTCTGGTTTGGAGAATTTTGAGCATTACTTTGCTAGCATGTGAGATGAGTGCAATTGTGTGGTAATTTGAGCATTCTTTGGCATTGCCTTTCTTTGGGGTTGGAATGAAAACTGACCTTTTCCAATATTGTGGCCACTTCTGATGTTTCCAAATTTTCTGGCATATAGAGGGCAGCTCTTTCACAGCATCATCTTTTAGGATTTGAAATAACTTAACTGAAATTCCATTACCTTCCCTAGCTTTGTTTTTAGTGATGCTTCCTAAGGCCCATTTGACTTCACATTCCAGGATGTCTGGCACTAGGTGAGTGATTACTCCATTGTGATTATCTGGGTTGTGAAGATCTTCTTTGTAAAGTTCTTCTGTGTATTCTTGCCACCTCTTCTTAATATCTACTGCTTCTGTTAGGTCTATACCATTTCTGTCCTTTATTGTGCCCATTTTTTTGCATGAAATGTTCCCTTGGTATCTCTAATATCCTTGAAGCAATCTCTAGACTTTCCCATTCTATTGTTTTTCTCTATTTCTTTGCATTGATCCCTGAGGAAGGCTTTCTTATCTCTCCTTGCTATTCTTTGGCACCCTGCATTTAAATGGGTGTATCTTTCCTTTTGTCCTTTGTCTTGAGCTTCTCTTCTTTTCTCACCTGTTTGTAAGGCCTCTTCAGACAACCATTTTGCCTTTTTACTTTTCTTTTTCTTGGGGATTCTTTTGATCACTGCCCCCTGTAAAAAAAAATCACAAACCTTTGTCCACATTTCATCAGGCACTCTATCAGATTTAATTACTTGAATCTGTTTTTCACTTTCACTGTTTAATCGTAAGGGATTTGATTTAAGTCATACCTGAATGGTCTAATGGTTTTCCCTACTTTCTTCAACTTCAGTCTGATTTTGGCAATAAGGAGTTCATGATCTGAGCCACAGTCAGCTCCTGGGCTTGTTTTTGCTGACTGTATAGAGTTTCTCCATCTTTGGCTGGAAAGAATATCATCAATCTGAATTTGGTATTGACCATCTGGTGATGTCAATGTGTCGAGTTTATTCTTGTGTTATTGGAAGTGTTTGCTATGACCAGTGCATTCTCTTGGCAAAACTCTATTAGCCTTTGCCCTGCTTCATTTTGCACTCCAAGGCCAAATATTCCTGTTACTTTAGGTGTTTCTTGACTTCCTACTTTTGCATTTCAGTCCTCTGTAATGAAAAAGACATATTTTTGGTTGTTGGTTCTAAAAGGTCTTGTAAGTCTTCATAGAACCATTCAACTTCAGCTTCTTCAGCATTACTGGTTGGGGCATAGATTTGGATTACTCTGATATTGAATGGTTTGCCTCAGAAACAGAGATCATTCTGTCGTTTTTGAGATTGCATCCAAGTACTGCATTTCGGACTCTTTTGTTGACTATGAGGGCTGCTCCATTGCTTCTAAGGGATTCTTGCCCACAGTAGCAAATATAATGGCCATCTGTGTTAAATTCACCCATTCCAGTCCATTTTAGTTCACTGATTCCTAGAATGTCTATGTTCACTCTTGCCATCTCCCGTTTGCCCACTTCCAATTTGCCTTGATTCATGGACCTAACTCTCTAGGTTCCTTTGTAGTGTTGTTCTTTATAGCATTGGACTTCCATCAGTGGTCACATTCACAACTGGATATTGTTATTGCTTTTTCTCTATCTCTTCATTCTTTCTGGTATTATTTCCCCACTTTCTCCAGCAGCATAATGGAGACCTAGCGACCTGAGGAATTCATCTTTCAGTGCCCTATTTTTTGCCTTTTCATAGTGTTCACGGGGTTCTCAAGGAAAGAATACTAAAGTGGTTTGCCATTCCCTTCTCCAGTGGACCACGTTTTGTTAGCACTCTCCGCCATGACAGGTCCACCTTGAGTGGCCCTATATGGCATGGCTCACAGTTTCATTGAGTTAGACAAGGCCATGTTCCATGTGATAAGTTTGACTAGTTTTCTGTGATTGTGGTTTTCATTCTGTTTGCTCTCTGATAGAGAAGGATAAAAAGCTTATGGAAGCTTCCTGGTGGGAGAGACTGACTGAGGGGTAAACTGGGTCTTGCTCTGATGGGCAGGGCCATGATCAGTAAATCTTTAATCCAATTTTATGTTGATGGGAGAGACTGTGTTCTTTCCCTGTTGTTTGACCAGAGGCCAAACTATGGTGGAGGTAATGAAGATAATGATGACTTCCTTCAAAAAGTCCCATGCATACACTGCCACACTCAGTGCCCCCAACCCTGCAGCAGGAGACCATTGACCCACGCCTCTGCTGGAGACTCCTGGACACTCAGGGGAAAGTCTGGGTCAGTCTCTTATGGGGTCACTGATCCTTTCTCCTGGGTCCTGGTGTGCACAAGATTCTGTTTGTGCCCTCCAATAGTTTCACCAGTCCTTTGTAAGTTCTGGCAGCTCTATGGTGGGGTTAATGGTGACCTCCTCCAAGAGGGCTTATTCCCTACCCAGGTCTGCTGCACCCAGATCCCCTGCCCATATGGCAGACCACTGCTGACCCATACCTCTGTAGGAGACACTCAAAGGCAGGTCTGACTCCATCTCTATGGGGGTCTCCTGGTGTGCAAAAGTTTTGTTTGAGCCCTCTGAGTGTCTGGTGGGTATGGAGCTTGATTCTAAATGTGATTTCACCCCTCCTACTGTCTTGCTGGGGTTTCTACTTTGCCCTTGGACGTGTTTTTCTTTTTTTTTTTTTTTGATGGGATCCAACATTCTCCTGTCGACTGTTGTTCAGCAGCAAGTTGTAATTTTGGAGTTCTTGCAGGAGAAGATGAGCTCACATCCTGCTACTCTGCCATCTAATGCACTTTAAAATTAATTTCTGTTTGGGGGCATACAATATAAAAAGAGGCAATATTGTGAATTCAAGAACCAAAAGTTGGGAGAAAGAGAGGTAAAGGAGCATAGTTTTTGTATCTTATTGATGTTAAGCTAGTATAAATTCTAATTAGAATTATATAAGTATATAACATTAAATGTAATATCCATGGTAGCTACAAAGAAAATAGCAATAGAATATACACAAAAGGAAAATAGAAAGGAACTTAAACTTCTCACTATAAAAATTCAACTAAACTCAAAACAAGACAATACTGAGAGTATTAGAGACAAAAAATAAAAAGCTATAAGGATTTTTTTTTTAGAAAAATATGAAAATATAATGATAGGCATAATTCCCTTTTTACAAGCAAATGGATTAAACTATTCAATCAAAGGACAGAGATTGACTGGACAGATAAAAACTTATGATCCAACTATATTCTGTTTGCAAGAGATTAATTTTAAATTCAAAGACACAAACAGGTTGAAAGTAAAGGAGTAAAAAATACAGTCCATGATAATAATTACCAAAAGATGGTAAGTGTGGCTATATGAATATCAGACAAAATAGACTTAAAAAAAATAGATATAAGAAGCAAATGACATATTTTAATAAAATTTTCAATAGATCAATAAGTATAACAGCATTTACACACCTAACGACAGGTGGTCAAAATATATGAAGCAAATATGCAGAAAATTGAAGGAATAAATAGTTTTCAATAAAAGTTGGAAACTGTAATAACCCACTCACAAATATGAACAAAGCAGGACAATAAGTCAGAAGATTACTAAGACAATCAAGAACTTAAACAACACAGTAAAGCACTAGGTATAATAGACAGATATAGAACATTCTACCCAGCAACAAGAGAATGGCCATTGCTTTCAAGTGCACATGGGGCATTTTCTAGGATAGACCATATACTGGGCCAAGAATAAAGTCATAGTATAATTTAAAATGTAGTAAATTTCAAAATCACAATGGGATAAAGCTAGAAATCAATAACAAAAGGAAAACTAGAAAAAAATTCAAATTTGTGGAAATTAAACAATGCACTTTTGAAAAACCAATGGATTGAAAAAGAAACTACAACAGGAATTTAAAACTAGAGGTGAGTGAAGATGAAAACACACCATTCAAAAACTTATAGTATGCACTAAAAGTAGGGCTAAGACGGAGCTTATAGCTATAAATATTTACATTGAAAAGCAAGAGAGATCTCAGATAAACAACATAATTTTATAATTTAAGAAACTAGAAAGACAAGAATAAATTAAACCCAAAGTTAGCAGGAGAAAGGAAATAATAGAAATTAGAGCAGAGACAAATAAGGTAGAAAATAGAGGAATAGAGAAAACCAATGAAGTTCAAACTTGGTTCCTTGAAAACATCAACAAAACTGATAAACCTTTAGCTAAATGAACATATATAAAATATAGAAGTCTTAATTTAGTAAAATCTGAAACAAAAGTGAGGACGGTATTAACTGATAATGCAGATATAAAAAGTAATAAAGATAATAGTATAAATGATTGTATACCAATATATTGGGTAACATAGACAAAATGAACCAATTCCTAGAAGCATGATACCCACCAAGACTAAATCATGAATAACTAGAATATTTGAATAAAATTACAACTAGTAAAAAGAGTTGATCAGTAATTAAAATTCAGAAGAAAACCCTAACTTGATGACTTTACTATGGAATTCTGCCAAACATTTTTAAGAACTGATACCAATACTTCTCAAACATTTCCAACAAATTGAAGAGAAAGGAATACTTCCAAACTCATTCTGTGAGGGCAGCATTACTCTGATACCAATGTCAGACAAAGATACTGTAAGAAAAGAATATGATAGACCAGTAATTCTTGTGAACATTGATGTAAAAGTCCTTAATAAAACACTATCAAAAAGAACTCAGTTGCATATTATAAGAATTATACACCATGATCAATGTGATTTACTCCTGGAATGCTAGGATGGTTTAGCATGTGAAAATTGATTAATGTATTATGCCACATCAGCAGAATGTAGCAGTGTGGTGTGCGGGGAAGCACGTGATTATCTCTACAAAAGAAGCACTTGAGAAGACTCAACATCTTTCATGATAAAAACACTTAGAATTAGAAAGAAACTAACTCAACAATATAAAAGTTCCTACTTAATAACTGAAATTATGTGATCTTTGTAGTAGAGAAATTTACAAATTTAAAGCAATTCCTATTTAAGGAAAAAACACCTCAATTTATAGATTTATTTTATATGCTGTTTTCATAGGCAAATGGGATATTATAAGATTAGATATTACTGGTTGTAGTTTAGAAATGGCTCCTGTTTCCAAAATATCACTACCTCTGCTCTAAAATCTTCAATATCATGCACATAAATATATCTAGCAAATAACTAAAAAATCACTAACCACCATTAAAACATAATATAGTAAAATACCTAGCACAGTATCTGGAGATGATATCTTGTGTTTTCCCTGTTTGAAGTAGGACTGATTGATTAGAAAAGAACCACAAAGTATACCCGCAATGGTGGCTAGAAGTTTGTACTTTCCAGGTAGCTCAGTGATAAAGAATCCACCCACTAATGTAGGAGCTGCAGAAGAGACATGGGTTCGATTCCTGAGTCAGGAAGATCTCCTGGAGAAGAAATGGGAACCCCTTCCAGTATTCATACCTGGGAAATCCCAAGAACAGAAGAACCTGGAGAGCTACAGCCCATGGGGTCCCAAGAGTTGGACATAACTCACTGACTAAATGACAAACAACAACATTTATCCTATCCTTCTAGGTATGTTTTATTTTGTGTGTGTGTGCTCAGTCATGTCTGACTCGTGACCTCATGGACTATAACCTGCCAGACTCTTCTGTCCATGAGATTTCTTAGGCAAGAATACAGGAGTGAATTGTCATTTCTTTCTCCAGGGGTTCTTCCTGATCCAGGGATTGAGCCCAAGTTTCCTGTGACTCCTGCTTTGGCAGGTGCATTCTTTATCACTGAGCCACCTGGGAAGACAGTGGATACATGTAAGGATAAATGTAATAATTATTTTAAAAGTCTATTGTATATTTCTCATTGGCAATTTTGACAAAGACAGCACAGCTTATATTGATTCATGTTTATACTTTTTGGAGGTTAAGAAGCCCTAGCTAAGCCCTTTTACTAACATGTTGTTACTCCTTATATGAGATACTCTCATTAAGAACTCATATACAGATTTTGAACAACCATTCTCAGACATCCTGAAAATAGCTACACTTCACTTCAGTTTCCAGGTCATTTGTTTATAATACAAATTACCAAACGTTTGAAAAACTAAAGCAAAGGTTAAGGACTAAATCACATAGCATATGCCATCTTCATGTTAAGGAAGAATTGCAAGATCTTTACATATTTACATGTTTTAACATGTTGTATATATTAAATGAATATTTGATGGATAGTGTAACATGGATAAAATAAAGGTATCTGGGTTGCATGCTGAGAAAGTGTTAGTAGCTTCGTCGTGTCTGACACTTTGAGACCCCATGGACTGTAGTCCACAAGACTCCTCTCTCCATGGGATTTTCCAGACAAGAATACTGGAGTGGGTTGCCATTTCCTCCTCCAGGGGATCTTCCCAACCCAGAGGTAGAACCCGGGTCTCCTGCATTGCAGGCAGATTCTTCACTATCAGAGCCAACAACAGGGAACCAGGATTGAATGTTAGATCGTTGTAAATTTTAAATGAGGTGATATTAAAAAAAAGTATATATAATAAATTATTATTTAAGGATATTAAGCTCTATAAACACTATCAGTGATCATAATAACAATGAGATTTAGAGCATGGAGCTAAGTCATGCCATTTCTAAAACCTATATAAAATTCTTAAGCATTCAGGGACACAAAAAGTATCAGAGGACTAACTACTTCAGCTCTGCATATTTCTGAAGATTCTTTGATTTTCTCCTTATCTGTTGATTTGCACAGCTATCTGTTCTGGAACAAGCTGATAATATTATTCCACAGCAGTCAGGTAGAGACAATTCTAGATAAGAACTTCAACAAAACTTGAAGACAAAGACAATATGCAATTGATTGTACAAAAAAGATCTTCACAACCCAGATAATCATGATGGTGTGATTACTCACCTAGAGCCAAACATCCTGGAATGTGAAGTCAAGTGGGCCTTAGGAAGCATCAGTACAAACAGAGCAAGTGGAGGTGATGGAATTCCAGTTGAGCTATTTCAAATTGTAAAAGATGAGGCTGTGAAAGTTGCACTCAATATGCTAGCAAATATGGAAAACTAGGCAGTGGCCACAGAACTAGAAAAGGTCAGTTTGCATTCCAATTCCCAAAGAGAGGCAATGCCAAAGAATGCTCAAACTACCACACAATTGCACTCAACTTACACACTAATAAAACAATGCTCAAAATTCTCCAAGCCAGACTTCAACAATAAGTGAACTGTGAACTTCCAGATGTTCAAGTTGGTTTTAGATAAGGCAGAGGAACTAGAGATCAAATTACCAACATCTACTGGATAATTGAAAAAGCAAGAGAATTCCAGGCAAACGTCTACTTCTGCTTTATTGACGATGCCAAAGCCATTGACTTGGTGGATCACAGTAAACTGTGGAAAATTCTTAAAGAGAAGGGAATATCAGACCACCTGATCTGGCTCTTGAGAAATCTGTACGCAGGTCAGGAAGCAACAGTTAGAACTGGACATGGAACAACAGACTGGTTCCAAATAGGGAAAGGAGTACTCCAAGGCTGTATATTGTGACCCTGCTTATTTAACATGTATGCAGAGTACATCATGAGAAATGCTGGGCTGGATGAAGCACAATCTTAAATCAAGTTTGCCAGGAGAAATATCAATAATCTCAGATATGCAGATGATATCATCCTTATGGCAGAAAGTGAAGAGGAATTAAAAAGCCTCTTGATGAAAGTGAAAGAGGAGAGTGAAATAGTTGGCTTAAAACTCAACATTCAGAAAACAAAAATCATGGCATCCAGTTCCATCACTTCATGGGAAATAGATGGGGAAACAGTGGAAACGGTGGCAGAGTTTATTTTCTTGGGCTCCAAAATTACTGCAGATTGTGATTACAGTCATGAAATTACAAGATTCTTACACCTTGGAAGGAAATTTATGACCAAACTAGATAGTATATTAAAAAGTAGAGTCATTACTTTGCCAACAAATGTCCATCTAGTCAAGGCTATGGTTTTTCCAGTAGTCATGTATGGATGTGAGAGTTGGACTATAAAGAAAGCTGAGCCCTGAAGAACTGATGCTTTTGAGCTGTGGTGTTGGAGAACACTCTTGAGAGTCCCTTGGATTGCAAGGAGATCTGCCTAGTCCATTCTAAAGGAATCAGTCCTGGGTGTTCATTTGAAGGACTGATGTTGAAGCTGAAACTCCAATACTTTGGCCACCTGGACGAGAAAAGCCGACTCATTTGAAAAGACCCTGATGCTGGGAAAGATTGAAAGCAGGAGGAGAAGGGAATGACAGAGGATGAGATGGTTGGATGGCATCAATGACTCAATGGACATGAGTTTTAGTAAACTCTTGGAGTTGGTGATGGACATAGAGGCCTGGTGTGCTGCAGTCCATGGGGTCACAAAGAGTCAGATATGACTGAGAGACTGAAGTGAGCTGAACTGAACTGACAGATATATATCTTTCTTAATCAATGTAGAATCTTTTTTTCTTATTGCTTTCTTTTCCATTAATTTTCTGCTAAGCAAATCTTTTGAAGCTTATCTTTCAGCTATTATAAGGTGTCTATTTGGTTAGTGCTTGAAATGTTTGTATATGTTTGGTTTGTTGATAACTGGAAACATTTACTTGCTTATTTGGATCACTGTAATGTTGAATGCTTTGCCTTGGAAATGAACCACGATCATTCTCTTACTTTTGAGATTGCAAGCAAGTATTACATTTTAGAATCTTTTGATGACTGTGAGGATTACTCCATTTTTTTTAAGGGATTCTTGCCCATAGTAGTAGATATAATCTACTGATTATATCATCTGATTATATCTGATTATATCATCATTAATCATCTGAGTTACATTTGCCCATTCACATCCCTTTAAGTTCATTGATATGTCAAATGTTGATAGTCACTCTTGCCATCTCCTATTTGATCACATTCAAGTTACCTTGATTCATGGAGTTAACATTCCATGTTCCTATGCAATATTGTTCTTTACAGCATCACACTTTACTTTCACCACCAGACACATTCACAACCAGACATCGTTTCTGCTTTAGTTCAGCCCCTTCATTCTTTCTGAAGCTATTTCTCCACTCTTTCCCAGTAGTATATTGGACACCTACCAACCTGGGAGACTCATCTTTCAGTGTCATACCCTTTTGCCTTTTCATACCGTTCATGGGGTTCACAAGGCAAGAAAACGGAAGTGGTTTGCCATTGCCTTCTCCAGTGGACCACATTTTTTCAGGCCCTAACTAGCAGGAACATGTCCTTCAGCCATTCAGCATAGTTGGGTGACATGCCCAGTGTCATCGCTGTCCCACTGCTGTTGCTCACTGAGCATGTATAGTTTTGTTGGATGTTGAGTAGGAAAGGAGTACATCAAGGCTGTATATTGTGACCCTGCATATTTAACATTTATGCAGAGTACACCATATGAAATATTGGGCTGGATGACTCACAAGCTGGAATCAAGATTGCCAGGAAAAGTATCAACAACCTCAGATATGCAGAAGATACCACTTTAATGGCATAAAATGAAGAGGAACTGAAGAGCCTCTTGATGAAAGTGAAAGGAGAGTGAAAAAGCTGGCTTAAAACTCAACATTCAAAAAATGAAGATTATTACATCTGGTCTCATCACTTTATGTCAAATAGATGGGGAAAAAGTGGAAACAGTGTCAGATTTCATTTTCTTGTTATCCAAAGTCACTGTGGATGGTGACTATAGTCACAAAATTAAGAGACACCTGCTCCTTGGAAGAAAAACTATAACAAATCTAGACATTGCATTAAAAAGCAGAGTGATCACTTTGCTGACAGAGGCCCATCTAGTCAAAGCTGTGGTTTTTCTGGTAGTCATGGATGGATGTGAGAGTTAGACCATAAAGAGGGCTGAGCACCAAATAATTGATATTTTTGAACTGTGATGTTGGAGAAGACTCTTGAGAGCCCCTTGGACTGCTAAGAGATCAAACCAGTCAATCCTAAAGGAAATCAACCCTGAATATTCATCAGAAGTCTTGATGTAGCTGAAGCTACAATATTTTGACCACCTGATGTGTAGGGCCAACTCACTGAAGAAGACCCATATGCTGGGAAAGATTGAAGGTGGGAAGAGAAGGGGACGACAGAGGATGAAACTGTTGGATGGCATTACCAACTCAAAGGACATAAATTTGAACAAGTTCCAGGAGATAGTGAAGGACACGAAAGCCTGGTGTGCTGCAGTTATGGGGTCACAAAGAGTAGGACACAACTTAGCAACTGAACAATGACAACAACAACTTTCTTATTTTTAACCTGTCAAAATTATTTGCAAAAGGGAAAGTAGGAATGATATTAAATTAAAAATGTATTCTTTAGGAAAGGAAATTCTTGGAGTGCATATTAAATTTATCTTATGTTTTCTGAGAGAAAGTAGTACTGCTATGCTAATTTACTTCAAATCCTTAAAGTTTCAACACTAAGGAAAACAGAATTGTTTGTTTTGTCTTTCTGATTTTTTAATCAAGTACTTTATTCAGAGAAACTTGTAAAGTAGAGAAGCCAAAGAAAAGACTGGAGAATCCCTTAGTGGTTCAGTGGTTAGGATTCCAAGCTTTCATTGCTTAGCGGGTGGGCTCACTTCCTGATCAGGAAACTAAGATCTCACAAGCCAAAAAACAAAACCAAAAAATAAAAAGAAAAGACTGGTTGACTGATTTTGAAAGGTGATGATTCCTAAGTAAGTTTAAAAATGCTTAAGTGAAGTGACAAGGGAATAAAAGTGTTTCCCTTCAGATGCGTTTGCCATTTGTTGATAGAAGATATAAATACATTTACTGTGATGAGTCAAGAACCTAAAGAAGTTTTATTTTTTTCCCCATTTTATAAATTCAGTTAATCAAATTGCAAATATTGACCATGATGTAGACACCAAAGGGTATAGAAATATGAGTTAAGACCCAGGATTTAACCTCTCTAACTATGTGACCTGTGGTGACTTAACTCTCATGCATTTGTTCTCCAGGTGGTGATAGTGGTAAAGAACCCCTCTGCCAGTGCAGGAGACATGGGTTCTATCACTGGGTCAGGAAGATCCCCTGAAGTATGGCAGGGTAACCCATTCCAGTATTGCTGCTTGGAGAATCCCATGGACAGAGGAGCCTGTCGGGTTCAAAGGGTCACAAAGCATAATGCATGACTGAAGTGACTTAACATGCACACAGCCCAAAGAGGATAACATTATGAACCTAACTAGGTTGCTTAATGTTTAGTTTTATGAAGGCTGGCATATATTAGAAACATTCAAAGCTGATAAATTAATGATGCTCAGACACCTCACCTTGAGTAGGAAAATGGTTGTATTTATTGATGATAATCCAAGGGCCATGAAGTTTAAAAAAGCTCTGGAGACACCATCCACTCTTATAGCAATGTTATCAGTTACCATAACTCCATTGACAGAGGCTAAACTCATCTTTGATTATTTTATGTACATGAACCAACATATTTCACATATCCCCTTTTGAAGCTGGTTTTAAATGTTCTTATTATGTACCTATTAAAAACAAAAACAAAAAATCTCTTGTGAATAAGACTTCCTCATGAGATTTAATGGGCTTCCCTGGTGACTCAGCTGGTAAAGAATCCACCTGCAATATGGGAGACCTGGGTTCAGTCCCTGGGTTCGGAAGATCCCCTGGAGAAGGGAACAGCTACCCACTCCAGTATTCTGGCCTGGAGAATTCCATGGACTGTACATGTATAGTCCATGGGGTTGCAAAGAGTCAGACATTACTGAGCAATTTTTACCTCACATGAGATTTCAATTATATCTGATTCAGAGATTTAAAAAAAAATAGCTGGAAATGCACTGATACTAGGTCAAACTCTAACTTCAAGTTTCTCAGTTCCATCATTTAATGTATCTGTTTGGATATTTTCCATTAGAAAATGTGGTGACTCTTAGGCCAGCATTTTCCATCTTTGACTAGTTCTGATAATTTAATGTTCTTCCTCATTCATTTCCTAATATTCACAAAAAATCATTTAATAAATATTTATGAGATAAATATTATGTGTCAAGTACCATGGTTGGCTCTAAAAATGTGTTTGTGAGCATCACTTACTCAGTTTCTATCTCACCAAATGGAAGGTTTACTGAAGCAAACCTATACTGACCTTCTATTACATATATACTGTGTGTTATCAGACAAATAATACCAATTCTATTGAACAGATGAGTCAAATCAAATAGAAAGTTATTAAATATTTGAATGCATTTATTAGTGTTCCCGAAATGTATAGATTCAAGTGTTAGATATAATAAGTATCAAACAGCTATTGTCTTTGTTACTTGTTAATGATAGTAACAATATGCATCCCTGTGTGTGTTCAGTTGTATCTGACTCTTTGTGTCCTCATGGACTGCATCCCACCAGGCTCCTCATTTCATGGAATTTTCTAGGCAGAACAGTGAAATGGGTTTCTGTGTTCTCCTCTAAGGGATCTTCCAGACCCAGGGATTGAACCTGTGTCTCCTATGTCTCCTGCATTGGCAGGCAGATTCTTTACTACTGAGCTCCCTGGGAAACTCAGTAATAATGTAGATAAGATGATTTATGTTGTCTTTAAAGTTGCTTTATTCAGAGTACTTACTTCACTTGTTAATATACATGCCCACATAGGATAGTATATAAGACACAGTTATACTTCTCCATCCTTATCAATCACATTATTGATTCATAGTAGCTAAAAAAATGAAAAAAATATTACCAATAATCTTTACTTCCTGTCAATGTTTCAGTGTTTTGATTGCATCAATGAAAAGATGCTTTAGTCATTGATCTGTTACTTACGTGCCTACTTTAATGTGTTCCACTCTATCTCTGATGTTCCCAGATGAGCTTGTTGGCAACATGCCATCCATCAAAAGAAAATTTCTGAATATGATGCAGAGCTGTGAATCCAGACAAGCTCTGTCCAATTGTGTACTTTAGTCTGATTACAAATATGAGTAGGTGCAGCCTGTGTAGAGGTAGCAGGGCAATTTTTTATGAAATGTCACTCTTTGAACCTCCTTAATTTAACAAAGAGGCAATCTGTCATCTTCTCTTGAGAATATATTTATATGTGGGATTTAACTTACATAAGTGGCAGGCAATAATGATAATTGCCCTCTCTTACCCAGATGAGTTGTTTTTTAAATGGCTATATACTGTTTTAAACCTCACTGTGTAGTCAATACAGCACTCAGGTGGCAGACTTTAACATAAATAATATTCCAAGAATATGGATATAAACACATAAATATAGGTTCAGCATGAACTGCCTACATACAGCATATTTCAAAGTGAGTTTGTATGTACATATTTTCTTTGCAGATTTAAGGTTACAATGCACAATTGAATCAACCAGTGTATTTTATATCTAATTCAATAGGGCACCATTATAATATCATTTGTGCACTGGATTAAATTCATATCTATAACCAGTAGCTCATTTGTTTGTGACCAATATCTATATATATATAGTCCCCCAGGGTTTAATCCAGGAAATTCAGATCATTCTCAAAGGTTAATAAAAAAGAAATGGACACTATTGGGCATGAAAATAAATTTTATATTGGAGGGTACATTTAATATATTATGTGTCCTGCACCTCAGTATTATTGTGTACATTTCATTAAAAACAAAGATAAAGACATTCTTTTTAAAACCATAGTATTTTTAATCAAAATTTTATATATATATATATAAAACATTATCCACAGCTCATACCTAAATCCTGTCAGTTGTCTCAACAATGTCCTCTATAGGTTTTGTTCTTTCCTTGATATAGGATTCAATAGAGGAGTACTCATTGCATTTAGTTGCTTTCACTCTTTAGCAACTTTAATTTGGCAGGGTTTCTTTAATAGTTTTGCTTGACCTGAATATTTCTGAGAAATAGAATGTCTTCCATTTTATGTTTTTTGGCTGTTTTCTCAGGATTTGATTGAAATTATGCACTTTAGGGATGCAAATCACAGACATGCTATTGTATTATTCTCAGTGTTGTTGATGCCAGTTAAAATCACTTTGTTAAGATTGTATCCCTTAGTTCTCTCCACTGTAAACTTATTATTTTCACTCTGACTTTATATTTCTGGGCTTCAAAATCACTGCAGACGGTGATTGCAGCCATGAAATTAAAAGACGCTTACTCCTTGGAAGGAAAGTTATGACCAACATAGACAGCATATTAAAAAGCAGAGACATTGCTTTGCCTACAAATATCCACCTAGTCAAGGCTATGGTTTTTCCAGTGGTCATGTATGGATGTGAGAGTTGGACTAAAATAAAGCTGAGTGCCAAAGAATTAATGCTTTTGAACTGTGGTGTTGGAGAAGACTCTTGAGAGTCCCTTGGACTGCAAGGACATCCAACCAGTCCATCCTAAAGGAGATCAGCTCTGGGTGTTCATTGGAAGGACTGATGTTGAAGCTGAAACTCCAGTACTTTGGCCACTTGATGCGAAGAGCTGACTCATTTGAAAGACCCTGATGCTGGGAAAGATTGAGGGCAGGAGGAGAAGGGGATGACAGAGGATGAGATGGTTGGATGGCATCACCGACTCAATGGGCATGGGTTTGGGTAGACTCTGGGAGTTGGTGATGGACAGGGAGGCCTGGCGTGCTCTGGTTCATGGGATCGCAAAGAGTCGGACACGACTGAGTGACTGAATTGAACTGACTTATAAGTATTTGAGATGAAACTCTTTGAAAGCATGTAAATACCCTTTTCTTCAATCAAATTATTAATTTTAGTCTCACTGGATGATTTTCTAACTTGCTCATTTCATCTATATTACTTGCCATTAAAAGGAAAAGAAGGGCTTTCCCTTCGAATATATTTACTTATTCATTCCTTAATATATTAATACTAGTATGGTCTCATCTCATCCTCTGTTAGCCACTTCTCCTGACCTCAGTCTTTCCCAGCATCAGGGTCTTTTCCAATGAGTCAGCAACAGAGGATGAAATAGTTAGATGACATCATCGACTTAATGGACATGAATTTGAGCAAAGTTCGGAAGATAGTGAAGGACAGGGAGACCTGGCATACTGAAGTCCATGGGGTCACAAAGAGTCAGGCATGACACAGCAACTGAAGAAGAACAGCCACAATGGACTTATATGGTCCTATGTTACTTAGAGCATTATAATCCAATAGTACCTTCATTTTGGTATTCACATTTTTCCAAATTACACTTAAAGCCCCTTTATGACAGCAATTATGCCCTTTTGATTTGTCTCTATCATTTTTTGAGCAATTTTGGACACAATAAAATGAACACATTCCAGGATAATCTTGTAGTTTCTCTGCTTCAGTATTGGATTTAGCCTTTACTTTAGGGAGTATTGATTCCTTAAATGGAAAATGAGATTTTGATATGAATATCTAAGAGCTAAAGTGTTCATTCGGAGAAGGCAATGGCACCCCACTCCAGTACTCTTGCTTGGAAAATCCCATGGACGGAGAAGCCTGTTAGGCTGCAATCCATGGAGTCACTAAAAGTCGGACACAATTGAGCGACTTCACTTTCACTTTTCACTTTTATGCATTGGAGAAGGAAATGGCAGCCCACTCCAGTGTTCTTGCCTGGAGAACCCCAGGGACAGGGGAGCCTGGTGGGCTGCCATCTATGGGGTCGCACAGAGTCGGACACAACTGAAGTGACTTAGCATAAAGTGTTCATTATTGGAGTATCATTGCTTCAGGATACTCTCATTGGACACAGCTAAAAAGTGTATATATTATAGATATTGTTTATATTTGGAGATTCATTCTCTACCCCTTGTCCCTTTTCCCTCTTGTTCTCTTACCCCTTTTTCCTCACAATATAATAAGAAACTACAAAGTGAACTCTAGTCCTCTTTCAAGTTTTTCGACTTAGTTTCCCAAAAGTGAAAGACCTGGCTCCCAAATTGTCAATGCATTCATTCGCTGGAAAATCATTTTGGAGTTCAAATATTTATTTAGGGAGATGCATATCAATATATGTACAAATCATAAAAATATATCAACAGTTTGTTACAAACTAATATCACTTCCTGTAATCAACATTAAAAGTATATTACTGTAGCTCCAAAAGCCCTCATTCTCTTTCCTACTCAGTGTTACACTCGTAAGGTAATCCATATCCTCATTTTAGATAATTTATGTATGCCGTAAAATTATGTAACAATGGAATCATATTGTCTGAATTATTTTGTGGTATTATGTTTCTCATGTTTATTTGTGATGTTGCAAATTACAAATTCGTTTGTTTTCATAGTGATGTAGGATTGTATTGCATGACTATGTCACAGTTTACTGAATTTGATGGCCCTTTCTTTTTGTTTATAATTGGGACTATTATGTAAAGGGGGCTTTCTTCCTGGAACAGTGGTAAAGAACTCACCTGCCAATGCAGGAGATGTGGATTTGATCCTTGGTCTAGGAAGAACCCCTAGAGAAAGAAATGGCCACCCACTCCAATATTCTTGCTGGGGAAGTCCCATGGACAGAGGAGCCTGGCAGGCTACAGTCCATGGGGTTGCAGAAGAGTTGGATATGACTTAGTGACTTAACAACAACATCATCATCATCAAGAAAAGGCCTACTAAAACCACCTTTTCACATGTCTTTGGCAAATAATGTACACATTTATTTTAGGTAAGTACCTAGTGTGGCATAGCTGAATCACAGTATGTTTGTATGTTTAGCCCTACAGGATAGTGCAAAGCATTTGGTTGGGTGATTCTATTTAAATTGACACCAGAAGTAAACAAGATTTTCATTTACACTTTATTTTTTTCCTAACATTTGATATTGTCTTTATTTCATTGTAGTCATTCTTTTCATTATGCAGCTGTATTCCATTGCAATTTTAAATTGTATTTTTGTGATGAGTAATGATTTTAAACATAGTTTTGTAAGTTTGGTGACCGTTTCATATCATTTTTATAATGCATAAATTCAAGTCATTTGCCCATATTATCTACTGCATAGTCAGTAATTTTCTTATCAATTATAAGGGTTCTTTATGTATTCCAGCTAGAAGTTCTTTATCAAATATGTGCATTGACAATGTCTTCTGGTAATTTGTGGCTTCACTTTTGACTCTCAGTGGTATAATTCTTAATTCTAATGAACAATTTGACATTTTATGGCTATCTTTTTCATCTTGATAAAAAGCTTTTATTTTTTTGCATTCACTTTTCTACAGTATAACTAAGATTGATGTTTTGTGTATGATATGAAGTAAGATGGAATATTTTTTGTCACATAGATATCCAGTTGACTCAGTATATTTATTGAGAAGATAATGTTTTCTTTTTAACACTGCCATATTGTTTGCAAATCAAGTGGTAATGTATGTTTGTATCTCCTTCTGGAAACCATTCTGACATATTTGTGTGTGTGTGTGTGTGTGTGTGTTTAATCATTGCTTTTATACTGGCCATGTTGATATAGCCAGTATAAAAGCCTTCATACCTTTTATTTTTAAAATTTTTATGTTAATTTTTTAAATATAAATTTATTTAATTGGAGGCTAATTAATTTACAATATTGTATTTGTTTTGCCATACATTAACATGAATCCGCCACGGGTGCACATGAGTTCCCCATCCTGAACCCCCCTCCTCCCTCCCTCCCCATCCCATCCCTCTGGGTCATCCCAGTGCACCAGCCCTGAGCACCCTGTATCATGCATTGACCTGGACTGGCGATTCGTTTCACATATGATAATATACATGTTTCAATGCCATTCTCCCAAACCATCCCACCCTCACACTCTCCCAGGGTCCAAAAGACTGTGCTATACATTTGTGTCTCTTTTGCTGCTTTGCATACAGGGTTATCGTTACCATCTTTCTAAATTCCATATATATGCATTAGTATATTGTATTGGTGTTTTTCTTTCTGGCTTACCTCACTCTGTATAATAGGCTCCAGTTTCATCCACCTCATTAGAACTGATTCAGTGTTTTCTTTTTAATGGTGGAGTAATAGTCCATTGAGTATATGTACCACAGCTTTCTTATCCATTCGTCTGCTGATGGGCATCTAGGTTGCTTCCATGTCCTGGCTATTATAAACAGTGCTGTGATGAATATTGGGGCACACGTGTCTCTTTCAATTCTGATTTCCTCAGTGTGTATGCCCAGCAGTGGGATTCCTGGGTCATAAGGCAGTTTTATTTCCAGTTTCTTAAGGAATCTCCACATTGTTCTCCATAGTGGCTGTACTAGTTTGCATTACCACCAACAGCGTAAGAGGTTTCCCTTTTCTCCACACCCTCTCCAGCATTTATTGCTTGTAGACTTTTGGATAGCAGCCATTCTGACTGGCGTGAAAGGGTACTTCATTGTGGTTTTGATTTGTGTTTCTCTGATAATGAGTGATGTTGAGTATTTTTTCATGTGTTTGTTAGCCATCTGTATGTCTTCTTTGGAGGAATATCTGTTTAGTTCTTTGGCTCATTTTTTGATTGGGTCATTTATTTTTCTGGAATTGAGATGGAGTTGCTTGTATATTTTTGAGATTAGTTGTTTGTCAGTTGCTTCATTTGCTATTATTTTCTCCCATTCTGAAGGTTATCTTTTCACCTTGCTTATAGTTTCCTTTGTTGTGCAAAAGCTTTTAAGTTTAATTAGGTCCCATTTGTTTATTTTTGCTTTTATTTCCAATATTCTGGGAGGTGGGTCATAGAGGATCCTGCTGTGACTTATGTTGGAGAGTGATTTGCCTATGTTTTCCTCTAGGAGATTTATAGTTTCTGGTCTTATGTTTAGATCTTCAATCCATTTTGAGTTTACTTTATATCCTGCAACTTTACTATATTTATTGATTAGCTCTAGTAATTTTCTGGTGGCATCTTTAAGGTTTTCTATGTAGAGGATCATGTCATCTGCAAACAGTGAGATTTTTACTTCTTTTTTTTCCAGTCTGGATTCCTTTTATTTCTTTTTATGCTCTGATTGCTGTGGCCCAAACTTCCAAAACTATGTTCAATGGCAGTGGTGACAGTGGGCACCCTTGTCTTGTTCCTCACTTTAGGGGAAATGCTTTCAATTTTTCACCATTGAGGATAATGTTTGCTGTGAGTTTGTCATATATAGCTTTTATTATGTTGAGGTATGTCCTTCTATTCCTGCTTTCTGGAGGGTTTTTATCATAAATGGAAGTTGAATTTTGTCAAAGGCTTTCTCTACATCTATTGAAATAATTATATGGTTTTTATTTTTCAATTTGTTAATGTGGTGTATTACACTGATTGATTTGCAGATATTGAAGAATCCTTGCATCCCTGGGATAAAGCCCACTTGGTAATGGTGTATGATCTTTTTGTTGTTGGATTCTATTTGCTAGAATTTTGTTAAGGATTTTTGCATCTATGTTCATCAGTGATATTGGCCTGTAGTTTTCTTTTTTGTGGGATCTTTGTCAGGTTTTGGTATTAGGGTGATGATGGCCTCATAGAATGAGTTTGGCAGTTTACCTTCCTCTGCAATTTTCTGGAAGAGTTTGAGTAGATAGGTGTTAGCTCTTCTCTAAATTTTTGGTAGAATTCAGCTGTGAAGCCGTCTGGTCCTGGGCTTTCGTTTTTTGGAAGATTTCTGTGCTTGTGATGGGTCTGTTAAGATTTTCCATTTCTTCCTGGTTCAGTTTTGGAAAGTTGTACTTTTCTAAGAATTGGTCCATTTCTTCCAAGTTGTCCATTTTATTGGCATAGTGTTGCTGATAGTAGTCTCTTATGATCCTTTGTGTTTCTGTGTTGTCTGTTGTGATCTCTCCATTTTCATTTCTAATTTTATTGATTTGATTTTTCTCCCTTTGTTTCTTGATGAGTCTGGCTAATGGTTTGTCAATTTTATTTATCTTCTCAAAGAACCAGCTTTTGGCTTTGTTGATTTTTGCTATGGTCTCTTTTGTTTCTTTTGCATTTATTTCTGCCCTAATTTTTTTTTTAATCTCTTTTTTTTTAATTTAATTTTATTTTTTAAACTTTACATAATTGTATTAGTTTTGCCAAATATCAAAATGAATCCGCCACAGGTATACATGTGTTCCCCATCCTGAACCCTCCTCCCTCCTCCCTCCCCACACCATCCCTCTGGGTCTGCCCTAATTTTTAAGATAACTTTCTTTCTACTAACCCTGGGGTTCTTCATTTCTTCCTTTCTAGTTGCTTTAGGTGTAGATTTAGGTTATTTATTTGACTTTTTTTCTTGTTTCTTGAGGTAAGGTAAGCCTATATTGCTATGAACCTTCCCCTTAGCACTGCTTTTACAGTGTCCCATAGGGTTTGGGTTGTTGTGTTTTCATTTTCATTCATTTCTATGCATATTTTGATTTCTTTTTTGATTTCTTCTGTGATATGTTGGTTGTTCAGCCTCCATATGTTGGAATTTTTAATAGTTTTTCTCCTATAATTGACATCCAATCTTACTGCATTGTGGTCAGAAAAGATTTGAAATGATTGAAATGATTCAATTTTTTTGAATTTACCAAGGTTAGATTTATGGCCCAGGATGTGATCTATCCTGGAGAAGATTCTATGTGCACTTTGAGAAAAAGGTGAAATTCATTGTTTGGGGGTGAAATGTCCTATAGATATGAGTTAAGTCTAACTGGTCTATTGTATCATTTAAAGTTTGTGTTTCCTTGTTAATTTTCTGTTTAGTTGATCTATCCATAGGTGTGAATGGGATATTAAAGTCTCCCACTATTACTGTGTTATTGTTAATTTCCCCTTTCATACTTGTAATCATTTGTCTTACATGTTGCAGTGCTCCTATGTTGGGTTCATATATATTTATAATTGTTATATCTTCTTCTTTGATTGATCTTTTGATCACTATGTTGTGTCCTTCTTTGTCTCTTTTCACAGCCTTTGTTTTAAAGTCTATTTTATCTGATATGAGTATTGCTACTCCTGCTTTCTTTTGGTCCCTATTTGCATGGAAAATCTTTTTCCAGCCCTTCACTTTCAGTCTGTATGTGTCCCCTGTTTTGAGGTGGGTCTCTTGTAGACAACATATGTAGGGGTCTTGTTTATGTATCCATTCAGCCAGTCTTTGTCTTTTGGTTGGGCATTCAACCCATTTACATTTAAAGTAATTATTGATAAGTATGATCCCATTGCCATTTACTTTATTGTTTTGGATTCGAGTTTATATACCCTTTCTGTGTTTCCTGTCTAGAGAAGATCTTTTAGCATTTGTTGGAGAGCTGGTTTGATGGTGCAGAATTCTCTCAGCTTTTGCGTGTCTGTAAAGCTTTCGATTTCTTCTTCATATTTGAATGAGATCCTTGCTGGGTATGGTAATTTGAGCTGTAGGTTATTTTCTTTCATCACTTAAGTATGTCCTGCCATTCCCTTCTGGCCTGAAGAGTTTCTATTGAAATATCAGCTGTTATCCTTATGGGAATCCCCTTGTGTGATATTTGTTGTTTTTCCCTTGCTGCTTTTAATATTTGTCCTTTGTGTTTGATCTTTGTTAATTTGATTAATATGTGTCTTGGGATGTTTAGCCTTCCGTTTATCCTGTTTGGGACTCTCTGGGTTTCTTGGACTTGGGTGACTATTTCCTTCCCCATTTTAGGGAATTTTTCAACTATTATCTCCTCAAGTATTTTCTCATGGCCTTTCTTTTTGTCTTCTTCTTCTGGGACTCCTATGATTCGAATGTTGGGGAGTTTAACATTGTCCCAGAGGCCTCTGAAGTTGTCCTCATTTTTTAAAATTCTTTTTTCCTCTCTATTACATTTATTTCTACCATTCTATCTTCTACCTCATTAATCCTATCTTCTGCCTCCGTTATTCTACTGTTGGCTCCCTCCAGAGTGTTATTCATCTCATTTATTGCATTATTCATTATATATTAACTCTTTTTTATTTCTTCTAGGTCCTTGTTAAACATTTCTTGCATTTTCACAATCCTTGTCTCCTGGCTATTTATCTGTAACTCCATTTGGTTTTCAAGGTTTTAGATCATTTTCAGTATCATTATTTGGAATTCTTTATCAGGTAGATTCCCTATCTCTTCCTCTTTTGTTTGGTTTGGTGGGCATTTATCCTGTTCCTTTACCTGCTGGGCATTTCTCTGCCTTTTCATCTTGTTTATATTGCTGTGTTCGAGGTGCCTTTCCATATTCTGGCAGTTTGTGGTTCCTCCTTATTGTGAAGGTTCTTCACTGTATGTGGAGTTGGACGCGTGGCTTGTCAAGGTTTCCTGGTTATTGTGTTCTGGTGGGTGGAGCTGGATTTCTTCTCACTGGAGTGCAATGAAGTGTCCAGTAGTGAGTTTTGAGATGTCAGTGGGTTTGGTGTGACTTTGAGCAGCCTGTATATTGAAGCTCAGGACTATGTTCCTGTGTTGCTGGAGAATTTGCATGGTATGTATTGCTCTGGAACTTGTTGGCCCTTGGGTGGTGCTTGGTTTCAGTGTAGATATGAAGGCATTTGATAAGCCCCTATCAATTAATTTTCCCTGGAGTCAGGAGTTCTCTGGTGTTCTCAGGATTTGGACTTAAGCCTCCTGCCTCTGGTTTTCAGTTTTATTCTTACAGTAGCCTCAAGACTTCTCCATCTATACAGCACTGATGATAAAACATCTAGGTTAATGATGAAAAGTTTCTCCACAGTGAGTGACACCCGGAGAGATACACAGAGTTACATGGAGAAGAGAAGAGGGAGAAGGGAAATAGGGGGAATCAAAAGAGGAGAGAGCAAGCTAGCCAGTAATCACTTCCCTATGTGCTCTCCACAGTCTGGATCCCTCAGAGTTTTTCACGGAGTTACACAGAGAAGAGAAGAGGGAGGAAGGAGACAGAGGTGGCCAGGAGGATAAAAGGGGAAATCAAAAGGAGAGAGACTGATCTAGCCAGTAATCAGTTCCCTAAGTGTTTTCCACAGCCCAGAACACACAAAGAGATTCACAGAGTTGGGTAGAGAAGAAAAGGGGGAAGAGGGAGATTGAGGTGACCTGGTGGAGAAAAAGTAGAGTCCAAAGGGGGAGAGAGCAGTCCAGCCAGTAATCTCACTCCCAAGTAAAAATGGGTACTGAAGATTGGGTTCTTAAAGG
Source organism: Bubalus bubalis (assembly GCF_019923935.1). Taxonomy (NCBI): domain Eukaryota; kingdom Metazoa; phylum Chordata; class Mammalia; order Artiodactyla; family Bovidae; genus Bubalus; species Bubalus bubalis. The sequence goes on along the minus strand of NC_059157.1, from coordinate 93,975,774 downwards.
TACAAAGTAGATAACAAATACCAAAAAGCAAAGATTAAAAATCTACAGTAGAGGTTAGAGTCTCAAAAATACAACACTAAAGAAAAAAGCAAAGTCATAAAATTTATTTTATATATATATATAGTTTGCTTTAAAAATAGGGTCTTTTTTTGCAAAGTAATAGATTATAAAAATGAAAATTAAAGGAGTAATAGAGGACTTAAAAATAAAAAAAAAATTAAACAGATTATAATAGTAAATATATATCCAGGACTTTGGTGTTGTTGTGGACAGTGTGAAGTCAGTTCATTTTCAGTTAGTTCCTTGATCCGGCTTACACTTCTCAAGACCTATAGGCCCTTTCCTATGTAGTCAGTGCTAACTGCAGGGTTTTAATCTATTGCACTTGTCACTTCCAAAGCGGTTCCCTCTGTTTATTTTAGCTTCTTCTGTTTGCTGGCCTCTTCAGTGTCCTGACACAAGGGGGCGGTAATGGTCACTTTTTTAGGTTTACTTGTTCAGTTGTGCTGTGACTTATCACCTCCCCCGTCCCTGCCGCTGGGTTTTCTGGGTGTACACCAGCACGCCTTCTCACGTGTGCCCTGCGTCTCTTCTGGGGAACTGATCTCTGGCTGAGACCCTCCCAATATAAGTCGACTGTCCAGAATCCCAAGAAGTCTTGATTAGCAATGAAGCCTGCTTGCAATTTGGTAGAGGATGCCTCTCTGGGGCCACGATTGCCCCCTCTGGCTCTGTCTGCCCTCGCCTGCCTGTCTCTGGCAGGGGATGGGCTGGTCCGCAGCCAGCTAGCTCTGTTCAGTCCTTTGTTCTGTGAGCGGGCCTGGTGGTGTCTTAGGTTAGGGTTTTTTGCAGGATAGCTACCCCACAGTCTGGGTTGCTATCTCTAGTTAGTTCCCTCAGATTGCCCTTGGGGCATTCACGCCCAGTCCTTACCCTAAGCAATGCAGCCAGCATCTCCCTGTCCAATCCCTGCTTGCTAGTGGCGGATGCGAACATCTGCGCTGCTTCTTGGCTGAGAGTTGCAGTTAGGCATATATCTGTGGGTTTTAATTCTTTATTTATTTTTCCTCCCAGTTATGTTGCCCTCTGTGAAAGTGCTGCACTCAATATGCCAGCAAATTTGGAAAACTCAGCAGTGGCCACAGGACTGGAAAAGGTCAGTTTTCATTCCAACCCCAAAGAAATGCTATGCCAAAGAATGTTCAAACTACCGCACAATTGCACTCATCTCACACGCTAGTAAGGTAATGCTTAAAATTCTCCAAGCCAGGCTTCAGCAATATGTGAACTTTGAACTTCCTGATGTTCAAGCTGGTTTTAGAAAAGGCAGAGGAACCAGAGATCAAATTGCCAACATCTGCTGGATCATGGAAAAAGCAAGAGAGTTCCAGAAAAACATCTATTTGTGCTTTATTGACTATGCCAAAGCATTTGACTGTGTGGGTCACAGTAAACTGTGGAAAATTCTGAAAGAGATGGGAATACCAGACCACCTGATCTGCCTCTTGAGAAATTTGTATGTAGATCAGGAAGCAACAGTTAGAACTGGACATGGAACAACAGACTTGTTCCAAATAGGAAAGGGAGTACGTCAAGGCTGTATATTGTCACACTGATTATTTAACTTATATGTAGAGTACATCATGAGAAACACTGGACTGGAAGAAACACAAGCTGGAATCAAGATTGCCGGGAGAAATATCAATAACCTCAGATATGCAGATGACACCACCCTTATGGCAGAAAGTGAAGAGGAAATCAAAAGCCTCTTGATGAAAGTGAAAGGGAGAGTGAAAAAGTTGGCTTAAAGCTCAACATTCAGAAAACGAAGATCATGGCATCTGGTCCCATCACTTCATGGGAAATAGATGGGGAAACAGTGGAAACAGTGTCAGACTTTATTTTTTTGGGCTCCAAAATCACTGCAGATGGTGACTGCAGCCATGAAATTAAAAGACGCTTACTCCTTGGAAGGAAAGTTATGACCAACCTAGATAGCATATTCAAAAGCAGAGACATTACTTTGCCAACAAAGGTTCGTCTAGTCAAGGCTATGGTTTTTCCTGTGGTCATGTATGGATGTGAGAGTTGGACTGTGAAGAAGGCTGAGTGCCAAAGAATTGATGCTTTTGAACTGCGGTGTTGGAGAAGACTCTTGAGAGTCCCTTGGACTGCAAGGAGATCCAACCAGTCCATTCTGAAGGCGATCAGCCCTGGGATTTCTTTGGAAGGAATGATGCTAAAGCTGAAACTCCAGTACTTTGGCCACCTCATGTGAAGAGTTGACTCATTGGAAAAGACTCTGATGCTGGGAGGGATTGGGGGCAGGAGAAGAAGGGGATGACAGAGGATGAGATGGCTGGATGGCATCACTGACTCAATGGACATGATTTTGAGTGAATTCCGGGAGTTGGTGATGGACAGGGAGGCCTGGTGTGCTGCGATTCATAGGGTCGCAAAGAGTCAGACACGTCTGAGCAACTGATCTGATCTGATCTAGTCTGAGGTTCCAAGGCTCATCACAGACTCACCGGTGAGACTGTTTCCTGGTGTTTGGAAACTTTTCTCTTTTTCAAGACTCCCTTCCAGGGATGGATCTCCATCCCTACCTCTTTTGTCTCTCTTTTTATCTTTTATATTTTTTCCTACCTCCTTTCGAAGACAATGGGCTGCCTTTCTGGATGCCTGATGTCCTCTGCCAGCATTCAGAAATTGTTTTGTGGAATTTGCTCAGCGTTCAAATGTTCTTTTGATGAATTTGTATGGGGAGAAAGTGGTCTCCCTATCCTATTCCTCTGTCATCCTAGGTCTACCCCCTCCTTCATACCTTTTAATACAAGGCCTTCTACTTTTTTCTTCAAGAGTGCTGGTTACTCATAAAAACTATATTTGGATGGAAAGTTTAGAGTCTATTTGTCTACCTCAAAATGCCTCCTGGGATCATTATTATTGTGTTTGCATTGATTTTATAGGTCATTTTGGTGGAATTAACAGCTTTTAATATTAATCATTCCTTTTAACAAGGATAGTATATCCTTTTGTTTATTTGGTTTGTCTTTAATTTCTCCCAATGATATTTAATGACTTTCATAATGGAATTTTACCTCTTTGTTAAATTTGTTCTTAGATATTGGAAGCTTTTTGTAAATAGTATTTTTATTTCATTTTTCATATTTCTGGTATTAATAAAAATCATTTGTGAAAAAACATTACAAATTTGTTCTAGTAGTTTGTAGAGTCCTCTGAGTGTTTTACATGTAATATCAACTACATTTTTATATAATAAAATTTTTATTTCTCCTTCTTCAACTCACATTTACTTATGACTGTGGCTAGAATCTCCAATAAATGGTGAATAGATACAGTGATAACATTTTTATTCTGGTCCTGATATAATGGGGGAAAATTATGAATATCTCAAATTTAGTTTGATGATTGCTATATTTTTTTTTGCAGAAATTCTGTATTTTAATTTCCTCTTTACTTTCCTAAAAGTTTGCAATATATATTTTAAATTATATGTCAGTTTTCTATTGGTGCATGGCATGATGTCACAAACTTAAGTGGCTTCAACCACCGTTTATTAGCTCATATGTCTGCAATTTGTGGGGCAAGGTGTGGGCTGGAAATTTAGGTAATTGTTGATGTTGTAGTATTTGCTCAGAAACTGCAGGGAATGTCAGTAACCTGGGAACTCAGGCAGGATTTTTATGTTGCAGTGAGACAGATTGCTTCACCTTCAGGAAACCTGTCTTTGCTCATAAAACTTTGAACTAATTGGATGAGGCCCTTTCTGGAGGGTAATCTGCTTTAATTAAAATCCCTGATCAATTGACTTTATGATAGAGAGATTATCTGAGTGAGCTTGACCTAATCATATGAGACCTTTAAATTTAGTTCTTTAACATGTGTACCTGTGGCTGATTCATGTTGATGTATGGCAAATACGATCACAATATTGTAAGGTAATGATCCTCCAATTAAAATAAATTAATGAATTAAAAAAAATAGTTCTTTAACAATTGTGTGAATATGTTTTATTTCATTTTTCCCCCTCTGGTCTTCAGTTTGGATATTATATATTCACTTTATATTTTATTAACCTTTTAAAAAATTAAGCTCTGAATCTTACAGCCTGTTAAGTTCATTTGTTTATTTCTTAATTTCAGTTGTTTTATTTCTTCTAAAATTTTCATTTTATTATTTAATATAGATCTCAGAATATGGTGCAATTTTTATTATTTCTTCATGTTTCCCTCTACAGTCTACTATCTCCAATATTTCTATCATTTGTTTACCTTTCTTTTTTTCTTTACTACTTAAAACATTTATTTTGCCTTATTCTGTTCCTGGTAATTTTTCCTTATATGATTGTTATTGTGTTTGCTTACAAAGCATATAGATGTTTTATTCCTACAGAGAGTGTTCACACTTTTTTCTTAGAGAAAATAAAAGAATATGGATTAATTACATTAACCAAATTAGGATAAGGCTTGATTGTAGGATACCTTATATTTAGATCTTTGGGAGTGCTTCAAGAAGCCCCTTACTCACCTACACACAGGTCTTGAACTCCAATTATTATCTTTAATAACTGTTTTCCCAGAATTACAGACTGTCATAATACCCACTCTAACTTTCCTAAATATTTTGACTGACCTTTGGCCTCATGCTTGGTGCAGTTACACAGATTAACAAATATCTGGGGAGAGGGGCACATCCAATAATTTATAGCTCTCTTTTCTCTGCAGTTTATGGTTCTACTTTTGGAAAATTGAAAACTCTCTCCCCCATCTACCTCAGGAAACAGTATCTCTGCTGGTTTCTCTCTTAGTAGAGGACTTAGGTCCTTTTGTAAAATATGTTCAGAGTCTTTCCGGATACTCAGAAGAATGTTAGGCCATTGTCCTAGGTGGCTCAGTGACAAAGAATCTGCCTCAATGCAGGAGACGCAGGAAACACAGTTTCGACCCCTGGGTCAGGAAGATCCCCTAGAGAAGGGAGTGGCAACCCACTCCAGTATTCTTGTCTGGAGAATCCTGTGGACAGAGGAGCCTGGTGGGCTACAGACCATGCGGTCGCAAAGAGCTGGACACAACTGAAGCAACAGGGCATGCCCCCTGACAGAAAACAGTGTTGACTGTTTCCTCTTATATTACTATGTTTATTTTTCTTTATTATTTTTTCCTCATGTTACTGTGGCTTGATAATTCTCTAAAAATTTCAAGGTTAATCTTAATTATTTTTTAAACATTTCATCTTTTTTTTTTTTTTCCTGGCACATTCCCTGTGAAAGCATTGGTCTACCACAAAGTCTACTGTATCAGTCTACTATAATACATTTTCCTGAGATTTGGATGTCTGAAGGTCTAAACTTGCATAAAATATTCATGAATATTAATAAATGCATTCATCATATATCTCAACGAGATAGTATTTAATAGGTCTTTAAATACTACTTCATTCCTGCAATGAAAATGGAAATAAAATGTCAGCCATCTAAAATTAATAATATCATTAGTTAAAATGTGTTTTTCATTTGAGAGACTTAGTATACATCCTTAAAATTAGTTATTGTGTGGGAAGGCTTTGCAAGATTCTTTTTTTGTCTTATGGCAAATAAATAACCTGAGAAAAGTTCACGAGAGATTTCATTTTTTTCTAGTGAAAGTGAAAAAATCATGTTTAGAACAATTAACTCTGAAACAAAGAATGGTTTTAGTGTTAGGGCATAACAAAGTTGATGGGGGCTGTTTGCTCACTATTAAATTCTACTGAGGTAAATAACTACTGAGGTAGTTAAATTTTTCCCTGAAAATCAATTATATGTTATTCTAATTTTAAAAATTATAGTCTTATTCTCTCTCTCCAACTTAATACATTCTTATTTTTATAATACAGTCACAGAATTTTGTTACTCATCAGCCATGATTATAAAATTAAAAGTAAACAATCTTCATTTTAAAAGATAAGTGGTAGAGAGAATGGCTGCGACGGGCACGCTAAGCGCAGCCAAGAGGAGCTACCCCACGTCTGAGGTCAGGGGCAGAAGCCGAGAGGAGCCCATACCCGAAGGGCAGCGGCCAAGAGGAATTACTCCATGTCCTAGGGCAGGGGCAGCGGCCGAAGAGTGCCAGACTGCAACGGCGCAGGAACGGCCGAGAGGAGCTACCCCACGTCCAAGAGAGAAGAAATACAGCTCCATCCACCAGAACATCGACACAAGCTTCCCTAACCAGGAAACCTTGACAAGCCCCCTGTACAAACCCACACACAGCGAGGAAACGCCACAATAAAGAGAACTCCACAAACTGCCAGAATACAGAAAGGACACCCCAAACTCATCAATTTAAACAAGATGAAGAGACAGAGGAATACCCAGAAGATAAAGGAACAGGATAAATGCCCACCAAACCAAACAAAAGAGGAAGAGATAGGGAATCTACCTGATAAAGAATTCTGAATAATGATAGTGAAATTGATCCAAAATCTTGAAATTAAAATGGAATCACAGATAAATAGCCTGGAGGCAAGGATTGAGAAGATGCAAGAAAGGTTTAACAAGGACTTAGAAGAAATAAAAAAGAGTCAATATATAATGAATAATGCAATAAGTGAAATTAAAAAAACTCTGGAGGCAACAAATGGAATAACAGAGGCAGAAGATAGGATTAGTGAATTAGAAGATAGAATGGTAGAAATAAATGAATCAGAGAGGATAAAAGAAAAACGAATTAAAAGAAATGAGGACAATCTCAGACCTCCAGGACAATATTAAACGCTACAACATTCGAATCATAGGGGTCCCAGAAGAAGAAGACACAAAGAAAGACCATGAGAAAATACTTGAGGAGATAATAGTTGAAAACTTCCCTAAAATGGGGAAGGAAATAATCACCCAAGTCCAAGAAACCCAGAGAGTCCCAAACAGGATAAACCCAAGGCGAAACACCCCAAGACACATAGTAATCAAATTAACAAAGATCAAACACAAAGAACAAATATTAAAAGCAGCAAGGGAAAAACAACAAATAACACACAAGGGAATACCTATAAGGATAACAGCTGATCTTTCAATAGAAACTCTTCAAGCCAGGAGGGAATGGCAAGACATACTTAAAATGATGAAAGAAAATAACCTACAGCCCAGATTATTGTACCCAGCAAGGATCTCATTCAAGTATGAAGGAGAAATCAAAAGCTTTTCAGACAAGCAAAAGCTGAGAGAATTCTGCACCACCAAACCAGCTCTCCAGCAAATACTAAAGGATATTCTCTAGACAGGAAACACAAAAATTGTGTATAAATTCGAACCCAAAACAATAAAGTAAATGGCAACGGGGTCATACTTATCAGTAATTACCTTAAACGTAAAGGGGTTGAATGCCCCAACCAAAAGACAAAGACTGGCTGAATGGATACAAAAATAAGACCCCTACATATGTTGTCTACAAGAGACCCACCTCAAAACAGGGGATGCATACAGACTGAAAGTGAAGGGCTGGAAAAAGATTTTCCATGCAAATAGGGACCAAAAGAAAGCAGGAGTAGCAATACTCATATCAGATAAAATAGACTTTAAAACAAAGACTGTGAAAAGAGACAAAGATGGTCACTACATAATGATCAAAGGATCAATCCAAGAAGAAGATATAACAATTATAAATATATATGCACCCAACACGGGAGCACCGCAATATGTAAGACAAATGCTAACAAGTATGAAAGAAGAAATTAACAAAAGCACAATAATAGTGGGAGACTTTAATACCCCACTCACACCTATGGATAGATCAACTAAACAGAAAATTAACAAGGAAACACAAACTTTAAACGATACAATAGACCAGTTAGACCTAATTGATATCTATAGAACATTTCATCCCAAAACAATGAATTTCACCTTCTTCTCAAGTGCACATGGAACCTTCTCCAGGATAGATCACATCCTGGGCCATAAAGCTAGCCTTGGTAAATTCAAAAAAATAGAAATCATTCCAAGCATCTTTTCTGACCACAATGCAATAAGATTAGATCTCAATTACAGGAGAAAAACTATTAAAAAATCCAACATATGGAGGCTGAACAACACGCTGCTGAATAACCAACACATCACAGAAGAAATCAAAAAAGAAATCAAAACTTGCATAGAAACGAATGAAAATGAAAACACAACAACCCAAAACCTGTGGGACACGGTTAAAGCAGTCCTAAGGGGAAAGTTCATAGCAATACAGGCACACCTCAAGAAACAAGAAAAAAGTCAAATAAATAACCTAACCCTACACCTAAAGCAACTAGAAAAGGAAGAAATGAAGAACCCCCGGGTTAGTAGAAGGAAAGAAATCTTAAAAATTAGAGCAGAAATAAATGCAAAAAAACCAAAAGAGACCATAGCAAAAATCAACAAAACCAAAAGCTGGTTCTTTGAAAGGATAAATAAAATTGACAAACCATTAGCCAGACTCATCAAGAAACAAAGGGAGAAAAATCAAATCAATAAAATTAGAAATGAAAATGGAGAGATCACAACAGACAACACAGAAATACAAAGGATCATAAGAGACTACTATCAACAATTATATGCCAATAAAATGGACAACGAGGAAGAAATGGACAAATTCTTAGAAAAGTACAACTTTCCAAAACTCGATCAGGAAGAAATAGAAAATCTTAACAGACCCATCACAAGCACGGAAATTGAAACTGTAATAAAAAATCTTCCGGCAAACAAAAGCCCAGGTCCAGACGGCTTCACAGCTGAATTCTACCAAAAATTTAGAGAAGAGCTAACACCTATCCTGCTCAAACTCTTCCAGAAAATTGCTGAGGATGGTAAACTTCCAAACTCATTCTATGAGGCCACCATCACCCTAATACCAAAACCTGACAAAGATCCCACAAAAAAAGAAAACTACAGGCCAATATCACTGATGAACATAGATGCAAAAATCCTTAACAAAATTCTAGCAATCAGAATCCAACAACACATTAAAAAGATCATACACCATGACCAAGTGGGCTTTATCCCAGGGATGCAAGGATTCTTCAATATCCACAAATCAATCAATGTAATACACCACATTAATAAATTGAAAAATAAAAACCATATGATTATCTCAATAGATGCAGAGAAAGCCTTTGACAAAATTCAACATCCGTTTATGATAAAAACTCTCCAGAAAGCAGGAATAGAAGGAACATACCTCAACATAATCAAAGCTATATATGACAAACCCACAGCAAACATTATCCTCAATGGTGAAAAATTGAAAGCATTTCCTCTAAAGTCAGGAACAAGACAAGGGTGCCCACTTTCACCATTACTATTCAACATAGTTTTGGAAGTTTTGGCCACAGCAATCAGAACAGAAAAAGAAATAAAAGGAATCCAAATTGGAAAAGAAGAAGTAAAGCTCTCACTGTTTGCAGATGACATGATCCTCTACATAGAAAACCCTAAAGACTCCACCAGAAAATTACTAGAACTAATCAATGACTATAGTAAAGTTGCAGGATATAAAATCAACACCCAGAAATCCCTTGCATTCCTATACACTAATAATGAGAAAACAGAAAGAGAAATTAAGGAAACAATTCCATTCACCATTGCAACGGAAAGAATAAAATACTTAGGAATATATCTACCTAAAGAATCTAAAGACCTATATATAGAAAACTATAAAACACTGGTGAAAGAAATCAAAGAGGACACTAACAGATGGAGAAATATACCATGCTCATGGATTGGAAGAATCAATATAGTAAAAATGAGTATACTACCCAAAGCAATCTATAGATTCAATGCAATCCCTATCAAGCTACCAACAGCATTCTTCACAGAGCTAGAACAAATAATTTCACAATTTGTATGGAAAAACAAAAAACCTCGAATAGCCAAAGCGATCTTGAGAAAGAAGAATGGAACTGGAGGAATCAACCTACCTGACTTCAGGCTCTACTACAAAGCCACAGTTATCAAGACAGTATGGTACTGGCACAAAGACAGAAATATAGATCAATGGAACAAAATAGAAAGCCCAGAGATAAATCCACGCACATATGGACACCTTTTCTTTGACAAAGGAGGCAAGAATATACAATGGATTAAAGACAATCTCTTTAACAAGTGGTGCTGGGAACTCTGGTCAACCACTTGTAAAAGAATGAAACTAGAACACTTTCTAACACCATACACAAAAATAAACTCAAAATGGATTAAAGATCTCAACGTAAGACCAGAAACTATAAAACTCCTAGAGGAGAACATAGGCAAAACATTCTCTGACATACATCACAGCAGGATCCTCTATGACCCACCTCCCAGAATATTGGAAATCAAAGCAAAAATAAACAAATGGGACCTAATTAACCTTAAAAGCTTCTGCACATCAAAGGAAACTATTAGCAAGGTGAAAAGACAGCCTTCAGAATGGGAGAAGATAATAGCAAATGAAGCAACTGACAAACAACTAATCTCGAGAATATACAAGCAACTCCTACAGCTCAACTCTAGAAAAATAAATGACCCAATCAAAAAATGGGCCAAAGAACTAAATAGACATTTCTCCAAAGAAGACATACAGATGGCTAACAAACACATGAAAAGATGCTCAACATCACTCATTATCAGAGAAATGCAAATCAAAACCACTATGAGGTACCATTTCACACCAGTCAGAATGGCTGCGATCCAAATGTCTACAAGTAATAAATGCTGGAGAGGGTGTGGAGAAAAGGGAACCCTCTTACACTGTTGGTGGGAATGCAAACTAGTACAGCCACTATGGAGAACAGTGTGGAGATTCCTTAAAAAACTGGAAATAGACCTGCCTTATGATCCAGCAATCCCACTGCTGGGCATACACACTGAGGAAACCAAAAGGGAAAGAGACACGAGTACCCCAATGTTCATCGCAGCACTGTTTATAATAGCCAGGACATGGAAACAACCTAGATGTCCATCAGCAGATGAATGGATAAGAAAGCTGTGGTACATATACACAATGGAGTATTACTCAGCCATTAAAAAGAATACATTTGAATCAGTTCTAATGAGGCGGATGAAACTGGAGCCTATTATACAGAGTGAAGTAAGCCAGAAAGAAAAACACCAATACAGTATACTAATGCATATATATGGAATTTAGAAAGATGGTAACAATAACCCTGTGTACGAGACAGCAAAAGAGACACTGATGTATAGAACAGTCTTATGGACTCTGTGGGAGAGGGAGAAGGTGGGAAGATTTGGGAGAATGGCATTGAAACATGTAAAATATCATGTATGAAATGAGTTGCCAGTCCAGGTTCGATGCACGATACCGGATGCTTGGGGCTGGTGCACTGGGACAACCCAATGGGATGGAATGGGGAGGGAGGAGGGAGGAGGGTTCAGGATGGGGAACACATGTATACCTGTGGTGGATTCATTTTGATATTTGGCAAAACTAATACAGTTATGTAAAGTCTAAAAATAAAATAAAATTAAAAAAAATTAAAAAATAAAAAAAATAAAATATATTTGATCATTAAAAAAAAAAGATAATTAGCTTACTGTATTAAAAAGAAAGAAAAAATATGAAGATGTAATGGGTTATTACACTCAAATTAAACTCAAATTATTTCATTATGATTTAACTTGTATTGTACAGTGATTCAATCAGGTTTCTTATTTTGCAGATGGATTCATTACATTATTTTTCATAATCAAATAATATTCAATTTTGTAAAAATGGTCATAATAAAATAATATTGAATAAAAAAAAAAAGAAAGAAAATAAATGCCTTATCCTCTTTGCCAAAGTTTTATAACCCACCAATTAAAAGGGTAATTCATAGATTGCATATACTGGTATCATTTAGTATCTGACTTTATGTAGATTATTTTATAATTCAGCTGCCTAACTTATTATTAAATCAAGACAGCATATAAATAGATGAAGGATTACTTCACTACTTTTTTCAGTGTGGACTTAATGAAAGGCATATAGTTTTTATTATTCATACATTTTATAATTAGAGTTCTGATGTTCTGTCCCCATAAAGCTAAAAATAAGGAAGAAATATTTGCTAATTGCAAACAAATAATTTTTTAAAATTATCTGTGCATTCATAGATAATATCCTAATGCCTGGAGTATATAAGAGAGAAGGAATAGTATGTCTCTTAGTAGCATAGTGTATAATAATTTTTTAAAAAATGCAGGAAGAGGTGAATGAAAGAAGATAAAAATATAGGTTGTTCAGAAATGACTGTTTAGGGAGTAATTTTAAATTTGGACTTTATAGAATATGTATGTGTTTAAGGTATTCCAGTTAAAGAGTCAGTAAGACAATGACAAGTTTATAAGAAAGAACTCTTGAAATCTAAGTCAAGTGTGAGTAGTCTGGTTTAATCTAATTTTTAAATTTATAGGAGTATAATTAGATAGAACTAGAAAAACTGAAAGACATAAGGTTATGGAAGTTCCTGACTGCCAGACAAAAAGTATAATACAGGTTTGTAAAGAAACAGTGATAATTAAGCAGATGAGATAAATAGTTATGGAGGTACTTTAAGCCACTAGATATTTTGTATAAGATAGGAACTTGAAGAGAGTGAGATTAGTTCTACCAGTTAGGAAATTATAACACACTAAAATTAAGTGCTCATAAACTCATGAAAACTTAAAGCAGTGCAACGATGGTAGGAAGGTAATCATGTGATATGAAGAGTATTAATTAATAATTAATCTTAAAGCAATAATTGAGTGTAGAAGCACAGAGTGAAGGATCAAAGAATGCTCTAATATTTTAGGCTTACCTTCCTGGAAAAATCACATTCAGATATAGTCAAATATGGGAGAGTTAGAAAAATATTGTTTTGACCAGTTGGTAAAGATAGCCAGTTGTGTAGTAGATGTTTTCCAAAGTCATCTTTGATGATCCATCAGGATATGGAAATGAAAGTGATTACTGGACCTTTGCACATGCCAAAGTGTCCTGAAGTCTGAGAAGCCATACTCTAAATATCTGAGTTCTGTAGGTTTGCAAGTCAAAGATGAGGACATGTATGGAAGAGGGAAGGAAGGATGAGATGATGAGACATCTATTTCTCTGAGAAAGGTTTGGTAGGATGAGTGAAGAAGAGGAAGTCATTAAATGTGAAATAGAAAAATGAAGGTCAAGTAGATTTTTTTTTTCCTGATTAAAAAAGTAAATCATAGTTATTGTTTTTTCAAAGTCACTAGTTGGATAAAAATTAGTTTCAGGTGGCCAGAGGAAGGAACTTCTTATGTGTCTTTGATATGTAACCAAGTTATTGACCCATGGGTTTGCATGAACTGTACTGATAAACAACTTATTTATTATTTAGTTTTACCAGTTGTATATGTCAATGACTTAAGATCTACTCCCATGGCTTTCCTTTGAATAATAATATTTACTCTTGCCTGGAGTCACACAGTAAGAACACGAAATAAGACATGCAGCATAATTGCTCTGTTCTTTCTTTTCTTAAACTACTAACAGGGGCGTCTCTAGCTGGTCTTAAAGGCCACTAGGGCAACATGCAGATACTTATTCTGAAGCATAAATGTTAAGAAAAAATGTAGTTCCTGGCAAGTTATGGATATAAACAGGGTTAGGATCCCATAGGTGAGTTCTAGCAATCATGTTCCTGCTAAAAATCCATAAAGCTAAGTATCTTTCAGGCCATGCAATATCCTTTCTAAGTCTTCTAGAGCACGCTTATCATTATACAATTTGGCAAACTTTAAACCAGATGGGGATCAATGTTTTGAGTGTGCTATATCATACTTTGATGTTATAGAAACTCTAGGTAATAAATGTTTCTGCATCCAATTTAAAAATCCATTATGCAAATATAATAATAATACCTGCATAAAATCCTTGATGTTACAATTTAGTATAATGTATCTGGCTGCCTAATGACTTCCCAAAATAAGTTTGTTCAAAAAAGGGAAAAAAAGTAAAATATAGGTAACTTGTATGTAGCCATTATAATAAAAGGGAATAGTGGCATTTAAATCTCTAGAATTTCTCTTTGAAAATTGTTTTGAATATGATTATCAAGGCAGTCTTCTAACTTTTTGGTGAAGACATTTTGGCACTTATTTTCCTCTAAAATATCTGTCTATGTATTACATGGATATGAACACAACCATATATAAAATGATATTAGTATGTATTTCTATGTATAAATGTATAAATTTCTATGTATTTCTATGTATAAATACATACTAATATCATTTTATATATGGTTGTGTTTATATCCATGTAATACATAGGCAGATATTTTAGAGGAAAATATGTGCCAAAATGTCTGGAGAAGGCAATGGCACCTGACTCCAATACTCTTGCCTGAAAAATCCCATGGACGTAGGAGCCTGGTAGGCTGCAGTCCATGGGGTCGCACAGAGTCGGACACAACTAAGCAACTTCACTTTCACTTTTCACTTTCATGCATTGGAGAAGTAAATGGCAACCCATTCCAGTGTTCTTGCCTGGAGAATCCCAGAGAGCCTGGTGGGCTGCCGTCTATGGGGTCACACAGAGTCGGACACGACTGCAGCGACTTAGCAGCAGCAGCAGCATACATAGAAACACAGAGACACATATAGAAATATGTCTTAATCCAACATTCCTATAGTTAATTAAGATAACTCCTTTGTTGGACTATTCCAGGATGAATACATTGAACTATATGTTCATTTTTCAATGGCATGATATTAATAGTTAATAGATCCAATCTCTAAGTGAAAAGATAGGGATAAACTAGAGAAACATAACTTTCAGTTTCTAGAATAAACATTAAAGAAATCACTTGGTGTACTACATGGGAGCCCCTGTTACTGGATCTGACTTGCCCTTCTGGGGATCACTTAGCAGCCCCAGAGGTCACCCCTCTGCTGACCTTCATGCCTCCCATAGCACAGATCCAGGAGGCGCCTGTATGTGGAAAGTTCCCAATACTCCCTTAAGATTCACAGTTTCACAACTATTATCTGCCTTGGTTCTTTCAGCACAAATTATACTGTGCCCTCTGCCTCGTTTTTTGTTAGTAGCTCATCATCACAGGAACATACAAGACTCCCAGATCTTTCTTCACACCTGGAATCTAATTTCTTTATACATTGTTTTTTCTGTCCTGGCATTCCCCTTGAGCTCCTGAAACTGTATTCTGCTTGCAGGACCTATTGAAATCCTCAGAATTACTTATCCCTTTTTTGAAAGTCCCCCTGTATCCTTCTTCTAAAGAAAAACTGTTCAAAGTAGCTTGCATAAATAATAGGATTTTTTTTTACCCATACTTTGGATATAGTGGGCTGGAAAATTAGTATTTTAGCATCAAATCACTCCTTTCTTTCACAAAGTCATCTAACAATTCTAAAGCACTTCTTGGTATTCCTAGATTCTATAGGCTCTTAGCTGACTGTTTTTCTCCACCAGTACTGGCATCTTGGAGTAGGAAATGGCAATCCACTCCAGTATTCTTGCCTGGAGAATCCCAGGGACAGAGAAGCCTTGTGAGCTGCCGTCTATGGGGTTGCACAGAGTCGGACACAGCTGACGTGACTTAGCAGTAGCAGCAAGCAGCTGAGCGTGTACTAGGATCTTAACATCTCTCTCTTGATGATTTCAAGTCCCATATAAATGATCTAACTATGCTGTACAGTTGAAACCATGACTTTCCCTTTTCCAGTGACTTTCTCAACGGCTCTCTTCCAGTTTACTCCATTGTAGCCCCTTCAGCCTCCTTTTGGTTCCTAGACCATATCAGGCATGTTTACACCACCAGGAGTTGGACATACATTTCTTTCTGCTCAGATTCTCTCCTGTATGTATTCACATGGCTTGTTACCTCACCATCTATAAGTCTTGGTTTATTTGTTATCTTCTTAGTGAGTCTTTTCTTTTCTGATTTAAAATTGAAAACTCACTTGTCCCTGTATTCCTTATCTTCCTTCCTTGATTGATGTTTTATCTATAATATAGCACCTCTCACATCTAATATATTACATGTTTTGCTTATTTTATCTCTTTATATTATTCAAAGTCTGATCCTCATTTAAAATAAATTCCACAAAGGCCAGTTATTTTGTTTCCTTTGGTTTCACTCCTGTATCTCAGTGTCTAGAAGAGTTACTGGCACATGGCATATTTAAAAATAAGAATTTAAATTATCCTTATTTATAAGAAGTAAACACTCCATACAACCAGTGACCTAAAACAGACTTAATCTATTCATTGGATGAATTATAAATTTATGAATCCATCTTTTAAGTTTGCACATTTATCTTATTTTCTGTGTAAAACATTCATCAAAATACATCTTTGGAAAATTGTTTAAACCGAATGATTTAAATCATAAACCTGAATTTGTTACTGTCTTTTCAGTCTAACCAAGAAAGTTTATGATAAGAATGGAATAATTATGTTTAAGCAGGCTGATAGCTAGATGTGAGCAGAGAAAGGCAGGCACAGGCCAGGTGACAGGAAACAATGCATCTTGTGACAACAAGGGTCCTTGGGCAGACATAGAAAAGCAGGAACCTCTGGACTGCAGGAAGCCATACATCTTGAGGTAACAGGGGTCCTAGATGCAGACAAAGAAAAATGGAAAAGCCAGGAATCCTCTGGCATGTGAATGTAACCTTTTGCCATCATTATATGCCATAGTATGCCAATAATATGCCATCATTATAATAAAATTAGCCTTGCAGATCAGAAGTACTCATCATGCACTGATGCTACCAGACTTGCAATCAAGATAAAGTAAGGATAAAAATTCCTCCTCCCCATGTGAAGGTGGCTCTGAGATAGGAATCAGGAAATACGATTCCCAAATCCCTCCATCTTCAATGAACATTCCACCTTTTTATTTTCACACCCAATATAACCAGCTTGCCAAAGGAACTCAGGGCAGCTACTCACCTGAGTATGCCCTCTCTCCCCTTGAGACTGTCCTGAAATGTGAAAGTGAAGTTGTTCAGTCATGTCTGACTCTTTGCGACCCTATGGACTGTAGCCTACCAGGATCCTCTGTCCATGGGCTTTTTCAGGCAAGAGTATTGGAGTGGATTTCCATTTCCTTCTCCAGGGGATCTTCCTTACCCAGGGATCGAACCGAGGTCTCCCACGTTGTGTGCAGATGCGTTACCGTCGGAGCCACCAGGGAAGCCCCTGAGACTTTCCTATTGCTTAATAAATCCTCACTCTGCTTTCTTGATCTCTTTGTCTTGTCTCTGAATTCTTTCTGTGATGAGATTAGACCTACTCTCCAGTATCAATTATACAATGAGTAAATAATATTTAACAGAACTAAATAACACTATCTTCCAAAATGAGCAGAAAATAATAAACAAAAATGATATCATTTCTTAATGCATCCTTCACTTTCTAATAAATTCTAAGAGTATCCAAATGAAACCAACCAAATTACAAAGTTTCTAGTTCATGTTCAAGTAACTCAGTCCCTTAAAAAAAAAATCTATAGTTTAACATAAAGGAAATATTTCATTACTGACTTTAGCTAGATGGATATGAGTATTTATAGAGAGCTAACTGGAACTTTCCTAGTACTTACTATAGAGTCGTTGAGGTAAAATTCAAAATTATGATTACTAATATATAATAGGTATCTCTGTCAGCAAATAATATTCATATTTTTTAATTTCTCAATTGTGTATCCTTCTACCCTAGATTCATCCCAGGCAAATTTGAGTTGCTTGCTGTAACCTCTACAACCATCACTTTTAAGCTTGTTTCCTTCTCCTCCATTGTAGCTATTGATGGTCTCCTACTGGGCCCTCATTTCCTTAGACTTGAGGATGAAATAGTTGCAAATAAAATATTAAGATCCCAGTTAAATTTAAATTTTAGATAAACATGATGTATATTTTTAAGTATAATTGTATCTCAGGCAATATTTAGAACATACTTATTGAACTAAAAGTTATTTGGTATTTATCTTAACACTAAAATTTAACTTAGCATCATCTATTTTATTTGGCAATTCAATTTGGGCATACTAACTATCCCCAAGTACTCTGTATATGTACATTTTTGACTCTAACTCCTCAAACTTATTTATCTGTTGTGCCACATTTTCATAGAGGCCTATGAGATCTTTTCTTATGTATTATGTATTCAAGTCCAGTATAATTCAGTATGTGGGTTAATAAACCAAGTAAATAATTAGAGTCTGCTAATATATTATGCCATTAATGACCTTTTCTGCTTATCTGTATGGCTTTCCTGGTGGCTTAGCAGTAAAGAATCCACGTGCCAAGCCAAAGGCACAGATTTGATCCCTGGGTCAGGAAGATCCCCTGGAGAAGGAAATGGCAACCTACTCCAATATTATTGCCTGGGAAATCCCATGGACAGGGCGACCTGACAGGCTACAGTCAAAGGGGTCCCAAAAGAGTCATATACAACTTTGCAACTAAACACCAACCAATCTCATGTGCCCTGCCTGAAAATCAGACATATTTGTAAATAAAGAACTTAATTCTGTATTTTTCTTTAAAAATGATTTTTTCTTAAAAGCATTTAGAATATTGTATATTTATAGCCAATTAATATAGGTAATTTTGGCTTAGTGTAAGAATGATATTTGGAGTAGAGCAAGGCTTTTTTGGTGTTTCTCAAAAATTTATTGAAGGCAGTTATCTTCTAAGTCTTTAAATAATAGCTCTTTAAAAATGAGTATTATAGAGCCTTATCTTGGAAACATCGAATGATTATTAAATCTTTAAAAGAAAGTAAACTAAACTTGACAAATACTAATATATGTGGTTAGTCAATTTCTAGTGATTATTTTTTGCTTCTGTGAGTAAAGTAATAAAAAACACTAAAATCAATCAACTTTAAGTTCTTGACAAGGTAACAGTTGATTAGAATGAACAAATATATCAAAACTATATATGATGAATAAATTTAGCAAAACATAGATCTGCAAAGTAGATCTACCAAGAAATATACCAAATTATAATCAATAGTTTAATAGCTAACATTTTCAAAAAAAAGTGCCCTTAAAACAGTTTATTTTTTTATAGAAGAATTGTGCTATTCCTTTAAAGAAGGCTAAAATAAACACCTTAGTGCAAACTTAAGGCTTAAATTGAAGAAAGTAGGGAAAACCACTAGGTCATTCAGCTATGACCTAAATCAAATACCTTACAATTATATAGTAGAAGTGACAAATAGATTCAAGGGATAAGATCTGATAGACAGAGTGCCCAAAGAACTATGGACAGATGTTTGTAACATTGTAGAGGAGGTAGTGAGCAAAACAGTCTCCAAGGAAAAGAAATGCAAAAAGGTAAAATGGTTGTCTGAGGTGGCCTTACAAATGGCTGAGAAAAAGAGAAGTGAAAGGCAAAGAAGAAAAGGAAAGATATACCAATCTGAATGTAAAATTCCAAAGAAGAGCAAGGAGAGATATGAAAGCCTTCATAAGTGATCAATGGAAAGAAATAGAGGAAAACAATAGAATGGGAAACTAGAGATCTCTTCAAGAAAATTAGAGATACCAAAGGACATTTCATGCAAAATGGGCACAATAAAGGACAGAAACAATATGGACTTAGCAGAAGCAGAAGATATTAAGGAGAGGTGGCAAGAACCCACAGAAGAACAATGCAAAATGTATCTTAATGACCAAGATAACCATGACTCTGTGATCAACTCACCTAGATTCAGACATTCTGGAGTGTGAAGTCAAGTGAGCCTTAGGAAGCATCACTACAAAGCTAGTGGAGGTGATGAAACTCCAGTGGAACAATTTCAAATTCTAAAACATGATGCTGTTAAAGCATTGCACTAAATATGCCAGCAAATTTGAAAAAGTTAGCAGTGGCCAAAGGAATGGAAAAGGTCAATTTTTGTTCCAATCCCAAAGGAAGGCAATGCCAAAGAATGTTCAAACTAGTGCACAATTGCACTCATCTCATACTCTAGCAAAGTAATGCTCCAATTTCTCCAAGTTACCCTTCAACAATATGAGAACTAAGAGCTTCCAGATGTTTAAGATGGATTTAGAAAAGGCAGAGAAATTAAAGGTCAAATTGTCAACATCTGATGGATCATGGAAAGAGCAAGTGATTCCAGGAAAACAACAACTGCTTCTGCTTCATTGACTACTCTAAAGCCATTGACTGTGTGGATCACAACAAACTGTGGAAATTATTTAAGAGATGAGACTACCAGGTCACCTTAGCTGCCTCCTGAGAAACCTGCATGCAGGTGAAGAAGCAACACTTAGAAGTGGATATGGAACAGTGGACTAGTCCAAAATTGGGAAAGGAATAAGTCAAGGCTGTATATTGTCATTCTGCTTATTTAACTTATGTGCAGAGTACATCATATGAAATGCCAGGCTGGATGAAGAACAAAGTGGAATGTAGATTCCCAGGAGGAATATCAACAACCTCAGATATGCAAATGACACCACTCTTGTGGCACAGAGCAAAGAGGAATTAAAGAGCCTCTTGATGAAAGTGAAAGAGAAGAGTGAAAAACCTGGCTGAAACTCAACATTCAAAAAACTAAGATCATGGCATCTTGTCCCATCACTTCATGGCAAATAGATGGGGAAACAATGGAAACAGTTACATTCTATTTTTCTGGGCTCCAAAATCACTGCAGATGGTGACTGCAACCATGAAATTAATAGACACTTGCTCTTTGGAAGAAAAGTTATGGCAAACCAAGACAACATATTAAAAAGCAGAGCCATTGCTTTCCTAACAAAGGTCCATCTAGGCAAAGCTATGATTTTTCCAGTAGTCACGTATGGATGTGATAGTTGGACCATAAAGTAGACTGAGCACCGATGAATTGATGCTTTTGAACTGTGATGTTGGAGAAAACTCTTGAGAGTCCCTTGGACTGCAAGGAGATTCTACCAGTCCATCCTAAAGGAAATCAGTCCTAAATATTTGTTGGAAGGACTGATACTGAAGCTGAAGCTCCAATACTTTGGCCACTTGATGTGAAGAGCTGACTCATTAGAAAAGACTGTGATGCTGGGAAAGATTGAAGGCAGGAGGAGAAAGGGATGACAGAGGATGAGATGGTTGAATGGCATCACTGACTCAATGGACATGAGTTGGGGCATATTCCTGTAGATGGTGGAGGAAAGGGAAGCCTGGTATGCGAAGTTCATTGTATTGCAAAGAGTTGGACACGACTGAGGGACTGAACAGTGAAGAAAACAGAATATAGATAAATAACTCTATACACACATATACACATACATATGGGTTTTATATATCTATATATGTGGATATACTATATATATTTGAAAATTTGCTGTAAGAATTATCTCTTGAATAAAAGTAGGAAGGCATATTTTCTGGACTTTTGAGAGTTTTCCTGGAATTTCTCCTGCTCTTCAATTCCAATTATACAATATATGTGTCAGTTTTTATTGTAGATATGTGTTATCAGTTCAGTTCTGTTCAGTTGCTCAGTTTGTCCGACTCTTTCCTTCCAAAGAGTAAGCGTCCTTTAATTTCATGGCTGCAATCACCATCTGCAGTGATTCTGGAGCCCCCCAAAAGGTAAAGTCTGTCACTGATTCCACTGTTTCCTTATCTATTTGCCATGAAGTGATAGGACCGGATGCCGTGATCTTCGTTTTCTGAATGTTGAGCTTTAAGCTAACTTTTACATTCACCTCTTTCACTTTCATCAAGAGTCTCCTCAGTTCTTCACTTTCTTCCATAAAGGTGGTGCCATCTGCATATCTGAGGTTACTGATATTTCTCCCAGCAATCTTGATTCCAGCTTGTGCTTCTTCCAGCCCAGCGTTTCTCATGATGTACTCTGCATATAAGTTAAATAAGCAGGGTGACAATATACAGCCTTGACTTACTCCTTTTCCTATTTGGAACCAATCTGTTGTTTCACGTTCAGTTCTAACTGCTGCTTCCTGACCTGCATATCAGTTTCTTAAGAGGCAGGTCAGGTGGTCTGGTATTCCCATCTCTTTCAGAATTTTCTGCAGATTATTGTGATCCACACAGTCAAAGGCTTTGGTGTAGCTTATAAAGGAGAAGTAGATGTTTTTCTGGAACTCTCTTGCTTTTTTGATGTTCCAGCAGATGTTGGCAATTTGATCTCTGGTTCCTCTGCCTTTTCTATAACCACCTTGAAGATCTGGAAGTTCACGGTTCATGTATTGCTAAAGCCTGTCTTGGAGAATTTTAAGCATTACTTTACTAGTGTGTGACATGAGTGAAATTGTGCAGTAGTTTGAGAATTCTTTGCCATTGCCTTTCTTTGCAATTGGAATGAAACCTGACCTTTTCCAGTCCTGTGGCCACTGCTGAGTTTTCCAAATTTGCTGACATGTTGAGTGCAGCACTTTTACAGCATTATCGTTCAGGATTTGAAATAGCTCAACTGGAATTCCATCACCTCCACTTGCTTTGTTCATAGTGATGCTTCTTACGGCCCACCTGACTTCACATCCCATGATTTCTATCTCTAGGTGATTGTGAGTGATCACTCTATCGTGATTATCTGGGTTATGAAGATCTTGCTTGTACAGTTCTTCTGTGTATTCTTGCCACCTCTTCTTAATATCTTCTGCTTCTGTTAGGTCCATACCATTTCTGTTCTTTATCAAGCACATCTTTGCATGAAATGTTCCCTTGGTGTCTCTAATTTTCTTGAAGAGATCTCTAGTCTTTCCCTTTCTGTTGTCTTCCTCTATTTCTTTGCATTGATCACTGAGGAAGGCTTTCTTATCTCTCCTTGCTATTCTTTGGAACTTTGTATTCAAATGGGTATATCTTTCCTTTTCTCCTTTGCTTTTCACTTCCCTTCTTTTCACAGCTATTTGTAAGGCCTCCTCAGAAAGCCATTTTGCTTTTTTTGCATTTCTTTTTCTTGGGGATGGTCTTGATTCCTGTTTCCTGTACAGTGTCATGAACCTCTGTCCGTAGTTCATCAGGCACTCTGTCTATCAGATCTAGTCCCTTAAATCTATTTCTCACTTTCACTGTATAGTCATAAGAGATTTGATGTAAGTCATACATGAACGGTCTAGTGGTTTCCCCCACTTTCTTCAATTTAAGTCTGAATTTGGCAATAAGGAATTCATGATCTGAGCCACAGTCAGCTTCTGGTCTTGTGTTTGCTGACTGTATAGAGCTTCTCCATCTTTGACTGCAAAGAATACAATCAACCTGATTTCGGTGTTGACCATCTGGTGATGTCCATGTATAGAATCTTCTCTTGTGTTGTTGAAAGAGGGTGTTTACTATGACCAGTGTGTTCTCTTGGCAGAACTCTATTAGCTTTTGCTCTGCTTCATTCTGTACTCCAAGGCCAAATTTGCTTGTTACTCTAGGTGTTTCTTGACTTCCTACTTTTGCATTCCAGTCCCCTATAATGAAAAGGACATCTTTTGGGTGTTAATTCTAGAAGGTCTTGTATAGAAGCATTCAATGTCAGCTTCTTCAGTGTTACTGGTCAGGACATAGACGTGGATTACTGTGATATTGAATGGTTTGCCTTGGAAATGAACAGAAATCAATCTGTCATTTTTGAGATTGCATCCAAGTACTGCATTTTGGACTCTTTTGTTGATTATTATGGCCACTGCATTTCTTCTAAGGGAAACTTGCCCACAGTAGTAGATATAATGGTCATCTGAGTTAAATTCACCCATTCCAGTCCATCTTAGTTTGCTGATTCCTAGAATGTTGATGTTCTCTTTTGCCATCTCCTGTTTGACCACCTCCAATTTGCCTTGATTCATGGACCTAACATTCCAGGTTCCTATGCCATATGTTTTATAGAGAATGACTAAATCAATTTATATTCTATCAGAACTCCATTCTTTCATCTCTGCTACTCACTCACACAGACTGTATACACACATGCACAATCTTACCCCTTTCTAATTTTGATTGAACTTAGATTTGAGGCATCATTTCAGTGATTATATGTCTCTCTCCCAGAGGCCCAGTGGCAAAGAATCTGCCTGCAATACAGTAGACACAGAAGATACAGATTCGACACCTGGGTTTGGAAGATCCTCTAAGGAAAGAATCCTAACCCACTCCAGTGTTCTTGCCTGGAGAATCCTATGGACAGAGGAGCCTGGTGGGCTACAGTCCATGGATTCACAAAGAGGCGGATACGGATGTAACAATCGAGCAGACCACTCCCATCTATTAGTACTTTCCCATTTTCCATTCTGCTGTTGAGATTTTTTAGAAACTTTAAAATAAGAGCCTGAAAAAGCCCTGAAATCTTTTCATGATTTTTGATTCTTTTTAAGTTGCAACCGTAACAACAACTGACAAAATAACATTAAGTATTTTTTCTGATAACATACTGCTATATATATAGCAGTATATATATAGCAGTATGTTATCAGATGTATATATATCTCACAGGGCCAGTGTGTCTCTCAACTTAGAGACTTAGTGAAGTCATCAATCTTATAACTCCCAGGGCAGACTTACCATCTCTTGGTGAATGGACCCCAGAGAAAACTGAGGTAAGTGCTGGGTTTAAAGTATGACAGAAATCATGGCGATTTTTAAGCAGTTGTCACCCCTCCAGAAATACTGATGAACTGACAGAACTCTTTCCATTGATCATTTTAACTTCAAAGACTGTATTTCTCCCACCCAACAAAAGAGGCCAATTTACCCTTTTTGCAATTACTGGTGACTTGTGTTTCTTACACTCTTAGAGGTATCTTTTCACTGGCGCCTTGGGAGCGGTTATAACTAAGATAGACTGAGATGCCTGCTCTTAGGGTGCATTTCCTACCTTCAGTCTTATATGACCATCCTTAGCAACCCTCTCCCTGCCTCCAGGAATTGACAGAAGAATAATATATGTACCTCCCGTAACCAACTGAACAATATGTTATATTTGTGACTAAGTTGGCAGTTTCAACTATTGTTTTTTGTTTGTTTGTTTGTTTCCTATGTTACTTTAATAAAACTTTGTATTTTGAAATTATAAAACCTGGATGGCAACAGACGCCACGAGCCCTCCACCCAGCCTCCCTACACACTCACAGCAGAAACACGGGAGACAAAGATATTTAAGTTACCCCTAAAAATACAAAATGCAGGTACAAACCGCTGGGTTCTTTAGGGGCTCATTCCCCCAAAGCATGATGCTGAGTGACCTCTGCTGATCCAGAAAGTGCTGTTTGCCCTTCTTTTATTTGCAGTGCCCTGGTTAAAACAATTCCAAACAACTTTAGGAAACACAGGACGCAGGGCTGCCGTGAGTCCTTGCCCTGCAGAGGCGCTGGTGCTGGCAGGAAGCAGACGCTCAACTATTGTTTTAAGCATAACTTTAAACAAATTTTTTTTTGAAAGATAATTGCTTTACAGAATTTTATTGTTTTCGGTCAAATCTCAACATGGATCAGCCATAAGTCAGTCATTTATGTTTTGAGTTTCAAAATGAATAAAAAACTCACTACACACAAGTATTTTATTAATTTGAGATACAGCCATATAAACAACCAAGTACAGTTAAAAAAAAAAAAAAAGCCAGCAACATCAGGGGAATAATTTTCTAGGTAGTTAATAGTTGTACAAAACTTTCCTTTGTCTCCAGTGAAGTAGTCATATAAATATACCCTTAATCAGTTAACACAAATATTTCATTGTAGGTTTAATTTGGATTTCCCTGATAATTAGTGACATTGAAAATTTTTTCATATTCCTGTTAGCCAGTTGTATATCTTCTCTGGAGAATTGTCTATTTGAATTCTTAGCCAAGTATAAAAGAGGTTATTTTGGTATTGAATTCTGGAAATCCCTTTTATATTTTGGAGATAAAGCTATCTCCAATTCTGTAGATTGTCTTTTCACTTTTGATTGTTACTTTTGCTGTGCAGAAGCATTTTAGTTTGATGTAGCTTGTGGAAAGGCAAAATGGTGTAGCTGCTATGAAAATATCATGTCAGTACATCCAGTTCAGTTCAGTCACTCAGTCATGTCCAACTGTTTGTGACCCCATGAACTGCAGCACGCCAGGACTCCCTGTCCATCACCAACTGCCAGAAACTACCCAAACCTATGTCCATTGAGTCGGTGATGCCATCCAACCATCTCATCCTCTGTCATTCCCTTGTCCTCCTGCCCTCAATCTTTCCCAGCATCAGGGTCTTTTCAAATGAGTCAGCTTTTTGTATCAAGTGGCCAAAATATTAGAGTTTCAGCTTGAACATCAGTCTTTCCAATGAACACCCAGAACTGATCTCCTTTAGGATGGACAAGTTGGATCTCCTTGCAGTCCAAGGGACTCTCAAGAGTCTTCTCAAACACCACAGTTCAAAAGCATCAATTCTTCATCACTCAGCTTTCTTCACAGTCCAACTCTCGCGTCCATACATGACCACTGGAAAAACCATAGCCTTGACTAGACGGACCTTTGTTGGCAAAATAATGTCTCTGCTTTTGAATATGCTATCTAGGTTGGTCATAACTTTCCTTCCAAGGAGTAAGCATCTTTTAATTTCATGGCTTCAGTCACCATCTGCAGTGATTTTGGAGCCCCCAAAAATAAAGTCTGACACTGTTTCCACTGTTTCCCGATCTATTTCCCATAAAGTGATGGGACCGGATGCTATGATCTTCATTTTCTGAATGTTGATCTTTAAGTCAACTTTTTCACTCACCTTTTTCACTTCCATCAAAAGGCTCTTTAGTTCTTCTTTACTTTCTGCCATAAAGGTGGTGTCATTTGCATATCTGAGGTTATTGACATTTCTCCCAGCAATCTTGATTCTAGCTTGTGCTTCTTCCAGTCCAGCGTTTCTCATGCTGTACTCTGCATGTAAGTTAAATAAGCAGAATGACAATATACAGCCTTGCATACTCCTTTTCCTATTTGGAACCAGTCTGTTATTCCATGTCCAGTTCTAACTGCTGCTTCCTGACCTGCATATAGGTTTCTCCAGAGGCAGATCAGGTGGTCTGGTATGCCCATCTCTTTCAGAATTTTCCACAGTTGATTGTGATTCACACAGTCAAAGGCTTTGGCACAGTCAATAAAGCAGAATTAGATGTTTTTTTGGAATTCTCTTGCTTTTTTGATGATCCAGCAGATGTTGGCAATTTCATCTCTGATTCCTCTGCCTTTTCTATAACCAGCTTGAATATCTGAAAGTTCACATTTCATGTATTGCTGAAGCCTGGCTTGGAGAATTTTAAGCATTACTTTACTAATGTGTGACATGAGAGCAATTGTGTGGTAGTTTGAGCATTCTTTGGCATTGCCTTTCTTTGGGATTAGAATGAAAACTGACCTTTTCCAGTCCTGTGGCCACTGCTGAGTTTTCCAAATTTGCTGACATTTTGAGTGCAGCACTTTTACAGCATCATCTTTCAAGATTTGAAATAGCTCAACTGGAATTCCATCACCTCCACTAGCTTTGTTCATAGTGATGGTTCCTAAGGTCAACTTGACTTCATATTCCAGGATATCTGGCTCTAGGTGAATGATCACACCATTGTGATTATCTCGGTCATGAAGATCTTTTTTGTACAGTCTTCTGTGTATTCTTGCCACCTCTTCTTAATATCTTCTGCTTCTGTTAGGTCCCTACAATTTCTGTCCTTTAGTGAGCCCATCTTTGCATGAAATATTCCCTTGGTATCTCTAATTTTCTTGAAGAGATCTCTAGTCTTTCCCATTGTTTTCCTCTATTTCTTTGCATTGATTGCTGAGGAAGGCTTTTAATCTCTCCTTACTATTCTTTGGAACTCTGCATTCAAATGGGTATATTTTTCCTTTTCTCCTTTGCTTTTCACTTCCCTTCTTTTCACAGCTATTTGTAAGGCCTCCTCAGAAAGCCATTTTGCTTTTTGCATTCTTCAGGAATTTAAAAATAAAACTAAACTACCACGTGATCTAGCAATCCCATTTCTGAATATTTATCTAGAATAACTGAAATCAGAATCTTGAAGAGATATTAGTACTCCCATATTCATTGCAGCACTATCCACCATAGCCAGTATGTGGAATACTGTACAGCACTGTACATATCATCAATAATGTACATGTAAAGATTTATTTAAAAGATAGATATTATGTCATGTGTTCTTACACATCAAAAAATAATACACATTTATTATTTCATATTTAACACTAAAATAATTGCTACATTAATATAGAAATAAGAAAAAATATTGATTACATGTGGATTTTTGTTCACTATATATTTTCTAATTGCTAATAGGAATATATTATTAAATATATTCCTAAAAGTTTATATTTTATGCATTTTAGAAAGCATTTTCAAATGCAAATAAAATACATTTCTATAACATGCATTTCTCCTTTTTAATCTGGAAACATGTTTAATGCACATATTAAAATTGTTTAGGACCATAAGGTTTTTCTTATTTTTGAAAGTTAAAATAAGTTTGGCATAGAAAATTATACAACACAACCTCTTTGTCATAGAAAGTTAAAGTCTTACTCAGAATATTCTAACTTTGTATTAAGATTTAGAAATACAGCTTAATGGGGAAACAAACAAAAACAACTGGTCAAATAAAATAATGCATTGTGGTATGAACTAAGAGGAAAGAACCAGGTAGCAGACAGTGAGTAGTGGTAAGAGAATAAGGATGAAGGAATAATAGGTTGAAAGTGAGGAGGCAGATTTTCAAAAGTCAAGAAGGAAAGTCATGTTAGGATCAAAAGGGCAGGAGGATCCCTTAAGCAAGAAAAAGCTTGGCATATTTGAGAAACTAAAAGAAAGTCAGATGATTAATATTCAATACGTAAATGGGAAAGTAGCACTGTATCAAATGAGATAGATTGGTACTGACCATGCAGGGCACCTCAAACCATCATAAAAATACAATATTTCCTTTTTTTGAATTATGGTTAAAAATTGATATGAGAGTGAGAGTATCTTGTTATGTGACTGCAGTCATCCCTTGATATTCATTGTCTCCACAATGGCATTGTTTCCACAATGGCATTGTTTCCCAATTCCCTGCAGACACCAAACTTTGTCAATGCTCAGGTTCCTTATATTCAGCCAATCTAATCCACAAGTAGATCCATGAATGATGAATCTGTAGACAGGGAGGTCCAACTGTTGTTGGGATTTTGACCTTACTTGTAAGGTTATTTTAGCCTATCAAATACAAGTAGAATACTGGTAGAAGACTTAGGACTTAAGTCAGAGATGAAAGATATTATTATTCATGACATAGCAAGTGCCATGAGGATCAACATATTTGTACCAGTTCCCCTTGCCTGATTTCCACAGCAACAACACCGGTGGGCCCAGAGAAGTGCTGGAACAGACAATGGATTATGTTGCAGAAGAGGAAGAGACCCTGAGCTTATGGAATAGGAATCTTCTGTAATAGTTATTAAAAACATGCCTCCTTTTCCCACAGAAAAGACATGGTTTTAATTAAATTGGGCAGTAAGCATGCTTACTTTATACTCAGTAAGAGACTCTGTCTATCTTTGTCTTACAAATATCCTTGAAAAGATCATCTTGAACAAAAGCAGATCAATATCTCGCTCCCAAAACATGCAGACATGTAAGGAATCCATGAGTAATTGTCTTCAAACAGTAAGGTTCTGATGTATGTTCTAAGCAAATCACTAAGGTCACATAGTAGAGAAAGAATTGAGAGGAGACAGGTGTTTATATAGAGTGACCACATCAGCATATATACATATGACCACATCACATATACATCAGCAGAAGAGGACATAATTCTAGCTTGAGCTAGGCATCTTCTTGAGAAGATAGACAAAACTTAACTTAATATATTTTTATAGGTAAAATTGACAAAATTTGTTGATTTGTGCTTACTAGGATATGTCAACAAATTTTGGAATTGTTACAAGTTTTATAATTAAAATTGCCCATTTAACATCTCTGTAATAAAAAAATATAAAAATACTCACATATTGCACTTATAATACAATTTTTTCTAATGTAAATGACTGTGATAGAAGTGGATACAGCTATGCTCGTTTAAAGAAGAGTTTAGTTTTGAATATAGTCAGTCAGTCAGTCAGTTCATTCGCTCAGTCCTGTCCCTGTCTTTGAGACCCCGTGAATCGCAGCACACCTGGCCTCCCTGTCCATCACCAACTCCCGGAGTTCACTCAGACTCACATCCATCGAGTCAGTGATGCCATCCAGCCATCTCATCCTCTGTTGTCCCCTTCTCTTCCTGCCCCCAATCCCTCCCAGCATCAGAGTCTTTTCCAATGAGTCAACTCTTCACATGAGGTGGCCAAAGTACTGGAGTTTCAGCTTCAGCATCATTCCCTCCAAAGAAATCCCAGGGCTGATCTCCTTCAGAATGGACTGGTTGGGTCTCCTTGCAGTCCAAGTGACTCTCAAGAGTCTTCTCCAACACCACAGTTCAAAAGCATCAATTCTTCGGCACTCATCTTTCTTCACAGTCCAATTCTCACATCCATACATGACCACTGGAAAAACCATAGCCTTGACTAGACGGACCTTTGTTGGCAAAGTAATTTGTCTCTGCTTTTCAATATGCTATCTAGGTTGATCATAACTTTCCTTCCAAGAAGTAGGCGTCTTTTAACTTCATGGCTGCAGTCACCATCTGCAGTGATTTTGGAGACCCCCAAAAATAAAGTCTGACACTGTTTCCACTGTTTCCCCATCTATTTCCCATGAAGTGATGGGACCAGATGCCATGATCTTCATTTTCTGAATGTTGAGCTTTAAGCTTTAGATAAATGTAAAAAAATAACATGAAAACATACAAGTTGTGGC
The DNA here is from genome assembly GCF_019923935.1 of Bubalus bubalis. Lineage (NCBI taxonomy): Eukaryota > Metazoa > Chordata > Mammalia > Artiodactyla > Bovidae > Bubalus > Bubalus bubalis. The sequence goes on along the minus strand of NC_059157.1, from coordinate 93,944,985 downwards.
TCAGAGGATGTCTTGGTAAAAATAATTTTGAAGTTATCAACTAGATGATGTAGAGTCCTTGAGATTGTCTGAAACAATATAAGAATAAATTTATGAGAGAAAAAAATGCAAACAAATGTTAAGGAAAACCAATTCTAAAATATGATTTATGAGAGTTAATACTTGAACATTTGTGAAATAAATAATAAGGATAGTAATTGTGTCAAAAAATCAAATGAATTCAGTGTTGCAGGAAGTATACAGACATCTGGTTCAAATGGTCCTGATGAACAGCTCTCCTGGTTATGAATTTACAAAGCTTAATGTTACTAGCTAGGACAAATAAACTTTATTTTTTCTTCAAAAAATGATTCATAACCAGAATATACATTGGCCAGGAAACTCAGGACTGCAGTCAGAATTGTTAAATTTTGGAATTGCTACAAGTTTTAAAATTAAAATTGCCTATCTAACATCTCTGTAACCAAAAAAATACAAAAAAACCAATTAGCAGTGAAGTGCATTATGCTATAAACCATGTGAAAATGTAGAATATTATAGACAGAAAGTGGAGGAACCCATTACATTGGAAAAACAGGTGCCAAAGATATTAACTTATTATTCTTAAATGGTATAAAATCAAGAGACACAGTCTGAAGTACATAAAATAATGATCTTAAATTAATGTATCTTATTTAAAATTCCAAAGAAGAAATTATACAACTATAAAATCAAATCAGATCAGTCGCTCAGTTGTGTCCGACTCTTTGCGACCCCATGAATTGCAGCACGCCAGGACTCCCTGTCCATCACCAACTCCCGGAGTTCACTCAGACTCATGTCCATCGAGTCAGTGATGCCATCCAGCCATCTCATCCTCTGTCGTCCCCTTCTCCACTATAAAATACAACTAACTAAACTGAAAATATAGTAGAGTATCATGATGCTACTTTTCTGGCTTTTATCATTATACTGTAAAAGGTATTAACACTGGGGAAAATGGGTAAGGAGCATTTTTGTAACTTTGTCTAAAATCATTTTGAAATAAAATGTTTTAAAAACTAAATGTGTCTGTGGTAAGAGAGAAAGGACAAGTGCTATTCCTGCATGTTATATTAGAATCACCCTCACCCCTATCAGATATTCAAAAGCAAATAATAACAATAATAATATATACAAAGCTAAAGATAAGAACAAGTTTGTAAGAAACTATTTGTAGTATAATTCATAGTAATTGGATTAATGCATGTAAATATACAACTTATTATTACAAAAAATACAACTAAGTATACAAATGGGTAATGGATGATAATTAGCAATTTACCAAAGATTTAATGCAGATGCCCGATACACCCATAAAATTGTACTTATAGTCAGTAATAATCAGACAATAAAATTAAAACAATATTGAATTTTTTTAACCCATCAAATGTCAATAATATAAAAAATTATGTTATGCTTTCTGACCAGAATAGACTGAAATAAATAAATAGACAAAAATTCTTTTGACAAGAGTGTTGGTGGTATACATTCTAAAAAGGTACCAAAAGAAAAGTATACAATCTAATTGTCTCTGAAAACTCAAACGTAAATCTCTAAGCATTTCTCCCTATAGATTTATTTTCTCTCTGAAAAGAAAATAATTGGGCTGATAGGTATGAACAACTAAAATATCATATGAACATTCAGACTTTTTTTTTGTTTTACATATTAGTGCTAGAGTAACCTCCTTTTTACAAAGCTATTATATAGATTAATTACTCTAGGAAAATTAAAATAGTATGTGAATTTTTATTTTTCAGGGCTGTGACTTAGGTCACTATTATCTTTAATAACTCTTTCAGTTTTATTGATTTTATATTTGCTTGTAACTATAGTGAGTATCTGCTTTTCCTCTTCCTTCTTCTACTTAGCTTCCTTCTTCTCCCTCTCTTTTCTTCTTAAATTTATGCAGTCTATTTTGTGTTCAGTTTTATAATTTCAAATAGTTGCAAGTATTTCCTAGCAAAATATTCACCCTTGGTCTGTTCCCTTTAATGAATTGCTATCTAACTACAGAATATTTTGCTTTTAAATATTTCTTAAATGTCAGTCATTACATTTTTTTCCACTTAGAAGTTCACAAGTAGTTAAATTATGTTTCCTTCTTCATCTTAGTTTCTGAAAGTTGGGGCAAGACCTAGACACTATGTAATTTGAAATGAGTATATTACCTGTGTGGTAAGTTTGAAGATTTTGGAACTGAGAAGGGAGAGACAGAACCATGAGAGGCAGTAATACATGGCAAGATTTGTTGGTCAATTCCTGGACAAGGCTGTAAGAAGGGGAGTTTGGCATGTGAAATCCCTCAAAAGGGGAATATAGCAAGAGACTGGACCACCTTAGAGAAGGGAAAATTAGAGAGGAGCAGATATGTTTTGGTGATGTCAGTTAGCAGTAAGGCTGGGAGTTTCCAGGTCTGAGTTCAGAAGGACATCTGGGCTTTGCAGTCTTTTATAGTCACAGGGTTTGTCTTATCTATGGTTATCAGATATGGGGCAAGTTTTGAGGAGTATACATAGTTGATAGACTCTAAATGGCTAAAAATATGTTTATATGGACTATATTTAAAATAATTTAATGTTTAAGAATTTGAGTTTGGTACCCGTAAGCTTTGGGCTAGCAGACTTGGCTGCTGTGTAGAAGTAAACATCTAAGCCAATCCAGAGGGTCCATCTTTGACCCATGTATATAACAACCTCTGCTGTTAAACACGAATATAAGCACAATTTATTTTGTTTCCTTCTCTATTTATTGAATGAGATAACCTGTTCTGAATAATAGGCATGTCCTTTTGGGAGGCACATCATGTAATTTTTGTCATTGACAAAATCAAAGGCAGGCAGCATACATTATTTATCATAAAAGATTACAGGTTCACCTATTTTGTAGCTATTCAGTTCAGTTCAGCGGCTCAGTCATGTCTGACTCTTTGTGACCCCATGAACTGCAGCACGCCAGGCCTCCCTGTCTATCACCAACTGCCGGAGTCTACTCAAACCCATGTGCATTGAGTCGGTGATGCCATCCAACCATCTCATCCTCTGTCGTCCCCTTTTCCTCCTGCCCTCAATCTTTCCCAACATCGGGGTCTTTTCAAATGAGTCAGCTCTTTGCATCAAGTGGCCAAAATATTGGAGTTTCAGCTTCAACATCAGTCCTTTCAATGAACACCTGGGACTAATCTCCTTTATGATGGACTGGTTGGATCTCCTTGCAATCCAAGGGACTCTCAAGAGTTCTCCAACACCACAGTTCAAAAGCATCAATTCTTCAGTGCTCAGCTTTCTTTATAGTCCAATTTTCACATCCATACATGACTACTGGAAAAACCATAACCTTGACTAGACTATAGCATAGGGCAAATTGTTAGAGTTATCAGTGAACTATTCCCTGAAACCAGATATTTTGGCCAAAAATTTGGAAAATGATTTTGCTTATTTATTGATACAACTAAGCTTTCAGTATTTAAAGGGGAAAAAACAAAAGCCCAGAATGAAATCATATTTACAAAACGCTCAAGGTACTAGGGGAGAATGTATGATATTGCCCTTCCATAATGTTCTCTAAAAATGACTAGGTTTCATAGAGAGAAATTCAATTTGGGGTGCAAAGGGAATAGTAGAACTGGACAAACATCTCCCTTTTTTAAAGGTAAAGCAATACCTTATTTATTTCAATAAAATTTTTTGATTTAGTCACTAAAGGAATTCCTTGATGCATGTGAGTGTTCTATTATTTCTTTCATGCTTTAGTAATGAAAATAAAATTAGTATCAATGTAAAGTTTCATTAGAAAGCACCTTACTATAACCATGAATTTGGATTACTTTGGAGCAGATACTGTCTCTAACACACATGGGGATTTAGCACAACTCTTTCCATAGCAAATAGTCCCTGTAATATAATAATGATGCCAGATTGTAACTTTACATTCAGTAAAACACAATCATCTTTTCTCTGTCTTGTTGGCCAAAGTAGAGTGAGCGTTGCATGCTTGTCTTGCCCTTTAAGAAAACACTCTTTCTTTTCCCATTGATTGGTTCAAGTGATTTGGATGGGACTAAGGATATTTCCAAATGGGTAGACTCCAGGAGTTGGTGATGGACAGGGAGGCCTGGCGTGCTGCAGTTAATGGGGTGGCAAAAAGTCGGACATGACTGAGCAACTGCAATGAACTGAAGGATATTTCAGAGATGACTGTGTCATTGGAGTTTTTTTGGTTCAACATATTAATTTTCAAATAAAATTAGTCTTGTCAGTTGAGTAGAAATTTAGCCCTTTTGTGAAAGGGTGAAGGAAGAATCAGAATGTGTAAGGCAGAGTAATATGGTTTTTCTTTCTTGACTAGGAAGATGCATAGTTGTTGCTTTTTAATATAGATGGGAGATAATGAATGGAACAGCACAGTCATTCAGCATTGAATATTAGACTAGATTGGGTCTTAGGAATACACTAATCAAATATTTTCCTTCAGTTTATAGATAAGTGAACTGAGGCCTATGAATATAAGGAGCTAGATAACTATGCATCATTGTCATGTGACAATGTTGTAAGCGTTATTGAACAAACCAAGTCATTATTTGAACTTCATCTGTATAAATTATTAAGAAAGTATGATATAGGAAAGTAGAGGAACTAGAAAAAGTTTTCTGATACTAAAAGGGTTAATGAAATATAAACTTATTTTCTCATAAGATATACAATAAAATTGAGGTTTGGAGGCAATGTGCACTAAAAAAATACACACTAAAATGGAGGTTTATATTTATGGCATTACAGTATGATAAAATACAGCTGGCTTTTAAAAATTTTATTGGAGTATAGTTGATTTACAATGCTGTGTTAGTTTCTGCTGTATAGCAAAGTGAATCATACATATATATCCACTCTTTTTTAGATTCTTTTCCCATAATGGCCATTACAGAATACTGAGAAGGGTTCCCTGTGTAGGTCCTTATTAGTTATCTATTTTATATTTAGTAGTGTGTATATGTCTATTCCAATCTCCCAGGATATTTCCCCTCACTTTCCCCACTAGTAACCATAAGTTTGTTTTCTACATCTCTGGCTATTTCTGTAAATACAGCTGTTTTTAACAATAAAATCAAGATGCCAAAGATAAAGATTTTGGTAGTGTAGAATACACAGGTTTAATCCTTCAGTTGGGAAGGTGCCCTGGAGGAGGAAATGGCAAGCCACTCCAATATTCTTGCCTGAAAAATCTCATGGACAGAGGAGTCTGGTGGTTACAGTCCAAAGGGTTGCAAAGAGTCGACACTATCAAACAAACACCTCCCCACATACCCATACACATGCGTGCATGCACACACACACACACACACACAACTAAGTAGGCTGTCAATAATTAGTACTTCTTTTTATTACTGTGTTTTCCATAGCAAACAGACAATTGTTTGGAAAACACACAAGTTTTTTTAATATGGCCTGTGGCACCTGATTAACTTTTCTAGCACTTTCACTTACTCTTGATAATAAGGATTAATTGTACAGTACTTGTCACTTACATGAGTTATTGACTTTTTGTTGCTAAATGGTATAGACCCATGAGTTTAAGGTATGTCCATGCATACAATATCATCAGTGACAATTTAATGGTTTTTCAGTTTGTGATCATAAAGTATCTTCATGATCACTTTGAAAGATTTATAAGGTTTGTTTCCACTGAGAAATTCTTATCTGGGAATTAGCATGAATAGTGCAGAGGAGCCCAAGTACTATTTGACATCTTAAGGACGATACTGTAAATGGTAATTACTAGCTTAAATGTGTATTTTTCAAGTAAAATGTAATCCTCCATTTATATACAAATTCTAGCTGTGAAATATGAATTTTTAGTAAGCAGGGAGTGGGTTTTTTTAATACCTGTTAAAAATGTATATACAATACATTAATTCGAGAAGGAAACAGTGCAGTTCTAAAACCAAGTGAGGTGATATTCTATACAGTTCCCATTGGAAGAAAGATATCCATTTATCATTTCATCACACTGTGAGTCTAGTGATAAAAACCAGTGAAGAGAGGAGTCTGATGCGTGGAGAAGGTTGAGGAATTAAAGTAAATAATCTTTGATTAATTCTTATGTATAAGAATATTACTAATAATACTTTGGAAAAATTTTAGGAGAAAAGTAGTCCCAAGGCAGTGGTCCTTGCCTTACTGCTAAACAACTCTAGATTTTAATAACCGTATTTTAAAAATGTAGTTACTTTGAAGGAGCTAAATCATTTCATGTGGTATATGAATTGAACTTTGAGTTCTTATATGAAGTTTCATTGGGGAAAATCATGAATATGTTGCATTTCCATTTATAGAAAATCACCATATATAAAAAAAGATGTTTCCAAGTATCAGGAATTCTTAAATCACATGCTTTCTTGTTTTAGCTCAAACTTAGTAACATAAATTTCTAGAATAATATTTGTTTCTTTAATTTGGCTTCCAGGTTCATAATTGGCTCTGCAAAATATCATTATTGTACTGTGCTAAGTCGCTTCAGCTGTGTCCGACTCTTTGCAACCCCATGGACTACAGCCCACTAGGTTCCTCTGTCCTATGATTCTCCAGGCAAGAGTACTAGAGTGGATTTCCACGCCCACCCCCAGGGGATCTTCTCAACCCAGAAATCAAACCCACATCTCTTATATCTCCTGCATTGATAGGCAGGTTCTTTACCACTTGTTGTTGTTCAGTTGCTCAATTGTGTCTGACTCTTTGTGACCCCATGGACTGCAGCATGCCAGGCTTCTCTGTCCTTTACCAACTCTCAGAGCTTGCTCAAACTCATGTCCATCGAGTCAGTGATGCCATCGAATCATGTCAGTCTCTGTCGTTCCGTTGTCCTCCTGCCTTCAATCTTTTCCAACATCAGGGTCTTTTCAAATGAATCAGATGGCCAAAGTATGGAGCTTCAGCTTCAGCATCAGTCCTTTAGGATTGACTGGTTTGATCTCGTTGCAGTCCAGGGTACTCTCAAGAGTCTTCAACACCAGAGTTCAAAAGCATCAATTCATCAGCAGTCAGCCTTCTTTATGGTTCAACTCTCCATACATGAGCTGGAAAAACCACTAGCACCACTTATTAGGCAAGGAAATAAGACATTTAAAACTTTAGGGAAGTACAGTTGAGGTTGAAAAGGTTATTTTCCACACAGATAAAAATGTTAAAGCTAGTAAAAGTTTTCATTGTGTGAATTTATAAATAATAAATCTAAGAAAATGTATGCTATCATATAAAATTGAAAATTTTGATTATATGGAGAATAAACTAATAGGTTATTATCAGTTTCTTAAGTTCTGCATACAGTCGTTAGTGAAGTATTTCATTATATTTCTGGGAATGTGCCATGAACATGTAATGTGATCATTTACTTTGGCAATTTTTATGTGTTTATTATTATTATTATTTTCTTTGCCTAGATGATCACTCAGCTTCTCCTCATTTGATTAATCTGTACTTATTCCTCTAAACTGAGTTCAGGAACTTCTAGAAATGATGAAATAAAAGAATGGTATTCAAAAATCTCTATTTCATGAACACACTGAATTTGCCAAAATGAGAGAAATTGGTGGAGAAGCTTCTTTGACACTGACATTAGAGCCATGATACAAACCAAGCACTGAATTTCTCCCAGACAAAATGAAGATAGTATCATGTTGAAGGAATTTTTCCATTTCCCATTTCTGCAAAAGCAATTCAGTGTTATGTGAAGTGGATAAAGAAAATCCTCTTAATATCTCTAAAATTTGGAAGTGAATATTTTACTGGAGTATAATGGGCAATTCACAATTTATGGTCATTCTTTGAATCAGTCAGTGGGAGTCACTTTTACTGTAGTGAAAGGTGCCATTCTGAGACTACAGAAGTATGCTTTATACAGCAAATATAAAGTTACAACAAATGGAAAAGTCTATGGCTGGACGATTTTTACTCTGACTGATTTTCTAATAGAGGATTATGGGTTTGAAATAACTCAAGCATCAGTAAGTTTGTTTCTTAATCAAAACAGAAATATTCTAACCCAGTAAAGTTGCATCTGAAGTATTATTTGTAATGTAAAAATGACAAGTACTATTAATCTAGGAGAGATTTTGTTCTCAAATGCTAACACTTTTTAGAAAAATAGAGGAAAAAATATGTGTAGTTATGGATCTCACCTGCAAGCAACAGGTATTGCTCCTGATAAATATCTTCCTGTCATCAGACAAAAACTCTCAGTAGGAAAACTCCTAAATAAATAACACAATCTCAGTTAAGTTAAAAAAAAAAAAAATTCTTCCAAATTGGCTAGCAAAATAACCAGGAAAATTGACGGTACATGGACACAGTGGTTTTCTAGAGCAGAGGCCAAGTCAAATAGAAAACCAACATAATGGATAATTTAAAAATATATGAAACCAGTAAGTTTTCAATTTCTTCCCCCACAACATATGTATTTCATATAGCCTGTTTCACCATTATAATCTCAGAAGTGAGTGGGAGAGAAGCTGGTTGGAACAGTCTTCTATGAAGTACAGATTCAGATAATGAAGCCCAGGAAAACTGATAGCCCCCTAGGAAAAAATCCCTGCATTTACTGTGGGACTAGAGCAAGATTTTACCACTCAGGTTGTATTTAACAAATGGAGGGAGGCGGGGAATATCTAGTCAAGCATCCTTAAGCCAGCCATCTCCTCCATCAAGTGTAGATTCCTCAGCTTTTCTATTCTTTAGTCTGACTCTATGTTTCTTTGTACCAATGTGAGGTGAATTAGAAAAACTATTAAAAAGAAACAGAAGGCCTGCAAAGGGCCACTTTGGCTATAGATGATATGCACTTTAGTAAGTTATGAGATTAACATCATCAGCCATGGACTGGATAGAGGGTGGCTGAGACACAGATGTATTGGCCATGTTCAAAAAGTCGTATTGTATAGTAAACAAGGGGCAGCATATAAGAAACTTGGAAGTCACCACTATATCCTAAGAACAAGTAAAAAGGTGAATAAACTAAAAAATCAACAACTCGTCTTAGATCCATGAGAGAAATGAAGTCACAGGACAAACTGCTGTCCCCAAAATGTAGAGATGGACAGTAATACAGAAAGCATCACAGCTTACCTAAGCAGAGCATAAATCTTCATGGGAACCAGTGCCAGGGCAGAAAAACCTGAAGTGCAATTGACTAATTGCTGTGTGCTTGGTGAGAGTAAATACTATAAGAAGACCCAGTCATCTGATGGGCCCAGTACTTTTGTGAATTTATATCCGGGAGCTCCGCCAGGTTCACAGTGAACACTGGAGAAAAGCTCCTTCTGCTTCCATCAGGAAAGCCAGAGCGTCCTGTTCTTAACAAGGTCTGCCCTCAGTAGAAACTAACTAACCCAAACCTAACTTTCTGGTGTTTTATCAGAGCCCAGCTGACCTAGGGGAAGCAAAATATTTGCATACTGGCAAATACTATATTGCTTTATTGGCAAGTTTTATGATAAATTATTTTATAGGATACTGTCAGGAATGTGAGGAAATACTCTCAAGTACTGTAGGAAAGAATATAAACTGTTTCATTTTTTCCAGGATTTTAGGCAGTTGATATCAAACATCTTAAAAATACATACTTTTACAAAGCACATAACTTTTTTGTAACTTGGCCTAATAAAATTACCAGATGTATTTTTAATAGATGCATAATTATCCTTAGGTTTTAAAATGTAGGTTTTATATTTATTCAAGCATGTTGAGCCCAACAGATGAGAAGACAACTGTCGTTTGAAGTAAGAGCTCGTTACTCATAGTCCTCAAGAGAAGGGACATATCACATCATGAAAAAGGCACAAGGAGAAGCACCGAGGTCTGTCAGGAAGTAGAGGGAGTGAGAGGAAAACATGGGCAAGGGACTTTATTGTGGTTTCCATGAGAAGGCAAGACAGTGAAATTTTAGGTTTAGGATTGGCTGGTTTGAATAATTTCAGCAGATTCTGGACATATGAAGTTATCAGTGTAGATGAATAGTGTTCCAAAGAATAAATGCTCAATAGGCGAGGTGGTTAGGGATTACAGGCTTTGGATTTGTTGGTTTGCATATGGAAGGCACACTTGCAGATAGGCCTTTTACTGTCCCCAGATATCGGTCATCCATAGGGAATTCTATCCTCAATCAGTAAGTCTCCAGATGTCAAAACATCAGAAAACACAGAAAAGGCATGACTGATACAACTTCAGTTCAGTTCAGTCACTCAGTCATGTTTGACTCTGTGACAGAATGGACTGCAGCACGCCAGGCCTCCCTGTCCATCACCAACTCCCAGAGTTTACTCAAACTCATGTCCATTGAGTTGGTGATGCCATCCAGCCATCTCATCCTCTGTCGTCCCCTTCTCTTCCCTCCTTCAATCTTTCCCAGCATCAGGATCTTTTCTTTTCTTTTTTTTTTTTTTTTGTGAGGGATGCACACATTTATAAAAATTATCTTACAGGTTTTCAAGGAAAAATATTTGCATACTGATGGGAGGGGGAAAAGTGCAGACTCTGGAGTTAAGTAGCTTTGCATCCAAATTCTGATTCTGCTGGATCACTGGACAAGTTAGGTTAATCCATCTTTCCTTATTCTCCTCTAGTATTTAAATGAAAATACATGTAAAAATTCCATGAAAGGAGGAGGAGACTGGTGGGCTGCAGTCCATGGGGTTGCCAAGAGTTGGGCAGGATTGAGCAACGAAACAACAGCATTAGGTACTAACCTGCTCTTGCTATTAAGAATCTTAATGAGGAAAGAGGGGTAAATTAGGAGTTTAGGAATTTATATCTAGTTTATATACACTATTGTATATAAACAGATAAACAACAAGGACCTACTTGACAACACAGTAATTATATTCAATATCATGTAATAATCTATAATGAAAAGTGATCTGAAAAAGAATATATGTATATGTAATAGACACTGTATATGTATATGTAATTAGACGCTCAGGTGAAAAACCATTTATCAAATCCCTTATATGTGAGAGGGAATTTATTGGATACAGGGTGAAAAGATTTTATTTTGGAAAGGAGGGATAATTTTAGAGTGTGAAGCAAGGGAAGAAGCTCTGTTACATGACAAAATGGCACTGGAAGGGATCTTACTTGAGAAGATATTATGAAGGATGGCAGGGTTGTTTGTCAAAGAAAAATAAGGAAACACAAATTTGCTTTAACTTACATTGTTGATTCTAGCCTACCATGTGATTAAAATAGCTCTTACATTTTAAAGTTACTCAAAATATCGCTTTTAAGTTGGTGTAATTATTTTATATGTATCATAAATAGCATGTGCTTTATGAATCTCCTCCCTTGTGTGTGACTTCTATTTTAAGTAGATCCCAAGGGATGCTAGAGAGTTATAACTAGGTCAACTGCTACTTGTGTTTGTTTCTTTTTTTCTTTGGAGAAATGTCTATTTAGTTCTTTGGCCCATTTTTTGATTGTTTCTTTTGTAAATCTTTTAAGTCTCTGAGAGAATTCAAGAGGTTAAGTATGACAGTTCCTTTACCTAATACCTCTGATCATAGTGTGAACCTAATGAGTCAGCAGATGAATATTAGTTATCCTGGCTGGAACAGAAGCTGGGAAGGCTGTTGAACTGGGAAGTTCATGCCAGATGATGGGACAAATGCAGTACCTGGTGTGAGCTGACCTTTCTATTAAAATTTGGATTTACCGCTAGAGTTCTTGCATTTAGCGAAGGGATCATAGAAAGTCATAAGAGAACCACATTATGAAAAATGTTAATCAATGTTGGTGGGAGTGTAAAGTGGTACAAAAGCTCTATGATTGAAAATTTAGCAATAGCTTTCAAAATGCTGTTATGCCATGTGTACATTAAATTTTTTTTATTGAAGTATAGTTGATTTACAATATTGTATACATTTCAGGCATACAGCATAGTAGCAGTTATACGTATATTATATATGTTATTTTGCCTTATACATTATTACATAATAATATTGAGTATAGTTCCCTGTGCTATAACGTTGGCCCTTGTTAGTTATCTATTTTATTTATTTTTGATTGCATCAGGTCTTAGTTGCAGCAGGTGCAATCTTCGTTAAGGAATGTGGGCGCTCTAGTCCTGGCCCTCAGGCTCAGTAATTGCAGTGTGGCAGCTTAGTTGCCTGAATAGGGGTTGAATCCGAATACCCTGCTTTGGAAGGCAGATTCTTAACCACTGGACAACCAGGGAAGTTCCAGTTAACTATTTTATACACAGTAGTGTCGCATGGATGGAGGAGCCTGGTGGGCTGCAGTCCATGGCGTCGCGACTGAGCGACTTCACTTTCACTTTTCACTTTCACGCATTGGAGAAGGAAATGGCAACCCACTCCAGTGTTCTTGCCTGGAGAATCCCAGGGACGGTGGAGCCTGGTGGGTTGCCATCTATGGGGTCGCACAGAGTCGGACACGACTGAAGCGACGCAGCAGCAGCAGTGTATATATGTGAATCCCAGCCTCATATATTATCCCTCCCCCCACCTCTCTTTTTCTTTTGTTAATCATGTTTGTTTTCTGTTGTCTATAAGTCTCTTTTTGTTTTGGAAATAAGTTTATTTGTTTGTTTGTTTGTTTTTCTTCTTTTATATTTCACATGTAAGTGATATTATATGATATTTGTTTTTCCCTGTCTGGCTTACTTCGCTTAGTGTGATTATCTCTCTAGGTCCATCCAGTTTGCTGCAAATGACATTATTTCATTTTTTATGGCTGAGTACTGTTCCTTATTTTACTGTCCATTCATTTGTCCATGAGCATTTAGGTTGCTTCCATATCCTGGCTGTTGTAAATAGTGTTGCTTTGAACATTGGAGTATATGTATCTTTTTGAATTACAGTTTTCTCTGGTTATATTAAAATAAATTAATTAAATAAAAAAATAAATACAAATTAAAAAAAATTAATGCTTCTGCTCTGAGAGGCAGATGATAATATCCTATTACTACTTTAATTTGCAGTTTTTGATTGCTAGTGAGTGTGAGTTTTAATAAATTTATTAATGTAATTAAGGAAACCTAGTTCATTAGCTTAAGTTCAGTCTTAAGAATAAACACAGAGAGCTACAGAAGCAAATATCCAAAGGCCAATGACTTCTTCAGTTTCATATAGAAAAATAAAATTCTGAGAATGACAACAGCAAAAAATATAAAAATAAATCTTTAAAAAAATGTATACATAACAAACAGCTTATACAGCTCAATTAAAACAAACAAACAACCCAATAAAAAATTGGTCAGATGACCTGAACAGACATCTCTTCAAAGAGGACACAAAGATGGCTAAAAGGCAAATGAAAAGATGCTCAACACTGCTAATAATTAAAGAAAAGCAAATCAAAACTACAATGAGGTATCACCTCATACAGGTCAGAATGGCCATTATCAAAAATTCTTCAATAATAAATGCTGGAGAGGGTGTACAGAAAAAGAAACCTTCCTAAACTGTTGGTGGGAGTATACATTGGTGCCACCATGGAAAACAGTATGGAGGTTCCTTAAAAACCTAAAAATAAAGCTACCATATGATCCAGCAATCCCACTCCTAGGAATATATCCAGGGTCTTTTCAAATGGGTCATTTCTTCCCATCAGATGGCCGAAATATTGGAGTTTCAGCTTCAGCATCAATCCTTCTAATGAATATTCAGGACTGCTTTCCTTTAGGATAGATTGGTTAGATCTCCTTGCTGACAAAGGGACTCTCAACAGTCTTCTCCAACACCACAGTTCAAAAGCACCAATTCTTCAGCAATCAGCTTTCTTTATAGTCCGTCTCTCACATCATACATGACTACTGGAAAAACCATAGCTTTCACTAGACAGAACTTTGTTGGCAAAGTTATGTCTCTGCTTTTTAATATGCCATATAGGTTGGTCATAACTTTTCTTCCAAGGAGTAAGTGTCTTTTAATTTCATGGCTGCAGTCACCATCTGCAATGACTTTGGAGCCTAAAAAAATAAAGTATGTCACTGTTTCCACAATTTCCCTGTCTATTTGCCATGAAGTGATAGAACCAGATGCCATGATCTTAGTTTTCTGAATGTTAAATTTTAAGTCAACTTTTTCACTCTCCTCTTCCACTTTCATCAAGAGGCTCTTTAGTTTACAAGGTTATTAAAAGGCATATTTCTCATGATCAGGAAAAATGTTTTTAAAAAGGCAAAAGAAGTGACAAATATATTTTGAAATATGAATGGTTGTTGTTGTTTAGTCCCTAAGTCATATTGAACTTTTTTGTGACCTCATGGATTGTAGCCCACCAAGCTCCTCTTTCCATTGGATTTCTCAGGCAAGAATAGTGGAGTGCATTGCCATTACCTTCTCCATGGGATCTTCCTAACCCAGGGGCTAAACCTGAATTTCCTGCATTGGTAGGTGGATTCTTTACCACTGAGCTACTAGGGAAGCCCATTAATCAGTAGAATTGCTTATCTTAAGCTACAGATGCTGTTTTCCATATTCAGTCAGCTAAATATTCCTTATTCTTTGACTCTGAGAAAAGATGAATACAGAAAATGTTGGTAAAGGGAGCAAGCAGGGGACTTCTCTTAACTTTTGATTTTTTAGAAGTCTTTAACCTACTAGGATCAAAGAAATTCTAGCTAATATTACCAGATGATCAGAATTTCTTGTTCAGGGGAGAAATGAATACAATAGGAAATGAGGAAAACATAGATTATGTGGATTTCAGAAAGAATGTTCTGTGCTTTCCTAATACTATATCCTTGAGTATATCTCTGAGTATCTTTAAAGTACAGGGATTGTTAAAATTTTCAAATATGCAGCAAATTTGGTTATCCAAGAGCACAACAGACCTGAATCCCCTTCCAGATAGTGTTTTTGGAATTGTCATGACACCCAGAAGAGAAATGGCTATGTAGTATCTTTGTGCACCAGAATTTGAGTCAGTCTCTCATATCAATTGATCATCTGCATTAGCAAAAATAGTAAACAAAGGAAAACAACACCCAGGTTAAAAGTGTTTTTGTTGTTGTTTTTTTTTTTTCTTCTAGTGCTACAAAATAGTGAAGAGCTATGATTTTTACTGTAGTAACACTCCTAGTAATAATAATTTTAAAATAGCCATTAAGATAAGAATACATAGGGATAATCAAGTATCTCTATATAAAATGTGTAGTCATTCACTTGTTTATGTATGTGTGTATGTTTTCTTATCTGCCTGTCAATATGTCTGTTTCTTTAACTAGTGCTAAGAACCTTAATAGTCTATTTGAGGCTGTAAACTTTTCTCAAATGCGGTATTTTAAAATGCATAAATCATTGAATTACAAATGATAATAATTTACTAAAACAAATTATTTTAAAAATCTTACTTGTTATGCAAATATCTGTGTTTATTAATTAATGAAGTAAAAAGATCCAGATAGTGGATCTAAGAACAGTTGTAACTTCAATGTACTGACTAACATAGCTGTATTTGAAAAAGTCTGCAATGACTGTGGCTGATATGAAAGTATCTACGATTTTTAT
The DNA here is from genome assembly GCF_019923935.1 of Bubalus bubalis. Taxonomy (NCBI): domain Eukaryota; kingdom Metazoa; phylum Chordata; class Mammalia; order Artiodactyla; family Bovidae; genus Bubalus; species Bubalus bubalis. The sequence goes on along the minus strand of NC_059157.1, from coordinate 93,929,447 downwards.
TGTGGCAAATTCCAAAGTCATGTCTACTTCTTTTATTACTGTTGATTTTTACCTATAACTTCCCTCTTAGCTTAGCTGGTAAAGAATCCACCTGCAATGCAGGAGACCCTGGTTTGATTCCCGGGTTGGGAAGATCCACTGAAAAAGGGATACTACCCACTCCAGTATTCTTGGACTTCACTTGTGGCTCAGCTGGTAAAGAATCTGCCTGCAAAGTGGAGACATGGGTTCAATCACTGGGTTGGGAAGATTCCCTGGAGAAGGGAAAGACTACCCACTCTAGGATTCTGGCCTGGAGAATCCCATGGACTGTATAGTCCATGAGGTCACAAAGAGTTAGACACGGCTGAGTGACTTTAACTTTCATGTTCTTTCAAACTTGAGGGAAATGCTAAATTTCAGGCAGAGTTAGATGAAACTCAGTACAGATCAGTCAGTCAGTCGTGTCCGAATCTTTGCGATCCCATTGACCACAGCACACCAGGCCTCCTTGTCCATCACCAACTCCTGGAGCTTACCGAAACTCATGTCCATTGAGTCGGTGATGTCATCCAACCATCTCATCCTCTATCATTCCCTTCTCTTCCTGCCTTCAATATTTCCCAGCATCAGGGTCTTTTCCAATGAATCAGTTCTTCACATCAAGTGGCCAAAGTATTGGAGTTTCATCTTCAGCATCAGTCCTTCCAATGAATATTCAAGACTGATTTCCTTTAGGATGGACTGGTTGGATCTCCTTGCAGACTAAGGGACTCTCAAGAGTCTTCTCCAACACCACAGTTCAAAAGCATCAATTCTTCAGTGCTCAACTTTATTTATAGTGCAACTCTCACATCCATACAGGGTGAAGGCAATGGCAACCCACTCCAGTATTCTTGCCTGGAGAATCCTGTGGACGGAGGAGCCTGGTGGGCTGCTGTCCATAGGATGACACAGAGTCGGATACCACTGAAGTGACTTAGCATGCATGCATGCATTGGAGAAGGAAATGGCAACCCACTCCAGGATTCTTGCTTGGAGAGCCCCAGGGACAGAGGAGCCTGGTGGGTTGCCATCTATGGGGTCACACAGAGTCGGACACGACTGAAGCAACTTAGCAGCAGCAGCAGCAGCTATAAATTTAAGGAAATATGTACGGGATCTATATGTGAGAAATGAAAGAACTTTGTTGAAAAAAATCAAAGAACTAACTAAATAGCAAAATAATCTTGTTCATGCATTGCAGGATTCAACATTGTTAAGATACCAATTCTTTCCAACTTGATCTATATATTCAGTGAGACCTTAGTCAGAATTATAGTGAGTAACACCCTTGACATTTATAAAGAGATTCTAAAATTATAAAGAGAAAGCAAAGATACAGAACTTCTAATGCGATACTGAAGAAGAACAAATTCAGAGGATTAACACTATCCAAATTTAAGACTTATGATAAATTTACAATAAGCAAGTGTCACCTGAGTGATACTAGTGGAGGCAAAAAAAAACACACATTGATCAATAGAACATAATAGAAAGTCTAGAAATAAACCCATATGATATAATCACCTCATATTTGGCAAAGAAACAGAGGCATTTCAGTGAAGAATGGATAGTCTTTTAAGCTTATGGTGCTGGAAATTTCCATGGAAAAAGTGACCGGTTCAAAATTTGGAAAAGCTGCATATCATTACCCTGTTCATTTAGCTGATATGCAGAGTACATCAGGCAAAATGCCAGGTTGGATGAGTTACAAGCTGAATCAAGATTTCCAGAGGAATATCAACAACCTCAGATATGCAGATGATACCATTCTATGTCAGAGAGTGAAGAGGAACTAAAGAACCTTTTAATGAAGGTGAATGAGGAGAGTGAAAAAGCTGGCTTAAAACTCAACATTCAAAAAATGAAGATCACAGCATCCAGCCCTATCACTTCATGGCAAATAGAATGGGAAAAAGTGGAAGCAGTGACAGATTTTCCCTTATTGGGCTCCAAAATCACAGCAGATGGTGACTGCAGCCATAGAATTGGAAGACACTTGCTTCTTGGAAGAAAAGTTATGACAAATCTAGACAGCATATTAAAAAGTAGAGACATCGCATTGCCAACAGAGGTCCAAATAGTCAAAGCTATGGTCTTTCCAGTAGTCATGTACATGGTCTATGTGAGAGTTAGACCATAGAGAAGTCTGTGTGCCGAAGAATTGATGCTTTCTAATTGTAGTGCTGGACAAGACTCTTGAGAGCCCCTTGGACTGGACGGAGATCAAACCAGTCAGTCCTAAAGGACATCAACCCTGAAAATTCATTGAAGAACTAATCTGAAACTGAAACTTTGGTCACCCGATATAAACAGACAACTCACTGAAAAAGATCCTGATGCTGTGAAAGACTGAAGGCAAAAGGAGAAGGGGGAGGCAGAGGATGAGATGGTTGGATAGCATCACAAACTCAATGGACATGAACTTGGGCAAACTCTGGGAGATAGTGAGGGATAGGGAAACCTGATGTGCTACAGTCACGCAGTTGCAAAGAGTCAGACACTACTTAGCGAATGAACAGCTGTGAAGAGAATCAAAAACAAGCCACAATGTGGGAGAAAATACCTGTAAACCGTATATCTGATCTAAGACTTGAATCCAAAATATATAAAGAACATTTGGCATTATGTAATTAAAAAATCTAATTTAAAAAAAAGTGAAAATATCTGAATAGACATTTTACCAAAGAAATACATAAATGGATCATATGTAATGAAAATATGCTCTACATAGTTTATTATAAGGAATTGAAAATTAAAACAATAGTGAGATACTGCTATATATGTTTAAAATGGCTTAAATGCAAAACACAGACAACATGATTGCCTGTGAGATTGTGGACAACAGGAACTTGCATTCAGTGCTCATGGGAATACAAACTGGAATCATTACTTTGGGAGAAAATATGGCAGTTTTTTTTTTTTTTTTTCCCCAAGTTAAGCATAATATTAACTAAAGTCCAACAATTATCCTCCTAGGTATTTAAAATTTATGTCAAAACAAAATCTTGCAAAAAAAATGTTTATAACACTTTATTTATAATTTCTATAAACTAAAAACAAGAAAATTGTTCTTCAGTCAGTGAATGGATCAATACAATTTGATACATCTATACACTGGACTGTTATTTAGTGAAAAAAAAAAAAAGAACTGTAAATCATGCAAAGACATGAATGGATCTTAGATATGTATTGCTAAGGTTAAAGGGTCAGTCTATAAGTCTCCATACTGTATGATTCCAAGTAATTTGACAACCTAGAAAAGGTAAAACTACCGGAGAAGGCAATGGCACCCCACTCCAGTACTCTTGCCTGGAAACTCCCATGGACGGAGGAGCCTAGTAGGCTGTAGTCCATGGGGTCACTGAGGGTCGGACACGACTGAGCGACTTCACTTTCACTTTTCACTTTCATGCATTGGAGAAGGAAATGGCAACCCACTCCAGTGTTCTTGCCTGGAGAATCCCAGGGACAGGGGAGCCTGGTGGGCTGCCGTCTATGGGGCCTCACAGAGTCAGACACGACTGAAGCGACTTAGCAGAAAAGGTAAAACTACAGTGATAGTTATTAAATTAAAAGACACTTTCTTCTTGGAAGAAAAGCTATGACAAACCTAGACAGAGTATTAAAAAGCAGAGACATCATTTTGCTGACAAAGGTGCATATAGCCAAAGCTATGGTTTTTTCCAGTAGTCATGTACACATGTGAGAATTGGATGGTAAAGAAGGCTGAGTGCAAAGAATCGATGCTTTTGAATTGTGGTGCTGGAGAAGACTCTTGAGAGTCTCTTGGACAGCAAGGATATCAAACCAGTCAATTCTAAAGGAAATGAACCCTGAACATTCATTAGAAGGATGCTGAAGCTCCAATACTTTGACCCCCTGATGTGAAGAGCTGATTCATTGCAAAAGACCCTCATATTGGGAAGTATTGATGGGAGGAGGAGAAGGGGGTAACAGAGGATGAGATGGTTGAATGGCTTGACCAACTCAATGGACATGAGTTTGAGCAAACTCTGGGAGATAGTGAAGGACAGGGAAGCCTGGTGTGCTGCAGTCCATGAGGTCACAAAGAGCTGGACAAGACTTAGTGACTGAACAACAACAACAGGGATAGCAAAAAGAACATGGTTGCCAGGGGTTCCTGGAGGCTGGAAAAAGTAGCTGGATAAGTGAAGCAAATGTTTAGAACACTGAAACTAGTTTGTTTGATACTATAATAAGGGATATACAATGCAATGTCTTTCTTAAAACCCATATAAATTTATGGAACAAAGACTGAACTTTAATACATACATATTTTTAAAATAATTATTTAGGCTTTCATGAGCTCTTCAGATGGAATTCAGAATGTGACAACAAAACAATCTAACTCTATTATAAATTTATGAAACAAAATCACTGAAGGGCATGAGGGAAAATGGTTTTGGATTAAGTAATTTTGGAAATGAGCAGAGTTTGTAACACTAAATCAGAAATTGTACATAAGTCCTGTTCACTCATTAGTAAAGTTATTTCTCACATAGGGCACAATTTAGCAATTCTGAGACTAATCTACAAGTATACTGAAATTGAATGATCAAGCATTAATAAATAAATGGATGGTGGGGGCCAGTTTTCTCATTGTTGAAATGGAAGTTCATAGGTAATGGAAGAAGTTAGGATGATCCATTATAATGTATTAAAGTTGAAGACAGCACTATTCACTCATATTTAACTTAATATGAGTATAGATTATTACATATATAAATTTTAGAGATATATCATGCACACTAGTATATATACATATAATTCCTTTCTCTATAATTTGAGAGGGATGGTGATAATGACACCTCATTAACAATGAGCACACTTAATACCCAGATCTTGGTTTATAATATGATTTTCAATAACAGAAATGAGCTCTTTGGAGAAATGGCTGATTGTAAGACTCAGACAGAAATACACAAGATGAGCCTGAAGTTCAGTGCCAGAAAGTAAGGAAATTAAAAATAAAACAAATTACTATGATGTGGCTATATCAAAGAGACACAGTAAGTAACCAGAAGTCAACTCAAAGTGTTTCCAGTAGCCAAATATGCAACAGGTTGAACAACCAAATATATATATATTAATAGTAATACTGGATTATAAGCCAAAAGTACAAAATAAATATATGAATCCATATTGATGTAAATAAATAATTGAATGAATTATTGGGTACAACACAAATCTACATGAAACAATTTCAGTTAATTTATATAGATCCTCTAACTTCAAGGAGGTAGAGTATAGTTCCTTATTCCTTAAGTATGGGCTGTGCATAGTAACTTCCTTCCAAAGGGCAAAATACAGAGGGACGGAATAAAACTAACCTTATGGTGGATAAATCAGTTAAAGACTAACACAGCCATGTGATTAAAGTCAGCAAGCTCAAGCTGGAATCAAGATTGCCAGGAGAATTGTCAACAACCTCAAATACACAGATGATACCACTCTAAAGAAAGAAAGCAAAGAGGAACTAAAGAGCCTCTTGATGAGGGTGAAAGAGGAGAGTAAAAAAGCTGGCTAAAAACTCAACATTCTAAAAACTATCTTGGCATCTGGTCCCATAACTTCAAGGGAAATAGATGGAGAAACAGTGAAACTAGTGACAGATTTTATTTTCTTAAGCTCCAAAATCAGTGTAGACAGTGACTGCAGCCAGGAAATTAAAAGACACTTGTTCCTTGGAAGAAAAACCATGACAAATCTAGGCAACATATAAATTGTAAACATCACTTTGCTGACAAAGGTCCATCTAGTCAAAGCTATGGTTTTTCACGAAGTCATGTAAATATGTGAGAGTTGGACCATAAAGAAGACTGAGTACCAAAGAATTGATGCTTACAAATTGTGGTGATGCAGAAGACTTTTGAGAGTCTCTTGGACAGCAAGAATATCAAACTAGTCAATCCTAAAGGAAATGAACCTTGAATATTCATTGGAAGGACTGATGCTGAAGCTGAAGCTCCAATACTTTGGCAACTTAATGCAAAGAGCCAAGTCATTGGAAAAGACCCTGATGCTGTGAAAAGTTGAGGGCAAGAGGAGAAGCAGGCAACAGAATATGAGATGATTGGATGACGTTATTGGCTCAATGGACAAGAGTATGAGTGAACTGTGGCAGTAGTGAAGGACAAGGATGCCTGGCGTGCTGCAGTTCACAGAGTCACAAAAAGGTGAACACAACTTATGACTGAACAATAACAGAATACCTGAACAGTAATCCTCAAAATTGTCAGGGTCATTAAACATAAGAGAAGTCTATGGAACTGTTACAGCCAATATTAGCCTAAGGCGACATAGCAGCTAAGTGCAGTGTCATATACTGGATGTGATTCTAAAGTAGAAAAAAAGGAAATTCTATAAAAACCAAAGATAAATTAGTAAATATGTACTTTACTTATTCATGATTATTCAGTATCAGTTCATTAATTGTAAGAAATGTACTGTAATAAGGTAAGATGTTAATAATAGGGAAATGAGCATATTACTATCTTCAATTTTTTATTTGAAAATCTAAAACTATTATAAAATAAAATCCTTCTTAAAAATACATAATTGTGAAGATTTTGCATCATTTCATTAAAGTCAAATCATTGATTTGATAAATATAATGGCCTAGCTATACTGAAAAACTCCCTTTGTAAAGAATTTGCCTTTTAGGCTCATTTTAATTTCCTCTCATAGTACAGTAATGCACTGGGAACAAATAATAGTTTGATGTTATCATTTTATTTTCAGTTAATGTTCCAACTTTGAGTTCCAAAACAGCAACCACAGTATGCAATCATATATTTAAATGTTCTATTTATCATCAGTATGGCTAACAGAGCAAGACAAGAGACATGAGACTTTGTTCACTGACTAAGCAAATATATTAGAACAAAAACTTAATCTTTAAGATACCAAAAGATAGTCAAATTGCTAGAGTTAGCTACTTTCCATTTTCTGTAGACATTTTTTTCCCCTGAATGTTTATTAAACTTCAGGATTTGTCTGATTATACTGATTATAATCCATGAATCAGTTGGTAAAAAAAAAAAAAAGACACATTCCTGACACTGATATTGAATGATTTACACTATGAAGAACATAATATAATTGACTACTGAGTTAAAATCTTACAATTAAACTCATAAAATTTTATAATTAAGATTGGATAAGAGCAAGGATGGAGCAAAATACTGTTTTTTATAAAGTCATTAATTTATCAAACTAAAATCAAGTTTAAATGTGAAGGTGGAAACCAGGGATAAGAGGTATACTAAAATGGAAAAGTTAGTAAGGTTGATAATGGACATATTTTATGTGAACAGTCTATGAAAATATCTTTTATTTCTTCTCCGTTAATCAGTCACAATATGATTTGATCATAGGGATGCAAATAATATGTATACTATGCAGAGTTAATAAATCCAAAATTGCTGTTTGCTTTTATTTGAGGTAAAATAATTATGGAAATGAGAGTAACTCAATTTGGATTAAATTCACAATGTTGGGTTGCTTTTGACTGGAGCAAATGAGGGAATATTTTTATACCACAATTATCCTAGAAGTTAAAAAATAAATTATATTTTTTCTCACTACTTCTACCTTACTGGTACCTGAGAAGCCTTTCATTAAGGTATACTACAATTAATTACATTGTTATTTCTTCTAATGCAATACATATTCAAAGATATAGCTGGTAAGTAACCATTAAATAGTTCATCATTCAAACATTTTGATTATCTTTCTTTTTTATATCATATTTGTATAGGTTCAGTTCAGTTCAATTCACTCAGTCGTGTCCAACTCTTTGCGACCCCATGAATCACAGCACGCTAGGCCTCCCTGTCCATCACCAACTCCCAGAGTTCACTTAAACTCACGTCCATCGAGTTGGCGATGCCATCCATCCATCTCATCCTCTGTCATCCCCTTCTCCTCCTGCCCTCAATCCCTCCCAGCATCAGAGTCTTTTCCAATGAGTCAACTCTTTGCATGAGGTGGCCAAAGTACTGGAGTTTCAGCTTTAGCATCATTCCTTCCAAAGAACACCCAGGACTGATCTCCTTTAGAATGGACTGGTTGGATCTCCTTGCAGTCCAAGGGACTTTCAAGAGTCTTCTCCAACACCACAGTTCAAAGCATCAATTCTTTGGCCCTCAGCCTTCTTTCACAGTCTAACTCTCGCATCCATATATGACCACTGGAAAAACCATAGTCTTGACTAGATGGACCTTTTTTGGCAAAGTAATGTCTCTGCTTTTCAATATGCTGTCTAGGATGGTCATAACTTTTCTTCCAAGGAGTAAGCCTCTTCTAATTTCATGGCTGCAGTCACCATCTGCAGTGATTTTGGAGCCCAAAAAAATAAAGTCTGACACTGTTTCCACTGTTTCCCCATCTATTTCCCATGAAGTGATGGGACCAGATGCCATGATCTTCGTTTTCTGAATGTTGAGCTTTAAGCCAACTTTTTCACTCTCCTCTTTCACTTTCATCAAGAGGCTTTTTAGTTCCTCTTCACTTTCTGCCATAAGGGTGGTGTCATCTCTATATCTGAGGTTATCGATATTTTTCCCGGCAATCTTGATTCCAGCTTGTGTTTCTTCCAGCCCAGTGTTTCTCATGATGTACTCTGCATAGAAGTTAAATAAGCAGGGTGACAATATACAGCCTTGACGTATTCCTTTTCCTATTTGGAACCAGCCTGTTGTTCCATGTGCAGTTCTAACTGTTGCTTCCTGGCCTGCATATAGGTTTCTCAAGAGGCAGGTCAGGTGGTCTGGTATTCCCATCTCTTTCAGAATTTTCCACAGTTTACTGTGATCCACACAGTCAAAGGCTTTGGCATAGTCAACAAAGCAGAAATAGATGTTTTTCTGGAACTCTCTTGCTTTTTCGATGATCCAGCAGATGTTGGCAATTTTATCTCTGGTTCCTCTGCCTTTTCTAAAGCCAGCTTGAACATCTGGAAGTACTAATATCCACATAATAACCATTTACAAGCTATGACTCATACCAGCTGCAGCTCAGATTGTTAATGTACCTCTGTATTTGACTTTAATCTGTGCACTTAAGTACAATCTCTTTCATATTCCTAGCTGGGTCTTTACAGATACTTCCTTTAAACATCCCCATGTTTTCCCATTCGTTTCCCATTAATATTATCATTGAAGCATTATACTGCTGGAGACACAGTACCATCTGTGCCCTGCATTATTGACAGTCTTGCTTTGGCTTTGCTGTGGATGGCCCCCTCCCTGTGGTGTGAAGGGAACAAACACACTGAGTGTCTGTTTCCCTTTTCTAGATTATGGTTTGGGAGATTAGGACAATTAATTAATTGATTAATTAAATAATAGACATTTTTGTTTGCATTTTTTCCTCATCTTCCTAAACATCAAAAGAACAATATTGAAAGCCATTTTAGAATTGTGACTTTTTAGCCTATTGACGGTTCTTAAAAATAATATCTATATATGTTGAAAAATAAAATTACATTTTAAACTTCTGTTGCAGTTATTCAGACAGTAAATTGTAAATTTAGATTGAGTCTCAAATAGGCAAAAATAAGGTGTATATTTTTTGCTATTTATTTACTTTCATTTTCCAGTTACTAAGCTAAGTCCAGAAGTAAAGAAACAATTGGAAATTGCCTATTAATGGTCTTTCTTAAGTTAAGAGTTTTTGTTTTTTTTTGTTTTTTTTTTTCTCAAACATTTGCATGGGATTTTTCATTGTTTCATACATCTACTAGCTTTTTATTATCTTCTCCAAATAGGTACTAAGTACCAGGAGTGGCTTTTATTGACTCCATAGAAGTCAGTCAGAGAAGAGACTCGATCCATTAGGAATATCATGATCTCTCTCTTTTCTGATGAAAAATGGTTGATTAGTTTTGGTTCCTTAATTTGTATCTGCCATGTTATGATTAATCCTATCTAATCTTTTGGAATGATGCGATGCCCACTACAGGTGTCTGAGCAACTAGCTTTGCTTCTGGATTCAAAAGTCTCTGTGTATCAGGATGCTTTAACCTTAGCATTTTGTGTTCTCCTCCCATAGCATTTAGGAATTTCTTAATTACCTGTTGCTGCTTGAGAGTAAGGTCAATTAGAACAGCTACCTTAGTTTTTATTTCTTTCACCAGTTGATCAGAATGGTTCCTATTCCACATTAAATGGAGCTAAGTGGTGGGAATCTGCCAGTGATGAGCCATACCAGCTCAATTGTCTTTCCTTTATACAAACATGGGTATTTGCATAGCAACAACCTTCTCAACCCCAAAGGTTAGATCCACATTCCCATTTGGACCTGTTTGCTTACTTTTATTTCTGTCTTCCTTTCTAAGGTAATTCAAAATAGTGAAGGAAGCAGTTTTTAATCTTTCCATTTAAAAGGGACTTCTATCCCATATCCCATTCCTAATGAAGTAGTTTTCAATCTATCCCTTTCTGTAGAGTCATATTTGAAAAACAAAAATTTTTACTCTTTAGGTAAGAAGCATCACAAAACTGATTGTGATTGAAAACAATCAATTTGCTTTTCTCCTTGAGAGTGCACCATATCATTGTTTAAATGTTAGTGCCAACATCTGAGTCATCTGTGGGTCTGTTTCTATTGAATATTTTCCTCTTAGTTATGTATCAGGTTCTTTGTTTTTTCATGCTTCTCAATTTTCCCTCTTCTTTTATTTTCCTGGATAATGGGTATAAAATAACAGTGTAGAGAAGATGGAAATACAACTTTTAAAATTTGCATTCCTGAGCTAACAGTTCTTTTCTTCATCTGGCAGCTAGGAGAGGGAACTAAACATTTAAACTCTATAAATTTAGGTGCTATTTTAATTACAATGTTTTTTAGACCTTCTTAGTAAAACCCCTGTCTGCTTACATAACAGTTACTGATCTCTTTAATCTTGTAAACATTTGATTTGGGCTGTAATAGCCAAAACTTCATATAATTTTGTTTGAGGGTTTATGAATCTAATATCTTTGAAACTCATTAAGACTTCGTAAGTTCTCTTTAATTTCTAGCTACTCTTTCACAAGAATTTTTTTCAGAAAAAAATGAGGGAAGAGGAGAATTGGATTGAGTGACTTAATTTTACATTTGAGGCTTTTCATTTCCTAATTTACCATGCTATTTCAAATTATCATTAAGAATTCTGCCTCTCCTTTATCTGTCTGCCCCTGGAAAAAGTGTGTGTGTTTTTCTTTTTTTCTTTTTTCTTTTCCCTCAGTAGCTATGATTCTTAGCTCACCCACAGAAGACATTTTCATCTCTGGAATTCAGTTTCTCAGGGTTCCTTGCATCCACTATTCTGAAGTAGCATACTATATAAAAGCTACTGTCTTTTAAATAATTCATTTTTTTTTTAATTTTGTTACCATGAAAGCATAGGCTTTACCATCATTCTATATCCTAACAAACAATAAGTAGCACGATTCCAGTTTATCTTAAAGCATGAAAATATGTTTTATTTAAGTTTTGCCTATATTTAATTCTATATCTGTTTTTCATGGAGTCAGTAAAAGTCTGTGTGTGTGTGTGTGTGCATATTTATGTAAGTTACAAGTAAATATAATCTTATACTTTCAATATTTTTAAACTGAGTTGGAATAGGTGCTTGTATCATAATTGAAGGCTAAATAAAGAAATGGAGAATTTATTTTAAATTCTCATTTGATTTACCCCCAACTTAAGCAAACTTTAGGCTTCCCTGGTATCTCAGCTGGTAAAGAATCCATCTGCAATGCAGGAGACCCTGGTTCGATTCCTGGGTTGGGAAGATCCACTGGAGAAGGGATAAACTACCCACTCCAGTATTCTTGCCTGGAGAATTCCATGGACAGAGGAGCCTGGAAGGCTACAATCTATAGGATCGCAGAGTCGGACACAACTGAGCGACTTTCATTCACTCACTCAAGCAAACTTTAGAATCACGGCCCAAAACATGAACTTAAATATTGATCAGATTAAATGTAATAAACCAGCAAATGTGATGGCATGTTTCTCACATTAGATCAGATCAGATCAGTCGCTCAGTCGTGTCCGACTCTTTGCGACCCCATGAATCACAGCACGCCAGGCCTCCTTGTAAATATATAAAATAAATAAAGATACAGAAAACTGGAAGAGTTGCTATGAGATACAAAGGAATGTCTTCAAATAATCAATGACAATACTGACATATATCTTCTCAGAGCAAACAACAGAAGCAAAAACATGACCGACTATGATATTTAAAACTTAGTGTGTATGGTGGTAGTGGTGTGCAATTCCGGCCTAGAATTCTAGCAAAATTTTCATCAAAAATAAAGATAAAATAAAAATGTTTTTATTTAAAAACTCTGAGAAAATGTGTCACTAGCATCCCTGGTTATTTAAAAGAAATATTATAAAATTATCTTCAAACAAAATAAAAATGAAACTAGATAGAAGATCAGACAATCAGAAAACAACAAAGGATATCTAAAAGTAAAATATTTTGGTAATTCAAAATGCATATTAGCTGTTTTAATATTAAATATAATTAATATTACATTTAATATATTGTTTAAAACAATATAGTTACATCTAATAGAGTTTTAAAGTTTAAGATACATGAGAGCAAGAAGATATTAGTTCAGAGAAATTTATGAGCTAATGTGATAAAATTGAGGTAATGTGGAACTAATATGGTCTAATAATATTAATTTTATTAGATCTTGATAAGATAGCAATATATGATATAATCTAGAATCTTCTACTATAACGATAAAAGACTGAGTTAGCATATGGGTAATAGAAGGACAGTGTAATGATTAAAATATATATATATATATATATGTATGTATCTCAAGTGATAAACACTGCAGAATATAGAAACCTGCAGAAACACAATATAGAACATAAATATAGAAACATAAAATATGCAGAATATAGAATAAGCAGTAAAATGGTTTATTTAAGTCTGAAAATGTCAAAAGACAGTTTGATATAAGTGGATTTCATGTTTAATTAACAGGTGATAATTATCAGGCACAAAGAAAATAATTTAAATACTGATAATGCTGCTAAGTCACTTCAGTCGTGTCCGACCCTTAGTGACCCCATGGACTGCAGCCTACCAGGCTCCTCCATCCATGGGATTTTCCAGGCAAGAGTACTGGAGTGGGGTGCCATTGCCTTCTCCGAATACTGATAATAGAAATATATAAAATGAAGAGTATTTGAATCAAATACTATGCAAATACTAACCAAAATAAATTAATGGAGCTGTTAATCAGTTAAATTTAAGGTGAAAAGACAGAGAAAATTTTCATGATAATAAAATGCTTAATTAGTCATGAAAATATGGCAAATTTTAATTTGTAGTCACACAATATAACATCAAAACAGAAATAGTAAAATTTGACACAAGTACAAAAATAGAAATACAGAATTATATTGGGAGATTTTAATATACTTTTCTCAGTACTTAATAGCACTATCTGACCAAAAATGAGTGAGAAGATTTGAACTCTTTGATAACTGAACTTGATATATTTATCTGTAGAAGACTACTCCCAATTGTAGAAGGAATATTTTTTTAAAGTACACATGGCACATTAATAAAACTTCACCACTAAGCAAATGTTGACATAGTTACAGGATTTAGATTCATTTAGATCACAAAATAATTTAGACTCATTCTGATCACAAACTAGTGGAAATAAGCCTGATAGTCCTAACAAAATATAATTTGAAAATCATATGTTAAGAAATGTAAAGCTTTTAAGTAAATAATCCATAGATCAAAGAAATAAATCATAATGGTAGCTAGAAAATATTTTATACTAAATTTTAAGGGATCTACGGTATAACCAAAATACTAAAGAGATAAACAGCAGTTATTGCTTTGAATACGTGAAAAAAGAGTGAACTCTCTGAGAATGGAGAGAAGAGAGAGAGCTTAGAAAAGAAATAGTTAACATCAGTAAGGAATGAAGGATATGACTACAGATACTAAGGGCTTCCCTTCTGGTTCAGCTGTTAACACAGGTTCAATCCCTGGGTTGAGAAGATCCTCCTAGAGAAGGAAACGGCTACCCACACCAGTATTCTGGGCTGGAGAATTCCATGGACTGTATAGTCCATGGGGTGGCACAGAATCAGATACAACTGAGCTTCACACAGTTATTAAACCACCACAGATACTCCAGGGAATGGGTAAGGAGTCAGGAGTAAGGAGTCTGCCTGCAATGCAGGAGACCTAGGTTCAGTTCCTGCGTTGAGAAGATCCCCTGGAGAAGGGAGTGGCAACCCACTCCAGTATTCTTGCCTGGAGAATTCCATTGGCATAAGAGCCTGGCAGGCATGGTGCATGGGATTGCAAAGAGTCGGTCATGACTGAGTGACTGACACAAGTACTCCAGTATTTTAAGAAATTGAAAAGAGCATTGTGAACAACTAATGCCAATAACTGTTTTAAAAGTAAATAGAAAGTGTTACAGCTCTTTTAGAATTTGTCTAGGAGGTTTTCTGATCGTCACCAGAAAACCCCCATGGGAAAAAAAATAAATAAAAATTAAATGGGAAAAAATTCTTATGAGAATTAAAATATAGTTTACTAACAATGACACATAAAGGTATATTCTAATTAGCTATATTATATGTTAAAGAAATAGAATCGGCACTGTAAAACTTACCACCAGTGATGAATTCAGGCTAAGGTGCTACACTGAGGAATGCTGCCAAACAGAAGAAATAATTTCCATCCTATGGTAAAGTTTTCCAGAGAATATGAACAAAACGGGTCAATGTTCTAAATCCTTTCCAATGAATATTCAGGGTTGACTTCCTTTAGAATTGACTGGCTTGATCTCCTTGAAGTCCAAGGACTTCTTAAGAGTCTTTCCCACCACTGCGATTGGAGGGAAACATTGGAAAAAGATGTAAGTATTTTACTAGTATGTACATAGATGCAAAAGTCAATGAAACATTAGTAAATTAAATCCATCAATAAAGAAAATGAATAATACACCACAAAAATTGTCTTATTCAAGGAATGTTAAGCTGTATTTGATAAAGTGTATCCACAAAATCTTACAAAAAACAATTACTTTGAATGTTGAAAAAAAATTTTTAAGAGCTAAACATTTACTTTTTATTTAATTTTAATTTATCCTTTTAATTGAAGGATAATTGCTTTACAGAATTTTGTTGTTTTCTGTCAAACATTAACATGAATCAGCCATAGGTGTACATATGTCCCCTCCCTCTTGAACCTCGCTCCCAACTCCTTCCCCATCCCACCTCTCTAGATTGATACAGAGCCCCTGTTTGAGTTCCCTGAGAAATACAGCAAATCTCCGTTGGTTATGTATTTTACATATGGTAATGTAATTTTCCATGTTACTTCCTCCATACATCTCACCCTCTCCTCCCCTCTCCCCATTTTGAAAACCATCCCATCAAGATTAGGAATCAGACATGGAAGTCCATTATCATTATTTCTGTTTGATACTCTATTATATGACCTAGCCGGTTTGATAATAAAGTGTTAGTCACTCAGCCCTGTCTGACTCTTTGTGACCCCATGGACTGTAGTAGCCCACGAGGCTTCTCTGCCCATGGAATTCTCCAGGCAAGAATACCCGAGTGGGTTGCCATTTCCTTCTCCAGGGGATCCTTCTGACTCAGGGATAAAACTGGAGTCTCCTCCACTTCAGGAAAATTCTTTACTGTCTAATAATAAAGACAATTTTAAAATAAAAAGTATAGGGATTAATAATGACAGAATGAGTCATTCACATGATTCTGCATGCAAATAATCTAAACAACCTGTAAGTAAGTTGTTAGATCTAAAAAATGATTTTAGCAATAATGTTGGATACAAGTTCAACATAAAAGTTTGATTGCATTTCTAGGTTAAAAGCAGAAATGAATACTCATGTGCACACACATCCACACACACACCATTTGGTACAACAGTAACAGTATAAAATTCCTGCTGCTGCTGCTGCTAAGTCACTTCAGTCGTGTCCAACTCTGTGTGACCCCATAGACAGTGGCCCACCGGGCTTCCCCGTCCCTGGGATTCCAGGAATAAGTAAATCAAGGTAAGATATAAAAGACTTTTACTGAAAAATATAAAATATTATTAGGGTAATTAAAAAAATCTAAACATATAAGGGAATATGACACATTCATGAATTGGAGGCTAATATTGAACATCTTCAGTTCTTTACAGATTGACTTATAGAATCAAAACAATCTCAAGCAAATCGATGCATGCTGCTGCTGTTGCTAAGTCGCTTCAGTTGTGTCCGACTCTGTGCGACCCCATAGACGGCAGCCCACCAGGCTCCCCCGTCCCTGGGATTCTCCAGGCAAGAACACTGGAGTGGGTTGCCATTTCTTTCTCCAATGCATGAAAGTGAAAAGTGAGTGAAGTTGCTCAGTCGTTCCCGACTCTTAGCGACCCCATGGGCTGCAGCCTACCAGGCTCCTCTGTCCATGGGTTTTCCAGGCAAGAGTACTGGAGTGGGGTGCCATTGCCTTCTCCAAAGTCTATGCATAACTTTTACTAAATTTGGCAGAAATAAATTATTAGAAATTCAAAGGCCAAAATATCCTAATTCTTGAAGGAAAAACAATATAGAAGTTATTCTATTCAATATTAAGACTTAAAATAACAGAAAGGTTATGACAGTGTAATACTCATGACAGGTTAAAAAAAAAAAAAGTAGACTAATAGAACAAATGAGTCTAGAACACTTTATATTAACAATTCATTCATGCAAAGATGACACAGAATAACAATGAGGAATGAACTTTCTATAACTATTTTTTTTCAATTTAGTTTCCATGTGGAAAATTATTTGTAGTAGTCCCAAACTGAATATAGCCCAAATGTTTAACTGAAGGGGACTGTGTATATGAGTTTCTGCATATAAAAAAATGCAATGCTAAAAGAGTATGTAATAAATGAACATATATCATCTCATAAACATAATGTTGAAAGAAGAAAGCCACCACAAAGGAATGCATGCTAAAGACTGTAAGTATCTAAGGGCTCAATACAGGCAAAACTGATCCCCAGTGTTTACAAATGAAGAAACTGGCTTGAGTTTTTTAAGAGCCAAGGGGATAAATGTTGAAAGGAGTGGTGGTGGCAGTGTGACTTCTAGTTTGCTAGAATTACTCTGTTTAATGAACTGGATGGTGATCCACATGGGTATACTCAGGTAATAAAAAGTTTTAAGTAGCACACTTAGAATTTGTACATTTTCCAATACTTTCAGTAAATAATTTAATTAGCATTTATATTCCTGAGCAACTTTAGCTTGTGTTGTTTCATAGCTATACATGTCAAAATCTCAAGTTTTCTGTGTTACATGAACATGAGGCACTAGAAATAGGTCTGTAAGTTATTGAATAAGATTATGAGTATATTTATGTGAAGGAAATGAACTAAGTATACAGAAGCCAAAATGCCTTTTTATACATATCTCAAAACAACAATATCACTCTAACCACTGTAACTTTTTTCTGAGAACATAACATAATGTTGGAAAAGTACTATGTACTTAAGAAGATTTTTCTATGGATTAGAATTAAATGTTGAGAGTCCCATTCCAGTTAGGCTATTTATAACCTTGTGATCTTGATGTTGTTACTTGAACTGTCTCTTCAGTATCCTTATTGGAAAAATTTGTATGTATTCTATCTCATAAACTTATGAAATAACTTACAGAAAGTAATTGGTACTTAGTAAGTATTTAATAATAATAAATATAATAGTAATATCATGATATCACTACTCCAAGCTTAATTTGCTAAATTAATCCCTAATGAACTCTTGATTTAAGTAAAAATTGTCATATCATTATATATGTGGCAGTGAAAAATTATTTTCATCATCATTTTTCATGAAATTTGGTTTTTAATGTAAGAAATCCATATCAAATGATTTGGTAAAAATATTTTAGTGAGATTTTTGCTAACATACATTAGCATGCCAATATTTGAGAGGAATAGGGTTAGAGGAGCTTGTATACTAAAAGCAATTGGATATGTGTCCCCACTTCCCACTCCAATGGCCTCCAGTTAGACTCTAGGTCCAAATTATGTTTCTGTGGTATTTCCATCATAAGTTTTAAGCATAGATTCTGCAGTTTTATTTTATATTAATAATTTTGCCTTAAATAAAATTCCGTTATCTTGAAACACTGACTTAATCTTCCTGGCATTGAGTGAACTCATTTTCAGAGTACAGTAAGAATAATTACTTCATATAATTATTGAGAGAATTAAGTTATTTAAGATGTAGATGATTATAAGTGGTAAAACTTCACAGAAATACACATTTTCTTAACATTGTTTAAGAGCTTTCCCTAAATTTTTCATTGGTACACCCAACCTTTTCTATACTATTTCTCTCATATCTAACTTATTATCAAATATTTTTAATTTGGGCAACATTGTATTGCAAATATGCCTATTTTTCTTTATATTCATTGGTACCATTTTAAACAACCCTTACTTCTTACCTAGAACTAAGGAATGTTAATATTTTGCCACTCTTATTTCAGACTTCACAACAGCACCCAGATCCAGCATCACAACATTCATATCATAAACCAAGCCAAAACTTTGTTTCTTGTTCTTTCCATAAAACCTAGGTCACCTACTCTCCTTAAAAAAAAAAAAAAAAAAAAGGAAATACTCAAGAAAGTTAAGCATATTCCTATCTCTGAACTTCATTGTAGCCATGCATGAAAATCTTTCTTCTGATTATCTGAATACACTGTTAACTAGATTCAGTTTTCAGTTGAATTTTCATGTCCTTTAAGAAAATTTCTTTCTTGATTTATATTCAGTCATTCTTCCTCATTCTTTCCTGTGAATTGCTCTCTTTATGACATTATTATCATGAGGAATTATCTTTTTATTTATTTATTTTTCTTATTTATGTTTCTCAAGTAAAAGTTTTATGAGAGTAGGGACCTTATTTGTCACATTGAATGCTTTGTTTTCACTTGTGGATTAGAACTGAGACAATGGATGTTGAATGAATATCCAGTTTAATCACTAGCCATTATGGCAGAAGGCACATAAATCAGATGGAATTAATGATGAAAGGGGTTTGTATGTTCTGGTGTGACATAGTTCTCAATTTTAAGAGCAAATGCTTTAGTACTTCTCTATTAAATTAGTAGTTATAAACAAAAAATAAACACAGCTGTAGAAACAAGTTAGTTAAATATTTTATTAGTCAAGATGTTGTATATATAAATATTGATATCTTCATAATATTTTTTTCTTAAGGCGCTTGTACACATGGTAGACATATAAAATACATATTATGAGGAATTTATCAGAAAACATTATTACAGATCACCATTTCAAAACAAATTTTTTTGTTGTTGTTAAAAATACAATGTAACACAAAATATACAGTTAATACATAGTACATAGTGTTATTAGGAGGAATTTGATTTAGACTAAAACTATCACTTAAAATTTCATGGAGAAATTAATAAATGGCAACCACCACCATTGATTAAGAATATTTAGATAACTAAATGTTGAAGGTACAGGTTAATTTTTTTTTTTCAAAAGAACTTAAGGAATTAAAAGCTTGCTGTTTAATAGGCATTTTTATGTAATTTTATTTTAGAGAAAGCTTTTTAGAAAAAATATAACCAAAGCAAACAGAAAGCTTTTTTCAAAGAAGTAATCAATTATTAAACTAGGCCACTGGCATCATTGTCACTCTAAGCTGTACAGGAAACATATAAAAGTTGCCAGCTGCACAAGGCCTCCACTGTCTATACCAAGCTATTCATGTTGAGTGAGATGACATTTTAGCAAACAAAATATAATGCTAAAAGTATTTTTACAAGTTAAAGTGTACTGAATTGGACTTGGCATCTGAAATGCATGATAGGGCAGCATTTCATAATGTGTTCTAGTCCCAGAACATGTCATTGGAGGCATATTCTGATTCCAATATTAAACATATAGAACTCAACCAAACTGACAGTTGAATGGTTCCTAAGTGATGTATCATGGGAGACAGATTAACTTCAAAACAATTGATTCTGAGCATTGACTTTAATTTTTTATTTATCAAATACACATGGACAGTGCTTTTATTCAGTCAAAAATACTGTGTCCTTTTATTTTTGGTTAGGTTCCATTTGTTTATTTTTGTTTTTATTTCTATCACTCTAGGAGATGCATTCAAAACAGTATTGCTGTGATTTATGTCAGAGTGTGTTCTGCCTACATTTTCCTTTAGGAGTTTTATAGTAGCCAGTCTTAATATTTAGATCTTTGGCGGGTGCGTGGCATTGGAGTGGCAAGCAAGAGGAGATACCCTACGTCCAAGGTCAGTACCAGTGGCCATGAGGAGGTACCCCACATCCAAAGTAAGGATCAGTGCCTGCACTTTGTTAGAGCAGCTGTGAAGAGATACCCTACGTCCAAGATAAGAGAAAACCCAGTAAGATGGTAGGCACAGGGGGAAGGCATCAGAGGTCAGACAGACTGAAACCACAATCACAGAACACTAACCAATCTAATCACATACACTACAACCTTGCTAACTCAATGAAACTAAGACATGCCATGTAAGGCCACCCAAGACAGACAGGTCTTTATGGAGAATTCTGACAAAATGTGGTCCACTGGAGAAGGGAATGGAAAACCACTTCAGTATTCTTGCCTTGAGAACCCCATGAACAATATGAAAAGGCAGAAAGATAGGACACTGAAAGATGAACTCCCCAGGTCAGTAGGTGCCCAATATGCCACTGGAGATCATTGGATAAATAATTCCAGAAAAGAAAGAAGAGATGGAGCCACAGCAAAAACAACACCCAGTTGTGGATGTGACTCGTGATGGAAGCAAGGTCTGATGCTGTAAAGAGCAATATTGCATAGGAACATAGAATGTTAGGTACATGAATAAGGCAAATCGGAAGTGGTCAAACAGGAGATGGCAGAGTGAACATCGATATTTTAGAAATCAGCGAACTAAGATGGACTGGAATGGGTGAATTTAACTCAGATGACCATTATATCTACTACTGTGGGCAAGTTTCCCTTAGAAGAAATGAAGTAGCCAACATAGTCAACAAAAAAGTCCAAAATGCAGTACTTGGATGCAATCTCAAAAATGACAAAATGATCTCTGTTCGTTTCCAAGGCAAACCATTCAATATCAGAGTAATCCAAGTTTATGCCCCAATCAGTAATGCTGAAGAAGCTGAGGTTGAATGGTTCTATGAAGACATATAATACCTTTTAGAACTAACACCCCCCAAACATGTCCTTTTCATTATAGGGGACTGGAATGCAAAAGTAGGAAGTCAAGAAACACCTGGAGTAACAGGCAAATTTGACCCTGGTGTACAGAATGAAGCAGCACAAAGGCTAATAGAGTTTTGCTAAGAGAATGCACTGGTCATAGCAAACACCCTCTTCCAACAACACAAGAGAAGACACTACACATGGACATCACCAGATGGTCAACACCAAAATCATATTGATGGTATTCTTTGTAACTAAAGATGGAGAAGCTCTATAAAGTCAGCAAAAACAAGACCGGGAGCTGACTATGGCTCATATCATGAACACCTTATTGCCAAATTCAGACTGAAAGTGAAGAAAGTAGGGAAAACCATTAGACCATTCAGGTATGACCTAAATCAAATCCCTTATGTTTATACAGTGAAAGTGAGAAATAGATTTAAGAGACTAGATATGATAGACTGTGTGATGAACTATGGATGGAGGTTCATGACATTGTACAGGAAGCAGTAATCAAGACCATGCCCAAGAAAAAGAAATGCAAAAAAGCAAAATGGCTATATGAGGAGGCCTTACAAATAGCTGTGAAAAGAAGAGAAGTGAAAGCAAAGGAGAAAAGGAAAGATATACCCATTTGAATGCAGAGTTCCAAAGAATAGCAAGGAGAGATAAGAAAGCCTTCCTTAGTGATCAGTTCAAAGAAATAGAGGAAAACAGCAGAATGGGAAAGACTATAGAGCTCTTCAAGAAAATTAGAGATACCAAGAGAAATTTTCATGCAAAGATGGGCTCAATAAAAGACAGAAATGGTATGGACGTAACAGGAGCAGGTGATATTAAGAAAAGGTGGCAAGAATACACAGAAGAACTATTCAAAAAAGATCTTCACAACCCAGATAATCACGATGGTGTGATTACTCATGTAGAGCCAGACATCCTGAATGTGAAGTCAAGTGGGCCTTAGGAAGCATCACTATGAACAAAGCTAGTGGAGGTGATGGAATCCCAGTTGAGCTGTTTCAAATCCTAAAAAATGATGCTGTGAAAGTGCTGCACTCAATATGCCAGCAAATTTGGAAAACTCAGCAATGACCACAGGACTGGAAAGGTCAGTTTTCATTCCAATTCCTAAAAAGATAATGCCAAAAAATGCTCAACTACCACACAATTGCAGTCATCTCACACGTTAGTAAAGTAATGCTCAAAATTCTCCAAGCCAGGATTCAGTAATACATGAACCATAAACTTCCATATGTTCAAGGTGGATTTAGAAAAGGCAGAGGGACCACAGATCAAATTCCCAACATCCATTGGATCAATGAAAAATCAAGAGTTCCAGAGAAACATCTATTTCTGCTTTATTGACTATGCCAAAGCTTTTGACTGTGTGGATCACAATAAACTGTGGAACATTCTAAAGAGATGGGTACTAACAGACCACCTGACCTGCCCCCTGAAAAATCTGCATGTGGATCAGGAAACAATTGTTAGAACTGGATGTGGAACAACAAACTGCTTCCAAATAGGAAAAAGAGTATGTTAAGGGTGTATATGGTGATATTGTCACCCTGCTTATTTAACTTATATGCAGACTACATCAGGAGAAACTCTGGGTTGGATGAAGCACAAGCTGGAATCAAGATTGCTGGGAGAAATATCAATAGCCTCACATATGCAGATGATACCACCTTCATGGCATAAAGTGAAGAGCTAAAGAGCCTCTTGATGGAAGAGAAAGAGGAGAATGGAAAAGTTGGGTTTAGCTCAACATTCAGAAAAGTAAGATCATCGCATCCAGTTCCATCCCTTCATGGCAAATAGATGGAGAAACAGTGGAAACAGTGGCTGACTTTATTTTTCTGGGCTCCAAAATCACTGAAGACGGTGACTGCAGCCATGGAATTAAAAGACACTTGCTCCTTGGAAAATAAGTTATGACCAAACTATACAGCATATTCTATAGTAGAGACATTACTTTGCCAACATAGGTCTGTCTAGTCAAGGTTATGATTTTTCCAGCAGTCATATATGGATGTTAGAGTTGGACTATAAAGAAAGCTGACTGCTGAAGAATCAACGCTTTTGAACTGTAATGTTGGAGAAGACTCCTGAAAGTCCCTTGGACTGCAAGGAGATCCAACCAGTCCATCCTAAAGGAGATGTGTCTTGAGTGTTTATTGGAAGGACTGATGTTGAAGCTGAAACTCCAACATTTTGGCCATCTTATGGGAAGAACTGACTCATTGGAAAACACCCTGATCCTGGGAAAGATTGAGGGCAGGAGGCAAAGGCAATGAGATGGTTGGATGACATCACCAGATCAATGGAGATGAGCCTGAGTCAATTCCCGGGTGTTGTTGATGGACAGGGAGGCCTGGTGTGCAGTGGTTCATGGGGTTGTGAAGAGTCAGACACGACTGAGCAACTGAACTGAACTGAATCCATTTTTATTTTATTTTTGTATATGGTGTTAGCAAATGTTCTAATTTCTTCCTGTTGCATGCAGCTGTCCAGTTTTCCCTCCATCACTTATTGAACAGACTTTTTTTTTCCATTGTATATTCTTGCCTCCTTTGTTGTAGATTAATTGACCTTAAAAGCTTTTATACAGAAAAGGAAACCATAAACAAAACCAAAGACTACCTATGGACTGGGAGAAAATATTTGCAAATGATGCTACTAAGAAAGGATTAATTTTCAAAATATGAATATAGTTCATACAACTCATTATCAAAAACATTAAAAAAAAAAAAAACAAAAAATGGTCAGAAGACCTAATTAGATATTCTCCAAAGAAGACATACATATGACCAACAACAACAAGGAAAGATGCCCAATATTGCTAATTATTGGAGAAATGCAAATTACATCTACAATGTGGTATCACCTCACACCAATCAGAATGGACATCATTAAAAAGTCTACAAACAATAAATGCTAAGTGGGTATGGAGATAAAGGACCCCTCCTGCACTGTTAGTGGAAATGTTAAGTTAGTACAGCCACTATGGAGAACAGTATGGAGATTCCTTATAAAACTAAAAATAGAGTTGCCATTGATCCTGCAATCCCACTCCTAGGCATATATCCAAAAAAAGATAAAAATTCTAATTTAGAAGATACATATACTTCAATTTCATAGCAGCAGTATTTACAATAGGCAAGATATGCAAGTAACTTAAATGTCCATTGATAAATGAATGAGTGGAGATGATACAGTACATATATACAATAGAATATCATTCATCCATAGAAATGAATGAAATAATGCCATTTGCTGAAATGTATAGATAAAGATTATCATATTAAGTGAAGTAAGTAAGACAGAGAAAGACAAATATCATATAATGTTAGTTATATGTGGAATTTAAAAAACAAACAAAAAATATGCAAATGAATTTATTTACAGAACAGAAACTGACTGGCAGACACAGAAAACACACTTGTGGCCATCAAGGGGGATTAAGGTGAAAATTAGGAGTTTGTGATTAACAAATATACACTGTGATATATATCTATGTTGTCTAATGATTACAAAGGTGTTCAAAGGGTAGAAAGAGTGAAAAGGAGATACTGGAGCAACTAGAGATTGATATTTTCAGGAAGCCTCTCCCATAGCTGAGAGCTGTATAAAACAAAGGAAGGTTCATATTTTCCCTTGACTCAGCTGGAAACTGTCAATGCCAAATCCTCCAAAGGCTGCTGAGGCCCGCAGCTACTCACTGCCCTAGCCATTAGAGCTCCTGAAAGCCTCTGTAGCCTGTACCTCCAACAACTACTGGCAGTCTCCCACTGCCACTGCTGTCGGATTACAAAGGCACTGAAGTCAGTCACTATTCACTGACCTGCTGCCCGTCTTCCTCCTAAAATCCTACCAGTAATCTCTAGGGCATTATGCTTGGTAAACAAATACCGAAAGTTTACATATGTGTGATTCTATTTAGATAATATTCTTAAAATGATAAAATGATAGATATGGAAAACATAATAGTGCTTGTCAGGTGTTATGCAAAGTGAAGGGGTAGGGAAGTGATGCGAGTGACTATAACAGATAAAATGAATGAAATCTTTGTGGTGCTGAAATGTTTTTGTATCTTGCTTGTGGTGTAGCTTACATAAATCCATATAACTGATAAAATGAAATAGAACTGTACATATATTTTACAAATGTCAGTTCCTGATTTTGATATTGTACTAGAATTATGTAAGGTGTAACAATTGGGGAAAACTGAATAAAGCATGTATTCCACTTCTGTTCTTTCTGGGAGAGGAGACTGAGAAATTTAACTTTTAGGGGTTGATATGCCTTTAATATAGAGCAGAAAAATGAATGATAGGAGTGATGTTGATAACATACAGATGAAGAAAGAAATGACAAAGTTCAAAGCATCTTAAATGTGTACCCATTGGTTAGAAACTTAAACTGTACATTAAGAAATATTTGTAGAACTATACATATTAAAATTCTTCATACTATACTAACCAGTATCAATATCAATGATGTTTAAGGCTGTAAAGAAATAATTGGAAATAGCAATGCTTGGGAAAAGCTTTTATTATACTCAGAAAACAATATTCAATTCTTATCATATTCCTACCACAAATACAAGATAAATAATATTTATCAAGTGGCAGAAATGAATGAACAAAACCTAAGAAATATTTTATCATGGTATTTTTCTGCTTAATATTATAAAATTTTTCAATAATTTTGTATTTGCAGTACTAAATAGCTGGATACTATCATAGAGTATTTCAAGGAGTAAGAGCCTATAGTAATTCAGTTCAGTCCATCCAGTAAATATTCAGGACTGATTTCCTCAAGGATGGACTGTTTGGATCTCCTTGCTGTCAAAGGGACTCTCAAGAGTCTTCTCCAACACCACAGTTCAAAAGCATCAATTCTTCAGCACTCAGTTTTCTTTTTTATTATTATTATTATTATTTTTTACTTTATAATATTGTATTGGTTTTGCCATACATCCATCTCTCACATCCATACATGACTACTGGGAAAACCATAGCCTTGACTAGACCCACCTTTTTTGGCAAAGTAATGTCTCTGCTTTTTAATTTGCTCTCTATGTTGATCATAACTTTTATTCCAAGGAATAAGCATCTTTTAATTTCATGGCTGCAGTCACCATCTGCAATGATTTTGAAGCCCCCAAAATAAAGTCTATCACTGTTTCCATTGTTTCCCCATCTATTTACCATGAAGTGATGGGACCAGATGCCATGACCTTAGTTTTCTGAATGTTGAGTTTTAAGCCAACTTTTTCACTCTTCTCTTTCACTTTCATCAAGAGGCTCTATAGTTCTCCTTCACTTTCTGCTGTAAGGGTGGTGCCATTTACATATTTGAGGTTATTCATATTTCTCCTGGCAATCTTGATTCCAGCTTGTGCTTTATCCAGCCCAGCATTTCTCATGATGTACTCCTCATATAAGTTAAATAAGCAGGGTGACAATATACAGCCTTGACATATGCCTTTCCCGATTTGTAACAAGTCTGTTTTTCCATGTCCAGTTCTAATTGTTGCTTCTTGACCTGCATACAGAGTTTTCGGGAGGCAGGTCAGATGGGCTGGTATTCCCATCTCTTAAAGAATTTTCTATAGTTTGTTGTGATCCAAACAGTGAAAGGCTTTGGCATAGTCAATAAAGCTGAAGTAGATGTTTTTCTGGAACTCTCTTGCTTTTTTGATGATCCAACAGATGTTGGCTATTTGATCTCTGGTTCCTCTGTCTTTTCTAAATCCAGCTGGAACATTTTGAACTTCATGGTTCATGCACTGTTGAAGCCAGACTTTGAGAATTTTGAGCATTACTTTGCTAGCAAGATGAGTGCAATTGTGTAGTAGTTTGAGCATTCTTTTGCATTGCCTTTGGGATTGGAATGAAAACTGACTTTTCCCATATACTAGACAGCAATCTCATTAGGCAGAGGTACAACTTGTACAAGCTGAAATGATTTTAGACACCTAGTCCACTGAAAGTTTGCATCATGAACAGATGTTGAATTTAGTCAAATAATTCCCATACACGTATTATTATGACAATATGGCTTTTTTCTTTATTATTTTTTTAAATTTTATTTTATTTTTAAACTTTACAATATTGTATTGGTTTTGCCAAATATTGAAATGAATCTGCCACAGGTATACATGTGTTCCCCATCCTGAACCCTCTTCCCTTCTCCCTCCCCATACCATCCCTCTGGGTCGTCCCAGTGCACCAGCCCCAAGCATCCTCTATTGTTCATTGAACCTGGACCGGCGACTCGTTTCATACATGATATTATACAGGTTTCAATGTCATTCTCCCAAATCATCCCACCCTCTCCCTCTCCCACAGAGTCCATAAGACTGTTCTATACATCAGTGTCTCTTTTGCTGTCTCGTACACAGGGTTATTGTTACCATCTTTCTAAATTCCATGTATATGCGTTAGTATACTGTATTGGTGTTTTTCTTTCTGGCTTACTTCACTCTGTATAATAGGCTCCAGTTTCATCCACCTCATTAGAACTGATTCAAATGTATTCTTTTTAATGGCTGAGTAATACTCCATTGTGTATATGTACCACAGCTTTCTTATCCATTCATCTGCTGATGGACATCTAGGTTGCTTCCATGTCCTGGCTATTAGAAACAGTGCTGCGATGAACATTGGGGTACACGTGTCTCTTTCCCTTCTGGTTTCCTCAGTGTGTATGCCCAGCAGTGGGATTGCTGGATCATAAGGCAGTTCTATTTCCAGTTTTTTAAGGAATCTCCACACTGTTCTCCATAGTGGCTGTACTAGTTTGCATTCCCATCAACAGTGTAAGAGGGTTCCCTTTTCTCCACACCCTCTCCAGCATTTATTACTTGTAGACATTTGGATCGCAGCCATTCTGACTGGTGTGAAATGGTACCTCATAGTGGTTTTGATTTGCATTTCTCTGATAATGAGTGATGTTGAGCATCTTTTCATGTGTTTGTTAGCCATCTGTATGTCTTCTTTGGAGAAATGTCTATTTAGTTCTTTGGCCCATTTTTTGATTGGGTCATTTACTTTTCCGGAATTGAGCTGTAGGAATTGCTTGTATATTTTTGAGATTAGTTGTTTGTCAGTTGCTTCATTTGCTATTATTTTCTCCCATTCTGAAGGCTGTCTTTTCACCTTGCTAATAGTTTCCTGTGTTGTGCAGAAGCTTTTAAGTTTAATTAGGTCCCATTTGTTTATTTTTGCTTTTATTTCCAATATTCTGGGAGGTGGGTCATAGAGGATCCTGCTGTGATGTATGTTGGAGAGTGTTTTGCCTATGTTCTCCTCTAAGAGCGTCCCTCCCTCCCCACAGCACGACTGAACAAGTGAGCCTAAAAAAAAAAAAAAAAAAGTGTCCACCACCGTCCCCTTTGTGTCAGGGTGGAAACCAGACACTGAAGAGACCAGCAAACAGAAGAATCTATAACAGAGGGAACCGCCTTGGAAGCTACAGGCAATAGATTAAAACCCTGTGGTTAGTACCGACTACATAGGAAGGGGCCTATAGATCTTGAGAAATATAAGTCGGACCAAGGAACTAGCCGAAAATGAACTGAACCCACAATACCCACAACAAAACTAGAGAAAGTCCTAGATATATTTTTACAATCATTCTTTCTTTCTTTTTTTTTTAATTTTTTAAAGAATTTTAAGTCCTCTATTATTCCTTTAATTTTCACTTTTATAACCTACTATTACTTAGCACAAAAAAAAAAGACCCTATTTTTTTTTTAAAGCAAACTTCATATACATATTTTTTTATAATTTTTTGACTTTTTTTTTTCCTTCTTTTCTTTAACATTGCATTTTTGAAATTCCAAACTCTAGATTTTTAACTTTTGCTTTTTGGTATTTGTTATCAAAATTTTACCTATATTTTCTTTATAATCTTTGCGACTTTGTTTGTTTTTGTTTTTGTTTTTTTTCTCTCTTTCTTTTCCTTCTTCTTTTCTTTAATATTGTATTTTTGAAATTCCAAACTCTACTCTAGATTTTTAATTTCTGCTTTTATGTATTTGTTACCAATTTTTTACCTTTAAGAACCCAATCTTCAGTACTCATTTTTCACTAGGGAGCGAGATTACTGGCTTGACTGCTCTGTCTCCCTCTGGACTCTCCTTTTTCTCCACCAGGTCATCTGTGTCTCCTCCCTAACCCCTCTCTACTCTACCCAACTCTGTGAATTTCTGTGTGTTCCAGACGGTGGAGAACACTTAGGGAACTGATTACTGGCTGGATCTGTCTCCTTCCTTTTCATTCCCCCCTTTTATCCTCTTGGCCACCTCTGTCTCCTTCCTCCTTCTTCTCTTCTCTGTATAACTCCATGAACATCTCTGAGCGGTCCAGTTGTGGAGTGCACTTAAGGAAGTGATTACTGGCTAGCCCACTCTCTCCTCTATTGATTCCACCTCATCTCATTCAGGTCACCTCTAACTCCCTCCTCCCTCTTCTCTTCTCCATGTAATGCTGTGAACCTCTCTGGGTGACCCTCATGGTGGAGAAACTTTTCATCTTTAATGTAGATGTTTTATCAATGGTGCTGTATAGAAGGAGAATTTTTGAAACTACTGTAAAAATAGGACTGATAACTGGAAGCAGGAGGCTTAAGTCCAAACCCTGACTCCAGGGAACTCCTGACTCCAGGGAACATTAATTGACAGGAGCTCATCAAACACCTCCATACCGACACTGAAACCAAGCACCACACAAGGGCCAACAAGTTCCAGGGCAAGACATACCAAGCAAATTCTCCAGCAACAAAGGAACACAGCCCTGAGCTCCAAGATACAGGCTGCCCAAAGTCACCCCAAAACCATAGACATCTCATAACTCATTACTGGACACTTCATTGCACTCCAGAGAGAAGAAATACAGCTCCATCCACCAGAACACCAACACAAGCTTCCCTAACCAGGAAACCTTGACAAGCCACCTGTACAAACCCACACACAGTGAGGAAACGCCACAATAAACAGAACTCCACAAACTGCCAGAATACAGAAAGGACACCCCAAAGTCAGCAATTTAAACAAGATGAAGAGACAGAGGAATACCCAGCAGATAAAGGAACAGGATAAATGCCCACCAAACCAAACAAAAGAGGAAGAGATAGGGAATCTACCTGATAAAGAATTCCAAATAATGATAGTGAAATTGATCCAAAATCTTGAAATCAAAATGGAATCACAGATAAATAGCCTGGAGACAAGGATTGAGAAGATGCAAGAAAGGTTTAACAAGGACCTAGAAGAAATAAAAAAGAGTCACTATATAATGAATAACATAATAAATGAAATTAAAAACACTCTGGAGGCAACAAATAGTAGAATAACAGAGGCAGAAGATAGGACTAGTGAATTAGAAGATAGAATGGTAGAAATAAATGAATCAGAGAGGAAAAAAGAAAAATGAATTAAAAAAAATGAGGACAATCTCAGAGACCTCCAGGACAATATTAAATGCTACAACATTCGAATCATAGGGGTCCCAGAAGAAGACAAAAAGAAAGACCATGAGAAAATACTTGAGGAGATAATAGTTGAAAACTTCCCTAAAATGGGGAAGGAAATAATCACTCAAGTCCAAGAAACCCAGAGAGTCCCAAAAAGGATAAACCCAAGGAGAGACAGCCCAAGACACATATTAATCAAATTAACAAAGATCAATCACAAAGAACAAATATTAAAAGCAGCAAGGGAAAAATAACAAATAACGCACAAGGGAATTCCCATAAGGATAACAGCTGATCTTTCAATAGAAACTCTTCTTTATTATTATTGTAAATAACATGGATTGATTTACAAATCAATTGACTCTGCAATACCACTTTTAACTGTTTACACTAGAGAAATAAAAATTTGCATATGGTCAAAAACCTTCAAATGAATATTTATAGCAGCAGTATTGAGTTTTGCCACAAATAATAAACCCAGGTCTACCTCAACAAGTGAATGTGTAACTAGAAAGTAGACTTTGATATATCCCCACAATGAAATACTATTCAGCAAGTAAAAAACACAAAAGCAAACTATCAATTATGCAACAACATGAATGAAACTTAACAGCAGAATGCTAAGTGAAGGAGGCCAGCCTCAAAATGTTATACATATGTGATTCCTTTTTCAAGCATTCTTAAAAAGGGCAAAACTGTAGCAACAGAGAAAATAGAAAAGTGGTTTCAGGGCATAGGTGAGTGGAGGTGGTCTGAACACAAAGGTGTTTTTTTGAGTGTTGGAATTGTTCTGAATCCTGTGATGGTGGCTGTTTTTCTAAGTGTATAATCTCATATCTCTTTCCAAAAAAGAGGTGAATTTTACTGTGTGTAAATTTTACAAAATTCAAAAACAACATTAAAAAAAAAAAGCAAGCCCCAAAACCCTCTTTTTATTAAACTCTCCTCAAATAACTCAACTTGTTTCCTACTGAAGCTCAATACAAATGGACACCACATCTATATGCGGGTCAAGAAGCAGCAAATAAATAAAATATAAAAAGAAAAAAAACAAAAAAGAAGCAGCAGTTGGAACCTTACATGGAAAAACTGGTTCAAAATTGGGAAATGAGTACAACAAGGATTTATATTATCACCCTGCTTATTTAAGTTATATGCAGAGTACATCATGCAAAATGCCTCTTTGGATGAAGGTCAAGCTGGAATGAAAATTGCGGGAGAAATATCCACAACCTCACATATGGAGATAACACCACTCTAATGGCAGAAATTTGAAGAGGAGCTAAAGAACCTTTTGATGAGGGTAAAAGACTAGAGTGAACAAACTGACTTGAAACTAGCATTCAAAAAGCTAAGATCATCTATCCAGTCTCATTACTTTGTGTCAAATAGAAGGTGGAAAAGTGGAAACAGATACAGATTTTCTTTTCTTGGGCTCCAAAATCACTGTAGACAGTAACTACAGCCATAAAATTGAAAGACACTTGCTCCTTGGAAGGAAAGCTAAAACAAATCTAGACAGTGTATTAGAAAGCATAGACATCACTTTGCTGACAAACTTCTGTACAGTGAAAACTGATTTTTCCAGTAGTCATGTATGAAAGTGAGAGTTGGCCCATAAAAAGGGCTGAGCACAGAAGAACTGATACTTTCAAATTGTGCTGGAGAAGACTTTTGAGAGTCCCTTGAACTGCAAGATCAAACCAGTCAATCCTCACTCACTCAATGGGCATGAATCTGAACAAACACCAGGAGATAGTGGAAGACAGAGGAGCCTGGAGTGCTGCAGTTCGTGAGTTCTCAGAGTCAGAAGGGACTTAGTGACCTTGTCTTTGCTGCTGCTGCTGCTAAGTCGTGTCAGTCGTGTCTGACTCTGTGTGATCCCGTGGACGGCAGCCCACCAGGCTCCACCATCCCTGGGATTCTCCAGGCAAGAACACTGGAGTGGGTTGCCATTTCCTTCTCCGATGCATGAAAGTGAAAAGTGAAAGTGAAGTCGTTCAGTCATGTCCGACTCTTAGCGACCCCATGGACTGTAGCCCACTAGGCTCCTCCATCCATGGGATTTTCCAGGAAAGAGTACTGGAATGGGGTTCCATAAACCTTGTCTTTAGCACCCCCCATTTGGGTACTAAAGGACTATTGAAAAGGATTATCTTCTAGGACTATTAAAGAGGAAAAACTTATTTCTTCCATTTCTTCTGGCCTTCTCATATTTATTCACACAAGGGGAGAGATATCTCTTATTTAGTACTGAGATTTTATGGACTTTTACAATAGCTACTCATTTTTCATTTTTTTCCCCAAATGCTTTGTTAACCAATATTATAAAACATGCTTTCTAATATTAGCTATTTCTGATACTCTTTTTTATCATTAAGAATACAGAACTGTTTCATGTAATAACTCTGTTTTCTCTGAATTATATTCGTCAACCCTTACCAAAATCAAATGATAAGTACATGTTTATGAATTCTTTTCTCAGTTTTACTTTTTTCTTCCTATATTATGTGTCTTATTGAGAGTAGCTTCTGAATTTTTCTCTTCCTCCCCCCCCAATCAACCACACTTTCTCTTAATAAATCATCTGACAGTGTAAATGAAGAAATATCGATTGTATATCTACTGTTTACAGGAAAATATAAATGAGTGAATAAAAAAGTGAGTCCCCTCTCTAGGATATTTGCATTTTAATGAAAATAAAAGTCAAACACTGCACCAAGAAAATAAGGATCCAATTTGTATCCTTAGATATCAATGACATCATTTTGGGTCATATTTTAGAGAATAGAGGGTTTACTGAAAATCATCACAGATAACTATATGACCCACTCCTTTCCCAAAAAACAGAAACACATATTCCAAATTCTTCAAGATCTTTTCTTTTTAAAAAAAACTAACTGAAATTAAAAGTTCTCTAGTATAAATCATTTTACTAGATTCTTATACTATTAATATGAGATCTAAAATTGTATGTTGACTTTAAGATAATGGCAAAAAAAGAAATAAAATAAAAGGATAAAGGCACACAGATGATGGTGATGACTTTGCAAATTAAACCTAGATCTATCTGATGAAATATTAAATCAGATCAGTTATGTCAGTTAACTATTCATCAAAACTGAAATTTCTGATCAAAAGTATTTATTTGAATATGAAATTTGCTCAAGTGGCCTTCTATTTTTGGCTTACTACTATCTGTATTTTTTCCTTTAACAATTTCTTTTTTTTAATATGCATTTATTTATTTTAATTGGAGGTTAATTACTTTACAATATTGTATTGGTTTTGCCATACATCAACATGAATCCGCCACAGGTATACACGTGTTCCCCATCCTGAAGCCCACTCCCTACTCCCTCCCCATACCATCCCTCTGGGTCATCCCAGTGCACCAGTCCCAAGAATCCAGTATCATGCATCGAACCTGGACTGGCGATTCGTTTCATGTATGATATTATACAAGTTTCAATGCCATTCTCCCAAATCATCCCACCCTCTCCCTCTCCCACAGAGTCCAAAAGACTGTTCTATACATCTGTGTCTCTTTTGCTGTCTCACATACAGAGTTATCGTTACCATCTTTCTAAATTCCATATATATGCATTAGTATACTGTATAACAACTTCTTACATTGAAGAAATATGCATTGGGGGATCATAACTTAGAAAAGGAATATGGCAAGTGAGGATAGTTGTGTGCTCCCAATGTATGCAGTCATTGTGGAATCATGACTTGTGCTAGATATGTTTTAGGGTCCGATTTTGAGGGCATGTCATAAACGTACTATTGTCAGTATTTTATTTCTGCTGCTGCTGCTAAGTTGCTTCAGTCATGTCCGACTCTGTGTGACTCCATAGACAGCACCCACCAGGCTCCCATCCCTGGGATTCTCCAGGCAAGAACACTGGAGTTAGGACATACTTAAGCATAATGCAGCTGGAATCAGCCAATTAATGCTCAGATTTGGGGGTTTTGGAACTACACTTTTTGTATCTTTGTTAAAATACTATTTTACAAATTGTAAAGTTTCATATAAAATAGAGTCAGCTCTTAGGCTGAGCCAAGATAAAATAGTTGTACAAACTAGCTTTCAATGTCACAGCACATTTTTACCCATTAGAGTAGACTCAGAAGTTTCAATTTCTTTCATTCTTATGAAAAATTCTGAAGTATGCAAATTCAATCTCTTGTGAATATTGGTATTTTAATATATAAAAGCATAGATTATAAGTGGAACTGTATAAAACAATTCAGATTTATATATAAGTGATCTTGATGCTCTGTTCTTAGACTATGCATAGATTTTGTAGTGAATGTTTAATATTTTATAAGGTATAAAAATTGTTTGATTATTTTATCTTGCTATCTGGATAGATGTAAATAATTTCCTTTTTCTGTGTGTGTGTGTGTTTTTTTTTTTTTAATTTAAAATGTGCTCAAACACCACTATTGAAATAATTTAAAATTTTATCTCCAGGACACTGGTGAATATACACCTGTGCTGAATATTTTAAGGAAGCAATAAGAAATATTGCATAAATTATAAAGTTGAATGATAAGTTGATTTTAAAGAAGAAGTTAAATAAAATAAAGAAAACAAATTTGGTTTGATTTATATTTGACTTATATTTGATTTATATATGAAGAAAATTAACATTCAAAGTGTGGAAATTAGTAAAAATGAGGGTAGGAAAGATGTTTTAATTGGAAATGAAGGATTATACTCAGTAATAAAAAATCACTCTTTCTGATGATACTTTTTCCCTTCTTTATCCAAGTGAAAGTGAGTTTTACCACTTTCAAGAAAGTAACATCGGAGCATACTCCCTTTCAAACAATAATAGATTGCTGGTGAAGTAGTACATGACTAAGTAAAATGTTTGGAAGACCCTTAATTGGAAAGCCAAGACTCTGCTAAAACTAAATTAAATTTAAAAATTTAAGCCCATCTAATAATGTAGTTTGCACTGCTGTAACATTAAACAATTCCTTTCCTTCAATTTTTTAAAATTATAATCAGAAGACTTTGAAAATACTTCACAAATGATGTCTGGTTTCTATGGATAAAGAGGTATCTTACTGTGTAAAGTCATCTATCAGAAACAGTTCATTGAGTTTGTGTTCTCTATGTCTTTGTTATTTAGTCACTAAGTCATGTACGACTCTTATAGTACCATGCACTGTAGCCTGCTAGGCTCCTCTTTCCATGGAATTTCCCAGGAAAGAATACTGGAGTGGGTTGCTGTTTCTTTCTCCAGGGGATCTTCCCGACCCAGGGATAGAACCTGGGTCGTCTGCATTGCAGGCTCATTGTTTACTGACTAAGCCACCAGTGCCATAAACAACTATCGTAGGGAGATAATGCCAACCTGAAAACTCTATCGAAGGTAAAGTAGAGTAATGGAAAGGACCATTAAGTTCTTATTACAGTATAATTAGACTTTAATTTTTGCATGTGGACTTCCCAACAGAATGTGTTTTAATTACCTGATAATAAAAAGACGTAAGTTAAAATTACGAAAGGTAAAGTGAATTTAAGTGTCTTAGAAAATAAACAATATAGCACAAAAGTTAGACTCAGATATCATATTTAACAAAATGTTGAGAGCTAGTTGAGAGTGAATATCTCATTAATCTAATTCAATTCAGTTCAGTCTCTCAGTCATGTCTGACTCTTTGTGACCCCAAGGACTGCAGCACACCAGGCCTCCCTGTCTATCACTAACTCCCATGGTTTACTCAAAGTCATGTCCATTGAGTTGGTGAAGACATCCAACTATCTCATCCTCTGTCAACCCCTTCTCCTCCTGGCTTAAATCTTTCCCAGGGTCTTTTCAAATGAGTCATTTCTTCCCATCAACTGGCCAAAGTATTGGCGTTTCAGCTTCAGCATCAGCCCGTCCAGTAAATATTCAGGACTGATTTCCTTTAGAATGGATTGGTTGGATCTCCTTGCAGTCCAAGGGACTCTCAAGAGTCTTCTCCAACACCACAGTTCAAAAGCATAAATTCTTCAGCACTCAGTTTTCTTTATAGTCCATCTCTCACATCCATACATGACCACTGGAAAAACCATACTTTGACTAGATAGAACTTTGTTGGCAAAGTAATGTCTTTGCTTTTTAATATGCTGTCTAGCTTGGTCATAACTTTCCTTCCAAGGAGTAAGTGTCTTTTAATTTCATGGCTGCAGTCACCATCTGCAATAACTTTGGAGCCTAAAAAAATAAACTATGCCACTGTTTCCACTGTTTCCCTGTCTATTTGCCATGAAGTGATAGGATCAGATGCCATGATCTTTGTTTTCTGAATGTTGAGTTTTAAGCCAACTTTTTCACTCTCCTCTTTCACTTTCATCAAGAGGCTCTTTAGTTCTTCACTTTCTGTCATAACGTTAGTGTCATTTGCATATCTGATATTATTCATATTTCTCCTGGAAACCTTTATTCCAGCTTGTGCTTCATCCAGCCCAGCATTTCTCATGATGTACTTTGCATATAAGTAAAATAAACAGAGTGACAATATACAGCCTTGATGTACTCCTTTCCCAGTTTGGAACTAGTCTGTTGTTCCATGTCCAGTTCTGTTACTTCTTGACCTGCATACAGATTTCTCAGTAGGCAGGTCAGGTGGTCTGGTATTCCCATATCTTTAAGAATTTTCCACAGTTTGTTGTGATCCACACAATGAAAGGCTTTGGCATAGTCAATAAAGCAGAAGTAGATTTTTCTCTGGAACTCGTTTGCTTTTTTGATGATCCAATGGATGTTGGCAATTTGATCTCTGGTTCCACTACCTTTTTGAAATCCAGCTTGAACATCTGGAAGTTCATGGTTCACATACTGTTGAAGCCTAGCTTGGAGAATTTTGAGCATCACTTTGCAGCATGTGAGATGAGTTCAGTTGTGTGGTAATTTGAACATTCTTTGGTATTGCCTTTCTTTGGGATTGGAATGAAAACCAACCTTTCCAGTCCTGTGGCCACTGCTGAGTTTTCCAAATTTGCTGGCATTTTGAGTGCAGCACTTCCACAGCATCATCTTTTAGGATTTGAAATAACTCAACTCGAATTCCATCACCTCCACTAGCTTTGTTCATGGTGATGCTTCTTAAGGCCCATTTGACTTTGCATTCCAGGATGTCTGGCTCTAGGTGAGTGATCACACCATTGTAACTGGGTCGTGAAGATCTTTTTTTTGTATAATTCTTCTCTGTATTCTTGCTACCTCTTCTTAATATCTTCTGCTTCTGTTAGGTCCATACCATTTCTTTTAGTAGGTGAAATAGACAGTTTTTTCTTGATAGAATGTGAGAGGGATCAAATGAATTTAATTTATAAGAACAGGCTATACCTAGGCCACTGTTACCATGAATGAAAACACTCTTTTAAACCTACCCCATTGTTGCATTTAATAATAAAATTCAAAATGGTAACAGCTTTCCTTCCTTTCATCTGATCACCTATTTGTAGACTAACAGATCTTTAAAGGGTATTATTTGTACTCTATTTTCACGTATGTTAGACATTTTTCTTATGCCATTTAGAGTTCTGAACCTTAAACACATATCTAATATATTTCTAAGAACATAAGATTTTTAGAGTAATTTTTCTGTAATTCAAAACTTTTATGTATGTTGTGTGTGCT
Organism: Bubalus bubalis; assembly: GCF_019923935.1. Taxonomy (NCBI): domain Eukaryota; kingdom Metazoa; phylum Chordata; class Mammalia; order Artiodactyla; family Bovidae; genus Bubalus; species Bubalus bubalis. The sequence goes on along the minus strand of NC_059157.1, from coordinate 93,890,997 downwards.
TCCCTGATGGCTCAGCAGTAGTAAGTCTGCCCACCAATGTAGGAGACATGAGTCTGATGCCTGGGTGGAGAAGGTCCCCTGGAGAATGAAATGGCAACCTATTCCAGTATTCTTGCCTGGGAAATCCCATGGACAGAGGAGCCTGCCAGGCTACAGTCCATGGGGTCACAAAAAGTTGGATGCAACTTAGTGACTAAACAACAACATATATGTATGTATGTATGTATTTATCTAGTATTTTAGCTTTTGTGAGGAAATATAAATATTAAACTATTAGATGCTTTAAAAGATGATAGTAGTAAAGGATAAAAATTTTCTTAGAGATGTAAATGAATAAATGTAAGTTTATTTGTAAAATGAAACATGTAAATTAAGAATTCCTACTTTATTGACTAGAATCTTGCTGGTCATAGGTGAATTCAGTTAGTGAAGAGTTAGTGAGAAGAACATGTTCAGGAAGACCTAGTAGAAAAGCTAAAGTTTTGACAGAAATGAAAATTCAGGAGCTAAAATACAGTTTTCCAATAGTAAACAAAAAACATACAGGTTTGCAAAGTAATCACCTTTCTATGAAATACTCAGTGGGCAAAATGATAGTCTGTCACCAGATGGCCTTGTCCAAGCTCTATTTTAAAATTGAGAGCATTTGACAAGTTTTTTAAACTTTGATTACTAATTTCCTTACTTCTTGCCTCTAATATCTGCCTGTAGAGAACCAGCCCATAATTTCCCTTCTCAATATAATTTTCCATTAAAAAAAAAAAAACTAATGAAGAGAGATTATATGTATGCTGACTATGATATTTGCATGCCTACAGAGGAGTAGCAAATTCTTTAAGACTGTTAAAAATACTCCATTTTCAAAATCTATTAGTAATTTCTATTAAGGCAAAGAGAGAAGTTTGTCTAAAGTTCAGCCTTACTGCCACTACTTATTTCACAGGTTTGCACAAATTATGATGGAATAAATTGCTGCTAAGGAGGAATTTTCTAAACCAGAGTAATTCTTTCAACAGCATTTACTTATTCCTAGTACTTCAAGAAATTATCTATTCTTGATGTGCAGTGGAAAATGTACAGCCAAAAATCAAACCTAGAGGTCAGAGAAAGCTTGAAAAGATTTACCATTTTTTTTTTTAATCTCTGAATTAAACAGTAGGCTAAAACCTTAAATTGCTTAAGTGTGAAACAGTTAAGCAACTGTGATTGCCATAACTATTCTTCAGTGGAACTTTTTAAATAATAAATTGAAAATGAAACTGTTTATTTACCCCTTCAATAGTATGTAAGGCAATTTTCATAGTTATCAATAACAAATAGAAGTGTTTTCCCTAGTATGTTCAAAATAAATAATCCTTTCAATCAATGCCAATGCAAGGAAGGGGCATCAAACATAGCATTAGAGAACTATTTTATTCTGCGTAATTAAAAGCATATGTTACCTAGTTTGTTTCCTTCCCTGGTCAATTAATTTTTCTTCTTACTTAAAATGAAAACCCTTTTATTTGAATGTCTTCTATGTACATATATAGTATTAAAGGGGTTCCTTGGTAGCTCAGATGGTAAAGTGTCTACCTGTAGTGAGGGAGACCTGGGTTTGATCCCTAGGTTGGGAAGATCCCCTGGAGAAGGAAATGGCAACCCACTCCAGTACTCTTGCCTGGAAAATCCCATGGACAGAGGAGCCTCTTAGGCTACAGTCCATGGGGTCGCAAACAGTCAGACATGACTGAGCAACTTCACTCACATAGTATTAAAAATAAAACTTTGAGTTCTTAATTTAGAGGACTTTGAAACCGGTACAGACAATGGAAAATTATCTCACTGTTACTAAAATTTTATCTCTTTGTTTTTCTTGAGGAGAGGTTGATTTAAGTTTGTTACTCATGGAAGGAAAAATAATTATATGTGAACAAGGCTAGTATTATAAACTGCTTTCATGAATTTCATCTGAATTTGAAAGGCTTTAACATGAAGCAAATAATAACTCTACAACCAAATATCAATTAACTCTACTAAATGAGTATTGCTTATTAACAGACAATTGAAATTGTTGGTATGTATACTGATGTGAGTAACAATTTGGGCTTTTATTTAACAGCAATCTGCCAGTTCAGGCGCTCAGTCATGTCCGACTCTTTGAGACCCCATGAATTGCAGCACACCAGGCTTCCCGGTCCATCACCAACTCCCGGAGTTCACTCAGACTCACGTCCATCGAGTCAGTGATGCCATCCAGCCATCTCATCCTCTGTCGTCCCCTTCTCCTCCTGCCCCCAATCCCTCCAAGCATCAGAGTCTAATGCATTTCACATGCATGCACAGTTGTGATTTTCTCCTCAGATATGACGGAGAAGGCAATGGCACCCCACTCCAGTACTCTTGCCTGTAAAATCCCATGGACGGAGAAGCCTGGTAGACTGCGGTCCACGAGGTCGCGAAGAGTCGGACACGACTGAGTGACTTCACTTTCACTTTTCACTTTCATGCATTGGAGAAGGAAATGGCAACCCACTCTAGTGTTCTTGCGTGGAGAATCCCAGGGAAGGTGGAGCCTGGTGGACTGCCATCTATGGGGTCGCACAGAGTAGGGCACGACTGAAGCGACTTAGCAGCAACAGCAGCCTCAGATATTAAAGCTCTACCTTTTTTTCCAAATATTTAATATACTATCTGAAATTATATCATGACATCCCTATGTTTAACTCTTGATCAGTGGCAGATAGCCATATATTTGCTATCTATTTGATTCACTAATAATAATATCCATAATTACTCATGGTTCCTGTGAGGGCTTCTCCTAAAACAATTGCTTCAAAATAGATAAGTCAGCACATGCTTGCATCCACCAAAAAGAAGTTGATAGATGAAATAAACTTGTGGATACAGAGCAAGAGTGAAATACTGCAAACATATTAGCTGAGCTTGTTGATTTTAGTGAAAAGTAAAGAATAATTTATGCCTATTAAGCTTTTCTAAGCCTCCTTGAAACCATGTCTGTTATAAATAAAAATAAGTATTTCATATATATTTCCTCATAGCATTTGCCTTATTTCACATTTCACATTTATAATAAGTTTCTTAAATATTTGTAAATGGCATATTTAAAAAATATTCAGTATGAGCACACTGCTTTGGAATTATACTTTTATTTTAAGAAGATAAAACTATTCATTTTGTTTTTGATTGTATTGGGGTTTCTGATTTTCATACACATTATTTTTTATTTCTTTTAACTTTTCACTTTTATACAGAATTGTAGGTTGTCCCTTTTCAATACTTGAATGACTTTTTTTTCTTTCCAATACTTGAATACCTTTTGTTGTTGTTGTTTAATCAGGGAAATTTGAACAAATGGCTATTTGACAATATTTTTAAAATTACTGTTAACTTTTTAACATGTGAGGAATTATGATTTTATTTTTAAAAGAATTGTAGTCTTTTAGGTGTACACACTGAAACAAAATAATATGATGTTCCAAAAGAATCTAATGGGGTGGGAGGTGGGAATTGTAGCAGCAGGTGTCTGGTAATTCCTTAACAACAGACTCTTCCAGCACAGAAGTGGATGTAGGGGAGAAGGCTTGATTTGTAGCATTTGCCAATTTCCATTATGTAAATACTCCCACCATGGTTGGCTGCAAACTCCCAGCAGTGTGTCATTGAACACAGAATTGGGAAGAGAATCTTGGTTCTTGGAACGGAACATGGAACTGAGTCTTGGCAGGCAGAGCAAGTCAGCTCCAGGACATCACTGGTATCAGGCAGAGGCAAAACAAGATTAGCTTTGAGTCCATCCTGGTTGAACCAGAGTGAGACTCACAGATCAAGACCCTGGGAACCAAAGTCAGGCAGAAAAAGCTGAACAGTAATCGAAAGACTGCTGGAGGCTCAGTGTGGACAACTCTGAGCTTAAAAACCTAAGACCACAGGGGTAGAGGGATCCTCAAATACCATGAGATTCACCAGCAGGAGCTCTGCAGGGTAGGGAGGCACCAAATATCACAAGGTTTACCAGCAGTAGCTCTGCCAGTTTCCCCTAGTATTAACAAATATCTGAGAAGAATCCCCTCAGGCTTCCTTTCATTGTCTTCTTGTTTCCATGATTTCCAATAAGAAATCTGCTTTAATTTTTACCTGTATTTCTCAATATGCATTATGTCTGTTTTTCTTCCTTCACTATCATTTAAGATTATTTTCTTTACTATTTGTTTCTAGCAGGTTTAATATAGGATGTTCTGCGAGTAGGTGTTTCTTTGCTTATATTTACATTCCATTTGTTTTCTGTGCATCTTGGACCTGTGACTTGATGCCTTTCATTATTTTTCAGAAAATTCTTGACTGATATCTCTTCACATATGTATTCCTCCCTGTTACCTCTTTCATTTCTGTCAGAGATTTCAATTACATGTGTGTTACTTTTTGATATTTTCCCAAAGATCTTGATGCTATCTTCTTTGATTTTTACTTTCACATTTCTTTTACTTTGTGTTCAGTTCAAGTTTCTATTTCCTTATCTTCAAGTTCTCTCAAGGTTCGGTGTCAGTTTCATTGAAGACAGTGATAATCTCATTGAAGACAGTCTTCATCTCTGTTATTACTTTATACCATGTCATTTTGATTGTTACTTACAGTTCCCATTTTTTTGAAGATATCACCCATCTGCTTTTTCATGTTGTCTGCCCTTTCCATTATAGCCTTTGACATATTAATCATGCTATTTTAAATTCTCTGTCTGAAAGTTCCAATGCCTAGGTCTTTTTTTGTGTGTGTGTATGTGTGTGTGTAATAAAGTTTTATTAAAGTATAAAGGAGATAGAGAAAGCTTCTGACATAGGCATCAGAAGCGGGCAGAAAGAGTATCCGTTTGCTAGTGTTAACAATGAGGTTATATAATCCAAAGAATGTCTGGAGGTTATAAAGACCTCATCAGACCCACTCCCATAATTTACATCTTAAGGTAACACTGTCCTCAGGCAAGATACATCCTTGTAAAGACCAGGTCTACTCCCATAATTAACATTTTAAGATAACAGAAGGTTGAATCCAAAGACTGTCCTTAGGCAGGATACATTACTGTTATATAATCCTAAGGAATGTGGAGAAAGAAAAAAAGTTTGTCCTTTCTTCCTCCTTGAGAATTCCAGACCCCTCTCTTGATAGGGGACCCCTAGACTCCCTATCAACTTGCCTAGGAACTGACTCTCTCATTCCCCCCTTTTCTTTTAGGAGAATTATGTTGCCTAGGGAAAAGGGGCATCGTTCTTGTTCCATAACTACTTCCAAGCTGACAAGGGGCGTTGTCCCTAAATTGGTGAGGCTAGGTCTTATTGGAGTTACATCTGTTGACTCCTTTGTCTATTTTGTCCCTTATGTTCTTTCTTACTTCCTTTGTTGCACATTTTTTGGATAAAAAATCTAAATCACCTGTAGATTAAGAGACAGAATTAATGTGTATCCCTCAAAATGGGAATTTCCTCCTAACTTTATTGTCATTATATAACTGACAAATATATTCATATACATTATATGCATTTAAGGTATGCAGCATTATGTTTTGATATATGTGTACATTGTGAGATGATTTTCCCAATCAAGCTAATTAAACTATCCATCACCTCACATATTTACCTTTTGTCTGTATATGTAGTAAGGACACTTAAGGTCTACTATGTCAGCAAGTTTTATGTATATAAAGCTTTATTATTAATTACTGGCACCATGCTTTACATTAGATCACAGAACTTATGGATATGCTTCCTTTGCTAGAACTGCAGTGTGGAATATTTTGTCAATATAGTCATGAATCAAGCTGTGTTTGTGTTTTACTGTTGTTATTATTACAATTATTACCCTACTGGCTTCAAATTCCTCAGGTGTTATCCATCCTTATTGTGGGGCAGGGTTAATGGAAATGTTTTTCTCAGTATTTCTATTCTTCTCTCAGATTTAGGTTATTCTTGTGACTTCCTGGTTCAAAGAGAGTATCTTTCCAGGTACTCATTCCTGGCTTCAGGGATAAACTTTTGTTACTTGTTACTGTTATTTGCTAGTCTGGGGATGGATACAGCATTGAAATGCTCTCTTATCCTCTATCAACCTCAAACACAGGTTGTGTTTGTCTCACTGGGTCTCAGATTTGAGGGCCAGTGACTCTGCTCTTCCTCCGTATGTATAGGGTCAGCAATGATCTGGCATCAGGATAGTTTCTGCTCATTGCTTATAGTTAGTAGCTGCTGATGCTGCTAAGTTGCTTCACTCATGTCAGACTCTGTGCAACCCCATAGCCGGCAGCCCACCAGGCTCCCCCATCCTTGGGGTTCTCCAGGCAAGAACACTGGAGTGGGTTGCCATTTCCTTCTCCAATGCATGAAAGTGAAAGTGAAGTCGCTCAGTTGTGTCCGACCCTTAGCGACCCCATGGACTGCAGCCCACCAGGCTCCTCCGTCCATGGGATTTTCTAGGCGAGAGTACTGGAGTGGGGTGCCATTGCCTTCTAGACTATTGTTTTCTAATTTTAACCCAAGCTGTATTAAATATTTTCCTAGTTTAATGGCTGTTTACTATGAGGAAACTAGTCCAGTATAACTTTTCTGCCATAACTGGATGTTAAAGTTCAAGTGAGTCATATCACATGTGAACCTATGAATATATTAGAACAGAGCTAAAGGTGTGTGTGTGTGTATGAGTTAATTGGGTGTAAATATTTGTTATCTATTTTAGGGGTTTAGTCTGCTTTCTAATTCCAGAACTTGAGGAAAATAAATATCTTTTTGAATCTTTCAGTTCAGTTTCTCAGTCGTGTCTAACTCTTGGCAACCTCATGGACTGCAGCATGCCAGGCCTCCCTGTCCATCACCAACTCCTGGAGTTTACTCAAACTCATGAGCATTGAGTCAGTGATGGCATCCAACCATTTCATCCTTGGTTGTCTCCTTCTCCTCCTGCCTTCAATCTTCAGGGTCTTTTGAAATGAGTCAACTCTTCATATCAGGTGGCCACAGTATTGAAGTTTTAGCTTCAGCATCAGTTCTTCCAATGAATATTCAGGACTGATTTCCTTTAAGATCGATTGTCTGGTTGGATTTCCTTGCAGTCCAACGGATTCTCAAGAGTCTTATTTAACACCACAGTTCAAAAGCATCAGTTCTTCAGTGCTCAGCTTTCTTTATAGTCCAACCATCACATCCATACATGACTAATGGAAAAACAATAACTTTGACTAGATAGACCTTTGCTGGCAAAGTAATGTCTGCTTTTTAATAAGCTGTCTAGGTTGGTCATAACTTTTCTTCCAAGGAGAATCTTTGGATTCTATCTTAAGAGGTGATTGTGGGGCTTCCCTCATAGCTCAGCTGGTAAAGAATCCATCTGCAATTCAGGATACCTGGGTTTGATTCCTGGGTTGGGAAGATCCCCTTGAAAAGGGAAAGGCTACCCACTCCAGTATTCTAGCCTGAATATTCTATGGACTGTGTAGTCCATGGGGTTGCAAAGAGTGGGGCATGACTGAGTGACTCTCACTTTCACTTTCAAGAAGTGATTTATGTAAGTAATTATTTAGTATTCCAAATAAGGCATTTTGGACTTACTCTAAATTATTACTATCTAATGGCATAAGTAGTTTTAGGCCTTGGGCTATGAAACTGTGGGCTTCCCTGGTGGCTCAGTGGTAAAGCATCTACCTGCCTTGCAGAAGATGCAAAAGATGTGAGTTCAACCTTTGTGTTGGGAAGATCTCCTGGAGGAGAAAATGGCAGCTCATTCCAGTATTCTTACCAGGAAAATCCCATGGACTGATGAGTCTGGTGGGCCACAGCCTGTGGGGTCACAAAGACTGAGTATGAATGCACGTATGCACACATATAAATCTGCACTAATGTCTGAATTATCTATTCCTTGAGGCTAGTGTACAGCTAGTCAACTGTCCATTAAGACAGGCATTATTTCAGTAAATCTTTTACATCTTGGTGTCCTGTTAACTTTTACTCTTGGTTGTTTTCTGTATAAGGGTAAAGAACTGTGCTCTTTCAGTTCATCCTAAAAGTTTTATATTGTCTAGATATTTGATCTGTCTTTTGGATCTTAGAACAATTTTTAAAATAGTTTCCTAGTTGAATGTTATACTGAAAAATGGGTGTGCCCTTTAGGTAAAAAAAGTAGGGTGGATAAAAAGCAAGATGGAATATTTGTGTGTATTAATTTCAAGGTAAGATTGGCATATTTAAAGTCAAGTTCTCTTTCATAATATTTTAGTCTCCACTTTGTTTCCAGTGATAAAACTCAGATTAATTCTGAGTATTTATAGATGTTTGAAGTCTCTTTATATTTAGTTGTTAATTTATCTACTTCAATATTATGCTTAATTTGTTTGGTCCTCATTATTTAGGACTGATTAATTTTTAGAGTTATAGGGGGAAAAGCTGAATAGAACCTCTAATGATATCTCATCTATATTTACATTTTTTAAAATCAGAATTTATGTCATATATGCAATGTTTAAAATGTGGAACCACATTGAAATTTTCTAAAATCATAGCTTAATACATCCTTCTAAGCTGTAAGTAAAAAAAGTCATCTTGTAAAGCAGAAGTATATTTATTTTTAATATTTTGAATTCAAGTAACGTGTTAGCAAAAATGATTTAGGGATGCTACCTTAGCTGGAAGGTTATTGTGATCCTCTATGATTTAAGTTGAAGTGTTGCCTACTATTTAACAGATGAAAAAGGATTATATTATTATTTTTTTGAGTGATCCTCCAACTTATGTTATACCTCATGGAAATGTACTTGTTGACCTTTTTTTCCCTTATCACTTTTTAGAAACAAGAAATAAAATAGATCATGCTAATTTTCAAGTTGTTATATAAGTAGAGGTGACTCTCTTCACATTTTTATTCTTGCTTTGGTTTTTACATAAAATATTTCATACAAATAACTTCACAGTAGAGTAAATAATACCTAAGTTGCATATGTCAGTTATATTTATGCAATGTAAAAATTAATAGGGAAGGAATGAAATTGTCAAAAATTAAAATAGAATCATAAAACTCTAGGTGTACATTTACAAATCCTTAATAAGTAAAATGAAGATTGAATCAATTATGATTTCAGATTCAGTTAAAAATAAAAAGTAAATCAGAATATTTTCTTAACTGATAAATTACAGACATGTTAAGCACACTGAATGTGAAAAATGCAGAGATAAATTTAACCTTAAAGACCTGAAGTGGGTGTTTTTACTTTGGGACTGGAAAGGGGCATTACATTTTTTTTTTTTCCCTGAAAGGATATTTTGATATCTTAGTGTGTTCTGAACCATAGCTATTCCATATTTATTAGATTCAGGCTGGAGGAATCAGGGCATAGAAATAAAATATATTCCAATAGGAGAAGCAAGATCTAAGACAAAACATTAATGAAAATAAAGATGACAGAAACATATCACTCAATCAAGTTTGTCCAGAATTTTTACAAAAGTTGTATTCTGCAAGTAATTTCTACATATATGTTGGTGGGCATTTTTAAGTTTCCCAATAAAATTATTTTGTTGTAATTAGAAGTTAATTTATTCCTATTAATCATTAATTTATTTCATAAACACTTATTATGAAATATTTCCTTGTTTCAAAACAAATGAAACAGAGTGATGAGATCTATCTTTCTCCTCACATTCTCATAAACATCTTTCATATTATCCTTATTCTCCAAGCTCCCACAAATATGTAAACACTAGTTTTAGCAAATATATATTCAGGTAGGAGAATATGTAAAACAAAAATCTTATGTCCCTTCCATCCCTCCACACCAGCTGTACTGCATAATGTATGCCATAGAGGAGTGTAGCAAGTCAGAAAGTGGACATGAAGAAAACTAATTTTCAAAGGGCAGAAGAGTGATGTATACATAGGAAGTATGCATTCTACATGCTAGGTTGATTTTTAGGGGAAAATATAAAGGAGAAAGCTGATATTTCATGGTTTATTAAAACAATTTTGAAAACTTAGGGCTGAAAATGTTTTTAACCTTTTTATTTCTGATCAATGAAGGTGCCCTGAATACTAAGTGGAAACAGGTTGAGGAAATCTAGATGGGAAAGGGCAGACACATTCTTTCCTCTCAGTTCTCCATGACTCTCAGGTAGATATGAGGTTGAACCCAGTACCCTGATTATAAGTAAGGAAATCCTAATCTCAGCTATGAGGCCACATGCTGCTATCCTGGAGGACAAGTCATTCTGCTCTGGAAGCAGCAAAGGGAGACTATTTGGCCCTTTCAGATTGCACCAGGCCAGCAGTCTAGATAAATTTAAATATGGCCTCAGTGTACACAATTTATTCAGATAACACTACAGCAGACAAAAATCAATATAGTCAGAATGTTTCACAGAGAAATAACTCATTTGTATGGTCCAGACCTCATGTAATCACTTACTGTTTTCAGGAACACGTACAGCAAGAACCCAAACTGAATGCACACAGTTCTGATATTGACATAATAGTAAGGCATCTTCTCCTGAAAAGGATACAGGAGGGTAAGAAATTAAGCATTAGATTAAATGGGATTAATTTATTGAATTAATTTGGAATTCATTTTGAATTGAATTAATTTGAAACTGATTTGGAATCATTTAAAATTTTCTTAAAGATACAATCTTTTTTGTTACTATGCATTGCATTCCAGGTATATATGTTTTAGTACGGCACTAGGCTAAATTCTGAAATAGGAAAAAAAAAAAAAAAACATGAAAAAGACAAATTAGTTGGAGCTGTCACAACAAAATCCCATAGATTAGGTGGCTTAAACAACAGAAATCCATTTTCTAACCATTCTGAAGTCTGAGAGTCCAGTATCAAGATGACAGCAGGTTCAGTTTTATCTAAGACCTCTCTCAGATCAGTTTAGTTCACACCCCCTTCCTGGCTAGCCCTAATTTGTATAGGGCAGGCTCCTAGGGGAGGAAACAAACATAAAAAGAAGGAGCAAAGACAGACTGAGGCCTCTGCTTTGGCGTCAGCCTGCCCTCATGCCTTCATCTCAGTTCAGTTCAGTTGCTCAGTCATGTCCAACTCATTGTGACCCCATGGATTACAGCACACCAAGCTTCCCTGTCCATCACCAATTCCCAGAGCTTTCTCAAAATCATTTCCATTGAGTTGGTGATGCTATCCAACCATCTCATCTTCTGTCACCCGCTTCTCCTGCCACCTTTGGTCTTTCCCAGCATCAGGGTCTTTTCCAATGAATCAGTTCTTTGCATCAGGTGCCAAAGTATTGGAGCTTCAGCTTCAGCATCGGTCCTTCCAATGACTATTCAGGACTGATTTCCTTTAGATTGACTGGTTTGATCTCCTTGTAGTCCAAGGGACTCTCAAGAGTCTTCTCCAACACCACAGTTCAAAAGCATCAATTCTTAGGTGCTCAACCTTCTTTATAGTACAACTCTCACAGCCATACATGCCTACTGGAAAAACCAGAGCTTTGATTAGATGGACCTTTGTCGGCAAAGTAATGTCTCTGCTTTTTAGTATGCTCTCTTGGTTTGTCATCTTTTCTTCCAAGGAGCAAGCATCTTTTTATTTCATGGCTGTAGTCACCATCTGCAGTGATTTTGGAAACCAAGAAAAAAAAGTGAGCCACTGTTTCCATTGTTTCCCCATCTACTTGCCATGAAGTGATGGGACCAGAAGCCATGATCTTAGTTTTCTGAATGTTGAGTTTTAAGCCAACATTTTCACTCTCCGCTTTCACTTTCATCAAGAGGCTCTTCAGTTCCTCTTTGCTTTTTTCCATTAGAGTGGTATCATCTGCATATCTGATGTTGATATTTCTCCCTGCAATCTTGATTCCAGCTTGTGTTATTCTCTCCACTATCATATATGCACACTCATAAAAGTTGTTTTATTTTTTGAAATCTGACTCCAAAAATATTCTAAACTTGGATACTCACTCTTTCTTCAAATATAACTTTTAATTTACCTTTTTTCCAAATTGCAGAAATATTATAATATGATAAATCAGTTAAACAAACTATACTATTTTGGAATGTTGTTCAAAAACAAAATATAAAAATCTGTCATTTATTTTAGGAGAGGGCTTTAAGAGTATTTTTCACACTGAGCTTAAATCTCAGTGGTTCTCATAAATATTTTGGGAATAATTTCTAGCTTCAGAGAACTAACATTCTCAAGTATTTTGGTACAAAATTATGTTTACTTTAGGATGGAGACTTAAAGGAGGAAACACATATTAGAAAAATTAAAATATGTCTGTGGGTATTGTTTTTAAAGACATATTAAACAAATAAGCAAAACCCCAAACAGGCAACCCAAGCAGCATTTGGGCTCCTCCAATTTAGGTTAGCCTGAAAAGAGACATCATTATCCAAATCCCAGTGGTAATCATGTCATTGAAAAGTTAAATTAGAACTCTCAATCATGTGCAGGTAAGTTTTATTAAGAATGAAAGGAGAATCTAGAATGAAAGCTTATGTTTTCCAGATCCATCAATATAACACTCTATAGGCTGCTGCTAAATTCTTTAGATACTCCAGGAAAAATCTGTCATTAAATTCAGACAATTTTACCCTAGCAAACTGAAAGTTATCAATCCATTTGCTGACTTTCTATTTTTTTTAATATGTTGTGCATTTTAAATAAATTACTTGATTTCTTTTCAGGACCATGAATTTGAACAAATCCAGAAAAGTGACACTTCTTGCTGTTCTCAGCCTTGTTCCATTCACACCTGTAAAAGCATATTTTGAATTTCACATTATAGAAAATTTATTTACAAAATTATTGGTGCTACAAAATCTATATAATACTACCAGTTAGGTTTTACTGAATTGCTGTTTACCCATTATGATCCCCATTTCTCTATGCAACTATAAAGATTCTAACAAAATACATGTACATGTACGTGTAGGAGCTTCCATGTCATGGCATTTATAGACATTGGCTGTTATGAATATTGGGTGCATGTACATTTTCAAATTCTAGTTAAACTAGTTATTTAAAATGTAAAAGATTGGAGATAATATTCTTAAAGCACTAAAGCACCTCACATAATACAGTCTTAGCATCCATCTATTTATCTGTTTTGTATATTTATACTTTTATATATATATATATAAATTATTAATGCATGCCAACATATAATATGGGGCTTCCCAGGTGGTGCTAGTGTTAAAGAACCCTCATGCCAATGCAGGAGATGGAGCGGACCCAGGTTTGATCCCTGGGTTGGGAAGATCCCTTGAAGGAGGGCCTGGCAACCCACTCCAGTATTCTTGCCTGGAGAATTTCATGGACAGGAGAGCCTGGTGGACCACAGTCCATAGGGTCACAAAGAGTTGGACACAACTGAAGTGACATCACATATGCACATATTATAATTGTTATTTGAAGTTTCAGAATTATCTCCTTCCATAAATCTTGAATTTCTCATACATGTGATTTGATTAAGCCTTAGTATTGTCCTTTTCACCTTGAAGTGAACTCAGTAATAATCAAGTATCTTTTCCTTTGTATAATCTCTCTCTGTGTCTAAAACATTTATTGAGGATCTTCTTATGGGTACTGTGCTATATGGTTGAGAATTTTTTTTTTAGAGCTTAACAGTATGTCCAGATATGAAAAGAGTTACAGGCATATAAATTCACAGTGTGAGAAGAAAACAGTAATTTTTTTTTTTTTTTTTGCACTTTTGGAAGAGAAGGAGAGTGAGAGAGAGACAGAGACACTCCTTTGTGATCTGAGGACAATTAAAAACTTTTATTTGTAGCAATCTACATTTACTATGAAGTCAGAAAGGAAACATTTATTATTCCTTTGTGTTTTCATAAACATTGTGTTCTAACATGTATTTTGAAAGAGAAAGCCAGGCAAATGATACATAATTCCAATGGACATAAGTTTATAGCATGAGTATCAAGGCCTCCTCTTTCTGTCAGCTAGTATGCAACTTACCATGTGAAACATACTTACTCTTACTGATTGTTTTGTAACTCCATTAAGAAATATTTTATTTAAATACAAACATTTATGAAATTATTCATTCATTTTTTATACCAATATTTGCTTTCTGTACAGAGAAATATGTACCTTGTTTTTCTGTCAGTAGACAATGTATTTTAGAAGTTATTTCATATCAGTGTATACAGAATAACCTCATCCTTTTTAATGCTTGTTTATTATGCTATTGAATGAGGTGCCATGGTAGACATAATAGTCCCTCAGCTGATGGACATATAAATTGTTTCCAGGCACTTGGACTTGGTGTTATAATTATGCACTAAACATCCTGGTACCCTATTTGGAGAGTACTGCTAGGACAAATACCCTAGAGAGTTATGTACCTTTTAAATTTGATGGATATTGCCAAATTGGCCTCAAAAATTGTTACCAACTTTCATTCCATATACAGTGCAAGAGAATATCTCTTCCCCAAATATTTTATTATGTTTTTTTTCTTTGTCAATCTGATAGGATAGAAACGTTGATTTTTGTCATTAGAATTTTCATGATTTTTATAAAATCACATTTATTTTTCATGTTGAGGTGTTGACCTTTTCCTTATTGACTTGTGGGAACTTTTAGACCACCATTGAGACTACAGCATTCCACTTTAGTGGTGCAGACTTTAAACTGTAGTTTTTTCAAAGATTTTATTAGTAAGTATAGTAGCCATAGAAAAACTCAATAATATTCATGAGCCATGGCTGATTCTTTATAACATGAAACTTCCTAGTGGACTTGATTTTTGTGAAGTGAGCAGTGGAACATTCTTGCCTGCTTGTATTTTAGGCTTCATTGATCATAGAATTGTTTTGATCATATTTCTTCTTACTTAGGATAATAGAAATTTATAATGGTATGCAGTAAAATTACTATGCCTGAAGCAAACTTGTTTCTCATGTAAAATATTGGCTTGAGAGTCCCAAATCTCCAGTTAGTTAGGAAGACAGCTGTCATAAAGTAAACTTTAATGCATAAAATATTGGATTTGGCATAAGAATATATATTATTAGTTATATTTTATAAGTTTCTGGGTATCCTCTTTAATGGTCCATTTTAAAATCACTGCATCTATAACTTAGTGAAGCATTGCTTATATTTTCTTTTTTTTAATTTATTTTATTTTTTAACTTAACAATATTGTATTGGTTTTGCCATATATCAACATGAATCCACCACAGGTATACACGTGTTCTGCATCCTGAACCCTCCTCCCTATATTTTCTTATAGCCACTAACCAGCCAGGAGCCAAAAGGGCAAGGCTCACTTGTGCCATAAGATAGAACAGAGAGACCAATTGGCAGTTTTTTAAAAATATTTTCTTAGAAGTGAAACATGGAAAAAAAAAAAAAAAAAAAGCAAACATGTAGTATTTATCCAAACAATCAAGACAGAATTTTGCATAAACTTTTTGAGAGCAAGAACAAATCAATATAACTTTGGAGAGTTACCATCAAATATTTCTGGATAAAGCAGAATTGCAAATTGGTTGGTTTAAAAAAAAAATAATAATACAGGTGAAAAGAAACTAAACAGTACAGGTGGCTCACTCTCCCTCCCACCCTACTTTCACAAAAAAAGATTTTGTTCATTTTTTGTGCTATAATAACTCCATTATCTACTCTTTCTATTCTTCATTCCATTATTTGAAATCACACATTAGTATCCCCAATGTGATTTGTGGAAACAATTTCTATTTTTTTTAAAAGGTCTTATAAAATTGAAGTATATTTGATTTACAATGTTTCAGATATACAGCACAGTGATTCCATTATACATACATACATATATATATATATACTTTTTCAGATTTTTTTTACTATAGCTTATTACAAGATATTGAATGTATTTCCCTGTTATATATAGTAGTTCCTTATTTATTTTATATATAGTAGTGTGTAACTGTTAAACCCAACCACCTAATTTGTCCCTCCTCCTATTCCCCTTTGGTAATCATAAGTTTATTTTCTGTCCATAGATCTATTTCTGTTTTGTAAGTAAGTTCATTTATATCATATTTTAGACTACACATACAAGTGATATCATATGTGTTTATCTTTCTCTGTGTGCCTTATTTCAGTTAGTTTGATAGTCTCTACTTTTATCTATGTTGCTGCAAATGGCAATATTTCCTTCTTTTTATGACTTGAGTAATATTCCATCATATATATATATATATATATATATATATATATATATACACACACATACACACACACACACACATATCACATCTTCTTTATCCATTCACTGTTGATGGACATTTAGGATGCTTCTATGTCTTGGTTTCCATGTAAACCAAGATCTGAAGAACTATGATCAGAGGTTCGTGACATTATACAGGAAGCAGTAATCCAGAACATCCCCAAGAAAAAAAATGAAAAAAGACAAAATGGTTGTCTGAGGAGACCTTACAAATAGATATGAAAAGTAGAGAAGCAAAAGGGAAAGGAAAAACGGAATGTTATACCCATTTGAATGAAAGTTCCAAAGAATAGCAAGGAGAGATAAGAAAGCCTTCCTCAGTGATCAGTGCAAAGAAACAGAGAAAACAATAGAATGGGAAAGACTAGAGATCTCGTCAAGAAAATTAGAGATACCAAGGGAATTTTTCACGCAAAGATGAGCCCAATAAAGGACAGAAATTGTATGGACCTAACAGAAGCAGAAGATATTAAGAAGAGGAGGCAAGAATACACAGAAAAACTATACAAAAGTATCTTCACAACCCAGATAATCATGATGGTGTGATCACTCAGCTAGAGCCAGACATTCTGGAATGCAAAGTCAAGTGGGCCTTAGGAAGCATCACTATGAACAAAGCTAGTGGAGGTGATTAATTCCAGTTGAGCTATTTCAAATCCTAAAAGATGATGCTGTGAAAGTGCTGCACTCAATATGCCAGCAAATTTGGAAAACTCAGCAATGACCGCAGGACTGGAAAGGTCAGTTTTCATTCCAATCTCTAAGAAAGGCAATGGCAAAGAATGCTCAAACTACCGCACAATTGCCCTCATCTCATATGCTAGCAAAGTAATGCTCAAAATTCTCCAAGCCAGGCTTCAACAGTACATGAACCGTGAACTTCCATATGTTCAAGCTGGATTTAGAAAACTCAGAGGAACCAGCGATCAAATTGCCAACATTGGTTGGATCATCAAAAGAGCAAGAG
Organism: Bubalus bubalis; assembly: GCF_019923935.1. Lineage (NCBI taxonomy): Eukaryota > Metazoa > Chordata > Mammalia > Artiodactyla > Bovidae > Bubalus > Bubalus bubalis. The sequence continues at coordinate 93,873,805 of NC_059157.1, read as the reverse complement.
AGTTCCAGAAAAATATCGACTTCTGCTTTATTGACTATTCCAAAGCCTTTGACTGAGTGGATAACAACAAACTGTGGAAAATTCTGAAAGAGATGGGAATACCAGACCACCTGACCTGCCTCCTGAGAAATCTGTATGCAGGTCAAAAAGCAACAGTTAGAACCAGACATGGAACAATGGACTGGTTCCAATTTCGGAAAGGAGTACTTCAAGGCTGTATATTGTCACTCAACTTATTTAAATTATATGCAAAATCCATCATGCAAAATGCCAGGCTGGATGAAGCACAGGTTGGAATCAAGATTGCTGGGAGAAATATCAATAACCTCAGATATGCAGATAAAAACAACCTTATTCCAGAAAGTGAAGAGAAACTAAAGAGTCTCTTGATGAAAGTGAAAGAGGAGAGTAAAAAAAATCTGACTTAAAACTTAATGTTCAAAAAATGAAGATCCTAGCAACCAGTCCCATCACTTCATGGCAAATAGATGGAGGAGAGGAAATAGTGACAGAGTTTATTTTCTTTGGCTCCAAAATCACTGCAGATAGTGACTGTAGTCATGAAATTATAAGATGCTTTTTTCCTTGGAAGAAAAGTTATGATGAACCTAGACAGTGTATTAAAAAGCAGAGACATTACTTTGCTAACAAAGGTCTGTATAGTCAAAGTTATGGTTTTTCCAGTAGTCATGTATGGATGTGAGAGTTGGACCATAGAGAAAGCTGAGCACTGAAGAATTTATGTTTTTGACCTGTGGTGTTGGAGAAGACTCTTGAGAATCCCTTGGACAGGAAGGTGATCCAGCCAGCCCATCTAATGGAAATCAGTCCTGAATATTCATTGGAAGGACTGATGCTGAAGCTCCAATACTTTGGCCACCTGATGTGAAGAATTGACTCATTAGAAAAGACCCTGATGCTGGAAGAGATTGAAAGAAGGAGGACACGTGGACAACAGTGGATGAGATGGTTTAATGGCATCACCAACTCAATGGACATGAGTTTGAGTAATTTTGGGGACTTGGTGATGGACAGGGAAGTCTGGCATGCTGCAGTCCATGGTATCACAAAGAGCTGGACATGACTGAGAAACTGAACTGATGTCTTGGCTATTGTAAATAGTAGTGCTATGAACATTGGGGCACATGTAACTTTTCAAATTGGAGTTTTCATCTTTTCTGGAGATAAGCCCAGGAGTGGGATTGCTATATAAAGTTTCTAAATTCTTCTCCATCCTTTAATTTTTTCCCCTCCAATTCACTTCACATAGCCATTAGAGTTGCTTTTAAAATTCAGATAAATGGAGGTCCTATTCAACTCTGATTATCCTCCCCCACCCCTCACAAATCTGCATTTATCAGCATGACATTCAAACCCCTCAGGATTTTGGGCATAGTTGGCTTTTCTCATTAAAATTGACTATCTTCCAATCACTCCCATTAATACAAGTTTACTAAACCATTTATCATTTCTCAACATATCTTATATTTTCCTGTTTCTGCATTTTTACTCATGCTGATGTGTCAATCTAGAAGTCCTTTCCTCTCAGAAGTGTACTTAAAAATAGCTAATATTTTTGTGATGGCTTACTGACCCAAGAACTGCTTTAAGCATTTCAGACTCCTGAAAAACATAGGTACTATAACTCTTAACATTTTACAAATGATGAAATTGAAGTAGGGAGAGGTTAAGTAATATGAACTGAAACATAAAGCTGAGTTTCAAACATGGCATTCTTTCTCTAGAGTTGTAACAGGCAAGACTGCCTTGATCATTTCTTGATCCTCTAGAGCATATTATGTATTTTCAGTGTATGTATGTATGTATGTATGTATGTACAGTGCAGGTGCTAAATAAGTGTTGTTTAAATTGAATGTTTTATTCAGATTATAATTTGAGCTTGAATGATCCAGAAAATAAACTTAATTATCCACTTGAGAATGTCAGTGTTCTCTTGACCCATTTTTCTTGAAAGTGGCTCTTTCTTTTTACTTAAATATTTCTATTTTGATATTTACAGTCACAGTTCGGTTCAGTTGCTCAGTCATATCCGACTCTTTGTGACCCCATGAATCACAGCACACCAGGCCTCCCTGTCCATTACCAACTCCCGGAGTTCACTCAAACTCATGTCCATCAAGTCGATGATGCCATCCAGGCATCTCAGAGTAGATGGTAGCAATTATCTAGAAGTGACTACAGTTAGTAAAGTGACATGAAATCAAATGTATTTTCCTTTTAAGGAAAACTTAGAGAGTAAAAGTAAAAAACTGTATGTAAGAAAATTGACCTTATTGTGCATTTTATTTAGTCACAAGGAGTATGGTTGAAAGAAATTGGGAGAGGTTATTTTCCCATGTAATCATCTTTATTTGATAAAGCTAAATTCTCTATTAAATTAAAAATTATTTATATTTTAATCACTAACTATACTTAGTATTAAAAGGAATTGTTCACAGATTTCATAGCCTTCATGTCAGTTGAGGCCAGTTGAGAGTTTCAAATATGAACTGAAATTTACATTATGGAAATGGGAAATTAAAAATACAAATCAAGGTCAATGTAATCTCTTTATCTTTCCCTAAGACTTGAAAGGTTAAATTTTGGTATTAAAACTGTGAAACTTAAATATCCAGGTAGTTTTTACAATATAGTAAAGATTCATTTGGTAGAAAAAAAATGCATTTTTGCTTGGTATTTTCTGTGTTAACCCTTCTGAAATATCTCTTTTGAATGTAATTATTCTTCAGAAGAATTTTATCCTGGTATAGCTTTCTTACTTTATACCAGGGTTATATACTGACTTTCTTCATATGGGGTTCCTCAATATCAGTGGGTCTTCCCTGGTGGCTCAGAAGGTAAAGCCAGGCTTTACCTGCAGACTCTGCCTGCAGTGTGAGAGACCCAGGTTCGATCTCTGGGTCAGGAAGATCCGCTTGAGAAGGAAATGGCAATCCACTCCACTACTCTTGCCTGGAAAATTCCATGGAGGAGCCTGGTGGGTTATAGTCCATGGCGTCGCAAAGAGTTGGACAAAACTAAGCGACTTCACCTTCTCTTTTCTCCCTCAATATCAGCACTGCTGGCATTTTGCACAGGTTAACTCTGTTACATGGGAATTGTATGATGTTTGGCACCATCCCAGATCTCCAGTTGTTACCAGAAGGGAGACCCCTTCCAGGGCCCAAAAGTGGACACTTGTCTAACACTTGGAAATGCATTGTCTGAGGAGATACATGTACTGGCAAAGCAGAAGACATTACTGGGATGGGGCCCTCTAGAAGAGAGCAGTAGGATAAGGGAACCCAGGAGATCTACTCTGCCATGCCAAGCTTGCAGCTTCAGGTTTTATGGTAATAGGATTAGCTTTCTTGGTTGTCCTTGGCCAGTCATCTTGCTCATGCCCATATTTGGTCCCACTCAGAGTCCTTCCTGGTGGTGCATGCATGTCACAGACAAGATGAATTCTTGAAGGTTTCTAGGAGATTGGCAAGGCAAATTATGGACCAGTGTTTCCTCCTTCTTTTTGGCCCTCCTGAATTCTCCCGGCTAGTTTTGTTGACAGCCCCATATTTCTTATCAAGCCTCTCCTGTTGTGACACAATTCATGCCAGCAGTTATTATCATGCCTGGCCAAGGCAGGCAGTTTTGGTCTCTAGTTCCCTAACATAGTCACTCACACTCTTTAAGCTGTGAAAGCAAAATGTCTCCAAACATTGCCAAACATCCTGGGGCGGTAACGGGAGATTTCCTCCTGTTGAAAACCGCTGATTTATGTGGACTCATTGCCCTTAGAATTTTTAGTCATTCCAATGGATTTCTTAAAGAGAGCATGCTCTCAGGGAAGAAGAATACATCCCCTGTCTTTTTATCTTTCCTTTTCTGCATTATTATAAGGGCTTTAACCCACACCCCATTTTGTTGTTGTTCAGTCGTTCAGGCATATCTGACTCTTTATGACCCTATGGAATGCAGCACGCCAGGCTTCCCTGTCCTTCACCAGTTTCCAGAGCTTGCTCAAACTCATGTCCATCAGTGATGCCATCCAACCATCTCACCCTCTGTCGTCCCCTTCTCCTTCTGCCTTCAGTCTTTCCCAGCATCAGGGTCTTTTCTAATGATTCAACTCTTTGCGTCAGGTGGCCAAAGTATTGGAGTTTCAGCATCAGTCCTTCTAACGTATATCCAGGATCGATGTTCTTTAGGTTTGATCTCCTTTCAGTCCAAGGGACTCTCAAGAGTCTTCTCCAACACCACAGTTCAAAAGCATCAATTCTTCAGTGCTTAGCCTTCTTTATGGTCCAACTCTCACATCCATACATGATTACTTGAAAAACCATACCTTTGACTAGATGGACTTTTGTCGGCAAAATAATGTCTCTGCTTTTTAGTATGTTGTCTTGGTTTGTCATAGCTTTCCTTCCAAGGAGAAGTGTGTTTTAATTTCATGGCTGGAGTCCCATCTGCAGTGATTTTGGAGCCCAAGAAAATAGTCTGTCTCTGTTTGCATTGTTTCCCTATCTATTTGCCTTGAAGTGATGGGACTGGATGCCATGATCTTCATTTTTTGAATGTTGAATTTAGTTCCATCATATTTCTCTTAACCAGTCTGGCACAGGTAGCATAGGTAGCAAGGACACAATACCTTCATATAGTGCATTGCTAACTATACACTCAGACTTCGATGCCACAACTAACTCTATTTAGATACTGTGCTGCATTCCAGGATAGGAAGGGATGGTTGAGGTAAAACCTAAGTGCTTGTGTTTCAACATCACTATGGCAGGAATAGGGCTTCCCAGGTGGCACTAGTGGTAAAGAACCCACCTACCAATGCAGTTAGATGTAAGAGATTCGGGTTCAGTCCCTGGGTTGGGAGGATCCCCTGGAGGAGGACATGGCTACCCACTCCAGTATTCTTTCCTGGTGAATTCCATGGACAGAACAGCCTGGTGGGCTATGGACCATAGGGTCACAAAAAATTGGGCACAACTGGAGCACTTAGCACTCATATATGGCAGGAATTAGTGAAGCAACTCCACCTTGTGAGTTCCTTTCTCTCAAGTATCAGCAGCTGTTAATTCTGTTATTTTGGATATTATGCATTAAAATAATCCACAGAAACGTTGACATGAACTTCCACCTTCTTTTTAGAGCCTTCTGTTACTGGCTAGGGGAAGTGGGAGAAATCTCAGCAGGTAGATGTGTGGCCAGAGAATAAAGGGAGCAGTGAACTACCACTACCTCCCAGCATATTTTCTTTTGAGCCTGAGGTAATAGGTGCAGCAGTAGAGACCTGGAGTTATAATGCAGCCTGAGTAGCCAGCAAACACAGGTTATGTGGAGATAGCATTGGGAATTCTAACACCTTTAATAGCTTGCATTTGTATTCTTTAAAAAATTAACTCAATATATATTGTTCAAGTATTCATTTCATAGTCTTTGTCCCTTTTCACTTCATATTGATTTGACCCTTTGTGGGGGCGGGGAGGGGGGCAGCATGCACAGCAGATCCTCCCAATGAGGAGCACTTAAAATGCTATCAGATTGCCCAGCAAATTAGAGCTGTCCGAATGAAGCAATTGACATTTTCCTGTTTAAACCTCATTCCCTTAGGGAACGCTCTGTCACCAGGGTTATTAACTGGGATCTAAATCTAACTACTGCATGATACCATTTATATCCAGATGATATAAAAATGAAAATTTCCATATTTTTCAGGTGAGCAGTAGGGTAAAAAACTTTTTTTTTCCCTTTCATAACCCACTTTCAGCCTCTAACTCTGCAAGACTATAGAAAGCAATGTGGTAATTTATGATAACATGGTAAAAATATTGACCCCATACATTTGTCAGAATAGATCTTTTTCTATTTGATCATTATTATTTGCCTCTTCATTGTGACTTGCTCTAACTCCAAATGTAACAATCTAAGCTCCTTCTTTCTTATCTCTTGCCATTTACTGTAGTTTTGAATTTTACTTTTAATGTAATTCATTTTTAGATAAAAGGAATTCTTAGCATATCTCTGTTTTAAGTTAGTCAAGCACAAGTCAAAAATTAGAAAGAAAAAACTAGGTAGCACCAAAGATTAACTGTACAGATTTTAGGGTCAAAAATGGAAATGTTAATCCAGTTTTACCATTTCGTACTTGTTTGATTTCAGACAATTTAATTGCCATCTTGTAGCTCTGTTTTTCAAAATACTGAGTCACCATTGGACTACATAATGTTAAATACCACTTCGAGTTTCATGAGACTTAATTATTAAATATAAATCACATGAGAATGTCAAGCCTTGATTTTCCTAGAGTCCAATCAATCTCTATCTAATATCCTCTGATTCTTTGTTTCAATATATTTGCTTTCTAATCATTCAACAGTAGGAAACATGTTGAATGATAATCATTTCTTCTTGTTGCTGAATCCCTATTTCTTACATTATTACTCAGTTTTAACTGTTAAGAATGTAGGTGTGCACTCTGTTTATGTGAGTGTTCTTGAAAGCATTTGTTTGACCAAAAAGAAAAAATCAATTCTGATGAAGTTTGAAAACAAATCTTCTATGTATTTTCCTGCTATATTTCTTCAAAACAATTTAATTTTTTTTTAACCCAAAATTCTTAGGTTCATGGACTGTAGTTCAGTTTGAATGGTTGGTCAAATCTAGCAAGTTAGACAATGCATCTGATTGAATCATCAAAATGGTAGAGCAAAAGTTGACATTTGAATCCAGAGTTTGAATAAATGAGAAACAGGAACCTACATAGAGGCAATACTGACTTAGAGTCTATTTCCCCATAGCTTTCGGGCTTCCCTTGTGGCTCAGCTCGTAAAGAATCTGCCTGCAATGTGGGAGACCTGGGATCGATCCCTTGGTTGGGAAGATTGCTTGGAGAAGGGAAAGGCTACCCACTCCAGTATTCTGGCCTAGAGAAATCCATCGGCTGTGTAGTCCATGGGGCCACAAAAAGTCAGACAGGACTGAGTGATTTTTCACTTACCATAGCTTTCACTTGGTGGTATAGTATCGAGTTGGGTGTACTGCAGACAAAAGCATCAATAATAGAATAAACCAAAGAACTACTAAACTCTAAAGGTACTTTGGATCATGAGTATGGGAAACCTGTGCAGAGAAAAACAAGAAAATTATTTATAATAAACTAGAATTTCATTATTACTGTTATACTGCTGACTGGAAAGGAAAACATTCCTCATTACTCTCTTACTACTACCATACTCACAAGACTTCTTACACCAGAGGTTTAGGGGTTTTCCCTAAACCAAGAGGTTCTCTGTAGTACCTGTTGGGTTTCCTACTATTTCATACAATTCCAAGGCTATCTGCTGCTGCTGCTGCTACTAAGTCATGTCAGTCGTGTCTGACTCAGCGACCCCGTAGACGGTAGCCCACCAGGCTCCTCAGTCCATGGGATTTCTCAGGCAAGAGTACTGGAGTGGGTTTCCATTGCCTTCTCCTCCAACACTGTCTAACTGGAGATAATATCAGATTTCACGGTTAAGGGCTCTGTCCCACAAGACTTCTCCTACCCTGCTTCAGAGGCTAGTACAAGTCTTGGTTGCCACCTATAAATCTAAGATTTCAGTGTCCCATTCTAGAATTCGATTAATTTGCTAGCAATGCTCACAGAACTCAGGAAAACACATTTAGCAGATTATTAAAAGACATGATGAATGATACAGATGAACAGCCAGATAAAGAGATACATAGGCGATGTCTGGGAGGGTCCTGAGCACAAGAGCTTCTGTCCTTCTGGAGTTGGAGGTGTGTCACTCTACCCAGTACATGGATCTTTTCACTAATCCAGAAACTCTCATAATCTCATATTATTGGGTTTTATGGAGCCTTTATCACATAGACATGCTCAATTATTAATGCCATTTTCAACCTCTCTCCCTTCTAAGGAGAATTAGTGGTGGGGCTGAAAATTTCAAGCTTCTAATTATGGCTTGATCTTTCTGGTGACCAGCGCCATCCAGGAGCCCTCCAAGAGTCTTCCCAGGATTATCTCGTTAGAACAAAAGTCATTCATTCCTAAGGCTCTGGTCCCTTAGAGATTTATAAGGGTTTTAAGAACTCTGTACCTATAACAAGGACAGAGATTTATATATTTATTATTACAAAGCACAGTATCACAGTCCATTCCCTCATCTTATAATAAGGATTCCTTATAGTAAAATAATCTTAAGTCAAGAGAAACTGACTCATTAATTTGAATCCCATTTTCATGTTATTATACTATCCAGTCCATCATCAGGCTTCCCATGTGGCGCTATTAGTAATGAATCTGCCTGCCAAAAATCCCCTGGAGGAGGGCATGGCAATTCACCCCAGTATTCTTGACTGGAGAATCCCATGGACAGAGGAGTCTGGCGGGTTATGGCCCATAGGGTTGCAAAGAGTCGTACACGACTGAAACAACTTAGCTCAAAGTTCATCATATCATCTGAAAATGTCTCCCAGGGCCAGGCCACTGGGCTCCCATGAGATGCTGTCAGGTTCCAAAAGCAGCAATGGGGTCAGCAATATATGACTTCAGTTTTTCAGGCATATGGTATAATCCAGCCAAGAGACAGTATCATCCTATATTTGAGTCTCTTCTGAGGTGTCGATGTAATATGAAAGTTCCCTTATTATATAACCCAACTACTTAATCCTTTACCCAGAGCTACTACTTTTCTCTTATCTCCTTTTTATACACAAACTTTTCCATCTTTGGAAGAGACAATCGGTCCAAACACTGTGCTGGTCAGGATTGTGTGCAGAAGTACTAGTCCAGCAAGGCCCTCCTTGTCAGTGATCACAGTGATTTTTGTATGCATCATAAGAGTTACATAGGCTTATTTTCCAACTACCTTCACAAAAAATAGTGAGACAGACAAGTGGACAACCATAATACAGTGCATCCAAGTCAATGGAGAAATATTACATTTTTGGTTAGTTAGGAATTTGGCAAAGTAAAGCAGCTAGCATATCCATCTAATATCCAGATTGAGAGTAATTTTAGAACTGAAGTAGATAACTTATTCTCTCCAAGGCAGTGGTTCTTACCTTTGTCTATATTTTAGCATCACCGTGGGGTTGGAAGCTTTATTAAAAAATACTGAAATCTGAACCTTTCTCTGAATCATATTAGTCTAATATTCCAGATTATATCTGGACCTTGGTATTTTTAAAATATTTTTCAGGTGATTCTAATACTTAGCCAGTTTTGAGACTTACTCATGAGGGAAATTTATGTTCTGAAATCTTCTATGAATGAAGACATACTGATTAAATTCAAGCAATTATCAGGTTAATTAAACTTTAATGAATGCAGTAGCTGTGTTCATTTTGCTTTGTACTTAAGCAATCTGTTGAAATTTCTATGATCTCGGTATTTTTGTGAATCAATTCTGTGTATTTTAATGTGACTATTTTGCTATATCTATCTCCTCTCTCCTTTATGCAAAGTTGTGTCTACATTCTATTAAATTTCAGTCACAGCAATTTTAAGAGGCTCAAACTCTAATGTTCTTCAACTGTACTACTTCAGTCAGTCAGTCAGTTCAGTTGTTCAGTCATATCTGACTCTTTGGCACCCCATGAACTGTAGCAGACCAGGCTTCCCTGTCCATCAACAACTCCTGGAGCTTGCTCAAACTCATGTCCATCAAGTCAGTGATGCCATCCAACCATCTTATCCTCTGTCGTTCCCTTCTCCTCCTGCCTTCAGTCTTTCCCAGCATCAGGGTCTTTTCTAAGGAGTCAGTTCTTCACATCAGGTGGCCAAAGTATTGGAGCTTCAGCTGTAGCATCAGTCCAACATTCAGGACTGATTTCCTTTAGGATTGACTGGTTTGATCTCCTTGCAGTCCAAGGGACTCTCAAGAGTCTTCTGAAATACCACGGGTAAAAAGCATCAATTATTTGGTGCTCAGCTTTCTTTATGGTCCAACTCTCACATCCATACATGACTACGGGAAAAACCATAGCTTTGACTATATAGACTTTTGTTGGCAAAGTGATGTCTCTGCTTCTTAATATGCTATCTAGGTTGGTCATAGCTTTCCTTCCAAGGAGAAAGCGTCTTTTAATTTCATGGCTGCAGTCACCCTCTTCATCTACTGTAGTCAATGAAGCAGAATTAGATGTTTTGGACTCCAAAATCACTGCAGATGGAGTCCAGATGCCATGATTTTAGTTTTTTGTGTGCTACTTGCTATGATCCAAATCACTTCTAACTTCCATACTTTTCTCATTCCATTTCCTTTCCAATTTGCCATCTTTTAGACAGCAAGTAGAGCATTATTTGGTGCTAAAATGAAGTTCCAATTTATCACTGTAGCTAAGAGAAGAGTAAATTAGTGTATAACTCTTTTTTTGACATTTCAACTTTATTGCAGAGAAGCATGTGAATTCAATTAAATGTAGTTATGTCATGTATCTGATTAATGTGCTTCTCACGAATCATTTTGTATACACACCAATATACAAAAAGTATGACCTGCAAGAGTCATTTGATTCTATATACAGCAAGACTCCCAGGTCATAGTAAGCAGCTAAGGTTTATGACTTGTTAAAATATTCTTGAAAGATTTGTAGTCATATTTCAGTGGTAAAACATAATATTACTTTGTAATTATTGACTAGCTTCAGGATGTAATTTTTTCAGGATCATTAAAATTATTCTGTGGCATTAGAACCTTAATAATGTTTTTTAATTTTTGTTAAAACTGATTTAATTAGATGACAACAGAAACAGATACAAGCCAATATAAAATATGAAAATAATTTGTTGTATTTAAATTGCACTTCTTTCCCTAAAAGTACAGAGCAATTTTTATATGCATTATTATGTTATAAATCCTCACATCATTCCTCCAAGGCAAGGACTCATTATTTTTCTCCTTTGACAAGTAGAGGTTAAATTGAAGTTTTAAGTGACACACCTAAGGGAATGCAAAGTGGCCTTGGTGGAGGCAGCAGCTCTGTTTGTCTTTTAGAGAAATACTCTTTTCTTCTGTATGCTATGCCACTTGAACAACATAATAATTCATGAGCTCCACTGTGTTCTAGCAAATTTCGAATATTGAGGACAGATACAGCAGAAAACAATACAGCAAAAATATGCATACACAAATGTTGGAAGAATCATTTTCTCTTGTAATAGCCCTAAACTGGAACCACCCCAATTTGGGAATATTAAATTCCCAATTTATTTGGGATATTATTTAGCAGTAAATAGAAATTAAATGTTAATGTGCACAATTATAGATAGATTTTAGAAACACTATATTAACTATATGAAATAAATTAAATACAAATTAATACTCTGTATGATTCCATTTGTAAGAAATTCTGGAGGTGCAGAACTGTGAGAGAAAGTAGATGGGTGGTTACTCAGGACAAGATGTGGGGGAATGGGATTGATGCAAAGGGCTTAAGGAAATCTTTTAGATTGATGGAGCTGTTCTAGATGCTTGCTCCTTGGAAGGAAAACTTATCACAAAACTAGATAACACATTAAAAAGCAGAAACATCACATTTCTGACAAAGGTCTGTGATTT